>NC_058082.1:136967649-138256034 GCF_014858855.1 Bufo gargarizans | reverse complement strand
CTTCTCCAACGTACTGAGACTGGGCATGAGGTAGTGAAGGGCAGTGGCCAGAACAGTGTTGAAATGGCAGTTACAGGGGGTGGGGTAGAGAGGAGTATAATTTATTATTATTTATAACAGATTATTTTTTTTAAGATTCTCCATGGTACACCCCTTTAAGTACAATTTGAATATGACTTAAAATGCAAGATCCATATTGTAAAAATGGTTGATTAAAGAGAACTGAATTTAAAGCTTCACTTATACACTTGAATTATGTAAATTATAATCAATCATCCAATAATAATTCAGCTAATAGTAATTCAAAGCATGTGTTCTTATGCAGCAGTTTACAATAGATAAATATCACTACTTAGGCCCCATGTACACATGGCAGAGCATAAGATGGGAGGCAGTATGCTTCTCTAGTAGGCAATTGTTAATTCTGGTGTAAAGAGGATGCTGATGTGAATTGTGATTTGGATTCAATGTTACCATAAGTTATAACTTTGCAATACATCCTGAAAGTATATGTTTTACGATGGTAGAATCACAGGCCAATAATGTGCACGTTTTTTTTTGTTTTTTTTGTTGCTGTTTTTGTGAATGTGCAGTAGACAGTCTAAATTCTGTAAACTATTTTCTTCTAACATTTCTAATCTTCTATTTAAATTAATTCAACAACTTGTCATAGCTTAAAAAATACAGTTATGAGTAGAGTTGAGCGAACACCTGGATGTTCGGGTTCGAGAAGTTCGGCCGAACATCCCGGAAATGTTCGGGTTCGGGATCCGAACCCGATCCGAACTTCGTCCCGAACCCGAACCCCATTGAAGTCAATGGGGACCCGAACTTTTCGGCACTAAAAAGGCTGTAAAACAGCCCAGGAAAGAGCTAGAGGGCTGCAAAAGGCAGCAACATGTAGGTAAATCCCCTGCAAACAAATGTGGATAGGGAAATGAATTAAAATAAAAATTAAATAAATAAAAATTAACCAAAATCAATTGGAGAGAGGTTCCATAGCAGAGAATCTGGCTTCCCGTCACCCACCACTGGAACAGTCCATTCTCAGATATTTAGGCCCCGGCACCCAGGCAGAGGAGAGAGGTCCCGTAACAGAGAATCTGTCTTCATGTCAGCAGAGAATTAGTCTGCATGTCATAGCAGAGAATGAGGCTTCACGTCAGCCACCACTGCAACAGTCCATTGGCATATATTTAGGCCCAGCACCCAGGCAGAGGAGGGAGGTCCCGTAACAGAGAATCTGTCTTCATGTCAGCAGAGAATTAGTCTGCATGTCATAGCAGAGAATGAGGCTTCACGTCAGCCACCACTGCAACAGTCCATTGGCATATATTTAGGCCCAGCACACACACAGGCAGAGGAGAGAGGTCCCGTAACAGAGAATCTGGCTTCATGTCAGCAGAGAATCAGTCTGCATGTCATAGCAGAGAATGAGGCTTCACGTCAGCCACCACTGCAACAGTCCATTGGCATATATTTAGGCCCAGCACACACACAGGCAGAGGAGAGAGGTCCCGTAACAGAGAATCTGGCTTCATGTCAGCAGAGAATCAGTCTGCATGTCATAGCAGAGAATGAGGCTTCACGTCACCCACCACTGCAACAGTCCATTGGCATATATTTAGGCCTAGCACACAGGCAGAGCAGAGAGGTCCCGTAACAGACAATCTGGCTTCATGTCAGCAGAGAATCAGTCTGCATGTCATAGCAGAGAATGAGGCTTCACGTCACCCACCACTGCAACAGTCCATTGGCATATATTTAGGCCTAGCACACAGGCAGAGCAGAGAGGTCCCGTAACAGACAATCTGGCTTCATGACAGCAGAGAATTAGTCTGCATGTCATAGCAGAGAATGAGGCTTCACGTCAGCCACCACTGCAACAGTCCATTGGCATATATTTAGGCCCAGCACACACACAGGCAGAGGAGAGAGGTCCCGTAACAGAGAATCTGGCTTCATGTCAGCAGAGAATCAGTCTGCATGTCATAGCAGAGAATGAGGCTTCACGTCAGCCACCACTGCAACAGTCCATTGGCATATATTTAGGCCCAGCACACACACAGGCAGAGGAGAGAGGTCCCGTAACAGAGAATCTGGCTTCATGTCAGCAGAGAATCAGTCTGCATGTCATAGCAGAGAATGAGGCTTCACGTCAGCCACCACTGCAACAGTCCATTGGCATATATTTAGGCCCAGCACCCAGGCAGAGGAGGGAGGTCCCGTAACAGAGAATCTGTCTTCATGTCAGCAGAGAATTAGTCTGCATGTCATAGCAGAGAATGAGGCTTCACGTCAGCCACCACTGCAACAGTCCATTGGCATATATTTAGGCCCAGCACACACACAGGCAGAGGAGAGAGGTCCCGTAACAGAGAATCTGGCTTCATGTCAGCAGAGAATCAGTCTGCATGTCATAGCAGAGAATGAGGCTTCACGTCACCCACCACTGCAACAGTCCATTGGCATATATTTAGGCCTAGCACACAGGCAGAGCAGAGAGGTCCCGTAACAGACAATCTGGCTTCATGTCAGCAGAGAATCAGTCTGCATGTCATAGCAGAGAATGAGGCTTCACGTCACCCACCACTGCAACAGTCCATTGGCATATATTTAGGCCTAGCACACAGGCAGAGCAGAGAGGTCCCGTAACAGACAATCTGGCTTCATGACAGCAGAGAATTAGTCTGCATGTCATAGCAGAGAATGAGGCTTCACGTCAGCCACCACTGCAACAGTCCATTGGCATATATTTAGGCCCAGCACCCAGGCAGAGGAGAGAGGTCCCGTAACAGACAATCTGGCTTCATGTCAGCAGAGAATTAGTCTGCATGTCATAGCAGAGAATCAGGCTTCACGTCAGCCACCACTGCAACAGTCCATTGTCATAAATTTAGGCCCAGCACCCAGGCAGAGGAGAGAGGTCCCGTAACAGACAATCTGGCTTCATGTCAGCAGAGAATTAGTCTGCATGTCATAGCAGAGAATGAGGCTTCACGTCAGCCACCACTGCAACAGTCCATTGGCATATATTTAGGCCTAGCACACAGGCAGAGCAGAGAGGTCCCGTAACAGACAATCTGGCTTCATGACAGCAGAGAATCAGTCTGCATGTCATAGCAGAGAATCAGGCTTCACGTCAGCCACCACTGCAACAGTCCATTGTCATAAATTTAGGCCCAGCACCCAGGCAGAGGAGAGAGGTCCCGTAACAGAGAATCTGGCTTCATGTCAGCAGAGAATCAGTCTTCATATCATAGCAGAGAATCAGGCTTCACGTCACCCACCACTGTAAGAGTCAATTTTCATAAATTTAGGCCCAGAACCCAGGCAGAGGAGAAAGGTCCCGTAACAGACAATCTGGCTTCATGTCAGCAGAGAATCAGTCTTCATATCATAGCCTAGAATCAGGCTTCACGTCACCCACCACTGTAAGAGTCAATTTTCATAAATTTAGGCCCAGAACCCAGGCAGAGGAGAAAGGTCCCGTAACAGACAATCTGGCTTCATGTCAGCAGAGAATCAGTCTTCATATCATAGCAGAGAATCAGGCTTCACGTCACCCACCACTGCAACAGTCAATTGTCATAAATTTAGGCCCAGCACCCAGGCAGAGGAGAGAGCTCCCGTAACAGAGGATCTGGCTTCATGTCAGCAGAGAATCAGTCTGCATGTCATAGCAGAGAATGAGGCTTCACGTCACCCACCACTGCAACAGTCCATTGGCATATATTTAGGCCTAGCACACAGGCAGAGCAGAGAGGTCCCGTAACAGACAATCTGGCTTCATGTCAGCAGAGAATCAGTCTGCATGTCATAGCAGAGAATGAGGCTTCACGTCACCCACCACTGCAACAGTCCATTGGCATATATTTAGGCCTAGCACACAGGCAGAGCAGAGAGGTCCCGTAACAGACAATCTGGCTTCATGACAGCAGAGAATCAGTCTGCATGTCATAGCAGAGAATGAGGCTTCACGTCACCCACCACTGCAACAGTCCATTGGCATATATTTAGGCCTAGCACACAGGCAGAGCAGAGAGGTCCCGTAACAGACAATCTGGCTTCATGTCAGCAGAGAATCAGTCTGCATGTCATAGCAGAGAATGAGGCTTCACGTCACCCACCACTGCAACAGTCCATTGGCATATATTTAGGCCTAGCACACAGGCAGAGCAGAGAGGTCCCGTAACAGACAATCTGGCTTCATGACAGCAGAGAATCAGTCTGCATGTCATAGCAGAGAATGAGGCTTCACGTCACCCACCACTGCAACAGTCCATTGGCATATATTTAGGCCTAGCACACAGGCAGAGCAGAGAGGTCCCGTAACAGACAATCTGGCTTCATGTCAGCAGAGAATCAGTCTGCATGTCATAGCAGAGAATGAGGCTTCACGTCACCCACCACTGCAACAGTCCATTGGCATATATTTAGGCCTAGCACACAGGCAGAGCAGAGAGGTCCCGTAACAGACGATCTGGCTTCATGTCAGCAGAGAATCAGTCTGCATGTCATAGCAGAGAATCAGGCTTCACGTCAGCCACCACTGCAACAGTCCATGGTCATAAATTTAGGCCCAGCACCCAGGCAGAGGAGAGAGGTCCCGTAACAGACAATCTGGCTTCATGTCAGCAGAGAATTAGTCTGCATGTCATAGCAGAGAATCAGGCTTCATGTCAGCCACCACTGCAACAGTCCATTGGCATATATTTAGGCCTAGCACACAGGCAGAGGAGAGGTTCATTCAACTTTGGGTAGCATCGCAATATAATGGTAAAATGAAAATAAAAATAGGATTGAATGAGGAAGTGCCCTGGAGTCCAATAATATATGGTTATGGGGAGGTAGTTAATGTCTAATCTGGACAAGGGACGGACAGGTCCTGTGGGATCCATGCCTGGTTCATTTTTATGAACGTCAGCTTGTCCACATTGGCTGTAGACAGGCGGCTGCGTTTGTCTGTAATGACGCCCCCTGCCGTGCTGAATACACGTTCAGACAAAACGCTGGCTGCCGGGCAGGCCAGCACCTCCAAGGCATAAAAGGCTAGCTCTGGCCACGTGGACAATTTAGAGACCCAGAAGTTGAATGGGGCCGAACCATCAGTCAGTACGTGGAGGGGTGTGCACACGTACTGTTCCACCATGTTAGTGAAATGTTGCCTCCTGCTAACACGTTGCGTATCAGGTGGTGGTGCAGTTAGCTGTGGCGTGTTGACAAAAGTTTTCCACATCTCTGCCATGCTAACCCTGCCCTCAGAGGAGCTGGCCGTGACACAGCTGCCTTGGCGACCTCTTGCTCCTCCTCTGCCTTGGCCTTGGGCTTCCACTTGTTCCCCTGTGACATTTGGGAATGCTCTCAGTAGCGCGTCTACCAACGTGCGCTTGTACTCGCGCATCTTCCTATCACGCTCCAGTGCAGGAAGTAAGGTGGGCACATTGTCTTTGTAGCGTGGATCCAGCAGGGTGGCAACCCAGTAGTCCGCACAGGTTAAAATGTGGGCAACTCTGCTGTCGTTGCGCAGGCACTGCAGCATGTAGTCGCTCATGTGTGCCAGGCTGCCCAGGGGTAAGGACAAGCTGTCCTCTGTGGGAGGCGTATCGTCATCGTCCTGCCTTTCCCCCCAGCCACGCACCAGTGATGGACCCGAGCTGCGTTGGGTGCCACCCCGCTGTGACCATGCTTCATCCTCATCCTCCTCCACCTCCTCCTCATCCTCGTCCTCCTCGTCCTCCAGTAGTGGGCCCTGGCTGGCCACATTTGTACCTGGCCTCTGCTGTTGCAAAAAACCTCCCTCTGAGTCACTTCGAAGAGACTGGCCTGAAAGTGCTAAAAATGACCCCTCTTCCTCATCCTCCTCCTCCTCCTCCTGGGCCACCTCCTGTTCCATCATCGCCCTAAGTGTTTTCTCAAGGAGACATAGAAGTGGTATTGTAACGCTGATAACGGTGTCATCGCCACTGGCCATGTTGGTGGAGTACTCGAAACAGCGCAACAGGGCACACAGGTCTCGCATGGAGGCCCAGTCATTGGTGGTGAAGTGGTGCTGTTCTGTAGTGCGACTGACCCGTGCGTGCTGCAGCTGAAACTCCACTATGGCCTGCTGCTGCTCGCACAGTCTGTCCAGCATGTGCAAGGTGGAGTTCCACCTGGTGGGCACGTCGCATATGAGGCGGTGAGCGGGAAGGCCGAAGTTACGCTGTAGCGCAGACAGGCGAGCAGCGGCAGGATGTGAACGCCGGAAGCGCGAACAGACGGCCCGCACTTTATGCAGCAGCTCTGACATGTCGGGGTAGTTGTGAATGAACTTCTGCACCACCAAATTCAGCACATGCGCCAAGCAAGGGATGTGCGTCAAATTGGCTAGTCCCAGAGCTGCAACGAGATTTCGCCCATTATCACACACCACCAGGCCGGGCTTGAGGCTCACCGGCAGCAACCACTCGTCGGTCTGTTGTTCAATACCCCGCCACAACTCCTGTGCGGTGTGGGGCCTGTCCCCCAAACATATGAGTTTCAGAATGGCCTGCTGACGTTTACCCCGGGCTGTGCTGAAGTTGGTGGTGAAGGTGTGTGGCTGACTGGATGAGCAGGTGGAAGAAGAGGAGGAGGAAGCCGAGAAGGAGGAGGTGGCAACAGGAGGCAAAGAATGTTGCCCTGCGATCCTTGGCGGCGGCAGGACGTGCGCCAAACAGCTCTCCGCCTGGGGCCCAGCTGCCACTACATTTACCCAGTGTGCAGTTAGGGAGATATAGCGTCCCTGGCCGTGCTTACTGGTCCACGTATCTGTGGTTAGGTGGACCTTGCTACAGATGGCGTTGCGCAGTGCACACTTGATTTTATCGGATACTTGGTTGTGCAGGGAAGGCACGGCTCTCTTGGAGAAGTAGTGCCGGCTGGGAACAACATACTGTGGGACAGCAAGCGACATGAGCTGTTTGAAGCTGTCTGTGTCCACCAGCCTAAATGACAGCATTTCATAGGCCAGTAGTTTAGAAATGCTGGCATTCAGGGCCAGGGATCGAGGGTGGCTAGGTGGGAATTTACGCTTTCTATCAAATGTTTGTGAGATGGAGAGCTGAACGCTGGCGTGTGACATGGTTGAGACGCTTGGTGACGGAGGTGGTGGTGGTGGTGTTGGTGGTACATCCCCTGTTTGCTGGGCGGCAGGTGCCAACGTTCCTCCAGAGGCGGAGGAAGAGGCCGAGGCGGCAGCAGCAGAATAGGCCGAGGCGGCAGCAGCAGAAGAGGTAGCAGGGGGAGCCTGAGTGACTTCCTTGGTTTTAAGGTGTTTACTCCACTGCAGTTCATGCTTTGCATGCAGGTGCCTGGTCATGCAGGTTGTGCTCAGGTTCAGAACGTTAATGCCTCGCTTCAGGCTCTGATGGCACAGCGTGCAAACCACTCGGGTCTTGTCGTCAGCACATTGTTTGAAGAAGTGCCATGCCAGGGAACTCCTTGAAGCTGCCTTTGGGGTGCTCGGTCCCAGATGGCGGCGGTCAGTAGCAGGCGGAGTCTCTTGGCGGCGGGTGTTCTGCTTTTGCCCACTGCTCCCTCTTTTGCTACGCTGTTGGCTCGGTCTCACCACTGCCTCTTCCTCCGAACTGTGAAAGTCAGTGGCACGACCTTCATTCCATGTGGGGTCTAGGACCTCATCGTCCCCTGCATCGTCTTCCACCCAGTCTTGATCCCTGACCTCCTGTTCAGTCTGCACACTGCAGAAAGACGCAGCAGTTGGCACCTGTGTTTCGTCATCATCAGAGACATGCTGAGGTGGTATTCCCATGTCCTCATCATCAGGAAACATAAGTGGTTGTGCGTCAGTGCATTCTATGTCTTTCACCGCTGGGAAAGGGCTAGGTGGATGCCCTTGGGAAACCCTGCCAGCGGAGTCTTCAAACAGCATAAGAGACTGCTGCATAACTTGAGGCTGAGACAGTTTCCCTGGTATGCATGGGGGTGATGTGACAGACTGATGGGGTTGGTTTTCAGGCGCCATCTGTGCGCTTTCTGCAGAAGACTGGGTGGGAGATAATGTGAACGTGCTGGATCCACTGTCGGCCACCCAATTGACTAATGCCTGTACCTGCTCAGGCCTTACCATCCTTAGAACGGCATTGGGCCCCACCATATATCGCTGTAAATTCTGGCGGCTACTGGGACCTGAGGTAGTTGGTACACTAGGACGTGTGGATGTGGCAGAACGGCCACGTCCTCTCCCAGCACCAGAGGGTCCACTAACACCACCACGACCATGTCCACGTCCGCGTCCCTTACTAGATGTTTTTCTCATTGTTATGGTTCACCACAACAACAAATATATTATTTGGCCCAATGTATTGTATTCAAATTCAGCGGGATATAAATTTGAGGCCTAGTATTTAGGCGCTGGGTGACCGGTATGGATTTAGTGACAGAATTAGACTTGGAAATGCACAGAAGCGTGTGTGTGAAGTTATTCTGAATGACCCTATGTGCACCTTCAATATTATATACCCTTTTAGGGATAGATTTCAAATAGCTCTGATATAGCAGAAACCACTAAATTATGAAATTGCTAAATTGGGAATTGTACTTCAACCCAGAACAAAAAATGTGCTTTGACGGACACTAAATATCTTGCCCAGCAACAACAGTACAGCGGTGGGTAACGAGAGATTTAGAGGGATTTAAATTTGAGGCCTAGTATTTAGGCGCTGGGTGACAGGTATGGGTTTAGTGACAGAATTAGACTTGAAAATACACAGTAGCGGGTGTGTGTGAAGTTATTCTGAATGACCCAATGTGCACCTTCAATATTATATACCCTTTTTGGGATAGATTTCAAATAGCTCTGATATAGCAGGAACCACTAAATTATGAAATTGCTAAATTGGGAATTGTACTTCAACCCAGAACAAAAAATGTGCTTTGACGGACACTAAATATCTTGCCCAGCAACAACAGTACAGCGGTGGGTAACGAGAGATTTAGAGGGATTTAAATTTGAGGCCTAGTATTTAGGCGCTGGGTCACCGGTATGGATTTAGTGACAGAATTAGACTTGGAAATGCACAGAAGCGTGTGTGTGAAGTTATTCTGAATGACCCTATGTGCACCTTCAATATTATATACCCTTTTAGGGATAGATTTCAAATAGCTCTGATATAGCAGAAACCACTAAATTATGAAATTGCTAAATTGGGAATTGTACTTCAACCCAGAACAAAAAATGTGCTTTGACGGACACTAAATATCTTGCCCAGCAACAACAGTACAGCGGTGGGTAACGAGAGATTTAGAGGGATTTAAATTTGAGGCCTAGTATTTAGGCGCTGGGTCACCGGTATGGATTTAGTGACAGAATTAGACTTGGAAATGCACAGAAGCGTGTGTGTGAAGTTATTCTGAATGACCCTATGTGCACCTTCAATATTATATACCCTTTTAGGGATAGATTTCAAATAGCTCTGATATAGCAGAAACCACTAAATTATGAAATTGCTAAATTGGGAATTGTACTTCAACCCAGAACAAAAAATGTGCTTTGACGGACACTAAATATCTTGCCCAGCAACAACAGTACAGCGGTGGGTAACGAGAGATTTAGAGGGATTTAAATTTGAGGCCTAGTATTTAGGCGCTGGGTCACCGGTATGGATTTAGTGACAGAATTAGACTTGGAAATGCACAGAAGCGTGTGTGTGAAGTTATTCTGAATGACCCTATGTGCACCTTCAATATTATATACCCTTTTAGGGATAGATTTCAAATAGCTCTGATATAGCAGAAACCACTAAATTATGAAATTGCTAAATTGGGAATTGTACTTCAACCCAGAACAAAAAATGTGCTTTGACGGACACTAAATATCTTGCCCAGCAACAACAGTACAGTGGTGGGTAACGAGAGATTTAGAGGGATTTAAATTTGAGGCCTAGTATTTAGGCGCTGGGTCACCGGTATGGATTTAGTGACAGAATTAGACTTGGAAATGCACAGAAGCGTGTGTGTGAAGTTATTCTGAATGACCCTATGTGCACCTTCAATATTATATACCCTTTTAGGGATAGATTTCAAATAGCTCTGATATAGCAGAAACCACTAAATTATGAAATTGCTAAATTGGGAATTGTACTTCAACCCAGAACAAAAAATGTGCTTTGACGGACACTAAATATCTTGCCCAGCAACAACAGTACACCGGTGGGTAACGAGAGATTTAGAGGGAATTAAATTTGAGGCCTAGTATTTAGGCGCTGGGTCACCGGTATGGATTTAGTGACAGAATTAGACTTGGAAATACACAGTAGCGGGTGTGTGTGAAGTTATTCTGAATGACCCTATGTGCACCTTCAATATTATATACCCTTTTAGGGATAGATTTCAAATAGCTCTGATATAGCAGAAACCACTAAATTATGAAATTGCTAAATTGGGAATTGTACTTCAACCCAGAACAAAAAATGTGCTTTGACGGACACTAAATATCTTGCCCAGCAACAACAGTACAGCGGTGGGTAACGAGAGATTTAGAGGGAATTAAATTTGAGGCCTAGTATTTAGGCGCTGGGTCACCGGTATGGATTTAGTGACAGAATTAGACTTGGAAATGCACAGAAGCGTGTGTGTGAAGTTATTCTGAATGACCCTATGTGCACCTTCAATATTATATACCCTTTTTGGGATAGATTTCAAATAGCTCTGATATAGCAGGAACCACTAAATTATGAAATTGCTAAATTGGGAATTGTACTTCAACCTAGAACAAAAAATGTGCTTTGACGGGCACTAAATAACTTTCCCAGCTACAACAGGACAACGGTAACGAGAGATTTAGAGGGATTTAAATTTGAGGCCTAGTATTTAGGCGCTGGGTGACAGGTATGGGTTTAGTGACAGAATTAGACTTGGAAATACACAGTAGCGGGTGTGTGTGAAGTTATTCTGAATGACCCTATGTGCACCTTCAATATTATATACCCTTTTAGGGATAGATTTCAAATAGCTCTGATATAGCAGAAACCACTAAATTATGAAATTGCTAAATTGGGAATTGTACTTCAACCCAGAACAAAAAATGTGCTTTGACGGACACTAAATATCTTGCCCAGCAACAACAGTACACCGGTGGGTAACGAGAGATTTAGAGGGAATTAAATTTGAGGCCTAGTATTTAGGCGCTGGGTCACCGGTATGGATTTAGTGACAGAATTAGACTTGGAAATACACAGTAGCGGGTGTGTGTGAAGTTATTCTGAATGACCCTATGTGCACCTTCAATATTATATACCCTTTTAGGGATAGATTTCAAATAGCTCTGATATAGCAGAAACCACTAAATTATGAAATTGCTAAATTGGGAATTGTACTTCAACCCAGAACAAAAAATGTGCTTTGACGGACACTAAATATCTTGCCCAGCAACAACAGTACAGCGGTGGGTAACGAGAGATTTAGAGGGAATTAAATTTGAGGCCTAGTATTTAGGCGCTGGGTCACCGGTATGGATTTAGTGACAGAATTAGACTTGGAAATGCACAGAAGCGTGTGTGTGAAGTTATTCTGAATGACCCTATGTGCACCTTCAATATTATATACCCTTTTTGGGATAGATTTCAAATAGCTCTGATATAGCAGGAACCACTAAATTATGAAATTGCTAAATTGGGAATTGTACTTCAACCCAGAACAAAAAATGTGCTTTGACGGGCACTAAATAACTTTCCCAGCTACAACAGGACAACGGTAACGAGAGATTTAGAGGGATTTAAATTTGAGGCCTAGTATTTAGGCGCTGGGTGACAGGTATGGGTTTAGTGACAGAATTAGACTTGGAAATACACAGTAGCGGGTGTGTGTGAAGTTATTCTGAATGACCCTATGTGCACCTTCAATATTATATACCCTTTTAGGGATAGATTTCAAATAGCTCTGATATAGCAGAAACCACTAAATTATGAAATTGCTAAATTGGGAATTGTACTTCAACCCAGAACAAAAAATGTGCTTTGACGGACACTAAATATCTTGCCCAGCAACAACAGTACAGCGGTGGGTAACGAGAGATTTAGAGGGAATTAAATTTGAGGCCTAGTATTTAGGCGCTGGGTCACCGGTATGGATTTAGTGACAGAATTAGACTTGGAAATACACAGTAGCGGGTGTGTGTGAAGTTACTCTGAATGACCCTATGTGCACCTTCAATATTATATACCCTTTTTGGGATAGATTTCAAAGAGCTCTGATATAGCAGGAACCACTAAATTATGAAATTGCTAAATTGGGAATTGTATTTCAACCCAGAACAAGAAATGTGCTTGAACGGACACTAAATAACTCGCCCAGCTACAGCACTAGGGACAGATTTAGCTGGATATAAATTTGAGGCCTAGTATTTAGGCGCTGGGTGACCGGTATGGATTTAGTGACAGAATTAGACTGGGATATGGCCAAAAAATGAACAGACTATTGCTGGTTAAATGCACTTGGTGTGACAGCTTCACCCTGATGTAGGCTTTAGCCAAAAAACAACCACACCATTGAGGGTTAAATGCACTTGGTGACAGGCGCAGCTTGCCCCTGATTTTGTATATGGCCAAAAAATGAACAGACTATTGCTGGTTAAATGCACTTGGTGTGACAGCTTCACCCTGATGTAGGCTTTAGCCAAAAAACAACCACACCATTGAGGGTTAAATGCACTTGGTGACAGGCGCAGCTTGCCCCTGATTTTGTATATGGCCAAAAAATGAACAGACTATTGCTGGTTAAATGCACTTGGTGTGACAGCTTCACCCTGATGTAGGCTTTAGCCAAAAAACAACCACACCATTGAGGGTTAAATGCACTTGGTGACAGGCGCAGCTTGCCCCTGATTTTGTATATGGCCAAAAAATGAACAGACTATTGCTGGTTAAATGCACTTGGTGTGACAGCTTCACCCTGATGTAGGCTTTAGCCAAAAAACAACCACACCATTGAGGGTTAAATGCACTTGGTCGCAGCTTGTGCTGGCGCACCACAAGACACAAAATGGCCGCCGATCACCCCAGAAAAATGAGACTGACAAACGGTCTGTGCAGCCTAAAAACAGTGAGCAATTGAGGATCAGCAGCTCAATGATCCACAGCTGCAGATCGATCAGTTAATCAAGTCCTTTGGAGGAGTTAATCTGCCTAATCTCGCCCTACTGTCGCAGCCGCAACCTCTCCCTACGCTAATCAGAGCAGAGTGACGGGCGGCGCTATGTGACTCCAGCTTAAATAGAGGCTGGGTCACATGGTGCTCTGGCCAATCACAGCCATGCCAATAGTAGGCATGGCTGTGATGGCCTCTTGGGGCAAGTAGTATGACGCTTGTTGATTGGCTGCTTTGCAGCCTTTCAAAAAGCGCCAAGAAAGCGTCACAAAAGCGCGAAGAAAGCGACGAACACCGAACCCGAACCCGGACTTTTACGAAAATGTCCGGGTTCGGGTCCGTGTCACGGACACCCCAAAATTCGGTACGAACCCGAACTATACAGTTCGAGTTCGCTCATCCCTAGTTATGAGATGTGCAATGCAAACACATTTTAAAGAATTAAACCAGCATGTATGAAACCATCCTAACAAAACCTCCAAAACATATTACATGAGTCTATTGAATTTTATATGTTCTGGAGCAGTAGAAGGTCTCTCTGACTTTCCACAGCTACCACTGGTACCACACAGATTGGAGCGGACATTCTGGAAACTTCCTCAAATTAAAATCTGGGACACGATTTTAATATGATTCTAATATTATTTAATTCAAATGCATGTCACTAATGTTTATGTGCAATAAATCAAAATGTAAAATTATACATAAAGTAAACCCAACTAAATCTCATTAATTTCTGTGTAATTGCAAATATAACGAATTAAGTGGTAATGATAACTGACTGGAAGTTTATCAGTAATAATCATAAATTAATGTAATTAATGTCATTGACAGTTTCAATTGGATTCTAATAGTTTCAAGAAATAAAATAAAGACTGTGATACATTTTTATACCAACATGATGCATACTTAATGTTCATTACTTTGATTTTGCTTTGTTCTTGCTTAAAATCAGCAAGTTTATCTTAAATAGGCGATCTAAGTGGTTGTATGATTGACACACAGCCCTTTTAGACAGGCCCGATGATTGCCTTTTACTGTATAAAGTTGGTGTCGATCACCTGAACAAACAAAACATCATATACTTAGCCACGGTTCCGATCCTCCTCCAGCGGTTTGTATGCAGTTATGCAGCACATGACCACTGCAGCCAATCTTTGTCCTCAGCAGACTTGTTTTGTTGAGGGTCATAAAAGTGTAATCACCCGCAGAAGTTAACATCCATATGAGAGATAAAATACAGTGGACTGCGTCCACTGCCAATTGTGCGGTGGATCTGTGAAAAACACAGCATAAACCACACAAAATGCATGTATATTTTAGAGCAGAAATGGCTGATTACAAAAGGTGAAATCCATAGGGGAGATCCACAGCATAAATTCACATATTTTAGATCCACACTATAGGTCAAAATTTACACTGCAGATTTATTATTTATTTAATTTACGCATTTATATAGCACTACTATATTCCACAGCGCTTTACAGACATTAGCATCACACTGTCCCCAATGGGGTTCACAATCTAAGTTCCCTATCAGTATGTATTTGTGTGGGAGGAAACCAGAGTACCCGGAGGAAACCCACGCAAACACAGGGAGAACATACAAACTCCATGCAGATGTTGTCTGTGGTTGGATTCCAGCCACCGTGCTGCCCAGGTTGTTGTTTTTTTGCAGTGTGTGGATGAGTTTTCTTAAAATTTCAGCAATTTTGCTGATACTGTACAGCATTGTGGATTGCTACATGTCATATTTGCCATGTGTGAACATGCCCTAACAGCCATGATTTTTTAACTAGGTTCTGCAAAAGGGTGTAGCCATAAGGGGTGAGGAGGTAGCAGACATCCCTTGGTGCTGATGGCAGAGGAGGCACAAAAAACTATCTGGCACATAACAGGGCAACAGTATTATAAATGACACATCATAGTAGTTGCGGTACTTTTCTCAGATATTTGAATCGGGCCCTCATAGGCGTCTCTGGATTTTTGCCCTTAAAGCATGAATACAAATTGAGGACAAAAATTTTTCTTCTTAGATTTTATGAAAGACATATGTCTTTGCCTTGATTTACCTTAAAACCCTTCAAATGTGTGTCTTTTTGCTGATGGCACAAAGATTTGTAACAGGGTTGATGTTCTTGGAGGGATACACCAAATGGAAAAGGATTTAGGAAAACTAGAGGAATGGTCAAAAATCTGGCAACTAAAATTTTATGTTGATAAGTGCAAGATAATGCACCTGGGGCGTAAAAACCCAAGAGCAGAATATAAAATCAGTGATACAGTCCTAACCTCAGTATCTGAGGAAAGGGATTTAGTGGTCATTATTTCAGAAGACTTAAAGGTAGGCAGACAATGTCATAGAGCAGCAGGAAATGTTAGCAGAATGCTTGGGTGTATAAGGAGAGGCATTACCAGTAGAAAGAGGGAGGCGCTCATGCCGCTCTATAGAACGCTAGTGAGACCTCATTTGGAGTATTGTGCGCAGTACTGGAGACCATATGTCCAGAAGGATATTGATACTTTGGAGAGAGTTCAGAGAAGAGCTACTAAACTAATACATGGGTTGCAGGATAAAACTTACCAGGAAAGATTAAAGGACCTTAACATGTATAGCTTGGAAGAAAGACGAGACAGAGGGGATATGATAGAAACTTTTAAATACATAAAGGGTATCAACAAGGTAAAACAGGAGAGAATATTTAAAAGAAAAACTGCTACAAGAGGACATCGTTTTAAATTAGAGGGGAAAAGGTTTAAAAGTAATATCAGGAAGTATTACTTTACTGAGAGAGTAGTGGATGCATGGAATACCCTTCCTGCAGAAGTTGTAGCTGCAAATACAGTGGAGGAGATTAAGCATGCATGGGATAGGCATAAGGCCATCCTTCATATAAGATAGGGCCGAGGGCTATTCATAGTATTCAGTATATTGGGCAGACTAGATGGGCCAAATGGTTCTTATCTGCCGACACATTCTATGTTTCTATGTTTAAATATATGCAATTTTCTTCCACATCGTTCACACATTTAATAAATTGCTTTGGTTTGTGTAGCATAGTCATTCCTCTCCCATGGAAAGCTTACCTTCATCATTAAGAATATAAGGGGTCTGATGGATTGTCACACCATAGCAATCTATTTGACTTTTTCAATACAAATGGATTGTAAAGAGCTCATTCTTCATTTCTCAATTGTGAAAATGCTTTTTGCATATATCAGTGATTTAAATGTATGCACATTACTCTAGCATGAGAAAATAATACTATACATTATCACGCATGCAGATTGGATCTTTTCAATGAGAAATCAATTGATCATTTAATGTATAAGATACTGTATGACAATGGCAATACCATTGCCTTTTCCACCACAAAAAGCTGATCGTTGCAGGTTTTTCCCCTGTGTTCAGTCTTGTTATTCTTAGTTTTATTATGGGGAAGAAAGATATTTCTGAGATTCTGATTGTGTAGGCTGATATGACCCATGCAATACTATTTTTATCTTTTTTTTTTGTTCAGCGAGCTAAAATATATTGTAGTGAATGTACTTGTACAATAACTGCAGTAAATGGGGTCATGTTCGCTCTTTTTATGCCATGGCATTTGTTTAAAAATTTTCATGCAAGAAGTACACTTACAATAACTGCTACATTGTACTTTTCTCAGCATCTCATTAAAAAATGCTGCAGTCGATGCAGTAACAAACGTCAAGTATGTAATAAAATAGTACACAAATGTGAATTATAGTTCTGGGTTTGTAAAGTACAGTTACTGAAAACAAAAGCAAAACCATTAGTCAAGTGTATTGGAAGCAGTTTTATCTATATTCATATTAGATTTGTAAATCAGACTTTAAAATATGGTTACAAATGTTACAAACATTGCTAAATGAGCACTTTTTTAAAGAAAAAGTCATATATTTTGTAGTTTAAGGTGTAAGTTCACATAATAGAAGGATAATTCACAAAACATAGTGTTTCATTTGCTACTATTATTGCAGCTTGTAGAATATTTTACACATTAATGGTCTGACCTTTGCTGTGGTTCAGTTGTTATTCAGCTACTTTATCTCAGAGTATTTCTATTTTTAATGCAGACATTTTCTTATTGCTTGTAGTTTAGTACTTTTAGGAACCTGGAGATTGTAATCTATCTAAAGGGACATAGCTACAGACATAGGGACAGACGAATAACTTACATCTAGACTTCTCATATAAGAAGACTCTAGCTATCTAGCTATTTTACTGTTTCTATAAACATAGCAGGTACATGATTATTATCTCCTACCTGCTATTTATGTTACCTTTGGTCTTCCAAAACTAATTGTACAACAGGCTGGATAACAGGCTGAACTGAATGGACAAATGTTTTTCAGCCTTACGAACTAGTGTATGGAGAGTTCATATCACAGTTTCAAAATACTAAAAGTGACCCTGTTTTGTAGTCAGGTCCAAATTGATGGAAGGCGGGGCCAACAATACCATGTTGTGGTACATTACACCACCCCAACAGAGCCAAATACCACAGTCCATCACAAAATACTGCCCCAAATACTTCCGCTGGACAGTGAGAAGGGCTGAAGAGGCCCCCTGGGCATCTCCCAACCAGGAGATTTCCCTGTAAGGTCTATGGCCAATCCACCCCTAATCTGATCTCTCAAAAACACTGAAAAAAAAACATATCTAACTGAGATCCACTTTTCTAGAGGAAAAAAAATATGCTGCATGCAGGACTTTTTTTTCCAGACTAAAAAATAAATAAAAAATATCTCAAATGGAAATGGCTAAACTGATGCCAAATATGCATAACTGATGTACAGAATCTTTTTTTTTACAGGATCTTGTTGCTTTTTTTTTTTCTCTGACTGTAAAATGAAATAGAGATGTGAACTCTCCCTTACCATGTGAAAAGTGTAGCATATAAAAATTAGTTTTTGGTAATAATTGAAAGTTAACTATTTCTAAAATTCTATCTATTGTCTCTTACAAAGAAAAATTCAGTTATTTCTAAAATAAAATCTTATATTTGCAGGTGGATTCTTGTTCATTAGTTTATTTTTCAGAAAATTAAATGGAAACTAAAACTACATTCTAAATCTTGAAAAGGTAAAATGATCTAAAAATGTTATTTACAAAATAGTGTTTTTGTCTTTTTAGAGATTATGTGAAGAGGAGATATTTCAGATAAAATAAACATAATGGAGGCAGATCATTTTCAGAACTTTCCATCAGTAATCCTACTGAAAAAAGCAAGTTAACCTGTCCCCAGCATATAACAGTATTATAACAGTAGATTATATTTAATTGCAAATGTATTGTAGATAATCTATACACACAGGGTGTCATTTACTATCCAGAAATACGCCTATATTTGGTGTATTTCTGGTGAAGATTGCTCACGCCAGGTTTAAAACAGTGGGTGTGTCGTGAAGGGCCATCTCATTCATCATTTTCTACACCTGTTTTAGGCTTAGAAAATGGTCTAAATGTAAGCTAGCAAGAAAGCTGTCTTACATTTAGAATAGGCGGTGGATATGCCAAAGTTATGTAAAAGCCGGCACCTCTACATAACTTTGGCAGATCCACCATAGCTATAGGGGTTATTAAGACAGACATTTAAAATGCTGTTCTTAATAAAAGACCCCAAAGTCCCTAGTTTATCAAGAATGCTGTGTGCCATGTTGGTATTGCATAGATTAGATAACACAACTCAGAAATCTCAGAAAACAGGAGCGTTAACTCTACTCCATCCGTATATACACTGCTCAAAAAATAAAGGGAACACAAAAATAACACATCCTAGATCTGAATTAATTCAATATTTTTCTGAAATACTTTGTTCTTTACATAGTTGAATGTGCTGACAACAAAATCACACAAAAAAAAATAATGGAAATTAAAATTTTTGACCCACGGAGGTCTGGATTTGTAGTCACACTCAAAATTAAAGTGGAAAAACACACTACAGGCTGATCCAACCTTGATGTAATGTCCTTAAAACAAGTCAAAATGAGGCTCAGTAGTGTGTGTGGCCTCCACGTGCCTGTATGACCTCCTTACAACGCCTGTGCATGCTCCTGATGAGGTGGCAGACGGTCTCCTGAGGGATCTCCTCCCAGATCTGGACTAAAGCATCTGCCAACTCCTGGACAGTCTGTGGTGCAACGTGACGTTGGTGGATAGTGCGAGACATGATGTCCCAGATGTGCTCAATTGGATTCAGGTCTGGGGAACGGGCAGGCCAGTCCATAGCATCAATGCCTTCGTCTTGCAGGAACTGCTGACACACTCCAGCCACATGAAGTCTAGCATTGTCTTGCATTAGGAGAAACCCAGGGCCAACCGCACCAGCATATGGTCTCACAAGCGGTCTGAGGATCTCATCTCGGTACCTAATGGCAGTCAGGCTACCTCTGGCGGGCACATGGAGGGCTGTGTAGCCCTCCAACGAAATTCTACCCCACACCATTACTGACCCAATGCCAAACCGGTCATGCTGGAGGATGTTGCAGGCAGCAGAACGTTCTCCACGTCGTCTCCAGACTTGCCAATCTTGGTGTTCTCTGGCAAATGCCAAACGTCCTGCACGGTATTGGGCTGTAAGCACAACCCCCACCTGTGGACGTCGGGCCCTCATATCACCCTCATGGGGTCTGTTTCTGACCGTTTGAGCAGACACATGCACATTTGTGGCCTGCTGGAGGTCATTTTGCAGGGCTCTGGCAGTGCTCCCCCTGTTCCTCCTTCACAAAGGCGGAGGTAGCCGTCCTGATGCTGGGTTGTTGCCCTCCTATGGCCTCCTCCACGTCTCCTGATGTACTGCCCTGTCTCCTGGTAGCGCCTCCATGCTCTGGACACTACGCTGACAGACACAGCAAAGCTTCTTGCCACAGCTCGCATTGATGTGCCACCCTGGATAAGCTGCACTACCTGAGCCACTTGTGTGGGTTCTAAACTCCGTCTCATGCTACCACTAGAGTGAAAGCACCGCCAGCATTCAAAAGTGACCAAAACACCAGCCAGGAAGCATAGGAACTGAGAAGTGGTCTGTTGTCACCAACTGCAGAACCACTCCTTTATTGGGGGTGTCTTGCTAATTGCCTATAATTTCCACCTGTTGTCTATCCCATTTGCACAACAGCAAGTGAAATTGATTGTCACTCAGTGTTGCTTCCTAAGTGGACAGTTTGATTTCACAGAAGTGTGATTGACTTGGAGTTACATTGTGTTGTTTAAGTGTTCCCTTTATTTTTTTGAGCAGTGTATATATATCTTTTTTTTTTTTTTGCCATAATAAATCATTAAAAAAATTATAATAATTGCAATTACACATTTATTTTGTGCCATACATTTTTTACAATTACTAAAAAAAATATTAAAATAATAATTAAATTTAACCTGTATTTCTGAAATGTTTCTGCCAGGACTTGAACTCACAACCTTCTACATTAGAGCCAAGAACTTTAACCACTACGCTATACAGCTACATGTTAACCTGCACTGAAATATGAAATGATACATCTGCTGTATAGGAATACTTACTACATGACAAACTACTATGAGTTTTTTTATGACATAGTTTATTATTCAGCTTTATAGCTGAGTGGTTAATGTCCTTACCTCTAATGTAGAAGGTTGTAAGTTCAAATCCTGGCAAAAACTTTTCAGAAATGGAGGCTAAATTTAAATACACTGGGTGTCCCAAAGCACTGACTCCATAAGTGGACATAGCTATACATGTCCTTCTCAAAAAATTTGCATATTGTGATAAAGTTCATTATTTTCTGTAATGTACTGATAAACATTAGACTTTCATATATTTTAGATTCATTACACACAACTGAAGTAGTTCAAGCCTTTTATTGTTTTAATATTGATGATTTTGGCATACAGCTCATGAAAACCCAAAAAATTAGCATATAATGAAAAGGTTCTCTAAACGAGCTATTAACCTAATCATCTGAATCAACTAATTAACTCTAAACACCTGCAAAAGATTCCTGAGGCTTTTAAAAATTCCCAGCCTGGTTCATTACTCAAAACCGCAATCATGGGTAAGACTGCCGACCTGACTGCTGTCCAGAAGGCCATCATTGACACCCTCAAGCAAGAGGGTAAGACACAGAAATACAGTGGGAAGTCTGTGGGAAGGAAAAAGTGTGGCAGAAAACGCTGCACAACGAGAAGAGGTGACCGGACCCTGAGGAAGATTGTAGAGAAGGACCGATTCCAGACCTTGGGGGACCTGCGTAAGCAATGGACTGAGTCTGGAGTAGAAACATCCATAGCCACCATGTACAGGCGTGTGCAGGAAATGGGCTACAGGTGCCGCATTCCCCAGGTCAAGCCACTTTTGAACCAGAAACAGCGGCAGAAGTGCCTGACCTGGGCAACAGAGAAGCAGCACTGGACTGTTGCTCAGTGGTCCAAAGTACTTTTTTCGGATGAAAGCAAATTTTGCATGTCATTCGGAAATCAAGGTGCCAGAGTCTGGACGAAGACTGGGGAGAGGGAAATGCCAAAATGCCTGAAGTCCAGTGTCAAGTACCCACAGTCAGTGATGGTCTAGGGTGCCATGTCAGCTGCTGGTGTTGGTCCACTGTGTTTTATCAAGGGCAGGGTCAATGCAGCTAGCTATCAGGAGATTTTGGAGCCCTTCATGCTTCCATCTGCTGAAAAGCTTTATGGAGATGAAGATTTCATTTTTCAGCACGACCTGGCACTTGCTCACAGTGCCAAAACCACTGGTAAATGGTTTACTGACCATGGTATTACTGTGCTCAATTGGCCTGCCAACTCTCCTGACCTGAACCCCATAGAGAATCTGTGGGATATTGGGAAGAGAAAGTTGAGAGATGCAAGACCCAACACTCTGGATGAGCTTAAGGCCGCTATCGAAGCATCCTGGGCCTCCACAACACCTCAGCAGTGCCACAGGCTGATTGCCTCCATGCCACGCTGCATTGAAGCAGTCATTTCTGCAAAAGGATTCCCGACCAAGTATTGAGTGCAGAACTGAACATCATTATTTGAAGGTTGACTTTTTTTGTATTAAAAACACTTTTCTTTTATTGGTCGGATGAAATATGATAATTTTTTTAGATAGGAATTTTGGGTTTTCATGAGCTGTATGTCCAAATCATCAATATTAAAACAATAAAAGGCTTGAACTACTTCAGTTGTGTGTAATGAATCTAAAATATATGAAAGTCTAATGTTTATCAGTACATTACAGAAAATAATGAACTTTATCACAATATGCTAATTTTTTTAGAAGGACCTGTATATGGAGTCAGAGCAGGGATTTCTAAGCCGTGGACTCACACTGGGGGATTCCCTCACTGTACAGCAATCGTCTACATAGACCTCCATGGGACCAGGCACCCTCTCCTCTTCAGAGCAGAATACCTGGTGTAATGCTTGGTTTCTCCCATTGACTTCCATGTAGCTCAGGTGCTCTGTAGAACACCCGAGCATCGCAAAGTGTTCTACCCGAGCACTTTGGTGCTCGAACAATAGTAGTTAGCACTGTTGTCTTTCAGCGCTCCAATCCAACAAAGGTTAATGTCTGCATGAAGTTTGTATGTTCATATCCATGTTTGTGTGAGATTCCTAGTAAAAAATGATTGGCTAATTGATTAGCTATGGCACTGATCCTAGAAGGTTTATTATAGATGGGAAACTTAAAGGCTATGTACACCTTCAGATGCTAATTTTTTTAGGATTGCAGGTTACTTATTTTTGGCTAAAATAATTTTTTTCAATTAGCCTTTATTAAAAATATTGAGCTGTTCTGTCTGTTCTTTAACTTTCAATTTGCTGTGGTCATCTAATAAACCTTATCTCTAAACTACAAGAGGTCATAAACACTTATTTAAGAAGAGATAAGGAGACCGTCAACTCCTCAACTGACAGAAAAGAGAGATAATCAACAGACTGCTACTAGAGCATGTCAGCTCTATACATAAATAAAAACTTCATATTTTTAATAAAGACCAATTAAAAATATATATTTTAGCTCAAAATAAGTACAATGCAATAATTGCCCTCAAAGGTGTATACAGCCTTTATATCATGTGTCCCACTAGAGATAGGGACTGATGTTTGCTCTATATGGCAATGCATAATTTGTTGAGGATATGCAAACAATAGAAAAGGAAATAATATGACATATAAAAATCTTTAGTGTGTAAGAAACTTACTGTATGACACAACCTTGAAACATAGATAAGAATGTCAACACATGTCTACATTTTCTTATTCCTTAACATTTTCTCAGTATTTCAAAAAAATTACCTTATATTGGCTCTAATTTGGTTATTTCTCATTTGTCACAAATCATATTCCATGTAGTGGGCGCAATGACGGGGTATGACAATCGCTCCACCCCACCCCCTCACCCCTATCCCCCGTCATTGAACCTCTCAGATGCCAGATCAGCGCTGAAAGCATCATCTGACAGTCACATTGATGCCTTTCGCGGGTTAATCACCGATCATGTCACTGCACCCGGCCAGTGTGTTGATATGGTGACACCACACGTCAGCGCACAGTAGATTTGGGGCGTTTTCTTCAATCAAGATATATCGGTGCTGGCCTCTCTTTGAACAAATGGATGAGGTGAGTATTATATATTTTTTTATTGCCATTTCAGAAAAATGTATTATTTACCACGAAGCACGAGGGAATTTGCCTTTGTGGAGAATCACATTTTTCCTGAAATTCGGATCGAAGTTAATTAGTTTTACTTCAATTCGCTCAAAACTAAACATCACCATATGCTAATAGAATGCTTGACAGGCTGCCCATAGACACATATAGTATAGACAACTTATGACACAATTAGTGATGCGCTTTGTTGTTGTTAAGTTAGTTAATCGTAAAGTTGCGGGTGACCTCGTTGAATAACTTTGGTAATTGCTTTTTAAAGTGGAAAACCACTTTAAACTTGAAACCGAACTGAGCTTTGGTTCGCAGGTACCAGGAACAACCGAACCTGAGTTTGGTTTCAAGTTTTCAAGTCGCTTTTTCACTTTAAAAATCAATTACTGAAGTTATTCAACAAAGACATGGATTTTCCATTTACCCACATTAGAAATACTATCTCTTGAGCTTTAACCTTTTTTTTTTATGTGTCTTGTTTCTTGATCATAAGCATAGAGTATATTGTTATAAAGTTTAAAATGTATCATTGTTAGAGACTGTTGGAAGACCATTTCAGGTGACTACCTCTTGAAGCTCATCAAGAGAATGCCAAGAGTGTGCAAAGCAGTAATCAAAGCAAAAGGTGGCTACTTTGAAGAACCTAGAATATGACATATTTTCAGTTGTTTCACACTTTTTTGTTGTCACCTGTATGTATATAATTCCACATGTGTTAATTCATAGTTTTGATGCCTTCAGTGTGAATCTACAATTTTCATAGTCATGAAAATAAAGAAAACTCTTTGAATGAGAAGGTGTGTCCAAACTTTTTGTCTGTACTGTATATACACATACGGTCAGTTTCCATGCATTGCGGACCGCAGTGTATATACACATATAAATATATTAAGCACGTGTGCTATATTTTGTGTATAAATAAATAAATATGTATGTGTATATATATAAATAATATATAAATATATATAAATAATATATAAATATAATCTAAAGCAATCTCACAATTAGATGAAAATAGAAAAAAGATTATTCACCCATGTGAACGCGATGTTTGTGTGTATGTATATATAATATATATATATATATATATATATATATATATATTCCAAAAAGCAGGCAGCACTCCAAGGTAAAGATATATATATATATATATATACACACACACACACAAAATCATAGTTCCTGGCTAGATGTCCTGCTTTCACTGTTGGTTGCAGGGGTGGTGGCCTAAGGGAACCGGTGGGCGTGGCTTAGCGGGTTGGCTGTGCGGTGATCGTGCAGGGGGGATGGGGATTGTATAATTAGCTACTGCAGTAGGGACTCTGAAGGTTTTTTTATCACAGCCAGCTTCTGACAGGAATCAGCTGTTTGTATAGAGGGAACAAGCAGCTGATTCCTGTCACAGTTGGAGCGGGGAGCAGGGGGCCGACCACTGACAGGAGCAGACTGCACATGCGCATGGACGAGTTTTCTCTCAAGCTCCTCCATGTCACATGGACAAACTCAGCTGCAAGGTAGAGCAGGACTAAGGGGGAGTGGCTTATAACTGAAAGAAAAGCAGGCATATGTGTTTAATGAAGTATATTAGCAACTTCATTCTTTCCCTGCCTGCCACACTGTAGTGGAGAGCATTAGCAATTATTATGCATTTTTGTACTTTATTTGCTTTGCAGAGAGCTGTTGCATTGCATGTTTTGTTTTACAGTGTTGTTTTCAGCCATAGCAACGTGCCCATGCGCATTGGGTTGTGCTGACTGACCCCCTTTTTCTTTGCAGTTGATACCACACACTATATACACCATACACACAATATATATAGATTTCATTTTATGCCCATGATTTTTTTTTGTTGGACCAAAAGTATTTGCTGGTTCATTTAGCGTTACCCAGGGTGCACCACGGGGAGGTGAACCAGTAGTACACCCAAAACCGTGCCGTGACTTCACTAGACAGGTACATTGCAGCTTAGCTGGCCAATATCTGATTGCTCAGACCTCACACACATTTAATCGCAAAACAATCCGATCTTATAACGGCAACATTAAATCTAATATTTCCCCTTTAAAGACGTAACGACTTTTTGCTTTTTTTGTAGTGGATATTTTTTTGAATATTTGTATAATAAAAAAAATGTGATTATATGCTTTCATCTTTATCCTTCAGTGCTTTCTGGAGCAGGGCTATCCATGTACCCAGAAAAGGGCTGAGAAAGAGGCCATTGTAGGTCTGTCCGGGCTGAATTAAAATAGAAAAGTGGTATCTGGCACGACTACAAGGCAATTCAAAAAAAGTTTTGCGACCTGAAGCACCTACACCCAGATCGGGTCGAAGAGTATAGTAAAAGATTATGCCCAGGTACAATGCTTAAATGAATTTTGTATCTCTCTCTACAACACTCAGTAATGTATATATTCAGTTATGCTGCTAATCCGTACAGATGTGGTATGGTTAACACACAACCTCTTAAATCAAATTCCTTAACTCATCACGTAATCTTGAAACAAAAGCCATTTTATAAAATAGCTTAACGCATTTAATTGCATTAAGTTTACATAACATGTCTCATAAAGCATGTGTGCTAACTCTACTACATCAGCATTTCATCCCTTTTCAAATGATTACTTAATACCTGGTGTGACATGTACAAAATCTTCCGGTTACATCATACAAATCTACCTTGCTGAGATTGTATATATATATATATAGTTATACACACAGCGCGGTACTGATGTATGATGTCACCGGATGATTTCATACATTTCACAATTTCACACACACATAAATACATATATATATATATATATATATATATATATATATTTTTTTTTTTTTTTTCTTTATATCTACATAAACTGCAAACATCATTCAGTATTCCGGTCAAATTCCCTGACCCTTACATACATCCCCCACAAAATTTGCATGGGATTCAAGATGATAGATATATATATATATATATATATATATATATATATCTATATCTATGTGTGTATGTTCCACAAAAACTCAAAAACGCAACCATCGATTTCAACGAAAATTGGTATACATGTCCCTTGCTACCTGGAAAGAAATCTTGCGGGGGTCTCGGCTCTCTACGACGTACCATTCCCGAGATATTCCCCAAAAATGACCTGTATTATCCAATAAATGCCTGCCAGCCTTCCATTTAAATCCTAACTGCCAACTGGCGGGCGCTGTGGAGTTCACAGTTAAAGGGCCGGTCACTGTAAAAGTCACTGTTAAAGGGGCGGTCACCATCAAAGTCTCTGTTAACAGGTCAGTCACCGTCAAAGCCACAGTTAAAGGGGGGACTTTAAGCCTCCTTCTAATTATAAAGTGACCGTGACAACTAAATCAACAGGGAGGAAGGGCGGGTTGGCAGCAGATCTTCAAAATGAGGCTTGGCTGACAGTATAACGCTGGCAGCCACAAAAAAATTATATACCCAACATAATACTATCCAATAACCCCTTATCTAATTTACGAACTGTTGTTTGGCTTCCCTAAATGTCAATAACCCAGTCACAATACTATAGGGCACCTTCCTAACAAATCCCATGTTACCTCATCCAACCTTGTAACTTAGAGTAAATCTACCCATCTATCTAACAAAATGAGGCAAATCCTCTATTGGCATAATTCATAATCCCATGCAGATTCCGCCATATAGGAATTTCGTGATCTTTACCTTTGTTAGGATTTCTAAGTTGTTTGTCTAAATTCTTAACATTGTGTCATTATTACAGGTCAACCTGTTCCCTCCGTCCTCGACCACAAAAAAAAAAATAGAGGAGGCGCCCATGGAGGAGGAGTGTGAGGAGCAGGCGGAGGGAGAAAATGTTGAGGCAACTTCCACCCCCAGATGTTTGCGAGACAGGAAGTTGAGACAGAGGAGGAGGCGGAACTTCCCAGCCACCAGATTCTGCCCCCCCCCAGCTCCAGAAGAGGAGGAAGAGGTGGTCTACACCCCACACCGGGAAGGTAAATATGTGCACACATTACTATAATTTGGTATACATAACATATTCACAAGCATCCCATGATCCCCCTACAACCCTGCATCTCCGAAGCTGCAATGCACATGTGTAATGAAAAATAGCAGCCCTTAGTTAACATGTCTGCCTGTTTAGCTGAGCAGCATTTGCAACCCGGTTCACAAACGCCTGGGGGCAGGGTGTCTGTAATAGGCTGTCGCTCTGCGTCAAGTCACGTCCCGCTGAGGCCTACTCTTAATGGCCGACCGTAAAGTGGGCAAAAGTGGCAACAATGAGGGGACAACAAAAACTAGTGTAATAGGAAAATAAAAAAAAGTAACATACTCTGTAAACTACCGAAAAACTATTAAATAACATTTTACTCTATCCAAACTATCACTAAGCAAACAAAAATATAATTAAAGTAAATAGCTATAGTTATTGTATTTACATGTAAATAGGCAGTGTTTAAACACATACTACACACAATTCACTAGTTGTCTTGTAAGTAATCCTAATTCAAAACAAGGGCATAAAGCACTTAGAAGAAACTAAAAAAGAATTCATGAATGACATGGTGGAACTCAAAAAATTGCAGCATCGCTTCAATAAGAAGGTGCGGGAAATGGAGGAAAAGCACCTTCTCCAATTACAAAAAATGGACAACATATTATTGGAGCTCAAAAAGTTGCCCTAGAGGCATGTTCTCTTATTTTTGGTATAAATACCTTTTTTTAGTTTAATAATGCGTGCTTTCTTTTTTATAATGTAATGTTTAGGTGTGATTTTATAGAAACATAGAATGTGTCGGCAGATAAGAACCATTTGGCTCATCTATTCTGCCCAATATACTGAATACTATGGATAGCCCCTGGCCCTATCTTATATGAAGGATGGCCTTATGCCTATCCCACGCATGCTTAAACTCCTTCACTGTATTTGCAGCTACCATTTCTGCAGAAAGGCTTTTCCATGCATCCACTACTCTCTCAGTAAAGTAATACTTCCTGATATTACTTTTAAACCTTTGCCCCTCTAATTTAAAACAATGTCCTCTTGTAGCAGTTTTTCTTCTTTTAACACGTTCAGGACCTAGGACGAGTATACTCATCCTGGAGCACTGGTACTTAGTGCTCCAGGACAAGTATACTCGTCCTGGCATTAAACTGTCACCATGTCTGCAGACATGGTGACAGCGCTGAGTGCCGGCTGTTACACACAGCCAGGCACCCAGGGTCAATTCCGAGCGGGGTCCTGTGACCCCCCCCCCCCCCCCCGTAATGGCGATCGCTGCAAACCGCAGGTCAATTCAGACCTGCGGTTTGCAGCGCTTTCTGTAGTTTCTGATCGGCAGGGATCAGAAACTTTAAAATGGCCAAAGTCCATTTTTTTTAACCCCCCCCCCCCCCCGCACCCCTGAATGATTTTATGTCGGCGGGGTGCAGGGGGGCGGGTTGTGGGCGGTGCGGGCGGTGCAGGCAGTTGCGCCTCCCTCAACCCTGAATTTTCATTGGTGGTCAGTGGTATACCAGAGTGTCAGCACATTGGTATAAATGGCTGACATCGCTGCGATGTCAGTCGTTTCCGCCTTTCCATGCAGCGGTCCATACGGACCGCTGTATGGAAAGGGTTAAGTCAGGGAGCTCCCTCCCTCTGCCATCGGTGTGCTGCAGCCCCCAGATGGATGGGGTGACAGAGGGAGGGAGCTCCCATCCTTCCCCTTCCCCGTCTGCTCAGTTGTCGCAGACGGGGAAGGTTCCCATGGCAACAGGACGCCTTCTGTCCATGGTGCTGAACAGATCTATGCTAAAGGCATAGATCTGTTCAGACAGTGTAAGTAAAATACAGGACAATACACTCTATGGTGTATTGTACTGTATTATACATACATCAGACCCACTGGATCTTCAAGAACCAAGTGGGTCTGGGTCCAAAAAAAATGTAAAAAAAAATTGAAAAAAAGTAAAGATAATAAAAACACATTTATCACTGAATAAAAAAAAAATTAAAATAAAAATACACTAAACATATTAGGTATTGCCGCATCCGTAACGACCTGATCTATAAAACGGTCATGTTACTTTCCCTGCACAGTGAAAGCCATAAAAATAAAAAAAATGAAAACTATCAGGAAATTGAAATTTTGCCCACCTTACTTCCCAAAAAAGGTACGCCAAAATAGTACCAATCAAACCACCATCTCATCTCACAAAAAATGAGCCCCTACATGAGATAATGGCCCAAAAAATAAAAAAAACTATGGGTACACTATAACATGATTTTTTTTTGTTTAAAAAATGATATTATTGTGTAAAACTTACATAAATAAAATAAAGTATACATATTAGGTATCACCGCATCCGTATCGACCAGCTCTATAATAATATCACGTGAGCTAACCCCTCAGATGAACACCGTAAAAATAACAAATAAAAACTGTGCTAAATAAACATTTTTTTGTCACCTTACATCACAAAAAGTGTAATAGCAAGCGATCAAAAAGTCATATGCACCCCCAAAATAGCGCCAATCAAACCGTCATCTCATCTCGCAAAAATCATACCCTGCCCAAGATAATCGCCAAAAAAAATAAAAAAACTATGGCTCTTAGACTATGGAAACACTAAAACATGTTTTTTTTTGTTTCAAAAATGAAATCATTGTGTAAAACTTACATAAATAAAAAAATTTTATACATATTAGGTATCACCGCATCCGTGACAACCTGCTCTATAAAAATACCACATGATCTAACCTGTCAGATGAATGTTGTAAATAACAAAACAAAAAAAGATGCCAAAAAAGCTATTTCTTGTTACCTTGCTTCACAAAAAGTGTAATATAGAGCAACCAAAAATAATATGTACCCTAAACTAGTACCAACAAAACTCCCACCCTATCCTGTAGTTTCTAAAATGGGGTCACTTTTTTGGAGTTTCTACTCTAGGGGTGCATCAGGGGGGCTTCAAATGGGACATGGTGTCCCCAAAAAACTGTCTAGCAAAATCTGCCTTCCAAAAACCGTATGGCATTCCTTTCCTTCTGTGCCCTGCCGTGTGCCCGTACAGCAGTTTATGACCACATATGGAGTGTTTATGTAAACTACAGAATCAGGGCCATAAATAATGAGTTTTGTTTGGCTGTTAACCCTTGCTTTGTAACTGGAAAAAAAAATAGTAAAATGGAAAATTTACCCAACAATTTAAATTCTGAAATGTCATCTCTATTTGCCAATAACTCTTGTGGAACACCTAAAGGGTTAACAGCGTTTGCAAAATCAGTTTTGAATACCTTGAGGGGTGTAGTTTCTTAGATGGAGTCACTTTTATGGAGTTTCTACACTAGGGGTGCATCAGGGGGGCTTTAAATGGGACATGGTGTAAAAAAAAGAAAACTGTCTAGCAAAATCTGCCTTTCAAAAACGTATGGCATTCCTTTCCTTCTGTGTCCTACCGTGTGCCCGTACAGTGGTTTATGACCACATATGGGGTGTTTCTGTAAACTACAGAATCAGAGCCATAAATATTGAGTTTGGTTTGGCTGTTAACCCTTGCTTTGTAACTGGAAAAAAAAATATTTAAATGGAAAATCTGCCAAAAAAGTGACATTTTGAAATTGTATCTCTATTTTGCATTAATTCTTGTGGAACAACTAAAGGGTTAACAAAGTTTGTAAAATCAGTTTTGAATACCTTGAGGGGTGTAGTTTCTAGAATGGGGTAATTTTTGGGTGGTTTCTATTATATAAGCCTCACAAAGTGACTTCAGACCTGAACTGGTCCCTAAAAATTGGGTTTTTGAAAAGTTCAGAATAATTTCAAGATTTGCTTCCAAACTTCTAAGCCTTGTGACATCCCCAAAATATAAAATATCATTCCCAAAATGATGCAAACATGAAGTAGACATATGGGGAATGTAAAGTAATAACTATGTTTGGAGGTATTACTATGTATTATAGAAGTAAAGAAATTGAAACTTGGAAATTTGCAATATTTTACAAATTTTGGGTAAATTTGGTATTTTTTTTTTATAAATAAAAATGTCTTTATTTTACTTAATTTTACCAGTGTTATGAAGTACAATATGTGCCGAAAAAACAATCTCAGAATGGCCTGGATAAGTCAAAGCGTTTTAAAGTTATCACGACATAAAGTGACACTGGTCAGATTTTCAAAAAATGGCCCGGTCCTTAAGGTGAAAATGAGCTTGGTCCTTAAGGTGTTAAACATTTCTCTCCTCTTTTACCTTGTTGATTCCCTTTATGTATTTAAAAGTTTCTATCATATCCCCTCTGTCTCTTTTTTCTTCTAAGCTATACATGTTAAGGTCCTTTAATCTTTCCTGGTAAGTTTTATCCTGCAATCCATGTACTAGTTTAGTAGCTCTTCTCTGAACTCTCTCCAAAGTATCAATATCCTTCTGGAGATATGGTCTCCAGTACTGCGCACAATACTCCAAATGAGGTCTCACTAGTGTTCTGTAGAGCGGCATGAGCACCTCCCTCTTTCTACTGGTAATGCCTCTCCTTATACACCCAAGCATTCTGCTAGCATTTCCTGCTGCTCTATGACATTGTCTGCCTACCTTTAAGTCTTCTGAAATAAAGACCCCTAAATCCCATTCCTCAGATACTGAGGTTAGGACTGTATCACTGATTTTATATTCTGCTTTTGCGGTTTTATGCCCCAGGTGCATTATCTTGCACTTATCAACATTACATTTTAGTTGCCAGATTTTTGACCATTCTTCTAGTTTTCCTAAATCCTTTTCCATTTGGTGTATCCCTCCAGGAACATCAACCCTGTTACAAATCTTTGTGTCATCAGCAAAAAGACACACCTTACCATTGAGGTCTTCTGCAATTTCACTCATAAAGATATTAAACAATATGGGTACCAGAAGAGATCGGATTATATTACACAGATATGAGCCGTTGGGGTTTAAGGTACCTAGAGTTAGAAAAGAAAATTTTGGAATAATGGTCACCTTTAATATTTAACTTTTATTATTAATAATAAAATAAATGCCCTAAAATGAGGTGCAGAATTGTAATGAGCAGGGTGGAACCACCCTACTCTTGGTGAGTATACTGAGACTCTAGGGAGGGAGGGAGGAAAGGGAGGGAGGGATGCTGGGTCTCAGCCCCTATTAGCGCCCTATTAAAGGAGCCCTGTTCCCGTTCACCACCACCTCCTAACCAAAGCCCTCAGTTCTCCCTAAGCAGTGCTCTGACTGCCCAGCTTCGTCCTGACAGGGAGCAAGTGAGGGGGGAGGTAGTCCCTAGATGTCGTTGTGGTACACCACCTGCGATACGCCACCAGGTCCCTGGAGGCGATCGCTAATCGTACACTAGACCTGTGAGGATAGTGTCCTGAAAAACAATATATGTGTGGGTGTCAAGGTAGAACACCCCACATATGTATTCGTTGATGATGCTGAGAAGCTCAATAACCATGGGTGGCCCGACGCGTTTCCCTGTTGTGTTACAGTTCGTCAGGGGCCCCAAGAAATGGATATAAGCAACAGTAGGGGTGACTTGTCCACCAGTTGGGACAGTTCACCAAATCACACTTAAATTGTAAACAGCACGGTTATTAACAGCTGATAAGTATCATTACTATTTCAAACAACCCCCATAGTGTGGCATTATAACGAGCCGCAGTCACAAATGGGGGTGAAGAGAGGTACTTAGCTCGTCAGGAGTCACCGGTCAGTGGACCTGTCCCTGCGATGCAGACTGGTTCCTGTTCTTGCACAGTCTGTGTGCTGGATCCCGCGTGTGGCAGTGCAGCAAGAGACGCCGGCTCAGCTGCACCATTTGAACCATCGGCGTCATCTAAGCTCCGCCCATGTATGCCGTCATGTGACCCATCACGTGACCACAGCGTCATGATCACGTGGGGCATCACATGATCGCAGGTCCTGCGACCATAGTGAAATGAAGCAACATAACCAGCAGGTTATTTAGATATGCAAGTGTGCTTATTGTATGTAAAGCACAATCACTGACCCACTGTATATGGACCTCATGGGGTAACCAGGATTCGGTCCCCATAAGTATAAGACGGAGAAATTCGGTGTGGATGCCCTAGAGGGATAGGGAAGTCCCTACCATTTAATAAATGAAATTCCATATTCATTCAGATGATTAGTGCGCCGCTGTGAACCACAAGTCAATTGGCGCAGCGACACTTTTTAGAGTATTTTGGCCAGAAGAGAAGTAATAAATGTCCATATACTGTAGTTACCCAAAAGTGGATCAGAGTAACGTCCCTGCAGTATGTGAAAAATTTTCCAGAGTGTCGATTAGTGACAGTGTATGCCCCTAATGATGAGCAGAACTATTCAAGGTTGGGAATGGGACTGCGCAGGAGATAGGAGATAGACTCAGATGAAACAGCTGAATGACAGCTGCTCATTCAGACCCTGTGGGTGAACAGTTTTTAATTGAAAGATCCACCAGGTCTCTCTTTGTAGGATCTTTTGGTCCCAATTGCCTCCCCTATTAGGGGGTGGGACAGCCTCAATACCCATAAAACGGACTTCTGAGTAATCCCCGCCATGGACCGAGGTCACATGGCGTGCCAAGGGGGTATCCTTGTGATGACGTAGGTCCCCCAAGTGTTCTCCTATCCTCCTGCGCAGCTCCCGCTTGGTTTTCCCAATGTATTCAAGGCCGCATATACATTGTGCACGATATATCACACCTCTACTCCGACAGTTAATAAACTGCTTAATGGTGTGGGTGTGATTGGTCACATGACCAGTAAAACTGTGTCCCTGTTTGATGTAGGGGCAGGCAACACACCCACTGCAATGGTAGGAGCCAATTGGGGCTCTCAGCCATCCAATCGATGCGGTGCCGGCACCAGAGTAGTGGCTATGTACCACATGATCCTTGATGTTACGCCCCCTCCGATAAGTAACACCAAAAAAACTCTCTCAACACCCGAAATAAAAATTCTCAGTAAAGGTTTGTCATTTGTCCCGACACCTCCATTTAATCAGTTTAATTGGGTTAAAGACCTTCATCTTTTCGTTCGTAAATTGCGCTGGTCAAAACACTTTGCTCTGATCAATAAACGCGAAAGTAGGGAACTAGGCGTCCCATTAGATATTTTGCAAGACGTGCATCTCCTCTTTAGTCTGGCAGATAGCAATCCGGTGGACGGGAAAGGTCCGTTTACGGTGCTAAAAAATAAAAGCACCAAAATGCCACCGGTTGGTGATCCCAATTGTGTTGACGTGTTTCTGCAACAGGTCCTTGCTGACCTTGACCATGTGACTATACCTGACAGGAAATACAACTGCACCAGGGAGGAGCATCTTGCATTAAAGAGTCTTGAGAACGAGAAGTGTGTGACGATCAAGCCCTCTGACAAGGGGGGCAACATCGTAGTCCTCGACACCCTACAGTATCGGGAGATGTGTCTGAGGCTTCTATCGGATCGTGAAACCTACGAAAAGTTGAAGTATAACCCAACCCAAAAGTATCAGGCACAGCTCCACCTGATATTGAGGGAAGCGAGAGATCAAGACTTGATCTCCCTAGATGAACTGGCCTTTTTGGAATGTCGGCACCCGCAAATTGCCACATTCTATTCCTTACCAAAAATCCACAAGGGCACTGTGCCCCTGAAAGGACGCCCCATTGTTTCTGGTAACAATAGTCTTAACCAGAATGTGGGTGTGTACGTGGACCGGATGTTGGCCCCCTTTGTCAGAGCGCTGCCGTCGTACACTAGAGACACCAGCGACCTTCTAGGTAGACTGGAAGGTATTACCTTGGAGGATGATTGCCTCCTGGGCTCCATTGACGTGGAGGCCTTGTACTCATCCATCCCACATGATCTGGGTATGGGGGCAGCATCAGAATTCCTGGCCACAAGAGGCTGTCAGTTCTTTAAACACAATGCCTTTGTTATGAAGCTATTGCAGTTCACCCTGACCTGTAATTACTTCGTTTTTGACGGGTCCTTCTACCACCAGCTCAGGGGCACCGCGATGGGGAGCCCTTGTGCCCCATCGTATGCTAACCTGTTCCTGGGCTGGTGGGAGAGGGAATTGGTGTTCACCGACCCCCCTAGCCCACTCACCACACCTGTGGTGATGTGGGCCAGATATATTGATGATATCTTTATTATCTGGCGGGGGTCGGTGGGCACCTTCCGAGATCTGGTGGACATTCTCAATGTTAACCATCTCGGATTACGGTTCACATATGAGATGTCCACTGGCTCCCTGCCTTTCCTTGACATTCGGGTCGACAAGGGACCGGGGGGGGGAACTCCTCACAGAAACCTATAGAAAACCTACGGCCACAAACTCCTTATTGGAGTGGGAGAGTTTCCACCCCGGCCCCTTGAAGCGAGGCATCCCTACAGGGCAATACCTGAGGATGCGAAGGAACTGTTCCTCCATCCGGCAGTTCAAGGAACAGGCGGGGGACCTTCGCAAAAGATTCTTGGATAAGGGGTTTCCTGACTGTGTCCTGAGAAAAGCTTACCAGAGGGCACTCGCCTCTGATCGTACAGGGCTGCTACATCCACAGAGATCCATAAGTGAGGACAAAATGATACGGTTGATAGGCACCTTTGACAGGGGGGCAGAAGAGGTAAAGGAGGTTCTCAAGAAAAACTGGAGTACTCTCCTGCTCGACCCAGATATTGCAAAAATGGTGGCCCCATTTGCCCAAGTCACTTATCGGAGGGGGCGTAACATCAAGGATCATGTGGTACATAGCCACTACTCTGGTGCCGGCACCGCATCGATTGGATGGCTGAGAGCCCCAATTGGCTTCTACCATTGCAGTGGGTGTGTTGCCTGCCCCTACATCAAACAGGGACACAGTTTTACTGGTCATGTGACCAATCACACCCACACCATTAAGTAGTTTATTAACTGTCGGAGTAGAGGTGTGATATATCGTGCACAATGTATATGCGGCCTTGAATACATTGGGAAAACCAAGCAGGAGCTGCGCAGGAGGATAGGAGAACACTTGGGGGACCTACGTCATCACAAGGATACCCCCTTGGCACGCCATGTGACCTCGGTCCATGGCGGGGATTACTCAGAAGTCCGTTTTATGGGTATTGAGGCTGTCCCACCCCCTAACAGGGGAGGCAATTGGGACCAAAAGATCCTACAAAGAGAGACCTGGTGGATCTTTCAATTAAAAACTGTTCACCCACAGGGTCTGAATGAGCAGCTGTCATTCAGCTGTTTCATCTGAGTCTATCTCCTATCTCCTGCGCAGTCCCATTCCCAACTTGAATAGTTCTGCTCATCATTAGGGGCATACACTGTCACTAATCGACACTCTGGAAAATTTTTCACATACTGCAGGGACGTTACTCTGATCCACTTTTGGGTAACTACAGTATATGGACATTTGTTTATTACTTCTCTTCTGGCCAAAATACTCTAAAAAGTGTCGCTGCGCCAATTGACTTGTGGTTCACAGCGGCGCACTAATCATCTGAATGAATATGGAATTTCATTTATTAAATGGTAGGGACTTCCCTATCCCTCTAGGGCATCCACACCGAATTTCTCCGTCTTATACTTATGGGGACCGAATCCTGGTTACCCCATGAGGTCCATATACAGTGGGTCAGTGATTGTGCTTTACATACAATAAGCACACTTGCATATCTAAATAACCTGCTGGTTATGTTGCTTCATTTCACTATGGTCGCAGGACCTGCGATCATGTGATGCCCCACGTGACCATGACGCTGTGGTCACGTTATGGGTCACATGACGGCATACATGGGCGGAGCTTAGATGACGCCGATGGTTCAAATGGTGCAGCTGAGCCGGCGTCTCTTGCTGCACTGCCACACGCGGGATCCAGCACACAGACTGTGCAAGAACAGGAACCAGTCTGCATCGCAGGGACAGGTCCACTGACTGGGGACTCCTGACGAGCTAAGTACCTCTCTTCACCCCCATTTGTGACTGCGGCTCGTTATAATGCCACACTATGGGGGTTGTTTGAAATAGTAATGATACTTATCAGCTGTTAATAACCGTGCTGTTTACAATTTAAGTGTGATTTGGTGAACTGTCCCAACTGGTGGACAAGTCACCCCTACTGTTGCTTATATCCATTTCTTGGGGCCCCTGACGAACTGTAACACAACAGGGAAACGCGTCGGGCCACCCATGGTTATTGAGCTTCTCAGCATCATCAACGAATACATATGTGGGGTGTTCTACCTTGACACCCACACATATATTGTTTTTCAGGACACTATCCTCACAGGTCTAGTGTACGATTAGCGATCGCCTCCAGGGACCTGGTGGCGTATCGCAGGTGGTGTACCACAACGACATCTAGGGACTACCTCCCCCCTCACTTGCTCCCTGTCAGGACGAAGCTGGGCAGTCAGAGCACTGCTTAGGGAGAACTGAGGGCTTTGGTTAGGAGGTGGTGGTGAACGGGAACAGGGCTCCTTTAATAGGGCGCTAATAGGGGCTGAGACCCAGCATCCCTCCCTCCCTTTCCTCCCTCCCTCCCTAGAGTCTCAGTATACTCACCAAGAGTAGGGTGGTTCCACCCTGCTCATTACAATTCTGCACCTCATTTTAGGGCATTTATTTTATTATTAATAATAAAAGTTAAATATTAAAGGTGACCATTATTCCAAAATTGTCTTTACCAGAAGAGATCCCTGAGGTACTCCACTGGTAACAAGACCATGGTCTGAATATACTCCATTGACTACAACCCTCTGTTGTAGTCATTGCCTAATACATTCAACAATATGGGTGTTCAGGCACAAAGACTGCAATTTATTGATAAGCCTTCTATGTGGGACAGTATCAAAAGCCTTAATAAAGTCTAGATAAGCAATGCCTATTGCACCTCCACCATCTATTATTTTAGTCACCCAATAAAACTAATCTGTAAGATTAGCTTGACATGATCTCCCTGAAGTAAACCCATGCTGTTTTTCATCATTCAATCCATGGGATTTTAGATGTTCCACAATCCTCTCCTTAAGTATTGTTTCCATTAATTTCTCCACTATTTATGTTAGGCTTACTGGCCTATAGTTGCCCGATTCCTCCCTACTACCTTTCTTGTGAATGGGCACCAAATTTGCTAATTTCCAATCTACTGGGACGACTCCTGTTACCAGTGATTGGTTAAATAAATCTGTTAATGGTTTTGCTAGTTCACCGCTAAGCTCTTTTAATAGCTTTGGGTGTATCCCATCAGGCCCCTGTGACTTATTTGTATTAATTTTAGACAGCTGACTTAGAACCTTTTCCTCTGTAAAGACACATGCATCAAAAGATTAATTAGTCTTCCTTCCTAACTAAAGTCCTTTTCCTTCATTTTCCATTGCAAAACTGAACAGAAATATTCATTGAGGCAGTCAGCTAGCTTTATATTCTTCCATATACCTTCCTTCTTTTGTTTTTAATTTAGTAATTCCTTGTTTTAGTTTCCTTTTTTTCATTTTTGTATCTGAAGAATGTCTTCGCCTTTTTTCACTTACTTAGCTAATATAAGTTTGTTGTAAGGCCCCTTTATTCCAGGGTCAAACTCATCTGGTTCAGGACAGACAGCAGAACATACAGCATTAGGTACATGGTAACACCATAGTATATGGCCCACACATAACTCAGTGTCAGGACCTACAACAGCAAGTATCGGTAACGGTGGAGTGTAAGGCCCACACATAAGTCATCAGGGTCAGGACAGACTACAGCATCAACGGCAGGTAGATGTTAAGGGTCCAGTATAAGGCCTACACATAGCTCGGACTAACTCAGCATGACAGCCAGCAGCAGGTTTGAAGTGTGCCATAGGAATTTGTTTCATTAAATAATTAATTTTTTTTTAAAACAAGAAAAAGAAGTACAAAATTAGCTACACGCAACACGACACGTTCCTCCAAATGCTAGAACTTTCAAGATTGGGCACATCAAGTCTGTGGCAGATAAATATTTTTAATAACATTTTAACAATAACAATCTACAACATTTTAACAATACCAGTCCTTTTTAGTTACTTTGTTAGTTTGTCATGGAAATCCACTATATCTTTCATTATATGACGGTTCCTCTTATTCATCTTCCGAACCTTCTTCGAAACCCACCGCAGCAGCTTATGGAGAGCCAATTAATTCTTTAGATGCTCCTTCTGGAACTTGGCCATTCGTTTATGGCATTTATAGATTAGTGTATGTTTAAAATAAAATATTAATGCAGTTTTTTTTTAGCAGACAATTACTGCATTGTGTGGAGTTGGTGTATAAACACTTCAGATTTACATCAAAATCCAGCAGTTACACATGTTTATGGTCTTTATAGTGTTTTTTGGATTAGAGATAGTTCGGATACAGTTTAATGTTATTTTTTGGGGTAGTTTATATCTTTTAGCTACTTTAGACACTTACGCCACTTACACACGATCATATGCCCTTCGAGACATATGGTCCATGAGCATGCCATATATCTCGGAGCAGCATACATCGTGCACATGGGAGCGCACAGCAGCAGAGGTTACTATGATACTCTCCGCATCGTCCACCCGTGGGACTATAATCCTGTGTTCATATGAATGCAGGACATTCGTCCCGCGGGTGGCCGATGCGCACAGCATCAATAGTAACCTATGGTTAATATAGATTATTAGCATAGTAACCTATAATGCTGCGTGCTCCCGTGCACACGTTGTATGCTGCTCCGGGACATATGGCATGCTCATGGACCGTATGTCTCGGAGGGCATATAATCGTGTGCAAGGGGCCTTAGGCTACATGCACACATCCATTGTGTGTTTTGCATGGTGTATAAATGTTGTATCTAAAAAACCTGTAAGGCTTCTCTGTGCATTATGCAATTAGCGTAACTGCCCAGACAGCCATTTCAATAACCGCATATTCTTGTCCGCAAAACAGACAACAATAGGACAGGTAATGTTTTTTTTTTTACGGAGCTACGGATGGGGACAGCACACGGATTGCAGACTGCAACTTTTTCGGCACCATGGAATTGAATGGGTCCATATACAAGCTGTAAAAACTGCGTCTCGGATGCGGACCTAAACAACGGTCGTGCGCCTAATGGAAGGTTGCATTTCTCTTTCTTTATAGTAAGGTAACTTTTGTTGACCCCCTCATTGTAGGGACTTATAAACAATTACCAACCAATTAAGCCACAGCGGGAAGTGACTGGACACACAGAGACAGACTATTATGTAACAACAAACCCCCAGGCCCCAGGCGTAGTCGCTTGCTAACTGGGGTGCAAAGGCTGCTCAGGTAAACAGGCAGCCATGTTAACTAAGGTCGGCTATAGTTTAGATTTCTTACACATGTGCAATTTTGCTCCAGAGTTGAAAGGGGGGTGGGGGGATCATGTGATGCATGTGAACATCTTATATATACAGAATTATTTTGATGTGTGCACATATTTACCCTCCTGGTGGGTGGTGTAGACCACCTCACCCTCCTCCTCTTCTTCTTGACCTGGGTGGTTAGATTCTGGTGGATAAGAAGGTCCGGCCTCCTCCTCCTAGACTTCCACCATTGTGCATACATCAGGCGGGGGTAAGTGCAGACATCAGGGAATGAAGTGCAGACATCATGGGGGGAAGTGCAGACCATCAACACCTGCACCACGTTCACAACAAGCCTTTTTGGTCTTTGTCATTTTGTCGAAGGAAAGGGAAGCCCTGTAAATGATCACACAATGTTAAGAATTTAGACCAAAAACTCAGAATTCATAATCAGCATAATAAATCAAGAAATTAAGAGATGTATTGTGGGATTATGATTATCCACATGGTGTATTTTCCTCAATTTGAGGTTTTATAATATGCCAAAACCAGTGTTATAGATGGCTAGAACTAGTCGAAGTTACAAGGTACGATGAACTAACACAGGAATTTGTTAGGAGGATATGCTATAGGGTATTGTAGCTGGGTCATTGACGGTTTGGGGAACTAAACAACAGTTCTGCAATTAGATACAGGGTTATTGGATGGTGTTATGTTGGGTAAGTTTCTTTTGGCAGCTGCCAGCGTTATACTGTCTGCCAAGCCACATATTTATGATCTGCAGCCTGCCCGCCTTCCCTCCATGTTGACTTAGGCTACTTTCACACTAGCGTTCGATCGGATCCGTTCTGAACGGATCCGATCATAATAATGCAGACGGAGGCTCCGTTCAGAACGGATCCGTCTGCATTATTTTAGCATATAACAGCTAAGTGTGAAAATAGCCTCGTACGGATCCGTCCAGACTTTCAATGTAAAGTCAATGGGGGACGGATCCACCTGAAGATTGAGCCATATTGTGGCATCTTCAAACGGATCCGTCCCCATTGACAGCTGGCATGGTTGATTGTAGGCAAGACACAATTGTCTTTGTACACCTTACCTGGTCGCCTCCAAAGACACTTGACACCATCTGAATCAAATAAATGTATCTTAATTTCATCAGACCATAGGACATGTGTCACGAGTTGGAGGTCCCAGGAGAGACCACCGCATCGTCAAGCAATAAACAAATGGAAATCAGATACAGACACACAAGAGTTTATTGCACAAACAAAAACCAGGGAAGGCAGCATAGACAAAACATGAGCTCTATGTACCGTCAGCACAGTGGGCGCAAACCCCCACTGCGCCACTGTATAGTAATACTCCATAGGGGCGTGACTAAGCAACACCTGGTATTCACCCCGAATGGTAGGGTTAGGCTTTGCAGCAGGAAGTTGCCAGGGTCCACTCTGGAGTGTGAACTAGACAGTGACAGCAGGAACGAATGGACAACTGGTACCAGAAGGTACCGACGGCACATAGGCATACATAACATAGACAGGCAAATACAAACAGGGCAACTAATAACACAAGCAGGAGTTCATAGCAAGGAAACAGGAGTGACAATGAGCAGAGAAGGACTTGCTCCACCAGTAGAAAACTGCATGGCCTTACCCATAACACTCTGCTGCAAAGAAAGGTGCAGCAAGGGCTTGCTGAACAGAGACATGAATACACACAAGGTATCAAACATAACTGGCAGAACAGATAATAGGAATACAGGAAAGAGGACATCAATGAACAAGTAGGGAAACCCACAGAGCACAGACAGACAGAGATCCCATGGGTCAGCAGCATGGGAGAGTGGGTACAAACAAGGAGCAGGACAAGACAACACACACCAGGAGAGCTGACACAGAACTGAAGAAACCTCAGCCTTAGGCCCCATGCACACGGCCGTTGTTCACAGCCGTGTGCGGGCCGTGGAACCGCGGCCTGGATCCCTCCTGAGAGCAGGAGCGCACGGCGTCACTGGTTGCTATGACGCCGTGCGCCCCCTGCTGCCGGCACAGTACAGTAATACACTGGTATAGATCGTACCAGTGTATTACTGTACTGTGCCGGCAGCAGGGAGCGCACGGCGTCATAGCAACCCATGACGCCGTGCGCTCCTGCTCTCAGGAGGGATCCAGGCCGCGGTTCCACGGCCCGCACACGGCTGTCAAACACGGCCGTGTGCATGGGGCCTTATATACAGGTTCCATGGGTGCAGCAGAGAGGCCACACCCATGGAGCAGACAGAGAGGATTAACTCCTAATAGGAACACACAGGGGAGTTAACCCATACAGATCCACAAATAACACAGAAACAAAACTTCAGCGAGGAGCGCCGAACGAGCAAGGACGGAAGGTCACAGCCAAAGATAGTGGCTGTGACAACATGGTTCCAGTAATCCAAGTTCCTTGTCTGCTTGTCTTCAGCAAACTGTTTGCGGGCTTTCTTGTGCATCATCTTTAGAAGAGGGATGACAGCAATGCAGACCAATTTAATGCAGTATGCAGAGTATTGCCTGAGCACTGACAGGCTTTTCCCCCACCCCTTTAACCGCTTCAGGAATGCTGGCAGCACTCATATTTCTATTTTGAAAAGATAACCTATGGATATAATAGTGAGCATGTGCACTCAAATTCTTTGGTCGACTATGGCAAGACCTGTTCTGAGTGGAACCTGTCTTGCTAAACTGCTGTATGGTCTTGGCCACCATTTTGCAGTTCAGTTTCAGGGTGTTGGCAATGTTCTTATAGCCTATGCTATCTTTATGCAGAGAAATTATTTTTTTCAGGTCCTCAGAGAGTTCTTTGCCATGATATGCCATGTTGAACTTCCAGTGACCAGTATGAGAGAATATGAGAGCAATAACACCACATTTAATACATCTGCTCCCTATTCACACCTGAGACCTTGTAACACTAACACGTCACATGACACCAGGGAGGGAAAAAGGCTAATTGGGCACAATTTGGCAATTTTTGCTATGGGGTTTACTCCCTTTTGTTGCGAGTGGTTTAAACATTAATGGCTATGTATTGAGTTATTTTGGGGTTAGACCAAATGTACTCTGTTATACAAGCTATACATCAACTACTTTATATTGTATCAACGTGTCATATCTTCAGTGTTGTCCCATGAAAATATATAATAAAATATTTACAAAAATATGAGGGGTATACTCATTTTTGTGAGATACTTTATATATACAGGATGAGGAGAATCATATCATTGGAGAGTGGACAAATTAATGATAGGTTTATTGTATTTCTGGGGGTCTATATAAGGTAGGATACCAATACTATACACTATACATAGATAATACTCTGTATGTCTAATTATGTTTAAGTACTAATTATCTTTTACATTGAGTTTCATTTATTTCAGCTACCATAAAGCACACACACACACACACACACACACACCCTACTATGCTGTCTATACTGGAAATACAGGCAGGAAGTGTTTTTCTTCATGATAGCAGTCCCAGGGGAATTTTCACACATAAAACATTAATAGCTATAGCAGAAAAAAAGAAAAAAAAAAGAAAAGAAAAAAGACAATTTAACTTCTCAAAACTTCTACATATAATTATGGAAACTAAAATAAAATGTATGATACTTTTGATATAAATCTGATAGAGGTGTCCTTTCTTTCTTTGCTTTTTATTAGTCTTAATATTAGTCTTAGATAATATATGTCCAATTATATAATCTAGCTTTCACGTGCTAGACTGAAATTTCATAGGTCATCCTTACATATTCCTTGTATACATGTTTCTTTCCATTTATAATATCTTGTCTTGTTAAATTAGTTTCTACCTTATAACTTTTTGCAATTTAGAATTCACTCTACTTAAAATACAATTATCCTGCTTGACTTTGGATTTTTCTTTTGCTATATAAAGTATATCTAATGTCATCTGTTTTATTTCTTTGCCTTTCTTCCCATGTGTTCTCTAATTTATTTTAACAGTATCTTGCTTTGCATTAACACTTTCAATAAAACACAATTGGCCATTTCTTTTTTAACATGGAAACCAAGTTGACAAGTTTTGTTAATAAAGGTTTTTATTATTATTAATAAAGCATTCATAAGGACCTGAACTATAAAAGGATTATGTTACTTATCTGGCTCAGTGAACAGAGGTGCAAAAAATTTTGCACCTCCCAGAAAAATTGCATAACAGGCAATCAAAGAGTCATTTGTACCCCAAAATGGTACAATTCAAATAACTGGATATTAGTATATGGCAATGCAAAATATAATTTATTTTTTATAAAAATGTGTTTTTGTGATGCAACAGTATTAAAACATAAAAAAATTATATCGCCAGAATCATATCAACCCAAATAAAGTTACCATATTATATATACTGTAGAGAGAACCCCTTAAAATTGAATTTTTGACCATCTCACATGCTAAAAAATTAAGTAAAATGCAATTTAGAAATTCATATGTACTCCTACCCCAAAATGGTACCACTATCACCTGTAGCCTTATTATTGCCTGTCTTGCAAATAATGACACCAAACTCTATAAAGTTATAGCTCTTAAAAAATGTTCATTAAATTCTGTGTTAGAAATTCCAGATGCAGTTTATTTTCTTCTGAACGCTGCCTTGTCCCCAAACAGCAGTTTATGACCACATATTGGGTGTTCCCATGATCAGAAAAAAATACCTAACAAACTGAGGGGTGCATTTTCTCCTGTTACCCCTTGTGGTTTTATTGGAAGCAATATAATTTTTTTACTTTTATAGCCAAATATTTCTAAATTCTATGAAACACTTGTTGGGTAAAAGCACTCACTGCATCCTTTGATAAATTCCTTGAAGGGTGTATTTTCCAAAACTATGGTTTTATTGTGTTTATATTGTGTAAGCCCCACAAAGTGAGTTCATAAATGAATTGGTCCTTAAAAAAGTTAGTTTTGAAAATGTTCTCAAAATTTTTTAAAAAGCGCTTCTAAAATTCTAAGCTTTCTAACGTCCTAAAAAGATAAAATAAAATGTATAAAGTGATGCCAACATGAAGTAGACACATGTTGAAAGTAAAGTAATTATTATTTGAGGTACAATTCTCCCCCTTAAAAGCAGGGGAATTCAAATGAAGTTTACCACTAAAATGAAGCATAATGTGTCACGAGAAAGCGATCTTAAAATTACTTGGATAAGTAAGCTCTTACTGCATAAAATGACATATGTCAGATTTTTAAAAAATAGGGTTTAGTCTGTCTACAGAGGCAAAGGGTTAAAGTAGTTATTGTATAACAGGAAAGCAGCCATTCATAAGAATACATGAACTGTATAAAGGGGGTCCATGTCTCAGAACCCCCTCTATGACCTTGAAGAGAATGCTTAAAAACTTAACTTTTATTTAACTCTTTTAACATAAATCAATAGCATATGTCTAGATGAGGAATGTTATAATGTGTATGCATTGTTGCCACATACACTGCAAGGTAAAGTATAAAAATTATTATTATTGGCTTACCACAGTAATCCAACAGCATATGGCTTAAAGTAAAAAAAAAAAAAAAAAAAAAAAAAAAAAAAAAATCTTTATATTTATATATAATTTTATTTTTTTCTGGTGTGTTCTTGCAGATTAACAATACATGGCATTTAAATATACATCTTCTGCAGTATCACTGATTGGTGTTATGAAAAGAGAAGTGTTGTCAAGTTTCCTACTTCATTATGATACACACAAAATTCATATCTTGAGCCCAATCTAACCTTTAGTTCTCATAAACACTTAGATTAAGGATCTGCTGATTAAAAATGAAATGTACAGCTATCTAAAATTGAGTCTCTCTATGCTATTGCAGTAGACAATTTTGATTGCGTGCTTTCTCGAATTCAAATACTGATTAGCATGTAATGTCTTGTTCTGGACTTTAATGAAATTTCAATATGAATAAAAGAGTTGCTAACAGTAAATGCACATATCATACATAAAAATGTATTCAAGTGCACATTTGTGTAAAATTGTTCTTAGCAATGATTCATCTTTAAATAGAGCTATTAAATGTACCTTAAAAATAATAATGCACAATGGATAACGGTATTGAAGGGTTTGTATACAGAAATAATTGTGATTATGTTTCTAGAGCCCAATAATGGTATTTAAATATGTTTATTTTATTTTATTGTCATAATATATAATATATTATTTTATATTCATAATAAAATGTATAAAGAGCTAAGCTTAATATTTGCAACTCATCCTGATATCACAATAAGTTTATCTTGATTTAATCTACTGTTAGAAAGAGATGACTGGTCCACTAAAGTACCAGATAGGTCTGGACTAGGAACAAAATTTAGCCCTGGCATTTGAAAGCACACAGGCCTACTTCCTGTTGATAAAAAAAAAAGTTTGTCCACTTTTGGGTAGTAACATTTATGGAGTACAAATTGATGAACCTATATCTGTAGAAATCCTCCCCCATGATAATTTTTACATACAAAGAAATTTAAAACACATTGCCCCACATCTACCTCCCTAAGTTGAAATCTCTATTAAAAATACTGTATAGTGTTACCTGATGCTGGGTGTAATTAAAGTTAAAAGCTCGGCCCCTAATTTTTTAATTAAGCCAAACAGTTCACTTTTAAGATACAAAATGAGGCATCATTGTTTTTAATTTCAAGCCATCGATTCACCAGAAGCTAGTCAGATTGAAAACTGAGGAGGGGAGAAGGGGGAATTACAGTTTGCTTTACCTGGTGATGCTCTTAACTAGAGAGGAATGAATAAAAAAAAAAAAATGTTTCAGGTTTGATTTGGTCCAATCTATGATCAGATATGATTTAGTGAGAATAAAAAGTACCTCAAATGCCCCAAATAGTCATGTATGAAAATCGGGAATCTCTTAGGACTGTTTCCAACCCCTTTCAAGCTGTTTATCACAAAGACGGCATTAGTAATGTCAAAGTAGCTACAACATACATGGCTAAGGGAAAATGGATAGTCGTGGTTGGTAACAAACCTGTTTAAAAACACACTGTACTATTGTTTTGCTTTTTTAATAAAAAATTGGTTTAAAAATGATCCTTTTTGATGGCATATGCATTCTCTCTGTTTTCTGTCTTTTAAAATGATGGATTTTGTGGGGAAAATTTGATTTTTGCAGAGTTGTTTCACTCATATTTTCTCTTAACCCTCTCTTAACATATAAACTACACATTTAAAACAAGAAGGAAAATAAAAGTGGGGCACAGAAAAATCTTATGCAATGGTCAGGGAATGACATCTCTTTTTCAGTCAGGAAAAAGTATGTGCTAGCACTATACTAGCATCAATTAAACCAATAATATCCCTAAAAAGTGACTATATAGGAGGAAGATACCCACCATAGATAAAATACATTGTCTATGGAGTATTATGACACTGCAGAATAATCAAAATAATATATAAAAATCATAGACCATTGCCAGCAGAAAAAGATTACCTGGTCCATCTAGTTTCTCCTTATATTATTTATTTTTAATCATATTTTTTTATATATAGTTTATATTTATATATTTTAGATTTTAAATCTTAGGCTAGACATGTGTTTAAATTCACTTACTGAATATTTCCCAAGCATATCTGCTGGAAGTCTATTCAACCATACTTTTAGTAAAATTATATTTCCTTTAACCACTCTTTCAGTAAAATTATATTTCCTCTTGTTCACTAGTGATGAGCGACAGGTGCCATATTCGATTTCGACGAAATTCGCGAATATTCGATAGAATATTCGTTTTATATTCGTCAAAATCGAATATTCGTCATTATTCTTGTTATCACGATTAATATGCGATTTAAATAATCACGTATTGCGATTTTAACTTAAAGGCTACTCTCCTATTGAAATAGCAATGTGATTATTTCAAGTTATAATAATCGAATTTCGATTTTAAGTTAAAGGCTACTCTCCTATTGAAATAGCAATGCGATTATTTCAAGTTATAATAATCGAATTTCGATTTTAACTTAGCACTGCTATATTCCATATTCGTTAATTCTAGCCTAATATGGAATATAGCAGTGCTAAGTTAAAATCGAAATTCGATTATTATAACTTGAATTAATCGAATTGCGATTTCAACTTGGACCTGGTTTACTATGGTTGGCTTGGTAGAATTAGCGAATATGACGAATATATTCGTTATATTCCACAAAACGAATATGGCGAATGTATTCGTTATATTCCACAAAACGAAGATAACGAAATATTCTCCATCTTCGTTTTAGCTACCTATTCATCAACTTCGCTAATTCTAGCAATCATATAGGAAAGTTTACTATAGAGACAGCTAAGTTTAATTCGCTATGCGATTATATGACTGCTTTTAAAAAAAAAAACAAATGGAATAATTATAATACCTGATAATTATTATAATTATTCTATTTATAAAAAAAAAGCAAAGTAATATAATCGCATAGCGAATTAAACTTAGCTGTCTCTATAGTAAACTTTCCTATATGATTGCTAGAATTAGCGAAGTTGATGAATAGGTAGCTAAAACGAAGATGCAGAATACTTCGTTATCTTCGTTTTGTGGAATATGACGAATACATTCGTTATCTTCGTTTTGTGGAATATAACGAATATATTTGTCATATTCGCTAATTCTACCAAGCCATTGAAGCCAACCATAGTAAACCAGGTCCAAGTTGAAATCGCCATGCGATTAATATAACTCGAAGTAATCGCATGGCGATTTCAACTAGGTAATTACATTCCTCCGCTCTCACACTCCTTTATCCAGCATAGGGCTGCTTCCCCACGGCTGTCAATCCAAGTCACCTCCCCCTCCTAACCCTACTATCCACAGCAAAGACAAAGACTTATATACTACCGGCACATACTGCAGCGCAGTGTCCGGCTTCACGTCTCACTCTGCCGATTCGGCTGTGTGCAGAGCAGTAGTTATGATTGCGATATTATGTCCCAGTTGTATATTCAGATTGTTACACCAGGGTGGAGGGGGGGGGGGGGAGAGCTTGGACATAATATCGCTATCATAACTACTGCTCTGCACGCAGCCAAATCGGCAGAGTGAGACAAAAATTTGCATAGAAAGATAGCCTAATCCCTAATTAAATAAATAAAAATACATACAGTACAAATATATATTACTGCATATGGTGTTACTTTACTTTATGAATAAAAATGAATAATTTATATACATGTATATGTGCGTGTATATAAATATATATTATAATTATTATTATTTATATTATAATATAACTTGTAATATATTTTTATATTTGTAAAAAATGCATTGCTAGTTATCAATAATATCAGTATTTACATTTCTATGCAGTCATTCATTGCGATTGGTAGTGGAACTATGTATATGCACAATATACTGCTGCACTGGATATAAATATAACATAAAAAACTTCTGGGGACTTAAGCTTATATTAGCAAATGTATATCAAATGAACTTTACTGAGGCGCTGAATAAGGTTGCACCCCATACCCCCTCCCCCTACAGGCAGTCTGTGAATGAGATCGCACGCTATCTTTCTACACACTGATGCCCTGCCCTCCCATTCACTGAAAGCCCGTAGACAAAAGGGACTCCCTGTTTGGGGGAAGGGGGGTATTGTCTGCAGGCTGAAAGTGCAGGTTATTTTCTGGCTGGAGACCCTTTCACTGCACTTCTGGTGGAGTACGTGTTTATTAACTAAAATCAGGACAATAGCTAAAATAATGACCAGCAATAAAAAATAGCAATACATATAAATAAGTGATAGATCCAGGAGCATACACAAACAAATAAATTAATATCCCATAAATACTGTAGGTCCTTTACTAACTGCCTGCTGTCTCTGTTATATGGCAAATTCCATTAAAAGATCGAAGCGCTGACATTGATAGTTACTTACCAACTACTGACACCTTGTCTATAATGCAACAAATTGCTGTGAACTTTGATATATATATATATATATATATATATATATATATATATATATATTCTCTATTCTCCTATTCTATGCTGCTACAATTATATTAGAATATGGAAGTGTCTTATTCCCCTCTGTGAATTGGAACACTAACTCTGCTACATAAACTATGATATTTATGGGATATTAATTTATTTGTTTGTGTATGCTCCTGGATCTATCACTATTTTAAATGTATTGCTATTTTTTATTCATTGCTATATTTTATTGCTGGTCATTATTTTAGCTGCTATATTGATTTATTATATGTAAATATATTTTATATATTTATATTATATATACATTTACATATAGTATAATTAGTGTAATATTGTATAATTATTTTTTTAATACAGAGGTTATCTATATATGTCCATTATACTGTACAATACATTATATCTAAATCACCATACCTCATATGGATCATGGAATAAATAATTATACAATATTACACTAATTATACTATATGTAAATTTACATATAATATAAATACTGTATTAACATTTAGCCACTATAGGAACATAGTTAATAAATACACTGTATCCACTACTTCAGAGAAAAACAAATAAATAAAAATAAATATGGAAAACTCCATCAAGATACAAAACAATATACACTTAAAGGATAAAGAAAAACAGATGAATGCAATAATATTGATTGTGTATCTGACATACTTGAAGCAAACTATCTTACTACTTGAAATTGTGACATTCTCTAATAACTTTCTTATCCCCTAAACACTGAAGGTATTTACATCCAAATCGCGATTCATATGCTAATGCCGCCCTTCATTAAGGTTGCAAGTACATACAAAAGGATCGACTAATGGTGTACATTGCAGTATTATACCTCAGTATCGCTGACTACACTGCCTGCGCCTGACTTGAAGCAAACTATCTTATTACTTGAAATTGGGACATTCTCTAATAACTTTCCTACCCCCCACTCTCAGTATGGCTACAATAGGATCTAAGGCCCCTTTCACACGGGCGAGGAGGGGCTGGAAGGGTTAAAAATAGGGCTCATGGGGTTAAGAATAAATAAAAAATAATAAACTACTGTACAATGGACTAACTATACATTCATATATTTATGTACTGAATCACAATTATGATTCAGTACATCTAGAATATTAGACTATATATTTGCATATGCAGCTCTATAATATATCTGTATACACCGCTCCATTATGTCTTTAGATCTGTGATACAAGTGGATTAGATTTGGATAACACCTGGTGATACATTGTACAATTGCGCAATGGAAACCTAATATGAATTATGAAGTTAACACTGACACCATTAAAACAAATAATATTGTTACATGAAAAACAAAAATAAATAAATTAATACAGCTCCAGCGCTGGGTAAGTTTTAAAATACACCAAAAGTTTACAGGCAAAAATAGACCAATATATACAGCGTTGCTGCTATATTGATTTATTATATATAAATATATTTTATATATTTATATTATATATAAATTTACATATAGTATAATTAGTGTAATATTGTATAATTATTTTTTAATACAGAGGTTATCTATCTTACTATCTATCTATATCTATATATGTCCATTATACTGTACAATACACTATATCTAAATCACCATACCTCATATGGATCATGGAATAAATAATTATACAATATTACACTAATTATATTATATGTAAATTTATATATAATATAAATACTGTATTAACATTCAGCCACTATAGGAACATAGCTAATAAATACACTCTGTATCCACTACTTCAGAGAAAAACAAATAAATAAAAATAAATATGGAAAACTCCATCAAGATACAAACCAATATACACTTAAAGGATAAAAAACAGATGAATGCAATAATATTGATTGTGTATCTGACATACTTGAAGCAAACTATCTCATTACTTGAAATTGGGACATTCTCTAATAACTTTCCTACCCCCCACTCTCAGTATGGCTACAATAGGATCTAAGGCCCCTTTCACATGGGTGAGCAGGGGCTGGAGGGGTTAAAAATAGGGCTGGAGGAATTAAAAATAGGGCTGGAGAGGTTAATAAGGGGTATAATACTCAAGTATGTCAGATACACAATAAATATTATTGCATTCATCTGTTTCCTACCCCCCCCCCCAACTCTCAGTATGGCTACAATAGGATCTAAGGCCCCTTTCACATGGGTGAGAAGGGGCTGGAGGGGTTAAAAATAGGCTGGAGGGGTTAATAAGGGGTATAATACTCAAGTATGTCTGATACACAATCAATATTATTGTATTTATCTGTTCCCCCCCCCCTCCCCCCCACTCTCAGTATGGCTACAATAGAATCTAAAGCCCCTTTCACACGGGGGAGGAGGGGCTGGAGGGGTTAAAAATTAATTTAAAAAATAATTTAACTCACCTTATCCCACTTGTTCGCGCAGCCCGTCTTCTCTTCTGTCTTCAGGACCTGGGTGAAAGGCCTGATAATAATATTGATTGTGTATCTGACATACTTGAAGCAAACTATCTTATTATCTTACTATCTATTAAAAATAGGGCTGGAGGGTTAAAAATAGGGCTGGAGGGGTTAATAAGGGGTATAATACTCAAGTATGTCTGATACACAATCAATATTATTGTATTCATCTGTTTCCTACCCCCCACTCTCAGTATGGCTACAATAGGATCTAAGGCCCCTTTCACGGGCGAGGAGGGGCTGGATGGGTTAAAAATTAATAAAAAATAATTTAAATCACCTTAATCCACTTGTTCGCGCAGCCCGTCTTCTCTTCTGTCTTCTTTCTTCAGGACCTGGGTAAAAGACCAGTGGTGACATCACTACGCTCCTCACATGGTCCGTCACATGATCCATCATCGCGGTGATAAGCGCAGTGACGTCACCACAGGTCTTTTACCTAGGTCCTGAAGAAAGAAGACAGAAGAGAAGACGGGCTGCGCGAACAAGTGGATTAAGGTGAGTTAAATTATTTTTTTATTAATTTTTAACCCATCCAGCCCCTCCTCGCCCGTGTGAAAGGGGCCTTAGATCCTATTGTAGCCATACTGAGAGTGGGGGTAGGAAAGTTATTAGAGAATGTCACAATTTCAAGTAATGAGATAGTTTGCTTCAAGTATGTCAGATACACAATCTATATTATTGCATTCATCTGTTTTTTTTATCCTTTAAGTGTATATTGTTTTGTATCTTGATGGAGTTTTCCATATTTATTTTTATTTGTTTTTCTCTGAAGTAGTGGATACAGAGTGTATTTATTAGCTATGTTACTATAGTGGCTGAATGTTAATACAGTAATTATATTATATATAAATTTACATATAGTATAATATGAGGTATGGTGATTTAGATATAGTGTATTGTACAGTATAATGGACATATATAGATATAGATAGATAGTAAGATAGATAACCTCTGTATTAAAAAATAATTATACAATATTACACTAATTATACTATATGTAAATTTATATATAATATAAATATATAAAATATATTTATATATAATAAATCAATATAGCAGCAACGCTGTATATATTGGTCTATTTTTACCTGTAAACTTTTGGTGTATTTTAAAACTCACCCAGCGCTGGAGCTGTATTAATTTATTTATTTTTGTTTTTCATGTAACAATATTATTTGTTTTAATGGTGTCAGTGTTAACATCATAATTCATATTAGGTTTCCATTGCGCAATTGTGGAGAAAGAGATCCAACATTAAGAATAGCAAGAATAGGTGTGGGAATTGTCCTGGCAGAAGGGGGGGGGGGGGGGGGGCTGCCGTCAAGGAGGAAATGTTCAAAAGGCTTTGCTAGATACAAATGTATCCATACTGTACATGTTGTTTTTCGATACTGTAATAACATTCAGCCACTATAGGAACATAGCTAATAAATACACTCTGTATCCACTACATTATATATCTGTATACTGTTCACTGCTCCATTACATATCTGTATACAACACTTCGTTATATATCTGTACAAACCGCTCTATTATATATCTGTATGCAGTAGACCGCACAAAATCCGGTACAATGTATCACCAGGTGTTATCCAAATCTAATCCACTTGTATCACAGATCTAAAGACATAATGGAGCGGTGTTTACAGATATATTATAGAGCTGCATATGCAAATATATAGTCTAATATTCTAGATGTACTGAATCATAATTGTGATTCAGTACATAAATATATGAATGTATAGTTAGTCCATTGTACAGTAGTTTATTATTTTTTATTTATTCTTAACCCCATGAGCCCTATTTTTAACCCTTCCAGCCCCTCCTCGCCCGTGTGAAAGGGGCCTTAGATCCTATTGTAGCCATACTGAGAGTGGGGGGTAGGAAAGTTATTAGAGAATGTCCCAATTTCAAGTAATAAGATAGTTTGCTTCCAGTCAGGCGCAGGCAGTGTAGTCAGCGATACTGAGGTATAATACTGCAATGTACACCATTAGTCGATCCTTTTGTATGTACTTGCAACCTTAATGAAGGGCGGCATTAGCATATGAATCGCGATTTGCATGTAAATACCTTCAGTGTTTAGGGGATAAGAAAGTTATTAGAGAATGTCCCAATTTCAAGTAATAAGATAGTTTGCTTCAAGTATGTCAGATACACAATCAATATTATTGCATTCATCTGTTTTTTTTATCCTTCAAGTGTATATTGTTTTGTATCTTGATGGAGTTTTCCATATTTATTTTTATTTATTTGTTTTTCTCTGAAGTAGTGGATACAGTGTATTTATTAACTATGTTCCTATAGTGGCTGAATGTTAATACAGTATTTATATTATATGTAAATTTACATATAGTATAATTAGTGTAATATTGTATAATTATTTATTCCATGATCCATATGAGGTATGGTGATTTATATATAATGTATTGTACAGTATAATGGACATATATAGATAACCTCTGTATTAAAAAAAATAATTATACAATATTACACTAATTATACTATATGTAAATGTATATATATAATATAAATATATAAAATATATTTACATATAATAAATCAATATAGCAGCTAAAATAATGACCAGCAATAAAATATAGCAATGAATAAAATATAGCAATACATTTAAAAAATAGTGATAGATCCAGGAGCATACACAAACAAATAAATTAATATCCCATAAATATCATAGTTTATGTAGCAGAGTTAGATAGTGTTCCAATTCACAGAGGGGAAAAGACACTTCCATATTCTAATATAATTGTAGCAGCATAGAATAGGAGAATAGAGAATAGCGTGCGATCTCATTCACAGACTGCCTGTAGGGGGAGGGGGATGGGGTGCAACCTTATTCAGAGCCTCAGTAAAGTTCATTTGATATACATTTTCTAATATAAGCTTAAGTCCCCAGAAGTTTTTTATATTATATTTATATCCAGTGCAGCAGTATATTGTGTATATACATAGTTCCACTACCAATCGCAATGCATGACTGCATAGAAATGTAAATACTGATATTATTGATAACTAGCAATGCATTTTTTACAAATATAAAAATATATTACAAGTTATATTATAATATAAATAATAATAATTATAATATATATTTATATACACGCACATATACATGTATATAAATTATTCATTTTTATTCATAAAGTAAAGTAACACCATATGCAGTAATATATATTTGTACTGTATGTATTTTTATTTATTTAATTAGGGATTAGGCTATCTTTCTTTGCAAATTTTTGTCTCACTCTGCCGATTTGGCTGCGTGCAGAGCAGTAGTTATGATAGCGATATTATGTCCAAGCTCTCCCCCCCCCCCCTCCACCCTGGTGTAACAATCTGAATATACAACTGGGACATAATATCGCAATCATAACTACTGCTCTGCACACAGCCGAATCGGCAGAGTGAGACGTGAAGCCGGACACTGCGCTGCAGTATGTGCCGGTAGTATATAAGTCTTTGTCTTTGCTGTGGATAGTAGGGTTAGGAGGGGGAGGTGACTTGGATTGACAGCCTGGGGAAGCAGCCCTATGCTGGATGAAGGAGTGTGAGAGCGGAGGAATGTAATTACCTAGTTGAAATCGCCATGCGATTACTTCGAGTTATATTAATCGCATGGCGATTTCAACTTGGACCTGGTTTACTATGGTTGGCTTCAATGGCTTGGTAGAATTAGCGAATATGACGAATATATTCGTTATATTCCACAAAACGAAGATAACGAATGTATTCGTCATATTCCACAAAACGAAGATAACGAAGTATTCTGCATCTTCGTTTTAGCTACCTATTCATCAACTTCGCTAATTCTAGCAATCATATAGGAAAGTTTACTATAGAGACAGCTAAGTTTAATTCGCTATGCGATTATATTACTTTGCTTTTTTTTAATAAATAGAATAATTATAATAATTATCAGGTAGTATAATTATTCCATTTTTTTTTTTTTTTTAAAAGCAGTCATATAATCGCATAGCGAATTAAACTTAGCTGTCTCTATAGTAAACTTTCCTATATGATTGCTAGAATTAGCGAAGTTGATGAATAGGTAGCTAAAACGAAGATGGAGAATATTTCGTTATCTTCGTTTTGTGGAATATAACGAATACATTCGCCATATTCGTTTTGTGGAATATAACGAATATATTCGTCATATTCGCTAATTCTACCAAGCCAACCATAGTAAACCAGGTCCAAGTTGAAATCGCAATTCGATTAATTCAAGTTATAATAATCGAATTTCGATTTTAACTTAGCACTGCTATATTCCATATTAGGCTAGAATTAACGAATATGGAATATAGCAGTGCTAAGTTAAAATCGAAATTCGATTATTATAACTTGAAATAATCGAATTGCGATTTCAACGTAATTCTCAAATCCGACAGTACATTCTAGTATATGGAGACGTTCCCATGGTGATGGGGACGCTCCATGAGCACGCAAGTCGGCAGAAGCGGCAACGGGCACTGACTGGAGCAGCCAGGAAGCCAGGAATCCAAAGGACAGGTAAGAACAACTTTAGGGAAGTGGGAAATAAAAAATAAAAAAAAAAGAATATTCGAAATATCGAATTTATATCACTATATTCAAAATATTCGCGAATTAGCGAAGTGACGATATTCGCGAAAAAAATTCGATATTCGAATATTCGCGCTCAACACTATTGTTCACTGGATGATCAACATCTTTAAAAGTTCTGATTATCAGGAGCAAGCATTCATATGTATGTTTGTTCCCGATAATCTGCCTATTAATAGTTCCATATGAAGGGAACTTGAAAGTAAGAGTGTGTGTTGAGGATACAGAAGAACATCCACAGACTCCTTTTCTCCATCGATCTAGCTCCTCATTATTTCAACATTATATACTACATTTTAAAATAAATATGAACACTCAACAGAATAAATATAGGGGTTTATTTACTAAGATGGGTGTTTTAGATGCCGATCTTAATTAGCCCTTTAGCTAAGCAGTGAATCCACCAAAGTTATTTAGATGTACCGGCCTCTACATAACTTTGGCTTATCCACCGCTTGTCTAATTGTAAGCCAGTGTCCTTCCCTGCCCAGGCCATGCCTATTTTCGTAGACCTGAGTGAAGAAAAGTTGCAGATTGTGTCACAAATAAACTAATGTAGGCATATTTCTGATAGTAAATGACCCCCATAATGTCTTAAGAAGGTAATGGAAGAATTTTTGAAATTAAAGTTTACATACTTTTCTTTTCTTCTCTGAACAATAAGTAAACTACAGCAAAACTGCATGCCACATAAATGTAATGTTAAGCAAATAAATACACAGTATTTATCATTAGTTATTAACAATATAATTAATTTAGAGAATATATTATCTTGTTAAAAATTAATTAGAATTACTAAGCTTTATAATAAAGTGCTGAAATTAAGTTCTAAATGCTAAGCACACATTGCAAATTGTCTATTTGTTTACAGTTCTTACAAATTAATTCTCACCAATACAAAATGTGCATGTACACTATATGTCAAAGCTTCTCTTTGATGCCAGTATTTTGAAGATTTATTGGTTTCTCTGTTCTTTATAGTTTATCATAACCCTCAAATTGCTAAATCAATCACTCATCAAATAATCTGTTACAACAGTTTTCAGATTATATTAGCATTTTGAATTCTGCAAGCACTTTATAAAGGTTTCTAAGATGAATGGCAATGATACAATCTATTATGAAATCAGCATTTTAGGTATGGTTTTACATAGAACAGGAAGGAAATAAAACTAACTTCTGTTTATATTCTTCAGTGTTGGCTTTATGATATTTTTGACATTGCTTCTTTATGGGCAAACTTTATTGGCAAACATCCTATGGCTAGGAATACACCTCATTACGTGGATAGTTGTGTAGTCAAGTATATGGCAAGTAGTGTTGAGCGAATCAAAACCAAATGAGTTGACTTTTATCTGAATTTCAGGAAAAATGTGATTCACAGTGAAAACTAATTTCTATGCGTTTTGTGGTAACAAATCAATTTTTCCTAAAAAAACATACTCACCTCATCTATTTGTACACAAAAAGGCTTCCACGACCATCTTGATTGTAGAAATCATGTAAAATATTGTGCGGTGACGTGATGACATCATCACAGCACCGCATGAGGTTTTGCATGGTGTCTTCAATCAAGATGGCTGCAATGGCTTCTATGCAAGCAAATGGATAAGGTTATTATTATTTCTTTTTTACCCTGATTAACCCATGGAAGGCCTAAATTGCAGCCTCATAAGTCACAATCAGCAATAAACGTGGCATCTGAGGGGTTCAATGATGGAATGTTCTTATTTGTAAAATTTGGAGAAGCAGCCAAATCATATTTTCATAACTTTGCTTGTCTTTAATGATAAGTAATCATAAGGTCTCACTAAATACTTGAAATTGTGCCTCACTCCAACAGGACCATCTTTAGCAGCAAGCACAGAACATGAAAAATATATGATTACATTAGTTACATTTAAGTATAGAGATACGGCACTCATTTATGTCACAGCATAGAAACAATATACAATATTAGAATACAATATATCATAGTAAAATAAACATAAACTCAGTTCATTATGTAGGCCAAACCTGCAATTTTTTTTATTTTGGGGGTGGGGAGAGCGGGGACCAGACATTACTATAAAGTGTATGAGGAGCTCCTGACTTAATTCTGGATAGATGAAAAAAAGGATTGGACGCTTTGAATTTTAATGCCTGATACTTTTCTTATCCAAGAAGATAAGCTGCCAACAGATGTGTTTTGCAGCAGCTTTTTACTCTCTACTCATGCATATGTGCTTGGCCAAATATTTGACTGACTGCTATTGAAGATGTATAGGTACTAGGCTTGAGTGATTGGAGCTTTGGATCATAGATCCAAAGTCAATTTGTTAAAGAAACTTTGCTGTTAATGCTGTTTCTGTACAGCATTCAAATGTATGGGCTCTGTGTAGCCAAACTTAATCTTGGCCGAAGTTGTGCAAGACTTTGGTGAATGATTATGGTATTTCTATCTACATATTTAAAAACAGTTTAAAATAGGAACGTTTGGTACCCACTTTGGGTTCCTATTTTAAAATGTTTTTAAATACACAGATAGGGAGGTAATCCAGTCTTAATTAAATGTAAATAAAGAGTAACTTTTAATACTTTTTCTACTAAAAAGATACCCCTCAAGATGAATCAAAATAATAGGAATAATTAAACATGAACCTAAAATCGTAGTAGGAAAAATGGTGCACAGTGGCACCCATAAATGAAAATTGTTTGTCCTACCAATCTGTCGGTAGATTCCAGCATGCATCTATGGTCGAGGCAAAAGAGACTGTCCCTGGGCTAGATGAAGATTGTACAAGACAAGTTTGGTATAAACTATCCCTGGTATTACCCTACAAGCGGGTGCTATACTGGCCCTGATAACCTAGCCACAGAAGACCCACCCTGAAAAGATCGACCCCGTCTGGCACCTTTTCCTAAATAAAATGGCCTTAGTTAGCACTATCCTATCTATTTCCTACACGAATGTTTCACTTTCCATTGAGAAAAACTCATTAGGGTAAATGCAAGGGAGCTGGCATAAACTAGTCAATACACAGATATGTGCTGTGGAGCAGAGTTAACTGCCAACTGTCTGCTCATGTAGTAATATAGAACTAAACCCCAGATATGGGACAAGTTCTAAAAAGTAGAGGGAAGGGGGCTGGTGGCATATGGAAGCCCCACTCCTCCATTTGCAGGGACCTAATGTCTCCCATGGGAAGTTTGTTGCTCAGCCCGCCGGTATTTTAGTGTGGAGTGGGATTAAATCGAGGCCTGGCTCCCAGCGTAATGATGTAGATGACGCAATGCTGACTTCACCACGTCAGGCCGCGCAGAGACATGCGCGGTGAAGACTGACACTGTTGCCTGGCAACTGGGACCCGTTCCCGGCATCTGTCAGGAGCGCGGCCCAGCACGGAGGGCTGTGAAGATTCCAAAATGGTATTCATAGCACAACAATTGTAGTGGCAAGAGGGCATCACGGCGCTAAAACGGAGATGGCCTACAGATAACACACATAATATGGCCATAGAGGAAAACAGGGTTAAACACTCCTCTGTATATAGATAGACAAGGGAAGTGATACATCATTGGATGGGGGAGAGGGAGGGGAAGATATAGACAATTAATATATATTATTAATAACTGGGGAGGAGGGAAAGGCCGACAACAGGTTGCGGTGGACAAAGCCAAACATAAACAAAAATAAAAATAATAAACTGAATCGGGAGGGGGAGGAAACAACTAGCGGAATGTCAAGAGTAGAGCCTGTAAGTTTAGATAAAACAGCTAAAATATAGCTGTTCGGTGAGACAAAGGGTGGAAATTGTGCATAGAAGAAAGGTCCACCAGGCCTCATACTGTAATAGAGTGCGGTCCCAATCACCACCTCAAATCAGGGGTTGGATCACCTCTATTCCTATGGCCTTATACACTTGGGGTTACTCTGATGACAATCATGAACATGTCTGGACAAAGCGTTGCCTTCATATTTTCAATTTCCCCCAAGTGTTTACCTTTGCATCAACGTAGTTCCCGTCTAGTCTTTCCTATGTACTCTTTTTGACATTCAAATGTGACTTTATAGATAACCCCCAAATGTGGCAGTTAATAAAGTTCTTAATGGGAAAAGTCAGTTGCAGGTTGGTATTGTAGAAGGATTTACCACTCTGAATAATATTACAGGCCACACAGCCACTACACCTGAAACAACCTTTTGGTTTGCGATCTTACCACGTACACCCAGGGGTGTAGTGGCTGTGGACAAGGAGATCCTGAAGACTACTGCCTTTTCTAAATGTAACCTGTGGATATTCATGGATTACATCCCTAATATCAGGGTCCATGTGGAGGCTAGCCCAGTGTCTGTTTAGGAATAGTGATGAGCGGCAGGGGCAATATTCGAATTTGCTATATTTTGTGAATATTTGGGCGAATATTCATCATATATTATTTTCTTGATTGTGAAAATCAGCAATGTAATTTGCACGTATTGCGTGTGCAATACAGGTGTTGGTCACTGTTGCTATACTTTTCAAGCTGCTAGAAGTTTCCTGAGACTGGAGAAAATGGTTGGCAGGGCAGAACATTACAATAGCTTTATATGCAGATAGAGTGCTCTGTATATTTTTGCTATTGCGTAATCGTCAATTAATGATGCGTATATTTTTGCACAATACGTGCAACTTCACATTTGCCTAGGTCTGACTACATATTACTGATTGGTGCACTAAGTATTGTTGTGAACTTGTGACATCACAGCACTATGTCTGTAGCATGTATGTATGGACAGCAGAACCTATCAGCTACACTCTATCACGATCTAACTTACACTGACTATCTCCCACTAACAATTAGTGATGAGTGGCAGGAGCTATATTTGAATTTGTGATATTTCGCAAATATTTTGGCGAATATTCGTCATATATTCGCAAATTCTCGAATTTGCGATCTCTATTAATTATTTTCTTCATTGTGAAAATCAGCAATGTAATATTTGCATACTGCAATGCAAGAAGGGTGTGGTCTAGTTTAGCAACTGTTTTCAAACTACCCGAAGTTTGATGAGATTAGAAAAAATGGTTGGCAGCAATTTTCATGACAGTGAGGAAGAACTCCTGATCACTGTAAGCAATTTGACATTATAGCAGTGTATTTGATTACATTTCACATGCATGTCAGAAAAATCACTTTATATGCAGATAGAATGTTTTTAAATATTTGCGCTTGTGAAAATCGTTGTTAATGATGCAAATATTTTTTCACAATACATACAACTTCGCATTTTATCAGGTCTTAATAAATATTACTGATTGGCGCACTAAGTATTGTTGTGACATCACAGCACTATGTCTGCAGCATGTATGTATGTATGGACAGCAGAGAAATATCTCTCACATGCACATTGCACATCCATTTTCTTGCCACACACTATATACCACACACACACACACAGTCTATATGATTAGAGTTTGTGTCCTTTTTTGTCTGACCGCCAGTATTTGCTGGTTCATTTAGATTTACCGAAGGGGCATCATGGGGAGGCGAACCAGCTTTACACCCCATACCGTACCGTCACTTCACTAGACAGGTACATCTCTGCTCATCTGTCCAATATCCGATTACTCAGACCCCACACACATACAATGGCAATACAATCCGATCTTATAACAGTAACATTAAATCTAATACTTAAATTTGTTTTGTAGTTTTGTTGAGGACATTATTTTCAATACTTGCATAAAAAAAAAAAAATGATTGTATGCTTGTATCTTTATCCTGCAGCGCATGTTGCAGTGGGGCTATGACAGGACCCAGGTCCAGTTTGACAAGCAGAGGATTGTGAGGGGGGATCCGTTTTGAGCTATGGTGGAAGTTAAATGGCAGGCACACGAAGATGGCCATGCTAAAAAAATGGTCTGATTTGAAGAGGAGGAACTCAGAGTTGATCAGAGAGATCCGTGACAGAATATTCCTAGGTACAATGCTTACATTACTTTTGTATCTCTCGCCAACACTCTGCAATGTAGATATACATTTAGGAAAATAAGTACAGTATTGCATCCCTTTACAATTGATTACTTAGTACCTGGTGTGACACGTATCAAATCTGCAGGTTACATCATACATCTCTACCTCCCCATGCAATTCACACACACATAAATATACAGGGTGGGCCCTCTTCCTATTGAAAAAAAAAAAGTTGGATTCAAAATGGCTGATTTCAAAATGGCCACCATGGTCACCACCCATCTTGAAAAGTTTCCCCCCTCACATATACTTATGTGCCACAAACAGGAAGTTAATATCACCAACCATTCCCATTTTATTAAGGTGTATCCATAGAAATGGCCCACCCTGTATGTATATATATATATATATATATATGTAAAAAAAAAGAGGATGAAATCCAGCTTCCCATAAAAACGATATCTTTATTCTTGTAGCGGTAAAAAAACACACATGGACACCATAGTCTATGTGTTTCGGACAGTAATATCTTAGTCCTTATTCATGACAGAGCAAAAGGTGAAAGAAACCCACTTCCTTTTAAGACAAATACAACCCCGTGCTGATCATCCATTCCCAACACATGATTGCGGAGGGAGGAGAAAAAACTAGCAAAGGAGACACCCAATGTGTGAATACATTAATTAAATCACATTTAAAAAAACAAGAAATTGCCATATTTTTCACTTTATAAGACACACTTATAAAGCGGATACTTCGCTGGCCGCTATGCTGCACAGCGCATCCAGCGAAGTATCAGTGTGGTGTCACGGATGATGTTGCAGATAGCTGGAACTTATGAATAAACGTCTGACTGGCTTGATCCCAAACTAAGGAGCATATAGGTAACACCTATAAAACCCTAAGAGCTCACCCTGACTGCTAAGCACATACAAGGCTCTCAAAGGTAGACGATTATATGCCCCCGTACCTAAGACTTTGACACCTGAAAACCCTATAATAGTGAGGGGACACGACCACCGGCTCCCTGCACTTCATACGGAGGGAGTCAGGTCACCTAGAATCAAGCCAGCAAGGAAACACAATACATGAAAGGACTTATCTGAACAAGCAGCAGCAGAAGTCTCCAGCAGTGAATACTTCAATTCAGGAAGTAGTATAAACTGCAAAGTGAGGCAGTATGGGAGGGAATATAAAGGAAAGCGGATTAGTCTAAATAGGTGACACCTGAGAGAAGGAAATGAGATGAGAAAGTGAAACCAAAACAAAGAACATCATGCAATAAGTATATTAAATATGTTTTTAGCCATAATATATTTACACATATTATATATTTAGAATATATAATAATATATGTAGGATTGAGCAAACTCGAACTGTAAAGTTTGGGTTCGAACCAAACTTTAGGATTTTTAGACCCGAACCCGAACTTTGCAGTAAAAGTTTGGTGTTCGGCGATTTAATGGCGCTTTTTGAAAGGTTGTGCCCTTAGTAGCCATCACAGCCATGCCTACTAATGGCATGGCTGTGATTGGCCAGTGCAGCATGTGACCCAGTCTCTATATAAGCTGGAGTCACGTAGTGCTGCACGTCACTCTGCTCTGATTAGTGTAGGGATAGGATGCTGCCGCTGTGAGGGAGAGAATAGAACAGATTCTTTCATCTGAAGTGCTTGTTAATTCAGCCATCTACTTAGATTTTGTTTTGTGGGTGCAGTGCACAATCTTTTTACACAATCTACCCATAGCCCAGTGACACAGAAAAATAACTTTTATCTGTTTGTTAGTTAGGTGGGCGGCGGCGGCCATTTTATGCAAGTTCAGTGTACCAGCACAGCATATGTGCATTTGTGACAGTCAAATACAAGCTTGAAATACTGCAATTATATTCAGGGTTTAAAAAAAATCACCCATGTTTGGCAAGACACTACATCTGTGGCCTTTGCATCTTTTGTCATTGTTAAATACAAGCTTGAAATACTGCAATAATTTTCTGGGTTTAAAAAAGCACTCATTTTTGTCAATACCCTACATCTGGGGCCTATGCAGCCTTTGTTAGTGTGCAATTTAAGCTTAAAATACTGCAATGATTTTCTGGGTTTTAAAAAAAACACCAAAATACTACATTTTACAACCCTTGCTGCATCTGTCAGTGTGAAATGCAAGCATTATATACTGCTGTCATATTCTGTTATTAAAAAAAACACCCATTTTGAGCAAAATCCTAATTTTGTGGTGTTTGCTGCATCTGTCATTGTTAAATACAAGCTTGAAATGCAGCAATAATTTTCTGGGTTTTAAAAAACACCCTTTTTGGGCAAAATACTACATTTTACAGCCCTTGCTGCATCTGTCATTGAAAAATACAAGCGTTAGATACTGCTGTCATATTCTGTTATTAATTAAAACACCCATTTAGGGCAAAATCCTAATTTTGTAGTGCTTGCTGCATCTGTCATTGTTAAATACAATCTTGAAATCCAGCAATAATTTTTTGGGTTTAAAAAAGCACCCATTTTTTGCCAATACCCTTCATCTGACGCCTATGCAGCATTTGTCAGTGTGCAATTTAAGCTTGAAATACTGCAATAATTTTCTGGGTTTTAAAAAGGGATGTGGCCCCTGTTGTGGTACTTCTGGTGGAGCTCCTGTTGCAGGGATATGACATGTAGGGTGACAGAACCTTCAGCGTTATTTGGTCGGGCCTAATGCGGCTTTCCTTCACATTGTCTCCCACGCGGTCTCCTGCTGAAAGATTAGAGTTAGCACCTGCAGCCGATGTCCATCAGTCTTTCACCTCCCCCTGTTGCAATTCAGACAAGCAGTCTGAGCCCTAAGTCATGCAGCAGTCTCTTCTACTTTTTGATGACTCTGTTAGCAGGGTTTCCCAGGGCCATCCACATAGACCTGCCCCAGAAGTGGAAGAGATTGAGTGCACCGATGCCCAACCACTTATGTTTCAAGATGAGTACATGGGAGTAACCACTGCAGCACATCTTGGATGATGACAAAACACAGGTGTCAACTGCTGGGGCTTTCGAAAGTGTGCAGACCGACAAGGAGGGCAGGGGTGAAGATGATGTTGAGGACGATGAGGTCCTCGACCCCACATGGAATCAAGGTCATACGAGTGACCTGTGTAGTAAGGAGCATGAGGCGATAGTTGCACAGAGACACCAACACAGCAGAAGAGGGAGCAGGGTGCAAAAGTGGAGCGGCCATCCCCTAAACAGTACGCCTGCTACTGCACAATGCAGCAAGAGATGGAGCACACCAAAGCCAGCTCCAAGGAGTTCCCTGGTGTAGCAGTTCTTCAGACAATATGCTGACTGCAAAGTTCGGGTTCGTACAGAACTTTCAGATTTTTGGACATCGGGACCAAACTTTTCAATAAAAATTTGGGTTTAAGTTCGGTGTTCGGCGGTTTAATTGCGCTTTTTGAAAGGCTGCAGAGCAGCCAATCAGCAAGTGTTTTACTCTTGTGCCCTTAGAAGCAATCACAGCCATACCTTCTAATGGCATGGCTGTGATTGGCGAGTGCAGCATGTGACTCAGCCTCTATATAAGCCGGAGTCACGTAGCGCTGCACGTCACTCTGCTGTTACTAGTGTAGGGATAGGATGCTGCTGCTGTGAGGGAGAGAATAGGAAAGAAAGAAGTGCTTATTAACTCAGTGATCTACATAGATTTACTATTGTGGGTGCAGTGCACAATCTTTTTACCCTGCCCTGAGCCCAGTGACCCAGAAAAAAAAAAAAACTTGTATCTGTCTGTTAGGTGGGCAGCAGCCATTTTATGCAAGCTCACTGTACAGTGATTTTCTGCATAGAAATAGAGGCTAAATTAGATTTAAACACACTGACTCAAGCACACGTGGTGCTTGGCCGAACTCCGCCATGTGCTGAGCATAGAGATTCTCAAGCTGAACTGGTGTTCAGCCGAGCATGCTCACTCAACACTAGATTTAACCAGTCTATCCCTCAAATTATGGTTTCTTGCGAGAGGACAGACTTGCTGTGCTTGCGCAGACCGCAATTCCTGACGCTCGACTGGGTCCTGCTTATTATCAGCACCATGTTTTTATTGAACACATCATGTACACCTGATTTTCTTTTTATATCCTAATCACGTCCCTTCACCAATCATGGATGGATGGATTTTATGTGGATATCTTTGTTATAGACATTTTTACAAATCACGGAACGAAGATGAAGAAATATGGCATTGATAAGATGAAATTGTACACTTTTATATTGTAAATTTTTTGGTATAATCAATAATTTTGGATCAATCATATAATCACATTTTTTTTTATTGGGTTTGCTTTATACAGGAGAAACTCAAAAAATTTGAATATCGTGCAAAAGTCCATTTATTTTATTAATGCAAATTAAAAGGAATTGCATTAATGCAGCTTAAAATTTGAATTTTGTGAAAAGGTTCAATAGTCTAGGCTTAAAATGTCACACTCTAGTCATCTAATTAATCCATACCCCCTGAGCAAAGGATACCTCAAAATTAAGACTTTGGGGTTTCATAAGCTATAAGCCATAATCATCCAAATCTCGGTTTGCATGTAATGAGTCTATCTCATATATTAGTTTCACCTTTTAAGTTGCATTACTGAAATAAATTAACATTGCACGATATTCTAATTTTTCGAGTTTCACCTGTATGTATTGCACTTTGCACATGTCACTACAGCATAACAAAGGCTCCATTGAGTAGAGCTGAAACGTTGCTGCTGGTTAATAAACCATCCACTTTTTTTCACTGAACTGTTGGAGTGCTGCCTTGTTTTACTTAATATATTCAAGTGGACTTTGGTCGCTGGTCTTTGAAGGGATTGCACCTGCTGGTTTCTGTGTGCTGCTCTTTTTCATATGTATATATAGAGCGGAAAAAGTAAGGCAGCACTCCGATCTTCTGGAGAATAGGTGAATACTTTATTGCACCCAACAGCAATGCAGCATTTCAGCTCTCTGAATGGAGTGATAATAGTGCTCCAACACATGAAAAGGGACTTTCTTTTTGTCCTACTAGGAACATTTATTGGTTCCAGTTTGAGCTTGATTTGCACAAGTTTTATAGAGCCATAAGATTGAAATTATGGTTCGATAAACAGACCACTACTGTCCCTTCCTCTGTATCAATGTGTGAATCTGAATTAACCTTAGATAAAGTTAAGCTATATGTAAAAAGTGATTTTTCGCCGTCCATTAATCATGTTGCGCTTGATACTCTTGTGAATGTGGTCAGGCTAGATCTTGAGACATTGGAAACTACAGAGCAGGATAGGATGTTTGTTAAGAGGAATTTATCTTCCATTGAGACCAAAGCCCTGAAGAAGTTATCCGACAACCCCAATCTGACAATTAAACCTGCGGTTAAGGGAGGGGCAGTGGTCGTCATGGAAACTAGCGACCACATGGATGAAATTAATCGTCAGTTGAGTGATTGGAATGTGTACCGTAAATTACAGGGTGACCCCAAATTTGAGTTTTTGAGAAAGATACGGATGGTACTAGACTCAGCTAAAGAGAGGGGTATAATAGATGAAAAATTGTACTTATTTGTATATGTGGATCGACCTAGAACTCAGGTATTGTATGTGTTGACCAAAATACATAAAACACTTTGATCTCCGCCAGGCTGACCTATAGATTCGTGTGTAACTTCTCTTTTCTCACAGATTGCCATTAGTGATAAGCGAGCATGCTCGGCCGAGTACCGGTTTGGCTTAAGCATCGCTATGCTAATACCACGTGTGCTCATCGCATTGCTCGAGTCTTCTTCCTGCAAGTTTGGGGCCTCCTAATTAGCCAATCAACGTTCAGGTAAGTAATTCCCTTCAGTGTAATGCCATAGCCATGTTAGCTGTTAGCTATTAGCCTTAGGACTTATGCACACAAACTGTTTGTTTCCTTGTCCGTTCCGTTTTTTTTTTTGCGAATAGGATGTGGAACCATTCATTTCAATGCTGTGTGCTGTCCGCATCAGTATGTCCATTCCGTTGCCCTGCAGAAAAATAGTGCATGCCCTATTTTTTTTTAGTTTGCGGACAAGTATAGGCATTATTATAATTGATTATTATAATTTTTTGCAATTTTCGGCCCACAAAACACATACGGTCATGTGCATGTAGCCTTACACTGATTGGATGGCCGGAACACGTGATACCAGTTTATATAGGAGCCGATGTCCCGGGCTCAGATCATTCAGCGTCAGGGAGAGCAGACAGTAGGCAGGAACAGATAGCATTTTGCTGGAAATTCACAGATTTAACTCCAAAAAAACTATTGAAAAACGAAACAGTCCTCTTAAGGACTACAGGGAGTGCAGAATTATTAGGCAAGTTGTATTTTTGAGGATTAATTTTATTATTGAACAACAACCATGTTCTCAATGAACCCAAAAAAACTCATTAATATTAAAGCTGAATATTTTTGGAAGTAGTTTTTAGTTTGTTTTTAGTTTTAGCTATTTTAGGGGGATATCTGTGTGTGCAGGTGACTATTACTGTGCATAATTATTAGGCAACTTAACAAAAAACAAATATATACCCATTTCAATAATTTATTTTTACCAGTGAAACCAATATAACATCTCAACATTCACAAATATACATTTCTGACATTCAAAAACAAAACAAAAACAAATCAGTGACCAATATAGCCACCTTTCTTTGCAAGGACACTCAAAAGCCTGCCATCCATGGATTCTGTCAGTGTTTTGATCTGTTCACCATCAACATTGCATGCAGCAGCAACCACAGCCTCCCAGACACTGTTCAGAGAGGTGTACTGTTTTCCCTCCTTGTAAATCTCACATTTGATGATGGACCACAGGTTCTCAATGGGGTTCAGATCAGGTGAACAAGGAGGCCATGTCATTAGATTTTCTTCTTTTATACCCTTTCTCGCCAGCCACGCTGTGGAGTACTTGCATGAAAATCATGTTTTTCTTGAAGGATGCAGACTTCTTCCTGTACCACTGCTTAAAGAAGGTGTCTTCCAGAAACTGGCAGTAGGACTGGGAGTTGAGCTTGACTCCATCCTCAACCTGAAAAGGCCCCACAAGCTCATCTTTGATGATACCAGCCCAAACCAGTACTCCACCTCCACCTTGCTGGCGTCTGAGTCGGACTGGAGCTCTCTGCCCTTTACCAATCCAGCCACGGGCCCATCCATCTGACCCATCAAGACTCACTCTCATTTCATCAGTCCATAAAACCTTAGAAAAATCAGCTTTACTTTTCTCAGTTCATGGGCAGTTATTTTGCGCCTTGGTTTTTCCACACGCTTCTTGCGACCCTGTTGACTATTTTGAATGAAACGCTTGATTGTTCGATGATCACGCTTCAGAAGCTTTGCAATTTTAAGAGTGCTGCATCCCTCTGCAAGATATCTCACTATTTTTGACTTTTCTGAGCCTGTTAAGTCCTTCTTTTGACCCATTTTACCAAAGGAAAGTAAGTTGCCTAATAATTATGCACACCTGATATAGGGTGTTGATGTCATTAGACCACACCCCTTCTCATTACAGAGATGCACATCACCTAATATGCTTAATTGGTAGTAGGCTTTCGAGCCTATACAGCTTGGAGTAAGACAACATGCATAAAGAGGATGATGTGGTCAAAATACTCATTTGTCTAATAATGCTGCACTCCCTGTACATTGTGTTTGACAGCAGTGCAGCAAACAATTTTTTTCAGCAGGGGTTAAATTCAGCCGTAGCAGGGACAGGCGTCTTCAGGAAGGGACAGATAGTGCAGGGCTAGAAAATTGTTTTTTTAAGTATTCAAAAGCTATTAAAAGACAGAAAGATTTGATATTAGTGAGATCTACAGTACGCCATCAGAAAGCAGTGTGTTTAGCAGACAATATAACAAGAAGCTTATTCAATAGAGCGTGTCTGCAAGTGAGATCTACAGTAAGCGATCAGAAAACAGTGTGTTTAGCAGACATTATAAAAAGGGGCTTATTCACTAGAGTGTGCCAGTAAGTGAGATATACACCGCATCAATAGAGAATTATTTTTTTCTGGGGAAATTAAACTAATTTTTGCCACAACTGTGTGTGCGTTCAATCCACAACTGTTATATTCAGTACTCCAGCAGAGAAATATTTATATTTTGGGCAAATTTAACTAGTTTTGGTCAAATCTGTGTGTGCGCTTACGTCGCAACCGTATATGCAGTATTACAGTGAGAATTATTTGTCTTTGGGACACATTTAACTACTTTTGGGCACATCTGTGTGTGCGTTCAATCCACAAACATTATTTACAGTATTCCAGCAGACAATACATTTTATTTGGGAGAAATATAACTAGTTTTAGGCACATCTGTGAGCTTGTCCACATTGGCTGTGGACAGGCAGCTGCGCTTGTCTGTGATAACGCCCCCTGCCGTGCTAAACACACGTCCAGATAATACACTGGCTGCAGGGCAGGCCAGCATCTCCAAGGCATAAACGGCAAGCTCAGGCCATGTGCCCAATTTGGAGACCCAGAAGTTGAAGGGGGCAGACCATTCATTCAGTACGTGTAGGCATGTGCACACATACTGCTCCACCATGTTGGTGAAATGCTGCCGCCTGCTAAGACGTTCCATATCAGCTAGTGGTGCTGGTTGTTGTGGTGCGCTGACAAAGCTTTTCCACATTTTGACCATGCTAACCCTGCCTTCTGAGGTGCTGGCTGTGCCCCAGCTGCGTTGGCGACCTCCTTCTCCTCCTCTGCTTTCGCCTTGTGCTTCTTCTGTGCCCCCGCTGTCAGGTGGAAATGCCACCAGCAGAGTGTCTACCAGCGTGCGCTTGTACTCGCGCATCTTACGATCACGCTCCAGTGAGTTGATTAAGGATGGTACGTTGTCCTTGTAACGGGGATCCAGCAGCGTGGTCACCCAGTAATCAGCACAAGTTAGAATGTGGGCAACTCGGCGGTCGTTGCGGAGACACTGCAGCATGTAATCGCTCATGTGTGCCAGGCCGTCCATAGGCAACAAAAATCTGTCCTCTGTGGGAGGTGTATCATCTGTGTCCTCTTTATCTCCCCAGCCACGCGCCAGTGATGGCCATGAGCTGGTCTGGGTGCTACTCTGCTGTGAACATGGTTACTCCTCCTCCATCTCCTCCTCCTTATCCTCCACCTTGTCATCCTCGAGAACTGTGCCCTGGCTGGACAATTGTATACCTGGCGTTTGTGGGTGCAGGAACACACCCTCCGATCCACTTGTGAATGACTGCCCGGAAACCCTATGAAATGATCCCTCTTCCTCCTCCTCCTCCTCCTCCTCTGCCACATCCTCTTCTATCATTGCCAGCAGCGTTTTTTCAAGGAGGCATAGAAGTGGGATAGTAATGCTGAGAACGACGTTATCGGCACTGGCTATGTTGGTGGAGTACGCGAAACAGCGCAACAAGAAACACAGGTTTCGCATGGAGGCCCAGTCATTGGTGGTGAAGTGGTGCTGTTGCACAGAGCGACTCACCCGTGCATGCTGCAGCTGAAACTCCACTATACCCTGAGGCTGCTCGCACAGTCTGGTCAGCATGTGCAAGGTGAAGTTCCACCTTGTGGGCATGTCACATATGAGGCGGTGAGCGGGAAGGCCGAAGTTACACTGCAGCGCTGACAGGCGAGCAGCAGCAGGGTGAGGCATGGCAAGCCTGGAAAAGTAGTGGCGGCTGGTCACGACGTACCGTGGGACAGCCACCGCCATAAGGCTTTTAAAACTCTCTGACTCTACCAGACGGAATAACAGAATTTCAAAGGCCAGTAATTTTGAAATGCTGGCATTCAGGGCCAGGGATCGCGAGTGGGTAGGAGGGTATCAGAGGTTTTTATTAACCCCAGTAAGCAAAAAGCCGTATTTGTGGCCTAAATGCTACAGTCACTTATGCATGTCTAATCCCAGATATGCAGTATATCAGAGGGTTTTTTTAACACCAGTAAGCAAAAATCTGTATTTCTGGTCTAAATGTGACACACACTTATGCACCTATAATCCTAGATGTGCACTATATGAAGCAGATGTTTTTTTTTTATTTTTTCACTCCAGTATGCCCCAGTAAGCAAAAAGCCGTATTTGTGGCATAAAATTCACAGTCACTTATGCATGTCTAATCCCAGATGTGCAGTATATCAGAGTTTTTTTTTTTTACCCCAGTAAGCAAAAGCTGTATTTCTGGCCTAAATGTGACACTCACTTATGCACCTATAATCCTAGATGTGCACTATATGAAACAGATGGGGTTATTTTTCACCCCAGTATGCCCCAGTAAGCAAAAAGCTGTATTTGTGGCCTAAATTTCACAGTCACTTATGCACGTTTAATCCCAGATGTGCAGTATATAAGAGGGTTTTTTAACCCCAGTAAGCAAAAAGCTGTATTTCTGGCCTAAATGTGACACTCATTTATGCACCTATATTCCTAGATGTGCACTATATGAAACAGATGTCTTTTTATTTTTCACCCCAGTATGCCCCAGTAAGCAAAAAGCCGTATTTGTGGCCTAAATTTCACAATCACTTATGCATGTCTAATCCCAGATGTGCAGTATATCAGAGAGTTTTTTAACCCCAGTAAGCAAAAAGCTGTATTTCTGGCCTAAATGTGACACTCATTTATGCACCTATATTCCTAGATGTGCACTATATGAAACAGATGTCTTTTTATTTTTCGCCTCGGTATGCCCCAGTATGAGAAAGCCGTATTTCTGGCCTAAATTTTACAGTCACAGCGATAATCCTAGATGTGCACTATATGAAAAAAAGGTTTATTTTAACCCCAGTGTCTCAAAGCAGTATTTCTGGACTTGCAGACATGCAGATAGCCTGTGCTGGTGCACTATCGTTGCATAAAATGGCTGTCGATTATGTATTGATATTGACTAACTGAAGGAAAAAAAGTTTGTTTTCAGTAGTAGTTGGGTCAGGGCAGACTTAAAAAAATTGTGCACTGCACCCACATAACACATTTGCTGTAGATCACTGAGTAAAGAAGCAGTTCTTCATAAGATTTCTCCCTGATCTCTCCCTCACAGCAGCAGTGACTCCAGCTTAAATAGAGGCTGGGTCACATGCTGCAGTTGGCCAATCACAGCCATGCCAATAGTAGGCATGGCTGTGATGGCCTTTTGGGGCAAGTAGTATGACGCTTGTTGAATTGGCTGCTTTGCAGCCTTTCAAAAAGCACCATAAAAATCACAGAGCACCGAACCCGAACTTTTGCGTAAATGTTCGGGTTCGGGTACAGGTGCTGAAAACCCTAAAGTTCGGCACGAACCCAAACTTTACTGTTTGGGATCGTTCAACTCTACACAACACTCCTCTCTCTATCACAACTGCAAAAAAACAGCAGGAAATGGCTGCTGGGGAGGTTCTTATATAGTAAGGGGTAGGCACCTTTCTTAATGGTTGCTATGGATGTTGCTAAACTGTGACAAAGATATTGCAGCCTTCTAGTTGGCCCACAAGCTAGAAGCAGGGAGGGATCATGTTTGCTAGTGAAAGAAAAAAATCTTGAATATTCGTGAATATATAGCGCTATATTCAAAATATTCAAGGGTAGGCAACTTTCCTATTGGTTGCTAGAGATGTTGCTAAGCTCAGACAAAGACATTACAGCCTTCTCATTGGCCCACAGGCAAGAAGGGAGGTTACTAGTGGAAAATAAAAATGTAGAATATTCGAGAATACAAATATATAGCACTATATTCTAAATCTTTCAAATTCTCGAAGTGGCGATATTTGCAATTAAAATTTGTGATTTGAATATTCACACCCAATACTATTTAGGATCCCTCTGCCCTGACCTGCAGCACAATCAAAAGTATCAATTAGGTGGATCTTTTGACCAACATTGTTTTTTTTCCCTAGGTACCAATAGTTCCGTGCGGTCAGTAGATAGGGCTGTCTGAAAAGCTGTGGGTATGATCTGGATAGCCTCTGGATCGAAACCTTGCCCTGAGATCATTCATTTACAAAATCCAAAGAATTCCGGCGGAGGCACAGGTATTGTCTCCTCAAAACACCTGTCTTGAGGTAGAGGGGGTGACTACTGGTGAAGGACCAAGTTAGTCAGAGTTGGATTTCTATAGATAGTGGTAGATAATTCCTCTAATCTCTTCCTGGAAATGCGTATATCCAGAAAGGGGAGGGTCTCAGTACTAGACTCATGTGTGAATCTCAGTCCAATGTCATTGATATTAAGTTTGTCAACAAAACAGGAGAAGGCAGATCTAGTATTGTTCCAGATGATGAAAAAGACCTCTATGTACCGGGTCCATAATGATAAGGCCCCGGTACAAAATGTTGACCCATTACCAAAAACTATAGTAGACTCTCACCAGCCAAGGAGCAGATTTGCATACGATGGTGCACAAGAACAACCCATAGCTGTGCCCCTGAGCTGGTGGTACAGTTTCCCATTGAATAGGAAGAAGTTGTGGGTAAGAAAGTATGGGAGGAGTCTTAGAACAAAATTATTATGCTCTCTAAATTGTTGTCCCCTCATGCTCAGATAAAACTTCACGGCAAGCAGGATGACCTAGTGAGGAATAGATGAATAAAGTGCTTCCACTTCAGTTCTGCCCAGGATGGACTCTCTATCAATGGTGATACCATCTAATCTCTTTAGCAGGTCCATGTTGTCTCTTGTATGCAATGGTAGGGACACCACAAATGGCAGGAGGATATGATCAATATAGACTGCTAGCTTTTGACCAATGCTTCCCACACCAGAAACAATCGGCCTCCTCTTCAATGGGCTTGGGCCCTTATGGATTTTGGGAAAACTGTTAAAGGTCGCAGTTACTGGAAATTTGGGGTATAGAAAGTCATATTCCTCCTGAGAGATGAGTCTTCTAGATTTAGCCGCTCCACGCTTAAATACTGACGGGCTGAGCGACCTATCCCGGCAAAAAACTGCCCGTGGGAGACATTAGGCCCCTGTTAATGGAGTAGTTGGGCTTCCATCTGCCACTAGCCCCCTTCCCTCTACTTTTTAGAACTAGTGCCATATCTGGGGTTTAGTTCTATATTACTACATGAGCAGACAGCCAGTAGTTAACCCACTGTAACCCGCATTGCTGCTCAACAGCACTCATCTGTGTACTGACTAGTTTATGCCCAGCTTCCCTACTTTTACCCTGATGAGTTTTTCTCAATGGAAAGCGAAACATGCATGTAGGAAATAGATAGGATAGGGCTAACTAGGGCTATTTTATTTAGGGAAATGTTCCAGATGGGGTCGCTCTTTTCAGTGCGGGTGTTCTGTGGCTAGGCTGTCAGGGCCAGTATAGCACCCCCTCATAGGGCAATACCAAGGATAGTTTATCCCAACCTTCTCTTGTACATATATTCTTCATCTAGCCCAGGGACAGTCTCTTTTTCTTTTTCCTGGACCATCGATGCATGCTGGAATCTAACGATGGAGTGGTATGGCAAACGGTTTTCATTTATGTGTGCCGCTGTGCACTATTTTTCCTACTACGATTTTAGGTTCATGTTTAATTATTCCTATTATTTTGATTCACCTTAATGACTATCTTTTTAATAGAAAAAGTATTAAAAGTTACTCTTTATTTACATCTAATTAAGACTGAATTACTTTCCCTAGTATATTCTTTTGAACTTTAGGTGATCTCCTGCATAGATTTATCCCATTATCCCTTTTGATTTAATTGTTATTAAATACACAGATAGGAATACTATACTCATTCACGAAGTCTCACGCAACTTTGCCGAGAGGAAGTTTGGCTACACGGAGCCCATACATTTTTATGCTATATGAAAATAGCATTAACAACTAAGGGGAACATTTATTGGTCTTAATAAGCCATATACCTGGTGTTGATCCACCAATGTTATAAAAAGACACCAGTCTCTCCATAACTTTGGCGGATCCACCGCCACTTCAAAATTTAACACAGCTTCCTAGCTGTCATACATTTAGACCCTTTTCTACGCCTAAAACAGGCACAGAAAATGGTAAATTACATGGACTTGCTGGCCTGTTTCCTTCCTCACCCGTAACACACCCACTTTTTTAGACATGGCTTGAGTGGGGAAAAGTCACAGATAGCAGCACAAAGAACACATACCAGGGTTGCAACAAGTAACCATATGGCTCCATAGAATAATGAAATATAACTGTATTCAATATTTAGCACTACTTCTTCATCATCAATAGCTATAAGGAAGGTATATGGAAGAAGATAATGAACTAGCTGACTGCCTCAATGAATACTTCTGTTCAGTTTTTACAAAGGAAAATGAAGGAAAAGAACCTCAGTTAGGAAGGAAGACTAATGAATCTTTTGATGCATGTGTCTTTACAGAGGAAGAGCTTCTAAGTCAGCTGTCTAAAATTAATACAAATAAGTCACAGGGGCCTGATGGGATACACCCGAAGCTATTAAAAGAGCTTAGCGGTGAACTAGCAAAACCATTAACAGATTTATTTAAACAATCACTGGTAACAGGAGTCATCCCAGAAGATTGGAAATTAGCAAATGTTGTGCCCATTCACAAGAAAGGTAGTAGGGAGGAATCGGGCAACTATAGGCCAGTAAGCCTGACATCAATAGTGGGGAAATTAATGGAAACCATACTTAGGGGAGGATTGTGGAACATCTAAAATCCCATGGATTGAAAGATGAAAAACAGCATGGGTTTACTTCAGGGAGATCATGTAAAACTAATATATATTTTTTGATTGGGTGACTAAAATAATATGGTGGAGGTGCAGTAGATATCGCTTATCTAGACTTTAGTAAGGCTTTTGATACCGTCCCACATAGAAGGCTTATCAATAAATTGCAGTCTTTGGGCTTGGACTCCCATATTGTTGAATGGATTAGGCAGTGGCTGAGGGACAGACAACAGAGGGTTGTAGTCAATGGAGTATATTCAGACAATGGTCTTGTTACCAGTGAGGTACCTCAAGGATCTGTTCTGGGACCCATATTGTTTAATATCTTTATCAGCGAAATTGCAGAAGGCCTCAGTGATAAGGTGTGTCTTTTTGCTGATGACACAAAGATTTGTAACAGGGTTGATGTTCCTGGAGGGATACACCAAATGGAAAAGGATTTAGGATAACTAGGGGAATGGTCAAAAATCTGGCAACTAAAATTGAATGTTGATAAGTGCAAGATAATGCACCTGGGGCGTAAAAACCCAAGAGAAGAATATAAAATCAGTGATACAGTCCTAACCTCACTATCTGAGGAAAGGGATATAAGGGTCATTAATTCAGAAGACTTAAAGGTAGGCAGACAATGTCATAGAGCAGCAGAAAATACTAGCAGAATGCTTGGGTGTATAGGGACAGGCATTACCAGTAGAAAGAGGGAGGTGCTCATGCCGCTATAGAGAGCACTAGTGAGACCTCATTTTGAGTATTGTGCTCAGTACTGGAGACCATATCACCAGAAGGATATTGATACTTTGGAGAGAGTTCAGAGAAGAGCTACTAAACTAGTACATGGGTTGCAGGATAAAACTTAACGGCAAAAATTAAAGGACCTTAACATGTATAGCTTGGAAGAAAGACGAGACAGAGGGGATATGATAGAAACTTTTAAACACATAAAGGGAATCAACAAGGTAAAAGAGGAGAGAATATTTAAAAGAAGAAAAACTGCTACAAGAGGACATAGTTTTAAATTAGAGGGGCAAAGGTTTAAAAGTAATATCAGGAAGTATTACTTTACTGAGAGAGTAGTGGATGCATGGAATAGCCTTCCTGCAGAAGTGGTAGCTGCAAATACAGTGAAGGAGTTTAAGCATGCATGGGATAGGCATAAGGCTATCCTTCATATAAGATAGGGCCAAGGGCTTTTCATAGTATTCAGTATATTGGGCAGACTAGATGGGCCAAATGGTTCTTATCTGCCGACACATTCTATGATTCTATGTTTCTTTAATTAACTTTGCATTGCTGCTATGGTATGTGGAGATGGAAATGGGCTGCTATCACAATGTTACAGTACAGGGCAATGTGATGTCCCAGTAAATGGATACACACAGTAGGGTTGCAACAAATAACCATAGGACTCCATAGAAAAATTAAATATGGCTCTAATTAACATTCTGCACTATGTCTTCACCATCCATAGTTATCATTAACTCTGAATTACCTCTATGTAGAGATAACAATGGGCTGCTATCATGATAATTCAGTTCATGTGTATATCTTTCATTTTACTATGAATGTTTTATTTAAATAATACTAGAATAAACATTTAAATGCAATTCCTATTTAAAATATATGTATGTGCCCATTGGTTAACGTGAATAAGAGATTAACTATTTAGTTTAAATATCAACTGATATTTTCTGTATTTGTAAAGATAAAATCTATGCACAGCAATTTCATAGAAAGAAGTACTCATACCCAAAAATGTTGTGGATATATAAAGAAAGGTTATATTACAATATTCTGTAGTCACATAGCCTCATCGGGGATCATTTCATGAAAAAATGGCGCCTATGAGACGTGCAATTATCTGGCTTTCTCAAAATGAATTGCACATAAATATGCAGTCGGTTTTAGTGGGATAAAATATAAGAGCCTTTCAATGCAAAATACTTATTATGAAGCATATTTATGATGATTACAAATTCTCTAAAATGGCTGCACATTATAAAACATACAATTGTGCCGGTATAACTGCTAGAGGGAAATATGTTGAGCTGTAGAGTATCATAAAAAACATATCTGTAATCAAAAAAGCTGCAAAATAAGCAATTTGGCTTGTTACAAACACACAAATTTTAAATTTAATTTAGATTTCAGCAACATGAAATATCAACAATGTGCTATTTTATATTGCACATTACAATTCAGGGGAAATAACATGCAACTAAAAGGGGTATTCCAATCTCAGACTTTTATGTCACATTTACTTTTATTGGAGTTCCAAGGACAGCCAAGCAACTGCAACCACCTCTCCAAACACTGCCATAAGCAAACAAGGCCCCATTTTTTAGGGGTTAAGTTCAGGACTCCAATTTGTCATGAACCCAGTTGATTACAACATTATGATATCTTATCTAAACTCGGGACAGGGTGCAATTCCTATCACAACCACTGGGTGTCAAGTGTACCATATTAAGGTCAGTTATTCATCCTCTGTGTTTCTCAAATACCAGTTGCAGTGGAATGCAAAAGTTTGGGCAACCTTGTTGATCGTCATGATTTTCCTGTATAAATCGTTGGTTGTTACGATAAAAAATGTCAGTTAAATATATCATATAGGAGACACACACAGTGATATTTGAGAAGTGAAATTAAGTTTATTGGATTTACAGAAAGTGTGCTATAATTGTTTAAACAAAATTAGGCAGGTGCATAAATTTGGGCACTGTTGTCATTTTATTGATTCCAAAACCTTTAGAACTAATTATTGGAACTCAAATTGGCTTGGTAAGCTCAGTGACCCCTGACCTACATACACAGGTGAATCCAATTATGAGAAAGAGTATTTAAGGGGGTCAATTGTAAGTTTCCCTCCTCTTTTAATTTTCTCTGAAGAGTAGCAACATGGGGTCTCAAAACAACTCTCAAATGACCTGAAGACAAAGATTGTTCACCATCATGGTTTAGGGGAAGGATACAGAAATTTCAGCTGTCTGTTTCCACAGTTAGGAACAGATTGAGGAAATGGAAGACCACAGGCTCAAAGTTAAGGCTCGGGCAGACCAAGAAAAATCTCGGATAGACAAAAGCGACGAATGGTGAGAACAGTCAGAGTCAACCCACAGACCAACACCAAAGACCTACAACATCATCTTGCTGCAGATGGAGTCACTGTGCATCGTTCAACCATTCGGCGCACTTTACACAAGGAGATGCTGTACGCGAGAGTGAGGCAGAGGAAGCCTTTTCTCCGCCCACAGTACAAAAAGTGCCACTTGAGGTGGGCTAAAGCACATTTGGACAAGCCAGCTTCATTTTGGAATAAGGTGCTGTGGACTGATGAAACAAAAATTTAGTTATTGGGCCATAACAAGGGGCGTTATGCATGGAGGAAAAGAACACAGCATTCCAAGAAAAACACCTGCTACCTACAGTAAAATATGGTGGTGGTTCCATCATGCTGTGGGGCTGTGTGGCCAGTGCAAGGACTGGGAATCTTGTCAAAGTTGAGGGACGCATGGATTCCACTCAGTATCAGCAGATTCTGGAGACTAATGTCCAGGAATCAGTGACAAAGCAAGACAACGACCCTAAACACTGCTCAAAATCCACTAAGGCATTTATGCAGAGGAACAAGTAAAATGTACTGGAATGGCCATCTCAGTCCCCAGACCTGAATATAATTGAAAATCTGTGGTGTGACTTAAAGAGAGCTGTCCATGCTCGCAAGCCACCAAACCTGAATGAACTAAAGATGTTTTGTAAAGAGGAATGGTCCAAAATACCTTCAACCAGAATCCAGACTCTCATTGGAACCTACAGGAAACGTTTAGAGGCTGTAATTTCTGCAAAAGGAGGATCTACTAAATATTGATTTCATTTCTTTTTTGTGGTGCGCAAATTTATGCACCTGCCTAATTTTGTTTAAACAATTATAGCACACTTTCTGTGAATCCATTAAACTTAATATTACAAATATTCTAAAAAACAAAGTTATAGCAATATAGCGAATATTCATAAAATACACATATAGACTGCAATTTAGCTAATATAGTGCTATAGTATTTTTTTATAGTCTAATTTTTTTGTCTCTTCTGAAGCTCAGATTTGGAAAAAATGTACACTATAAAAAAAAAAATACTATAGCACTATATTAGCTAAATTACAGTCTATATGTGTATTTCACAAATATTCACTATATTGCTATAACTTCGTGTTTTAGAATATGACGAATATGACGAATATGACGAATATTCTAAAAAACAAAGTTATAGCAATAAATTCGTTATTTAGAATATTCGTCTTTTATTTTTCCAATCTGTACGGTCGTTCGCATACTCCTCCCCGAAAAAGCGTCCCCGTCACCATGGGAACGCCTATGGGTTAGACTATACTATCTAATCTGAGTTTTCACGATCTCAGGGAAAACTCAGATCCAATGGTATTTTCTAACCCACAGGCATTCCCAAGGTGACGGGGAAGCTTGTTGGGGAGGAGTATGCAAACGACCGTACAGATTGGAAAAAAAAATATGCAAATATTCTAAATAACAAATATATTACCTATATTGCTATATATTAGTTTTTTTTAGAATATTCATCATTTTATTTTTCATATGAAAACATGATTCCTTCCTGCTTAAGTTGCTTATGGGCCAATGACTCATTGACCCACAAGAAAGAAGCAGGGAGGAATCATGTTATCAGATGTAAAAAAATTATGAATATTCGATATAGCGAATATATAGCACTATATTCGTAATATTAGCGAAGTTGCCATATCTGCGATTAATATTCGCTATTTGATTATTCGCGCTCAACACTAATGGTGATGCTCCATCTGCTGACGCAGGACTGCCGTGCCAACATTAGCACCCAGGCTGCGCCTCAACTTCTGCCCACAGATCCTGCATACCGCCACGTTAATGTTTCCCAAGGACTTTTGGAAATATTTCCACACTGCCGAGTACTCCATTTTCCCTCCACCATTTCAAGATGCCTGCTTGCTGCTGCTTTTATGCTTTAGCAGACATCTTACTATCCTCACAAAGGTCATCGTTTCTGAAAAGCGTAGCAGAGCTGTCAGCCATCATTACAGCAGAAGGAGCAGCAAAAACAAGAGGCAGGTTTATGACAGGTGAGAACTAGTGATGAGTAAAATATTCAGCGAATAGTCACAAAGTCGAATATTTGTTATATTCTACATTTTTTTACTCGAAAAATCGGCAATGTAATGATCGCGTAATATGCAAATATTATGCGATTTAATACAGGCGTGGGTCAAAAAGGAATATATAGCACTATAGAATATAGTGCTATATATTAGTTTTTTAGAATATTCGGCATTCTTTTCCATCTGAAGCAATAAATCATCCATGCTTAAGTTACCGTATATACTCGAGTATAAGACGAGTTTTTTGGCACATATTTTTGTGCTCAAAAAGCCCCCTCGTCTTATACTCGAGTCTAGGTCTTGATTGTGAAAATTCGCAAAAAAAATCTGGTATTTTCCCAAAAATTGAATATTCGCTTTAGTTGGTTTTTGTACTGTTAAAGTTATTGTTGATACCATATTGTTTTTATTTGAAATAAATATTCAAAAACCTTTAACCTACTGATGCCTCAATTATTGTAATTTTATTGGTACGGTATCTATTTTTATTTTAGAAATTTACCAGTAGCTGCTGCATTTCCCACCCTAGTCTTATACTCGAGTCAATCATTTTTCCCATTTTTTGGGGGTAAAATTAGGGGCCTCGGCTTATATTTGGGTCGGCTTATACTCGAGTATATACGGTACTCGTCAAGCAACTTAAGCAGGGAGGAATCATGACTTCAGGAAAAAAAATGACGAATATTCGAAAAAACTAATATATAGCACTATATTCTATAGTTCTATATATTCCTTTTTGACCCATGCCTTTATTGATCGCGTAATATTCGCATATTGCGCGATCATTAAATTGACGATTTTTTTTGTAAAAAAAAAAGATGAATATTGCAAAAACAAATTTGCATAGCACTATATTCAAAATATTTGTGAATTCTCGAAGTTGCGATATTCGCGATAAATATTCGTTATTCGAATATTCGCGCTCAACACTAGTGAGGGCATGGAGGCAGTTCCTGGGCCATGTTAACTAAGTCTGGTATTAGAGGAACCCACCAATTCCTGGTGTTTATCTGTTGTCACTTGCGATGATTTTGAAGAGCAAGTCAACCATTGCAGTACACCTCGATCGTTGGTCAAAACACGACTGCTGGATGATTGTGGGGAGCTCTGGCCTGTTGCTGCTGCTGCTGCTAACACCCTGCCTTATTCTGCTACTACTTGTGCCAGCTAGAGCATCATTTTTGGGCCCAGACAGCTGTCTGTTGGCCGTAGTGTATAACAACTGTATTGCTAACAGAACAAAATAAATATGAATCTCGGTGCACTTGATAGTGATATGTTACACATGCCTTTAATATTCAGGCACAGTAACTATTTCTAACGGTCAGTGCCCTGCACAGTGATGCACCTGGTGTGCCCTGCAGTCTCCCTGCACTCTTTCTGCACTTTCCTTACACTCTCTTTCTTCAATATTATTCTTTAAAACTGTTTAAAGCAACACTGTCTGTAGTGCATGAGTGATTGCCATGTCTTTCCCTATGCTTAGCTCACCGGACAAATGGCAGACACCATGCAGGAGAGGCTATAATAGGACTATGACATCAGGGCGATGGCTACCTGCTGTTTGGCAGGCTACACAGCATTATGGGTGATGTTGGGTTCTTGAGCTTGTCTCCTCTATACTTACTTTCACTTTCTAACGTGCAGCCGCCATTTTAAATTCTTTACCACAAAACTCAAGGAAATTCGGATTCATTTAGAATCAAAGTTTCCCTAAACTTCAGACTGAATTCCGCTTTGAATGCTTCTCTTCGCTCAACACTAGGTGTTAACCATATTAAATAAATATCATGATTAATAGTTCTTTTAAGGCCGCAGTGATGTCAATTATGTGAATTTTTACTGTTTATATTGTGGCAGTGGAGCTGCCAGAGGGCCATATGAAGGCCATTGAAATGGTGTATCTCACCCAGAGGAGCCTGGGTGAGAACAGAAAAGGCTGGGAAACTACTGTATAGTCAGTGGCCAGACGGCCTAGGATTTGTGTTTATGATTTATGTTTGGTCTGCTGTTAAAGTGACAATAAAGCTGGTCTTGGCCAGTTTGCACCCAAATCTGCAGTGTTGGAGTGGCTTCTTGAGTTGTGCCAATCATCTAAGCGGAGAAGACGGCTATCCTGGAGAGCTAAGTGACCCCGAGTTGTCACAATATACAGTATGTATTAGATAAATCCTGATGTGCATAAGATATGCATTATGTACAGTATATTTATATGTGTTTTTGAATGTCTTTGAAACATTTTTTGTCTCACTAGGGGATTTAAACATTGTGATCACTTGGTCCCTTTTATATTAAAGATATGTTATATGTCAATTTATATATTTATTTTATAAAAACTTGATCCAAACCATGTAGACATCACTGGTAGTGATGATCGAGCATGCTCGGCCGAACACCTGTGTGCCACGCTCGAGTCTCCTCCCCGCATGTTTCTTGGCTGCTACACAGCCAATAAACGTGCAGGTAAGTACTGCCCTCACTGTAATGCCAGTAGCTATGTTGGGCTCATTTGTATTCAGGGAGAACTATTGTGTGTGACAGCAGCAATATATGTTTGTAAATTGCTCAGTGTTAGGGAAAGCTGTGCATAGGAAGGGACAGACAGTGTAGGGAGTGTAATAGGAAGATTTGTATACAAAATACGTTTCAGAGATCCAAAAGTGCTTTTAAGGACTATTGTGTGTGACAGCAGCAATATATATTTTTAGCGCGTCCTGCGCCAAATACCGTGTAATAGGCCACTGCGGACAGTTAAATTATCCGTGCCACATCTCCTGTGTAAAGTGTGCACATCCCAAAAATATCTATGACATCGAGTGAACTTTTTTAATAGACGGTGTCTGCTGCGGACAGTGAGATTAGCTGCGCCACATCTCCTGTGTAAAGTGTGCGCATCCCTAAAATATCAGTGACATCCAGTGTACTTTTTCCGTAGACTGTGTCCGCTGCAGACAGTGACATTACATGGGCCACATCTGCAATGTAACGTGTGCGCTTCAAAAATGTATTTGTGACATATGGTCATTTTTCCGTAGCCGGTGTCTGCTTCTGACAGTGACCTTGCCAGGGCCACATCTGCAGTGTAACATATTCAAAAATGTAACTGTAACATACAGTGTACTTTTTCAGCTTTTAAACCATACTTCCCCTGGTTTCCCGGAAGCAGCTTGGCGGGTCATGGGAATAGCGCTGCCAGATTGCAGGCCATCATCGTTTATGGTCGGAACTACGACAGTATCTGATCGTCTTCGAACCTCTGACTTTCGTTTTTAGTTCATGAAAACATTCTTGGCAAATCCTTTTGCTTTGATTCGTCTTGCACCAGTCCAAGAATTTCATTTCTAGTGGAAAAATACGGATGCCCCCGGGCGTCCCTCTCAATCATGGCCCCAGATCCGAAAATCAACAAAATAGAACCAGAGTCCTATTCCATTATTCCTAGCAGAAGTATTCAGGCAACCTGGCCTGCTTTAAACACTGGAATTTTTTCAATGGTCAGCTAAGCAGCAGGCGCTCTCCCATGATTTTTTAAATGGTCAGCTCAGCAACAGGCCCTCACATATAATTTTTTAGAGGGTCAGCTCACCAACAGGCCCTCACCTGCAATCTTTTACAAGGTTAGCTCACCTGCAGGCCCTCACTTAATTATACCTAATAGGTAATTTGAGCGCATACTGCCTTGCTTGAATGTGGCAGCTGTAGCCGTTTCTCAAGCTCCCTCTCCGGAATCGAACACTGATTCCCCCTTACATGTGGTCACCGTGGTTGGTGCTGAAAATAACATTGAAGGTTAATAGGGCAGACATCTGAATGGATCGTCGCCATCACGGGGACGTGCGATTGGTCCCAGGTTATCTAGAGTCACCAATGCAGCAGCAGGCCCTCGCCCATAATGTTTTAGATGGTCAGATCAGCAAGCGCTGCTCCAAATGTTTCAGCGTCACCAGCAGGCCATCGATCATAATTTTTCAAGGCTGTGTATGATGCCCTCTTTTATGTGTTACAAAAGGTGTATTGTAGTAACGGTTCCTTGTAATTTTTGGCAGCCCTTTAGTGCATAGGCTTTATGAGTGTAGAAGTCACACTACCCGAACAATTGTACCACAATGTAAATGAGGCCCTCCTTTATGTGATATACAGGTTATATTGGAGTGCCTCTTTCTTGTAATTTTTTGTATCACTTGCACTTTATATACAAGTAAATATACATGAAAGAATGTTTCCTAACAATTTTTCCTCCTTCTGAAATCGATTTTATCTTTGGTTTTGTGCATATTATTGTCAGTCTGTAAAAGTGGTGTACTTCTCAGACAATATCATTCCCAGCAGCGACCTGGGAGTAAAAGATGCATCCAGACATCCTCCCCATGCTGTTCCCTAACCATTTTGGTGGTGTTCCCATACATTTCTGACCTTTTCCTATGAACCAGGCACCCTCCCCTCTTCATAGGAGAGGGTGTCTGGTTTAATGCTCGGGTTCTCCCTTTGACTTCCATTGTGCTTGGGTGCTTGGTAGAGCCCCCCGAGCATCCTGATGTGTTTGCCCCGAGCACCCGAGCACCCGAGCACTATGATGCTCGATCAACACTTTGCCTGTGATTGTTTTGTTCAGAAAATATTAGCAGCTTGTTGTCTGTTTGATTTAGTATGGATCATATATGTACTGTAAGGCAGAGACACTTCCCACTTTTAAGGGAATTTAAACTGCTCATTTAATGTTTAACAATAATGTCTATCCTGTTTTCACAGAGTTTAAAGTAATGAAGTATGTTTTTGTGTTATTATGTATGAACACTGATGCCCTCTTAGCAAAAAGAGTGTTACACGGTGTGTGACCAAATCACAACTCTTGATTTAAGGTCCAAAGTTAGAGGGGGCATAGTGACTTAGAAATAAGCAAGGGCGAAAGTCATCTCTGAAGCCCGTGGGAATAACCATGAGCATTATGCCAGCAGTGCAGGTGGGGCTACATAGGTTCTCAGCAACCGATTGACTGAAATTCATCATGGTGCCATCATGTTACGTGTGCTGGTAACAAGTGCTGTTTGAGAGACTAGTAATCACTAGTGTTGGGCGAGCATGCTGGGCCGAACACCACTTTGACTCGAGCACCGCGTGTGCTCAAGCGCGATGCTCGAGTCTCCACCCCGCATGTTTGGCTGCTACACAGCCAATGAATGTTCGGGGAAGTATTGGCACTCACTGTAATGCCGTAGCCATGTTAGTTACTGGCATTACAGTGATTAGCTGACCTGAACGCGTCATCGGATGCTATATAGCACCCGATGACATGTGGTTCGGCTCAGTTTTAGTCAGGGAGAGCTGCAACAGATAATGTAGGGACAGGAATTGTTTCATTTTTTTCAGGCAGGGTTTACTGTTAAACAAAACATGCAATGCAACAGCTCACTGCAAACCAAATAAAGTACTTTCCGTGGATATAATGGAGGCCATTTTGGCACAAAAAAATGACAGAAATTCAGGAGGATCCAGCATGCATGTGGAACCTGCACTTTCTGAATTATATGGTAGCCGTCATGGCACGTAACAGGTAAAATTTAGTGTTAGGAACCCGTCTAACTAGAGATCGCCTTGACGTGTGGCAAATGGGCTCAAATAATTTTGTACAAAACAATTTGCCAAGCATCTCTAACTTATTAGTATAGCATTTGCAATTATGATGCAATTTTGTACTTTATTTGGTTTGCAGTGAGCTGTTGCATTGCATGTTTTGTTTAACAGTCTTGTTCTCAGCCATAGCAACGTGCCCCTGTGCTTTGGGATGTGCTGACTGATCCCCTTTTTCTTTGCAGGGTTTACTGTTGAAAGGTGTTAGAGACCCAAAAGTCCTTTTAAGGACTATTGTTTTATCTGACTGCAATATATGTTATTAGCGCACCATGCGCTAAATTGTGTGCAATTGTTTGGCCGCTGCTGACAGTGACACAACCTCTACTACATCTGTTGTGTTACATTTGCATATCCTAAATATCTGTGACAGCAACATTACCTGCGATACATCTCTTGTGTAACGTTTGCGCATCCTAAATATCTGTAATATTTAGTGTAATTTTTTTCTTAGCCACTGGTGACAGCCACATTACCTGCACTACATCTCCTGTACAATGTTTGCTCATCCTAAATATCTGTGACATTCAGTGTCATTTTTTCTTAGCCGCTAATGACAGCAACATTACCTGCGCTACATCTCCTGTATAACATTTGCGCATCCTAAATATCTGTGACATTCAGTGTAATTTATTTGCGCATACACTTACAAAACCTGCGCTACTGTTCGTGTGACATACTTGCAAGCATATATAACATTTAATCTGTTCAAGGCGAGCAGTAAGGGACGGGTAAGTGGCCATGTTGCTGATGGTGCGCACAGAGGCCGTGGCACTGTGCCTGCTGCCAGAGCACAAGAAACATCCACAATACCTAGCTTCATGTCCCAGTTTTCAGGGCAGCGCAGGACACCACTCTCAAAGTCACACCAGTGCGACCAGGTGGTCGGTTGGATTGCAGCAGATAATGCTTCCAGTCAGTTAAGCACCACCCTGTCTTCCACAAAGTCCAGTCTCACCATGGAGAGTCTTGGCAAACAAGTGATCCCACACTCGAATATTCAGAGGAGCTCTTTTCATCACCATTCCTCGATTTAGACCTCTTGACAAGCCCGCTTGAAGAGGGACATGAGGAGATATTGTTCCCTGATTGCCAAACTCTTGAGCATCCACAGTCAGAAAATGATAACGGTGGGGAATGGCAATTAGTGTTTCACGAGGTGGATGATGATGAGGAGACACAGTTGCCAATAAGACAACTGCAATTAGTGTCTCAAGAGGTAGATAATGAGGATGAGACACAGTTGTCAATAACTGAGGTTCTTGTTAGGTCAACAGGTCAGGAGAATGACCAGAGTGAGGAAGTGGAAGAGGAGGTGGTGGACGATGAAATCACTGACCCAACCTGGGAAGGTGCAAGCTGAGCGAGGACAGCAGTACAGACGGGGAGGGACCCGCAGCACCGCAACAGGCTGGAAGAGGCAGTGGGGTGGCAAAAGGGAGAAGGTGGGCCACACCAAAGAGGCCCGCAACTGTTCCCTGGTGCACTCCCTTGCGGCAATCTCCCTTGCCAAGGGGTAGGTGTTCCGCAGTCAGGCGCTGTTTTGAGGAAAGTGCGGACGATAAAAGAATTGTCATTTCCAAACTGTGCCGTACCAAAATGAGCATGAGCAACCTCATCACCACCAGCATGATCTGCCACATGGCATCAAAATGCCCTAAGAGTTTAGCCAAATGCCTGGGTCCACAATCAGTGTCTGCGGGTCACACCACTGCCTCATCTTCCCCCTGTGTTATGTGCTCGCCAATCCCCTGTCCAAGACGCAGACCAAGATGCCTCCCACCCTGCACCTGGAACTTCTCAAGCACCATCAGCTAGTACATCCACTTCTGTGTCCCAGCGCAGTGTGCAGATGTCCATACCCCAGGCCATTGAACAAAAGCGCAAATACCCAGCCACCCACCCACAGGCCATAGCACTAAATGCGCATCTTTCCAAATTGCTCGACCTGGAAATGTTGCTATTTAGGATTTTGAACACTGACGCTTTCCACAGCCTGATGGCAGCGGCCGTCCCTGCTTACTCAGTCCTCAGCCGCCACTATATCCCGGTGTGCCGTCCCTGCCTTACACCAGCATGTGTCTTGTAACATCACCTGTGACCTGACCAATGCAGTTATTGGGAAGGTCCACTTAACGACTGACACATGGACAAGTGCTTTTGGCCAGGGACGCTACATTTTCCTGACAGAACACTGGGTGAACGTTGTGGAGGCCGTGAGGCCGTGAGTGAGTTGTACCTTGGGATGGCACAGGTGCTACCGATGCCAAGGATTGCGGGCCCTACTTCCATCAGGATTTCCACCACCTACATTTGTGGCTGCAACCCCCCTTCTCCTCCTCTACCTCCTCCTTCCACCTCTGAATTCTCATCTTGCAGCAACAGTCAGCCATCAGTCAGTAGCTGGAAGCATTGCAGCACTGCAGTGGGGAAGCAGCAATAGGCCACGCTGAAACTAATTTGCTTAGGTGACAAACAGCACTCCGCCTCAAAGCTGTGGCAGGGTATATGGGACCAGACTGAGTTGTGGCTCTCGCCACTCAACCTACAACCAAGAATGATTGTGTCTGATAATGGCTGTAACTTAGTGGCGGCTTTGGAGCTCTGCAAGCTCGGCAATACCAGCTGCAACACGGTCATCGCCTTTACAGTCAGTTTTCGCTCTTCACAAGCGACGAGTAGGCATGGATGTCTGACCTCTGTGAGGTTTTACGCAACTTTGAGGAATCAACACAGAGCGGTGATGCCGCTATTATCAGCGTAACCATCCCACTTCTGTGTCTACTGAAACGCTCGCTGCTCACAATGAAGGTGGACACTTTGCATATGGGAGAGGTGTAAATAGGGAAAGACAGTACACAGGGTCATAGCCAGACCACTCTCAGTTTGTCTTCTCAGCACAAATTGGATGATGATGAGGAGGAAGAGGAGCAGGAGACCGTTGCTTCCGCTACAGAGGGTAGAACCACTAGCAGTTTTATTCCATCTGTTCAGCGTGGATGGACTGAAGAGATACATTTTTCCTCTAAAATCGATTTTTATCTTCGGTTTGGTGCGTATTATTGTCAGTCTGTAAAAGTGGCGTACTACTCGGACAACATCGTTCCCAACCACCTGGGAGTCCAAGGTGCATCCAGACATCCTCCTAATGCTGTTCCCAAACTATTTCAGTGGTGTTTCCATCAATTTCTGACCTTTTCCTGTGAACCAGACACCCTCCCCTCTGCAAAGCAGGGGATGCCTGGTTTAATGCTCTGGTTGTCCCATTGACTTCCATTGTGCTCTGGTGCTCTGTAGAGCACCTGAGTATCCCAAAGTGTTCTACTCGAGTACCAGAGCACCCGAGCACTTTGGTGCTCGATCAACACTAGTAACCACTATACATTATGCCTCTATGAAGTAAACAAGTAAAAAAAATATTCTCTTTTAGCATTTTTTTCCTTCTCCACGTACTAGTCTATAACTTAAGTGGGGCCCCCACATATACTTTCGGTATATGGAGATAATGCACTAGCCAGATATGAACCCAGGTTACTGACCAATGCCACTTGTATATTTGCACTCCTATAATGGAAGGTGAAAGCTAAATTACTCACTAGGCAGACTATTATATTATAACAAATGGCTATACTGCTGCTTTTATTTGATAAATCAATCAAATGTAACTTCACTTCAAGTTTATCTCAAGAGCTAGTCTCAATGGAAAATATTGTTAACATTTTAACATTTGACTCATTATCATTTCTTCAAATGCTTAAAAATATCACATTGAATGTAGAAAAGATAAAAATATTTTTTTCATGCTCATGCCCTTGTGCATTTTGTTCCACAATTATTCCCATAGTAAAAAGAACAAAATGCTGCATGATACATTGGTAAACTACGTACGTTAGATGCCAAGCCAGCTCTTCACAGCATGCCAGCTTGAAAAAAAAAGTTAGACAGCTCAGAACTTTGCTTTTGATTTATGAGAGCCAGAAATTGGATTCTCGGGATCTAACTTCTATGTCAATAAGCATTTTGTGATATGGAAGTTAATAGAATAGCTTATGTTCATTTTAGTGTGATAGTTTTCTTCAATATGGCTTTCCATTCTCATTCCATAAATCCTTTGAACTTTTTCTTTAAGGAATTCGGCAAATCTTTACATTAAAAATACATACTTCTCTTGCCATAAACAATAAGATATTCTGCTATAAGAATCAGATTTGTCATATGGAATTCCTCATTTAAAATTTCAAATCACTATAGGTCTGGTGTGTGTGTGTGCGTGTGTGTGTGCGTGTGTGTGTTGTATAGTAGAAATGAGGAGAACAATTGAAATTAAAAAAAATTGCAAAAACAACTTATACAGTAAAAAAATATTTAAAAAAACAGTTCCTTATTAGGCAGCTGTAGATGTAGATGAATTTTGTACTTGAACGTGTGTTCTAGTGCTTTTTTTAGAGAGTGATTTCTATTTCTATTGTCCTCTGCTCTCTGAGTCAAATGTCTTTCACTGCTATGCAACATCTCCTCTCCCCTTCATATTGTTTCTCAGACACACTGAGGAGGAGATCCTCCAGGGGAACATTTGCAAAGCCTTCAAAATGTTAACTGCTGAAAGCTGAGAAATGTGGCACTTTTCCAATATTTAGGACCACAAATCTACTGCAACTCTATAGTAAATCCACTGAATGATTTAGATTATACTGTCTATTTTCCACAGATTTGACTTTTTGTAGTAGCCCTGAGTGACAGCCTATATTAAACACTTTATTAAATTCCAGTATTGCATTCTGGTGAATAGTCTGAGGTGGTACAGAGGTGGCAGATGCACCCATTTCCTGGGTACAGTATGAGCGTGTCTGAACCTGCCACATTAGTCAAGCTATTATAATGCTTCCTCCAAATTACAGTATAGTGCTTAGTGGAGAGATAAAACCTATAATGCAAGTCACAAGACCAAACCTTGGACAGACCTTCCTGATTGTATGTTCATGTTTGTTTTAAAAGGCAAATGGTAGCATTATTCATGACAACTTGCCCCTTCTGTGTTTTTCACTTCTCCCCAACATTTAATTACTTCTTGTATGAGTGAGAATCAATGACAATATGATGGGTAAAATGGCTAACTTATACAAGAATTGCTTATGTGCCAAATATAAGCCTCCATCATATGTCGCTATATAAGGCATACTTCATCCATAGTCAACTGTTAAACTGTTGAAAAATGTAAAACAACACGTTTTTGTGATTCATCTCATCTATGAACCCTTACAGTGCTTAAAAGTGCAATGTGAACATAACATGATTGTGTGATGTAGATGCCAACTTCCATGCTGACCCTAGAGGTTCAAGGCAAATCAAAGTTTGGAAACAAGTAGTGCTCCATAATGCTGGCAAAAAAGGCAAATTTGGAAACCTTTCCCAGTTGCAGCATAAAAGAGATTTGAAAAATGTTCTGCTTTATGACCGCTTCATCTGTGGTCTCCAGCTACCCTTCCTTTTTCTTCCTCCTCCTTCCTCTCTCTTTAGACTTCTATGGTATGTAATCCTTCAGTGAGCAGGCGGCATATCCCCACTTAAGACATTGAGCAGTCACTTTGACAGTTTGTGAAGATGATGGGAAGCATCTTTCTCCGATAAGATATATTACAAAGTTTCTTATATTTGCCTGTATGATTCAATCCTGAACAAAATGAAACAGTTACAGCAATTTAATTTATTTACATACATATAAAATCCCCCCTAAGCCGCCGCTTATATATATATATATATATATATATAAGGAATCTAAATAAAAATAATAATTTCTCTCTCCTATCCCCTTTTTTTCTCTCGCATTATTAGGTCCGTTAATAAACTAGTTATTATTTTGAAAACTCTTTTTGGGATTATCGCCGACGTATTCCACATGATATAGTTTAAGCCGAGTAATAAGCACATCTTCACCAGTGAGATACGACCTGCCATTGAGACATATGGTTTCTTCCATATCTCAATTTTTTTTCCAAATTTCCTTTATTTTTGGGACCACGTTCATCTGGACGTAGTCTCTTGGATTTCGAGTAATATAAATACCTAAATACTTAACCGGTTAGTTGATCCTCTTAATTTCGAGTGGTCCCGTTCTAAAATCATTCAGAGGGTCAATCGGGACACAGACGGATTTAGACCAATTTATTCTAAGTACAGCATATTTACCGTACTGATCAAAAACTTGAAAAATCTTAGTTAGTGAACCATGTGCACCCACAAACAGCATGATGTCATCTGGATTTTTTCCTCATAGCTGCCAAACTTAAACCCTACAATTTCTTTATCCTGCCTGATCATATCTGCAAGTGGTTCCATGGCTATAGCAAAAAGCAGAGGAGAGAGGGGACAACCCTGTCTAACTCCCCTGCCAGTATGTATATTATCAGAATGTTCTCCATTTATTAACACACTTGCTACGATGTCAGTATACAATAGTATTTCCCAACAGATAAAATTTTCACCAAATCCCATTTTCTTCAGCGCATTAATTGAAAAGGGCCATTCTACAGTATCAAAGGCTTTTGAAGCGTCTATGGTTACAATCATTCATTCCCCGCAATTTGTAGGTTCAAGTTGAGTGTTCACAAAATAACGCATGAGATTATCAGTTATGGTCTTTCCTGCCATGAATCCGGTCGGATCATCACGAATAAGCCCCGAGACCACGCTCCTTAGTCTGGCTGCCAATACCCTGGATAATATTTTACTATCAGTACTAATCAGTGAAATAGGGCGATATACATCCAGGAAGGTCGGATCCTTTCCAGGTTTTAAAATAAGTGTTATTAGGGCTTCTCACAGGGAATCTGGCAGTTTTCCCACCTTCCTCGATTCCACCCACATAGTGAGCAGTTTCGGTATTAGTATTTCTTTTTATTGTACCTTTTGTGTACCTTTTCCTAGCATTTTTCTCAATGCTTGTTTCAATTGGATATAATAAAACCTTACATCTATACTATTTAATTGGAACCTATCTATAAGGTCTTCATAAGGAATTATGTCCCCCTCATTCCATACCTGGCCCAGTTTGTATATTCCATATTTCCACCAGATTCGCTGTTCAATAAACTTTAATTCTGTAAAATAGATATTGTCCCACAGTATGGTACCGATATGGAGCCCACTCTGCAACCACAATTCTCTAGCTTCCTTCCATGTTTTAAACATCAAGTCAAATATTGGTGGCTTTTCATCCTGCTGTTGCAGCAAAGTACCTTCCTCCAATATTTGGAAGATGTTACATTTTTCCAATCTTTTGTTAATCTCCACTATCATATTTTTGTATCTTTGCGTACTACTCCATGTTAACATATTTTTTAAATGGCCGGAAATCAAGTAGAGTTCCAGGTCTGGTACTGATAATCCACCCTCCTTCTCATGAATGCACAATATTTGTGCCTTTATTCTCGTTTTTTTCTCTCGCCATATTAGATCCGTTAATAAACTAGTTATTATTTTGAAAACTCTTTTTGGGATTATCGCCGACGTATTCCACATGATATAGTTTAACCGGGTAATAAGCACATCTTCACCAGTGAGATACGACCTGCCATTGAGACATATGGTTTCTTCCATATCTCAATTTTTTTTCAAAATTTCCTTTATTTTTGGGACCACGTTCATCTGGACGTAGTCTCTTGGGTTTCGAGTAATATAAATACCTAAATACTTAACCGGTTAGTTGATCCTCTTAATTTCGAGTGGTCCCGTTCTAAAATCATTCAGAGGGTCAATCGGGACACAGGCGGATTTAGACCAATTTATTCTAAGTACAGCATATTTACCGTACTGATCAAAAACTTGAAAGATCTTAGTTAGTGAACCATGTGCACCCACAAACAGCATGATGTCATCTGGATTTTTTCCTCATAGCTGCCAAACTTAAACCCTACAATTTCTTTATCCTGCCTGATCATATCTGCAAGTGGTTCCATGGCTATAGCAAAAAGCAGAGGAGAGAGGGGACAACCCTGTTTAACTCCCCTGCCAGTATGTATATTATCAGAATGTTCTCCATTTATTAACACACTTGCTGCGATGTCAGTATACAATAGTATTACCCAACAGATAAAATTTTCACCAAATCCCATTTTCTTCAGCGCATTAATTGGAAAGGGCCATTCTACAGTATCAAAGGCTTTTGAAGCGTCTATGGTTACAATCATTCATTCCCCGCAATTTGTAGGTTCAAGTTGAGTGTTCACAAAATAACGCATGAGATTATCAGTTATGGTCTTTCCTGCCATGAATCCGGTCTGATCATCATGAATAAGCCCCGAGACCACGCTCCTTAGTCTGGCTGCCAATACCCTGGATAATATTTTACTATCAGTACTAATCAGTGAAATAGGGCGATATACATCCAGGAAGGTTGGATCCTTTCCAGGTTTTAAAATAAGTGTTATTAGGGCTTCTCACAGGGAATCTGGCAGTTTTCCCACCTTCCTCGATTCCACCCACATAGTGAGCAATTTCGGTATTAGTATTTCTTTTTATTGTACATATACCACGAACGGAATGCCTGGATAGTGTATAATCCTTCTAGAGAGGTTATGGGAGTTTACAAACACTCACATTGATCTGCTGTTAATCTGGAAATATAAATTGTATCTAGAAACTGTTGTATCTACTCTGAATTCTTATTAACCTTATTACTTTATATATCTTCAAAATATTTTTAAACAGTTGTATTTTTGCCGTATGTGCAGTAGTTTTATGTCCCGATTTGTCAATTAAACAGTGAATATAACTATTCTTTTTTTCTTGGGCCGCTACCAAGGCTGCTAGCTTTTTACCCGGTATGTGTGCCTCAATGTAATTATCTCTTACAAAGTTTTCTTTTTGATGTTCTGCCAATAAAAATAGTTCATCCTGTAATTTAGAGGCTTTCTCTATCTAATCCTTATAACTTTGCTCTGTAGGGTTTTTAATGTGCTTTTTTTTTCATATTTTTCCGATTCTTTTTCCATTTCTTAGATTTTTTCCCTTATTCATTTCTTGTACCATATTATACATTGTTTAAAAATCCCTCTAATGAAAGCCTTTGCAGCTTCCCATACCACGTTAGTTGCCGCAGAACCATCATTTATCTCAAAGAATTCCATTATCTCTTCCAGGATCTTTTTGTGTACACTCATTAAGTTTATCCATCTGATATTTATACTCATCCCTATTTTTTTTTTATATTTATATTAATTGGATTATGATCCAAAATCCCTTGTTGTGCATATTTAACACCTTCTATATCTAGTGAACCTTTGTTATTTGTAAAAACGAAATCAATCCAAGATATACTCCTATGAGTCTTTGAGAAACATGAATATTTTCTTAATCTTGGGTACATTACCCTCTAAATATCAATCCACCCCATTTCCTCTGTGATATTTTTAAAATTTGGTTCTGTATAAAGAACTTGGGTGTTACCTATTCTACATCTGTCTATTCTTCCATCCATTACATTGTTGAAATCTCCCATAACTAAGAGTGATTTATTCCCCTCATTAAGTGCAAAATCATGTATTTTTAATAGAACATCGTTCTTAAAGGGTGGTGGTATATAAACAACAGCTATTGTCCATTCCTTCCAGTATGCAATCTAACAATACGTAATGGCCCTCCCTATTAATAACTACTTTCACTATTTTGATATCGATATCCCTATATATTAATACACTCACACCTCTCGCATATGATGAATATACTGAGTGAAAGGAGTGCTGCATCCATGGCCTGGAGACCCCAACCACAGTCTCATCCGTCAGATGTGTTTCTTGCAAGCAAAGTATGGCAGGAAGAAACCTATGTATAGCATCAAAAACAGCCAGTCTCTTTAAGCCCCTACTCAACCCCCTAATGTTGCATGAGACAATTCTCATGAATTATTGTTTATAATTCAACCCATTTCCAGAATATTACCGAGGGGAAAAAGGGGAAAGAATCGGAGGGGAGAGGGAGGGATGAAGAGAGAGAAGGAGAAAAAAAAACACCCACACACAAAAAGCGGCAAGCATATATCCAACCCACCCCTCCCACCCCAAATGATTCAGGGTAACCTAAGACCGGGTTCTCTAACTTAGCATTCCCCCTCTCGGCCCCCACCCAACCCATTCCCCAGCCGCTTCTGGTGAGTCAAAAAAACATATTTTGTTTTCCCATTCTAACCCCAGCTTAGCCAGGAACAACATCAAGTATTTCACATTCTTTTCACTTCAGCAAATCGGCTCTTTTCATTAGCCGTTTCTTTTGCATAGTCGGAAAACAACATTATTGTAGTATCTAAATATTCCAGCCTCCCCCTCCTCCTTGCCCTATGGAATATCACCTCCTTGTTTCTAACAGATATAAAATGTATCATCATTGCTCTCGGTCTTGTTCCTGGGGGAGGTATCCTTGCCGATATTCTATATACCCTTTCCACAAAGTTTGTATGGTATGAGATGTCCTGGCCTAAATGTTCTATCAACCATGTTTGTATAAAGGCGCAGGGGTCTTGCCCCTCCGCACCTTCTGGGAATCCAAGACATCTCAAATTAGCCCTCTTAAAGCTGTTATCTAGATACAGTATTTTATTTTTTAATTCCTTGTTTTCTGCCGTTAAAAATGAATTTCTTTAGTTCTATCTGCATTGAGTCTTCCACACCCGATGTCCCTTTTTCCACTTCCGTTAACCTATCATTATATTTTTGTAGATTTGCCCTAAGGAGTCCCAACGATTCCCTAATGTTCCCAGCCTGGAAAGAGAGGTCCTGGATCGCCAGATTACATTTTTTTTTATTTCTTGAAATATATCTTGCAGGCTTGAGGCCTTCTCTATGGCATTTTTTTCTGCCTCATTTGGCTGTTTTTAACCTCTCTCCCCTGACTGAGAACCCTCCTCAGATAGCGCTAGACCAGAGTGTTCCCTCAAAGAAGCTTTTCCTTCTTGATCTCTAAACCCATCTTCTTTCTTTTTCTTTGTGGGGTTGGTCTGTCCACGCATATTAGTCAAAAGGAGCTGCCTAGATTTTTCAATTCTTTTAGGCATTGGGGAGACCAAATTATTCAGCTCCGATTGTCCCTTTGTCTTTTTCCCTGTGCCCTGTCTCGCTATCTCCTATCCACACCCCTAACCAACCTGCCCCCCTCCACCCGCAGGCTTAAAAATGTATATGTACAAATATGGCCCCCAATGACTCGCTTTATCAATTCAGCATACATATAAATATATACAGCCAAGTCCGCTCTCCAGTAACCACTGACGGTTAACAGTCCTTCTTTACTTTAGTGATTAATAACGTTATTAAGTTGTAAAGTTGCGGGTTATTTGTCCATCTATTTCAATGGATTAGTAGCTCATAGGTCGCGGCAGTCCCCAGTTAATTAGGGTTAGTTCATGTTAGTTCGTATTAGTTCATTATTTCAGATGTTTCCCCTAATCCTATATACCATTACCATTACTCTTCAATAAAAGTTCTTGCATACTGTATTCTGCCGTCTTACCCAAGTCCATTAAAGACGGGCCTGCAGAGGAAAATTAGACGACTCTCCCTTAGTATATCGCCTGCTATTGCAGTTGTTCTGAACACAAGCAGTCTAGGTCGTCTATAACAGTTCTAGTCAGCCCTCCATCCTCTTAAGCCCGCCAGATTGTAAATTTGCCCTGCCGCTTGCAGTTCACCATTTAAGTACTTATAGACCGGAGCCCGTATCCAGTTGCAATCTTCCTCCTCTGCCAATGTGGGATCTAAGTGCTTACTGTATATGGAGGGGGGGACCACTCAAGTTCCTCATATATATATATACTTTAGGACCTGCTATCATGGTCCCCTTACAACCCCCAGTCCGCACCTTCTCCTACTATATCAGGCTATTAATTGCACCGTACCTCGCAAGAAAAAATAACAGTTTTCTCACCACACTATCACCAAGTGGAAAGAGGAAGATAGGATGCACATGCCCATGAATCCAAGTCACCTGCTGTCTCTTCCAGATCTCTCACCCAACTCCGTACTGGCCTCAGTCTCCAGAGACAGGGGGATCCAAGCCTGCTTGTCCCACATGCGGAGAGAGAAAACGAGCAGCAGTCAGCAAGGAGGTAAGATCAACGCCAAACAGTATCAGCAGGTGAGAGGACGGTAATCAGCCGAACTTCAAGGGCCCTTGCTAAGATAGTGACAGCAGCCGGGGTAGCGGGGCGGTGGAGATAGCTTCGGAACAGGGCAGTAATCAGCGTTCAGATCGGGCGTCATATGAAGTGCCTTGGGTGAGAGCGAGCCCACATCGGGCCGGGAGCTCGGACGCCGGAAGGGGGGTGCGCACATCACCTGCGTGCGTCCGCACGCATGTTCCTCCTGAAACAATTACTCTTTAAACAGACAAATAAAACATATTTATAAGCAGTATTTTCAAATGAAATGGCAATCTTAATAAGAGAGGAACTAGATGTAGTGATGGACGAACATCAGCCGGGATGATTCGTGAATGTGATCGCAATCAAATATTCGAGAACTGCAAGTTTACAGCGGGCCCCATTCACTTTAATGGCAGGTGAACCTGAAAAACCTTTAAGTCATATTTGAAGCCACTAAATACTTACTAGAAGTGCACAAATCATCCCACAACATGGACAGTGACATACCAGAGGGGGATCAATGGCAAAAAATCCCCCCAAAAATATTTTTGTGCCATTTTTATGCATCTTAAAGGGAAACTGTCAAAAATGTGTCCTGCTGAAGCCAAACATTAAGCATTCACCGTACAGAAAACATCAAGTGATTATGTGGCTGGAGGTATATTAGACGGTCAATGGATATAAATTTTACTGCATGCCAGTGGACTGCAGGTTCCAAAAAATATTCATTCACCATACAGAAAAGAACAATTGATAATGTGGCTGGAGTTACATTAGGCAGTCACCGTATAACAATTTTACTGTTGGCCAGTTAGATTACAGGCCCCAAAAATTATTCATTCACCCGACAGAAGACATCAAATACTTATGTGGCTGGAGGTATATTAGACATTCATTAGATATCAAGTCTACTGTAGGCCAGCCTGTACAAATATATGTCAAATGCATATGTTTAATAGAACAAAAAAATATAAAATTGGATTAACAGCATGGCTAACAAAATCTGACCTCTTGATTAAACTCCAAATGATGATAGGTGAAATTCGATAACACATGGTCATCATAGGTGTTGAATTCCTCAGAGGAACCAACAATTAGGCATTCACCGTACAGAAAAGATAAAGTGATTATGTGGCTGGGGGTATATTAGACAGTCATTGCATATCAATTTTACTTCAGGCCAGTGGACTACAGGCCCAAAAATTGTAGCTTTAACGTACAGAAAAGAACAAGTGATTATGTGTAGTGTTGAGCACGAATATTCGAATAGCGAATTTTTATCGCGAATATCGCCACTTCGAGAACTCACAATATTTAGAATATAGTGCTATAGTGTATATTCGTTATATCAAATATTCAGATTTTTTTTCCATCTGAACACATGATTACTCTCTGATTTTTGCTTGTGGGCCAATGAGTAGGAAGCAATGTCAAGTTCACAACAATACTTAGTGCACCAATCAGTAATCTGTAATCAGACCTGCTAAAATGTGAAGTTGCATGTAGTGCAAAATTTTTTTTGAATCACTGCCGATTGGCGCAATCACAACTATATTGGAGCACTTGACTCTATCTGTATATAAAGTTATTCTAATGTTTTTTTCCATACTCAGCAAACTTATGCCAGCTTGAAAAATTTAGCCAAAGTGACCCACGCATGTGTTTGCGTTACAAATTTGCATTACGCGATATTGACATTGATGATTTATTGCATTCAGTAAAAAAAAATACTGAATATTTGTGAAATATTGCGAATTCAAATATAGCACCTGCCGTTCGTCACTAATTATGTGGCTGGAGGTATATTAGAAAAATATAAAATTGGATTAAAAAAAAATCATAATAGTTGAAATTCGATAACACGTGGTCATCACAGGTGTTGAATTCCTCTGTGGCCCCAAACATTAGGCTTTAAAAGGACAGAAAAGGCCTTTTATGCCTCTGTATTTACATAATACAGGGACCATTTTTTTTTCTTCTGGGTGGTGGTGGATATGTGTGGGCTGGCATGAGGAAATTCAATTAAACGTGGTCGTCACAGGTGCTGAATTCCTCAGAGATCCATGCCTCATTAATTTTCTAGTCCAAACTGTCATGAGCTAGGAGAGTGCGCTTATCGGTCACAACCCCCCTTGCTGCGCTGAACGTCCTTTCGGACAGGACTCTCGACGTGGGGCAACCCAAGAGCTCCATGGCAAATTGTGCAAGCTCTGGCCACAGGTCAAGCCTGCACACCCAGTAGTTCAGGGGTTCCTCACTTCTCAGAGAGTCCAAATCAGCTGTCAACCCGATGTAGTCTGACACTTGTCTGTCTAGGCGTTCCCTGAGGCTGGATCCGTCAGGCAGCTGTTGATGGGTTGGCTGCAAGAATGATCTCATATCCGAAGTGACCAAGATATCTTCAAACCGCCCTCTTCTTGCATGCGTTGTACGATTGGTACCTGGAACTGTTTCTCTGTGGCTGGAAATTCCTCTGCCAGCGCCCGCAAAAAGCAGAATGCAGCAACTCTCAAAGCAAGGCCTGGAAATGCTGCATTCTGCCAGCCCTCTGTGATGCTGGTAACATGTCTTTCATTTTGTGTTTGTACCGGGGGTCTAAGTACGTTGTCACCCAGTACTGGTCCTTGCCCTTTGTGCTTTTTATACGGGGGCCCTCTTTAAACACTGGAGCATGAAGGCCCCCATTTGCACTAAATTGGAAGCAGTGGAGCACCCTGGTTCCTGCTCATCGCCAAGGAGATTGTTGTCCTCGGTCTCCTCCCCCCAGCCACGGACAACACCAGGGATCCCAGAAAAGTTTAAAGCCTGCTCTTATTGCTCCTACTCTGCCTCCTCTTTCCAGGCACCATCCTACTCTGACTCCTCTTCAGACAGCTGCTGACTTCTCTCAGATGGAGTATCCCCCCCATGGAATTCATTCAGCATTGCAACTTCCTCATCTTCCTGCTCCTCGATGGCTTGATCAATGACACGAAGCAAGGCACGCTCCAGAAAGAAGGCGTAAGGTACGCTGTCACTGATGGTGCCCTGGATGCGACTGACCAGTTTGTTAATCTCATCAAACGGCCGCAGAAGTCTGCATGCGTCGCGCATTAGCAGCCACTGGCGCGGTGAAAAAAAAACAAGCTTCCCAGAACCTGTCCTGCCGCAGAGTTCATTTAGGTAGTCATTAGCAGCACGTTTCTGCTGGAGCAGCCTATCAAGCATATACAAGGTGGAGTTCCAGAGCGTCAGGCAGTCACAAATCAGACGTCTGACGGGCAAGTGGTGTCGCCACTGAACATCAGCAAGGCAAGCCATGGCCGTGTAAGATCTAAACTGGGGAGAGATTTTCCTGGCCTGCCGCAAGACGTTCAGGACCTGTGCCATGCATGGCACGTGTGGCATTTTCCCCTATTTCAGCATGCTCAGCAGATTGGCACCGTTGTAGCACACCACTTTACCAACTGTCAAATTTAGTGGAGTCAGCCACTGATTGGCCTGTGACCGCAGAGCTGAAAGGCACAACAGCCGCAGCACAGCATGGCAACATCTCACCTGGCACATCAAATAGGTTCTGGGGAGCTGGGGGGTGCAGCGGAAGAGGCGGTAGAAGTGGAAAAGAAGGAGTCATCCGAGAAGGAGACGGAGGATGGAGTAGGAGGAGGAGAAGAAGAGGCAGACCTGCATGCAATCTGTGGCGGTAACACCAAATCCACACGGGTGCCATGGGCTGCATGCTTGACGGCGTCAGAAGGTTCACCCAGTGGGCAGTAAAAGATATGTACAGATGCTTTATGAGACATGTTATCTAAACTAAATGCAACTAAATTAGTTAAGCAATTGCTTTTCAATGGCTTTTGTTTCAAGATAACTCTATGAGTTAAGAATTTTGAGTTAAGAGTGTGTGTTACCTCTGCTACATCAGTACCTTCCCTGCCCGTGTTTGCTAGTCCACGTGTCTGTGGCCAGATGTATCTTGGCACCGACACTGTGTGCCAGAGATACATTCAATTGTCGCTGAACATGGCCATATAGCTATGGGATGCCCTTCTGGGATAAATATTTCATTCTGGGGGCCTTCCACTGCGGTGTGCCAATGGCTACAAATTTTCTAAAGGCCTCTGAGTCCATCAGTTTATATGGCAGTAGTTATAGGTCTAGCAGTTCTGATAAACCGGCAGTCAGCTGTTGGGCAAGAGGGTTATCCAGCGTCATCCTCTTTTTACACTCAAACATTTGGGCCACGGAAGCCTGCATTTTGACAGATGAACGCGACAACGGCACGGTGGAAGGTGGAGCGGAGGACACGTGGGAGGAGAGAGGAGAAGGAAAAGAGGCAAGACGTGGAGTGCCAGGTTTGTGGCTTTGTGGGTTCTGACGGTGTTTCTCCCACTGGGCTCGGTGATGGGAGGCCAGGTGCCTTCTTAAGGCGGTTGTCCCTAGGTGCGTGTCGGGCTTAACGCGACTTATGCGTTGACAGCACAGGTTGCAGATGACAACACTATTGTCCGTAGCTGACACGTAAAAAAAATAAAAAACACACTGCGGAGCCATGTGCCGATGTCCTGGGAGCGCCAGATGTGACAGTGCATGGTGGATGGTTCGCTCCATATAAATTTGCAGTCTGCTTTTTGCCTCCTGTGCACTGCAAGTTCTGCCTGCTTCTCCTCCTCCTCTCTATCTGCTGCTCCGTCTCTCCCTCTGAACTCCCCTCCTCTTCCTTTCTTGTGGGCCCCCACTTGACGTCCATCTACATGTCATGATCGTCACCTTCACCACCACTGACATTAGAGATCTCGGAGAAGGCAGCAACAGCGGGGACCACCCTCCTTGGGCTGATCTGGGGACTGTCATTAGACTGCTGGGTGGCGACCTTTGATACCAACTCTTCCTCATCCGAAGCCAAGAATGGCTGCGCATCGGTAAGGTCTTGGAATGGATGGGAAAATAATTCCTCTGACTCCAGCGGAGGGGATATGGGGGTGGTGGTGTCTTTTAGGGTGCACACAGCAGAGAGTGAAGAGGGTGCAGATAGAGAGGATGAGGAGGGTGCAAAAGCGGAAGGCTGAATGAGCCACTCAACCAACTCTGGTGCGTCCTTTGACGTAATCGCACACATCTTCTGCAACTTTCCACTTAGGCTCCAGCCTTGTGCACCTGCCAGACCCCTACCTCCCCTCCGGAATGGACTGCCTCTTCCTCTGCCTGTCATTTTCAAAATGACCCTGTGACAAAAGTCCCTATAAAACAGCAGTATTTGTGAAAGAAGGTATATCACACCCCTGCCTCAATCACTTTTTTGGGGAGGTAACTGGTATATCACACCAGTTGAAATTATTTGTTTCAATAGCGTTTGTCACTCTGTGTGGCTGCGGTAACGCAGCAGAACCACAAACAAATGCTGCACTACCCAAATGCACTATTTAGAAAGTATATTATTGGCATATAACACCCCTGCCTTAATCATTTTTTTTGGGGGGGCAACTAGTATATCACACCAGTTGAAATTATTTGTTCCATGAGTGTTTGCCCCTAGGTATAGCTGCAGTATCACAGCATGGCACAGCTATACCAGAACTTTTGTGGCCATATTAGCTAGTGTTTGATGTTTTCTAACAGTCTGTCCCTGCTCCACACAGCATCCTCTCCCTACCCTGGCAAAAGACTGAATGTAAAATGGCAGCCAGATCAGGTTTATTTATAAGGTAGGGGGTGTGTCCATGTGCTGAAACATCTCAATTGGATGTCCTGTACCATCTGATGGATGTGTCTTGTGTCAAAGTTCTTCACAATGTAAAAGAATATGGTAAATAAATAACAGAAGATCGTGCTGCTTTCAAACACCACCTCCTTCCTCAGCAAAGGGTTAAAATGGAAAAAACACAAAGGAAGGGATCACCAGATTTCACACAATGGTATCCCTCCTATGGTCAACACTCCTGTAGATAATTAAACAGATGCAGCCATAGTGAAGTACTGACTGCCACCATATATTCAAAAGGGCTTATTGTACTTACAAGCGTAAACTTGTTAAAAGCATAAAAGTCACAGACATGACATGCACAGAAATCGCCTGACCCGGGTTTTCGCTTACACACTTCTTCAGGAGCAATATAAAACATAATGCCTTATAAAGTGCATAAAATCCCACCCATTGCTGACATCATCCTTGAGGGGGATTTAACCCTCTATAGTGTATCAGCGCTGATTTTTAATAAAAACACAAAAAATATAACACAAACCAACCCCAAATCCATATACATAGTTTAACAATTAACTAATCCTTAATCAAAATACATGCATAAAATATATTAGGTAAAAGATGCTGAGAATATACAACAAGCTTCCTATTATATCTCTGTCACATCACAAACTTCATCACATGACCGGACAGCTGATCCAAGCCATGCCTGAGACTCCATCACATGACCGGACAGCTGATCAAAGCCACGCCTGAGACTTTATCACATGACCGGACATCTGATCAGAATCACACAGGGTCCTCTCTCCAATCACGAACGGGCTCCACCACTTCTCACAGGTTCTACCTCATCCACCTAACGATATGTAATATATATAGTATAATAAAACCTTGAATAAACAGGGTTTCAAGTAACATTCAATATTGAGTCCATTGGGTTGAAGCGTATCAAGTTTATATATCCACTGAACTTTTCTTTTATTAATCTTAGCAATCTCTTTGGATCCTTCTGGTGATATCTTTTGAAGTGCATAGACACACTATGCGTATCTAGCCCTTTATTTATTTTTTCCGAAAGTGCTCTTGGATACAAATTTTCAATTTTCTAGTTGTTCTTCCTACGTTCTGGGGGCCACAAGGACACTCCAGTACATAGATAACACTTGTATTTTCACATGTAATGTTTCCAAAAATCTGGACAGTTTTTTCTTTGAATATACTATTTGCATCGCTCTTACTCTATCCTTATTCCTAAATTTCCCTCAAGGATGATGTCAGCAATGGGTGGGATTTTATGCACTTTATAAGGCAGGATTGCATTATGTTTTGTATCGCTCCTGAAGAAGCGCAAAAGCGAAAACCCGGGTCGGGCGATTTCTGTGCATGGCACATCTGTGACTTTCATGCTTTTAACAAGTTTATGCTTGCAAGTACAATAAGCCCTTTGAATATATGGTGGTAGTCAGTACTTCACTATGGCTGCATCTGTTTAATTATCTACTGGAGTGTCGACCACAATCATACTATTGTGTGAGATCTGGTGATCCCTTCCTTCGTGTCTTTTCTATTTTAACCCTTTGCTGAGGAAGGAGGTGGTGTTTGAAAGCAGCGCTATCTTCTATGCTATTTATTTATCGGATTCTGTGATAGCTACCCACATCACATCGGAGATCTGCAACGGAAACCTACAGCTACGTATTTAGTGACATTTTTGTTTTTACTTTTAAAAGAATATGGTGCTGGCGGACAATCGCCATATGTTCGCCCATTCGGCGAGCCGTGTATGAGTACATTTCGCAGCAAAACGACCACCGAGCAAACCGCAAGGCCATCTCTTGCCTTCACTGTGTCTATCACTTTTCCCCTCCACTCCCCTCTGCACAAATGGTAATTTCAGAGTTAAACTACCCCTTCCCCACCTAAGAACTATCCTCTTCAATTAAGTAGGACCTGATACAGACCCAGACCGTCTGTCATTGCTATCCTGTGACCCCCCTGCAGGAGAGGTGTGGTGTGTGTATGTTTATATTGTGATGTGCACATACTGTATACGGTACATGTAACATATGCAGGCATATGTGCATTTATATATATGTGTATATTTTATAAAATATTTATAAAAGTTGTATTGCATTTGTGTATCACCTACAAAGATGATAAGAATATGATATAAGAATTCAGATATATAATTCATATCAATAACATATGTTAAATGCCTGTTTGTACCTTTTTTTACTGAATGTGTGCAATGCCTGGTTTCTTCATCTATATACTGAATGTGTAATATACATTGCCATACTTTTACAAATCTGTCAAATACAGTATCTGGTCATACCTTTAGAAATGTGGAATATAGGTAGTCACACCCTTGTACACTGTATCCACAGTGTTGGGTATATATTTATCTTGGTCCAATGCTGTTTGTCAGTTTGTATCTTCATATACCATATTTTACCCCCAAAAGTGAGAGATAATGAGAGTGCATTTCATTCAGCCAGAGAAGTATTATATGCTGTGGGCTCCAGTATACAGTGAGGACGAGCTTCTAGAGGACAGCAGCTACTGCCCAGCCAAGATCTGGAGGAGACCTCTTCCTCCAGTAGGCGGGCAAGTAGTGATGAGGAGAGTGGCATGGGAGCTGGTGTTGCAAACGGTCAGGCTCCTGGCTCAGAGACCGTTGAGGAGTTGGTGAATGCAGGTAACAGTTGATCGTGGGGGCTGCTGGGTGTTGGACCACTACTGATCTGACATTAATGACCTACCATCAGGATAAGTCTTCAATATTGTTAGCCCGCAAAACCCCTTTAGAGCATGTGTTCATACATACATCAGGTGTCTCCAGCCAGTTGTTTTCTGTAAGAGCCAGACTTTCTTGAACCAGTCTGTTGTTTGTAGCCTGACAGAAAATCGCTAAAAGCTTTGGGGGTCATTTACTAAGCTGAAATAGGCCTAAGTTAGGCGTATTACAGGCACAGGTTGAGGCGCAACGGTTAGCTGTGCCGCTATTTGCGACTTCTCCCCGCTCACGGCAGGTCTACGATTGTGGGTGTGGTCTGGACAGGGAAGGGTGTAGAAAATGGTCTAAATATCAGATTATGGAGAGGCCTGTGCCTCTTCATACCTTTGTTGAAACCACCGCCAGCTATGGGGCTTTTATTAAGACAGATGTCTAAAACGCCGGTCTTAATAAATGTGCCCCTTTATTTTATTGTGCAGTGTTGGAATGCACCCGGCATGAAAACTGATGGGTCAGATGCCAGATTCCCATTGAAAATCAAGGTTTTCTGTGCAATGTTGGGTTGAAACTAATGCCAGACGCTGGATACGTGTGTGATTGACCCTAATAGACATACGGTACACTATTATTTCAAGCAAAAAAGATAAGTCAAAGCAACCACACATTTAGTCTCTTTTATTATATGTATGCGCTTATTTAATACAGCTTCTTTCACTTCAATCATCCTGTGCTTCATGAATAAAGACTAATTTCATCTATCCTGTGACATACTCAATAATTTCCTTCTTGTACTGGTGATACCATAAATAAGACACAGCGTCCTCTGCATGTGAAGTTTTAATGAATGCTACCATTTAGCATTCTAGAAGAGCCTTTTTCAGCTGTCATCATAAAACAGTTCTGATGAGTGGTTTGGACAGAGCTAAGTCTGCTAATTATAAAAGAAAATAATTGCACAAGTATCCATTCATATACACTATTCGTTAACTAGAATTAAAAATCACACTCCAAGTATATTAATCAACGTCATTATTACGGTATATTGAGCCTCTGCTGAATGGTAAAATGATTTCCTATGTTACAGTGTAAAAGTGGGGTACATTTTGTAGGTGTGTTAATATTTACTATAATAATGTGATAAAACATTTCCAAATACAATTGGACAGCTTTGCACCATCTGTTATATTAAGGTGGATCTTTCAACTTATTGGGGTTAGTCCCACTCAATTTTTTTTTAATTAAAATAGCACTATAAGTGTCTTACCCATCTGTCGTTATAAGGGAGTCTTCCCAGATTTCTAGGTATGTGTAATCTCAGACCTTTTTCAACACTGTTTCTTCACTCTCATCTAAAACATGGTTGCTGATGGATGGACATTTGGCTAGACTCATCCTTCAGCTGTTTCCACTGAATAAGCTTTAGTTGGTAATGTAATTTGATGTGTTATTCAAAGGAGATCACTGGGGGAGAGGGGTCTGTTCATATGCTCCTCAATCAGTGGCCATGTTCCAGATGAGATTGGCATACAGTCAGTGAAGAGATTGTACTTAAACAAAGGGTGGTCCTTCAGATATCCAGACATTAGGGCAGATTCCCATATAATGATATATGGGTAAATCACTTAGGCCAAGTGCCCACTTCAGTTATTTAGTCAGTTATTTCCATCATTTATTGTGAGCCAAAACCAAGAATAGGTCAAAAACCAAGAACAGGTGTATATATTTACATTACAGTTGATCTGTGAGTCGGTTTCACTCCTGGTGTTGGCTTGCAATAACTGATGGATATAACTGATCAAATAACTGAAGTGTGAACTTGGCTTTATAGTGATGTTTACAGAACTTTTGGAAAAATGTATAAGGTGGCCAACCCCTTTAATATGCTGCTCTAAATTAAGGACAATTTTTAAGACCTATAGGTTCATACTACTAACATCTAAAATGGCACACAAATGTGTCATTTAGGTAACTGCTAATGGTGATGAAAGAATACATGGAAACATGGTTTATGAGGTAGTCAAGTCTTTGTAGAAAGTGTGAAAGTTTATAAGATAAGAATAGTCTGTACTCAAGTGGGATGTGATTAAGGTATATATTTCAGAAAAGTGGGGTGATCCTTGTTACTGGCCTTTTTTAATTTTTTATAAAGTGCATAGAAAGTATTATTGATTTATCCTATTATTTTCTATAAGCAAATTGTATAATAGTACAGTAGGTCTTCACAATAAATGTATATCCCAAGCAATACTCTTTATTTTTTATTTTTTTTATAATGAGTCAGTAGGCTGTTGTTGCCTGTGAACATATAACATATTTTCTCAAGCCAATAGGTAATTTGAAAAATGTATACCCATTCAGGAGAAAAAAGGCATATGATAATGGTAAATTGCAGGTGAATCAGACTGCATATTTAAAGCAAAATCACTGTTACGGTATCTCATGCTTTTCATATAACACGTTTTCTCAATTTTCAGACAGAATTTTACGCTGGAACCACAATTGGTATAAAAGCAAGTTCAAAATACCCTAAAGGTTGAAAAAAATAAAAAAAGCAAGCAGATTTGCAACCAAGCTTTTACATACAGTTACATACAGTGGGGAAAATAAGTATTTGATACATTGGCGATTCCCCAAAATCACATTGTATGATTTTTAAATAATTCATTTGCATTTTAATGCAGGAAATAAGTATTTGATCACCTTCCAACCATCAGGAATTCTGGCTCTCACAGACCTGTACGTTTTTCTTTAAGAAGCCCTTCTACTCTGCACTCATTACCCATTACTAGTGGAGATTGAGCACCAAAGTATATGTGTGTTCGGGTGTTTGGCCCGAACACATTGCCATATTTGTGTGCTTGGCCGAGCACCCGAGTATAATGGAAGTCAATGGGAGACAACCAGGCACCCCCTGCTCTGAAGAGGGGAGGGTGCCTAGTCCAGAAAGTGACAGAAACACCACTGAAATAGATCGGGAACAGCACGGGGACAATGTCTGGATGCATCTTTGACTCCCAGGTCACTGCTGGGAACCATGTTGTCTGAGTAGTACACCACTTTTACAGACTGACAAAAATACGCACAAACCCCCTCCCAATTTTACAGGAAAAATTCCTAGGAAACATTCTTTCCAGTATATTCAATTGAATATAAAGTGCAAGTGCTGCAAAAAATTACAAGCAAGAGGCACTCCGAAACAGCTTGTTTATCACATAAAGGAGGGCCTCATTCACATTGTGGTAGAATTGTTCAGGTAGTGGGACTCGTACACTCAAAAAGCCTATGCACTAAGGGAACGGGCTGCCAAAAATTACAAGGAACTGGCACTCCAAAACACCCTTTGTTACGCATAAAGGAGGGCATCATACACACCCTTGAAAAATTATGATTGATGGCCTGCTCGTGACCCTCAAAAACATTGGGAGCAAGGGCCTGCTGATCTGACCATCTAAAACCTTAAGGGCTAGGGCCTGCTGCCGCATTGGTGACTCTAGATAACCTCTGGGCGATTGCACGTACCAGTGACGGCGCCAATCCATTTGGATGTCTGCCCTATCAACTTTCGATGTTCTTTTCTGCGCCTACCATGGTGATCATGGGTAATGGGGAATCAGGGTTCAATGCCGGAGAGGGAGCTTGAGAAAGGCATACCACATCCAAGGGAGTTAAATGGCTGAAATCTGATTGGCTGTTGTTGCCTTGCCCCTTTTTTTCCTAATTGTGAACCACCCAGAGTCAAGTTATTAAAGCAGAAGAATCCAAGGAAGGCAGCAGGCGTGCAGCAATTACCCACTCCTGACTCAGGGAGGTAGTGACAATAAATAGCAATACAGCACTCCTAAGCGGCCCTGTTATTAGAATGAGTACACCTTCCATTAACGAGGATCTATTGGAGGACAAGTCTGGTGCCAGCAGCCAACTTGCTCCCGGCCTCCACAACATTCACCCAGTGTGCCATCATGGTGAGAATTGTGTTGACCAGGCTCTTGGCTACTGAGATCTGACTTGTAGGTGAGGGCCTGCTGCCATTTTGTTGACCCTAGAAAACTTCTAGGCGATTGCACGTCCCCGTGATAGCGACGATCCATTTGGATGTCTGCCCTATCAACTTTGGAGCAATTTTTCAACAAGGACCTTCTGGTATAGCACCGTTTTGATTGTCCTCGCCACCAGAGGAATGAGAGATGAGAAGTTCTCTTTGTAGCGGGGGTCGAGAAGGGTGAACAACCAGTAATCCGTGTTGTCTAAAATGCGTATAACACACGGGTCGCGGGAAAGGCAGCCTAACATGAAGTCAGCCATGTGTGCCAGAGTACCAACAGGCAAGACTTTGCTGTCATCATAAGGTGAGCTGTAAAATATTGTAGGTGAGGGCCTGCAGGTGAGCTGACCCTGTAAAACATTATATGCTAGGGCCTGTAGTTGAGCTGACCCTGTAAACATTAGGGGCGAGGGCCTGCTGGTGAGCTGACTCTAAAACATTATATGCGAGTGCATGCTGTTAAAATGACGCTTTTCAAATGTGCATTTTGTTCAGCTGACGCTCTAAAACATTATTTGTGAGTGCCTTCAGGTGAACTGATGCTCTAAAACATTATATGTGAGTGCATGCTGCACAGCTGACGCTCTAAAACATTATATGCAAGTACATGCTGTTCAGCTGACCCTATAAAAAAAATTTGCGTTGAGGGTCTGCAGTTGAGTTGACCCTATTTAAAAAATTTGAGTGGAGATAATATATACAATCTGGATGAGGAGGAGAAGGAGAAAACAAGATTCAACCATATGCTCTTTTTTTGTTGTGGAAAAGGTGCATGGGAATACACTACAGTAGATTGAGTACATTACAAATGATAGATTGAAATTGCCTTTATGTTCATCATCAGCTCAGCTCTCCTCTGGTGGAGTTGAGAAGTCAGGGGAAATCCAGGCCTTGTTCATTTATTTATCTGAGTCAACCTGTCAGCATGGCCAGTGACAAGCGGATACGCTTATCTGTTATAATGCCACCAGCAGCACTAAATACACAGACAAAACGCTGGCGGCAAGGCAGGCCAGCACCTCCAAGGCATAGAGCGCAAGTTTGTGTCACGTGTCCAGCTTGGACACCCAGTAGTTGTAAAGCACTGAGGGATCATTTAGGACACTGACACGGTCTGCTATGTATTCCTTCAACATCTTCCAAAACTTTTCCCTCCTTGTACCACTAGGCCGCGCTTCATGGAGAGGTTGCTGGCTGGGTGTTATGAGAGTGTCCCATGCCGTGGAGAGTGTTACCCTGCCTTTGTTGGGACTGCTGTCTCACTTGTCTAAGGAAGTATGGACTCTGTCGGCCACTTTGTCAGATGGAAAATTTTTGAGCAATCTCTCAACAAGTACCTTCTGGTATTGCACTGTTTTACTCATCCTCTCCACCACAGGAATTAGAGATGAGAAGTTCTCTTTGTAGTGGGGGTCAAGAAGGGTGAACACCCAGTAATCCGTGTTATCTAAAATGCGTACAACGCAAGGGTCGCTGGAAAGGCAGCCTAACATGAAGTCAGCCATGTGTGCCAGAGTACAAACAGACAAGACGTCGATGTCAACATCAGGATGACTCTCCATCTCCTCATCCTCCGCCTCCTCATCTGCCCATCCACGCTGAACAGATAAAATTAAAGTTCCATGGGTACTACCCTCTGCAGCAGAGGCAACTGTCTTCAGCTCCTCCTCCTCCTCCTCTTCATGGTCCAATTCACACTAAGAAGATGAACTGTGGTGATTTGGCTATCACCCTGTGTAATGTCCTCCCTCATTTACTCGTCTGCCACATTCAGAGCGTTGTCATTAATTGTGAGCAGCGATCATTTGAGTACACAGTGGGATGGTTACACTGATAATAGCATTATCATAACTAACCATCTGTGTGGATTCATCAAAGTTTTTTAAAACCTCACAGAGATCTGTCATCAATGCCCACTCCTCGCTTGTGAATAGTGGCAGTTGACTCGAAAGGCGACGACCATATTGCAGCTGGTATTCTACTACTGCCCTATGCTGCTCACAAAGCCTGGCGAACATGTGGAACGTAGAGATCCAGCGCATGCTCACGTCGCACAGCATTTGGTGAGCTGGAAGCCGCAAGCGCTGCTGCAGCGCTGACAGACCGGCTGTAGCTGTGAATGACTTGTGGTAATGGGCACACACGCGGCGCGCCTTCACTAGTAGCTCTGGCAAATTAGGGTAGGTTTTGTTATACCGCTGAACCACAAAGTTTAAGACGTGGGCTAGGCATGGGATGTGTCAGGTTGCCGAGCTCCAAAGCCGCCACCAAGTTACTGCTATTGTCAGACACAACCATGCCTGGTTGTAGGTTGAGTGGCAAGAGCCACAGCTCGGTTTGGTCCCTTATACCCTGCCACAGCTCTGTGGCGGTATGCTGTTTGTCCCCTAAGCAGATCAACTTCAGCATGGCCTGTTGACGCTTGCCCACAGCAGTGCTACACTGTTTTCAGCTAGCGACTGATGGCTGACTGCTGCTGGAGGTGGAAGTGGAGAAGGAGGCGGCTGAGGAGGAGAAGTGGGGGTTGGAGCCAGTAATATAGCTGCTGGCGGAGACCCTTATGGATGTAGGGCCCGCAATCCTGGGCGTGGGTAGCACCTGTGCCATCCCAGGGTACGACTCACTCCTCCCCTCCACAGCATTCACCCAGTATGCGGTCAGGGAAATGTAGCGTCCCTGACCACCAGCACTTGTCCATGGGTCCATGGTGAAGTGGACCTTCCCAGTAACTGAGTTGGTCAGGGCACTGGTGATGTTCTGGGACACATGCTGCTGTAAGGCGGGCACGGCACACTGTGGAAAATAGTGGCAGCTGGGGACTGCATACCAAGGGATGGCCGCCAACATCAGGCTGCTGAAGGGCTTAGTGTCCACAAGCCTAAATGGCAACATTTCAAGGGCCAGTAATTTGGAAAGTTGCGCATTTAGTGCTATGGCCTGTGGGTGGGTGGGTATTTACGCTTTCGTTCAAATAACTGTATTATGGACATTTGGACACTGCGCTGGGACAGGGAAGTTGATGTTGTTGCTGATAGTTCATGCAAAGTTTCAGGTGAATAGTCAGGGGCATCCGGGCATGTACCTTTGACGGGGGATTGGCCAGCAGTGCATAACACAGGGAAAGAGGAGGCAGTGGTGTGACTCGCAGACCCAGATTGTGGACCTAGGCATTCAGCACACTTATTAGGGTGTTTGGATGCCATGTGGCGGATCATGCTGGTGGTGGTGAGGTTGCTATTGTTCACACCCCAGCTCAGTTTGGTACGGCACAGGTTGCAAACTACCACTCTTTTGTCATCTGCACTTTCAACAAAAAAGCAGCAAACTGTGGAACACCTTCCTCTTGCCAAGGTAGATTTACGCATAGGGGTGCTCGGTGTAACGTTTTCGGGCCTGTTTGGTTTGGGCCCACGTCTCCCTTTTGCAACCCCACTGACTCTTCAAGCCTGTTGCGGTGCTGCAGATCCCTACCCCTCTGTACTGCTGTCCTCGCTTGCTTTTCACCTTCCCATGTTTGGTCAGTGACCTCATCGCCAACCACCTCCTCTTCCACTTTTTCACTCTGCTCATCCTCCTGACTTGACCTAACCACAACCTCAGTGATTGACAACTGTGTCTCATCATCATCCACCTCATGAACAAATGATTGCCGTTCACCACCGTCATGTTCTTGAGACTGTGAAGGTTCAAGAGGTTAGGAATCATTGCACAATATCTCAGGTCCCTCTTCAAGCGTGCTGGGTGCGAGGGCCAAATGTAATAGTGGTGCTGGAAAGAGCTCCTCGGAATATCAGAGTGTGGGATCAGTCGTTTGGCAAGCCTCTCCATGGTGGGAGGAAGGATGATCAGAATGAGGATTCGGTTGACCAGACTCTTGACTACAGAGACTGGACTTGGTGGAATTTTTTTCTGGTGCACTGGCAGCAGGCACAGTTCCATTGCACCCACTATGGACACTATATTAGGCCCAGATTATTAGAATTTGCAATAGAGACACAGTTTTCGGATGCAGGACAGTATATGTCACAGAAACCTACAGAATATGGTTACTATATTAGGCCCAGATTAGTTAAATTTGTCTTAAAGAAACTGTTTTTGGATGGCGTACTGTATACAGTATGTCACAGAAAACCACACAATATGGACACTAGATTAGGCTCAGATTAGTTAAATTTGCCCTAAAGAAACAGTTTTCAGATGGCGTACTGTATATGTCACAGAAAACAACACACTATGGACACTAGATTAGGCCCAGATTATTGGAATTTACGCTAAAGAAACAGTTTTCGGATGGAGTACTGTATATGCCACGGATGTGTATTAAACACACACTATAGACAATAAATGTGGCGCTGATTATTTGAATTTACGCAAAAAGACACAGGATGCGGATGATGTACTGTATATGTCACTAATAGGTATTAAAGAAAAATATCTTGCTGCTGTCAAACACACACACAATAGTCCTGAAAAGCTTTTGGTAGTAAAAACAGCAAATTTCTCTCCCTGCACTATCTGTCCCTTCCTCAGCACGGATGTCCCTGAGACTGATCAATTTAGGTAAAAATATATTGCTGCTCTAAAACACACACACACACACACACACACACACACACACAGTAGTCCTTTAAAGGACTTTTGGGTCTTTAAAAAGCATTAATGGAATAATAACTGAATTTCCCGCACTACGCTCTGCTCTCCCTGACTATGACTTATCCGAGCATGTGTCATCGAGTGTTATATAGCACCCGATGACGCATTCCAGCCAGCCAATCACTGTAATGCCAGCTGCCAACATGGCTAATGGCATTACAGTGATGGCAGTACTTACCTGCATGTTTATTGGCTGATTAGCAGCTGCAAAACGTGCGGGGTAGAGACTCGAGCAGGGCGGTCGAGCACATGTGGTACTCGGCCGAGTACCACCATGTGTCTAGCATAGTGATCGAGCTGAACCGGTATTCAGCCGAGCATGCTCGCTCATCACGATTAAATAGTGAAGTACATATTCATTTTTCTGGTAGTACTGAAATACGCCCCTATATGCTTTCACCAGAAATAATTGCAACAGTGCTGTGCGTATATATTTGTCTTTTTTTTACTGTAATACGTCCTGTGGGGTTTTACTCTGGTAGATAGTGTAAGCGGACACAGTAAAGAGGAAAAATACAGGTTTTTAACTCAAACTTCTGTGTTTATTCACACGCCGGCAGTTGCACAAAACAACATGTCACTTTGCAGCCTTTGGTGTTAATTCACACATAAATTGAAAGTTCAATTTGCCCAGAACAACATGTCACTTTGCAGCCTTTGGTGTTAATTCACACACAATGGAAAGTTCATATTGCACAAGTAACCTTGTTGGCATTTCTGCCTCCAGCAGTCCACATCAGGCTTTAGGGGGCCTGTTCCCCCTGCACACAGTCTCAGACTTCCCCTGCACTTTGGGTTGGTGACTTTCCCAGTCGGTACTGTGGATGACAATATCGTCCAGGTAAGCCGAAGCGTACCTATGATGTAAACGCAGAAAAATGTAAGCCGCTGAAAAGTGGCGGGGGCACCATGCAGACCAAAGGGTAGCACCTTGTACTGATATAGCCCTTCAGGTGTGATGAAGGCAGTTTTCTCTTTGGCAGCCTCCGTTAAGGGCACCTGCTAGTACCCTTTCGTGAGGTCCAAAACAGAAAAATACCGGGCTTGGACTAATCTCTCAAATAGCTCATCCACTCGGGGCATGGAATATGCATCAAATTTGGAAATCTCGTTCAGTTTACGAAAGTCGTTACAGAACCGTAACGTCCCATCTGGCTTGGGTATTAGCACTATAGGACTAGGCCATTCACTTTTAGACTCCTCAATGACATCTAGTTGCAGCATTAACTGAACTTCCTCCGACATGACATGTTGCCGAGCCTAGGGTACCCAGTATGGTTTTAACTGGACTTTGGCCTTAGGTTCCGTGACAATCTCATTCTGGATTGTGGAAGTATGTCCAGGGAAGTCCAAGAACACATCCGTGTTCTGACTAACAAACTCCCTGGCCTCCTGAGCCTGTTTAAAGGACATGCTGTCAGCAAATTTTACAGCAGCAACCGCTTACCTTGCATCAGACAAAGGGGCCGGAACATCTTCCCCTAGAAAACCAAGATGTGGGCTGTCTTTATTAGAGATGGCCTTGCGATTCGCCCAGCTGTCTTTTCATGGAGAAGTTTGCAGGTTCGCGGTTCGCTGAACAGGTGAACATATGGCGATATCTGCCGGCCCCATATTCTTTTACATTGTGAAGAACTTTGGCCCATAACACATCCATCAGGTGGTACAGGACAGCTAATTGAGATGTTTCAGCACATGGACATACCCCCTACCTTATAAATAAACCCGATCTGGCCACCATTTTACATTCAGTCTTTTGTCACTGTAGGGAGAGGTTGCTGTGTGGAGCAGGCACAGACTGTTAGGGACACTAAATGCTAGCTAATAGGGCCACAAAAGTCCTTTTAAGGACTAGTATAGATGTGCTAACGATAGGTGTGACTTACTGAGGGGTGTAATATACTGATAGTATACTTTCAAAAATGAAAAGTATATTATAGTGTATTTGTATTGCGCAGCAGTTGCGTGCAGTTCTGCTGCGATACTGCAGCTACACAGAGTGCCAAACGCTATTGGAACAAATCATTTCTACTGGTGTGATATACCAGTTGCCCCCCAAAAAAACTGATTGAAGGAGTTGTGTTATATAGCAATAATATACTTTCTATATAGTGCATTTGGGTAGTGAAGCATTTGTTTGCGGTTTTGCTGCGTTACCGAAGCTACACAGAGTGACAAATGCTATTGGAACAAAAAATTTCAACTGGTTTGATATACCAGTTGCCCCCCAAAGAAACGGATTAAAGGATGGGTGTGATATACCAATAAAATACTTTCTATGCAGTGCATTTAGTTAGTGCAGCATTTGTTTGCGTTTTTTTGCTGCTTCACTGCAGCTACACAGAGTGACAAACGCCATTGGAACAAATAATTTGAACTGGTCTGATATTCTAGTTGCCCCCCGAAAAAAAATTATTGAAGAAAGGGAGTTAAATACTAATAACATACTTTCTAAATAGGGCATTTAGGTAGTGCAGCATTTGTTTGCGGTTTTTCTGCGTTAACGCAGCCACAGATAGTGACAAACGCCTTTGGAACAAATAATTTGAACTGGTGTAATATTCTAGTTGCCCCCCCAAAAAAAATATTTGAATATTTGAAGAAGGGGTGGTAAATACTAATAATATACTTTCTAAATAGGGCATTTAGGTAGTGCAGCATTTGTTTGCGGTTTTTCGGCGTTAACGCAGCTGCAGATAATGACAAACGCCTTTGGAACAAATAATTTGAACTGGTGTGATATTCTAGTTGCCACCCCCCCCCGAAAAAACATTATTAAAGCAGGGGTGTTAAATACCAATAATATACTTTCTATATAGTGCATTTAGATAGTGCAGCATTTGTCTGCAATTTTGCTGCGCTACCGCAGGTACACAGAGTGAGAAATGCTATTGGAACAAATAATTTCTTCTAGTGTGATATTCCAGTTGCCCCCCCCCCAACAAAAACTGAAGCAGGGGTGTTATATACCAATTATATACTTTCTATATAGTGCATTTGGGTAGTGCAGCATTTGTTTGCGGTTTTGCTGCATTACCACAGCTAAACAGAGTGCCAAACGCTATTGGAAGAAAAAATTTCTACTAGTGTGTTATACCAGTTGCCCCCCCAAAAAAACTGATTGAAGCAGGGGAGTTATATACCAATAATATACTTTCTATATAGTGCATTTTGGTAGTGCAGCATTTGTTTGCGGTTTTGCTGAGTTACCTCATCTACACAGAGTGACAAATGCTATTGGAACAAATAATTTCAACTGGTTTGATATATCAGTTGCCACCCCCCCAAAAAAGCGATTGAAGCAGGGTTGTGATATACATTCTTCCACAAATACTGCTCTTCTATAGGGACTTCTGTCACAGGGTCATTTCGAAAATTACAGGTAAAGGAAGAGGCAGGCCATTCCTCAGGGGTGGTAGGGGTCGGGCAGGTGCACCAGGCTGGAGCCAAAGTGGGAAGTAGCAGGAAGTGCATGCAATTACGTCAAAGGACGCATCAGAGTTGGTTGAGTGGCTCACCCAGCCTTCCGCTTCTAAACCCTTCTAATCCTCTCTATATGCACCCTCTTCACTTTCTTCTGCATGAACCCCCAAAGACACCACCACCACCACCATATCCCCTCCGCTGGAGTCAGAGGAATTATTTTCTTATCCATTCCAAGATCTTACCGATGCACAGCCATTCTTGGCATCCGATCAGGAAGAGTTGGTATCAACGGTCACCACCTAGTAGTCTTATGAAAGTACCCAGATCAGCCCAAGGAGGGTGGTCCCCGCTGTTGCTGCCTACTCCGAGATCTCTAATGTCAGTGGTGGTATAGGAGACGATGATGACGTGTCTAGGGACGTCACGTGGGTGCCTCCAAGAGAGGAAGAGGAGGGGAGTTCAGAGGGAGAGAAGGAGAAGCAGATAGGGAGGAGAAGGAGAAGAAGCAGGAAGAACTTACAGCGCACAGGAGGCAAAAAGCAGAGTGCTAATGTATCTGGAATGAGCCATTCACCATTCACAGTCACATCTGGAGCTCCCAGGACATAAGCACTTGGCTCCGCAGTGTGGGCTTTTTTGTTTGAACTCTGTGGCAGGACAGGTTCTGGGAGCTTGATTTTTTTTCACCGCGCCAGTGGCTGCTCATGCTCGACGCATGCAGACTTCTGAGGCCATTTGATGAGATCAGCAAACTGAACAGTCGCAGTCAGGGCACCATCAATGACATCGTACCTTGCGCCTTATTTCTGGAGCGTGCATTGCATTGTGTCATTGATCAAGCCATCGAGGAGCAGGAGCGGGAAGATGAGGAAGTCAGAATGCTGGATGAATTCCCAGGGGGTGCAACTCCATCTGAGACACGTTAACAGCAGTATGAAGAGAATTCAGAGGAGGATCGTGCCAGGGAAGAGGAGGAGCAAGAAGAGCATGCTTTAGACTTTTCTGGGATCCCTGGTGTTGTCCGTGGCTGGGGGGAGGAGACCGAAGACGACATTATCCTGGAAGATAAGCAGGAGCCAGGCCACTCCACCGCTTCCAGTTTAGTGCAAATGGTGGCCTTCATGCTACATTGTTTGAAGAGGGACCCACGTATATAAAGCATAAAGGGCAAAGACCAGTACTGGGTAGCAACATACTTAGATCACTTACAAACACAAAATGTCGGACATCTAATTAGCATCACAGAGGGCTGTCAGAATGTAGAACTTCCAGGCCTTGCTTCGAGAAATACTGCATTCTGCTTTTGCGGGCGCTGGCAGAGGAATATTCCCTCACAGATTAACAGTTGCGGGTTCCAATCCAACAGAGCATGCAAGAAGAGGGCAGTTTGAAGATGTGCTGGTCACTTCAGATACAAGATCATTCTTGCAGCCGCCCTCCGAATCCAGCCTCAGGGAACAGCTAGACCAACATGTGTCAGACTACATCGGGTTAACGGCCGATGTGGACGCTATGAGAAGCGAGGAACCCCTGGACTACTGGGTGTGCAGGCTTGACCTGTGGCCAGAGCTGGCACAATTTGCCAACAAACTCTTGGCTTGCCCCTCGTCCAGTGTCCTGTCTGGAAGGATGTTCAGCGCAGCAGGGGAGATCGTGACCAATATGCGCACTCGCCTAGCTCACGACAGTGTTGACTACCTCACATTTCTAAAAATGAATGAGGCATGGATCTCGGAGGAATTCAACACCAGTGATGACCACGTTTAATTGAATTTCCTTATGACAGCCCACAAACATCCGCCACCACCCAGAACAAATAATGGTCCCTGTCTTAGGTAAATATAGCAGCATAAAAGGTATTTTCTGTGCTTTGAATGCCGAATATTTTGGGCTTCAGAGGAATTCAACACCTGTGGCGACCACGTGTTTCGATTTTGTTAGCCATGTTTTTAATCCAATTTTATATTTTTAGTTCTTTTAAACATATGTATTTGACCTGTATTTGTATTGGCCTTCAGTAAAATTTATATCCATTGACCGTCTAATAGACCTCCAGCCACATACTCACTTGATCTTTTATGTCTAGTGAATGCCTAATGTTTGGGGCCTGAAGTCTAGTGGCCTACAGTAAATTTTTTATCCATTAACCCCATAATGTACCTCCAGCCACATAATCACTTGATGTTTTCTGTCCTGTGAATGCCTAATGTTTGGGGCATATACTTCCGTGGCCTAAAATAATTTTCTTCTAGGCTCCAGCAGGTCACATTTTTGACAGTTATTCTTTAAGATAATGCGGATGCGGACAGCACATTCCGGCCCCATTAAAAATGAATGGGTCTGCACCCGTTCCGCAAAATTGCGGAACGGATGCGGACACATTTTGCAGACATTTTAATAGAAAAGATATCCCTCAAAATGAAAATAAATTAAATTATTAAAGTTAAAGGGGTTCTGCACTTTGTTTTAACTGATGATCTATCCTCTGGATAGATCATCAGCATCTGATCGGCGGGGGTCTGACACCCAGGACCCCCGATCAGCTCTTTGAGAAGGCAGCAGCGCTTCAGCAGCGGCGCGGCCTTCTCACAGTTTACCGCCGGCCCAGTGACGTCACGACTAGTATCAACTAGCGTGGTCGGGGCTAAGCTCAATTCAAGTGAACAGAGCTTAGCCCCACCCACGTTGATACTAGTCGTGACGTCACTGGTCCAGCGGCAAACAGTGAGAAGGCCGCGGCGATGCTGGAGCGCCGCTGCCTTCTCAAACAGCTGATCTGCGGGGGGTGCAGGGTGTTGGACCCCCGCCGATCAGTTGCTGATGATCTATCAAGCGGATAGATTATTAGTTAAAACAAAGTACCACCTATTAAATCATCCAAAGGATGAGATTATGTGTGCCAAAGAGTTATAACACAACCAATTGAAACAAAAGACACACGTGTACAATTATAACACAAATATGTTATTAAATAATAAATATAACAGCAGACCATAGGCAATGATAAAATGAGTAGCAGCAGTGCAGACAAGCACTGCAATAAGCAGCTCAACCGCCTGACTCTGGGTAAATGAATCCAAAAATCCAAAAGAGGAATAGGGAAACAGTGTATGCTGCACTGAGCAGGCAATATAAACCCTACCCCCAATACATGTACAAGCCTCCAACCCCCACAGATAAACATACAACAACTGCAAAAATAGGAGCCAGAAAAAAGGGTTAAATAACAGCACCAATAGCCAGCCCATAAGCAGTATGGAGGGACAACAATAGCAGTAATAAACGTTGAAAAAGAAAAAAATATACTATAACATATTACCTAGAGTTGATAGGAGGCACAGATGGAACAAACCCAGGTCTGGCAGAGAGCGCACCCCGACGCACGTTTCGCTCCTGAGAAAGCGGAGGCGCGAAACGTGCGTTGGGGTGCGCTCTCTGCCAGACCTGGGTAATATGTTATAGTATTTTTTTTTTTCTTATTCAACATTTATTACTACTATTGTTGTCCCTCCATATTGCTTATGGGCTGGCTGTAGCTGCTGTTATTTCACCCTTTTTTCTGGCTCCTATTTTTGCAGTTGTTGTATGTTTATCTGTGGGGGTTGGAGGCTTGTACATGTATTGGGGGAAGGGTTTATATTGCCTGCTCAGTGCAGCATACACTGTTTCCCTATTCCTCTTTTGGATTTTTGGATTCATTTACCCAGATTTAGGCGGCTGAGCTGCTTATCACAGCGCTTGTCTGCACTGCTGCTACTCATTTTATCATTGTCTATGGTCTATTGTTATATTTATCATTTGATAAAATATTTGTGTTATAATTGTACATGTGTGTCTTTTGTTTCAATTGGTTGAGTTAAAACAAAGTGCAGAACCCCTTTAAGCAAAAAACCTAGATGTGGCAGGCAATAACAAGTGTTCGGCGGCACTAAATCAGGTGCTCGGCGGAACCAAATCAGAAACCATATGTCCTACCAGAATCTGGGGGGTTCCAGTGCACATCCATGAATCCTGGAGGGAAAGCAAAAACCATCTATCCCTGGGCTAGATGATGATGTGGATTTGAAAGACAGGATGGGCAAACAACTGTCCCTGATATTGCCCTACAGGGGGGTGCTATTCTGGCACTGATAGCCTAACCACAGACCACTCGCCCTGATAAGAGCGACCCCGTCCGGAACCTTACCATATATAAAAATGGCCCTAGTAAACCCCTAGCCCCTAGGCCCCTGACTTCCAGTTGATCACTATATAGATCTATGTGTTTTTGATTTTGACTCATTATAAAAGTATATTATAAGTATATCACACCCCTCTGTGTATCACACATATAGATAGCACACCTATACTAGACCTTAAAATGACTTTTGTGGCCCTATTAGCTAGCGTTTGGTGTCCCTAACAGCCTGTCCCTGCTCCACACAGCAACCTCTCCCTACACTGGCAAAACAATGAATGTAAAATGGCGGCCAGATCAGGTTTATTTATAAGGTAGGGGGTATGTCCATGTGCTGAAATGTCTCAATTGGCTGTCCTGTACCACCTGAAGGATGTGTCATGGGTCAAAGTTGTTCATAATGTAAAAGAATATGGCGGGCGCAAATTTCTCCATATGTTCGCCTGTTCGGCGAATCGCGAACACGCAAAGTTCGCCACGTAATGACCGCCGGGCGAACCGCAAGGCCATCTCTAATCTTAAATGTTAAAATCGCGTAAAATGAATTTGATCAAAAAATAACAAATAGCAGTAAATGTTGTGCTATATATTCGTTTGAAGAATATTTGTCATATTTAGGGTTGAGCGAACCCGAACTGTAAAGTTTGGGTTCGTACCGAACTTTAGGATTTTTGGAACCTGGACCCGAACCCGAACATTTCAGTAAAAGTTTGGGTTTGTGTTCGGTGATTTCTCTGCGCTTTTTGAAAGGCTGCAGAGCAGCCAATCAACAAGCGTTTAACTCTGTGCCCTTAGAAGCCATCACATCCATGCCTACTAATGGCATGGCTATGATTGGCCAGTGTAGCATGTGACCCAGCCTCTATATAAGCTGGAGTCACGTAGTACTGTAAGTCACTCTGCTGTGCTTAGTGTAGGGAGAGGATGCTGCTGGTGATTTCAGGGATAGAATAGGAGAGAATCTTTGCTCAAAACGTGAATCTAACTCAGCAATCTACATACGTTGTGATGTGTGGGTGCAGGGTACAATTTTTTAATCCTGCCCTGAGCCCAGTGACCAAAAAAAAAAAACTTTAATAAGTCAGTTAGGTGGGCGGCGACGGCGGCCATTTTATGCAAGCTTAGTGCACCAGCACTGCATCTGAGCTTTTGGGAAATTGAAATCCAAGCTTTAAAAACAGCACATATAATCTATTTATTTTTTTAAATCAATTTACAACATCTGGTGCATTTTGCAAGCTTAGTCAGTGTGCAATTTAAGCTAGAAATACAGCCATAGTTTTCTGGGTTTTTAAAAACACACTTTTTTGCCTAAAACCACTATTTTCCAGATCTGCAAGTGTTAAATTTAAGTTTAATATATACAGCTTTCATATTCTGTTACCCCAAAAACTTTTTGGGCAATATACAACATCTGGATTAGTCAGTGTGCAATTCAACTAGAAATACAGCCATCATTTTCTGGGTTTTTAAAAACACACTTTTTTGCCAGATTCCACAATTTTTCTGGCCTTGCAGCATCAGCACGTGTGAAATTCAAGGGTTATATACTGCTGCCATATTCAGTTATTAAACAAACACCCGTTTGGGCAAAAAATGTTTATTTGGCAGCCTTTGCTGCATATGTCATTGTGAGATATACCCTTTATATATTTGGGTTATATTCAGATATTTGAAATACTGCCATTTGGTGCACAAATCTTTAATTGAGGTGTGGGTCAGGCCGTGTGAGATACACCATGTATATACAGGGCTTATATTCTTCTATTAATAAAACACCCATTTTGGGGCAAAATACACAATATTTCAGGCCTTGCAGCATCAAGACGTTTGAAATTCCAGGGTTATATACTGCTGCCATATTCAGTTATTAAACAAACACCCGTTTGGGAAAAAAAATAAGTTTATTTTCTGAGATTTCTGAGTTATGTTATCTAATCTAAGCACCCCTTTAAATATAGGGGTTTGATTCATGTATTTAAAATACAGCCATTTTGGGCAAACAAATGTAATTGAGGCCTAGTCTGGTTCAGGCCGTGTAAGATACACCGTGTACAAACTGTCATTCTATTCTACTATTAATTAAACACCCATTTAAGGCAAGATCCTAAATTCGAGAAATATGAGAAGAGCGTCAAATAAGGGAGGTGGCCCAGGTCGTGGTGCTGCTGGTGGAGCTCCTGTTGCAGAGAGAGGATGTGGTCGATCTGTGCCAGATACACGCACAAGTGAAAACCCTTCCTTTGGTGCGAGTAGGCAACAGAACCTGCAGCAGTATTTGGTCGGGCCTAATGCGTCTCTACGAATGGTGAGGCCTGAACAAGTACAGGCGATAGTAGATTGGGTTGCTGACAGTGGATCCAGTTCCTTCACATTGTCTCCCACCCAGTCTCCTGCTGAAAGACCAAAGTTGGCACCTGCAGCTGATGTCCATCAGCCTTTCACCTCACCCCCTTGCAAATCAGCCAAGCAGTCTGAGCCCCAAGTCATGCAGCAGTCTCTTCTGCTTTTTGATGAATCTGTTAGCAGGGATTCCCAAGTCCATCGAACTAGCCCTGCCCCAGAAGTGGAAGAGATTGAGTGCACCGATGCCCAACCACTTATCTTTCAAGATTACATGGGAGGACCATCGCAGCACGTCTCGGATGATGAAGAAACACAGGTGCCAGCTGCTGGGGCTTTCAAAAGTGTTCAGACCAACAAGGAAGGCAGGGGTGAAGACTGGGTGGAAGATGATGTGGAGGACGATGAGGTCCTCGACTCCACATCGAATCAAGGTCATGCGAGTGACCAATGTAGTTAGGAGGAATAGGCGGTGGTCGCACAGAGACACCAGCACAGCAGAAGAGGGAGCAGGGTGCAAAAGCGGAGCGGCCATACTCTAGACAGTACGCCTGCTACTGCCCACCGCAGCAAGGGACCGAGCACACCAAAGCCAGCTCCAAGGAGTTCCCTGGCGTGGCAGTTCTTCAGTTCTTCAGACAATGTGCTGACAACAAGACACGAGTGGTTTGCACGCTGTGCAATCAGAGCCTGAAGCGAGGCATAAACGTTATCAACCTGACTACACCCTGCAAGACCAGGCATTTAAGTGCTAAGCACAAGCTGCAGTGGAGTAGACACCTCAAAAACCAAGAATGGTCTCAGGCTCCTCTGCTTCCTCTTCTGCTGCAGTATCGGCCTCTTTATCCACCTCTGGAGTGACAGTGCCACCTGCTACCCCGCAAACAGAGGATCTTCCAGCAACACCACCACCTGGGTCACCAAGCATCTCCACAATGTCCCACGGAAGCGTTTAGCAATCCATCTCCCAAACGCTGGCGAGGAAGAGGAAGTACCCCCCTACCCACCCGCGATCACTAGCCCTGAATGCCAACATTTCAAAATTACTGGCCTTTGAAATGCTGCCATTCCGTCTGGTGGAGACGGATAGTTTTAAAGGCCTTATGGCAGTGGCTGTCCCACAGTACGTCGTGCCCAGCCGCTACTACTACTACTTTTCCAGGCGAGCCATCCATTCCCTGCACAACCAAGTGGGGGCCAAAATCATGTGTGCACTGCGCAACGCCATCTATGGCAAGGTGCACCTCACTACGGATATGTGGACCAGTAAGCACGATCAGGGACGTTATATCTTTATAACAGCACACTGGGTAAATGCAGTGGCGGCTGGGCCTGAGGCAGATAGCAGTTTTGCGCATGTCCTTCCACCACCGAGGATTGCAGGGCACTTCAGTTTGACTCCTGTTGCTTCCTCCTCCTACTCCGCTTCCTCATCCTCTACCAGCTCCTCATCCGGTCAGCGTTACACCTTCACCACCAACTTCAGCACAGCCAGGGGTAAACAACAGCAGGCTGTTTTAAAACTTATCTGTTTGGGGGACAAACCCCACACCGCGCAGGAGCTGTGGACTTGCTTCGAACAACAGACCGATGAGTGGTTTGTGGTCAGCCTCAAGCCCGGCTTAGTGGTGTGCGATAATGTGAGAAATCTCGTAGCAGCTCTGGGACTAGTCGGTTTGACGCACATCCCTTGCCTGGTGCATGTGCTGAATTTGGTGGTGCGGAGAGTCCTTAAAAATTATGTAGTGCAGGCCATCTGTGCGCACTTTCGGCGTTCTTACCCTGCTGCTGCTCGCCTGTCAGCACTGCAGCGTAACTTTGGCCTTCCCGCTCACCACCTCATACGCGACGTGCCCACAAGGTGGAACTCCACCATGCACATGCTGGCTAGACTGTTAGAGCAGCAGCAGGCGATAGTGGAGTTTCAGCTGCAGCATGCACGGGTGAGTCGATCGGCGGAACAGCACCACTTCACCACCAATGACTGGGCCTCCATGCGAGACCTGTGTTCCTTATTGCGCTGTTTCGAGTACTCCACCAACATGGCCAGTGCCGATAACGCCGTTCTCAGCGTTACTATCCCACTTCTATTCCTCCTTGAAAAAACGCTGCTGGCGATGATGGTAGTGGATGTGGCACAGGAAGAAGAGGAAGAGGGATCATTTCGTAGGGTTTCCGGCCAGTAATTCACAAGTGGCTCCGAGGGTGGGTTCCTGCACCCAAAAACCCAAGGTACACAATTGTCCAGCCAGGCCACAGTTCTGGAGTATGAGGAGGAACTATGTTCACAGCAGGGTGGCACCCAGACCAGCTCATGGCCATAACTGGTGCGTGGCTGGGGGGATTCAGAGGACACATACGATACACCTCCCACAGAGGACAGCTTTTCGTTGCCTCTGGGCAGCCTGGCACACATGAGCGATTACATGCTGCAGTGTCTCCGCAACGACCGCCGAGTTGCTTACACTCTAACTTGTGCTGATTACTGGGTGGCCAGGCTGCTTGATCCCCATTACAAGGACAATGTACTGTCCTTAATTCCGTCACTGGAGCTTGATCATAAGATGCACGAGTACAAGCGCACGCTGGTAGACTCCCTGCTGGTGGCATTTCCACCTGACAGCGGGGGCACAGAAAAAGCACAAGGCGAAGGCAGAGGAAGAGGTAGGTCACCAACGCTGCTGGGGCACCGCCAGCACCTCAGAAGCCAGGTTTAGCATCGCCGAAATGTGGAAAAGCTTTGTCAGCACGCCACAACAACCAGCACCACCAGCTGATATGGAACATCTTAGCAGGAGGCAGCATTTCACCAACATGGTGGAGCAGTATGTGTGCACGCGCCTACATGTACTAAATGACGGGTCTGCCCGCTTCAACTTCTGGGTCTCCAAATTTGGCACATGACCTGAGCTTGCCCTTTACACCTTGGAGGTGCTGGCCTGCCCTGTAGCCAGTATATTATCTGAACGTGTGTTTAGCACTGCAGGGGGCGTCATCACAGACAAGTGCAGCCGTCTGTCCACAGCCAATGTGGACAAGCTCACGTTCATTAAAATGAACCAGGCATGTATCCCTCAGGACTTGTCCATACCTTGTGCAGAATAGACATGTATAGTGGCCTTAACTAGCCATTGTTATACTGCAGCGCAATTGCTCATTCTTGTATTTTGGATATTTCATACTCTTTTAGGGTGTACCCTAATTTTAAAAAATAAAATGAAAACCAAAAACCTGTGTTGGCTACCTCGTTCTCCACCACCGCCGCTTTCACCTACACCGCTACGCCCACCGCTTCCTCAAACTCCTACTCCATATGGAACTCCACCTCATAAATTAAATATATATTTTTTATTTGTACGTATTTTATTTTATATCATTTCACTACTTTGTCATTTACATTTTCTTGTGAAATTCACCAATTTTTGGGTGTGATGTACCACTGCTATACCTAGTAGGCCGGTTAAAAAAATAAAATAAAAATTATCAGTTACATTTTCCACTGCTATACCTAGTAGACCGGTAAAAAAAAATATTATAATAATTGTCAGTTACATTTTCTGGTGAAATTCAAGAATTTTTGGGTGTGAAGTACCACTGCTATACCTAGTAGACCGGAAAAAAAAAAAAAAAAACATTTGTCAGTTGCCCTTTAGGGTCAAATTCACAATTTTTTTGGTGTAATATACCCCTCCTCTACCTAGTTGACACCTTAATAAATTTCAATAATTTTTATTTTACATTTTTGGGTGACAATAAACAGTTTTTTTCTGTCATAGACCCCTCCTGCTCTACCAAGTAGACAGGTTAATACATTTCTGTAATTTTTCTGTTGCATTCTTGGGTTGACATTATACAATTTTAGACGTGAATAAATGGTGACAGGGAATAGAATTTCTGAAATGATTCTCTAATTGATGTGCGCGACCTCCTTTGAGTCAATGCTTAAACTTAATCAAGTTGTACCACATTTGCACTCCAATAATTTGTCCCACATTTCCGCTATACTATTTTGGCCAACATTTGCGCCTTAATAGCTTTTCCCACATTTCCGCTTGACTCTTTTTGCCCACATTTGGGCTTCTGTAATATGTACAACATTTGCGCCTCAATAGCTTTTCCCTCATTTCCGCTTGACTCTTTTGGCCCACATTTGGGCTTCTGTAATCTGTCCCACATTTGCTCCTCAATAGCTTTTTCCACATTTCAGTTTGATCCCAATTTTTTATTTATCTCCCTTAAATTTGGTCTCTTTTCCTCATGCTTCCTCTCCACCCTGGAACCCTGATTCCCCGCCACTCGTGATCACCATGGTAGGTGCATAAAAGAACATCGAAAGCAGATATCAAATTGGATCGTGAACATCACGGGGACGTGCAACATGGTGGGGCAGTAAGTATGCACACGCCTACACAAACTGACTGACAGGGGTCAGCCCCTGCAACTTCTGGGTCTCCAAATCGGGCACATGGACTGAACTTGCCCTTTAGCCCTTGGAGGTGCTGGCCTGCCCTGCAGCCAGTGTATTGTCTGAACGTGTGTTATATTTCCCAATGTTTTGGGGTGTACACTAATTTTAAAAAATAAAAATAAATTTTAAACCAAAAAGCAGTGTAGTCTACCTCCTCCTCCACCGCCACTTCCACCTATACCGCCTTCTCAACCTCCTACTCCATATGGACCTCGTCCTCCTAGATCAAGATTATTATTTTATTTTTTTAATGTATTTTATGTTATTTAAAGTCATTTCCCTATCCACATTTGTTTGCTAAGCACTTGCCATGATCTTAACCACATTTTGATGACATTTGCAGCCCTCTAGCCCTTTCCATGACATTTTTACAGCCATTTTAGTGCTCAAAAGTTTGGGTCCCCATTGACTTTAATAGGGTTCGGGTCAAGTTTGGGTCCCGAACGCAAACTTTTTTCTGAAGTTCGGCCGAACCCGTCAAACTCAAACATCCAGGTGTCCGCTCAACTCTACACATAAAGGCTCTCTGCAGCCAGGAAAAAGCAATTTTCTTAATGCAATTTGCCACAAATAAATTTGGATCAAACCAAATTTTCCCCCAAAATATCGTCAAACCAGCAAATCAATTATTTTTTTTTTTTTATCTATTTGGAATTTATGTACACAGAGCAAACAAGGCATCTTTTGGAATGGAAATGGGATGAATCAAGAGGGGATTTCATTTAGTCTGTCACTACTCTCCTTTTAAGCATACAGTAGGAAGGTAAGTAACAGAGTAAAGAGAGAAAAGAAAGGCAGGTAGGTATATAATAGATAGATTAGAAATCTGAGCTGTTTGCAGAACTAGGAGGTAGGTTTTTCATGGTGTCTACTAGTGTTGGGTGCGAATATTCGAATCGCGAATATTCATTGCGAATATCGGCACTTTAAAAATTTGCAAATATTTAGAATATAGTGATATATATTCATAATTTTTAATATTCTAGATTTATTTTTCATCAGTAACCTCCGTTCTTGCTTGTTGGCCAATGAGAAGGCTGCAATGTCTTTGTCTGAGCTTAGCAACATCCCTAGCAACCAATTGTAAAGTTGCCTACCCCCTACTAAATAAGAACCTTCCCAGCAGCCATTTTTTACAGTTTTTTAAAGTTCTGAGAGAGACAGCAGTGTCATTGTTGTGCTCTATGCTTTCCACACTGCATTAGATAGATAGTTAGATAGCTTATTTATATATATATATAGAGATATATTTATATAATACAGATAGTGGGAGATAGTCAGTGTAGGTTATATCCTGATATAGTGTAACTGTTGCAGTGCAGGGTGTTAGGTAGTGTGATAGGTAATCATGTCCATACTGTACATGCAGACCTGCTAAAATGTGAAGTTTCATGTAATGTGCCAAAATATTTGCATCATTAGTGCCGATTAGCGCAATCACAAATATATTGGAGCACTCTATCTACATATAAAGCCATTTTTAATGTTCTGCCGTGCCAACCATTTTCTCCAGTCTCAGGAAACTTCTAGCAGCTTGGAAAATGTAGCAAAAGCGACCCACGTCTGTATTTTGCACGCATTATGCAAATTTTACATTGCAGATTTTTCGCAATCAAGAAAATAATCTTGAATTAGCGAATTTGCGAATATATGACGATTACTTGCCCAAATGTTCGTGAAATATCGCAAATTCGAATATAGCCCCTGCCGCTCATTTACTAGCGTCTACTACCCAAGCCCACCCAAAGAGTCTCTACAGTGTCTCAGGGCCTGCATTTTCCCCTGTCTCTGTGTATGTAAGAGCTGCCATATAAAAATGACTTGTCATGTTCTCCCTGGCAGCAGTCTGTCTCTCTTGCCTCCTACACCCAGTGCACCTTTGCACGCTGCACCTTTGTCTCTTCCCAGGTTAACCTGTGATTACTGCAGTTCATTCTCCCTTTTCTTTCTCTCACTAGTTTTCTCTTTACTTGTACTTAACTTAGAATATTTCATGAATACAAATAGGATCTACTGCACATGCATACACCTATATTCAGTCCACAGAGCCTAGGTTAACCCTTACATGCGGGTCCTTTATACTTTACATGTAGCTCATATGCTGTATAACAGTTTATGTTTGATAGCAGTAACACAATACTCAACATACTATCATTAAGTATTCAAACAGTTTTAGAAGTTTTTTATGTGAAGTGAAGTGAATGGGAGTGGTAGCACAGATATGAGTAGTAGTGGTTCACAGTGGCTGTCCTCACTCACTGGTGCACTCTGGCGCCATGAAGCAGTGAATGGAGGGTGCACCCTTTCTTCCCTCAGAATACACCCTGGGCCTTTTGGGGACTCCCGCCTGGTGGGAGTTGGAGTGACCTTGATTGTATAAGGTTGGCAGGGTGCAAGCCAGAAGGGAAGATGCAGGGCCAGCAAAAGGTTAATGAAGTCAATGACTAGGTACATTTAGTCCTACTTAACTGAATAGATAATGAAATTGGCAGTTCATACAGTAGCAAAATAGTAGAATTATCCCAATAGTTGTGTATAGGCAGTAGCAATAATGGAAGTAGTAGTCCTCCCTAAGTATTACTATAAACACACTTTGCAATGTTTCCCAATAACCATGTGCATTAAATTCTTTTCTCATTAAAGTAAATCTGTAATCAGCAACCTCCCTATTTAACTGATTACAGAGACACATAGCTGTTGCTCACCTGATTAAAGCACATTTTTTCTTTTGCTGATCTGAGGTTTTGTTCCTGAGTTATGATACTTTTTCATATAAATATTATGCTTTTTGTGCAATGAAGGTGTCACCATTGCTCTTGTTGCACCCAAGCTCTACTCATTTACATGGCCAGCCCCTCCCTGGTTGTTTTGATTGACAGGCCCAGGCAGTGGCAAAGCAGCCAGGGAGGAGCTGGCCACAGAAAGGAGTGGAGTTTGAGTTCAAGAAGAGCAATGATGATGCCCAAAATGAACTCAGGAATGGAGCTTCAGATTAACAAAAGAAAAACAGCATTTTAATAAGGTGATTCAGAGCTAGTGTCTCGGCCTTTGTTTTGCGCTGTGACACTGTTGCCACACTTGCGGTTGCCCGCGGCAATGTGTTGCTGTGAGAGCATGCGGTGGCAGTGTCTTGGCCTTCTGGGTGATTGCTGTGACATGGCTGCCACGCATGCTGTTGCCGGTGGTAACGTGTGGCTTAGTTTGCTTGTGTGTGTACTTCCCCTTTAGGTGGCTTTCTTCCTCTGTCTGGTGTTGGAAGGGTTAACTCCCTTCCTAGTGTTTTGCGAACACTGGATTTATGTGTTTGTGGGTGGGGCTGCTTGGGCTATTTAGTCTCTGCTGGAAGCCTGTAGCTCAGTGTTCCCCCAGGCTTGGTGTGTGCTGGTGGTTCACTGCTCCTGGCTTTACCATCTGTCCAGTGAGGACCACCCTTGTTATTATAGATGTTCAATTTTATCCCGGTGTCTCCTTCCCTTCCTGTCTCTATTTATATGGAGTTGGTTATGGTTCAGGGTGTTGGTATGTCTAGTTTTGCGTTGGCCTGGTGGTGTTTGGTGTCCAGCATGGTTGTTAGACATTCCCCTGTTTTGTTTATTGCAGCTATGGGTGTCCTGGGTTCCTGTGTGGTTTGTGGTGTGTGCTGTGTACTATGTTGGTGTGTCCTATGTTGGTGTGGACTGCAGCACTAGTGCACGGGTTCCAGTCAGTGTGTCTGTTTCAGGTAAGTGTGTTATTGGTTTCGCTTACCTGCCATCTCCATCAGTGGACACTCCTGTTCTTCTGTGTTGTGGAGGAACAGGTCGTCTTTACCCTGCTCCTAGTCCAGGGATTTCCTGAGGGTTAGTAGGGCCCTGAGGTTCTGGAGTATGAGCCCTCCTACCATCAGGGTTGGCCTATATGGTTAGGAGTCAGGGCCAGAATTAGGGACACTGTAGGAGGTGACCTGCTCCCTTATTCCTCCTCCTGGCATTGTTGCTTCCTAGTTGCCTCCTCACCGCATGGTTTCTCCCACTCCTTGCCGTGACAGCTACATGGCTATGCAAACAGATGGATATGAAGGTTACTGGTGACAGATTCCCTTTAACTCCTTCTGCAGTTCCAAGGCTGTGGATTGTAGATCTTAGATCTGGATGGCCTGTCTGCCTCAAAGTGTGATGGTTGCTGGGGGCAATTAATACTTTCCACAAGCAGTAACGTCTCACTGCCATAAACGGATATCTTACTGTCTGAATCCAGTGCACAGCCTTAATATTTCTAATTTTCTAAACCTTCTGTGAAGGTCTGTTCTTCCTCCCTCAGGGGTAGTTTCTCAGCTAAAGGGGTTAACCCATTACTAATGTAAAAAAAAAAAAGAAAATCAAATATCATATAGTGAATGACAGCCTATTTCTAACAAAGTTAGAACTGGCCCTGTACCTCACATGGATCCAGAGATCTCCCCATGTATTGGCGTATCCATGCTCTTCCTATCACAGCTCAGGAGGCAGTTGAAGAATGAAACTGAGCATGTGCAGCCTTCTTAGTGAGCAGGTCAAAAAAATAAGAAAGAAAACAAACAGCAGGTGGCGCTATACAGATACATTTTATTGAATAACTCAGTGACTATGCAAAATTTTTAATTACATACGATTACAAAAGTATTTAGATCCAGATACTGGTTTTGAAACTGGAGAATATTTTTCATGGGAAAACCCCTTTAAGTTATTCTTTGCAGCTATATAATCTCAGTAATCGTGTTTCCTGGACGAAGCTTCATTTTGGGCCTACTTTGTAGGAGCTTACACATGTAGGCGTTGACTATAGCTCTGCTCACCTAAGACTAAGATTAACCAGAGAAGGCAGGACCAGGTGGTCTCCAATGCAACCTAACCAAGACTGACAGTGCTAACTGTTTTATGCTGAACACAACTACCATATTTGGATTATACAGTGCATAGAGGAGTATTTTTAGCATTAATGGGTTTTCTGAGACTTATGTATTTCATTATCTGATCGGAGGGGTCTGACACCCATGACCCCCAATTATCAGCTGTTTTCCTTGAGAAAATATTTATTTTGAGTCACCATATTCTGACACCCATACCATTTTTGTATTTCCATCTACAGAGATATGTGTGGGTGAATTGCACTGTTTGTTGGTACCATTTAAAAAAGTAAAAGGTGGTTGTCGACTCTGCTTTTGTGTGGGATTTGTGCATACATGGTTTAGTCAATATAGCATTTATGGGTTGTCTCCACTTTTGGTTACTTCTTCCACTGTAATATGGTTTCACTAGTGTAGCCAGAGGTAGTTTGGTGGAGTCTCAGTGTATCCTATGAGATATAGTGTCAGCCCATCTACTCTGTCTCCTAAGTTATATAAGTTTTACCCTATCAGGTCTTACAAGCAGGAGGAATGGGAGAGCAGTGTGAAGCAACATATTGTAGCAATACACTGGAGATTCTGCACACATCACACAGTTAATATAAATGTTATAACTCTGCTGTTATGAACATGTCCTATTATTGTCCGCATTATGGACAAGGATAGTACTGTTTTATCAAGGGCCAGCTGTTCCGTTCCGCAAAATACAAAATGCACACGGACGTCATCTGTATTTTTTCTGGACCAATTTTTTGCAGACCGCAAAATACATACGATCGTGTGCATGAAGCCTAAGTCATATCAGATCTATGGGGATCCGACTCCTGTCTTACAGCAGCACAGATGCCTCCTCAAAACAGATCAGTGGATTTGTCAGGTGTTAAACCTCCCTGTATATGATATTGATTACCTTCCCAGAGGATAGAGCATCAGTATCAGAATCTCAGAAAAACCCTTTAACATTATTTGCCAGAAGAAAAAAAAAATCAGGAGTGTTTCTTTTAACGTGTATACATACTTTGTGGGTCATTTATTAAGCTGAAATACACGTGTATTAGGCATATTTCAGGCACAGATTGTGGCATAACACATAGTTTTGCTGCAATCTACGACTTCTCCCCGCTCACGCCAGATCTAAAAAAGTGGGCATGGCGTGGGCCAGGAATGGGACGGGCTGGTAGGCCCATCTCATTTACCTTCTACGCCTGTTTCAGGTATAGAAAAAGGTCTAAATTTAAGACAGTAAGGAAGCTGTCTTACATTTAGACTTGGAAGAGGATTTACTTCGGCAGAACCAGCAAAGACTTAGGATCCCAAAAGAAAGAAAGATGGTCCAGCTTCACTGAAAAATACTTGAGGCTTTATTCAATCCCGTGCCGATAAAAACCAACATACAGCAATGCAGAAAATCGACCGGTTTCGGATCACTATAGATGCGGATCCTTAGTCATGATTTGCCAATGTGCACATCATGACTAAGGATCCGCATCTATAGTGATCCGAAACCGGTCGATTTTCTGCATTGCTGTATGTTGGTTTTTATCTGCACTGGATTGAATAAAGCCTCAAGTATTTTTCAGTGAAGCTGGACCATCTTTCTTTCTTTTGGGATCCGTTGTGCGCCCAAGGTTCAGGGCGAGGTCCGGGCTCCTGGCTTCCTGTGGATGAGTGCGGCTTTTTCCAGTGTTGCTCCATAGCAAAGACTTAGGGGTTTATTAAGACTGTTTATTAAGACCGGCGTCAAAAATGCTGGTCTTAATAAATGTGCCCCTTTGTTTATAATTTAGGGAAAGTACATACTGTCTAATCATTTATATGAGTGGTTGAAAGCATATTAAGCTGAGACTGAAATAATAATAACTTGTTAAAAAAAGAAAACTAAAAGCAAATATATATATATATATATATATATATATATATATAGTGACACAGTGAAAACAGGTATTTTCCTCCCAGCAGGTGCTGCTGGGCTGATTTACAGCCAGGTGAGGTCAAATACCGGACCGGATTTTATAGACAGCTGGGCTCAGAAGCCATGTCTGTGTGCTGGGATTAGAGATGTCGCGAACATAAAATTTTCCGTTCGCGGACGGCGAACGCAAATTTCTGCAAATGTTCGCGAATGGGCAAACCAGGCGAACCACCTTTGACTTCAATAGGCAGGCCAATTTTAAAACCCACAGGGACGCTTTCTAGCCACAGTAGTGATGGAAAAGTTGTTTCAAGGGGACTAACACCTGGACTGTGGCATGCCGGAGGGGGATCCATGGCAAAACTCCCATGGAAAATTACATAGTTGAAGCAGAGTTGGATTTTAATCCATAAAGGGCATAAATCACCTAACAATCCTAAATTTTTTTGAACAACGTGGTTTAAAACATCCAGTGTGTGTATACGATCAGGTATGATGTTGTATCGTTCAGGTATTGTAAGGGTTACGCCCGCTTCACAGACATTGACAGAGTGGTATTTTCTGTAGTACTATTCTCATCAGTTTAATCCCTGTATGGTCGCCAATCTGGGATCCATTTATTAAATTGATTTTTTGAACTGGGAGATGGTTAAAAAACGCTGGCTCCCTCCCCTTTGTTTGAATCCACGCCACGGTCACGGCGTCTGTAGTGCAATTTACTGTCCCACCCGATATGAGTGGTATTTTCTATAGTTCTCTCTTCTCATCAGTTTAATCCCTGTATGGTCCCCAATCTGGGATCAATTTATTAAATAGATTTTTCGAACGGGAAGATGGTTAAAAAAATGCTGGCTCCCACCCCTTTGTTTGAATCCACGCCACGGTCACTGTGTCTGCGCCGTGCAATTTACTGTCACACCCGATATGAGTGGTATTTTCTGTAGTACTATTCTCATCAGTTTAATCCCTGTATGGTCCCCAATCTGGGATCCATTTATTAAATTGATTTTTAGAATGGGGAGATGGTTAAAAAAACGCTGGCTCCCTCCCCTTTGTTTGAATCCACGCCACGGTCACTGCGTCTGTGCCATGCAATTTACTGTCACACCCGATATGAGTGGTATTTTCTGTAGTACTATTCTCATCAGTTTAATCCCTGTATGGTCCCCAATCTGGGATCCATTTATTAAATTGATTTTTCGAACGGGGAGATGGTTAAAAAAAACACTGGCTCCCTCCCCTTTGTTTGAAACCCCGCCACGGTCACTGCGTCTGCGCCATGCAATTTACTGTCACACCCGATATGAGTGGTATTTTCTTTAGTACTATTCTCATCAGTTTAATTCCTGTTACGTCCCATATCAGGAATTGCCTTTTGTGAAAAGAAAATTTAGGCCGGGTACCTTCGACTGCCTTCACAGTGACAGACCAGGTCGGTCTTCTTACTCCCAACTTGGGGCACTGCATGTGAACGGAGCAATGTGCTATGACACCCTATATGGTGTCTTAACTAGTTCTATTCCTATCAGTTTAATCCCTGTTACATCCCCTATCCGGGGACGTGTGTCGAATTGATTAACCATTGTCGAATTAACGAACCACTACGTCATCCTGAAATAATTTAGTTCTGAGCTCTGTACTTGCTTTGTATTGGAATTGTTGGGGATTTTTTTTATTGTCTGCATTATTTCTAATAAACTATTAAGAGACTTTATTATGATCTTTTTATTTTATGCATTAAAAACCCATACAATAAAAAAAAAGAAAATGTATGCTTTTTCTATGAAAAATTAACCAGCTGATCGCTTTTGGTCTGATCATAATGAAGCATAATGAAGCAATGGCCTTATCATCTGGGGTGTGGCAACATTGCCAACACACTCATAGATGTGATGATCACTTCATTGTGATACGCAAGCCCCTTCACCACAACAAGGTAACGATCACGAAGGGGAATTGACACTTGCATGTGCCTTTTTTTTTGCAGCCACAGTGCAGCACCAGAGGCCCGAAAAATTAGGCATGTACATTGTTACTGCTGCTACAGGTGTTACATGTTATTGTTGCAGCCGCTGTTGTAGAAGCGGCCGGAAAAATTGATGTTTTCAAGGCAGAAGGGTGACTAAAACATTGCGGCTTGAACCCTAGTTGGTGATGGAGAATTCACGAAATTCACGAAAGTCATCCGGTATGCAGACATTAAATACAGCAGTGTGGGGACCATTTTGAGACCAAGGCATGTCATTAGGTCTTTTGTTAGTCAAACGTATCCCCCACTGTCAGTCCCTTCGGGATCCATGCCTTATTCATCTTAATGAAGGTGAGGTAATCAACACTTTTTTGACCGAGGCGACTTCTTTTGTCAGTGGCAATGCCTCCTGCTGCACTGAAGGTCCTTTCCGACAGGACACTTGAAGCGGGGCAGGCCAGAAGTTCTATTGCAAACTGGGATAGTTCAGGCCACAGGTCAAGCCTGCACACCCAGTAGTCAAGGGGTTCATCGCTCCTCAGAGTGTTGATATCTGCAGTTAAGGGGAGGTAGTCTGCCACCTGTCGGTCGAGTCGTTCTCTAAGGCTGGATCCTGAAGGGCTGTGGCGATGTGTAGGACTGAAAAAGCTCTGCATGTCCTCCTTCAACAACACATCTGTAAAGCGTCCTGTCCTTGCCGCCGTGGTCGTGGTAGGAGGAAGCTTACTTTCACCTTTTCCCCTGTTAGATTCCCGTTGTGTTGTGACATCCCCCTTATAAGCTGTGTAAAGCATATTTTTCAGTTTAGTTTTGAACTGCTGCATCCTTTCTGACTTTCGGTAATTTGGTAACATTTCTGCCACTTTCTGCTTATTCCGGGGGTCTAGTAGCATGGCCACCCAGTACAGGTCGTTCTCCTTCATCCTTTTTATACGAGGGTCCCTCAACAGACATGACAGCATGAAAGACCCTATTTGCACAAGGTTGGATGCCGAGCTACTCATTTCCCGTTCCTCGTCCTCACTGATGTCATTAACGGTCTGTTCTTCCCCCCAGCCACGTACAACACCACGGGTCCCAGATAGGTGACAACAACGAGCACCCTGGGATGCCTGCTGTGGTTGGTCTTCCTCCTCCTCAAAGCCACATTCCTCCTCTGATTCCTCTTCCTCATACTCCTCTTCCAGCGTTGCCGCAGGTCCGGCAAGCGATGATGACAAGGCTGTTTCTGGTGGTGATGGTGACCACAACTCTTCCTCTTCACACTCATCTACAGCCTGATCCAGCACTCTTCGCAGGGCACTCTCCTGGAAGAAAACAAATGGGATGAGGTCGTTGATGGTGCCTTTGGTGCGGTTCTTATTTGCATGGTATTTGAGTGAGTGACACCCTGTAACGGTATGAGTGGAGGCCTAGCCACTAGCCATAATGAAGAAATTTTCAGGTGTGCTCACACACGGTGCCGATATCAATAGTAGAAAAGTCCAGCGCACCAACCAGGCAGCGGGTGCAATCTCCACAGGGGCCGCAGCAACACCCCAATAATATAACTTGAAGAAAATGGACTGCACTCCAATTAAAAGTGAAAAATTGTGAACTTTTATTCACCCATATTGTGGCAACTTTTGCGACGTTTCGGCTCACAAGAGCCTTCTTCCAGCATAGAAACAGTGAAAATGGGAGCATATAAAGGTATATCTCAAGTGACTAACAATTTTGAATTTTAAAAGACTGTATGGTGATCCTTGAAGTAACCCCTCTTGATAATGATGGTGCTGAGCAACAACATCGGTGTCTTCCCGCTGCGTATTTCCAGATATGAAATTCTAGTGATTATGTGCTATGTACATGATGACGCGAATCTGGACATGCGCAGTGAACAAACGGGAACGCTCAATGCGGCATGATGGTGTATGCAGGCGCCATTCCATCTAGAGGTGTGATTTCTTTGATTTCCATCTGTAACACTTATTCACTTCATCAAATATGTTATATACATGTATTTGGAAATTATTGATATTATATATTTATGTGATCAATGAACAGGGACATTGTTCCTGTACTGTGGATCTCTTAGCACATGTCACTTTATGCACATGCACTTTGTTTATTTTTTGTATCTGCATCATATGTATTCAATTTAAATCATGATTGTAATTGCACTGTGATTGGTTAGTCACTTGAGATATACCTTTATATGCTCCCATTTTCACTGTTTCTATGCTGGAAGAAGGCTCTTGTGAGCCGAATCGTCGCAAAAGTTGCCACAATATGGGTGAATAGAAGTTCACTATTTTTCACTTTTAATTGGAGTGCAGTCCATTTTCTTCAAGTTATATTATTGGGGTGTTGCCGCGGCCCCTGTGGACATTGCACCCGCTGCCTGGTTGGTGCTCCTGCTGGACTTTTCTACTATATATATAAAAAAGCAGACTGATGTACCAGCCCTGAAAAGGGCTTTTTGGGGTGCTGTCAGGACGCTGTTCTTACAGCAGATAAGTCTGTGGACACAGAACACTGTCCTAGCTAATGCTTTCCCTATTGAATCAGCAGCAGCTACACTGTCCCTCCTCTCACTGAGAATGCAGCTTCCGAATGAATCTAAAATGGATGCTGTCCAGGAGGTGGGAGGGTCTGTCTGGGAGGGAGGGTCTGCTGCTGATTGGCTGGAATGTGTCTGCTGACTGTGAGGTACAGGGTCAATGTTTACTCAATGATGATGTATAGGGGGCGGACCGAACATCGCATATGTTCGCCCGCCGCGGCAAACGCGAACAAGCTATGTACGGGACATCACTAGCTGGGATCTCACGCCTGTGCTGGAATGGAGAGCTGAGACCTGTGTGTTAGGGGAACATGCCGCCTAAAGCCTGTATTTGGACTTTCTGAGGCAGAACTGCCTCAAAGGTGTCTTTTTGTTATATTAACTTGCCATTGGGTGTGAAGTAACACCAACACTGCAAAAGTGACATTTTGCTTTTGGCACCATGTGTGAATAAACACTGAAGTTTGAATTACGAACGTGTATTTTGTCTCTGTACTGCGCCTGCTTATCCTAACTACCAGAGCGAGTCCCCACTATATATATATATATATATATATATATATATTGGTTTATTAGACTCATTTAAGGAAATAAACAATTGTTATCCTGCAACAACATCTACCATTAGCACATGACTAATCTTTATATGAAGAGCACCAACCAGTAATGCAGTCTAAATTTGTAACACCTCTTTTCAACAGTACAGTGAAGAAAATATTGTTCATGAGCAGCAATTGATTGGGCACAGTGTTCTGTGGATCTATAGTAGGGCACTCAAAAAGGTGTAACAAACTCACACATCTCTGTGATTATTCCTGTCATTACTGTTCTCAAACTGTGAAGCACTGGAGAATGTGTTGGTAGCTATAAAATAATAATAAGACCAGAAATAATAATACTTGTTAGTATGTGCACAGTCTTTGAAATGTGCAGATAATCGAAAGCCACAGAGTGGTATAAAAAAAAAACAACTGTGAGTGACAACAGTTCAGTAACTCGTCCTGGGAGAAAAATTTTCTCAAGAAGTCTATAGGACATTGCATGCATGCATGCATAAATAAGTGCATGTACTTAGAAGAACTCAAAAAGCAGATATTGAAGAGACTGTTATGTAACTAGTAGTGTTGATCGAGCACCAAAGTGTTCAGGTGCTTGAGTAGAACACTTTGGGATGCTCGGGTACTCTACAGAGCCCCCGAGCACAATGGAAGTCAATGGGAGAACCCAAGCATTAAACCAGGCACCCCCTGCTCTGAAGAGGTGAGGGTATCTGGTTCATAGGAAAAGGTCAGAAATTAATGGAAACTCCACTGAATGGTTCAGGAACAGCATGGGGAGGAAGTCTGGATGCATGTTGGACACCCAGGTCGCTGCTGGGAACAATGTTGTACGTAGGGTGATCACATTTCCTAACTGCCATTCAGGGACACTTACTTTCACAAGTGCATTTCGTCAAACTTATACTTGAGACTGGCAAAAACATATCTGCTGTGCATTTTTCTGTATTTCTGCGCACATTAACTGGCTTAACCAAAAAACTGTCATGTTAGCATTTAATAACTAACTAAAACCCAATCACAACTGGTCTCAACTAACACACGCAAGTAGATGTACAAAAACCAAGTAACATATAAAACCAGATTCAAAGCATAGATGGCAAGGCAGATTACTGTATACTGTACATAAAATGTATGGAGGCTACACCATGCCGGACAATATAACCTCTCTGCCATGCTGCACAATGAACAGTAGGACCCCTACACAGTGTAGAGGTATACTGTATATTGTGTGGCACAGTGTATGCTATATGTGTATAACATAAACATATTTCACATGAAAACTTACAATTACTTGGCTTGGCCCTTGGGGATCTCGGACGCGACTTCAACACTTTGGCTCGGGGGGCTCGAAGGAGCTGATGTGCTTTATCCTAATGAGAAAGATTTCATAAGGATTTGGAGAATGGGCAGAGGTATAGCAGAGCAGGGAGAGGCTGGTGCTGCTACTAGGGGGTCATACCATGGGGGGGGGGGTAATAAAGCCCACTATAATGCCCCCCCAGTAGAAATAATTATCCTTAAATTGTGCAAAACATACCCCCTTGTAATGCTCCCAGTTGAGCTAATGTTCCCATAATGTGCCAATATAAAATACCCCTTCTTAGTGCCCCCGTAGATGACCCCATAGTGCTCCTCTCCCCCCTTCCCCATAGTACCCACCATAATGTGTCCCAGTATAAAATGCCCCTATACAGAGCCCCCCATATCAAATACCCCTTCTTTTTAGCCTCAGTAGATGCCCCTATAGTGCCACCCAATAATGTGCCAGTAAGATGTTCCCCTATAGAGGCCCCCTAATCATGTACCAGTAAGACGTGCCCCCATAGATGCCCCCAATCATGTGCCAGTAATCAGACCCCCCCACCATCATGTGCCAGTAGCCAGAGTGCCCCCTATCATGTGCCAGTAGCCCCCTTATGTGTCAGTCGCCCCCTATCATGTGCCAGTAGCCCCCCTATCATGTGCCAGTAGCCCCCATATGTGCCAGTAGCCCCCCTATCATGTGCCAGTCACCCCTCTATCATGTGCCAGTAGCCCCCCTTATGTGCCAGTAGCCCCCCTTATTTGCCAGTAGTCCCCCTCATGTACCAGTAGCCCCCCTTATGTGCTAGCAGCAGCCCCCCTTATGTGCCAGTAGTCCCCCTTATTTGCCAGCAGCCCCCCTTATGTGCCAGCAACCCCCCTTATGTGCCAGCAGACCCCCTTATATGCCAGCAGCCCCCCTTGTGTGCCAGTAGTCCCCCTTATGTGCCGGTAGCCCCACTTTCATGTGCGAGTAGCCCCCCCTTATGTGCCAGTAGTCCCCCTTATGTCTGTGCCAGTAGCCCCCATTATGTGCCAGCAGCCCCCTTTATGTGCCAGCATTGTAATTTGTACATATATATATATATATATATATATATAAAAACAACTCATACTTACCTCCTCCCTTGCGATGCATGGCCTCTTCCGGGCTGCCTGCTGGTGACCCTCAAAAGCATTAGGAGCAAGGGCTTGCTGGTGACCCTCTAAAACATTAGGGGGTGCTGCTGATCTGACCATCTAAAAAAATAGGGGTGAGGGTCTGCTGCTGACCTGACCCTCTAAAACATTAGGGGTGAGAGCCTGCTGCTCATCTCACCATGTAAAAAATTAAGGGCGAGGGTCTTCTGCTGAGCTGACCCTCTAAAACATTAGGGGTGAGGGCCTTTTGCTAATCTGACCATCTAAAAAATTAGGGGTGAGGGTCTGCTGCTGATCTGACCATCTAAATCATTAGGGGTGAGGGTCTTATGCTGATCTGACCATCTAAAATATTAGGGGTGAGGGTCTGCTGCTGAGCTGGCCATCTAAAACATTAGGGGTGAGGGTCTGCTGCTGAGCTGACCATCTAAAACATTTGGGGCGAGGGCCTGCTCCTGAACTGACCATCTAAAACATTATGGACGAGGGGCTGCTGGTGACCCTATAATCCATCAGGGGTAAGGGGTCTGCTGCTGAGCTAACCCTCTAAAACATTAGGATCAAGGGCAGCCTAATAAGCATGTTGATATGATGGAAAAGGAGGAGGATGAGAAAAGGAAGATTGAACCATATACCCTTTTTTTGTGGTGGAAGGCGTGCATGGGAATACAGTGCATTCAATACACCATAGAAGCCAAATTTGAAGTGCCTTTATGTTCAGCTGCTTTTCTCTGGTGTAGTAGAGAAGTCAGGGACAATTCAGGCCTTGTTCATTTTTATAAGAGTCAACCTGTCAGCATTTTCAGTTGACAGGCGGATGCGCTTATCAGTTATTATGCCCCCAGAAGCACTAAATACCCGCTATGACAAAACACTGATGGCAGAACAGGCCAGCACATCCAAGGCGTAGAGCATCAGTTCGTGCCACGTGTCCACCTTGGACATCCAATAGTTATAAGGCATAGAGGGATCACTGAGGATGCTGACACAGTCTGCTAGGTACTCCTTCACTATTATCCAATTATATAATTACTATTATGCTGTCGGGGTGTCATGAAACTGTCCCAGGCCTTGGAGAGTGTTGCCTTGCCTCTGTTGGAACTGCTGTGTGTTCCCCTCGCCTCCCTCCTCGGTTGCCCAAGGAACTACGTACTCTGCCGCCAGCGTTGTCAGCTGGAAATTTTTGGAGCAATTTTTCCACAAGGACCTTCTAGTATTGCACCATTTTGCTAGTCCTCTCCCCCACATGAATGAGAGATGATAAGTTCTCTTTGTAGCAGGGGTCAATAAGGGTAAACAACCAGTAATCGGTGTTGGCCAAAATGACCGCAAGGGTCACGGGAAAGGCAGCATAACATAAAGTCAGCCAAGTTGTTCCAACAGACAAGACTTCACTGTCCTCATCAGGAGGATGACACTCAATCTCCTCATCCTCTTCTTCGGCCCATCCACGCTGAACAGATGGAATAAACCTGCTATGGGTACTACCCTCTGTAGCAGAGACGACCGTCTCCTGCTCCTTCTCCTCCTCCTCATCATCATCATCCAATTCGTGCTGAGAAAACAAACAGAAAGTGGTCTGTCTATTAACCTGTGTACTGTCTTCCCCCATTTCCACCTCTTCCACATGCAAAGTGCGTTTCAGCGAGCGAGCGAGCGTTTCAGTAGACACAGAAGTGGGATGGTTACTCTGATAATAGCGGGTGATGTTACCAGACACACGCTGGTGTAAGGCGGGGACGGCACACCAGTAAAAATAGTGGTGGCTGCCGTCGCCATCAATTTGCGGACAGCCTCAGTGTCCACGAGCTTAAATCGCAACATTTCTAGGGCCAGCAATTTGGAAATGTGCACATTTAGTGCTATGGCCTGTTGGTGGGTACCTGGGTATTTGCTCTTTCTTTTAATGGCCTGGGGTATGGACATCTGTATGCTGCGCTGGGACACAGAAGTGGATGTGCTAGCTGGTGGTGCTTGCGAAGGTACAGGTTCATGGTAGGAGGCATCCGGGTCTGCGTCTTGGACAGATGATTAACCAGCACATAACACAGGGAAAGAGGAGGCAGTGGTGTGACTCGCAGGCACTGATTGTGGACCCAGGCATTCTGCCAACCTATTAGGGTGCTTTGCTGCCATGTGGCGGATCATGCTGGTGGTGGTGAGGTTGCTAGTGTTCACGTGCCTGCTCGTTTTGGTACGACACAGGTTGCAAATAGCAATTCTTTTATGGTATGCACTTTCCTCACAAAAGCGCCAGACTGCGGCAATATCCAAAATACAAGAATGAGCAATTGCGCTGCAGTATAACAATGGCTGGTTAAGGCCAGTATACATGTCTATTCTGCACAAGGTATGGACAAGTCCTGTGGGATCCATGCCTGGTTCATTTTAATGAACGTGAGCTTGTCCACATTAGCTGTGGACAGGCGGCTGCGCTTGTCTGTGATGACGCCCCCTGCCATGCTAAACACACGTTCAGATAATACACCATGGGCCATGTGCCCAATTTAGAGACCCAGAAGTTGAAGGGGGGAAACCCGTCATTCAGTACGTGTAGGCATGTGCTCCACCATGTTGGTGAAATGCTGCCTCCTGCTAAGATGTTCCATATCAGCTGGTGGTGCTGGTTGTTGTGGCGTGCTGACAAAGCTTTTCCACATTTCGGCCATGCTAAACCTGCCTTCTGAGGTGCTGGCGGTGCCCCAGCTGCGTTGGTGACCTACCTCTTCCTCTGCCTTCACCTTGTGCTTCTTCTGTGTGGAAATGCCACCAGCAGGGTGTCTACCAGCGTGCGCTTGTACTCGTGCATCTTAAGATCAAGCTCCAGTGACGGAATTAAGGACGGTACTTTGTCCTTGTAATGGGGATCAAGCAGCGTGGCCACCCAGTAATCAGCCCAAGTTAGAGTGTAAGCAACTCGGCGGTCGTTGCGGAGACACTGCAGCATGTAATCGATGATGTGTTCCAGGCTGCCCAGAGGCAAAGAAAAGCTGTCCTCTGTGGGAGGTGTATCATCTGTGTCCTCTGTATCCCCCCAGCCACGCACCAGTGATGGCCATGAGCTGGTCTGGGTGCCACCCTGCTGTGAACATGGTTCGTCCTCCTCCATCTCCTCCTCCTCATCCTCCACCTTGTCATCCTCCAGAACTGTGCCCTGGCTGGACAAAATGGGACCTGGCGTTTGTGGGTGCAGGAACCCACCCTCGGAGCCACTTGTGAATGACTGGCCGGAAACCCTACAAAATGATTCCTGCTGTCGTTTACCCCTGGCATGAGGAGCCGGTAGAGGATGAGGAAGTGGAGTAGGAGGAGGAAGCAACAGGAGGCAAACTGAAGGGCATTGCAATCCTTGGTGATGGAAGGACACGCACCAAACTGTTATCCACCTCAGGCCCAGCCGCCACTGCATTTACCCAGTGTGCTGTTATGGAGATATAATGTCCCTAACCATGCTTACTGGTCCACGTATCCGTGAGGTGCACCTTGCCACAAATGGTGTTGCACAGTGCACACCTGATTTTGTCCCCTACTTGGTTGTGCAGGGAAGGGATGGCTCACCTACAAAAGTAGTGGCGGCTGGGCACGACGTACTGTGGGACAGCTTCCGCCATGAGGCCTTTAAAACTATCTGTCTCCACCAGACGGAATGACAGCATTTCAAAGGCTAGTAATTTAGAAATGCGTTCATTCAGGGCTAGGGATCGCTTGTGGGTAAGGGGGTACTTCCTCTTCCTCTCCAGTGTTTGGGGGATGGAGAGCTGAACGCTTCCGTGGGACATTGTGGAGATGCTTGGTGACCCAGGTGGTGGTGTTGCTGGCAGATCCTCTGTTTGCGGGGTGGCAGGTGCCACTGTCACTCCAGAGGTGGATGAAGAGGCAGAGACTGCAGCAGAAGAGGAAACAGAAGGAGCCAAAGACGTTTCTTGGTTTTGAGGTGTCTACTCCACTGCAGCTCATGCTTAGCACTTAAATGCCTGGTCATGCAGGTTGCACTTAGGTTGAGAACGTGCAAACCACTCGTGTCTTGTCGTCAGCACATTGTCTGAAGAACTGCCACGCCAGGGAACTCCTTGGAGCTGGTTTCGGTGTGCTTGATCCCTTGCTGCGGTGGGCAGTAGCAGGCGTACTGTCTAGAGGACGACCGCTCCACTTTTGTACCCTGCTCCCTCTTCTGCTGTGCTGGTGGCTCTATGCGACCACCGCCTCTTCCTACGAACTACATAGGTCACTCACATGACTTTGATTCCATGTGGGGTCAAGGGCCTCATTGTCATTCACATCATCTTCCACCCAGTCTTTACCCCTGCCCTCCTTGTCGATCAGCACACTTTCGAAAGCCCTAGCAGTTGGCACCTGTGTTTCGTCATCATCCGAGACGTGCTTCCATGGTCCTCCCATGTACTCATCTTGAAACATAAGTGGTTGGGCATCGGTGCACTCAATTTATTCCACTTCTGGGGCAGAGATAGGTGGATGGCCCTGGGAAACCCTGATGACAGAGTCATCAAAAAGCAGAAGAGACTGCTGAATGACATGGGGCACAGACTGCTTGGCTGATTTTCAAGGGGGTGAGGTAAAAGACTGATGTACATCGGCTGCAGATGCCAACTCTGATCTTTCAGCAGGAGACTGGGTGGGAGACAATGTGAAGGAACTGGAGGCACTGTCAGCAACCCAATCTACTATCGCCTGTACTTGTTAAGGTCTCACTATTCGTAGAGCCACATTAGGCCCCACCAAATACCGCTGCAGGTTCTGTCACCTACTCGCACCTGAAGAAGGGTTTTCACTTGTGTGTATAGCTGGCACTGATCGACCACGTCCTCTCCCTGCAACAGGAGCTCCACCAGCAGCACCACAACCTGGGCCACGTCCCTTATTTGACGCTCTCGTCATATTTCTCAAATTTAGGCTCCTGCCCTAAATGAGTGTTTATTTAATATCAGAATAGAATCACAGTATGTAAAGGGTGTATCTCACACGCCCTGATCTAGAGTAGGCCGCAATTAAAGATTTGTGCCCAAAATGGGTGTTTTTTAACCACTTCAACCCCGCTAGCTAAAACCCCCTTAATGACCAGGCCACTTTTTACACTTCTGCACTACACTACTTTCACCGTTTATTGCTCGGTCATGCAACTTACCACCCAAATGAATTTTACCTCCTTTTCTTCTTACTAATAGAGCTTTCATTTGGTGGTATTTCATTGCTGCTGACATTTTTACATTTTTTGTTATTAATCGAAACGATTTCTTAGCAAAAAATTTTTTCACTTTAAGTTGTAAAATTTTGCAAAAAAAAATACATCCATATATAAATTTTCCGCTAAATTTATTGTTCTAAATGTCTTTGATAAAAAAAAATGTTTGGGGAAAAAAAAAATGGTTTGGGGAAAAGTTATAGCGTTTACAAACTATGGTACAAAAATGTGAATTTCCGCTTTTTGAAACAGCTCTGACTTTCTGAGCACCTGTCATGTTTCCTGAGGTTCTACAATGCCCAGACAGTACAAACACCCCACAAATGACCCCATTTCGGAAAGTAGACACCCTAAGGTATTCACTGATGGGCATAGTGAGTTCATAGAACTTTTTATTTTTTGTCACAAGTTCTTCAGTTGGGGAATATCTTGGTCAAATGCCAACTTTGTATAAAAAAATGGGAAATGTTGTGTTTTGCCAAGATATTTCTCTCACCCAGCATGGGTATATGTAAAATGACACCCCAAAACACATTCCCCAGCTTCTCCTGAGTACGGCGATACCAGATGTGTGACACTTTTTTGCAGCCTAGGTGGGCAAAGGGGCACACATTCCAAAGAGCACCTTTAGGATTTCACCAGCCATTTTTTACAGATTTTGATTTCAAACTACTTCTCACGCATATGGGCCCCTAAATTGCCAGGGCAGTATAACTACCCCACAAGTGACACCATTTTGGAAAGAAGACACCTCAGGGTATTTCGTGAGGGGCATGGCGTGTTCCTAGAATTTTTTATTTTTTGTCACAAGTTAGTGGAATATGAGAATTTGTAAGAAAAAAAAAATCTAAAAAAAAAATCATCATTTTCCGCTAACTTGTGACAAAAAATAAAAAATTCTAGGAACTCGCCATGCCCCTCACAGAATACCTTGGGGTGTCTTCTTTCCAAAATGGGGTCACTTGTGGGGTAGTTATACTATCCTGGCATTCTAGGGGCCCTAATGTGTGCGAAGTAGTTTGAAATCAAAATGTGTAAAAAATGACCTGTGAAATCCTAAAGGTGCACTTTGGAATGTGTGCCCCTTTGCCCACCTAGGCGGCAAAAAAGTGTCACACATCTGGTATCGCCGTACTCAGGAGAAGTTGGGGAATGTGTTTTGGGGTGTCATTTTAGATATACCCATGCTGGGTGAGAGAAATATCTTGGCAAAACACAACATTTCCCATTTTTTTAATACAAAGTTGGCATTTGACCAAGATATTTATCTCACCCAGCATGGGTATATGTAAAATGACACCCCAAAACACATTGCTCAACTTCTCCTGAGTACAGCGATTCCAGATGTGTGACACTTATTTGCAGATTAGATGCGCAAAGCGGCCCAAATTCCTTTTAGGAGGGCATTTTTAGACATTTGGATCCCAGACTTCTTCTCACGCTTTCGGGCCCCTAAAAAGCCAGGGCAGTATAAATACCCCACATGTGACCCCACTTTGGAAAGAAGACACCCCAAGATATTCAATGAGGGGCCTGGCGAGTTCATAGAATATTTTTTTTTTTTTGGCACAAGCGGAAATTGATTTTTTTTTTGTATTTTCTCACAAAGTCTCCCTTTCCGCTAACTTGGGACAAAAATTTCAATCTTTCATGGACTCAATATGCCCCTCACGGAATACCTTGGGGTGTCTTCTTTCCGAAATGGGATCACATGTGGGGTATTTATACTGCCGTGGCATTTTAGGGGCCCAAAAGCGTGAGAAGTCTGGAATATAAATGTCTAAAAAATGTTATGCATTTGGATTCCGTGAGGGGTATGGTGAGTTCATGTGAGATTTTATTTTTTGACACAAGTTAGTGGAATATGAGAATTTGTAAGAAAAATAAAATAAAAATAAAATATCTAATTCCGCTAACTTGGGCCCAAAAAAATGTCTAAATGGAGCCTTACAGGGGGTGATCAATGACAGGGGGGTGATCAGGGAGTCTGTATGGGGTGATCACCCCCCTGTCATTGATCACCCCCCTGTAAGGCTCCATTCAGACGTCCGCATGTGTTTTGCGGATCCGATCCATGTATCCGTGGATCCGTAAAAATCATACGGACGTCTGAATGGAGCCTTACAGGGGGGTGATCAATGACAGGGGGTGATCAGGGAGTGTATATGAGGTGATCACCCGCCTGTCATTGATCACCTCCCTGTAAGGCTCCATTCAGACGTCCGTATGTGTTTTGCGGATCCGATCCATGTATCCGTGGATCCGTAAAAATCATACGGACGTCTGAACGGAGCCTGACAGGGGGGTGATCAATGACAGGGGGGTGATCAAGGAATCTATATGGGTGATCACCCGCCTGTCATTGATCACCCCCCTGTAAGGCTCCATTCAGACGTCCGTATGTGTTTTGCGGATCCGATCCATATATCTGTGGATCCGTAAAAATCATACGGACGTCTGAACGGAGCCTGAAAGGGGGGTGATCAATGACAGGGGGGTGATCAATGACAGGGGGGTGATCAATGACATGGGGGTGATCAATGACAGGGGGTGATCAGGGAGTTTATATGAGGTGATCACCCCCCTGTCACTGATCACCCCCCTGTAAGGCTCCATTCAGACGTCCGTATGTGTTTTGCGGATCCGATCCATGTATCCGTGGATCCGTAAAAATCATACGGACGTCTGAACGGAGCCTGACAGGGGAGTGATCAATGACAGGGGGGTGATCAATGACAGGGGGTGATCAGGGAGTGTATATGAGGTGATCACCCCCCTGTCATTGATGATCACCCCCCTGTAAGGCTCCATTCAGACGTCCGTATGTGTTTTGCGGATCCGATCCATGTATCCGTGGATCCGTAAAAATCATACGGATGTCTGAATGGAGCCTTACAGGGGGGTGATCAATGACAGAGGGGTGATCAATGACAGGGGGGTGATCAGGTAATCTATATGGGTGATCACCCGCCTGTCATTGATCACCCCCCCTGTAAGGCTCCATTCAGACATCCATATGTGTTTTGCGGATCCAATCCATGTATCCGTGGATCCGTAAAAATCATATGGACGTCTGAACGGAGCCTGACTGGGGGGTGATCAATGACAGGGGGGTGATCAATGACAGGGGGTGATCAGGGAGTGTATATGAGGTGATCACCCCCCTGTCACTGATCACCCCCCTGTAAGGCTCCATTCAGACGTCCGTATGTGTTTTGCGGATCCAATCCATGTATCCGTGGATCCGAAAAAATCATACGGACGTCTGAACGGAGCCTGACGGGGGGTGATCAATGACAGGGGGGTGATCAACGACAGGGGGTGATCAGGGAGTGTATATGAGGTGATCACCCCCCTGTCATTGATGATCACCCCCCTGTAAGGCTCCATTCAGACGTCCGTATGTGTTTTGCGGATCCGATCCATGTATCCGTGGATCCGTAAAAATCATACGGACGTCTGAATGGAGCCTTACAGGGGGGTGATCAATGACAGGGGGGTGATCAATGACAGGGGGGTGATCAGGGAATCTATATGGGTGATCACCCGCCTGTCATTGATCACCCCCCTGTAAGGCTCCATTGAGACATCCGTATGTGTTTTGCGGATCCGATCCATGTATCTGTGGATCCGTAAAAATCATACGGATGTCTGAACGGAGCCTGACAGGGGGGTGATCAATGACAGGGGGGTGATCAGGGAGTCTATATGGGGTGATCAGGGGTTCATAAGGGGTTAATAAGTGACGGAGGGGGTGTAGTGTAGTGCAGTGGTTTTTTGTGGTACTTTACACAGCTACCTGTGTCCTCTGGTGGTCGATCCAAACAAAAGGGACCACCAGAGGACCAGGTTGCAGGTATATTAGACGCTGTTATCAAAACAGCGTCTAATATACCTGTTAGGGGTTAAAAAAATCACATCTCCAGCCTGCCAGTGAACGATCGCCGCTGGCAGGCTGGAGATCCTGTCACTTACCTTCCGTTCCTGTGAAAACGCGCGCCTGTGTGCGCGTTCACAGGAAGCCACGGCTCTCGCGAGATGACGCGCATATGCGTCACTCTGCGCAGAGCTGCCGCCTCCAGACCTAAGATCTGCGTTAGGCGGTCCGGAGGCGGTTAATAACTGAATAGAACCACAGTATGTAAAGGGTATATCTCACGCGCCCTGATCCAGACTAGGCCGCAATTTAAGATTTGTGCCCAAAATGGGTGTTTGTTTAATAACTGAATAGATCCACAGTATGTAAAGGCTATATCTCACAATGACATCTGCAGTAATGGCTGCAAAATAACTTTTTTTACAAAAACTTTTTTTTGTTTAATAACTGAATATGACAGCAGTATATAACCCTTGAATTTCACATGTGCTGATGCTGCAAGGCCAGTCAAATTGTGTATTTTGCCCAAAAAAGGGTGTTTTATTAATAGAAGATTATAACAACAGTATATAAAGGGTGTATCTCACACGCCCTGATCCACACTAGGCCGCAATTAAAGATTTGTGCCCAAATCGGGTGTTTGTTTAGTAACTGTATAGAACCACAGTATGTAAAGATTGTATCTCACACGCCCTTATCCAGACTAGGCCGCAATTAAAGATTTTTGCCCAAAATGTTGTTTGTTTAATAATTGATAAATACCCCTTGAAAAAGCTGTACGCGAAACGTGCGTTGGGGAGTGGACCGGTGGTATTGCTGCACGATACAATCAAATCAAGTGGTCAGTATATATAATGGTTTCCATCATGTGTCAAATACAATTTTGATTATTGTTATTGCCCCAATTTTGATAACTTTGGTGTATATCTTCACACCGGCTTGTGGCAAATTCTGACACATATATACATGTGGATATTTGTGGTATCTAATAGCTACAGCTTTTGGATACTATATGCCCACTACTCATGACCATTTGGGTATAATTATGCACTTGCACTTTACCTTAGATATATGTATTGGCAGCCCACCATCGGTTCACTTGGTTTTTAACATGTATTGTAACCTGTATGTATTGTCTTATTTGTGACCAGTGCTGATCATGTGTCTTTTGTGATTTTCTTAATAAAATGGAGTATTTTTGTACTATTGCAGTATATATTCTTTGAATTAAAGTATACTTTGTTTACCTTACTCCTTCAATCGGCTATATTAATAATTGAATATGACAGAAATATACAGGTCCTTCTCAAAAAATTTGCATATTGTGATAAAGTTCATTATTTTCGGTAATGTACTGATAAACATTAGACTTTCATATATTTTAGATTCATTACACACCAACTGAAGTAGTTCAAGCCTTTTATTGTTTTAATATTGATGATTTTAGCATACAGCTCATGAAAACCCAAATTTCCTATCTCAAAAAATTAGCATATTTCATCCAACCAATAAAAGAAAAGTGTTTTTAATACAAAAAAAGTCAACCTTCAAATAATTATGTTCAGTTATGCACTCAATACTTGGTCGGGAATCCTTTTGCAGAAATTACTGCTTCAATGCGGCGTGGCATGGAGGCAATCAGCCTGTGGCACTGCTAAGGTGTTATGGAGGCCCAGGATGCTTCGATAGCGGCCTTAAGCTCATCCAGAGTGTTGGGTCTTGCGTCTCTCAACTTTCTCTTCCCAATATCCCATAGATTCTCTATGGGGTTCAGGTCAGGAGAGTTGGCAGGCCAATTGAGCACAGTAATACCATGGTCAGTAAACCATTTACCAGTGGTTTTGGCACTGTGAGCAGGTGCCAGGTTGTGCTGAAAAATGAAATCTTCATCTCCATAAAGCTTTTCAGCAGATGGAAGCATGAAGTGCTCCAAAATCTCCTGATAGCTAGCTGCATTGACCCTGCCCTTGATAAAACACAGTGGACCAACACCAGCAGCTGACATGGCACCCCAGACCATCACTGACTGTGGGTACTTGACACTGGACTTCAGGCATTTTGGCATTTCCCTCTCCCCAGTCTTCCTCCAGACTCTGGCACCTTGATTTCCGAATGACATGCAAAATTTGGTTTCATCCGAAAAAAGTACTTTGGACCACTGAGCAACAGTCCAGTGCTGCATCTCTGTAGCCCAGGTCAGGCGCTTCTGCCGCTGTTTCTGGTTCAAAAGTGGCTTGACCTGGGGAATGCGGCACCTGTAGCCCATTTCCTGCACACGCCTGTATACGGTGGTTCTGGATGTTTCTACTCCAGACTCAGTCCACTGCTTCCGCAGGTCCCCCAAGGTCTGGAATCGGTCCTTCTCCACAATCTTCCTCGGGGTCCGGTCACCTCTTCTCGTTGTGCAGCGTTTTCTGCCACACTTTTTCCTTCCCACAGACTTCCCACTGAGGTGCCTTGATACAGCACTCTGGGAACAGCCTATTCGTTCAGAAATTTCTTTCTGTGTCTTACCCTCTTGCTTGAGGGTGTCAATGATGGCCTTCTGGACAGCAGTCAGGTCGGCAGTCTTACCCATTATTGCGGTTTTGAGTAATGAAACAGGCTGGGAGTTTTTAAAAGCCTCAGGAATCTTTTGCAGGTGTTTAGAGTTAATTAGTTGATTCAGATGATTAGGTTAATAGCTAGTTTAGAGAACCTTTTCATGATATGCTAATTTTTTTAGATAGGAATTTGGGGTTTTCATGAGCTGTATGCCAAAATCATCAATATTAAAACAATAAAAGGCTTGAACTACTCCAGTTGTGTGTAATGGATCTAAAATATATGAAAGTCTAATGTTTATCAGTACATTACAGAAAATAATGAACTTTATCACAATATGCTAATTTTTTGAGAAGGACCTGTATATTAAACTTAAATTTCACACAGACGGATCTGTAAAATAGTGGATTTTGGCAAAAAAGGGTGTTTTTAAAAACCCAGAAAATTTTGGCTGTATTTCTAGCTTAACCCCTTCAGGACCTTGGACGAGAATGCTTGTCCTAACTTGCAGGTACTTCAGGCACTTGGACGAGCATTCTCGTCCTGCAGTTAAACTGTCACTGTGAGTAAGCACACAGTGTCAGGATAGCGACAACAGCTGTAACAGACAGCTGATTGGTTACAGCACCTATGACGGAGACAATCACAGCTGTCCCCGTCCGACGATCACTGTGATTGGTCAGTCAATCCAGACTGACCAATCACAGCTAAAGGCGCCTATTTCAACTCCGATCTCCTAATTTTTGTCATTACTGTGACAGTGCTGAGGAGATCGAGAGAGTTTGTTATAAACCCTCGGCAGCATACTCCTAATTGCTAAGCATATCGGAGCTGTAGCCTGACATTCCCCCTCTGTGTACCCACCCCTCCTTTGCAGCGCTGAGTCTCCGTCTCCAGTGCTGATTAGATTATCTCAAGTGCTGAGGAGAAAGGAGCTGTGGATTAGCCCTCCCTTCACCTTCCGCTGCACATTTAACCCCTTCAGTGTATCCCTCACGCATGCATAGCCCTTCCTTTGTGCTCCCTGATGTTTAGCAAGCTGTGTGATCAGTGAGCTGTGCCTGCCCTTCCCCCTCAGCTGCAGTTAACCCCATCAGACACCCATGCCCCTTCGCTAGTGCTGTGTGACCTGTGAATAAAAAAATATATATATAAATATAAAAAATAAATATATAGTTAGAATATGGTATAGAATTATAGTAAAATATTTATAAAAATATAGACATTAGTATTGTAGGCTAGATTAGGTAGGTTTTATACCTGTGTGAAACATCTTCCTGCGCTGACGTTTCAAGCGCTGTTGTAAAAAAATTATAAAAAAAATAAAAATAAAAATATAGATATAGATATTAGTACTGTAGGTTTTCTATACCTTATAGATATAAAAGCAGTAGGTTAGGTAGGATATATATACAGATATATACACACACAAGTAGATCTTGGTAAAGGTGTGTGAACATTCCCCAGAAATTACATTTCAAAAGCTGTTTTGTGACATAACGTACCATCTTATTCTTAGTACGGCTGAAAGGATATATTCTGTGGAGGAGGCCTATGCCATCCTGTGTTCAGATACAGACACCACCAGTGAGGATGGGGAACACTTTCTTATAACCTCCTCCTCTAGTGACAGTGATGAGCCCCCAGAAAGACGGAGAAGACAGAATGACAATCAGTCACCTGACTCCAGTTGGGTGACCCCAAATTTGCTTACACCCCAAATTCCTGAATTTTCTTCAGTCCCAGGAATTAAAATTATTACGACTGGGTACAGGGAACTGGACTTTTTTCAAATTTTCTTTACAGATGAATTTATAAACTTAATGGTGACTCAAACAAATCTGTATGCAGAACAATTTCTGGCCAATAATCCCACATCTTATTATTCAAGAGCCCAGATGTGGCATCCCACCACTGCCACAGAAATGCGAACATTTTGGGGACTCCTTCTTAATATGGGGCTTATTAAGAAACCCAAAATACGGTCCTACTGGTCGACTGATGTATTATATGATACGCCAATGTAAAGGGCTGTGATGTCGAGAAAGCAGTTTGAAACGTTGCTAAAATTTCTGCATTACAATAATAACAGCCAGTGCCCTGCCCCTGATGATCCCCGCCAGGACAGATTATTTAAAATTAGGCCACTGATTTCTCATTTTAATGATACATTTTCAGAAGCATACACCCCAGAAAAGAATATTGCCATCGATGAATCGCTTGTTCTATTCAGGGGGGGGCTCAGATTTCGGCAATATCTGCCAAGTAAAAGAGCTAAATATGGGATCAAAATTTATAAGCTTTGTGAAAGTGAAGGTGGGTACACTCAAATTCCGAATTTATGAGGGAAAGGACTCCCAAATCAATCCCCCAGAATGCCTCCCCATCCTCAATTCAAGCGGCAAAATTGTTTGGGACCTTTTATACCCCTTGCTAGGCAAGGGTTATCACCTTTATGTTGATCATTTTTATTCTAGTGTTCCCCTCTTCAAGTGTCTATATGAAAAAAGAACTGTGGCTTGTGGTACAATAAGGAGGAATCAAAAGGGTCTCCCAAAAAATCTCGTAAATCAAAAATTGAGGCATGGAGAAAGTAGGTCCTTGCGTAACAACAGCCTTATGCTTACAAAATTTAAAGACAAAAAAGATGTTTTCATTCTCACTTCAATTCATGCTGACATGAGCACCCTAGTCTCTGTAAGAGGAAGTAATGCCACAGTGCAAAAGCCTGTATGTGTACAAGAATATAGCCGAAACATGGGAGGGGTGGATCTGGCTGATCAAATGTTACAGACATACAACGCAATGAGAAAGACACAAGTGTGGTATAAAAAAGTTGCAGTTCACATAATACAGGCAGCGCTGTACAATTCCTTTATAATTTACCACAAGACGGGAAAGCAAGGACCGTATCTTGAATACCAGGAACAAGTAATTAAACAATTACTGTTTAGAGACCAGGAAGCTGAAGAGACAAGCACATCATATGCCAGTGAGGCCAGCAGAATCGTACCAGGGTAGCATTTCCCGACTTAAGTTCCCCCGACTGGAAAAAAAACTACGACCCTATAAAAAATGTTGTGTTTGTTATAAAAACAGAATTCGCAAAGACACGGGTTATCAGTGTGACACTTGTCCTGATAAGCCAGGATTGTGCATCAAAGACTGTTTTCATGTGTACCATTCTTCATTAAATTATTAATTGCATTTTTTGGCTAATTTTTTAACCTCCTTTACCATTTTCATTTAGACAAATAAGCACATTACGTATATCTCAGTTGTAACATTCCCATTTAAAAATTGGAATTATACCTCAAATTTAACAAATGATTTAATTACACCCCTAGATGAATACAGAACAAATACTGCTGGGTGCCGCTGTGTTGCGAACCACAAACCGGCCGTCAGAAAACACGGACAATGGCTGCGAAGGCACAGCCCAGGAAGCCCACAGAAACACAAAAAAGCTTCTGAATCCGTGCCTCCACTTCTCAAAAGATAGGACATGCCCTGTCTTTTTCGTATCTTTCGTTTTGTGGACCCAATTACCATTCCAGCTAAATCTGCTCTCCAAAAGGCATATGGTGCTCCTTCCACTCTGAAGCCTGCTGTGCGCCCATACATCAGTTTTTTAGCACACACTGGGTGTTGCAGTATTCGGGGGGAAATGGGAAAGAAAATGTGTGGTGCATTTTATCCTGTTACCCCTTGTGAAAGTGAAAAATGTGGGTGTAAAGCAACTTTTTATAGAAAAAATTGCAATTTTTCTTTTTCACAGACAAGTGTTTCTTAATTCTGTGAAACACCTGATGGGTCAAAGTGCTCACTACACACATTGAATTATTCCTTGAGGGGTGTAGTTTCTGGAATGGGGTCACTTTTTGGGGGTTTCAACTGTAGGGCCACCTCAGGGTGTCTTCATTTGTGACATAGCTCCCAATTACCATTCCAGCTAAATCCGCTCTCCAAAAGGCATACGGTGCTCCTTCCACTCTGAAGCCTGCTGTGCGCCCATACATCAGTTTTTGAGCATACATGGGGTGTTTTTGTAAACTCCAGATTCAGGGTAATAGATTTTGAGTTTTGTTTGGCTGTTAACCCTTAATGTATTGCAGAAAAATAGATTAGAAATGTAAATCTGCTAAAAAAAAGTGACATTTTGAAATATCATTCCCATTTTCCTTTTATTCTTGTGGAACACCTAAAGGGTTAAAACGTTTGTAAAATCAGTTTTGAATAGCTTGAGGGGTGTAGTTTCTAAAAATGGGGTGATTTATGGGTGATTTCTAATATGTAAGCCTCACAAAGTGACTTCATAACTGAACTGGTCCTTAAAAAATAGGGTTTTGGAAATGTTCTTAAAAATTTTAAGATTTGCTTCTAAACTTCTAAGTAGAGTTGAGCGAACACCTGGCTGTTCGGGTTCGAGAAGTTCGGCCGAACTTCCCGAAAATGTTCGGGTTCGGGATCCGAACCCGATCCGAACTTCGTCCCGAACCCGAACCCTATTGAAGTCAATGGGGACCCGAACTTTTCGGCACTAAAACGGCTGTAAAACAGCCCAGGAAAGGGCTAGAGGGCTGCAAAAGGCAGCAACATGTAGGTAAATCCCCTGCAAACAAATGTGGATAGGGAAATGAATTAAAATAAAAATTAAATAAATAAAAATTAACCAAAATCAATTGGAGAGAGGTCCCATAGCAGAGAATCTGGCTTCCTGTCACCCACCACTGGAACAGTCCATTCTCAGATATTTAGGCCCCGGCACCCAGGCAGAGGAGAGAGGTCCCGTAACAGAGAATCTGGCTTCATGTCAGCAGAGAATCAGTCTTCATATCATAGCAGAGAATCAGGCTTCACGTCACCCACCACTGCAACAGTACATTTTCATAAATTTAGGCCCAGCACCCAGGCAGAGGAGAGAGGTCCCGTAACAGAGGATCTGGCTTCATGTCAGCAGAGAATTAGTCTGCATGTCATAGCAGAGAATCAGGCTTCACGTCAGCCACCAATGCAACAGTCCATTATCAGATATTTAGGCCCAGCACCCAGGCAGAGGAGAGAGGTCCCATAACAGACAATCTGGCTTCATGTCAGCAGAGAATTAGTCTGCATGTCATAGCAGAGAATGAGGCTTCACGTCAGCCACCACTGCAACAGTCCATTGGCATATATTTAGGCCCAGCACCCAGGCAGAGGAGAGAGGTCCCGTAACAGACAATCTGGCTTCATGGCAGCAGAGAATCAGTCTTCATGTCATAGCAGAGAATCAGGCTTCACGTCACCCACCACTGTAAGAGTCCATTTTCATAAATTTAGGCCCAGCACCCAGGCAGAGGAGAGAGGTCCCGTAACAGACAATCTGGCTTCATGTCAGCAGAGAATTAGTCTGCATGTCATAGCAGAGAATGAGGCTTCACGTCAGCCACCACTGCAACAGTCCATTGGCATATATTTAGGCCCAGCACCCAGGCAGAGGAGAGAGGTCCCGTAACAGACAATCTGGCTTCATGTCAGCAGAGAATTAGTCTGCATGTCATAGCAGAGAATCAGGCTTCACGTCAGCCACCAATGCAACAGTCCATTGTCAGATATTTAGGCCCAGCACCCAGGCAGAGGAGAGAGGTCCCGTAACAGAGGATCTGGCTTCATGTCAGCAGACAATCAGTCTTCATATCATAGCAGAGAATCAGGCTTCACTTCACCCACCACTGCAACAGTCCATTTTCATAAATTTAGGCCCAGCACCCAGGCAGAGGAGAGAGGTCCCGTAACAGAGGATCTGGCTTCATGTCAGCAGAGAATCAGTCTGCATGTCATAGCAGAGAATCAGGCTTCACGTCAGCCACCACTGCAACAGTCCATTGTCATAAATTTAGGCCCAGCACCCAGGCAGAGGAGAGAGGTCCCGTAACAGACAATCTGGCTTCATGTCAGCAGAGAATCAGTCTTCATGTCATAGCAGAGAATCAGTCTTCATGTCATAGCAGAGAATCAGGCTTCACGTCACCCACCACTGTAAGAGTCCATTTTCATAAATTTAGGCCCAGCACCCAGGCAGAGGAGAGAGGTCCCGTAACAGACAATCTGGCTTCATGTCAGCAGAGAATTATCTGCATGTCATAGCAGAGAATGAGGCTTCACGTCAGCCACCACTGCAACAGTCCATTGGCATATATTTAGGCCCAGCACCCAGGCAGAGGAGAGAGGTCCCGTAACAGACAATCTGGCTTCATGTCAGCAGAGAATCAGTCTTCATGTCATAGCAGAGAATCAGGCTTCACGTCAGCCACCAATGCAACAGTCCATTGTCAGATATTTAGGCCCAGCACCCAGGCAGAGGAGAGAGGTCCCGTAACAGAGGATCTGGCTTCATGTCAGCAGAGAATCAGTCTTCATATCATAGCAGAGAATCAGGCTTCACGTCACCCACCACTGTAAGAGTCCATTTTCATAAATTTAGGCCCAGCACCCAGGCAGAGGAGAGAGGTCCCGTAACAGAGAATCTGTCTTCATGTCAGCAGAGAATTAGCCTGCATGTCATAGCAGAGAATCAGGCTTCACGTCACCCAACATTGGAACAGTCCATTGGCATATATTTAGGCCCCGGCACCCAGACAGAGGAGAGGTTCATTCAACTTTGTGTAGCCTCGCAATATAATGGTAAAATAAAAATAAAAATAGGATTGAATGAGGAAGTGCCCTGGAGTCCAATAATATATGGTTAAGGGGAGGTAGTTAATGTCTAATCTGGACAAGGGACGGACAGGTCCTGTGGGATCCATGCCTGGTTCATTTTTATGAACGTCAGCTTGTCCACATTGGCTGTAGACAGGCGGCTGCGTTTGTCTGTAATGACGCCCCCTGCCGTGCTGAATACACGTTCAGACAAAACGCTGGCCGCCGGGCAGGCCAGCACCTCCAAGGCATAAAAGGCTAGCTCTGGCCACGTGGACAATTTAGAGACCCAGAAGTTGAATGGGGCCGAACCATCAGTCAGTACGTGGAGGGGTGTGCACACGTACTGTTCCACCATGTTAGTGAAATGTTGCCTCCTGCTAACACGTTGCGTATCAGGTGGTGGTGCAGTTAGCTGTGGCGTGTTGACAAAAGTTTTCCACATCTCTGCCATGCTAACCCTGCCCTCAGAGGAGCTGGCCTTGACACAGCTGCCTTGGAGACCTCTTGCTCCTCCTCTGCCTTGGCCTTGGGCTTCCACTTGTTCCCCTGTGACATTTGGGAATGCTCTCAGTAGCGCGTCTACCAACGTGCGCTTGTACTCGCGCATCTTCCTATCACGCTCCAGTGCAGGAAGTAAGGTGGGCACATTGTCTTTGTAGCGTGGATCCAGCAGGGTGGCAACCCAGTAGTCCGCACAGGTTAAAATGTGGGCAACTAAGCTGTCATTGCGCAGGCATGGAGTCGCTCATGTGTGCCAGGCTGCCCAGGGGTAAGGACAAGCTGTCCTCTGTGGGAGGCGTATCGTCATTGTCCTGCCTTTCCCCCCAGCCACGCACCAGTGATGGACCCGAGCTGCGTTGGGTGCCACCCCGCTGTGACCATGCTTCATCCTCATCCTCCTCCACCTCCTCCTCATCCTCGTCCTCCTCGTCCTCCAGTAGTGGGCCCTGGCTGGCCACATTTGTACCTGGCCTCTGCTATTGCCAAAAACCTCCCTCTGAGTCACTTCGAAGAGACTGGCCTGAAAGTGCTAAAAATGACCCCTCTTCCTCCTCCTCCTCCTCCTGGGCCACCTCCTCTTCCATCATCACCCTAAGTGTTTTCTCAAGGAGACATAGAAGTGGTATTGTGACGCTGATAACGGCGTCATCGCCACTGGCCATGTTGGTGGAGTACTCGAAACAGCGCAACAGGGCACACAGGTCTCGCATGGAGGCCCAGTCATTGGTGGTGAAGTGGTGCTGTTCTGTAGTGCGACTGACCCGTGCGTGCTGCAGCTGAAGCTGCTCGCACAGTCTGTCCAGCATGTGCAAGGTGGAGTTCCACCTGGTGGGCACGTCGCATATGAGGCGGTGAGCGGGAAGGCCGAAGTTACGCTGTAGCGCAGACAGGCGAGCAGCAGCAGGATGTGAACGCCGGAAGCGCGAACAGACGGCCCGCACTTTATGCAGCAGCTCTGACATGTCGGGGTAGTTGTGAATGAACTTCTGCACCACCAAATTCAGCACATGCGCCAAGCAAGGGATGTGCGTCAAATTGGCTAGTCCCAGAGCTGCAACGAGATTTCGCCCTTTATCACACACCACCAGGCCGGGCTTGAGGCTCACCGGCAGCAACCACTCGTCGGTCTGTTGTTCTATACCACGCCACAACTACTGTGCGGTGTGGGGCCTGTCCCCCAAACATATGAGTTTCAGAATGGCCTGCTGACGTTTAACCCGGGCTGTGCTGAAGTTGGTGGTGAAGGTGTGTGGCAGACTGGATGAGCAGGTGGAAGAAGAGGAGGAGGAAGCCGAGAAGGAGGAGGTGGCAACAGGAGGCAAAGAATGTTGCCCTGCGATCCTTGGCGGCGGAAGGACGTGCGCTAAACAGCTCTCCGCCTGGGGCCCAGCTGCCACTACATTTACCCAGTGTGCAGTTAGGGAGATATAGCGTCCCTGGCCGTGCTTACTGGTCCACGTATCTGTGGTTAGGTGGACCTTGCTACAGATGGCGTTGCGCAGTGCACACTTGATTTTATCGGATACTTGGTTGTGCAGGGAAGGCACGGCTCTCTTGGAGAAGTAGTGGCAGCTGGGAACAACATACTGTGGGACAGCAAGCGACATGAGCTGTTTGAAGCTGTCTGTGTCCACCAGCCTAAATGACAGCATTTCATAGGCCAGTAGTTTAGAAATGCTGGCATTCAGGGCCAGGGATCGAGGGTGGCTAGGTGGGAATTTACGCTTTCTCTCAAATGTTTGTGAGATGGAGAGCTGAACGCTGCCGTGTGACATGGTTGAGACGCTTGGTGACGGAGGTGGTGGTGGTGTTGGTGGTACATCCCCTGTTTGCTGGGCGGCAGGTGCCAACGTTCCTCCAGAGGCAGAGGAAGAGGCCGAGGCGGCAGCAGCAGAAGAGGTAGCAGGGGGAGCCTGAGTGACTTCCTTGGTTTTAAGGTGTTTACTCCACTGCAGTTCATGCTTTGCATGCAGGTGCCTGGTCATGCAGGTTGTGCTCAGGTTCAGAACGTTAATGCCTCGCTTCAGGCTCTGATGGCACAGCGTGCAAACCACTCGGGTCTTGTCGTCAGCACATTGTTTGAAGAAGTGCCATGCCAGGGAACTCCTTGAAGCTGCCTTTGGGGTGCTCGGTCCCAGATGGCGGCGGTCAGTAGCAGGCGGAGTCTCTTGGCGGCGGGTGTTCTGCTTTTGCCCACTGCTCCCTCTTTTGCTACGCTGTTGGCTCGGTCTCACCACTGCCTCTTCCTCCGAACTGTGACAGTCAGTGGCACGACCTTCATTCCATGTGGGCTCTAGGACCTCATCGTCCCCTGCATCGTCTTCCACCCAGTCTTGATCCCTGACCTCCTGTTCAGTCTGCACACTGCAGAAAGACGCAGCAGTTGGCACCTGTGTTTCGTCATCATCAGAGACATGCTGAGGTGGTATTCCCATGTCCTCATCATCAGGAAACATAAGTGGTTGTGCGTCAGTGCATTCTATGTCTTTCACCGCTGGGGAAGGGCTAGGTGGATGCCCTTGAGAAACCCTGCCAGCGGAGTCTTCAAACAGCATAAGAGACTGCTGCATAACTTGAGGCTGAGACAGTTTCCCTGGTATGCATGGGGGTGATGTGACAGACTGATGGGGTTGGTTTTCAGGCGCCATCTGTGCGCTTTCTGCAGAAGACTGGGTGGGAGATAATGTGAACGTGCTGGATCCACTGGCGGCCACCCAATTGACTAATGCCTGTACCTGCTCAGGCCTTACCATCCTTAGAACGGCATTGGGCCCCACCATATATCGCTGTAAATTCTGGCGGCTACTGGGACCTGAGGTAGTTGGTACACTAGGACGTGTGGATGTGGCAGAACGGCCACGTCCTCTCCCAGCACCAGAGGGTCCACTAACACCACCACGACCATGTCCACGTCCGCGTCCCTTACTAGATGTTTTTCTCATTGTTATGGTTCACCACAACAACAAAAATATTATTTGGCCCAATGTATTGTATTCAAATTCAGCGGGATATAAATTTGAGGCCTAGTATTTAGGCGCTGGGTGACCGGTATGGATTTAGTGACAGAATTAGACTTGGAAATGCACAGTAGCGTGTGTGTGAAGTTATTCTGAATGACCCTATGTGCACCTTGAATATTATATACCCTTTTAGGGATAGATTTCAAATAGCTCTGATATAGCAGAAACCACTAAATTATGAAATTGCTAAATTGGGAATTGTATTTCAACCCAGAACAAAAAATGTGCTTTGGCGGACACTAAATAACTTGCCCATCCACAACAGAACAGCGGTAACGACAGATTTAGCAGGATATAAATTTGAGGCCTACTATTTAGGCGCTGGGTGACCAGAATGGATTTAGTGACAGAATTAGACTTGGAAATGCACAGTAGAGTGTGTGTGAAGTTATTCTGAATGACCCTATGTGCACCTTGAATATTATATACCCTTTTAGGGATAGATTTCAAATAGCTCTGATACAGCAGAAACCACTAAATTATGAAATTGCTAAATTGGGAATTGTATTTCAACCCAGAACAAAAAATGTGCTTTGGCGGACACTAAATAACTTGCCCATCCACAACAGGACAGCGGTAACGACCGATTTAGCGGGATATAAATTTGAGGCCTACTATTTAGGCGCTGGGTGACCGGTATGGATTTAGTGACAGAATTAGACTTGGAAATGCACAGTAGCGTGTGTGTGAAGTTATTCTGAATGACCCTATGTGCACCTTGAATATTATATACCCTTTTAGGGATAGATTTCAAATAGCTCTGATATAGCAGAAACCACTAAATTATGAAATTGCTAAATTGGGAATTGTATTTCAACCCAGAACAAAAAATGTGCTTTGACGGACACTAAATAACTTGCCCATCCACAACAGGACAGCGGTAACGACAGATTTAGCGGGATATAAATTTGAGGCCTAGTATTTAGGCGCTGGGTGACCGGTATGGATTTAGTGACAGAATTAGACTTGGAAATGCACAGTAGCGTGTGTGTGAAGTTATTCTGAATGACCCTATGTGCACCTTGAATATTATATACCCTTTTAGGGATAGATTTCAAATAGCTCTGATATAGCAGAAACCACTAAATTATGAAATTGCTAAATTGGGAATTGTATTTCAACCCAGAACAAAAAATGTGCTTTGGCGGACACTAAATAACTTGCCCATCCACAACAGAACAGCGGTAACGACAGATTTAGCAGGATATAAATTTGAGGCCTACTATTTAGGCGCTGGGTGACCAGAATGGATTTAGTGACAGAATTAGACTTGGAAATGCACAGTAGAGTGTGTGTGAAGTTATTCTGAATGACCCTATGTGCACCTTGAATATTATATACCCTTTTAGGGATAGATTTCAAATAGCTCTGATACAGCAGAAACCACTAAATTATGAAATTGCTAAATTGGGAATTGTATTTCAACCCAGAACAAAAAATGTGCTTTGGCGGACACTAAATAACTTGCCCATCCACAACAGGACAGCGGTAACGACAGATTTAGCGGGATATAAATTTGAGGCCTACTATTTAGGCGCTGGGTGACCGGTATGGATTTAGTGACAGAATTAGACTTGGAAATGCACAGTAGCGTGTGTGTGAAGTTATTCTGAATGACCCTATGTGCACCTTGAATATTATATACCCTTTTAGGGATAGATTTCAAATAGCTCTGATATAGCAGAAACCACTAAATTATGAAATTGCTAAATTGGGAATTGTATTTCAACCCAGAACAAAAAATGTGCTTTGACGGACACTAAATAACTTGCCCATCCACAACAGGACAGCGGTAACGACAGATTTAGCGGGATATAAATTTGAGGCCTAGTATTTAGGCGCTGGGTGACCGGTATGGATTTAGTGACAGAATTAGACTTGGAAATGCACAGTAGCGTGTGTGTGAAGTTATTCTGAATGACCCTATGTGCACCTTGAATATTATATACCCTTTTAGGGATAGATTTCAAATAGCTCTGATATAGCAGAAACCACTAAATTATGAAATTGTTAAATTGGGAATTGTATTTCAACCCAGAACAAAAAATGTGCTTTGACGGACACTAAATAACTTGCCCAGCCACAACAGTACAGCGGTAACGACAGATTTAGCGGGATATAAAATTGAGGCCTAGTATTTAGGCGCTGGGTGACCGGTATGGATTTAGTGACAGAATTAGACTGGGATATGGCCAAAAAATAACCACACTATTGCTGGCTAAATGCACTTGGTGTGACAGCTTGACCAACCACACTACTGAGGGTTAAATGCACTTGGTGACGGGCGCAGCTTGCCCCTGATGTAGTATATGGCCAAAAAATGAACAGACTATTGCTGGTTAAATGCACTTGGTGTGACAGCTTGACCAACCACACTACTGAGGGTTAAATGCACTTGGTGACGGGCGCAGCTTGCCCCTGATGTAGTATATGGCCAAAAAATGAACAGACTATTGCTGGTTAAATGCACTTGGTGACGGGCGCAGCTTGCCCCTGATTGAGTATATGGCTAAAAAATGAACAGACTATTACTGGTTAAATGCACTTGGTGTGACAGCTTCACCCTGATGTAGGCTTTAGCCAAAAAAACAACCACACCATTGAGGGTTAAATGCACTTGGTGACAGGCGCAGCTTGCCCCTGATGTAGTATATGGCCAAAAAATAAACAGACTATTGCTGGTTAAATGCACTTGGTGTGACAGCTTCACCCTGATGCAGGCTTTAGCCAAAAAACAACCACACCATTGAGGGTTAAATGCACTTGGTCGCAGCTTGGATGCACTTGGTCGCAGCACCGCACAAGACACAAAATGGCCGCCGATCACCCCAGAAAAAAGTGACTGACAAACGGTCTGGGCAGCCTAAAAACAGTGAGCATTTGAATTTCAGCAGCTCAATGATGCACAGCTGCAGATCGATCGATTAATCAAGTCCTTTGGAGGAGTTAATCTGCCTAATCTCGCCCTACTGTCGCAGCCGCAACCTCTCCCTACGCTAATCAGAGCAGAGTGACGGGAGGCGCTATGTGACTCCAGCTTAAATAGAGGCTGGGTCACATGGTGCTCTGGCCAATCACAGCCATGCCAATAGTAGGCATGGCTGTGACGGCCTCTTGGGGCAAGAAGTATGACGCTTGTTGATTGGCTGCTTTGCAGCCTTTCAAAAAGCGCCAAGAAAGCGTCACAAAAGCGCCAAGAAAGCGACGAACACCGAACCCGAACTTTTACGAAAATGTCCGGGTTCGGGTCCGTGTCACGGACACCCCAAAATTCGGTTCGAACCCGAACTATACAGTTCGAGTTCGCTCATCCCTACTTCTAGGCCTTCTAACGTCCCAAAAAAATGAAATATAATTTTCAAAATGATCCAAACATGAAGTAGACATATGGGAAATGTAAAGTAATAACTATTTTTTGGAGGTATTACTATCTATTATAAAAGTAGAGAGAATGAAATTTGGAAATTTGCTAATTTTTCATTTTTTTGGGGGGGTATTATTTTATAAATAAAAATAAAATATTTTGACTCAATTTTACCACTGTCATGAAGTACAATATGTGACGAAAAAACAATCTCAGAATGGGCTGGATAAGTAAAAGCGTTTTAAAGTTATTACCACATAAAGTGACACATGTCAGATTTGCTAAAAATGGCCTGGTCCTTAAGGTGAAAAATGGCTGGGTCCTTAAGGTGTTAAAGGATAACTGTCGTATTTATTAATTTTTTGGGAGTATTGGATTGTAGTGATTAATATCACCTTGGTGGCCCTATTTAAACTTTTCACTGTGTATTCAATTACCCCTTAATTCCACATTTTTGTTCCCTGTACTGCCTACTTTTACCTGTGCTTGAAATAGGGTTGCTAGGCATGGTCCGTCTATCTGTTGAAGGATGGAGGACGCAGAAGCACGCAGCGTGCAAGGTCACATTACTGACAGCCAGGGACTGTAAGTAAATGATTAAAGCCAGGTCCTCCCCAGCAGCTGATAACAGTGCCTGGGCTGTGTGCACTTCTCCCTGTCCCTGCGCTTGGCAGACGCTCCCTCACTCAGCAGAGCTGGAGAATGCAGAGTTGGTGCAGTGCACAACAGGGAAGGGAGAAGGGAGCAACATGTGGTAAGAGGACCCCTTTGTGCTGCAGGAGATTAACCCTTTAGGGGGAGGGCTCTGGTTACTGACCCTTTTTGGGGGCTATTGTTACTGGCTAGTGAGGGCAGGCGGGATTAGCCTCAGGGTGAGGGCAGTGGCGGCCATCTTAACTGAATAGTGAAATTGCAGTTTTATGCAGACTGGTTGCTAAGGGCTGAATCTTATTAAATATGGGGTATGTCAGTCTAATAGTAACTGATTCTGGAATATCATGTTATTAGTAACTACATATATGAAAATTGAAATTAGGATCTAAATGTGACAGTTATCCTTTAAATTGCACTCACTAATCCAAATGTTGTATATTGCATAGAATATGAAAGCTGTATATATTAAACTTGAATTTCACACGTGCAGATCTGTAAAATAGTGGATTTTGGCAAAAAAGTGTGTTTTTAAAAACCCAGAAAATAATGGCTGTATTTATAGCTTAAATTGCACATTGACTAATCCTGCAAATGCACCAGATGTTGTTTATTGCCAAAAAAGGTTGATTTTTAAAACCAGATTATTAGTGCAGTTTTTCAAGCTTGGATTTCAATGTCACAAAAGCACAGATGCAGTGCTGGTGCACTGAGCTTGCATAAATGGCTGCCGCCGCCCACCTAACTAACAGATAGATAAAAGTTATTTTTTTATGTCACTGGGGCCAGGGCAGGGTAAAAAGATTGTGCACTGCACCCACACAACTAAATGTATGTAGATCGCTGAGTTAGATTCCAGTTTTGAAAAAAGATTCTCTTCTATTCTCTCCCTGAAATCATCCTCTCCCTACACTAGTCACAGCAGAGTGATGTGCAGTGCTACGTGACTCCAGCTTATATAGGGGCTGGGTCACATGCTGCTCTGGCCAATCACAGCCATGCCATTAGTAGGCATGGCTGTGATGGCTTCTAAGGTCAGATAGTTAAACGCTTGTTGATTTGCTGCCCTGCAGCCTTTCAAAAAGCGCGAAGAAATCGCCGAACCCCGAACCCAAACTTTTACTGAAATGTTCGGGTTCAGGTCCGAGGTCCAAAAATCCTAAAGTTCGGTACAAACCCGAACTTTGCAGTTCGGGTTTGCTCAACCATAATAAAAGAATATGACAGCAGTATATAAACCTTGAATTTCACATGTGCTGATGCAGCAAGGGCTGTAATCCTGCAGAGGCACCAGATGTTGGATTTTGCCAAAAATGGGTGTTGCTTCAAAGCCAGTTTATTATTGCAGCATTTCAAGCTTGGATTTGAATGTCACAAAAGCTCAGATGCAGTGCTGGTGCACTGAGCTTGCATAAAATGGCCTCCACCGCCCACCTAACTAACAGACGGATAACGTTATTTTTCTCTGTCACTGGGCTCAGGGCAGGGTAAAGAGATTGTGCACTGCACCCACACAACTAAATTTATGTTGATCGCTGAGTTCAATTGGAGTTCTGATAACAGATTCTGTCCTATTCTCTCCCTCACAGCAGCAGCATCCTCTGCCTACACTAAGCACAGCAGAGTGAAGTACAGCGCTACATGACTCCAGCATATATAGAGGCTGGGTCACATGCTGCACTGGCCAATCACAGCCGTGCTTCTAAGGACACAGAGTTAAACGCTTGTTGATTGGCTGCTCTGCAGCCTTTCAAAAAGTGCTAAGACTTCAAAAAGACTTCACTCAAGAAATTGCTGAACCCTGAACCCGAACTATTACTGAAATGTTTGGGTCCGGTGTCCTAAAATCCAAAAGTTCAGTACGAACCCGAACTTTACAGTTCGGGTTCGCTCAACCCTAGTTGTGATGTGTTTTTCACGCGCGTGATAAGAAACGGAAGGTTTACAAACAACATCTCTTAGCAACCATAAGTGAAAAACGCATCGCACACACACTTGCGGATGCAATATGTTTTTCACGCAGCCCCATTTACTTCTATTAAAAACGCAGAATATAGAACATGCTTCAATTTTCACGCAACGTGATGTGTGAAAAAGTGGTGCGTGAAAAACAACACTCATGTACACAGACCCATTGAAATGAATGGGTCAGGATTCTGTGAGGGTGCTATGTGTTCACGTAAGGCATTGCACCAGCGCGGAAAACTCACTCGTGTGAAAGGGGCCTTATACACTCCACAAAAGGATTTAGAACATATCACTGCATAACACTAAACGGCAAATATATTTTTGTTTTGCACTAATACACGACAAAAAGGGCTTTAGAACATATAACGTCACCGCTGAACGGCAAATAGGCACTTATTTTTTTCCACTTATACAAGACACAAAAGGCTTTATAATATATAACTGCACAGCTAAACGGCAAATATATTTTTTGTTTTTCCACTTATACACTCCACAAAAAGCATTAGAACATATAACTGCACTGCTGAACGGCAAATCTATTTTTCTTTTGCCACTAATACACAATAAAAATGGCTTTAGAATATATGACGGCACCGCTGAACGGCAAATAATTTTTTGTGTGTGCTACTAATACACGCCAAACAGGGCTATAAATTTCACCCTTCACCACACAACAGCTAATAAATAGAGATGGCCTTGCGGTTCGCCAGGCAGTCGTTTCACTGCAAACTTTGCTTGTTGGCGATTCGCCAAACATGCAAACATATGGCGATATTCGTACGTGCCATTTTTTTGCATAGAGCCAAACTTTGACCCATGACACATCCATCAGGTGGGACAGGACAGCCAATTGAGACGTTTCAGCACATGGGCACACCCCCTACCTTATAAATAAACCTGATCTGGCCGCCATTTTACATTCAGTCTTTTGCCTGTGTAGGGAGAGGTTGCTGTGTGGAGCAGGGACAGACTGTTAGGGACACAAATCGCTAGCTATAAATAAACCCAATCTGGCAGCCATTTTACAGTCTGTAGGTAGACTGTTAGGGACACCAAATGCTAGCTAAGAGGGCCACAAAGTCCACAAGTAGGTGTGCTATTGATAGGTGTGACATACTAAGGGGTGTGATATACCTATAATATACTTTATAATAAAGAAAGTATATTATAGTGCATTTGTATAGTCCAGCAGTTGTGTGCGGTTCTGCTGAGATACCACAGCTAGATAAAGGGATAAACGGTATTGGAATAACTAATTGCAACTGGTGTAATATACCTGTTGCCCCTCAAAAATAAACTGATTGAGGGGTGTGATATACCTATAATATGCCGTCTAACATAGAAAGTATATTATAGTGCATTTGTATTGTGCTGCAGTTGTATGCGGTTCTGCTGATATACCACAGCTAGATAGAGGGACAAACGGGATTGGAATAACTAATTGCAACTGGTGTGATATACCTGTTGCCCCCCCCCCCCCCAAAAAAAAATAAAAAATGATTGAGGTGTGTGATATACCTATAATATACCTTCTATCATAGAAAGTATATTAAAGTGTATTTGTATTGTGCAGCAGTTGTGTGCAGTTCTGCTGAAATGCTGCAGCTAGATAAAGGGACAAATGCTTTTGGAATAACTAATTGCAACTGGTGTGATATACCTGTTGCCCCCAGAAAAATGATTAAGGGGTGCAATATCCCTGCTTCCACAAAATACTGATTAAGGGGTTTGATATGCCTTCTTCCACAAAATACTGATTGAGGGGTGTGACACACCGGCTTCAACAAAATATTGATTGAGGCCTGCGAAACACCGGCTGCCACCAAATATTGACTAAGGGGTTTGATATACTGGTGTCCAGCAAGTAATCATTAAGAGGTCCTATATACCTGTTTCCACAAAATACTGATAGAGGGGATAGATATACCGGCTTCCACCAAATATTGATTGAGGCCTGCGATACACCAGCTTCCACCAAATATTGATTAAGGGGTTTGATATACCACCTTACAGAAAATTCTCAATAATGGGTTATGTATACCTATTTCAACAAAATACTGATAGAGGGGATTGATATACTGGCTTCCACCAAATATTGATAGAGGTCTGCGTTACATTGGCTTCCACCAAATATTAATTAAGGAGTTTGATATACCAGCTTCCAGCAAATACTAATAAAGGGGTTCTATATAGCTGTTTCCACAAAATACTGATAGAGAGGATTGATATACCGGCTATCACCAAATATTTATTGAGGCCTGCGATACACCAGCTTCCACAAAATATTCATTTAGAGGTTTGATTTACCAATTTCCAGCAAATGCTCATTAAGGGGTTCTATATACCTGTTTCCACAAAATACTGATAGATGGTATTGATATACCAGCTTCCACCAAACATTGATTGAGACCTGTGATACACCAGCTTCCACCAAATATTGATTAAGGGGTTTGATATACCACCTTACAGCAAATTCTCAATAATGGGTTATGTATACCTATTTCAACAAAATACTGATAGAGGGGATTGATATACTGGCTTCCACCAAATATTGATAGAGGTCTGCGTTACATTGGCTTCCACCACATATTGATTAAGGGGTTTGATTTACCAGCTTTTAGCAAATACTCATTAAGGGGTTCTATATATCTGTTTCCAGAAAATACTGATAGAGGGGATTGATATACCGGCTTCCACCAAATATTTATTGAGGCCTGCGATACACTGGCTTCCACCAAATATTGATGAAGGGGTTTGATATACCAGTGTCACGGCGCGGTCTAGGAGGCGGGCACGTCCGAAGCGCATGGACATTATCAGCGCATCTAGCGTCGCCTGCGCTACTGATAATACTATGCGCGCCCCCCCCCCCCCCCTGTGCGTCTATGCAAATATTTGCGAATTGTTTTAGGGCTGAGCGCCGAGCTGATCACTCGGCGCTCGGCTGTGTAGTCTGTGTGGAGTCAGGTGACGACCCCTCTGGCTCCCTATTTAAACAGGCAGTCTGCTGGCCACAGACTGCCTTTTATTTTGGTTCCACCTTCGATTTTGTTTTTCCTCGCGCACTTACCTCCTGCTGATTTCCTGACGATTCTCTGCTTGCTCCATTTGAACTTTGTATCTCTCCTGGTATAGACTCCATCCGTTCACATTCTATTTTTTGTCTGGTCTGTCCTCCCTGCACTTATTCCAAGCTAGGGATTGCCGTCCAGTTGTCCCCTGTCATTAGGACTTGCGAGGCAAGTAGGCAGAGCCAGGGGTGAGGGTGGAGCACAGTGGTCACTTCTTTTCTCCCCTGTGTGTGTACGCAACCGTTACAACCAGCTTCCAGCAAATACTCATTAAGGTGTTCAATATACCTGTTTCCACAAAATACTGATAGAGGGGATTGATATACTGGCTCCCACCAAATACTACTCTTCTATAGGGACTTTGTCACAGGGTCATTTTGAAAATGACAGGCAGAGGAAGAGGCAGGCCATTCCGCAATGGTGGTGGGGGTCTGGCAGGTGCACCAGGCCAGAGACTAAGTGGGAAATTGGAGAAGGTGCGTGCGATTATGTCAAAAGACGCATCAGAGTTGGTTGAGTGGCTCGGGCAGGTGCACCAGGCCGGAGACTAAGTGGGAAATTGGAGAAGGTGCGTGCAATTATCTCAAAGGATGCATCCGAGTTGGTTAAGTGGCTCACTCAGCCTTCCGCTTCTGCACCCTCCTTATCCTCTGTATTTGCACCCTCCTCACTCTCTGCTGTATATACCCTCAAAGACACCACCACCATAGCCCCTCCACTTGAGTCAGAGGAATTATTTTCCCATCCATTCCTAGACCTTACTGATGCACAGCCATTCTTGGCATCGGATCAGGAAGAGGAGGTAGCAATGGCCACTACTCAGCGGTCTGACGTCAGTACCCAGATCAGCCAAGGATGGAGGTCCCCGCTGTTGCTGCCTACTCTGAGATCTCTAATGTCAGTGGTGGTGAAGGCGACGATGATGACGTGTCGATGGATGTCATGTGGGTGCCGACAAGAGAGGAAGAGGAGAAGAGTTCAGAGGAAGAGACAGAGCAGCAGAAAGGGAGTAGAAGGAGGAGAAGCAGGCAGAACTCGCAGTGCACAGGAGGCAAAAAGCAGACTGCAAATGTATCTGGAGTGAGCCATCCATCATGCACGGTCACATCTGGCGCTCCCAGGACGTTACAACCCACAATGCCACACCTCTGGCACTCCATGTCCTGCCTCTTCTCCTTCTCCTCTCTCCTCCCATTTGTCCTCCACTCCACCTTCCACCGTGGCGTCGTCGCGTTCTTCTGGCAAAAGGCAGGCTTGTTCGAACATAAAAAGTTGATGACACCGGAAACCCCTCTTTCCCGATGGCTGACCGCTGGCTTGTCGGAACTGCTAGCCCGCCAACTAATGCCACATAAATTGGTGGACTCGGAGGCCTTTAGAAAATGTGTGGCCATTGGCATATCGCAATGGAAGGTCCCCGGAAGGAAATATTTCCCCCAGAAGGGCATTCCAGAGCTATATAGCCACGTTCAGCGGCAAGTGAATGTATCTCTGGCACACAGTGTCAGTGCCAAGATACATCTGACCACAGACACGTGGTTTAGCAAACACAGGCAAGGAAGGTACATAACTTTTACTGCCCACTGGGTGAACCTTCTGACGGCTGTCAAGCATGTCAACCGTGGCACCCGTGTAGATTGCATGCAGGCTTGCCTATTTTTCTTGTACTCCTACTCCATCTTCTCCTTTGCTGACTTCTCCTTTTCCACTGCTACTGCCTCTTCCGCTGCACCCTCCAAGCTCCCCAGAACCTATTCGACGTGCCTGGTGAGACGTTGTCATGCTGGTTGTGCCTGGAAGCCAAGAGCCACACCGGTCCTGAACTGCTTTCAGATCTGCAGTCACAAGCTGATCAGTGGCTAGACCCCCTCAATTTGACAGTTGGTATAGTGGTGTGCAACAACGGTGCCAATCTTCTAAACGTGCTAAAACAGGGCAAAATGATACATGTGCCATGCATGGCACATGTCCTGAACTTACTCGTGCAGCGATTCATTGCCAAATACCCCCGCGGTCCAGGAAGTCTTGCGGCAGGCCAGGAAAATCTCTGGCCATTTTAGAAGATCTTACACCGCCATGGCTCACCTTACTGACTTTCAGCGACGACACAACCTGCCCGTCAGATGTCTGATTTGTGACAGCCCTCTGTGCTAGAACTCCACCTTGTATTTGCTTGATAGGCTGCTCCAGCAGAAATGTGACTTTATAGACTACCTTAAAGGGACACTGACAGGCCCAAAAAGCATATTTAGGGGTATATATGACAGTATTGGTCTTATACAGGGTATTAGAATCATCTAAGTATCCCCCCTGTCCGCCTCATAAATACAGTAAAAAGAAGTTTTATAACCTGCTTTCCTGGCGTTCAATCTGCCCAAGGGGCGGTGCTTCATATCAACTTGCGCCCATCCAGCCTCGCCACAACTGCCATTTTAAGCGCCGCCCAGCTCATCAATATTCACTGAGCTGGGCGGCTACTCTGAAGCGCTGTACTAGTGTCCCCGGCCATCTTCAGCGCATGCGCCCAGCACCCTCACTGGCCGGGATCGCATCGCGCGTCTGCTTTATGCGCATGCGCTGTGTCACTGCTTTATATACTAGTATTCCACACAACCTAGTTTTGATTTCTCTTTGCTGGTTCCTTAACAAATACAGTGATTATTCAGATGGGCTTCAAGAATACATGGGGATAGTGGTGAATGACCTGCTCCTTGTATGGTCGGGTGATGTGGCGGCCATACCACTGTTCCTTGACTATATCAATTCATGTGTGGAGTCTATTTCTTTCGGTCTCCAACATCAGAGCAGATACATATGCTTCTTGGATTTGTGTTTGGAGGGGGACTGCACCACTTCTGAAGTTATCACCACTACATATAGAAAGGAACTAGAAGGTAATACGATATTGCATGCCAATTTGTGTCATCCACCCCATACAATTCGGAGTATTCCTAAAGCAGAACTCATTCGAGCGTGACGCAATTGTTAGAATATTCATTTATTCGCACACGAAGCTAGGAATATTACAGATAGGCAAATTGGTAGGGCTTATTCTCAAAAATCTGTTGCCTCCTCTGTCACTGAAGTTTCATTTATGGATAGAGTTCCTCTTGTGTTTCTGAAAGTAAAGTCATGGCCCCAGACAAATACCATATCTAAATGCTGCCAGCACACATTTTGCGATTTTGCATGCAGGTGACACCTCTAATCTGGTGGTTCAAGAATTGAGAGAGTTTTTCTTCCAACCAGAGGGGGTGATCATAGGAGGAAACTTTTAAATCGAGAGGCATATTGGATTTTCAAACTGGGATCAAGACAGCCTCAAGGTCTTAATAAAAGACATGATTTAATTTTACACTATTAGGGGAGTTTTCCGCTCTCCCCTTTATGTTTAGATGTTCCATTATCATTATATATTTTTCTACTTTGCCATTGTCTTTTATATATGCACCAACTACGTATTCATATAGATGTTTTGGTCAGCACATGTGATTTTAATTTTCTCTATGTATGTTTAAAGGGATTGGACATGTGATTGCACCTTGCGTGCAGCCCCTCACGATCATGTGATCGATTGATTGCATGGCCATCTGTGTGAGCTGCTCATAGGTTGCGATCCCATTACCAGTTCGATAAGTCATGAGGAACGACCGATATTTGTTAGTGGCCTGAAATACGTAACCGAACATCCCTGTCGAAGATTTTATGCCGCAATAAAAATTTAGAATTTTCCACCACTTCTTGAGCTGGATTTTCTCCGCTTTCAAATTTATCGACTACCTGTATGAACTCTGCGGCAGGACAGGTTCTGGGGAGCTTGATTTCTTTTCACTGCACCAGTGGCTGCTCATGCGCGACGCATGCAGACTTCTCCAGCCAATTGATGAGATCACCAAACTGGTCAGCCACAGCCAGGGCGCCATGACTGACATAGTGCCTTAAGCCTTCTTTAGGGAGCGTGCAGTGTGTTGTGTCATTGATCAAGCTGATGAGGAGCAGGCGTTAGAAAATGAGGAAGTCGCTATGCTGGATGAATTCCCGGGGGGGCTACTCTATCTAAGACAAGTCAGCAGGAGTCTGAAGAGGAATCAAAGGAGGATGGTGCCTGGGGGGAGAAGGTGGGGGAGGAGCAAGATGGGTAGGTTTTAAACTTTCGGGGATCCCTGGTATTGTCCGTGGATGGGGGGAGGAGACTGAGGACAAGATTCTCCTCGGCGATGAGCAGGAGCCAGGGCGCTCCACCGCTTCCAATTTAGTGCAAATTGGGGCCTTCATGCTCCAGTGTTTGAAGAGGGACCCCTGTATAAAAAGCATAAAGGGCAAGGACCAGTACTGGGTGGCAACTTACTTAGACCCCCAGTACAAACACAAAATGGCAGACATTTTACCAGCATCACAAAGGGCTGTCAGAATTTAGTATTTACAGGCCATGCTGCGGAGATGCTGCATTCTGCTGTTGTGGGCGCTGGCAGAGGAATTTTCACCCAGAGAGAAACAGTTGCGGGTACAATCCTACTGCGCATGCAAGAAGAGGGTGGCTTGAAGATGTGTTGGTCACTTCGGATAGGAGATCATTCTTGCAGTCAACCCATCGACAGCTGCCCTCTGGATCCAGCTTCAAATAAAGCCTAGACCGACAGGTGTGCAACTACATCGAGTTAACGGCCAATGTGGGCGCTCTGAGAAGCGAGGAACCCCTGACTACTGGGTGTGCAGGCTTGACCTGTGGCCAGAGCTGGCACAATTTGACATGGAACTCTTGGCTTGCCCCTTGTCGAGTGTCCTGTCTGCAAGGATGTTCAGCGCAGCAGGGGGGATTGTGATAAGCACACTCGCCTAGCTCACGACAGTGTGGACTACCTCACATTGATAAAAATTAATGAGGCATTATTCTCGGAGTAATTAAACACCCGTGATGACCACGTTTATTTGAATTTCCTCATGCCAGCCCACACATATCCGTACCTACCCAGAATAAAGAATGGTCCCTGTCTTATGTAAAGACAGCGGCATAAAAGGCCTTTTCTGTCCGGTGAATGCCTAATGTTTGGCACCTACACTCCACTGGCCTGCATTAAAATTGGTATCCAATGACTATCTAATATACCTCCAGCCACATAATCACTTTACGGTGAATGCCTAATTGTTGGGGCCTCGGACAAATTCAACACCTTTGACGACCACATGTTATCGAATTTTACCTATTATCATTTGGTGTTTATTTAAGAGAGGGGATTTCGTTAGCCATGTTTTTTATCCAATTTAATATGTTTAGTTCTTTTAAACATATAATATACCTAATATACCTCCTAATATACCTCCAGCCAAATAATCACTTGATATTTCCTGTCCGGTGAATGCCTAATGTTTTGGGTCTGTACTCCACTGGCCCGCAGTAAAATTGCTATCCAATGACTGCCTAATATGCCTCCAGCCACATAATCACTTGATGTTTTCTGTCCGGTGAATACCTAATGTTTGGGGCCTGTACTCCACTGGCCTGCATTAAAATTGATATACAATGACGGTATAATATACCTCCAGCCACATAATCACTTGATCTTTTCTGTACGATGAATGCATAATTTTTGGGGCATATAATCTAACTGGCCAACAGTAAAAATGTTATACGATGACCGTGTAATGTACCTCCAGCCACATAATCACTAGTCCTTTTTTGTCCGGTGAATGCCTAATGTTTTGGGCCTGTACTCCACTGGCCTGCAGTAAAATTGTTATACAATGACAGTCTAATATGCCTCCAGCCACATAATCAATTGACCTTTTCTGTCTGGTGAATGTTTACTGTTTGGGGCCTGTACTCCAATGGCCTGTAGTAAAACTGACATCCAATGACCATTTGATATACCTCCAGCCACATAATCACTTGATGTTTTCTGTCCGGTGAATGCCTAATGTTTGGGGCCTGTACTCCACTGGCCTGCAGTGAAATTGATATCCATTGACCATCTAATATACCTCCAGCCACATATTCACTTGATCTTTTCTGTCTGGTGAATGCCTAATGTTTGAGGGCTGTACTCCAATGGCTTGCAGTAAAACTGATATCCAATGACCATCTAATATACCTCCAGCCACATAATCACCTGATATTTCCTGTCCGGTGAATGTCTAATTGTTGGGGCCTATACTCCACTGGCCTGCAGTAAAATTGATATCCAATGACCGTCTAATATACCTCCAGCTACATAATCACTTGATCTTTTCTGCACGGTGAATGCCTAATTGTTGGGTCCTCAGAGGCATTCAACACCTATGACGACCCCATGTTATAGAATTTCATCTATTATCATTTGGGGTTTATTCAAGAGGGGGGATATCGTTAGCAATGTTTTTAATCCAATTTTACATTTTTAGTTCTTTTAAACATATGTATTTGACATGCATTTGTACTGGCCTGCAGTAAAATTGATATCCAATGATCGTCTAATATACCTCCAGCCATATAATCACTTGATATTTTCTGTACGGTGAATGCCTAATGTTTGGGGCCTGTACTCCAGTGGGCTACAGTAAAATTCTTATTCAGTAATCGCATAATGTACCTCGAGCCACATAATCACAATTTCTTTTATGTCAGGTTAATGCCAAATTTTTAGGGCCCGCACTCCAGTGGCCTAAAATAAAATATTTCTAGGCTTAAGCAGGGCACATTTTTGAGAATTACCCTTTTACATGCATACAAATGGCCCATGATTAAAATACTTTTTTTTTGTGGCAATTTTTGTCATTTATCCCCCTCTAGTATGTCACTGTCTATGTTGTGGGACTATTTGTGCACTTATAGTAAGTATTTGGCGGCTGCAAATATGACCTGAAGGTTTTTCAGGTTCGCCTGCCATTAAAGTGAAACTTGTGGTTCGCGAACATTTGATCGCGTTTGCGCGATCACGTTCGCGAATTGTCCCAGACGATGTTCGTCCATCACTACTAATAAGCCTTTTTTTCCCAACTAATGCAAGACAAAAAATGCTTTAGAACATCTAATAACTTGACTTTTTTTTCGTGTTTTGCTACATTACAGTCTTAAGTTCAATGTTTTGTTAATCTGAATTTATGTGATGGATCAGAACACAATAGTCTAATTTGGTGAAGTGAAATGAGAAAAATATATAAATTAAACTATTTTAATATAATAGTTTAGAAATAGAAAACAGAAAATTCATCCCCTTTGTTAGGAAGCCCATAAAAAGCTCTGATGCAACCAATTACCCTCAGAAGTCACATAATTAGTGAAATTATGTCCACCTGTGTGCAATCTAAGTGTCACATGATCTGTAATTACATATACACACCTTTTTTTAAAGGCCCCAGAGGCTGCAGCACCTAAGCAAGAAGCATCACTAACCAAACACTGCCATGAAGAACAAGGAACTCTCCAAACAAGTAAGGGACAATGTTGTTGAGAAGTACAAGTTAGGGTTAGGTTATAAAAAAAAAATCCAAATCTTTGATGATCTCCAGGAACACCATCAAATCTATCATAACCAAATGGAAAGAACATGGCACAACAGCAAAACTGACAAGAGACGGCCGCCCACCAAAACTCACAGATCGGGCAAGGAGGGCATTAATCAGAGAGGCAGAACAGAGACCTAAGGTGACTCTGGAGGAGCTGCAGAGTTCCACAGCAGAGACTGGAGTATCTGTACATAGGATGACAATAAGCCGTATGCTCCATATCCATGGGCTTTATGGCAGAGTGGCCAGAAGAAAGCCATTACTTTCAGAAAAATAAATAAAAATAGGCACGTTGTGAGTTTGTGAAAAGGCATGAGGGAGACTCCCAAAATGTATGGATGAAGGTGCTCTGGTCTTATGAGACTAAAATTGAACTTTTGGGCAATCAAAGAAAATGCTATGTCTGGCGCAAACCCAACACATCACATCACCCAAAGAAGACCATCCCCACAGTAAAACATGGTGGTGGCAGCATCATGCTGTGGTGTTGTTTTTCAGCAGCCGGGACTGGGAAACCGGTCAGAGTTGAGGCAAAGATGGATCGTGCTAAATACAGGGATATTCTTGAGCAAAACCTGTACCACTCTGTGTGTGATTTGAGGCTAGGACAGAGGTTCACCTTCCAGCAGGACAATGACCCCAAACACACTGCTAAAGAAACACTTGAGTGGTTTAAGGGGAAACGTAAATGTGTTGGAATGGCCTAGTTAAAGGTCAGATCTCAATCCAATAGAAAATCTGTGGTCAGACTTAAAGATTGCTGTTCACAAGCGCAAACCATCCAACTTGAAGAGGCTGGAGCAGTTTTGCAAGGAGGAATTGGCAAAAATCCCAGTGGTAAGATGTGGCAAGCTCATAGAGACTTATCCAAAGCAACTTAGAGCTGTGATTGCCACAAAAGATGGCTCTACAAAGTACTGACTTTAGGGAGGGGTGAATAGTTATGCACATTGACTTTTTCTGTTATTTTGTCCTATTTGTTATTTGCTTCACAATAAAAAATAAATAAAAAATAAATAATCAAAGTTGTGGGCATGTTCTGTAAATTCAATGATGCAAATCCTCAAACAATCCACGTTAATACCAGGTTGTGAGGCAGCAAAATACGAAAAAAGTTAAGGGGGTGAATACTTTTGCAAAGCACTGTATAACTATACCGCACAAGGGCAAATAAGAGATAGAAAAATGTACTTGTAATAAACCCTGTTAATGGCTGTATCAAAGAGCACTTGCACCCCAATAACAAGAACAGTTTGCTGGAATTACAGACCTGTATAATGGCTATTTGGATCCCCAGTCAGTGCAGCAAGGTGTAATAGGATTGTTCCTATTACCCAGGCTGTAACCTCCACTACTGAATCCTGTTCAACATAAATGCTGTGGAATGATTCATCCCTATCCTTTCCCTACACCTTAAATAATCTTTCCCTGCACTTGTAAATCTTTTTTTTTTTTTTTAGCACAATTAAGTTTTTCCTAGCACTGTCCCTAGCCCCTGCTCACATCTCTCCCTGCCCTAAGTATACTGGAAAATGTCAGAATCAGAGATGGTTAAGGCTATTTATAGGGCTGTGACATCACAGGGGCTGGCTGGCTGCTGATAGGCTGCATGCATGGCATTGTGGGTGATCCCTTATTCCCAGAGTACCTTGCTCCATGTCCTTTCACTTGCAGCAGCCATTTTAGGAAAAAATTTGATTTGTTACCACAAAGTGTGAGGAAATTCGGATTCGGTGCAAATTAAATTTTCCTGAAATTTGAATCGAGTTCCACTTCGTCAACTTTGATTTGCAATCATTTATATTGCAGATGATGATATCATAGTGGGAAGCTTGGGAAAATTTCCAATTGGGATGAAATAAAAAAATAAATACAAATTCTGCTATGGTTTTCTAAGTTTATTTTTAGCATTGTTCTCTATCCTGTAAAACTGACCTACGATATTACTTTCATGCTATAGGTCAGTACAATTACATAGTTTTCTTTTATTGTGTTTTAATACTTTAAAACATAACTCAAAAAAGCAGATTAATTTTTTTGTATTGCCATATTCTAACCCCCTTAACTTTTTTTTATAGTATGTCTACGGAGCTGTGTGAGGGATCATTTTGGAGTGTGTATGACTTGTAACTCTTTTTTTTGGAAGATAAAGCGAAAGAAAAACAGTCAGTCAGTCAGTCAATCGACTGGCTTGATTTTTTTTTTCCGCTATGGTGTTACATTGTATGGGATAAATATGTTTATTTTTTAATAGCTCAGGCATTTAGCTATTTGAATTTTTAGATACTTTTTGTTACATTTTATTAACCTTTTTTCCCATTAGGGATATTAAACATGTAATCATTAGATCACTTTTGTTATAGACTGTAATGAATTACCATTGTAGCTTATGAGACATTCAGTACATTCCTATGGAGCTTTGCCACAGGCAGGGCTCCATAGGAACTATTGCTTTTCTAGCCTTGGATACTTTTGATGGACTGAGGCTACCACAACACATGTGTCTCCCGATTGCTGTGGGGGGAGCAGTTCAGGTCCCAGGAGCACAATACTCCCTAGGAAAAGTCTCACAGACTTCTGATGGGTTAAATGTCTGTAATTAGCATTATTACAGATTGCAGACATTGCTTCCAGTTGTCTGCTGTCTAATGAGCAGACACCATCTTTTAAGTTCGGACATCCAGCATGCATGTTCAGCAGATGTCTTTAAGAAGTTAAAATGGTTTTCCAAAGTTTAACACTTATGACCTACCAGAATAGGTCATCAATATGTGAGCCGTGGAGGTCTGTCTCCCAGCATCCTTACCAATCAGCTGTTTAAACCGTAAGTGGTGTTCTACTAAGCACTGTAGGTTCTTGTGAAGGGAATTGAGCCGCAATATAAAGCACAAATGCTATACAATGTATGCTGCTGTGCTTGGTAAGCTGAGAGGAGGCCACAATGCTCCTCGGAAAGCCTCAGCTCTTCAAATAGTTGATCAGTAGTAGTGCTGGGTATTGGAACCCCATCAATCAGATACTCTTGGACTATCCTGAGGATAGGTCAAGTAATGGACTCACCTTCTGGCCCTGCATGGTGGCACTGCTGGCATTGTTCCATTGCTATGGCAGTAGTCCCCATTGACATGGGAGCTGCTTGGCCTGTCAGGGAATAGAGGCATTGGTCCAATCAGGTGTGGCTCTAGGATCACATGCTTTCTTCCAAAGGGAGACTTAAGCAGGCAACTGCTTGGCTGTCAATGTTGTTGTTGCTGTATCACTGGCATTTCTTTCTGCTTTTTGGATTCTTGGTTTTCAGACCTTTCGTGACCTGACTCTGATTTTGTACTGGCCTCTGTGTTTATTTCTTGGGTCATTTTCTGATCGGATTAGTCTCTCTACCCCTTCCTTTCTGGTTAGGTTCAATGCACTTAGAATTAGTAATGCTACCTAGTTGGGGCCGCTATTTTGGCCTCATCATTCAAATAGATAAGGACAATGGTGTGGGTTGAATTCAGTGCTGCACTGTTCATTACCTGTTATTATACTGTAGGTCATTATTATGAAATTCTCTTAAAACCCCTTTATAGGAATCATTGAACAAATAGCAAAAATCCTGATTCTCTCCATCATCTAACACAGAAGTGTTGGTTTTTGCATAAATGTTTAAAATAGGTGGATGACTTTATCGTAACAGACACACTATTTTAGAAGAAAAAATAACAAGTAATCAACAGAAAGGCTATGTTCAATATCTTCAATAGCGTATGTTTTTTCCCCCCCTCTCTTTAGATAAAAAGAAGACACCCCTACTAAGAGGGGGCAGTGAAGACAGAGATGATAGAAGTGGAAGAAATTTCTGGGGCCGCAAGAAAGAAGAGCAGGAGGAATCTGCCAAGCCCTGGCTCAAAGGCATGATGTCAGACTGAGAGGTGACATCAACATCATGCTGCTTGCTGCTACTTCTACTCCTTGCTGGACATATAGAGCAGACTGAGCTGCTAATATGCTGCTACTTCAACCACCCACATTCTGACTCACAATGATGAGGCACAGTCTTTAATTCTGTTATTTTCTAGACATTTTATTATGAGGCATCTTTAAGCAATGAAAATTCATAGTCTTTTATTATAAAAAAATTTAAATGGTAGGGAAATTGCAAATTTTGTTGGGAATTCACAAGGTGCAATTAAACACCCCTCCTCTTCTAAGAACACATTGCACACTGGTATTGATAATTTACAATGGTATATTGATGCAACACAATGCCTGAAATTTAGCTTGTCATACTAATGCAGTACAATATCTTGAATTTAAGCTATTATATGAACTCAGTACAATGCTGTGAATTAACCTGTTATACTAACACAGTACAATGCTTTGAATTAAAACTGTTTTACTAATAAAATGCACTGAATTAAAACGTTATACTAACGTAGCACAATTCATTATGTTTAAACTGTCATACCAATGTAGTACAATGCATTGTATGAAACTGTTATACTAACACAGTACAAAGCGTTGAACTTAAACCATTATACTAATGCAGTAAAATACATTTACTTAAACTGTTATACTAATGCTGTACAATGCATTGTATGAAACTGTTTTACTAGCACAGTAAGATTCGTTAAATTTAAACCATTAGGCATCTTTCACACAGGCTTCCCGGATTTGCTCCGGATGCGTTGCATGTGCATTGCAGGAAACCCTTGTGAGTGCACGCGCAATTTCGTCCATTTTTACTGCGATTACATTGCGTTGTTCAGTTTTTATTGCGTGGGTACAATGTGCTTTGCATGCGCGTGATAAAAAACAGAATTTGGTACCCAGACCCGAACCCTGACTTCTTCACTGAAGTTCAGGTTTGGGTTAGGTGTTCTGTAGATTTTATTATTTTCCCTTATAGCATGGTTATAAGGGAAAACAATAGCATTCTTAATACAGAATGCTTACTAAAATGTCGATTGAGGGGTTAAAAAAAAACAACTCACCTTATCCACTTGATCGCGCAGCCAGCATCGTCTTCTTCAAGTGGATAAGGTGAGTTATTTTTTTTAAATATTTTTGTAAGCATTCTGTATTAAGAATGCTATTATTTGCCCTTATAACCATGTTATAAGAGAAAATAATACAATGAATTTACTTTAATGGGGTCCGGGTTTGCTCATCCCTATCATCTCCTAGCAACCATGCGTGAAAATCGCACTGCATCCACACTCGCTTGTGGATGCTTACGATTTTCACGCAGACCCATTTATTTCTATAGGGCCTGCGTTGAGTGAAAAACACATAATATAGAACATGCTGCAATTTTCATGCAACGCACAAGTGATGCTTGAAAATCACCGCTCATATGCACAGCCCGATTGAAGTGAATGGGTTCAGATTCAGTGCAGGTTCAATGCGTTCACCTCACGCATTGCGCCCGGACGGAAAACTCGCCCGTGTGAAAGGGGCCTTATACTATTGCAGTACAAAGCATTGGTAGAAAAATTGCAACTGGTTTCCAGAAAGAAAAAGGTAAAAAATGTGAACATATTCAGGTTAATGCTGCTAGGAATATGCATGTAAAAAAAAAAAAACAACAACAAAAAAAAATAAACTCTAAAAGCTTGATAAAAAATAAATAAATATGCTGATTTGCAGGAAAAATGAGGTTTGTGCAGGCAATGCAGGACTTTTGTGATTGCAGTGCATTACATGAAGTTCTCCACTTGCCCGCAGCTGTCCCTACTATTGTAAAACACAAATGCACACTGACCTTATGCTTTCCCACTTATAAACCCCAACTTTTCTGCCCATTAATGCAATCTACCCAACTAAATAATTCCCTAAACTATCAGATTAACAGCATAATATATGGCTAGCTTGTGTCTTTAATTGCTGCCTGCCAGGACACATGCCACAAATGTCCTCTCACATGGCAGACTGAGCTCAGAATGGGGTCTGTGCTTTACCCAGAGCTGAAGGATCAGCCAAAATCAGATTGGCTCACAGGCAGCCTGTCCGCCAATCAGTGTGGCTATGGGCATATGATGCTCCATCTTCATCCTTCCTACCCTGTTCCCCTCACATTTTCAAAGTAAAATGGCTGGCTCCGTTTTTTGCTTTTTTTCCCAATACATTTTTTATTGAAGATAGATTTTGTGCATAAGTCGAAATAAACAAAGTACAGGAAATAATACAGAAATAATAATAATAACAATAATAATGGCAAATAATAAACATAAGGGGTTCCATACATGAGTACAAAGGACATGACTTTTAAATGATGTTGTATTAGCCATGATCAATAAATGCCACACCAATGTGTGGTGCAGTATATGACAATCTATATGCAGTATACATTAATACCATATGATTGCAGACAGGAGGTATTGAACATTTAAGGAAAGAGCCAGAAGCCGAATAGACTACCCCAAAGCAGTATAAACACAATTACAGTCAAAGAATATAATCAAAGAAGGTAATGTGGCAGTGGATCTGCGAATGGACTGGACAACCATAATAACCACTTATTATGTAGCGCTATTCTAACTTTCACCCATGAAGCAAATGTAAATTCACATTGCATGTGGTAATTCACCCCTTTAAGAACTTCATTAACTAGCGGAGACCGTGCATCCTTCCATTGGCGAGCAATCACTTTTTTCAATGCAAAAAGAATATGCGCCACTATACCTCTGCTAGCAACAGGAATTTCCACCAGGCCAATGCCAAGAACTGCTAACTCCGGGCTTAATATTTCTTTAATTCCAGTTACCTCTTCAAGAACTTTAGAGACTGAGACCCAAAATTAAGTTAGTGTGGGGCACGCCCACCACATGTGATATGGAGAGCCTGTCTGACCACAGCCCCTCCAACACAATGGGGAATAACCGGGAATAGTATGAGCCAACCTATTTGGTGTAAGATACCATCTTAATTGAACTTACAGTACATAGCATCCGCCCATTCATCCAGAGAGAACTCCTTCCCCATTTCAACCTCCCACCTGACCATGAAAGGCTGCTTACACTTTTTGCCTGAGGGCAGCAGAGATGCATACCAGAATGAGAGGCTAGAATGAGAATTAGTGCTATCCCCTAGCATTCTGCCTAGTGTGCCACATTCTTCTCCCGCCCCATCAAATGTGAGAGAGGAGAGAAAATGGCGTATTTGTAAATATTAGTAGAAGAGAGAATTAGGCAGCTTATATGTGGAGTGTAGTGTCTCAAAGGTTTTTAGGGTGGAATGGTCAAACAGGCTCCCCACTGAATCAATCCCACAGTTTAGCCAGTTTATGATTTGAAGTGTAGGGATATGGTATTCAATGGCCGAGATGGGAAGATATTTTTTCTCCAGGGGGAAAGGTGTTTTAGATTTGAAAACATGGGTCCATGCAAATATGGATGCTTGCATTGTGCTTAGGGGCATAGGAAAGATAAAGGGCTTCAACAAGTACGCTGCCAGGATTGACTTTAGGGACCTCCTTCTAACGTAATTCTCCTCAATGCTAAGCCAGCCATGAGATGCATTAGGGGACCACCATTCCATGGCCTGATCTAATAAGTTAGCCAGGTAATAGCTGTATAAGTCTGGGACTCCCAGTCCACCTGTACGGAGGGAGGGATACAACACTTTTTTATTAATCCTTGGGTGGGTTCCTCCCCATATAAAGTTGAGCATGTCAGTTTGTAACTTCTTAATGCAGGTTCTGGGAATTTTCAGGGGAATACATCTAAAGATATACAGGATCTTCAGAAGCACAAGCATTTTAACTGTGTTAATTATTGCTATCCATGAGAGCGTTGTTTTGCTATATTTGGCGTAATCTTTCTGCAAATCAGTTCTCAACGTTTTAAGGTTGAGGGGTAATATATCTGACAATGAACTTGTCAGCTCAATACCTAAGTAACGTATCGATTCAGTGACCCAGTTGTAGGGGTAATTCCTGCTTAGTTCTTGTTGTAAACTTTCAGACACATTAATAGGCAGAACATTAGTTTTACTAACGTTTAACTTCTAGTACGATATCGAGGAGTGTTGATCCAGAATCTCATTAACCGCTCGGAGCGACGTTAAGGGATCAGAAAGCATCAGGATAACGTCATCAGCGTACAAGCCTATAGAATGCGAACATCTCCCTACTTTGATTCCTGAGATCTGAGTACAGGTGCAAATTTTTTCAGCCAGGGGTTCCATTACCAATGCGAATATCAGGCGAATATCAGGGGTGATAATGGGCACCCCTGCCTAGTCCCATTAGTAATCGAAAAGGGTGCTGACAAGAATCCCAACACATTCGCTTTGGGTGCTGAGTATAAACCTAGGATAGCCTGTAGAATATGTCCCTCAAACACAAATTTCCGGAGGGTCTGGTCCAGGAATCCCCAGTGCACCCTGTCAAACGCTTTTTCAGCGTCCAAGGAGACAAAGATCGTGGGGATCCTGGACCATCCTGCAATCTGAAGTAAGTCTATGATCTTTCTTGTGCCGTCTCTGCATTGCCTTCCTGTCACAAAGCCCACTTGGTCAGGGTTTATTAGAGCAAGCAGTACCACATTAAGACGGGAGGCTATTATTTTGGCAAACAGTTTAAGGTCTGCATTCAGCAGGGAGATTAGCCTGAAATTCTCAGGGGCATCAGGAGTCTTGCCTGGCTTAGGTAAAGTAACTACCGTGGCTGTTAACATCTCAGGTGGAATATCCCCAGTAGTCAAGAATGTGTTGTACAACTTAGTCAAGTGGGGAAGCAACGTGCTTTGGAATGTTTTATAGTACTCCACTGGGAGTCCGTCTGGTCCTGGGGCTTTATTAGATGGGGTAGCCTTAACCGCAGTAAGAATTTCTGCGGCGGAAATTGGTCTGTTTAGAGCACTTAGATCATCTGAGGACACTGTGGGGAGCTTAAGAGAAGCTAGATATGTCGAGATTGACTCAACAGACGGTTGGATGGTATTGTCATCTAATCTCAGATTATACAAAGAAGAGAAATACGATGCGAAAGCGTCTGCTATTTCTTGGGGTGCGTATACACTTTTTTGTTATATTTTAGTGTGGTTATCCTGGCTGCAGCTGCTCTGCTCTTTAACCTGCGCGCCAGTAACGCCCCTGCTCTATCACCCATATGATAAAAGTTGGAATGCATTCGCTTCATACCCAATTCTTGGTGATATAAAAGAAGGGTTCTGAGTGCAGTTCTACACTCCTGGAGAGAGGCTAATGTTGAAGGGTTATTATGAAGTTTATGACTCTTTCCCGCAGATTGCAACCTAGTTAGAGCATCTTGGAGAGCTTTGCGTCTGCTTTTATTCATTCTTGCCGCTAGATGTAATAAGATCCCCCTCATAAATGCCTTATGAGTGAGCCTTAAAGAATTCGTACTAGTCTGGTGTAGATCATTAAACTGCAAGAACTCCTGCAAAGTATCTGTGATCTTTTTAACTCTCTCAGGGCATTTAAGAAGATAAGTATTCATTCTCCACTGAGGACTTGGGAGATTAGGGAGACCATCTTCAATAACAATACTCATTGGGGCATGGTCTGACCACGTCGCTCCCCCAATGTCGGCTCTTATGACCCTATGCAGGAGGCCCTTGGACACTAAAATGTAGTCGATGCGAGATTGAGATAAATGTGAGGTAGATATAAAAGTATAATCTCGCTCATCACTGTGCTGGTACCTCCATATATCATGAAAAGCGGACTCATACAGAGTCGTTTATAACTCCGTGCGGCGGCATCCCTGCACGGATTTACAATCTAACTCAACATTAACCGGGATGTTGAAATCTCCGCCCACTACCACATCCCCTTCCGCCATCTTCTCCACTTTGTTGAACAACCTCCTACAGAAGGCCACCTGTCCGACATTGGGGGCGTACACTGAAACCAAAGTAAATGGTTTACCATCTAACGTACATATTAAAATAATATATCTCCCTGCTGAGTCCTTTACACATTTCTTCAGGGAGAAGGTGATCGTAGATTTTATACCAATAAATGCCCCTGCTTTCCTCTTCTTTTTAGTATAGGAGTGATGGATCACAGGGAAGTTTTTGTGTTTACATCTAAAAGCATCTTTCTCTATCAGGTGCGACTCCTGAATAAAGAGCACATCGCACTTAGCCTTAAGGGCTTCAGACCAGAGCTGCGTACGCCTAAATGGAGTATTTAGCCCCCGTACATTGAGAGAGAAGATTTTTACCCCCATATTTTATACATGTAATTACCCTTTAACACGCATTGCTCTACTTCATCGTAAATGCTCCATAATGCTGGAACACACATGGCACATAGTAAGCATATAGTACTCACAGGAACCAACCAAAAAATAAAACGAATAATATTGAAAAGAAAAAGAAAAGTTAAATGTAGATGTAACATGGTCAGCAAGGCTTAACTAGCCCGACCAAGAAAATAACTGTCCAAGGACCAAACAGAGAAGTCCAGTTAGGGCAGAGAACCAAGCTCCCTGCCACGGACTACCGCCAATGATTGCAATCAAACAGACAACTACTCCCTACTGGAGTAGACTCACGTATCAGGTGACGTCCCAGTCTGAAGGGATCTTGTCTGGCCATGAGACGGTCCCCTTTGCCCGATGAGAGTCTTCGGCAATAAGGCCCCATTTAATCATATGTCGGTTTGCCACTTGCGGCGAATTGAAAACCTGAAGACCTCCATTATAGGTGACCAGCAACTTCACTGGGAACCCCCAGTGGTATCTTATCTGCTGTTGCCTTAACACTGCGGTGACCGGGGCGAATTCTCTCCTTTTCGCAAGGGTAGCTGCAGAAAGATCCGTGTAGACCGCTATGCCAGTAAACTCCTCCGTTGGGGTCGGATTTTGCCGCAAGACACTCAGGAACGCTTCTTTGACGGTATAGAAGTGAATCCGGGCGATGACATCGCGGGGGAGAGATGAATCAAACCCCTTAGGCTTAGGCACCCTGTGGATGCGATCGATTATTAAGTCCCTTTCCGTGGACTCAGGCAACGCTGCTTTAATCAGTTGTTGCAGGAGGTGTTCCAGCTCATTAGCCTCGACAGACTCTGGGATCCCATGGATTCTAACGTTACTCCGCCTATGTCTGTCCTCCAGGTCCTGCAGCTTGGCTGTGAGTTTAGCTATATCATCCTCCATGGCCTCGTGGGCGTCGATAAGGGTGTTATGGGATGTAGCGAATTCGGCCATTTTGACCTCCAGATGGGACGTGCATTCCCCAATGCTTTGAATATCTTTTCGAAGGTCCTTTAAGAGCCCCAACATGTCCTCTTTCATAGAGGTGCGCAGGTTGTCCAACATGGAGCGCATAATGTCTGCTGTGAGCTGGGTAGTTTCGAAGGTTTCCCGCTCAGGCCCATGTCTATCAGCAGAGCCGTGCGTAGATGGCAATGGCGTTCCCGCCGGGGAGGCCGACGCACACGCCGGAGGTGGGGTCCCTCTCTGGCCGAACTCTACTGGCGTCATTTTGCCGAAGAATTCGGTCAATTTCGCTGGAGCAGGGCGCCTTTTGACCTTCCCCATGTCTGCAGCACCTCGTGGAGCCTCAGTATGTTATGGTAGATCGCGGGAGTAGTAGCTGTGAGCTGCTTGTTAGCGGTTGAGCCCGGAGCAGAAGCTCTATGCGACCGGAGCCATCAGCGTGCAGGCCACATCTGGCTGGCTCCGTTTTGAGAGATTCTTCTAAAGTGAGTCACCAAAAATTCTGATTTGTTTGGCAAAAGACATTTGTAACAATTTGGATAAATGTATAATTGATTCACTTATCTCTAATACACTAGCATATACAGTTTATGTATCACATTTATCGGGTTGCTGGATTTACTTTTTCCATATGGGTCACTGTTTTTAGGGTCCCCCAAAAAATTGTATTAGGTGAAAAAAATTACAACATACATAAGTCAGTGCAAGAGAACATTTTCAATTGTTTCAAATACATTTCAATTTATTTTCTAATGCTTTTACAACATTAGCAGCTTCTAAGGATTAGTGGTGTACCTGCAATAGAAGCAGATCACGTGACTGCTATGGAGCCTGAGGGAGGGGTATCCTGGCATTGAACTTATTTTCTTCTCCTCCTTAAAACACATTGCAGTGTCATGCAGCCACCACCAGGGGGACCTTAATGCAAAGAGATTATTGTAGCTTCCATGGTACTTGCATAAATTCATTTGCACTAAGCTCACCCTGGTAGTGGCTTCTAGCAGCCAGCTAGCTTCTTAACAGAAGGAAAGCAGGAGATTTAATTGTATTTATAACAGTTTTCCTGCTTTAATAAATTGAGAAATATGTGTCATATTTTTAAAACAAACATAAATTCATCAGAAATTTGGGAGTTATAATTTACGCACACATACTTGGAAACTTAGTGGGGTAGGAGCCAAGTTTTACTATGGAGCTTTACAGCATCTCTGTACCTGCCTGCCAAAAACTAGTACTTTTCTTAATTTTGCTTTATTTCTGAAAAAAAAAACTTTATAAAAAAAAAACAGTTTACACAAACACTTATACTGCTTGTGCCCTATCCTATCATCTATTATCATGCAAATTTTAATGGACAATTCACCATGTGTTTGCCGTTGAAAATAGCCGTTTATCAAAATAAGATAGGATAGGATTAGCATAAAAGTGAACTTACATAACACTTGGTTCATCACAGAAAATGTATCGATTACATTTAGCAGAGAATGTCTCATAAATATATATTGAGGTGTATAATGTCTCAGTAGTCGCTTCTAGATAGAAAGAACATGCTTTGATTTGTTCAACTGGACAACAACTTGCAACGTGACCATGTACATCAAAAGCTGCCATTAAGCCCATTTTGTAATGCTTGGCTAAGAAGGGACGCTTATTTGCATTTCATGTTGTATCCTTTTTGAAAAACGACTTATGGCAATCGGGTTCAGACATTCTTCACCTTTCATTGACCATCTGTGTGTTCATGTCTCCCAGCAGAAAGCTTGCTCACTAAGGACAGAGTAGCAGAGGGTCTGATGCTCATCATCAAGAAAGGGAAGCCAAAAGCCACACTAAACACCATCAATTACAATTCATTAGTCCTGAAGGAGCTGCCTATTAGACTGTTTCATGTGCACAGATGTCACTTTTACAACCATGACTTTAGTCATTAAGCATCAAAACAATGAGACAGAACCAGCTATTCAGGAAAGAGATGACCTATTGCTCATTATGTACAGCTGTTTTTATGTTTTTGTTTTGCTGCTTAGTCTAATACTTTTGAGTACAAGCTGTTCTATCTTTTTAGATTCTGCACTATTATTTGAAAAACATCAAAGCTGTTAACATTTATTGTCTTAAGCAGAGTTTTATTATAAAAGTATAATATTTATACCTATAGCCTACAAGCAAGCATGTTTATTCATCTATTTAGTGTTAATTAATTTACAAAGTAATTTTATTACTTTTTTCACATATTTAATTTTTTAAAACAAGACCATTTTTGACCTTAAAGATCCAAACATTTTAGGTTTTGCTCCTCAGCATTCTGGCAATCATAACTTTTAAGTCAACATAGTTTTATGAAACATGTTTTGCCACACTAGTTGTACCTTTTTAGTACCATTTGTGGGTGCATGCTTGTTACTAACAAATATATGTTTATTTTTGATCTAGTAAAAATGCAAAATGTTATTCCTATGCACTTTTAATTTTAACATCAGTGATAAATCATGTTAAATTATGTATAGTCGACCTGGCTCAACAAGGTTTATTTTTTTGTCCAGTTCCGGTTATATTTTATTGTAAGAATAGCACTTCAGTCTTTAATAGTAAAGTGTGACTATAATTGAATTCATTTCCAGATTGTGGCTGTAAATATTTTCAGAACTATGTCTTAAATTATAGTTTCTTTCAATCTATCATACAATAGGGAAACATTTTCAACTTCACAAAATTGCAAATGATATTGGATAATGGAGTTGACAGAAGTTAATTGTTGGAGACTATCACAATTAGTCAGCTAGCGCAAGTGGCTATGCTATTTTTCCGATTTACAGAAATAATTCTTTGGAAGAATCTCAATGTCATTATGGAGAAACAAACATTCTGAATTTCTTCCCACATAACCTTAGGCTACGACTGAATTTTCAGGTTTCTTGATGTAGTTTTGGAGGTCAAAACTAGGAGTGAATTACAAAAAGGATAAATGTGTATGTACTTTATACATTCTCTCCTTTTATGATCCACATCTGATTTTGGCTTCCAAAACTGCTAAACAAAACCTGAATGCTTGGCTGGATCTTTCCAATAAGGGAAAAAAAAAAAAAAAAAAAAAAACTCCCTTGTATGATCCAAAATGAACATGGTGTAATGTCCAGCAGACCCATCTGCACTGTGCAGTGTGTGCAGACCAGGCTCAAAAATAGGGCAGATTGGACAATGTGCATATACTTTAAATATACAGTATATAAATATATGGTGTTTGGAAAGAAAGAAATATTTATAAAGCCTTTGTGGTAATTTTTCTGACATATTTCTGTCAGAAGATGCGGCACAAGGGCTTTAGGCTACTTTCACACTCGAGTTTGGTGTGGATCCGTCATGGATATGCACAGATGGATCCGTTCAGAAGGGATCCGTTTGTATTACCTGTAACATAGCCAAGATGGATCCGTCTTGAACACCATTGAAAGGACCGATCTGTTTTCTATTGTGCCAGATTGTGTCAGAGAAAACTCATCCATCCCCATTAACTTACATTGTGTGCCAGAACGGATCCGTTTGGCTCAGTTTAGTCAGATGGACACCAAGACGCTGCAAGCAGCGTTTTGGTGTCCGCCTCAAAAGCGGAATGGAGATGGAACGGAGGCAAACTGACGCATTCTGAGCGGATCCTTTTCCATTCAGAATGCATTAGGGCAAAACTGATCCGTTTTGGACCGCTTGTGAGATCCGTGAACGGATCTCACAAACGGAAAGCCAAAACACCAGTGTGAAAGTAGCCTTAGTGATATATCCAGTGTGACTCAATCAACATTTTCCAAGAAAAGATATGTTATATATGAAGAGGAAGTCATTCCGAATTTTAGGAAAACTTTTATTCCCCACAAAGCCATATTTCCTCTCGCTTTGTGGTAATAAAATAGTGGTTGAAAAAAAATTAAAAATAATAATACTCTCCTCATCCACTTCACTTGATCAGAGAGAGGCCGTTCTCTCGGTCTTGATTAAATAAAACCCTTTAAAGGGCCTGCAGCAAGCAGGAAGACGTCACCATGTGATCATGCTCACCGTGCATGGTGAGACATCAGTGACATCACCACTCACGGCACGTGACAAGCCTGATCACATGGTGACATCATCACACTCTCCGCAGGTCCTTAGGCTGGTTTTTATTCAATCAAGATGGGAGCAGACAGCCTCTCCAAGAGCAACTGAATTACTTGAGCATATATATTCTAACCCCAGATTAACCCCTGGAGCACATGAATGTGAGTCTCAGATGTTACGACCAGCATTGAACACGGCATCTGAGGGGTTAATTGACGGGTGGCGCGATCGCTCTTCCCTTTTAATGCGCCCGCTACATACATAAAAAAAAAAAAAAATATATATATATATATATATATATATAAGTAGTTTTGTAGGAGTCATATTACTGCTCTGTACAAATGAGAACTTGTACAAAGCCATAATATGACCATGTGTATAAGTCTTAAATAGTGCAACATTCAACTTATCTAAGATTGAAATTTCATGTGTATCCATAAAACAATCATTTGTTTGTTAAAGATTCTTTCCAAACAAGTCAATAATTTCCATTAATATTATTATTATTATTATTATTATTATTATTATTATTATTATTGTTTCAGGTGTAGAGTAAATGCAAAATTAGAGAATAACATACAAAATGCTGGACTAGTGTATCCAAGTTAGCAAAAGGGTCATTATGATCACAGAGCAGATATACATGATTTCACACCAGTCCATTATGTATCATCTGCTCCATAGACAACATGGCTCCAGCCATCAATATCAGTCTGCATAGCGCAGACAGATTTAAAATCTAATGGCAGACTATTACAAGTTCCCAGTATGTTCAATATTGGATTGTTCTAGTGTATTAAAAGATGCATAAATGTAAATTAATTACTATGTTAGTTGGGAATCTATTTTCTACGACTTACCAAGGGTTAAAGTCATGCTGTGAACGAATGTATGCACTACTGTTTTTTTTAATTTGTTTTCTCACCATTTAGTTTCTTCTTGACAGAATATTATTCTTTAAGGAAAGAGGTGCTGGGGATACTAAGTAATTACTTCTAATTTCAACTCATCTAAAATCATATTTTTACTGGTAAAAACATGACATTTTTTCTGAACATATTGAAATAGAACAAACAATTTTAATTAAGTTTTTGACACAATAGATTATAAGCAGTCTTATTTTCCGTGAATTTCCTTATCACTTCCCACACTGTTTATGGAGTCTATATTTAAGTTTGGCATTCTATTAACAGTTATATATGCATCTTATATCAGTACAGAATATATTTATGTTACACGTTTTTTGTTAATTAACACTAGAATCAGATAAAATTACTGATTTTTAAAATATTTTCTCATGCTTGTCACAATTGCTTTAGATTTTTAAAGAAAACTTTTTATAATACAAAAATAACTGTTACTGTAACTGTTAATATACAGCCCCTATGGGTTATAAAGAAAAAAAAATGCTATCTGGTGCGATTTCAACCTCCAGCTTCTTTAATATGAGCTTCCTCAACAACTTCAACAATCTCAGCAATGGTGACCAAGTGTGGATCCAGTGTTTCAATTTGCATCTTTTAGCTGCCAATAGTACTATACACACAACCATTGCAGGAATCGCCTAGAAACCCTAAAAAAAATATACCCAGGAGTCCTCTCAAATTTTAGTACCTTTTATCTGATACATAAGGGATGATACCGTACTTCCTTTCAAAAAACCTTTGACCACAGGCATTTCCAGAATCCATGGGACAGAGTAATACAAGGTAGGACACATTTTACATTATAGACTAGATAAATTAATTATTCAACCGAATACATTTTATGTCTGTTCCTCTACAGCTGAATAACTAATTTGTCGGCGTATTAACATGGCTGCACATCTAGCACAGCCATGACAATTTTCTGCATGTGCTGTTACTGCGATTATCGGTGTATGTGCTAATGTTATGCCTGCACATACACGCACCACAAAAATTCATTTAGTGATGTGTGCAAATTTGTTGATGATTCATGTAAATATCATAGCGCATGAGCCAATATTTGCAGTAACGGTGCATGCACAATATTTGTGGCCATATTAATCTGCCAGCAGAGGGAGGGTCCTGAGCTGCGGAGATGGTCCATAAAAAGTGAAAATTTGTTCAGATGAAAAAAATCGAATCATATGAATCAATTCACTCATTTTTATGTCAGACATTCTCTCTAATATCTTGAGATATATTTCTCCAAAGATACAGATATTCCCATTCTTAACTTCACTTCAATTTGACTAAGGACTTCAATTTCTCATGAAACAAATTCAACACAATATCATGTCATGCTGGTAAAATCTTTCATATGATGCAGCTTACAGTACAGTCACTGAGTGATGGCACATAGACACATATATGATAGACATCTTAGGACGCAATAGCACAAAATCTGATCATTTCATGCTACACATTGTAGAATATGCAGAGCCACACGAAAATGTAAGGAGGGATATATCTAAAATTTTAAAGCATAATATACACTATGTATAAGGAGGAACACCACTTCTCCTCAGTTCTCACAGACTATAACCCTTGAAGATAGCTGTACCAGGAGTAAAAACTGTATCTGCTGGAGGTGCTCCAAGGAGAAGAAGATCCAATGAAAAGGTCAATAGATTACTTTATTGGTGTAACACAATGTGTTTCAGGATAATACTGATCCCTTCATCAGATGTGTCTTACCTGACAGTATAATCCCAAAACATGTTTAAGTCATCTTTTGACCTTTCATTGGATCTTCTTTTCCTCAGATTTCATTTTTTTCTCCTATGTATTTCTAGGCCTGCAAGGACACCGGAGGGATAGTGAGCATCAACTGATAGTGAGCACAACAGCGTTAGGTGAGTAGTCACTTTGTGTGTCTCCATGCACTCTGCATAACAATCCTGCCAGCATTGCTCACCTATCTCTTCAAGTCACACTATTACATTTCTTACCCTTGTGTATCTTGACATCAGTTGGGAAGATATCTCCTCCACAGACAGCTCTGAATTTAATACTCCCTTCCACTTACCAGCCAGTAGGCATAATGTATTTGTAACTGAATACAGGAACTGGCACAGTACTAAAGTTGACAGCTTGGAGACCAGTAATAGAGCTTATCAAAGGCTGATAAACAGAAATACTTTAACTTGTTTGACAGCAGGCTACTAAAATAGAAAACTAGCTATACATAACAAAAACAATGTTTAGAAGAGATACTAAAAAATCTCTGAATTTTGGTAAAGGTTATAGCCCTGCCATATCACATCATATAGCTATGATGTTACATTCAAGTCTATTCCTTAAATACATTGAAGGGAATAAAATTGAATTACCCCTGATATTCTATTAATGACAATATTTTATCAAAGTAGAGTGGGAGATCATATTGCATGCTTGCTTGCTTAGGATTTTCTATACTGCTAGCTTATGCCTAAAATGTAATATGTTGCATATTTCTGATGGCAGATCAGATTTTATCTATAAATCACTCCCTGGACCAATAGAAAAGGAAGAATACAAACAAGTATTAGTAAATTAATTATAGCCCCTAGATATATAGATATATACAGTATACAGCACATCTCTAGACCTAAACCCTATTAAGCATCCGTGGGACATCCTCAAGTGGAAGGTGTTAAAAAAAAAAAAAAAACATGTTAAAAAAAACCAACACTGCAGAGCCATGTGCCGGCATCCTGGGAGTGCAAGATGTGACCGTGCATGGTAGATGGCTCGCTCCAGATACATTTGCAGTCTGACTTTTGCCTCCTGTGCACTGTAAGTTCTGCCTTCTTCTCCTCCTTCTCCTCTTTCTCCTCCCTATCTGCTGCTCCGTCTCTCCCTCTCCTCTTCCTCTGTTTTGGCCACCCACTTGACGTCAATCGACATGTTATCATCGTCACCTTCACCACCACTGACATTAGAGATCTCGGAGTGGGCAGCAAAAGTGGGGACCACCCTCTGTAGCTGATCTGTCTACTGTCTTCAGACCGCTGGGTGGCGGCTGTTGCTACCTCCTCTTCCTCATCCGATGCCAACAATGGCTGTGCATCGGTAAGGTCTTGGAATGGATGGGAAAATTATTCCTCTGACTTAATCAGTATTTTGTTGAAGCAGGTTTATTGCACTTCTCAATCAGTATTTTGTGGAAACAGGTATATAGAACCCCTTAATCAATATTTTGTGGAAATAGTTATATCGCACCCCTCAATCAGTATTTCGTGGAAGCAGGCGTTGCAGTGCCTCTGCGTGATGTCACGGCGTGCTGCGTACGCAAAGGGCAGGGGAGGTCGGGAGGAGGAGCAAGCAAGTAAGTCCTACACTATGCGAGCCATGCCGCTCGCATAGTGAAGGAAAGGATCGGACCAAGGAGCCTCTTTGTGTGAGGTACACCTCCAGTGCATCTGTGACAGAGAAATTAATAAAGTTAATCCGTCTGTTAGTTTAATTGTAGTGATGAGCGAGCATGCTCAGCCGAATATCTGTTCGGCTCGAGCATTGCTATGCTCGGCAGATCCGAGTGCTCGGCCAAATAATTTGGATGCTCGAATACAATTTAATACAATGAAAATCAATGGGAGACAACCAGGCACCCCCTGCTCGGAAGAGAAGAGGGTGTCTGGTTCATAAAAAAAAGTTTAAAAATGTATGGAAATCCCTTCAAAATGGTTTGGCATCAGCATTAAGAGGAAAGCTGGATGCGTCTTAGACTCCTATTATGTACGACATACATTAGACAACCACACAAAGGCTGTATGCCAAAAGCCAGGTATGTACTGTACAAGCCATCCATCTATCCATGAGGCAGATAACAGCCAGTATACCTTACAATGGCAGCCTTGTGCACTATGAGATATTCCAAACCAGCTCTCATTAATATATAGCAATATAGCGAATATTATGTAATAATTATGTAGTAAGTCATTGATAATATCTGACACTGGAAAAGCTGGGTAATACCTCAGTGTACATCACAAGTTATCACACAGCTTTCCCAGTGTCAGATATCCTCCTAGTGTAGATCGCAAACATTCTAATTGCAAATTTTACATGCAAAAGGCTACACTAATAAGCTTGTCATAAGAATCAGTCTAATATTCTTGTCAGAAGACTATGAAACCAATAGAGGGCGCTATTGAGTTATGAACAGCACCCTCTATTGGTTTCATTGTCTTCTGACAAGAATATTTGTCTCACCATAAGACTGTGAAACCAATAGAGGGCGCTGTTCATAGCTCAATAGCTCCCTCTATTGGTTTTCATAGTCTTATGACAGCTGAAAAACAAGGCAGATTCTGCTCATTTGCATGTCTTTCCCATATGCCCATGTTTATGCAAATGAGCCTTTACATGACAAAACTCTATAGAAAAGCTATTGAATATTATAGTAGGACAATCGGAAATGTCGGCCCTAATGATATTATGTGCAGGTCCACCCAAGTCATCCAACAGATGCAAAATAACTTTGAGGTTTACTGGTTCTCAGTCAGATGAGAGCTGGTTTAGAATATCTCATAGTGCACAAGGCTGCCATTGTAAGGTATGCTGACTAAGCCTGTCATCTTTGGCATACAGCCTTTGTGTGGTTGTCTATTGTATGTTGTACATAAAATAAGTCTAAGACACATCCAGCTATCCTCTTAACACTATTTCCAAAAGATTTTGATGGTGTTTCCATCAATTTCTAACCTTTTTTTTTAATGAACCAGACACACTCTTCTCTTCCAAGTAGGGAGTGCCTGGTTGTTTTCCATTGACTTCCATTATACTTGGGTGCTCGGCTGAACACTAAAATACTTTGGTACTCGCTCATCACTATTCAATTGGTGACATGTACCCATTTTTGGTGTGAGGTATACCTGCACTGCATACATGACAGGGAAATTAATGTAGTTAATCCACCTGTTAGTTTGGTGGGTGACATATATCCATTTTTGGTGTGAGGTCCACTTGTACTGCATATGTGACAGGGAAATTAATATACAGATGTAGCAGGGTTAGCACTCAAGCTCTTAACTCAAATTTCTTAACTAATCGCGTTATCTTGAGATAAATGCCATTGAAAAGCAATTCAAGGTGTTTGCTTGACGCATTTAGTTTAGATAACACGTCTCATAAATCATGACTCTATTACATCCGTACTTAATCTGTCTGTTAGTTCGGTGGGTGACATACAGTACAGACCAAAAGTTTGGACACACCTTCTCATTCAAAGAGTTTTCTTTATTTTCATGACTATGAAAATTGTAGATTCACACTGAAGGCATCAAAACTATGAATTAACACATGTGGAATTATATACATAACAAAAAAGTGTGAAACAACTGAAAATATATCATATTCTAGGTTCTTCAAAGTAGCCACCTTTTGCTTTGATTACTGCTTTGCACATTCTCTTGATGAGCTTCAAGAGGTAGTCACCTGAAATGGTCATCCAACAGTCTTGAAGGAGTTCCCAGAGATGCTTAGCACTTGTTGGCCCTTTTGCCTTCACTCTGCGGTCCAGCTCACCCCAAACCATCTTGATTGGGTTCAGGTCCAGTGACTGTGGAGACCAGGTCATCTGGCGCAGCACCCCATCACTCTCCTTCATGGTCAAATAGCCCTTACACAGCCTGGAGGTGTGTTCGGGGTCATTGTCCTGTTGAAAAATAAATGATGGTCCAACTAAACGCAAACCGGATGAAATAGCATGTGCCGCTGCAAGATGCTGTGGTAGCCATGCTGGTTCAGTATGCCTTTAATTTTGAATAAATCCCCAACAGTGTCACCAGCAAAGCACCCCCACACCATCACACCTCCTTCTCCATGCTTCATGGTGGGAACCAGGCATGTAGAGTCCATCCGTTCGCCTTTTCTGCGTCGCACAAAGACACGGTGGTTGGAACCAAAGATCTCAAATTTGGACTCATCAGACCAAAGCACAGATTTCCACTGGTCTAATGTCAATTCCTTGTGTTCTTTAGCCCAAATAAGTCTCTTCTGCTTGTTGCCTGTCCTTAGCAGTGGTTTCCTAGCAGATATTCTACCATGAAGGCCTGATTCACACAGTCTCCTCTTAACAGTTGTTCTAGAGATGTGTCTGCTGCTAGAACTTTTTGTGGCATTGACCTGGTCTCTAATCTGAGCTGCTGCTAACCTGCGATTTCTGAGGCTGGTGACTCAGATGAACTTATCCTCTGCAGCAGAGGTGACTCTTGGTCTTCCTTTCCTGGGGCGGTCCGCATGTGAGCCAGTTTCTTTGTAGCGCTTGATGGTTTTTGTGACTGCACTTGGGGACACTTTCAAAGTTTTCCCAATTTTTTGGACTGACTGACCTTCATTTCTTAAAGTAATGATGGCCACTCGTTTTTCTTTACTTAGCTGCTTTTTTCTTGCCATAATACAAATTCTAACAGTCTATTCAGTAGGACTATCAGCTGTGTATCCACCTGACTTCTCCACAACGCAACTGATGGTCCCAACCCAATTTATAAGGCAAGAAATCCCACTCATTAAACCTGACAGGGCACACCTGTGAAGTGAAAACCATTTCAGGTGAATACCTCTTGAAGCTCATCAAGAGAATGCCAAGAGTGTGCAAAGCAGTAATCAAAGCAAAAGGTGGCTACTTTGAAGAACCTAGATTATGACATATTTTCAGTTGTTTCACACTTTTTTGTTATGTATATAATTCCACATGTGTTAATTCATAGTTTTGATGCTTTCAGTGTGAATCTACAATTTTCATAGTCATGAAAATAAAGAAAACTCTTTGAATGAGAAGGTGTGTCCAAACTTTTGGTCTGTACTGTATATACACACACACACAAACACACACATTAAGGTATAGATGTTAGATATAAGGTGCTGATTTTGTACATTTAACACACACATATATATATATATATATATATATATATATACAGTCCTGATCAAAAGTTTAAGACAACTTGAAAAATAATAAAAAATCATATTTTACATTGTTGGATCTTAACAAGGTTATAAGTAGTGCTTCAACATGCAACAAGAAGAAATGAGAGTGAGACAAAACATTTTTTTGAGCATTCAATTAATTGAAAATAACAATTAAACTGAAACAGGCTATTTTTCAGCTGATCCAAATTTTAGGACCACATGTCTTTAAAAGACCAAATCTGTGCAAAGATGTGTATTTATTGTCATTTTCTGTCAGGTAGTCACATGTTGTGATGAAGCATGCTGAAACTGATTTTTGAAGTGATAAACAATAATGGCGGAGCTACTCATTACTGAGTTCATGTTTGGAAATTGAATTTCTGTTTTGGGGGGGGTTTATTTTTTTTGGGAGGTGTGGTCCTAAACTTTTGATCAGCTGAAAAACAGCCTGTTTCAGTTAAATTGAATGCTTAAAAAATGTTTTGTCTTACTCCCATTTCTTCTTGTTGCATGTTGAAGCTCTACTTATAACCTTGTTAAGATCCAGCCATGCTAAATATTATTTTTTGCCATTTTTCAAGCGGTCTTAAACTTTTGATCAGGACTGTATATATATATATATATATATATATATATACAGTGGTTTGTGTGTTTGTGTGTATATATACATAAAGTGGAAGCAATATTCTGTATTCTAGTAAAAGGCCCTGTCCATCATTACATTACATACATCCCGAATGTTATTTTTATTTTTTGTTTTGCTAAATTCTGAATATTGTGTGATTACAGATGTTCCTCTTCCCACCATCTGCTGCCGAGCTTCAAAACTAGTTCTGCCGGTGGAGGTCTCGGAAGAGGAGAACGACGAGGATGGAGAGCAGCCTGGACCCTCTGAGCAACAGGATGCTCCTCCCCCATCAGATGTGGGTGAAGTTGTGGAGGTGGCGGCAGGACCCTCCCATCCGCCGGTTAATAATTTAATTTTTTTATTTTTATTACAGTAATCATTAAAAAGAAAAAAAAAGTGAAAACAATGAGGCACAATCAAAAAACCATTACTGACATAATGGTGTGGCTGTTGTCTTATAACCAAAAACTGCAGCAGCTGGAAGAGAGGCAGCGGACAGAACTGCAATAATGAATGGAACCCCAGGAGCTCCTTTCAAAACTGCCATAGAGCCACATTTTGTTTTGTTGATATTTTTAAATATATATTTTTTGGCCATTCTTACTTGTGCTTTGTTTTTTTTATAATAATGTTATGGTGTAATTTTAAACATTAACTTTGCTGTAAAGACCCCTTTGTCCAGGGGCAAATTCATCATTATCTGGACAGCAACAGCAGTTATAGGTAATGGTGTATTAAAAGGCATACACAAAAATCTGAAGGATTAGGACAACAGCAGCAATAACATGGTAATAGTGTAGTATAAGGCCTAAGCCTAACTTTGAAGGATAAGTAAAATAGCAGCAGTTCATGGTAATGGTTGTCATATAAGGCATACACATAGCTTTGAAGGATCAGGACAAGAGCAGCAGTCAATAGTAATGGTGAAGTCTAAGGCCTACATATAACTTAGAAGGATCAGGACAAGAGCATCACTCATAATAGTAACAGTGGAGTCTACGGCCTACACATAATTACACATAATTACTTATCAGGACAGCTGCAGCAGGTAATGATAACTTTGTAGTATAAGGCCTACACATATTAATAACTCAGCTTGATCAAGACAGCAGCAGGCGGTAAAAGTAATAGTGTATTATTAGGCCTAAACATAATAACTCTGATTGATCAGGACAGCATCAGCATCAGCTAAAGGTAATGGTCTAGTATGAGGCCTTCACATAACTATGAAGAATCATGATGACAACAGAAGCAGCAGGGAGATGTTGATGAGAACCTGTCATCAACTTCATGCTTAACTCACTAAATAGTGACAGAAATGCTGATTTCAGCGGTGTGTCGCTCATGAGCTAAAAGTAAGTAATTGCTGAGAACCAGTATCATAATCATTGCAGCCCAGACCTTGAAAAGAGTCAAATCTACTTGAGAACAGTCATTGTTATTCATAATCTCCTGCACTCCTGCCCATCTGCTGATGATTGGCAGTTCTCTCCTAGAGAGAAAGGGATAAAACTAGGTAGAAGCCTGTCAATCATCAGCAGGTGGGCAGGGAAAGCATGAATTCATGAATAACCTTGACTTTTCTTAGGTGGCCGTGACTCTTTTCCAGTCCAGTTTACAATTATTGTGATGTTGGTCCTCGCACCCACTTACTTTTAACTTTATAATGACAGACCGCTGAAATCAACTCACCTTTCTGTGCTTTATGCTGTTGTTAGTATGGACAGTATAACATTTATGACATGTTATCTTTAAGTTTACAGTGTAATTTAAGTACTACACATAGATCGTCCTAACTCAGCAGGAACAGACAGCAGCATGTTCTTATTTTGCAGCAGGAAAGTTTTCTTAGGAATGTGCCACTGCCATACCGAAAAAAAACTAGTAAAATAAACTAATACTACTCCATCATTAGCATGTTTGTTATTTTGTGTTTATTACTAAAAAGCTACTTTTTGATCAACACAATGGGACTGTTCTCAAGCAGTGGCAAAACAGAATGGTGCCAATTACAAAGCCAAATATCAAATCTTTAGATTTTTCATCTAAAAATATTATGACGCTCATTTACAAAAATTACGCTTTTAAAAATAATGTACATAAATTACAAGTATAAAAAACATTTGTCGAGAATAATAACTTGACTAACAGTATGTGGATAAATAATAGAGGCATCATTCATCCGAGTGACAAGTTTAAAAAATTTCAACCAAAACAATAGCTCAAAAATCACAAAAAAAAACCACAATGACTCACTGTAAGTAATGGAGCCTTCTCATTGTCATTTGGACCACACGCTAGCAGCAGGGAGGGATGATTACATTTTTTTTTCAAACACTACACATCATTGTGATGACTGTTGTGTACTGTGAAAAAAGAAAATAAAATTTTGTCATTACGAATATATACCGGGACTCGAGGGAACAGTGTCCGGCGCATCAGTGGCTATAACGCGAACAATATTTGCGTTAATAATTGTCGCTCTACACTCACTGTCACTGACTCAGTCTGTAAGTATTGTAATAGAGCCTTCTCACCCGTCACCACCACAAGGTAGAAGCAGGGAGGGATAATCACATTTTTTTTTGCACAGTACACATCACATTATTGTGATGTTTGTGTATTGTGTAGAAAAAAAATATATATATATATATTCGTCATTACGAATATATACTGCTATATTCTAAATATTCCCGAATTCTCGAAGTGGCAATATTCGCGATTAGAATTCGCTATTCAAATATTTGCGTTCAATACTACATTTCAGCAGCATGGTGGAACAGTACATGTGAACATGCCTACATGTACCGACTGATGGGTCTGCCCCATTAGACTTCTGGGTCTCCAAATTGGGCACATAGACTGAGCTTGCCCTTTACGCCTTGGAGGTGCTGGCATTCCCTGCGGCCAGTGTATTGTCCGAATATGTGTTTATCAAGGCATAGGGGGTGATCACAGACAAGCGCAGCCATCTGTCCACAGCCAACGTGGACAAACTCTCATTCATTAAAATTAACCAGACATAGATCCCACAGGACTTGTCCGTACCTTGTGCTGAGTAGACAAGCATACTGTCCGCACCCAGCCATTGTTATAATCCAGCAAACTTTCTCTTTGCGTTCTCTTTTCCATTTCCCAATGTTTTGGGGCCTTCCCAAATTTATAAAAAATAAATAAATGAATAAATAAATAAAGTAAAAAAAAAAACAACTGTCTTAGCTATCTCCTCAACCAAGCTTCCACCTACACTGCCACGTCTACCACCTCCTCAACCTCATACTCCACTTTGACCTCTGCCTCCTAATTCAAGATTATTATTATTTTATTTTTTTCTTATCTGTTATTTTAAGTCATTTCTCTATCCACATTTGTTTGCAATTGCCCTGCTCTTACCTCTTTTTGCTTCCTTTTGCAGTCCTCTAGCCCTTACTATGACTATTTTACAGCCATATTTTGCACCAAAGTTTGGGTCCCCATTGACCCAGCGAACCCAAAAATCCACGGGTCCGCTTATCTCTATATGTCGCCCACCAAACTAACAGACGGATTAGCTATATTAATTTCCCTGTCAATTATGCTGTGCAGGTGTGCCTCACACCAAAAATGGGTATATGTCACCCACTGAACTAACAGACAGATTAACTATATAAATTTCCCTGTCACGTATGCAGTGCACGCGTATCTCACACCAAAAATGGTCACCCATCAAACTAAGATGGATTAACTATTATATTTTTGTGTCAGGGGTGCAAAAATCACTATAGATTGCCCACAGAAGTAACAGCCACATGTATTATTATATTTCTGTGTCAGGGGTGCTAAACTGCAGTATTGCACTTACAAAAAAATCATTATAGATCACCCACAAAACAAATAGCCAGAATCCTTACACTCTCCTGCGATTCAGCTGCCTGCTTCCTGTCCCTGCAGTACTCAGAGCTGATGGGTGGTGCTACACGTGATCCAGCTTGCATAGAGGCTGGGTCACATGATGGCTCTACTTATTGTATTGCTTTGAGCATGAGGTTTATGGTATTTCAGCCTTGGTTAGTGCTGGAGCCTTGCTCCTGTCCCGGATATTTCATCTGTCCAGTGTGAGGGCCACCTACTGTAGTTTAACACCAATGTCTTCCCAATGTTTCTATATATTCTACCCTACCTTCCCTTGTATATGTTTGGTGTGGTTTATGTTCAAGGTCTGTTTTATGTCTAGTTATTGTACCATGTCTGGACTGTTGTTGGTGTATATTGTCCTGTTTGGATGCTAAACATTCCCCTGTCTGTCCGTGTCTTTGGAAAGAGGGCTCCTGGGTTCCCCGGAGGGGGGACTACAAGTCAGTGAGCAGCTCTGCCTGGTGCCATCATGTATCCAGTGTGTGTTGCTATGCCAGGTGAGTGCTAGTTGTTCTTGGTACTTACCAACAAGTTGCTTTTCACTGTCTTCCCTTTTCCTTGCAGCTAGGCCAGTGGGAGACTTCTAGTTCATCTGTGTTTTGGAGGAACTGGTCGTCTCTGGTCCTGACTCTATTCCATGGATATTTTGGGTTAGTAGGGCCCGAGGTTCCTGTGTATGAGCCCTCCTACCATCTGGGTCTGTTCATATGGTTAGGAGTTAGGGTGAGGTTTAGTGATGCATTAGGAGGTTCCCTGCTCCCTTTCCACTGTGTCTTGGCCTGGTCTCTTTTCCCGCTTCCCATTGACATTCGGTGTGGAGTTTACCCCAAACCGCACTGTGACATATGTTGCACTGGCCAATCACAGCCATGTCACTACTAGGCAAGTGCCTACAGCTTAAAAGCTTGTTGATTGGCTGCCATGCAGCCTTTTAAAAGCTTTATTAAATTGCCGAACACCGAACTCAAACCAGAAATTTTGCTGCAAAGTTCGGGTTCGGGTCCGGGTACCGGAACTAACAAAGTTCGGTACGGACCAGAACTTTACAGTTCGGGTTTACTCAACACTACTTGCAATATTTTAGAAAAGCTAATTGCTTTACTTCTCAAACTGCTTTGCCTTTGCCATTGACCTCTTGAAATCTATGACTTTTTGCGGAATAAGATATTCCTTTAGAAAAGAAAGTTTGCCCAATTGCACACAGCGGCGAGTCAAATGCTAGATATGTTTACTCCAACAAGTTGTTTCAGATTTTTCAATAACACTGAATTAGTATGATAATCCAGTTATCCTTGATCCTAAATTATGTACAGGATTCAATCTAAGCCTTAGATGTAGCACAGCTGAAATGGCTGGTGTATTTTAATAACTTATTAGATCTAGACATGATCAAAATTCCCAAAATTTGTTTCAGGTCTGATATCACAATTATTTCAGTCTGAGTCATTTTGACCTACGTAAATCAAATTTCCCCCATTTGCCCTGAAAGTCGTGAATAATACAGTCTTCTATGACTGTTCAAATCCTTTAATGCCAAGTTCTTTATTGCCAAGACAGCATTAACAAAGTGACATGAATTTATATGGTTATGAGTAAACCCATGGAAGCCAGTATTAAAGGGTTAGCCAGGATCTATTAATAGCTGCACATGTGCTGGGAAGAACATATGTATGTAGCAAGCAATAGGTATTATTAAAACATCAACACCAATGTCGGATGGTTTAATTTGAATAAATTATGTTTACATGTAGGTCCACTCATGTCATTGCCGGAACTACACTCAGAAAATAGTTGCTAATAATGCTTCTGTCCATCAGCAGACTTAATTAATTTACACTGGGGTCAGACTGCACACGTAGTAGTTTCCCTTTCTGTCTCCAGTATACTGTAAATAAATAGAATTCTATCTATCTAGCATCTATCTATCTGTCAAGGATGTTCTGGTGACAGGTCGCAGGAGATTGGTGAGACTGGCAACACGTGGTTTGGTCTGACATGTTTTCCGTTTGGATCAAATGACGTCTGTGTTGCATCTGGTGCTTGCCACACCTTCTTTCCCCAGGTGTGGCTATTATGGCCATTTAACCTTATCTATTTATTCTTGTTTCTCCCACTATGCTATGCGGTTTATAGCTTCAGTTTGAGTTGTGGATAGCTGGTGTGAGTTCCTGGTGCTGCCATAACCATTTGAAGTTAAATGTTTTCTTTTTCTTTTGTATTTTGTTTGGGTTATTTTGTTTGTTGCATTTCCCTGTCATTTGTATTAAGGCCTGAGGGAGAATACTGTTCGTCCTTCCTTTTGGAGGAACAGGTTGTCTCAGTCCTGACATTAGTACCAGGGATCTAATAGGGTGAGTTAGGACATTAGGTATTCCTATGTGTGAACTGACCTATCTTTGGGGTCTGTTCATACTGGTAGTTAGTCAGGCCTTTGATAAGGGTTTTACTAGGAGGTGTCCATCTCTTTTCCCTAGTTTCCAGGCCTTATTCCCTTACTCCTTTCCCTCCTATGTTCGGTGTGGTGTTTCCCAACCACACCCGAACGTGACACTATGTATTTGTCTCCCTGTCTTCCGTCTGTCTCTCTATCGATCAATCTATGTTATCTAATTACTTTTTATGACTTAGCATTACCACTTGTTAAATAATGCATATTGTGAACCTCTCTGTACAAATAAACAATATGTCTAATACACTAATATAAAGACAATTTCTTCTAAGCAGGGTCACATTATTAACCAGCTTATGTCCCAAGTACAAATGAGCTTTTTTTTAAAGTTTATAGCATATGAGATTGTCACAGATGGACAACACTCTGCTGCCAAAATAATAAAACCATATGGCAACTCCTCTAGAAATTACCGTCTGTGAACACAATAGCCAATACTGAATTTGAAGCGTTAGTCAGATGGCATTGCTGGCCTTCTGAAGCCTGGAATACAGGACCTGGGATGTTATCCAAGCATGATGCTACTTTGCATGTGAATACTGACCACTTTGGGAATGACAAATTGTAAATCATAGAAAATGGAAAAAGAAAAAGAAAACTTTGTATCTAACATTACTTGGTGGAATTGTTTAAACAATGTTCATGCATTCTTATGTATAACCACATGTCCTATTGAAAAATACAGATCAAAATCACATAGCAAATTATCAGAACCAATTTAGAATTAAGCTCAATTCCGAGAGGGGAGGGTTGGCTCTTGAGAGTGTTATTTCTCATTAGGGAGACTACCATCAGTAGGGATCATATAGGCATGGTGTTCATTTTTTGGAAGGAAGGCAAATTTGAATATCTTCCTCAGAAATCTAAAGGTAAACAAATTAGCTTTCCTTCAACAAAGAAAAGATCACTAAGCCTATCAAAGCTGGCTTGCACATCTTATGTTATTTTCTTGTATTTGAAAGAAATATGAGTTCTAGGAGGCCTTACCTACATGCCAATTGTCTGGGCAATTGGAACATTTGATGCTATTTCATTTTTGCTTAGGTCTGTTTTTTTTCGTGGATGCCACATTGTATCAAATGGGATTACATGTTTTCACATTTTTCTTGGTATTAATTATAGAGGTTTCTTATATAGGTATACATATTCATTTTTTTTTGTGTGTGTGTGTTGTCACTGATCCACAGGCTCAGGATAGGAAATTGCTCTCAGATTAGTCAGACTCCTTTTGCGCTGTTGCTGATCAGCTGCTTGAAAAGGACCTAGCACCGAACACTGACACCTTGTCATAGTGTACCAGTGCCATACATTGCATATTGCCTATGCTTGGAATTTCATCTCAATACCATTCACTTGAATGGAGCTGAGTTGCAAAAAAGACAATGTGACAAATTAGGTTGTAGTGCTTGGCAGACTGCCATGTCTCCTTCAGATAGGTTATTAGTGGGAGTGGACCCCACCCCACACTGATATGATATTGGCGAACCAACCTGTACACAGGTCTACAATATTTAAGTCCAGGTGATTTAAGGATAGGCCATCAATATCTAAGTACCAGAAAACCCTTTAAGCTGCTATCTCATATGTATTTTTTCAAGGTATTTGCTCTCTTGAACAATTACCAGCATTGCTAATTCAGATTTGTACTTACTGTAGGTTGATGGACCATTTATTGTGATGTTTTCGAGTTTTGTGTGGGCTTCTAAATGTTTTAATGCAATGTATGGTTTCCTTTTATTAAATGAAATTTTATATTTTTGTGTAATATGTTTCAAGGTCCTTTATTTATACTCTCATTTTGTTTTATTTAAAAGATCTAAATAAGGCATATTTCTGGTGCAGATTGTGGCACAAAGATCCTTTGTGCTGCAATCTGAGAATCTTCCCCACTCACAGCAGGTCTATAAAATTTGGCGTGACATAGGACAGGAATGTGACGGCCCAGCAGGGAGCTGTCTTACAATTAGAATTGGTGGTGGATATTTTCTATTGTTTATGATGACATTAAAAACTATTTGAATTTCTAATTTTGTGCCAATAGTGTGCAGAATTTAATTTGGAACATTATTGTTGGCTTGCATAGACTCCTTATCATCAAGTAAATTTGGGAAATTGTAGTGTCAAATTCATATAAATTATTTTAAACTGAGATTTTCAACAATCTATTGCACCTGAATATATGATGTTCATCTGTATCATTTTGGTCATATTTATATTTTTGTTATGGTTTGGTTACATTCAATAGATTCATCTTGTCTCAATAATTTTGTGCTTTGTACTGAATTCCTGTTGTTGAGATGTATTGAAGATTATCTTCAATGTGCTCAGCAAACTGGGATATGATACCAACATCATAGTTACTACAAGTAGTAGGGAGCAAATTTTTAATTTACTAATACGGTGTTGGACCCCCTTTTGCCTTCACAACAGCCTAAATTCTACGTGGAATTGATTCAACAAGGTGCTGATAGCATTCTTTAGAAATGTTGGCCCATATTGATAGGATAGCATCTTGCAGTTGATGGAGATTTGAAATATGCAAATCCAGGGCACAAAGCTCCCGTTCCACCACATCCCAAAGTTGCTCTATTGGGTTGAGATCTGGTGACTGTGGGGGCCATTTTAGTACAGTGAACTCATTGTCATGTTCAAGAAACCAATTTGAAATGATTCGAGCTTTGTGACATGGTGCATTATCCTGCTGGAAGTAGCCATCAGAGGATGGGTACATGGTGGTCATGAAGGGATGGAAATGGTCAGAAACAATGCTCAGGTAGCCCGTGGCATTTAAACGATGGCCAATTGGCACTAAGGGGCCTAAAGTGTGCCCAGAAAACATCCCCCACACCATTACACCACCACCAGCCTGCACAGTGGTAACAAGGCATGATGGATACATGTTCTCATTCTGTTTACGCCAAATTCGGACTCTACCATTTGAATGCCTCAACAGAAATCGAGACTCATCAGACCAGGCAACATTTTTCCAGTTTTCAACAGTCCAATTTTGGTGAGCTCGTGCAAATTGTAGCCTCTTTTTCCTATTTGTAGTGGAGATGAGTGGTACCCGGTGGGGTCTTCTGTTGTTGTAGCCCACCTTTCTTTCCCATTCTGACATTCAGTTTGGAGTTCAGGAGATTGTCTTGACCAGGACCACAACCCTACATGCATTGAAGCAACTGCCATGTGATTGGTTGACTAGATAATCGCATTAATGAGAAATAGAACAGGTGTTCCTAATAATTATTTAGGTGAGTGTATACATCCAATAGATGGAAATCATTGGACATCTTTAGCTCATAGGCATTCATGTTAAAAAAATATATACAATATTTTTTGCCCCATAAGATTAATTTTCCCCCTCAAATGCATCTTATGGGCAAATACTAATGAGCGCTTCCATTATGGAAGTACCGCAGGACCGGAATGCGTTGAAGGCTCTCAGACCACTTCCTGGTCCTCGGCTGTTGGCTGTGCAGTGGCTGCGCTGTGCACGCTGGTTCACAGCACAGCCGACAGCAGGAGGAAGCATATTGTGGTCGTAGAGGAGCGGCGGCGTCCAGGAGCAGGAGAGGTAAGTGTTTTTTTATTGAATTCAATATGAGGCTGATGGGGACTCATATAACATGGCTGGGGACTGGTGAGAGGAAAGGAGGCTTATATAATACTGCTGGGGGCTGGTGAAAGGCAATGGGGGCTTATATAAGGCAGCTGGGGCTAATGAGAGGTAATGGGGATGAAGAGAGGCTGATGGGGGCTGGTGAGAGGCAATGGGGGCTGATATAAGGCTGGTGAGAGGCAATGGGGGCTGCAGAGAGGTTGCTGGCAGCTGGTAAGAGGCATTGGGCACTGCTTGGGGATGGTGATAGGCAAGGGGGGAGCTGGTGAGAGGCATATGGAGGGCTGATGAGAGTAATGGGCTTCTTATCTGAGGTCTGATTGGGGTCATTCACATTGGGGTCTGAGCTGGGGTCTGAGCTGGGGTCTGATCTGAGGTCTTATTAACATTGGAGGTCTTGTTGGGGCTGTCAGCTGTGGTCTAAATAACATTGGGGGTCTGATTGGTGGTCTGACCAAAAGTGTAATGAAAACATTTTTTTTTCTTATTGTCCTCCTCTAAAACCTAGGTGCATCTTATGGGCCGATGCGTCTTACAGGGTGAAAAATACAGTATAAAAAAAATATATGTATTATAAAAAAGTGTATTCATAAATCTGGAAAGAAACTAATTAAAGGGAATGTTTCAACAGAAAACAACCTATTGTTTTTAATCACATTTGTTATGTTTAACATATTTTTAAAGAATATTTGATGATGCTATTTTTAATTTTCCATGTCAATATCTATATTTAAACAAAAAACATAAATTCCTGCAGTTTTTGCACTGACCACTAGTTAGAAGGCTGAGTTTTCTCAGCCTGCATTTGTGGGAGGGGCGTATGGATATATCTACACCCAGGGGAGTGCTTGCTGCTCGCGTGCGCTTCCTGTGCCTATCCCCACCCCAAGCCTCACGTCCTTCTCCTCGCGGCATTCCTTCAGGTAAGCAGGGTCCCGACAGAGTTTCATCACGGGCAGTGCAAGTTACCGTCATCTCGGGTAAGTTTGCCCCCCTCTGCTTCCTTCCTTTCACCTGCCTTCAGCCTCCGCATCCCTCTCTTGCCCACCCGCCGCACTCTGCCAGGTCGGCTCCGGCCGCATTTGCTCTCGCCGGCGCTCCGAGGTCACGTGGGCAGAGAGCTCTGAGCTTCGCTGCTTGGGCATCCTATTTCCCCGGCAATGGAGTTCTCTTCCGGGTTGCGACCACGTGACCTCAGCGCCGATATATAGCCGTTCATTTTTCAAAGATCTTTTCCCGAAATGATCTTACATGTCTGAGTTGTCAAATTTTTGGATGAAATGGTGAGATGCAGGTTTATTTATTTTCGCTTGAAATGTAGGTTGTCTAGTGCTTTGCCGCAGTGCACCAAGTATCCGGCAGATGGCAGAGAAACATCATGTTAGTTGGAGGTTTGTTAGCTTTTTTCATAATGAACCTTATTTTGTGAAAATAGACACTGAGTAGTATAAAGCTAGGGCCATATTTCAATCATGTGTCTTGCTTTCTTTTTACAGGACCCATGATGGGTATTATGTGTTGACTTCAGTAATTATTAAAATTGGTTAGGGGATCTGTTATGGCTAGCACATGTGGTTGGTCACATGGTAGGAATTTTTTCTGCAGGCTTATAGCGGTTTGCCATGAATTCACGGCCGGTCTGCGCCCGAGTCGTCCCGTGCATTGCTGGTTTAACCCTTCCATCACCAGGTTCAATGAGCCCCTCTTTTACCTCATTGCTTATCTAGGTCAAAGGCACGTTCCTCATCTCTGCTTGTTCTGCTCAAGAATCGTGTTTATTTCTTGCTTATACCTTTTGCATTCACAGGTTTGTGTTTATTTTTGTACTTTATGCCAACAGGTTTACGTTTGTTAACATCTTCTGCCTGCTATGTTACTCAGGCCACGTAGCCTTAAATCGTTAGGACTAACCTGCCACGTCGGCCAGGTCACGTTTGTTATATGTTAACCGCATGTCATGTTACTCGGGCCACATACTGGTCCTTCTAAAAAAATTAGCATATTGTGATAAAGTTCATTATTTTCTGTAATGTACTGATAAACATTAGACTTTCATATATTTTAGATTCATTACACACCAACTGAAGTAGTTCAAGCCTTTTATTGTTTTAATATTGATGATTTTGGCCTACAGCTTATGAAAACCCAAATTTCCTATCTCAAAAAATTTGCATATTTCATCCAACCAATAAAAGAAAAGTGTTTTTAATACAAAAAAAGTCAACCTTCAAATAATTATGTTCAGTTATGCACTCAATACTTGGTCGGGAATCCTTTTGCAGAAATGACTGCTTCAATGCGGCGTGGCATGGAGGCAATCAGCCTGTGGCACTGCTGAGGTGTTATGGAGGCCCAGGATGCTTCGATAGCGGCCTTAAGCTCATCCAGAGTGTTGGGTCTTGCGTCTCTCAACTTTCTCTTCCCAATATCCCACAGATTCTCTATGGGGTTCAGGTCAGGAGAGTTGGCAGGCCAATTGAGCACAGTAATACCATGGTCAGTAAACCATTTACCAGTGGTTTTGGCACTTTGAGCAGGTGCCAGGTCGTGCTGAAAAATGAAATCTTCATCTCCGTAAAGCTTTTCAGCAGAGGGAAGCATGAAGTGCTCCAAAATCTCCTGATAGCTAGCTGCATTGACCCTGCCCTTGATAAAACACAGCGGACCAACACCAGCAGCTGACATGGCACCCTAGACCATTACTGACTGTGGGTACTTGACACTGGACTTCAGGCATTTTGGCATTTCCCTCTCCCCAGTCCTCCTCTAGACTCTGGCACCTTGATTTCCGAATGACATGCAAAATTTGCTTTCATCCGAAAAAAGTACTTTGGACCACTGAGCAACAGTCCAGTGCTGCTTCTCTGTAGCCCAGGTCAGGCGCTTCTGCCGCTGTTTCTGGTTCAAAAGTGGCTTGACCTGGGGAATGCGGCACCTGTAGCCCATTTCCTGCACACGCCTGTACACGGTGGCTCTGGATGTTTCTACTCCAGACTCAGTCCACTGCTTCCGCAGGTCCCCCAAGGTCTGGAATCAGTGCTTCTCCACAATCTTCCTCAGGGTCCGGTCACCTCTTCTCGTTGTGCAGCGTTTTCTGCCACACTTTTTCCTTCCCACAGACTTCCCACTGAGGAGCCTTGATACAGCACTCTGGGAACAGCGTATTCGTTCAGAAATTTCTTTGTGTCTTGCCCTCTTGCTTGAGGGTGTCAATGATGGCCTTCTGGACAGCAGTCAGGTCGGCAGTCTCATCCATGATTGCGGTTTGGAGTAATGAACCAGGCTGGGAGTTTTTAAAAGCCTCAGGAAGGTGTTTAGAGTTAATTAGTTGATTCAGATGATTAGGTTAATAGCTCGTTTAGAGAACCTTTTCATGATATGCTAATTTTTTTAGATAGGAATTTGGGGTTTTCATGAGCTGTGTGCCAAAATCATCAATATTAAAACAATAAAAGGCTTGAACTACTTCAGTTGGTGTGTAATGAATCTAAAATATATGAAAGTCTAATGTTTATTAGTACATTACAGAAAATAATGAACTTTATCACAATATGCTAATTTTTTTAGAAGGACCTGTCGTACAATTCATTTTGGGTCAGCCTACCATGTTGACCAGGTTTACGTTTGTTAAAACATCTACAGCTTGTCACGTTGCTCAGGCCATGTAGTTGAGAGCCAGCCTGCCACGCCGCCGAGGTCACGTTCATTAAATGCCTGCCACATTACTCAGGCCATATAGCACCATTCCTTAGGGTCAACCTGCCATGTCGGCCAGGTTTACGTTTGTTAATGTTAACTCCGCCACATTACTCAGGCCACTCAGTACAATTTGTTCAGGGTCAACTTGCCACGCCGGCCAGGTTTACGTTTGCTTAAAATCTTCTGCCTGTCACGTTACTCAGGCCACATAGCTTAAATTGTTTAGGCTCAACCTACCACACCAGCCTGGTCACATTCATGAAATAATTGTCACATTTATCTTACCACGTGGTATAATTCGTTTATGGTCAACCTGCCACGTCGGCCAGGTTTAGGTTTGTTAATTTCTAATGCCTGTCACGTTACTCAGGCCACATATCTCAAATTCATCAGGGCCAACATGCCATGTCGGCAGGTCACGTTTGTTAATGTTAACCCTGCCACATTACTCAGGCCACGCAGTACAATTCATTCAGGGTCAAAGGGTCAACCTGCCACATCCACCAGGTCACGTTCTCTAAAATGCCTGTCACATTACTTAGACCATGTAGTACAATTGGTTTAGGGTCAACCTACCATGTTGGCCAGGTTTACGTTTGTTAATTTCTTCTGCCTGTGGCGTTTCACAGGCCACGTAACTTAAATTGTTCAGGGCTAACCTGCCACGCCGGCCAGGTCACGTTTGTTAATATTAACCGCCTGTCACATTACTCAGGCTACGTAGTACAAATTCGCTCAGGGCCAATCTACCATACTGCCAGGTTTATGCTTCTAATTCATTAGCCAGATCCATCACCCAGGCTGCGTAGCTCATATCACAACCGGGCCCCACCAGGCAGGTCATTATTTAAGTTCCATTTTCAAAAAAACAAATATATATATATATATATATATATATACTTATTTGCAATCTTTTTTTTTCAGGTAACAAGGTAACAGTGCACCCAACAGCCGGTCACTTCCTCTTATCGCATTATTTTTCTTACTTCCACGTTCTACCGAGTCATTCTCCCAGAGTCTTGTGGGCTCGCTACCATCTGCTCTCAGCTATGAACCAATTCCTCTTCTATTCTATTGCACATTTCGGAGTCGCTCTGGTTAGTTCAAGTTGACGTCTAGGCAAATTTTTTTTTGCTTAAGCCTCAGTCATGTCGCACCCACAGCCGCAGTCATGTCGCACCCATCCGATATCGAAGACGCTCTCTCAGTTCCGGAATCTCAACCCTCCGATCATGCTAGCTGCATGTCCCTGCGAAGCTGTACCGTACCCAATTTAATCGGGGAACTGAACCATCAAGGCATTCCCCATCCAGCGTCTGCTCGCAAGGCTGAACTATATAGACTTTTGGTCACCAGCACATCAGCTCCTGCTGAGGATCAAGTGTCCATGTCCACTATCCAACTCTCCCTGCAACAGTTGCATTCATCCATCAACAGCATCTCCAGTGCAGTTTCAGACATGCAGTCTTGGCTGCTGGCTGTCGAGTCCCAAACCTACACGGCCGGTACTCCAGTCCCACCTGTTTCAGTCCCCTCGACTTCTCACTGCCCATCTCCAGGTAGGGTTCCCAGTACCCCGGCCATAGCTCCTTCCCATTTTGTTCCTGAGAATATTAGGAAGGATATTTTTGCTGGGAAGGATGTCAATTTAGCCTCCATACTTATCGCCACCCACGATACCATGGAGAACAAGACAATCACCTGCGGCGATGTGTCCATAATCCTCAAGTCCAAAGAAGCTGTCTATACCAGAATTCATTCTGGCTTTCAGCCTCTTCAGGGACATCATTTGCTCTGCCCAGCCAGAGAGACGGGAGGAGCTGGACATTTAGCTCTACAAGATCACTGACCTAGGGCATAAGTATGGTGGTTTCGCTTTTTACGAATACCACCGCTCATTCTCAGCCAAAGCCGCCGCTACCTTAACTCAGTTCAGGCACGTCACCAACTGGGCTGTACTATACATGGAGCTTTTCTGCCGGCACTTCGTAGGTCTCAAGGCTCCTTCCTGCGCATTTTGCCAGTTCATTCTTCATTCGTCTGACTGGTGCCCCAAACTAGCCTCAGCTTCCCAAGATAGGCCCGTCCTCAGTCCATCCGGCCTCTGAAGGCAGGCCCCAGCAGTAGACAAGTTAGGTAGACCCATAGTTTTACTCGGCAAAAGTCAAATCTGCAATAACTACAATCTCGCAGTTTGCAACTATAATAAGTATCGAGCTCTCCATGTCTGCTCAGTTTTCTTTAGGGCCCATCCCCAAACCACCTGCCCTCATAGATCCTCAAAGCAGTCCTGACTAGTTGGGGTCAATGTAGAGCTGTTAGCATCCCTTCTGCTGGATTACTACAATCCTTCCTTCACTCGATTCTTGGTTTCCGGCTTCACGGGGGGCTTTCACACGGGGCTCGTAGCCCTGCCTCAGTCCACCTGGGAGGGAGATAATCTTCTGTCTGCAGTTAGGGATCCCGATTCTGTCACTACTCTGCTCCAGTCTGAGCTCCAAAAGGGCTTTCTCATCAGTCCTTTTTCCACAGTCCCCTTCGACCACTGGAGGGTTAGCCCCATTGGTATTGTCACAAAGAAGTTTTCAAATAAAAAAATATTAATTAACAACCTTTCAGCTCCTAATGGTTCGCATATACCCAGTCTTAACTCTTTGGTTCCATCCGAAGAATTTTCCATGCACTATTCCTCAGTAGATGAAGCTACCCAGTTGATCCTGCTGGCAAGAAGAGGTGCATGGTTAACAAAGGTAGACATCGCCGATGCCTTCAAGCTGCTGCCTGTCCAGGCTCAGCTGTGGAAATTTTATGGCATCAAATGGATGGATAAATACTACTTTGCGAACAGGTTTACTTTCAGATCCTTGGTTGTTCGACCAGTTCGAGCAAGCCCTGCACTGGATTTTGGTTAACCACTTTCACTGCCCAATGGTTATTCATTATCTAGATGACTTCCTTATAATAGAAGAGCCAGGTCATGAGCCCGACAGGTTAGCGTCCGTACTGCAACTTTTTTCAAAGCTCAACGTTCCAGTCGCGGACTCAAAAACAGAGGGTCCTTGGTTCGCAGGTCCTTGGCCACCAGAAATACTATCAAACGAGGTAGCCCTTAAATCTTTACTATTGCTAGAAATTTATCCCATCATAGCAGCAGCTCAAGTTTGGGGTAGGCACTGGGCCAATTCCCTAGTCATCTTCATCACAGACAACCAGTCTATAGTGGAAATACTCACCAAGGGCAGATCCACCCTAATCATGTCTTTTTGCGCAAGTTGATCTGGCTTTCAATGGGTTACAATTTCCATTTTTTCTGTAGGCATATCCAGGGCTCCAACAACCTGGCGGCAGATGCCCTTTCTCGATTTAACTTCCCCACTTTTTTCCAGGTAATGCCAGAAGCGGACCGAACAAGATTAACCCCGCCAGCCTTCCATACTCTGACAATGGAATGAAAAATGAAAAATATTCAACAAATTCTCGCTCTCATATCCTGGGGCCAACACCAACAAAACCACATACATTCTGGCGTTTGTGGCTTACTGCCACACAGAGCTCAAGCTCTCCTATAACACCAACAGATTGTATTTGGCTGGAGTCCAGCATTATTTCATGCTCGAGCATCCGGATAGTGCTTCGGTTTTTCATCTCAGGCGGTAAAAGCAACCCTCAGGGGTTTTTAGAAAAATTGCAGCGGTTCCACCTCCGTTAGACAGCCAGTATCAGCCAACCTGTTCAGGAAGCTATCCAATTCACTAGATGGGAATCATTTTGGGCCATATCCTAGCACCATTATTAAGGCTGCCATGTATTTAAATTTTTATAGTTTCTTAAGACCCAGGGAATTTACCTGCACCTCACTCATGAATAAAGGATTGACAAAGGGCCAATTAGAATGGCATTCCAATCACTTCGTTCTCCATCTTGTATCCCCCCGGTAGTGATTAAATAATGCATGGTGCCCCGTTAAAGTATTGAGAAAACTCCTCACCATATTAGATGACGCCCTGCTCGCTAGCCCCTAACTTCCATTCAAAAATGGCTCACTCACAGCCTCACAGTTCATCTTGCACATCAGATCTCTAGCTTCCGGTTTAGGATTCGATCCTAATGTCATATGCGGGCATTCCTTCTGAATCGGAGTGGCTTCGGCAGCTTCAAGACATGGGGTGCCTGAGCATGTCATCCACAAAATGGGTCGCTGGAAGTCCTCTTGTTTTGTCCGGTATATACCTAACCCACATGCAGAAATATCCAAAGCCTTCTGTCATTTGGCTCTCTGAGCATGCTCTTATAATAAAAAAATAAATACATACATATATCCTACGTTTGGTTTTTTGCCTCCTTATTGGCCTACCCACACACTCGGCTAAGGGCACACCACCAGCCATTCAGTTAGTTTACCATTGGCTACCCAGCCATTCCTCACTACAATGTCTCATCTTCCAGCCACAACCACAAGTTAGAAGGCTGTTTTCTCAGCTTGCATTTGTGGGAGGGGCGTATGGATATATCTACCACTGGGGGAGTGCTTGCTGCTCGCATGTGTTTCCGGTGCCCCCTCCCTCCCTCCCATAATCTTTTACACTCACCCAGGGTATGCCCCCTTATAGGCCTACCCACGCACTTGGCTAAGGGCACACAACCAGCCATTCAGTTTGTTTACCATTGGCTACCCAGCCATTCCTCACTACAGTATCTCATTTTTCAGCCACGACCACAAATAATATTAGGCACCACTTATTGGTCTGTACAGATCACTTTACTGCATTTACCTGCTTACATGTTATTCTAATCCTGCCTATAATAAAGGATTAACTGTGTATAAAGATGATCCACCATTCACAATACAGGTGAAAGTCGAAAAATTAGAATATTGTGCAAAGTTCATTTATTTCAGTAATGCAACTTAAAAGGCGAAACTAATATATGAGATAGACTCATTACATGCAAAGCGAGATATTTCAAGCCTTTACTTGTTATACTTTGGATTATTATGGATTACAGCTTTTGAAACCCCAAAGTCACAATTTTGAGGTACCCTTTGCTCAGGGGATATGGATTAATTAGCTGACTAGCATGTAATACTTTCAGCCTAGAATATTGAACCTTTTCATAAAATTCTAATTTTAAGCAAATTTTTCATTTGCATTACTGCAATTAATGGACTTTTGTACAATAATCAAATTTTTCGAGTGTTACCTATAGGTGATGGTCCAAGCATATCTATCCTTTCCTTTTGCAATGACCTTTGCACAGGTCACTGAGCACGCCTAGAAACATCTCCTATAGAAGTCAATGAATTCAATAGGACAATGAGGCTGCAGAAAATAAATGTTGTTAATGCTGTGTGAATGTTGTTAAGAAAAACTCAGGCAAAATGGGAGCCCCCATAATCATGCTCAGAAAATAAATAAAAAGACAATCAGGTGCATGCAGATGTGTGTGAGCAGGACATTGGAACTGTGGCCACGCCTCTGTGTGTCTTGGCGTACTCGTTCCTTACCTGATGCCGAGGTGGAGCTGCGGATGCATGGTAGCCCGGGAGTGGCATTGACACTGCACTGGGAGGTGGAGTGGAGACTGGGGAATTGCCAGGCAAGAGTGTGGTGAGGCTGGCCTGAGTGGTTGTTGGCCAGACGTAGTTCCTGTGTGGCTGTGGAGCCGGTGCCCTGCTGCGGAAGTGTGAAAGCTGTGGTAGACTAGACAGTGTGGGAAAGCTTAGCCTTGAGAGGTGAGATGCTGTCCCCTGCCTGTCTGCCTGACTGTGAAATCTCCCTGTCCACCGTGAATCAGAGATAACGTTCAGGCCCAAGAAGGATGACAAACTTTTTCCCGCCGTCAGAGTGGGATAGCCCACTACGGGGGTGTACTCGCCTCCCATATCAGCTCCTCAACCATCAGCCCCAGATCCCAGACCACCGCCCTGGAAAAATAGACCATGCTCACATATCAGTGATACTTCAGAGGATGCGGGGGGCTCAACGATATGTGGTGGAGACTCTATTAATGTTACCCCAGGTGAAGTTGAGACTGGGTTGGAATGGGAAGGTTATACCCCCACAATCCCCATGTACCCATGAAACTGACACAGCAGGCACAAAAGCTATGTTTGAAGTTTGGTGTGGATGAGTCTGTGGCCAATTCTTCCCATAGAGATATGGTTTCAGCATTACATAACTCCATAAAAGGGGACTTAAAAGGATTATCCAACCTCTAAAATGCCTCCCCATATGTCTGGGTCCCTGACAGAGGTTAAACTTACCTGATTCCCCTGCACCCATGTCGCTTCTGATGCCCGCATGCCCGCCACTAGACCTCCCTGTTGCGCGGATAAAAACATCCGTCATTTGGGAGGCGGGGTTTCTAGCCAATAGCATGCCGTCATGAGAACGAGCCTCCCTAGCGTCACCAGTGATGCTAGGGATGCTCGTTCCTGTCATGGCCTGTTATTGGCTGGCCCAGAGAGCCAGGTAAGTATAACCTCTGTCAGGGGCCCGGGCGTATGGGGAGGCATTTTAATGGATAACCCCTTTAAAATCAGTAGTGCCTGTGATGCAAACGTCTATTGAAGATCTCATTGGATGTATAAAATAGATCTCAGTGGGTCCTATAATGCCTTAGCAGCTTCTAACTCAGCATAAGGAGGTGCAACAATTAATGTCCAAGCTCACCGATGTGGAGGACAGGTAAAGGAGGATGAATATTATATTTTAGGGGATATCAGAAAAAATGACACCCATAGACTTGGTTTAACATTTATAAAAGATATGTAAGATCTTGGTATCCTCTATGACGGAATCAGATCTGGTGATCAGATTATGTATGCGGTTCAAAAATTACAACTTACCTGCGCCATATGAATCTGTGATGTAAAATATATGGACTTATTGGCTATAATGTTACAACAAAACTGAGAGTTTGCAGGTGTAGCAAAAACGCTTAGGGTCCACAGAGTGAAATACAAATGGGGCTATCCTACTACCGTATTGCCCTATAAGATGCACTCCCTCCCCAAAAGTGTGGGGGGGGGGGTGGCAGTGCATCTCATGAGGTGAATGCTGCGATTTACACTGATACAACGCCGCCGAGATGTTGAACAGCAAGGTCGGGGGTGTTTCAGCGGGGAGGGAGGAGGGGCTGGGGGCTAGCATCTGGTGCTGTAATGCCAGCGGGGACCGGAGCAGTCACTGTATTCTATTACACCGGGCCCTGCTTGCTGTAGTAATCATATCTAACGTGTAGGCAATGTTAAATTATAGAAATCCTCTGAAATACAGCATGTAGCACTTACTAAACTTCCATAGCAGACAGGAGGCCTCACTACGTCATGGGCCTGCACCGCCTGTTTCATTCATAAAGTGGGAGGAGCAGGCGCGTGACGTAGTGAGTTACTCTGCCGCCGCCTGGCCTCCTGCCTGCTATGGGAGTTTAGTAAGTGCTACATGCTGGATTTCAGAGAATTTCTATACTTTAACATTGCCTACACGTTAGATATGATTACTACAGTGAACGGGGCCCGGTGTAATAGAATACAGTGAGTTCACCAGGCCCTGGTGCCATTGCAGCACCAGATGCCGTCCCACAGCCCCTGTTCTGGGAGTCATTCACTACACAGGGACACTGTTATGGGGGTGGGGGTATCTGCGGATGACACATAGCATAAGATGCTATATATGTGTCATCCACAGATCCCCCCATAGCAGTGTCATGTCATCCACAGATACCCCCATAACAATGCATTCCACAGATGCCTCCATAACAGTGCCATCCACAAATGCCCCTGTCACAGTGTCATCCACAGATTTACCCCATAACAGTACCATCCACAGATGCCCCCATTACAGTTCCATCCACAGATGCCCCCATAGCAGTGCCATCCTCTGATGCCCCCGTAACAGTGCCATCCACAGATGCCCCCACAGCAGTGCCATCAACAGATGCCCATGTAACAGTGTTATCCACAGATTTACCCCATAACAGTGTCATCCACATAAACCATTAGTTCAAAACCCACCAAAAGCACACCTTTTGGTTCAAAATATTTTTTTCTTAAATTTCCTCCTCAAAAACCTAGGTGCGTCTAATAGGGCGAAAAATACGGTAAGTCAATTGCATCATATGATTATACAACGCATATTATCTTATCACCAGAAGAAAGGAAAAAATGGTTATCACATTATAACATGTCTATTTTAGAAGATTCATTGGGGAAAGGTAGGGGCACTCCCCCGGTCACTCCATAAGAGAAATTGAGAGTCTAGACATGCTGCAGTATGGGAAAAAACTGAAATAAAGCAGAAATATATGGTATTAGTGGGAATTGAGCCTTAAATATGGTAGTCTTATGGCTCCAATATATTTGAGATTGTTAAATTGGCCATAATGATGCAAATATGTTGGTGCAATACGTGCAACTTCACATTTTAACAGGTCTGACTACTTATTAGTGATTGGTGCACTAAGTATTGTTGTGAACTTGTGACATCACAGCACTATGTATGTATATTAGTATGTAGCATAAATACATACAGCACTATGTACAGTATGTAGCATGTATGTATGGACAGCAGAACCTATCATCTACACTATATAACTATCTCCCACTAATTATCTGTATTATATAAAAGTTTGGGCTCGGGTTCGGTGTTCAGCGATTTCTTAGCGCTTTTTGAAAGGCTGCAGAGCAGCCAATCAACAAGCGTTTAGCTGTGTGACCTTAGAAGCCATCACAGCCATGCCTACTAATGGCATGGCTGTGATTGGCCAGTGCAGCATGTGACTCACCCTTTATATAAGTTGGAGTCACGTAGCACTGCACGTCACTCTGCTCTGATTAGTGTAGGGAGAGGATGCTGCTGCTGCTGTGAGGGAGAGAATAGGACAGAATCTGTTATCAGAACTCCAATTGAACTCAGCGATCTACATAGATTTAGTTGTTTGGGTGCAGTGCAAAATCTTTTTACCCTGCCCTGAGCCCAGTGACAGAGAAAAAGAACTTTTATCCGTCTGTTAATTAGGTGGGCGGCGGCGGCCATTTTATGCAAGCTCAGTGCACCAGCACTGCATCTGTGCTTTTGTGACATTCAAATCCAAGCTTGAAATACTGCAATATTAATCTGGCTTTGAAAAAACACAAATTTTTGGCAATATCCAACATCTGGTGCCTTTGCAGGATTAGTCAGTGTATAATTTAAGCTAGAAATGCATCAAACATTTTCTGGGATTTAAAAAACCTTTTTAGGGCAAAATACACCATTTTACAGCCAGTGTTATATACTCCTGTCATATTGTGTTATTAATAAACACCCATTTTGGGCAAAAAAAAATATATTGCAGCCCTTGCTGCATCTGTGATTGCTAAAAACAAGTTTTAAAAAACTTCAATAATTTTCTGGCTTTGAAAATGAAAAAAACACCCATTTTTTGCAAGATCCAACATCTGGTGCCTTTGCAGGATTAGTCAGTGTGCAATTTAAGCTAGAAATACAGCTATAATTTATTGGGTTTTTAAAAACACCCTTTTAGGGCAAAATACATAATTTTACAGCCCTTGCTGCATCTGCAAGTGTGAAATTCAAGTGTTATATACTCCTGTCATATTGTGTTATTAAATAAACTCCCATTTTGGGCAAAAAACTTAAATTGCAGCCTAGTCTGTATCTGTACATGTGAGTGTCACCACCAGACATCTGAGAAGCTCTGACAGACGTCCTTCAGAACCTCCTCATTGAGGTTCCTTTTGTTTTGCTTTCATTTTTCTCTTCTCGTTAGCCTCTCTCAGCTGTCATGTAGTTGCACTGATTGCATCCCTTTAAATCCCATCCAATACTGCATCACTTTGCGGTTTATATTCCTTCCTGGAGTGTGTGCATGCTGATGCTACTACTGAGTCTTCTACAGATAAGTTTTGTTCATTCATTTGTGTTTTCTGTTTGCTGGATCCCAGGTGACCCTGACTCCCTCCGTATCAAGTGTAGGGAGCCGGTAGTCGTGTCCCCTCACTATTATAGGGTGTTCAGGTGTTATACAGTCGAGGTACGAGGATATGTGATCATCTACCATTGAGATTTTCGCATAGGCTGAGCAGTTAGGAAGAGAGCCAGGTCTGTTGCAGGGCTCTCCTTTTTGTTCCTTAGTTTTGGATCCAGTCAGTCGGATCTTCATTTTGTGTCTTCTAGTTTTCTGTACATCTTCCGTGACATTGAGATACACACTTTAGATAGTGTGGTTATATTCTGTTATTAGGAAAACACCCATTTTGGACAAAAAACTTTAATTGCTGCCTAGTCTACATCTGTACGTGTGAGATACACCCTTTAAATACTGTGGTTCTATTCTGTTATTTGAAAAACAACCATTTTGGGCAAAAAACTAAAATTGCGGCCTAGTCTGTATCTGTACGTGTGAGATACACACTTTAGATACTGTGGTTATATTCTGCTTTTAATAAAACACCAATTTTGGGCAAAATACACAATTTTACAGCCCTTGCTGCATCTGCAAGTGTGAAATTCAATGGTTATATACTGCTGTCATATTCTGTTATTAAACAAACACACTTTTTTGCGCAAAAAAGTTTAATTGCGGACTAGTCTACATCTGTACGTGTGAGATACACCCTTTACATACTGTGGTTCTATTCTGTTATTTGAAAAAACAATCATTTTGGGCAAAAAACTAAAATTGCGGCCTAGTCTACATATGTACATGTGAGATACACACTTTAGATACTGTGTTTATAATCTGCTATTAATAAAACACCCTTTTTGGGCAAATACACAATTTTATAGCCCTTGCTGCATCTGCACGTGTGAAATTCAAGCGTTATATGCAGCTTTCATATTCTGTTAGTAAAAAAAAAAAACAATTTTTTGCAAAATACTTAATATTTCAGCCTTTGCTACATCTGTTACTGTTTAAAACAAGTTTGAAAATACTTCAATAATTTTCTGGCTTTGAAAAAGCAACAATTTTTGGCAATAGCCTTCATTTTGGGCCTCTGACGCATTAGTCAATGTGCAATTTAAGCTTGAAATACAGCTATAATTTTCTTAGTTTTTAAAAACACCCTTTTGGGCAAAATGCACAATTTTACAGCCCTTGCTGCATCTGCAAGTGTGAAATTCAAGGGTTATATACTGCTGTCATATTCTGTTATTAAACAAACACCTATTTTGGGCAAAAAAACGTAAATTGCAGCCTAGTCTGTATCTGTACATGTGAGATACAAACTTTAGATACTGTGGGTATATTCTGTTATTAGGAAAACACCCATTTTGGGAGAAAAAAAAACTTTAATTGCTGCCTAGTCTACATCTGTACATGTGAGATACACCCTTTACATATTGTGGTTCTATTCTGTTATTTGAAAAACACCCATTTTGTGCAAAAAACTTTAATTGCAGCCTAGTCTACATCTGTACGTGTGAGATATACCCTTTACATACTGTGGTTCTATTCTTTTATTAGCAAAACACCCATTTTGGACAAAAATCTTTAATTGCAGCCTAGTCTACATTTGTATGTGTGAGATACACCCTTTACATAGTGTGGTTCTATTCTGTTATTTGAAAAACAACCATTTTGGGCAAAAAAAGGAACATTGCGGCCTAGTCTGCATTTGTACGTGTGAGATACACACTTTAGATACTGTGGTTATATTCTGCTTTTAATAAAACACCCTTTTTGGGCAAAATGCAACATTTTACAGCCTTTACTGCATCTGCACATGTGAAATTCAAGGGTTATCTACTGCTGTCATATTCTGTTATTAAACAAACACCCATTTTGGGCAAAAAACTTTAAGTGTGGCCTAGTCTACATCTGTACATGTGAGATACACCCTTTATATACTGTGGTTCTATTCTGTTATTAGCAAAACACCCATTTTGGTAAAAAAAACTTAAATTGCAGCCTAGTCTGTATCTGTACGTATGTGATGCACACTTTAGATACTGTTGTAATAATATGCTATTAATAAAACACCCTTTTTGGGCAAATACCAAATTTTACAGCCCTTGCTGCATCTGCACTTGTAAAATTCAAGGGTTATATACTTCTGTCATATTCTGTTATTAAACAAACACCCATTTTGGCCCAAAAACTTTAAGTGCGGCCTAGTCTACATCTGTGCGTGTGAGATATTGTCAGCGAACCAGGGGGGCCGTTTCGCATCAGGTTCGCAGGCGCGGGTGGCGGGCGCAGATAGCTCCTCCTGACAGGACACCTGACGTCGATGTGGCCAGTGCGCCTGCGCGAGTCGGAAGCCGGGTGCGCGGTACACAAGCCGCGTGCGCGGGGATACGAGCTTAGTGCACATGCTCCATTCCAGACCACAGGTGCTATTCAGGCTGGGGGAGGGCTTCAGCCTTCGTCACCGCCCTCAGCCTTATGATTGGCTTCTGACTAAGGAAGCCTCCTGGTTGCCCGGCAACCAGGGGGGGCGGTCCTGGGTTCGCTGTGTACTTAAAGCCGGTCAGAGCCTTGACTCATTGCTGAGTTATTCAACCTTATGGTGAACACCCAGCTCCCTCCTGTGAACCTGTTGTTTAATCTGACTTCCCAGCTACCGACTCCTTGCCTGTTTCCTCGATTACGATTTCTGCTGCCCGCCACGACCCGGAACTGGAGCCGACTACCCGATTGGATTGACCTTTTTTGTACCACGCTAATTTTTGGGGTTTATTTCGTCCCTGCCAAAGGATTCCATACCTGATCCACTATTCCAGTCCTGACAGAATAACTCAGCCAAACCATGGAATCCGCGGGACCTGCAGACGGTGCCCCTTCTTTGTCCGAACAACTGACGATGATGGCGCAAGCCCTTCAGGACATGCAGGCCAGCCATGCACACCTATTAGGGAGAATGCGTGCCCAGGAGCTGCGCCAGGCCCAGTTCACTGCACTACCACCCTCACCTCCTCCCGCTCCACGCACCTCACTAGAAGTGGTGAACAGTGAACCCGCAGTAGCCCTACCAGAACGCTTTTCTGGAGACAGGAAGAAATGCCGTTCATTTATTATTTCCTGCGAGCTACTATTCTCCTTGAAACCCCGCACTTACTCCTCAGACTATGTCAAAGTACGGACAGCTATCTCCCTGCTAACGGGACCCCCACAGACATGGGCCCATCAGCTCCTGCAAACTGATAGCCCAGTGCTGTCCTCTTGGGGCTCTTTTGTTTCCGCCATGCAGGCACTCTTTGACGACCCCCTGCGTGCTTCCACCTCTAGGGACACTCTCCGTTCCCTGCGACAAGGAAGGCGTCCAGTGGAGGACTACATTACGGAGTTCCGGGAGATCGCACCAGATACCGGACTCAATGAAATGGCCCTTATCGACCAGTTCCGGATCGGACTGTCGGACCAATTAAAAGACGAACTCGCCCGTATCGGGGTTCCAGAGGTCCTCGAAGGGCTGATGAGCACGGTTACCCAACTGGACCGCCGTTTCTGGGAACGAAGGACGGAGAGACAGCACGCTTTGCCTCCTCCTGCACGGCGATCCAATCCTCTTCCCGTTTCAGTCCTTGGGCAATCCTCCACAGTGGGAGACCTCACCCCGGACGAACCAATGCAGGTCGGAGTAGTCAGGGGTCCACTCTCAGCAGTTGAGAGGTCCAGAAGGCGGACTCTCAATCTCTGCCTCTACTGTGCCAAATCCGGGCATATATTGAGAGACTGTCCTGTCAAACCACCTACAGGTAGGACTGTCAGTTCCGCTGTGTTTTTGAACATACCTGTATACCACGGTTCTTCACATCTAACTCTGTGTGTTTCTCTGCAGCTGAACGGAACTGGCCATGAACTCACGGCCTTAATTGATTCGGGCGCAAGCAGCTGTTTTTTTTATTCCAAACTTGCCACGCAGCTAGGAATATCCTTGCGCCCCAAGGAACACCCATCCCGACTCCACATGGTGGACGGCAGTACATTAAAAACCGGACCTGTCTCTTTGGAATCACACCCTCTTACCCTTTCCATTGGTCGCCACCACCGTGAAGAGATCGTGTGGGACATCGTACCCTCTCCTTTATTTCCTGTTATCTTGGGCATCCCATGGCTTAGAAAACACAACCCCCAAATAGACTGGGCCCTGGGACTTGTCACATTTCAGTCCTCTTATTTCATCTCCCACTGCATCTCCTCCGTTCCTGGCTCTCTGCTGGTCCTGGCCTCATCTCCTCGGGTATTACCTGCTAAATACGAAGAATATGCGGATGTCTTTGAGAAAGCAGGGGCAGACACCTTACCTCCCCACAGACCTTATGACTGCCCCATTGATCTACTTCCCGGGGCCCCGCTACCGTACGGACGGTTATACAACTTGTCTGAGCCTGAGACCCAGGCGCTGAGGGATTACATTGAGGAAAGCCTGGCAAAGGGCTTCATCCGCCCGTCCACCTCCCCAGTCGGTGCAGGTATATTTTTTGTGGGGAAGAAGGACGGGGGTCTTCGGCCCTGTGTGGACTACCGGGGCCTTAACAACATCACCAGGAAAAATAAATACCCTCTCCCTCTCATCCCTGATCTCCTGGACCGAGTGAAGGATGCCAAAGTGTTCTCCAAGATCGACCTCCGGGGGCCCTATAATCTTGTGCGGATCCGTGAGGGCGATGAGTGGAAGACGGCTTTTCGTTCCAGATTCGGTCATTATGAGTATCTGGTGATGCCCTTCGGGCTTTGTAACGCCCCAGCTACCTTCCAAAGCTTTATCAACGATGTCTTCCACGATCTTCTGGACACATATGTGGTAGTGTATCTGGATGACATCCTTATTTTTTCCCACACACTCCAGCAGCATGAGAGACATGTGAAGGTAGTCCTCCAGCGCCTTCGGACACACCGACTCTATGGGAAGCTGGAGAAGAGCATCTTTGAGGTTCCTTCTATTGAATTCTTGGGATACATACTGTCCCCCGGGAAAGTGGAGATGGACCCAGAGAAGGTTCAGGCCGTCCTAGAATGGCCTATCCCACGAAATCGACGAATGGTCCAACAGTTTATCGGTTTCGAACAACGTTCCGTTTGTATGGACCCCTGCCGCTCATAAGGCCTTCCAAACCCTCCAAAGACTCTTCACACAAGCTCCGGTACTGGCACAGCCTGACACTGCTCTCCCCTTCTACCTGGAGACAGATGCCTCAGAGAAAGCAGTCGGGGCAGTTCTCTCCCAAAGACAAGGGGAGAAACAACTCCTACACCCAGTGGCGTTCTACTCCCGCAAGTTAACCAAGGCGGAACGAAACTACGATGTGGGCGAGAGGGAACTACTGGCCATAAAAAATGCGCTGGAGGAGTGGCGGCATCTGCTGGAAGGAGCCAAGCACCCAGTAACTGTCTATACTGATCACCGTAATCTAGAATACCTTCGTACTGCTAAGAGGTTACGGCCCCGGCAAGCCAGATGGGCCCTCTTCTTTTCCCGCTTTACCCTCCAGATAACATATCGTCCTGGATCAAAGAACGGGAAGGCCGATACCCTCTCCCGTCTTCACGACACCGATGCAGTGTTTTCACCTCCAGAAACCATCCTTCCAAGCACCTACTTTTTGGCCACACAACATTCATTACTCGAAGAGATCCGACAAGCCAGCATGACCGTACCGTCAGAAGCAGCACACCTGCCACAAAGGCAGGGTCTACGTTACCATCAGGGAAAGATCTACGTGCCTACTTCCCATCGGGTGCCGATCCTACAACATCATCACGACCACCCAACCGCAGGTCACAGGGGAATACGCAATACCTTAGAGTACGTGCAGAGGCAGTTCTGGTGGCCTTCCCTAGCGGCGGATGTACGGTCCTTTGTGGGCTCATGCACTATCTGTGCCATGCACAAGAGACCCCACACCCGGCCAGTCGGCCCACTACAACCTCTACCCGTGGCAATGGTGCCCTGGAGGGACCTCGCCATGGATTTTGTGGTGGACTTACCTCCTTCACAGGGCCACACTACGATCTTGGTTGTAGTAGATAGATGCACCAAGATGGCCCACTTTATTCCAACTACCGGCCTTCCAACAGCCCAACATACCTCAAAATTGTTTCTACAGCACGTGTTCCGCCTACATGGACTCCCCTCCTCTATTGTATCTGATCGGGGTTCGCAGTTCACCTCCCGTTTCTGGAGCCAATTTTGCCGCTGCCTCCACATCACCCGCAACCTGTCCTCTGCTTATCATCCCCAGTCCAACGGCCAGACGGAGAGGACGAACCAAACTTTGGAGCAGTATCTCCGCTGCTATTCGTCATACCTACAAGACGACTGGGTGGACCTTCTCCCTCTGGCAGAATATGCATACAATCAACAGCAGCATACCTCTACAGGACTCTCGCCCTTTTATGCGAATTACGGGTACCATCCCTTGACGCTTCCAGACCTTCCGGTGGACATTCCCGTACCTGAAGTGGCCCAGCGCCTCCGTCGTCTCCGGGGTTTGCTACGTACCCTAGTTCGGAAGCTCCGCACTACCCAGCAACAACAAAAGACTCAGGCCGATCGGAGACGCACCGAGAGCCCCAAGTACAGAAGTGGGGATAGGGTATGGCTATCTTCTCAGCACCTTAAACTGACCTGCCCGTCCAAGAAATTGGGCCCTCGCTATTTGGGACCATTCACCATCGCCTCAATGGTCAACGACGTCGCGGCGAGACTAAACCTGCCCACTTCATTTAACATCCATCCAGTGTTTCATGTATCACTACTGAAACCCTACCGTGCCAACACCCTTGTGGGCAGAGTGCCGGTGCCACCCGCTCCCATTCAGGTGGATAACAATGATGAGTATGAAGTCCAGGGGATCTTGGACTCCCGCAGACGCCGTGGAGTCTTGGAATACCTTGTCCACTGGAAGGGATATGGGCCAGAGGAGCGTTCCTGGCGGCCGCTCCTTGGTGGGGGGCTCTGTCAGCGAACCAGGGGGGCCGTTTCGCATCAGGTTCGCAGGCGCGGGTGGCGGGCGCAGATAGCTCCTCCTGACAGGACACCTGACGTTGATGTGGCCAGTGCGCCTGTGCGAGTCGGAAGCCGGGTGCGCGGTACACAAGCCGCGTGCGCGGGGATACGAACGTAGTGCACATGCTCCATTCCAGACCACAGGTGCTATTCAGGCTGGGGGAGGGCTTCAGCCTCCGTCACCGCCCTCAGCCTTATGATTGGCTTCTGACTAAGGAAGCCTCCTGGTTGCCCGGCAACCAGGGGGGGCGGTCCTGGGTTCGCTGTGTACTTAAAGCCGGTCAGAGCCTTGACTCATTGCTGAGTTATTCAACCTTATGGTGAACACCCAGCTCCCTCCTGTGAACCTGTTGTTTAATCTGACTTCCCAGCTACCGACTCCTTGCCTGTTTCCTCGATTACGATTTCTGCTGCCCGCCACGACCCGGAACTGGAGCCGACTACCCGATTGGATTGACCTTTTTTGTACCACGCTAATTTTTGGGGTTTATTTCGTCCCTGCCAAAGGATTCCATACCTGATCCACTATTCCAGTCCTGACAGATATACCCTTTACATACTGTGGTTCTATTATGTTAATAGCAAAACACCCATTTTGGGCAAAAATCTATAATTGCGGCCTAGTCTACATCTGTACGTGTGAGATACACCCTTTAGATACCGTGGTTTTATTCTGCTATTAATAAAACATTAAATTTTGGGCAAGATCCTAAATTTGAGAAATATGAGGTGTCAAATAAGGGACGTGGCCCAGGTCGTGGTGCTGCTGGTAGAGCTCCTGTTGCAGGGAGAGGACGCACAAGTGAAACCCCTTCCTCAGATGCGAGTAGGTGACAGAACCTGCATTGGTATTTGGTCGGGTAAAATGCGGCTCTATGAATGGTGAGGCCAGAACAAATACAGGCGATAGTAGATTGGGTTGCTGACAGTGCCGCCAGTTCCTACCCATTGTCTCCCACCCAGTCTCCTGCTGAAAGATCAAAGTTGACACCTGCAGCCCATGTCAATCAGTCTTTCTCCTCACACTCTTACAAATCAACCAAGCAGTCTGAGCCCCAAGTTATGCAACAGTCTCTTCTGCTTTTTGATGACTCTGTTAGCAGGGTTTCCCAGGGCCATCCACCTAGCCCTGCCCCAGAAGTGGAAGAGATTGAGTGCACCGATGCCCTACCACTTAGGTTTCAAGATAAGTACATGGGAGGACCATCGCAGCACGTCTCGGATGATGATGAAACACAGGTGCCAACTTCTGGGGCTTTTGAAAGTGTGTAGACCAACAAGGAGAACAGGGGTGAAGACTCACACCAAAGCCAGCTCCAAGGAGTTCCCTGGCGTGGCACTTCTTCAGACAATGTGCTGACGACAAGACACGAGTGGTTTGCACGCTGTGCAATCAGATCCTGAAGTGAGGCATAAACATTCTCAACCTGAGCACAACCTGCATGACCAAACATTTAAGTAAAAGCACGAGCTGCAGTGGAGTAGACACCTCAAAAAACAGGCTCCTCCTGCTTCATCTTCTGCAGCAGTTTCGGTCTCTTCATCCACCTCTGGAGTGATAGTGACACCTGCCACCACCGCATACAGAGGATCTGCTGGTAACACAACCATCTGAATGCCAGGATTTCTAAATTACTGGCCTTTGAAATGCGGTCATTCCGTCTGGTGGAGATGGAGAGTTTTAAAGGCCTTATGGAGGTGGCTGTCCCACAGTACATTACTTTTCCAGGTGAGCCATCCCGTCCCTGCACAACCAAGTAGGGGACAAAATCAGGTGTGCACTGAGCAACGCCATCTGTGGCAAGGTGCACCTCATTACAGATATGTGGACCAGTAAGCACGGTCAGGGATGTCATATCTCCATAACAGCACACTGGGTAAATGCAGTGGCGGCTGGGCCTGAGGCGGATAGCAGTTTGTTGCATGTCCTTCCACCACTGAGGATTACAGGGCGCTTCAGTTTGCCTCCTGTTGCTTCCTCCTCCTACTGCGCTTCCTTATCCTCTACCGCCTCCTCATCCGGTCAGCGTAACACCTTCACCACCAACTTCAGTACAGCCAGGGGTAAACGACAGCGCATCTGTTTGGGGGACAATCCCCACACCACACCGCGCAGGAGCTGTGGATGGGCCTTGAACAACAGACCGATGAGTGGTTGGTGCCAGTGAGCCTCAAACCCGGCCTGGTAGTGTGCGATAATGGGCAAAATCTCGTAGCAGCACTGGGACTAGCCGGTTTGACGCATATCCCTTGCCTGGCACATGTGCTAAATTTGGTGGTGCAGAGATTCCTTAAAAATTACCCCGATATGTCAGAGCTGCTGCGTTCGTCGTTCTGACCCTGCTGCTGCTCACGTGTCAGCGCTGCAGTGTAACTTCGCCTTTTCGCTCACCGCCTCATATCCGACGTGCCCACAAGGTGGAACTCCACCTTGCACATGGTGGCCAGACTGTGCGAGCAGCAGTAGGCCATAGTGGAGTTTCAACTGCAGCACGCACGGGTGAGTCACTCTGCAGAACAGCACCACTTCATCACCAATGAGTGGGCCTCCATGCGAGACCTGTGTTCCTTGTTGCACTGTTTTGAGTACTCCACCAACATGGCCAAAGCCGATAACGCTGTTCTTAGCGTTACCATCACACTTCTATGCTTCCTTGAAGAAACGCTGCTGGTGATGATGGAAGAGGATGTTGCACAGGAAGAGGAGGAGAAAGAGGGATTATTTTGTAGGGTTTCCGGCCAGTCATTAACAAGTGGCTCCGAGGGTGGATTCCTGCACCCACAAACCCAAGGTACACAATTGTCCAGCCAGGGCACAGTTCTGGAGGATAACGAGGTGGAGGATGAGAAGGAGTAGATGGAGGAGGAGAAACCTTGTTCATAGCAGGGTGGCACCCAGACAAGCTCATGGCCATCATTGGTGCACGGCTGGGGGGAGACAGAGGACACAGACAATACACCTCCCACAGAAGACAGCTTTTCATTGCCTCTGGGTAGCATGGCACACATGAGCAATTACATGCTGCAGTGTCTCCGCAACAACTGCTGAATTGCCCACATTCTAACTTGTGCTGATTACTGGGTGGCCACGCTGCTGGATCCCCATTACAAGGACAACACACCATCCTTAATTCCATCACTGGAGTGTGATCGTAAGATGCTCGAGTACAAGCGCACGCTGGTAGATGCGCTGCTGGTGGCAATCCCTCCTGACAGCGGGGGCACAGTGAAAGCACAAGGCGAAGGCAGAGGAGGAGGAAGAGGTTTGAAACAATTAACCTCCCTTGGATGTGGTCTCTCTTTCTCACGCTCCCTCTCCGGCGTGGAACCCTGATTCACCGATTACCGTGATCAACATGGTAGGCTCAGAAAAGAACATCAAAAGTTGATAGAGAAGATATATAAATGGATGGTGAACATCACAGGGACGTGCAATTAGGCAGAAGTTATCTAGAGTCAACAAAGTGGCATAAGGGCCTCTCCTGGCTAATGTTTCAAAATCCAAAATACGACAGTGACATTCCCTATAATTTTTTATTAATCATTACAATAACAGGACATCTTAAGAGTCCTGTATTGTCATTTATTGTCACTACCGCCCCGAGTCGAGAGTGGGTAATTGCCGCGCTCCCCCTACTTTCCTCAAAATTCTTCCGTTTAAATAGCTTCTACCACATTTCCGCTCAATCACAATTCAATTTCATCCTTTCACATCTCCCTTGGATGTGGTATCCCTTTCTCAGGCTCCCTCTCTGGCCTGGAACCGTGATTCCCCGCCACCCGTGATTACCATGGTAGGCGCTTAAAAGAACTTTAAAAGTTGATAGAGAAGATATCCATTTGGATCGTAGACATCACGGGGACGTGCAACATGGTACAGCAGTATGTGTGCACACGCCTACACATACTGAATGATGGGTCTGCCTCTTCAACTTCTGGGTCTCCAAATTGGGCACATGGCCTGAGCTTGCCCTTTACGCCTTGGAGGTGCTGGCCTGCCCTGCAGCCATTGTATTGTCTGAACGTGTGTTTAGCCTGACTGGAGGGGGTTATCACAGGTTATATTTCCAAATGTTTTGGGGTGTACCCAAATAAAAATAAAAATGAAAATAAATTTAAAACCAAAAAGCAGTGTAGGCTACCTCTTTCTCCTCCACCACCGCTTCCACCTACACCGCCACATCCACTGCCTCCTCAACTTCCTACTCCATATGGACCTTGTCCTCCTAGATCAATATATATATATATATATATATATATATTTTTTTTTTTTTTTACGTATTTTATGTAATTTAAAGTCATTTCCCTATCCATATTTGTTTGCAGAGCACTTGCCATGCTCTTAACCACATTTTTATGCCATTTGCAGCCGTCTAGCCCTTTCCATGAATCTAGAATATTTAAAATTACAAATATATATCACTATATTCTAAATATTCATAAATTCTTTAAGTGTCGATATTTGCGATTAATATTCACTATTCGAATATTCGCGCCCAACACTAGTCATGAGAACATATGGCTTTTAAATTTATGTCATGGAATATTAACGGTTTAAAGGGAACCTGTCACCTCCCAAAACCATCCCAAGCTGCTAGCAGTACCTGCATGTGGCCATAAGCGTGTTTCTGATGATGCTTATCTTCCTGAAGGCAGATGAAGCAAAAGTACTAAAACCTTTGTTTTATCCCCTGCTCGACGTGCTTCTCCACACATGCTTAAAGTCACAGCAGCTGGCAGTCACAGCGAATGGGCAGGGAAGCGGGCGTGGTTACCGTGACTTGAAGCAAGGAGGCCGCTGCCTCCTTGACTTAAAGCATGTGTGGAGAAGCACTACATACCTCTTACATCCAGTAATGTCTCCTTTGATGTAGATGTTCTCTTCCTCATCTTCAGACCAGACCGTCATGGTGATTTTTCAGCCATTTATCATCTTTGCAGTTTGACAAAAATAAAGCTTAGTTACCTACTTTTCAATCATCCTACCACCTCCAATACTGTGCTTACTGTGCTCCCGAATACTATGCTGCAGAAACAGATATACCCCCCTGATGATACTAGTACCATGCAGATAGTGCACTTCAATAATTTTTGGCATGCAGTGTCTTAAAATATCTGTGACCAGCAAAAAGTGACCCTGATACTAATAGTGTGTGTAAACATAATGTCCCCCAAAAATAACTGTGCAATGCTAATACTGTGCCAGAGTGCCCTCAAAGTAATAGTGGTTCCAAAAATCCCACCAATAGTAATTATTCTCTGCCAGATTGCACTTGATAGTAACAGTGCTCCTACAGGGCCCACAACATGTCCCCACTGTGCCCCAGAAATAATAATGCTCCCATAGTGCCTTTACTTGTAATCATGTTCCCCATAGTGGTCCAGTTATAATAAAGACCACCATAATGCCCCCCAGTAGTAATAATTATCCTTATAATGTGACAGTAGAAAAATGCCCCCTTAAAATGAGCACCAGTACACAAAATGCACCCTTATAATGTGTGCCAGTACAAAAAATGTCTTCTAATAATGTGCACTAGTACAAAATGCCCCTGTTCTATCTGCCAGTACAAAAATGCCCCCTTTTAGTGCCCCTAGTTGAGCTAATGTCTCCATAGTATAATGTGTGCCAGTATAAAATACCCCTATATAATGCCCCCATATTGCTCCTCTCCCCCCTTCCTCATAGTGCCCCCCATAATGTACCAGTATAAAATACCCCTTCTTAGTGCTCTCAGTAGTGTTGATCACGAATATTCGAATTGCGAATTTTAATCGCGAATATCGTCACTATTTAGAATATCGCAAAATATATTCGTAATCGCGATTTTTCGATAGTTTTTTAAATACCAGTTCATGAGAATTTTATGCAAATTTTCGCAATCAAGAAAATAATGCCTGGAGATCACGAATTTGCGAATTCTTGAATATATGGCGAATATTCACCCAAATATTCGTGAAATATTGCCCCTGCCGCTCATCACTAGCTCTCCGTAGATGCCCCCATAGTGCTCCCTCTTCCGGCCTGTGTCCTGTGCTGTACTGCTCAGGCGGCGCAATGATGTAATCGCGCCACCTGCACCAGTCTCTGATAGGCTACAGGCACTGCAGCCTATTAGTGTAACGAGAAGGGAGACACCTTTCACCTGGCCCTCTGCACCATTCATCTGTATCATTGTCCCGAGGATGGCAATACAGATTAATATAGAGATGAGAGCTTCTACAATGGAAATGCTAATTTCCACTCCTGCTACCACTGCCACCGCCGCCTCCCCCACTTGCCACCAGGGCTGTGCCGCCTGATGCTTTACCTCCTCACCTTGCCTTATTGGAGTTGTGGTCCTGCTGACCCAGATGGGAGATTTGTACTTGTGAGATGGTATAGCTTACTCCCTTCTTAATGCAAGAAACAACTTGCTTTCATGAAAAGGGTTTAAAAGTCTATCAAGGTTTGTTTGATGGATGGAGATGTATTCATGGTATGGAACAATATTATTCATTCTTGCTCATCATATTTAAGGATTGACACTTTCTTTTGTTAATAGGAGACTCCTGCCAACTATGACATATGTTCAAATTTCCTCAATCACCTGGTCAGACCATGCATCGATCTCTCTTGTCATAAAAAATATAAACACAATGGTAAAAGGCTACCAACGGCGACTGAATAAAGTGTTGTTACATCATCCTGAATATAGTGAGTACTTGATGAAATAATTGCGGTATTTCTTCCTCGTGAATGCCTTGTTAGTAGTGTTGAGCAAACCCAAACTGTAAAGCTCGGGTCCGTACCAAACTTTGCAGCAAAAGTTCTGGTTCGAGTTCGGTGTTCAGGCATGTAATAAAGCTTTTGAAAGGCTACAGGGCAGCCAATAAACAAGCTTTTAAGCTGTGGGCACTTAGAAGCCATCACAGCCATGCCTAGTAATGGCATGGCTATGATTGGACAGTGCATCATTTGACCTAGCCTCTCTACAAGATGGATCACATGTAGCACCGGCCATAAGCTCTGAGTAGTGCAGGGACAGAAAGCAGGCAGCTGAAGGGAGGGAGAGTGTTAGGAATCTGGCTATTTGTTTTGTGGGTGACCTATAATAATATTTTTTTTGGTGCAATATACCATCTTAGCACCCCTGACACAGAAATATAATAATCTGGCTGTTAATTCTGTGGGTGATCTATAGTGATTTTTTGTGGGTGCAATGCACCATTTTTGTACCCCTGACACAAAAATATAATAGTTAATCCGTCTGTTAGTTAGATGGGTGACATATATCCATTTTTGGTCTGAGATACACATGCACTTTATACGGAGATTAATATAGTTAATCTGTCTGCTAGTTTGGTGGGTGACATAGCCATTTTTGGTGTGAGATATACGTGCACTGCATATGTGACAGAGAAATCAATATAGTTAATCTGTCCGTTAGTTCGGCTGGTGACATAAACCCATTTTTGGTGTGAGATACGCGTGCACTGCATATGTGACAGGGAAATTAATATAGTTAATCTGACTGTTAGTTCAGCCGGTGACATTGCTATGGACTATTGAAACAGTATGGATACTTGCTTGTTCTATACACTTGCGTTACACTGCTCAGACACCACTTAGTAGAAAAATCCTGCTTCCTGGATGTACCACCAGGCTTGCATACTGCGTTCCCACTATCTTGAAGATGGGAGGGGGGAAGGAGCGCACCACATTTAGTCACCTCCCAACGGGGGGTATATTCTGCGTGAACACTCACAATAAACTAGAGATTTGCTTTGACTCCAATGGGTGCATCAGAGTTTGATTTCTCTGTGCATGTTCAGATGATTTTCTGATGATTTGGAGCAGTACATAAACCTACCTGGTATCTTGACCAGATACAAAACAACATATATCCATTTTTGGTGTGAGGTACACCTGCACTTGCATATGTGACAGGGAAATTATAGTTAATCCGTCTGTTAGTTCGGTGGGTTACATATTCCCATTTTTGGTGTGAAATACACCTGCACTGCATACATGACAGGGAAATTAATATAGTTAATCTGTCTGTTAGTTTGGTGGGTGACCTCAAAGAATGAGGACAGCATCAAAAAAGAGACATGGCCCTGGTCATGGTGCTCGTGCTGGTGAAGCTCCTGCTAGAGGGAGAGGACGTGGTTGATCTGTACTAGCTACATGCCAAAATAAGACACCTCCCTCAAGTGCATGTAGGTGACAGGACATTCAGCATCATTTTGTAGCCCTGAATACCGGTGTAGAAATGTTGAGGCCAGAACAAGTAGAGATGGTAGTAGATTTGCTTGCTGACAGTGCCTCCAGTTCCTTCACATTGTCTCTCACCTGGTCCCCTGCTGAAAATGCAGAGTTGGCACCTGCAGCCCATAGGCATATGTCTTTCACCTCATCCCCTTGCAAATCAGCCAAGCAGTCTGAGCCCCAAGTCTTGCAGCAGTCTCTTATGCTTTTTAAAGTCTCTGCTGGCAGGGTTTCCATGGACAATCTACCTAGCCCTGCCCCAGAAGTGGAAGATATTGAGTGCATTAATGCCCAACCACTTATGTTTCAGGATGTGAACACAGAAGGACCAACACAGCACGTCTCTGATGATGATGACTAAACACAGGTGCCAACTGCTGCAGACAGGCAAGGAGGGCAGGGGTGAAGAGTGGGTGGAAGATGATGTGGTCCTAGACCCAACATGGAATCAAGGGCATGCGAGTGACGTGTGCAGTTCGGAGGAAGAGGTGGTGGTCACACAGCGCCAGTCGCACAGCAAAAGAGGGAGCAGGGTGCAAAAGCACAGTGGCCGTCCCCTAGCCAGTACGCCTGCTACTTCCCACTCCACACCAAGGAGTTCCCTGGAGTGGCAGTTCTTCAGACAATGTGCTGACAAGACGCGAGTGGTTTGCACGCTGTGCAATTGGAGCCTGAAGCAAGGCATAAATGTTCTAATCCTGAGCACCACCTGCATGACTAGGAATCTGCAGTGGAGTACACATCTTAAAAACCATGAAATATGTCAGGCTCCTACGGCTCCCTTCTCTTGTTGTAGTCTCGGCCTCTTGCTCCCACCCTGGAGAGACAGTGGCACTTGCACCCTGCAAACAGAGGAAGTGGCAGGAACACCACCACATCCACCCCCATTACCAACCATCTCCACACCTTCCCATGGAAGCGTTCAGCTGTCCATCCCCCAAACACTGGAGAGAAAGAGGATGTACCCCCCTACCCACCAGCGATCCCTGGCCCTGAATGCCAGCATTTCAAAACTCCTGGCCTTTGAAATACTGTCATTCTGTCTGGTGGAGACGGACACTTTAAAAAACCTTATGATAGAAGCTGTTACACAGTAAGTGGTTCCCAGCCTCCACTACTTTTCCAAGCAAGCTATCCCTGCCCTGTTCAACCAAGTGGCAGACAAATCAGGTGTGCAGTGACCAACGCCATCTGTGGCAAGGTCCACATAACCACCAATACGTGGACCAGTAAGCACAGGCAGGGATGTTATATCTCCCTAACTGCACACTGGGTAAATGAAGTGGCTGCTGGGCCTGAGGTGGATAGCAGTTTGGCGTATGTCCTTCCACCACTGAGGATTGCAGGATGTTTCTCGTTGCCTCCTGTTGTCTCCTCCTCCTACTCCACTTCCTCCTCTACCGCCTCCTTATCTGGTCAGCGTAACAGCTGCACCACCAACTTTAGCACAGCCAGGGGGAAACGGCAGCAGGGTGTTTTGAAAATTATCTGTTTGGGGGAAAACCCCACACCGCGCAGGAGATGTGGACGGGCATGGAACAACAGTCCGATGAGTGGTTGGTGCCGCTGAGCCTCAAGCCTGTCCTGGTGGCGAAATCTCATAGCAGCTCTGGGGCTAGCCGGTTTGACACACATCCCTTGCCTGGCGCATGTGCTGAATTTGATGGTGATAGGAGAAAGGATTGAGCTGCAAGAGAGGATTTTTTTAAAGTTCCTATTATTTTCTTTCTTACATTCGGAAAATCTTCAGTTAGATGGACCACATTCAATCATAGAAATTCAACAGATGCATGGAAACCTAAAATGCAGTGAAAAAAATGCACTATGGTGTAGTATGTTCAGACACCAGTCGCATCAGATGTATGCGATATACTCACAAGGATCACTTGTAATGCACATAGAAAGAGATCGGTGTGTCTTCAGTCAAGGAGCTCTTCGTCTTATGGCGAAACCCGGGTCGGGCAGCATACATTGTTTTTAACACGATTTTATTCCTGTGTTTTTTGTAAATACAATAAACCCTTTTCAATTGCAACCACTGGTACGTACTTCACCATCTTTGCGCCTTCCTTCCTTTTTTGCGCCTTATGGAAGTGTGAGATGGGTGATATTTTGGAGTGACGCTCTCTTGGTAGGATCCTAGTTCAGACAAAGATCTTCTGAATCGACGGCTTCTGGGCCTGACCTGCCCCACAACCTGAGCTCCTAGACTGAAGACACACCAATCTCTTTATATGTGCATTACAAGTGATCCTTGTGAGTATATTGCATACATCTGAACATACTACACCATAGTGCTTTTTTTTTTCACTGCATTTTAGGTTTCCATGCATCTGTTGAATTTCTATGATTGAATGTGGTCCATCTAACTAAAGATTTTCAGAATGTAAGAAAGAGAAAATAATAGGAACTTTAAAAAAATCCTCTCTTGCAGCGCAATCCTTTCTCCTATCACTTTATCTAACAGACTTTTACCCACATTGTCTTGGGATCTGCAGCGCTTGAGTGGACCGATTTCTTATACAGAGACTTTGTGTTTTTATTCCATTTGAATTTGATGGTGCAGAGGCTCCTGAAATATTACCGTGATATGTCAGAGCTGCTGCAGAAAATTTGGGCTGTCTGTGAGCGCTTTTGGCGTTTTTACCCTGCTGCTGCTCGCCTATCTGTGCTGCAGCGTAACTTCGGCCTTTATACTCACCGCCGCATATTCGACGTAGACACAAGATGGAACTCTATCTTGCACATGCTGGAGAAACTGTTCAGAAGCAGGCGATAGTGGAATTTTAGCTGCAGCATGCACGGGTGAGTCGCTCTGCGGAAAAGCAACACTTCACCACTAATGAGTGGGCCTCCATGCAGGACGTGTGTGCCGTGTTGCACTGTTTCGAGTACTCCACCAACATGGCCAGTGCTGATGATGCAGTCCTCTGCGTTACTATCCCACTTTTATTTCTCCTTCAAAAAACACTTCAGTCGATGATGGAAGAGGATGTGGCACAGGAGTAACAGGAGAAGGAAGAGGGATCATTTCCACAGTTATCAGGGCAGTCATTCACAAGCGGCTCAGAGGGTGGGTTCCTGCACCAACAGAGGTCAGGTACACAACTGTCCAGCCAGGGCACAGTTCTGCAGGATGATGAGGAACTGTGTTCACAGCAGGGCGGCACCTAAAGCAGCTTATGGACATCAATGGAGCGTGGCTGGGGGGATACAGAGGACACAGACGATACACCTCCCCCAGAGGACAGCTTGTAATTGCCTCTTGTACAGCCTGGCACACGAGCAACTACATGCTACAGTGCCTGCGCAACCGTCGAGGACTACCACCGATTTGCCTACATTCTTACCAGTGCTGATTACTGGGTGGCCACCCTGCTGGATCCCCGCTACAATGACAACGTGCTGTCCTTAATTCCGTCATGGGAGCATGATCGGGAGATGTGCGAATACAAGCAGACACTGGTAGATGCGCTGCTGATGTCATTCACACCTGACAGTGGGGGCTCAGTGGCAGCACAAGGCGAAGGCTTAGGAGGAGGAGGAGTAAGTCGCCAACACAGCTGGGGCACCGCCAGCACCTTAGAAGGGAGGGTTAGCATGGCCGAAATGTGGAAAAGCTTTGTTAGCACGCCACAACAACCAGCACCACCAGCTGATATGGAACGTCTTAGCAGGAGGCAGCATTTCAGCAACATGGTGGAACAGTACTTGTGCACATGCCTACACGTACCGACTGATGGGTCTGCCCCATTCAACTTCTGGGTCTCCAAATTGGGCATATGGCCTGAGCTTTCCCTTTACATCTTGAAGGTGCTGGTCTGCCCTGCAGCAAGTGTATTGTCCGAACTTGTGTTTAACATGGCGGGGGGGGGGGGGAGTAATCACAGACAAGCGCAGCCGCCTGTCCACAGCCAATGTGGACAAGCTCACTTTCATTAAAATGAACCAGGCATTTATCCCACAGGACTTGTCCATACCTTGTGATGAGTAGACAAGTGTACCGTCCGTGCCCATCTATTGTTATACTCCAGCGCACTTTCTCTTTGTATTCTCTTTTTTATTTCCCAATGTTTGGGGAATTTATAGAAAAAAAAAAAAGAAAGAAAGAAAAAAAAAGGAAAAAACAACGAAAACAGTGTTGGCTACCTTCTCCTCCTCCATCTTCGCTTTCACTTACACTGCCACGTCCACCGCCTCCTCAACCTCCTACTCTACTTTGACCTCTGCCTTTTAGTTCAAGATTATTATTTTTTATTTATTTCTATTCTATGTTAAGTCATTTCCCTATCCACATTTATTTGCAGGGCAAGTGTTCTGCTCTTACCCCCATTTTTACTACGACTATTTTATAGCTATTTTAGTGCACTATAGTTCAGGTCTCTCTTTAATTTAATGGGGTTCGGGTCAGGTTTGGGCTATTAAAAACAGATTTACATATTGGAAACCTAGGACAAAATCTCAGTATCTATAACATAGCAGATTAGGGAAGCCAGAGATAATTTACTTAACATACTAACTTATAAATAGTGATGAGCGGCAGGAGTCATATTCTAATTCACAAAATTTCGGGAATATTTTGTAGAATGTTCATTGAATATTCGCATATTCGAGTATTCGTTATATTGTACATTATTTTTTTAACAAAAAAATCAGCAAGGTAATGATTGCGTAATATGCGAATATTACGCAATCAATACAGGCATGGGTCAAAAACAAATATTTATCACTATAGAATATAGTGCTATATATATTAGTTTTTTTGAATATTCATAATTTTTTTCCATCTGAAGTTGTGATTTCTTCCTGCTTAAGTTGCTTGTCAAAAATTATGAATATTAAAAAAAAAAACAAATATATTACACTATTTTCAATATAGTGCAATATATTTGTTTTTTAGAATATTCGTCAGTGATGAATATTCTAAAAAACAAATATATAGCACTAAATTGAATATTGGAGAAATCATGACTTCAGATGGAAAAAAATGACAAATATTCTAAAAAACTAATATATAGCACATATAATATATAGCATATGTAACTAATATATTGAATATAGGCTATACCATTTATTTGTTTTTTAGAATATTCGTCATTTTTTTCCATCTGAAATCAGGATTCCTCCCAGCTTAAGTTGCTTATGGGCCAAGGACTCATTGGCCCACAAGCAAGAAGCAGGGAGGAATCATCTTTTCAGATGGAAAAAATAATGAATATTCAAAAACAAATATATAGCACTATATTCGAAATATTAGCAAATTCTCAAAGTTGCGATATTCGCAATAAATATTAGTAATTTGAATATTCGCGCTCAACACTACTTATAAACATGATCTTACATTATGTAGGGCAAACCTTAATTACTACCTAAATGACAACAAAGCAGGGGCTACCCTAGCATGTAAACTGAAAGTACAGTACAGACCAAAAGTTTGGATACACCTTCTCATTCATAGAGTTTTTTTTTATTTTCATGACTATGAAAATTGTAGATTCACACGGAAGGCATCAAAACTATGAATTAACACATGTGGAATTATATACATAACAAAAAAGTGTGAAACAACTGAAAATATGTCATATTCTAGGTTCTTCAAAGTAGCCACCTTTTGCTTTGATTACTGCTTTGCACACTCTTGGCATTCTCTTGATGAGCTTCAAGAGGTAGTCACCTGAAATGGTCTTCCAACAGTCTTGAAGGAGTTCCCCGAGATGCTTAGCACTTGTTGACCCTTTTGCCTTCACTCTGCGGTCCAGCTCACCCCAAACCATCTCGATTGGGTTCAGGTCCGGTGACCAGGTCATCTGGCGCAGCACCCCATCACCCCATGGGGTGATGTAGTATGACATACAGATGAAAGGCGTTACTCTTAGAATCACTGCACACTTATTAGGGCAGTCACAGGGCCAAAACTGACCAAATAACTCAAGTATGAAATCAAGAAGAAGCACACTCCTTTTACACTGTCAGCTGATTCCACATAGATGTAAACAGAACATGTTCTATTAAACACTTAACCAACAAAAAACGAATCCTGTCTGTGGAGCATCCAACTTTATTCAGCATTTGCTCCATAATAATCCTTTATTTCTAATGCCGAAAAAAAACAGGACTGGATCTAAAACAGAGATGACACGTGAACAGAATATTTGCATGTCTTCTGTGTTTTGTACCCACTCCTGCTTTTGGCTACTAAATCATAAGCCAATTCTGATGGGACCATACAGGCCTTACAACTGCTCCTCAGAGTGGCACAATAACAGAGTCTGGAGGTGGTGGCAGCAGCAGCAGTAGCAGAATCAAGAGAAAGCCACAGAGTGGCAAAATGACAGAGTGTGGAGGTGGCAGCAGTATAAGGAGGCCACTGAGTGGCACAATGACCGTGTGTGGAGATTGCAGCAGTATGACAAAGCCACCGAGTGGCACAATGACAGAGTCTGAAGATGGCAGCAGCAGCAGTATCAGCATCAGGAGAAGGTCACTGAGTGGCACAATGACAGAGTCTTGAGTTTGCAGCAGTATGAGGAGGCTAACGAGTGGCACAATGACAGAGTCTGGAGATGGCAGCAGCAGCAGTATCAGCATCAGGAGAAGGTCACTGAGTAGCACAATGACAGAGTCTGGAGTTTGCAGCAGTATGATAAGTGGCACAATGACAGAGTGTGGGGGTGGCGGCAGCAGCATTAGGAGGCCACCGAGTGGCACAATGACAGAGTCTGGAGGTGGCGGCAGCATCAGGAGACCACAGAGTGGCAAGGTGACATAGTGTGGAGGTGTTGAAAGCATCAGAAGGCCACAGAGTGGCAAGGTGACACAGTGTGGAGGTGTTAGCAGCATGAGGAGGCCACAGCATGAGGAGGCCACAGAGTGGCACGACGACGAGAGATTGCGGAGGTGGCAGCAGCATGAGGGGGCCACAGAGTTGCAAAACGACGAGAGAATGTGGAGGTGGCAGCAGCATGAGGAGGCCACAGAGTGGGCACTTTGTCTATTCATTTATAGGGAATATGGGACAGAACAGAAGGTTAAAATTTCTCAACTTTATAAAGTGTTGCTTAAAACACGATTTAATAATACATGTTCTCCGGCACAAAAGGCTTGGCAAATTAATTGTCTGTGAACTTCCCTCAAAGGTTTGGATAGTGTATTGGCAAATTTAAGTTTACTTTCTTATAATTTTAATTAAGTTTTGGTTCAATTTAATATTCAATATTTAATAAATTTAATAACAAAAATTAAGTGTTGCCTAAGACAGGAGAGATGATCCGTCAGTCTTCAGTTTATTTGACGATTTGGTTAGGATGAAGAAAGCATTTAAAAAATAAAATTCTCTCCACATGGAAACTAATACTGTCAATATTGATGCAAGTGCGGTATCGGCTGCTCATCGACCCGGTCGCAAAGTTTACAAGATACTTCACTAAAGATTTTACTGCATATAACAGCAGCACTAACCGCTAAATAAATTAATTTTTTCGACCAAAATACTTAAATAAAGCTTTTACCACATATAACCGTAGTGCTGACCGCTGAATACATTTTGTTTTTCGACCGAAATACTTTAATAAAGATTTTACTGCATATAGCCGCAGCACTGATCACGGAATAAATTTTGTTCTTCGACCTAAATACTTCTATAAAGATTTTACGAAATATAACTGCAGTGCTGAACGCTGAATAAATTTAGATTTTCAACCGAAATATGTCACAAAAGGTTTTACCACATATAACTGCAGCTTTGAAAGCTGAATACATTTTGTTTTTGACCAAAATAAGTCAATAAACACTTTACCACATATAACTGCAGCACTGAATGCCCCCAAAAATTGTTTTTTCAACCGAATTGCGTTAATAAAGATTTTACCACATATAACTGAACGCTGAATTAAAAAAAAAATTCAACCGAAATATGTTGCAATTGATTGATTGCTGACAGAATGACTGACGAGGAGTAGGAGGAGCAGGAGCATCAGGACCAGCAGACAATGGGCACAACAGACAGGTCCATTTGCCTGAGGTGGTGGAGCTGACTGCCTAGAATTCGGTGCTGCGTACCACTGGGTGATGCAGCGGTTGTTGTGGCAGGCTGGACCACCACATCGGAACCACCGTTTTTCCAGGCCACATTATGGTGATGTTGCATAGGTTGACGAAGGGCCGTGGTGCCAACATTGGCACACTGGCCACGCTTCACCATCTGCCCACAGATTCTACATATGGCCACTGCCACACCGCAGAGAAGGTGATTTTGTCAACAACACTACGCTATGACTGACTGCTACTGCCACTGCTTCCGTGAATCCGTGGACCCTTCCTTGATAAGGTCAAATTTTTATAAGAATACATTTTGGGTTTTCTACTGAAATATGCAACTAAAGGCTTTACCATGTGTAACTGCGGCGCTGAATGCCAAATAAATATTGCTTTCTACTGAAATACGTCACTAAAGGATTCACCACAAATATTACTGCAGCGATGAACGCTGAATATATTTCGTTTTTTGACAGAAATACTTCACTAAAGGTTTTGCCACATATAACTGCAACAGTGAACCCTGAATATATTTTGTTTTTCTACGGAAATACATCACTAAAGGTTTTACCACATAGAACTGCAAAAGTGAACGCTGAATATATTTTGTTTTTATACAGAAATAATAATAACTGCAGAAGTGAAATATATTTTTTGTTTTGTACTGAAACAGGCCACTAAACTCTTTTACCACAAATTAATGCAACGCTGAAGTGCGTATATTTTTTTTTTCCTTTTTGTACTGAAATAGGAAACTGAACACTTTCACCACATATAACTGCTGTGGGGGTTTTAACTCCATCACTGTGCACACATACACACATGTCAGTTTTGTCTTCACCACAGGCAGTGTTTATTTCAGCAAACAAAAGTAAACATGTCCAAACTTTAGCTTTAAGCTTTATTCAGCCCACACATATTGCATAACATAAATTCCCACATTTTGTGTTCAGTCCAAATCGGGTAACAAAACAATATGATCTCACCACTCTCTGGGGTCTTTCAGAGACCAAATGCTCCCTCTCAGCTTGTTCAGCTTTCAGTTAGCCCGTGCACACTTGATCTCCCCAGCTGTGATTCCCATAGCCTTTTTAAACACACCTTAGGAAAACCCTGGATGGAGTACGTGAGTGACCTGTCCCACCCAATCTCTCTGGTTACTCCTAAAACCCGGACCCAAAATCCACTTTAATGAAAACCTCCCAGCAACCTAATGTTACTGGCATACTTATTTCCCGGAATTTATCACTGAGGCAAACATTCTTAGTGAGACGTACCGGTCGTCCATGATTCTCCCCTCGTGTGAAGTGTGTATATATTTTCCTTTCTGTACTGAAATACTGTAGGCCACTAAACAATTTTGCCACAAATAAGTGCACCAGTGAAATGCATATATTTTCTTCTTTCTATAGTGGAATAGGCCACTAAAAGCTTTTTCCAGAAATAAATACACCAGTTAAGTGCATATATTTTTTTCGTTCTGTACTGAAATAGGCCTCTAAATGCTTTTTCCAGGAATAAATGCATCAGTAAAGTGCATATATTTTATTCTTTCTGTACTGAAATAGGCCAGTAAACTCTTTCAACACATATAACTGTAGAAGTGAACTGAGAATATATTTTTCTTTTTGTACTCAAATAGACCAGTAAGCTCTTTCACCACAAATAAATGCAACAGTGAAGTGTGTATATATTTTTTCTTCTTGTACTGAAATAGGCCACAAAACGCTTTCAACACATATAACTGCAGAAGTGAACTGAGAATTTTTTTTCTTTTAGTACTGAAATAGGACAGTAAACGCTTTAAGCAGAAATAAATGCACCAGCGAAGTGCATATATATTTTTCTTTCTATACTGAAATAGACCACTAAAGACTTTTGCCACAAATAACTGCACCAGTGAAGAGTGTATATATTTTTCTTTCTGTACTAAAATAGGCCACTAAATGCTTTTGCCACAAATAAGTGCACCAGTGAAGTGAGTATATATTTTTTTCATTCTGTATGCTTTCAACACATATAACTGCATAAGTGAACTGAGAATATATTTTTCTTTTTCCACAGATATAAGCCACTAAAGGATTTTCAATATAGCACTTTCATGCCAAGAACAAATTGCTGGAATTACAGAGCTGTATAATGGCTATTTGGATCCCCAAATAATCTTTCTCTGCACTTGTAAATCGCTTTTCTAGCACTGTCCCTAGCACCTTCTGATGTCTCTCCCTGCACTAAGATTCTGGAAGATTTGATTCTTCCCTATCCTTTCTTTTTTCTTTGTTCGCAAAGATGTTTTTACTATTGCTGTCCCTAGCACGTTCTCATGTCTTTTTCTGCACTCAGAACGCTTGAAAATGGCATTAAATAAGTTTTGAACACGGATTTATTCATTGTCTGATCAGTATATTAAGCACCTGCAAGCTGTGATTAATGCTTTTATTTGGTCCTATGAGAGGTCAAGAGTGAGTTTTGAGATTACGATGCATCCTTGGCATCAGGGAGATTTGGGTGTACCCAATATAAAATGTTATTATAATGCAGTAGTTTTATCCCAACTAAAAGATTGCTGACATCCAAAACAAACAAAAAGATGGACGGAGATTGAGACAGCTATAGTCCAAGCACTTTTAAAGCCTGGAAAAGTCTTAAAGCTGGATAAAGACCAGTTAATATTGTTGCCTCTCTAAATATTTGTACGGAGCTTTTTTGTCGACAAGCAAATGCAGTTGAGGTTGAGTGGAAATGGCTACCCTGAAACTATCTACTTAGTAAAGTAGAGAACTTAGATCTTGTCCCATGGTAAAATTCAGGGATTAACAAAGTTTCCTATCTAAATGATGGAGAACAGTTGTTTAGTTTTGAAGAATTAAGAGATAAATTAGCAGTTTCTGGAAATGAGTGGTATTCATATTTAAGAGTTCAACATATACTGATGAGATACTCAACTTCCAATCTCCACCTTCCTGTGGAACACATAGCATATTTCACGCAATCACTTAAACTACAGAGAGGGATTTCATTTTTCTACTATGCATATACACTCACCTAAAGAATTATTAGGAACACCTGTTCTATTTCTCATTAATGTGATTATCTAGTCAACCAATCACATGGCAGTTGCTTCAATGCATGTAGGGTTGTGGTCCTGGTCAAGACAATCTCCTGAACTCCAAACTGAACGTCAGAATGGGAAAGAAAGGTGATTTAAGCAATTTTGAGCGTGGCATGGTTGTTGTGCCAGACGGACCGGTCTGAGTATTTCACAATCTGCTCAGTTACTGGGATTTTCACACACAACCATTTCTAGGGTTTACAAAGAATGGTGTGAAAAGGGAAAAACATCCAGTATGCGGCAGTCCTGTGGGCGAAAATGCCTTGTTGATGCTAGAGGTCAGAGGAGAATGGGCCGACTCATTCAAACTGATAGAAGAGCAACGTTGACTGAAATAACCACTCGTTACAACCGAGGTATGCAGCAAAGCATTTGTGAAGCCACAACACGCACAACCTTGAGGCGGATGGGCTACAACAACAGAAGACCCCACCGGGTACCACTCATCTCCACTACAAATAGGAAAAAGAGGATACAATTTGCACGAGCTCACCAAAATTGGACTGTTGAAAACTAGAAAAATGTTGCCTGGTGTGATGAGTCTCAATTTCTGTTGAGACATTCAAATGGTAGAGTCCGAATTTGGCGTAGACAGAATGAGAACATGTATCCATCATGCCTTGTTACCACTGTGCAGGCTGGTGGTGGTGGTGTAATGGTGTGGGGGATGTTTTCTGGGCACACTTTAGGCCCCTTAGTGCCAATTGGCCATCATTTAAATGCCACAGGCTACCTGAGCATTGTTTCTGAGCATGTCCATCCCTTCATGACCACCATGTACCCATCCTCTGATGGCTACTTCTAGCAGGATAATGCACCATGTCACAAAGCTTAAATCATTTCATATTGGTTTCTTGAACATGGCAATTAGTTCACTGTACTAAAATGGCCCCCATAGTCACCAGATCTAAACCCAATAGAGCATCTTTGGGATGTGGTGGAACGGGAGCTTCGTGCCCTGGATGTGCATCCCTCAAATCTCCATCAACTGCAAGATGCTATCCTATCAATATGGGCCAACATTTCTAAAGAATGCTATCAGCACCTTGTTGAATCAATGCCACGTAGAATTAAGGCAGTTCTGAAGGCAAAAGGGGGTCCAACACCGTATTAGTATGGTGTTCCTAATAATTCTTTAGGTGAGTGTATAACAACATTGAGTTGGGAGAATGACTTGAATTGTGTTTATGCTATATCTGATTGGAGAAATGCTAATCTTTGGCCCAAAATAATTGGAAAGGGAATAGCAACGTGGAAGTTATCAAGGAAGATTATATTGAGGTGGCATCTTTCCTCCGTGAAGATCCATAAAAGTGACCCAATTAGTTTGGATCAGTGTGGGAGGGGATGTGGCCAACGGGGCACTCTTTACTAATGGGGATGCACATTAGTTTATCACTTGTGGCAAGTTTGTTTTCTCCATGATGTCTAGGATCTAAGGTTTTTCAATAACTTCATATCCTGTGTTAGCTTTGCTATTCTTATAGATTTATAGTATCCCTAAGCCTTATTGGTGCATAGTATTGCATATTTTACATATATCTAGGGCTATAACAGCTAAGTCTTGGAAACTGGTTCCCAGTTTACCTAAAGAGGTTTTTATTCAACACCTGACTTATACATATGCAATTTGGCAATTATGTGTAGGTTGCCTAAGAGGTAATTGGCTAGGACATTATTGTGTATTTGTTTGTTTTGTGTTTGTCAATGTCAGTATTTATTGGGAAGCTGTGTGCCCCTAAAGGGCTTATTCTGTATAATTATGAAAATGAATAAAGAATGCATTTTTAAAAATCTACAGAAAATAAAAACAAATTTGAAAACAAGGATCTGGTTTTAACAGACAGATACAATTTTTAGTGATGCATTTCCATTGACATAGCTAACTGATCCCATTTTCCCACCCACTTTTCAAAACTGTTCATTGATGCAAAAATCAGTAATGCAATTTTCTTTTGTATTGTAATATGAAGCATGACAAATATTGTTTTAAGGCATGTTTCAATATGTAATTAATACTACATGCAATTTTCCAATACAGAAAGAAAAGATAACATTTTCTATCATTTTTAAACAATATTATTTAAGAGTTTCATTTATTCAGATGCTATTTTAATTGTATTTCAATCACACACTGAATTTCCACATATTGAAAGTGCATGTTCACCAAATTTATCATTTAACAATTGTAAGGTTGGTGTTAGAGGCAAGACCTTCAGATGTTATTGAAGAGCATTTTCTGTGTTGCCCTGTTTAAAATAATGTTCCTTCAGGGACTGTAGGGTGAAATATGAAGATATCTAGAGCAGTAAATCTGAGAGCTTGGACAGATGGTGAAGCCTCTATGCATCCTTGGAAATACATTTTATTCTTTACAGGATGTTTTCAATCAGTTTTTGATTGATACAACAGTTGCTGTTGTTTCATATCAAGCTTGTTTATCCTCTCTTTCTTTTTTTTGGAAATCAATGGCTAATCCAATTACACTACAATGACTTTACATGAATGAATTATTAATGAGTAACATAAAACAAGGAAGAAATCAAAGTATTGGAATACAAACAAGAGGGGGAAAATACAAATGCAATTCAAGTTTGGACTGATGGCATCTACATGAAGGCAAAAACAATGTTATTGCTCACTCTGATAAATTATTTAATTATGTCTTCATGTCTGTCTGTATATATATATATATATATATATATATATATATTTATTTATAAAGAAAAGAAAAAAAGGCAGCTCTCCAAATTGTGGTGAAAAGATGTGGACGGTTTATTCACCCATCTAGCAGCAACGTTTCAGCTCTCTCTTTGGAGCCAGAAATAAATCAATTAAAATATTAAAAATCTTTGAATAGATCACATTAGGCCAAAGAGACCTGGTGGGAACTGTTGGCGTCCGGAGAGGCAGTCGGTGCGTGCGCCGCTCCATCTGCTATCACGAGACTCACAGTAGTGATGGGGAGCATAAAGACCACAACAAAGATGGCCGCTATTGAACATAGCAATAGGGCGCTTGCACATACCAGCGCAGCCGCCCGTGTTAAATTAACAGACACATCTGAAGTGTCCAAAGCGCTGCAGTACAAAGCAGACAAAAGCTGATCCATGTATAGAAGACCGACGGGTGAGCGCCAGCCCTCAAATGGAATGTCTGTATCAGCAGGGTCATCAAAGTATGTGACTGTAAATAATGTTATAAGTGATAACCAGCATGGGTTTACCAAGGTCATAAGTTGTCAGACTAACCTAAATTTTTGTTTTTATGAGGAGTTGAATAGTAGCCTGGACAGAGGGGCAGCTGTGGATGTAGTGTTACTGGATTTTGAAAAGGCTTTGATACTGTCCCTCATAGACGTTTAATAGGTAAAGTAAGGTCTATAGGCTTGGGAAGTATAGTTTGTAATTGCATTGAAAACTGGCTGAAGGACCGTGTCCAGAGAGTTGTGGTCAATTATTCCTGTTCAGAATGGTCCTGGGTTATAAGTGCTGTACTCCAAGGTTCAGTGGTGGGCCCTTTATTATTTTATTTATTTATTAATGATATCGAGGGCGAGATTAATAGCACCATTTCTATTTTTGCAGATGATACTAAGCTATGTAGAACTGCACAGCCTATGGAAGATGTCCATATACTACAACCTAATTGTAACACTAAGTGATTGGACATCAGCTTGGCAAATGAAGTTCAAATGTAAAGTTATGCATTTTGGTAGTAATAATCTCTGTGCTTCATGTGTCCTAGGTGATGAAACACTGGGAGGGTCACTTATAGAGAAGGATTTGGGTGTCCTTGTGGATGGTAGATTAAATTACAGTATACAATGTCAATCAGCTGCTTCTAAGGTTACCAAGATATTGTCATGCATAAAACGAGGCATGGACTCGAGGGGCAGGCATGTAATATTACCACTATACAAAGCCTTGGTGCGGCCTCTTCTGGGATATGCAGTTCAGTTCTGGGAACCAGTCCATAGAAAGGACGCACTGCAGCTGGAAAAAGTACAGAGGAGAGCGACTAAAATGACAAGGGGCATGGAGGGTCTTAGTTATGAAGAAAGATTAAAAGAATTTAATTTATTCAGTCTTGGGAAGAGACGTCTAAGGGGGGACATGATGAACCTATACAAATATATAAATGGGCCATACAAAATATAAAGTGAAAAACTGTTCCATTTAAAATGCGCTCAAAAGACCCCCTTGCACTGCCGCCGATTGGAGAGGAAAACGTTCTGTCTCTGGAAGCGTCAAAACCTCTTTACTGCAAGAACTGTGAAGCTGTGGAATAGACTTCCTAAGGATGTGGTCACAGGAACAGTGGACAGTTTTAAAAAGGGTTTAGATGAATTCTTAAAAGTAAATAACATTAATGCTTATGAAAAGGTGTAGAAATCTGAGTCTCAATTCCTTCTGGGATTCGCATCCCCACCTATCCATTGGTTGAACTTGATGGACTTATGTCTTTTTTAAACCGGATTAACTATGTAACTATGCAACAATATGGCACATTCCTTTATTCCTCTTATGAGGGAACTGAACTAGTAACAGATTTTCATTGTGCGAGAAAGGGCCACTGTAACCTATCAGTAGAAAAAAGTGACTGAAGAGAGAACATCAGTGGAGAGGATGGAAGTTAGTGATTTACAACTTTTACTATATGCATAGACAGGGAAAACTGTCAATCAATGAATAGGATTTTCCATTGGATTCCTAGGCATAAAAGTAACAAAGAAGTTAATCCCCTTCCCAATCCCCGCACGTAAATTTATGTCAGTAGTCAGGTATTTAAAACAGCAGGCACCCGGAACTAATGTATCTGATTTATATCAAAGTTGATCACACACATTAAACCCCTCAAATGCTGTGGTCAAATGTGACAATGGTTTCTGGGATGTTAAAGACCGGGAACGAGCCCTTCCAGCCATGCACCAGTTGCCCCTGGATCCGGAGAGTCGGATGTAGTTTGCGGCAGCGTCTGTGCTCCTGAGTGACGAGAGGCTGACGCATATTAGTTCCTATGGAGAGAAAGCCTATGGCATTGCTCCATAGAAACATATGAGGTTATTCACTATGAGGTATACACCAGTTTCTGGCGAATATCTGGCGAATATCTGTCGGAGATTGTGGGCAAAGGTTATTTCCCTGCTCACACCAGGTCTAAAAAAGGGGGCATCGTGTGGATGGGGAAGGGAAGGTGCAGGCAGGCCCATCTCATTTATCATTTTTTAAGCCTGTTTTAGGCATAGTAAATGGTCTAAATTTAATTGAAACCTGTCATCAACTTTATGTTCCCCTTACTAACGGCAGAATAAAGTAGAGACAGGTGAGTGGATTTCTGCGGTCTGTCATTTAAAAGTTAAAAGTAAGTGGTTGCCGAGAACCAACATCACAATCATTGCAGACTGGGCCTGGAAAAGAGTCCCGGCCACCTGAGGAGTCCTGGTTATTCATCAATTCCTGCTCTCCTGCCCACCTGCTGATGACTGACAGGCTTCTACCTAGTTCTCTCCCTTTTTCTCTAGGAGAGAACTGCCAGTCATCAGAAGATGGGTGAGAGTGCAGGAGATTATGAATAACCAGGACTCTTCTCAAGTAGATTTGACTCTTTTCAAGTCCTGTGCTACAATGATTATGTTGCTGGTTCTCAGCAACCACTTACTTTTAGCTCATGAGTGACACACCGCTGAAATCATCATTTCTGCCACTATTTTATGCTGCCCTCAGTGAGGTCAGCATAAAGTTGATGACAGATTCCCTTTAAGCCAGTAAAGAAACTGGCTTACATTTAGACTGGCTGTGGATGCGCCTAAGTTATGTAGAGGTCAGTTTCTCTTTATAACTTTGGTGGATCCAACGCCAGCGCAGGAGTTATTAACTGTCAGTCTTAATAAATAACCCCATAGTGAATTTCTGATAGACTCCAATGCTAAGCTCCGTAAGTTAAAATAAAGTCAAAATAACCAATTCACCGTTTTTTGGTCTCTTCACCACCCACAGAAGTGATCAAAAATCCATATACCCCCCAAAAGGTACATATAAAAAGTGGACATCTCATCACAAAAATGAGCCCTCACTTAGCTCTGTATGAATAGGGAACGCTGTAAAAACAAAACCCATACAAATGTGGCAGAATTAATTAATTTTTTATGTATTTATTTATTTATTTTTATTCCACCCGATATGGAATTTTGTCCAGCTTCCCACTACATTGTATGCAACAGCATATGGTGCCATTAGAAAATACAAATTGTCCCACAAAAAACAAGAACTCGTACAGCTACGCGCATGGGAAAATAAAGTTATGGCTTTGGGAAGACTGGGTGCAAAATAAACGGAAAGTCTCATTATGCTAAATTATAGCACCCTGTATAGGCAAGATAAAGAAAGTCTCATTGGACCCATTGCCTAAGGCTAAATGTCCACAATTTCAATGTCTGCTATTATGGGTGCTATTCATTGATTCTTTACTATCAGAAATAAGCTACAAAAATTTGATTTTCTGTAGCTGGAAATCTTAAACATACTAAAATGTAAAATACATTGGATTTGTCAGATATTGTATCCAGGAGCACAGTTGCACATTTGGCTTCAACAATTTCATTCTTTCTCTCACTTAAAATTACATTTTCTACTGCCTGAGTTGGATAATTTTAAACCCCCTTAGACATAAGTAAAATACTGTCAGCTTTTAGGTTGCTAGCAAGTCTGTCTCACTTGATAATAAGATATGTCACTGAAACATAATTCATATCATTCAGTACTCTTTCACTTTAGAAGTGTTAATGAAATCATATTTTTGGTATAACAAGTCTCAATTAAGTATGGTATTGTTCCTATTTTTTTAGATGTCAAACTTTTATTTTAGAACATATGATGGCTTCTTTAACCCTACATGTGCCCCCTAAAGTGGGGCTGATATTTCAGTGCATTACAGATAAAGTTCCATAGCGCTGATCCAGCATTACATTAACTAATATCTACATTAGTAATATCCACATTACGCTGTACATTTCCACTGTTTCTGTTCTTTATTTCACACACAAATACAGTACATTTTCTATGAGTTTTGAAGAGATTGACATAGATATTTATGGCTGTCTGAGCTGACATCAATCTAAGAAAGCTTTTGCAATTGTATGCAACTGTAGTTTCATCACAGTATAATGAAAAGTTCTGTAGCTAATGTACTTTGTGTTTCAATTTCTTGTCATTGTCAAAGATTTTTTTATTTTTTTTACATCCAGAGACTTAAAAACTCATCCTAATTTTGTCTAACTAATGTCGTTGTGGGGCTCTGAATTACTTAAAGGCTATGAAAATATTTGCGCATAAAAATGCAATAAACACTTATGTTACTGAACAGCCATAGAAATAATATGTGCACTTATCTGTCTTTTGCTTTGAGTTGCCCTTTCTATGTAAGCAGCAACCCTTATAAATGGTTTTTAACCATTTATATACTTTTAATTCTATCTCTGTGAGAGTTCCCTTCAGCTCTGCTCTCTCTTCCTCCTCCAGTCTCTAAGTCGGCGCGCATGCGCAAATCTCCATGATGAGCGATGCAGTGTGGGAGATGTGGGTATGAGACAAGTAATTGGGTGGAACACGGGAGGAAGGTGAGCAAATTGCGGGCAGTCTTGCACTGCTCCTGACTAATTTTAAAAGAGAGACACTGCACTATTGGATCCCAATTATTTGACAACATGTACCAACCTAATAAAGAGTTGTTCCCGCCCCCAACAGACATACCTCCCCAATCCCCTGAGGACGCTGGTTTGCTGGCGAAACATGTCGGGAGGCAGTGTGTGTGTTTTTCCTTTTCAAAGAACAAATAATGGGGCATAAGCAATATGTAGCCAGCTCCAGTGCGCATTTAGCTGGCTACATTGTTACTTAAGCATGGTAGCGCGGTGAATAATAAACAGTAACACAGCTTATCCCTTATATATCAAAAGAAATATAGGGCATAACTCTGCTGACTACTGAGCTTTTTTAAACAGTCTCACAGTTTATGTTTATTTAGATGTTTCAATTATGATTTAGAAATAAAGGTTAAGTTTGAAACATTAGAGTACATGTAAGTCAGATGACTAAGTGTTATGAATTACTCTCCCCATTAAAAACACATCCAAGCTTGGCCAAACAGAGTTTTGATGTTGGAAGAGATTGAAGATGTATGTGCATCTTTAGACTTGGACATGCATTATATTTAGTCTACTTTCACACTCGCGTTTTGGCTTTCCGTTTGTGAGATCAGTTCAGGGCTCTCACAAGCGGTCCAAAAGGGATCAGTTTGCATCAGTTCAGTCTCCATTCTACTTTGGAGACAGACACCAAAACGCTGCTTGCAAACCGACAAAATCTGGCATGATTGAAAATGGATACATCTTCCATTGACTTTAATGGTGTTCAAGACGGATCCGTCTTGGCTATGTTAAAGATAATACAAAATGGATACGTTCTGAACGGATGCAGATGGTTGTATTATCTGAACGGATCTGTCCATGATGGATCCGCACAAAACGCGAGTGTGAAAGTAGCCTTAACTACATAGATTTTCTAGATGTAAGGCATGGGTCAACAGAAAAGTCCTTTACATCTTCTTTTGACAAGTGGCCAGATCACTCAAACTCTTAAAGGGTTTCTACCACTTCGGTTTCACATATTTAGCTGTCAGACACTAGCGATCCGCTAGTGTCTGCTCTGCCCAACCATCCTAATATAATTGCTTTTGGGGCAGCCGTTTTGCTAAAAAAAGAACTTTTATTAATATACTAATGAGCCTCTAGGTGCTACCTTCAGAAACTGCCGCCGCCCAGCGCGTCCCTCCAGCCCGCCCATCTCCTCCTGAATGCGATCCTCCTTGTGAGCGCCTGTATTCGGCGCATGCGCAGTGAATGTCTGACAGCTTCCCTGCTCAGACATCTCCACTGCGCCTGTTCCTCGGAGCACTATGGCATCATCGCGCAGGCGCAGTGGAGATGTCTCAGCAAGGAAGCGGTCAGACATTCACTGCGCATGCGCAGAATACATACGCTCACAAGGAGGAGATGGGCGGGCTGGAGGGACACGCTGGGTGGCGGCAGTTTCTGAAGGTAGACGGAGCCTCTAGGTGCTAATGACGCCCCCATAGCACCTAGAGGCTCATTAGCATATTAATAAAAGTTCTTTTTTTAGCAAAACGGCTGCCCCAAAAGCAATTATATTAGGATGGTTGGGCAGAGCAGACAGTAGCGGATCGCTAGTGTCTGACAGCTAAATATGTGAAACCGAAGTGGTAGAAACCCTTTAACTCAAATACCTTAACTCATCATGATTTACCAAAACAAAAGCCATTGAAAAGCAATTGAAGGTATTTGCTTAACACAACTAGTTTAAATAACATATGTTATTACCATCTGTGCTAACTCTACTACATCTGTAAGGTAACATCAGAAGTGGCTCTATTCAGACACTTTGGGGGAATGTATTAAGACTGGTATTTCTTGTGATTTCTTAGCATTAGTCACCCAACAAGACCGGGTGTTTTAGAGACCCAGTAGTTATTTATATTTATATTGTCATTGTTGCTCATACCCTTATGCTTGTCCTTTTCTCCTGCTTCAAACACATCAGCTTCAAGAACTTATGGTTTGTGTTCTAATATATCCCACCTCTTGAGTGGAGCTATATGAACAAAAAACAATGTTATTAAAATCTCCTCAATGATCATTAATAAATTATTTTAATGTCATGGCTTACTTGTGTGTGTGATAGAGATGTGGATATCATTCTTGATCAACTAAGATGGTCCCCATATCCTCCAGCTCTCGGCTAACACCTTATTCACTCAAGTTCCAAGAGGACCCTCCTACCTGATGTGTCAAATATGATGTATGCTGTACTGCTGTTAGTGTGAAGCCATTACAATCTAGCACTTCGATGTTTACATAGTTTGCATACCAAAGTTAGTAAAACAATGTATAATGCGCAGATGCCAAGTGTTATCTCTTTTCTTATTTTTGTATTCTAGCCAATGGAACAAAGCCACGAGCATCAGGGGGTGATGCCCCCTCTGATGTACTTATAAACTGCTTAACTTCCTGTAATAAAGGAGAACTGCTTTGACCCTAGTCTGGTGTCAGTGTGGGTTCTTCCATGCATATGAAATCCTATGATCAAAATAATTTGGAGCAGTAGAACAAATGTAATTAGCCCTGATTGAGGGCATCTTCAACATGTGTGTAAATATGTGAGCACATTTTTGAAATTCATTCTTAAAATGTTCAGTTCAGGTACAAATCAAATGTGCTTCAGTTGAATTGGAAGTTGGTATATAACATACTGGTCTCCTAGGATGTACATTTTCTTCTGGAAAGACTCTAGGACTAGGAAGTCATAAGGAGAGACTACTATGCTGATGTGGGTTTCTGAACAGTATATATGACTTGACTTTCTGAGATGCTTTCTCATCAAGTATGCATGGTAAGTAGTATGTGTGGAGTATTGTAGGCCAGTAAATGCCCCTCTGGGTTTCTAGGAAAGATATTACAATTAGCTTTACTAATTCTATCTCATGCCAGTACGAGTAAGCTGCTAATTTTCATATATTTTTTACCATAAACCTATAGGAGCGTTGACTGGCTAATAACAAAACTCTTCATGCATACTCAACGCCCTCTATAAGAAGAGATAGAACCCCAACCAAGGCATCTCAGACAGCAAAGCAAGTTTTCTTTGTTCTGCTGAAGGGAAGTTACCTATAAAGCTAGGTTCCTGTTAAGATACACTCATAATTACTTTCTTTTTGGAAGAGAGACTAGCTTGAATGTTTTTTTGTTCCAAAGGAGCATTATGTCGGGATACAAGCACAGTAAACGATACAAAAATAATATTATGAAAAAGCAGTTTCAGGCTACCATCATACATTTAGTGGGAAAAATGCCACTAGAAAATTGATCTAAGGGTGAGTTCACATCACTGTTATTTTAAAAATTCTTCTGATCCATCAAAAGATTAAGAACATAAAAAAAAAAATGGATCCTATATATCATGCAGGATTTTTTATTTTATTTTTCTGCGTCTAAACGGATCTCTGACAGAAATGGCTTAAACAGGTGCCATATGTGCATAACTGATGCGCAGGATAAGATATTTTTTTATAGGATCCATGTTTTTCTTTATTTCTCTGTTCTTCAGATAGATGAGAAGAATGGAAAAATAACAGCAATGTGAACTCCCCCTAAGAAGCACAAGGACAGAAATATAAATATGTATACTAGCAATGAGCAAATCAATTCTGTCAATCTGGAATTCATCCTAAGTTTTTTTTTTTTTTAAATGGATTTTAACTATAGATAAGTAAACTTCTCCATATTTGTTTTTGGGTCCGATTTGTCAAACTTTTTGAAAAGTTTAATTCATACCCAAACCATTTCTGAACTAATCAAATATGTTCCAATTAAGCTAAAATTGACATATAACACCTTCTAGTCTCCTAAGGCTGAGTTCACACGAACGCGTGTGACCCGTGCTCGTGCTGCGGCCCCCAAATAGCGGGCCTCAATGCACGATCGCCGGCCGTAGGTCAGCCGCATTGGATCGCGGACCCATTCACTTTAATGGGTCCGCGATCCGCCCGTTCCGCTAAAAGATAGGACATGTTCTATCTTTTTGCAGAACGGAGGTACGGGACGTAACCCCACGGAAGCACTCCGTAATGCTTCCGAGGGGTCCTGTCCCATGCGGCCGTTCCGCGATTCCGGATTTGCGGACCCATTGAAGTGAATGGGTCCGTATCCGTGATGTGGAATGCACACGGAACTGTGGCCGTGTATTGCGGCCCGCGATTTGCGGGCCGCAATACGGCCACAGATCACACACGTTTGTGTGAATTAAGCCTAAGGCTAAATTTTTTCTATAAAGCCTCAGCAAATAAACACGAAGCTAAAATAAAAGAAAAAAATATATAGCAGCTATGAGAAGTGATACCATTCATATCCTTCATTTCAATAGTATATAATGTATTAAATGCAAATTTTTTTTTTTTTATGCTTTGTATTGTAAAAACATACTAATAGGTTCATTTATTTATTTTTGTCTGAAATTTTGATTGAGACCCCCATTAGACAGAGACTGAAGTAAGAAAAGACAACTACGGTATACACTGCGGCTAAATATGTTGACTTTGCTACTATAAGTACATTTTTGATAAAGGGGATCAGAATCTGGCACAGCAAATAAAAACCTACAATCAGGCAATGTTCCCTGAAAGCCTTTCCAAACCCTGCAGACAGATGCAGATGACATTAGGCTCACTGACCTCATTCAAATATTTTTGAAACTTTTTGCTTGCCAGAGTGTATCACTAAGAAGGAAAATTGCCACTAGGGCTGTTGTGCTGGATCTGAGCATCTGATCGTTCAGCGATGCACTGAGCCTTAAGGGTAACAAGATAAGATTCTGTTTGTTTAGGGGAATGCATATGACCTACTTGTCACTTGTAGAATTAAAGATTCAATCCTGGAAAATTCCTCCATATTCATAGAAACAGCCTTTAAAATGTTTTCTTATTATTAAAACTTTTCAAATAAAAGTGAAGCCAAAAAACATGCTTATTTCCATTATAAATAGCTGTCTTTTCCTTCAAAAAATATTAATATATAAGAGCATTTAAACTATGCTATCTGTCAGTAGTAAATAACATGTTACATGAATATAAATATAACATGCTTGTTTTCTGTCCTCCACAAATTGCTGAGCACAATAATAGCATTTCTTGAAAACAATTTATCTATTGAATTCTAAATTTGAATAGAAGATCATAGTAACATAGTTTATAAGGCTGAAAAAAGACATATGTCCATCCAGTTCAGCCTGTTATCCTTAAACTTGATGCCAAGGAAGGCAAAAAAACAAACAAAACTAAAACCTGTGAGAAAGAAGCCAATTTTCCCTCACTTTAGGGGGGAAAAAAAGTCTTCCTGACTCCAATCAAACATCAAGAATAACTCCGTGGATCAACGACCCCTCTCTAGTAACTATAACCTGTAATATTATTACACTCCAGAAATACATCCAGGCCCCTCTTCAACTCTTTTGGTGAATTCACTATCACTACCTCCTCAAGCAGAGAGTTCCATAGTCTTACTGCTCTTACCGTAAAGAATCCTCTTCTATGTTTGTGTACAAACCTTCTTTCCTCCAGACACAGAGAATCTCCCTTTGTCACAGCCATAGTCCTGGGGAAAAATAGATGATGGGAGAGATCTCTACTGACCACTGACATGTTTATACATAGTTATTAGATCTCGCCTTAATCGTCTTTTTGCTAACGCTAATTTGGATAATTTTTCTGAGTATTATAGTCCCCCCATTCCAGTTATTACTTTAGTTGCCCTCTTATGAACCCTCTCCAGCTCTGCTATGTCTGCCGTGTTCACAGGACCCCCGAACTATACACAGTACTCCATGTGTGGTCTGACTAGTGATTTGTAAAGTGATAGGACTATGTTCTCATCACGGGCATCTATGCCCCTTTTGATGCAACCCATTATCTTATTGGCCTGATACTGATTTCTACAGCTTAGTTTGCTGTTCACTAAAATTCCTAGGTTAGTATGTACTGATGACATGTATTTTTCCTTCCCATGTGCATAACCTTACATTTATCAGTGTTAAACCTGATCTGCCACTTCTCTGCCCAAGCCTGCAATCTATCCAGATCCCTCTGTAGCAGGAAAACTGTCCTATTCCGTTGTAATTACTTGTGCAAAAATTGATATTTTACTGTTCAAGCCTTCTACAAGATCATTAATAAAAAATATTGAAGAAAATAGGCTCCAATACAGATTCCTGTGGTACCCCACTAGTGACAGTGACCCAATCTGAGTATGTACCGTTAATAACCATTCTGTTTTCTATTACCCACATACAGACATTTTCTCCCAGTCTAAGCATTCTCATTTTATATACTAACCTTTTATGTGGTACAGTAGCAAAAGCTTTGGAGAAGTCAAAATATATGACATCCATTGATTTGCCACGGTCAAGTCTAGAACTTACCTCTTCATAGAAACTGATTAAATTTGTTTGACATGACCGATCCCTCATGAAGCCGTGTTGATATGGCTTTATTTGCTTATTTTCATTGAGGTACTCCAAGATAGCATCTCTTAGAAAACCTTCAAACAGTTTACCAACAACAAATTTTCAACTTAACTGCCTATAGTTTCCAGACTCTGTTTTTGGACCATTGCCTCAAACTTCAGGGAATCTTTATGCCCATCTGAAGTTCTGAAGTTGACCCATCAGGAAATGCGAGTAAAGCAAATTTTCAGATTCATATGTTCTAATAGTCACTATAGAGAGCCACTTGTGACTTTTTAAGAAAAGTACTCTAGTATTAACCCCTTAAGGACACAGGGCGTACAGGTATGCCCTGATGTTCTGGTACTTAAGGACACAGGGCGTACCTGTCTGCCCTGTGTATTTCCGATCACCGCCGCTCATTGAGCAGGCACATTGGCTAAATGCACGGGGGGTCCCGTGACCCCCCCCCGAGTCGACGATCGCCGCAAACTGCAGGTCAATTCAGACCTGCGGTTTGCGACTTTTACCTGTGGTTGCGGTGATGATCGGGCGTACCATTGGGTCCCAATGCAGCTGTAGGGGGGACCCGATGGCATGGAAGGCAGCACAATGCCTTCCTTAGACATCGGCGCTGCCTTCCAGTGACGAGCCTATGAGATCCAGCCCCCTGGATCTCACAGGCCGGAAGCTGTATGAGTAATACACACAGTATTACCCATACAGCCAATACATTCGAATACAGAAGTATTGAAATGCATTGTAAAAGGGATTAGACCCCCCAAAAGTGGGACAAAAAATAAAGTAAAAAAAAAAGTTTAAAATAAAGTTTCCCCCCAAAAAAATTCAAAGTTTCAATTAAGAATAAACAAAAACGTAATTTTCCCCAAATAAAGTAAATAAAAATTGGTAAAAAATAGGGGAAAAAAAAGTAGACATATTAGGTATTGCCGTGTCTGTATCGACCTATAAAAATATCACATGACCAAAACCCCTCAGATGAACACCGTAAAAAAAAAGAAAAATATGCTAAATAAACGATTTTTTTGTCACCTTACATCACAAAAAGTACAAAAGTAAGCGATCAAAAAGGCGCATGCCCACCAAAATAGTACCAAGCTAACCATTACCTCATCCCGCAAAAAATGAGACCCTACCTAAGACAATCGCCCCCAAAAAAACTATGGCTCAGAATATGGAGACACTAAAACATATTTTTGGGGGTTTTAAAAAAGCTGTTATTGTGTAAAACTTAAATAATTTATACATATTACATATTAGGTATCGCCGCATCCATATTGACCGGCTCTGTAAAAATATCACATGACGTAACCCCTCAGGTGAACACCGTTAAAAGACATTTTTTGTCACCCTACATCACAAAAAGTCTAATAGCAAGCATTCAAAAAGTCATATGCACCCCAAAATAGTGCCAATCAAGCAGTCATCTCATCCCGCAGAAAATGAAACCCTACCCAAGATAATCACCCAAAAACTGAAAAAACTATGGCTCTCAGACTATGGAGACACTAAAACATGATTTTTTTGACTTAAGAAAATGAAATCATTGTGTAAAACATAAATAAAAAAATTGCATACATATTAGGTATCGCCATGTCTGTGACAACCTGCTCTATAAAAATACCATATGTCAGATGAATGTTGTAAATAATAAAACAGCTATTTCTTGTTACCTTGCCTCACAAAAAGTGTAATATAGAGCAACCAAAAATCCTATGTACCCTAAACTAGTGCTAACAAAACTTCTACCCTATCCCGTAGTTTCTAAAATGGGGTCACTTTTTTGGAGTGTCTACTCTAGGGGTGCATCAGGGGGGCTTCAAATTGGACATGGTGTCAAAAAACCAGTCCAGCAAAACTGTATGGCATTCCTTTCCTTCTTCGCCCTGCTGTGTGCCCGTACAGCAGTTTACGACCACATATAGGGTGTTTCTATAAACTACAGAATCAGAGCCATAAATATAGAGTTTTATTTGGCTGTTAACCCTTGCTTTGTAACTGGAAAAAAATATTTAAATGGAAAATCTGCCAAAAAAGTGAAATTTTGAAATTGTATCTCTATTTTCCATTTATTCTTGTGGAACACCTAAAGGGTAAACAACGTTTGTAAAATCAGTTTTGAATACCTTGAGGGGTTTAGTTTCTTAGATGGGTCACTTTTATGGAGTTTATACTCTAGGGGTGCATCAGGGGGGCTTCAAATGGGACATGGTGTAAAAAAAAAACAGTCCAGCAAAATCTGCCTTCCAAAAACTGTATGGCATTCCTTTCCTTCTGCGCCGTGCTGTGTGCCCATACAGCAGTTTACGACCACATATAGGGTGTTTCTGTAAACTACAGAATCAGAGCCATAAATATAGAGTTTTGTTTGGCTGTTAACCCTTGCTTTGTAACTGGAAAAAATATAAAAATGTAAAATCTGCCAAAAAAGTGAAATTTTGAAATTGTATCTCTATTTTCCATTCATTCTTGTGTAACACCTAAAGGGTAAACGACGTTTGTAAAATGAGTTTTGAATACCTTGAGGGGTTTAGCTTCTTAGATGGGGTCACTTTTATGGAGTTTCTACTCTAGCAGTTTACGACCACATATAGGGTGTTTCTGTAAACTACAGAATCAGTGCCATAAATATTGAGTTTTGTTTGGCTGTTAACCCTTGCTTTGGAACTGGAAAAAAATATTAATATGGAAAATCTGCCAAAAAAGTGAAATTTTGAAATTGTATCTCTATTTTCCATTCACTCTTGTGGAACACCTAAAGGGTAAACAATGTTTGTAAAATCAGTTTTGAATACCTTGAGGGGTTTAGTTTCTTAGATGGGGTAACTTTTATGGAGTTACTACTCTAGGGGTGCATCAGGGGGGCTTCAAATGGGACATGGTGTAAAAAAAAAAAACAGTCCAGCAAAATCTGCCTTCCAAAAACCGTATGGCATTCCTTTCCTTCTGTGCCGTGCTGTGTGCCCGTACAGCAGTTTACAACCACATATGGGGTGTTTCTGTAAACTACAGAATCCGGGCCATAAAAGTTGAGTCTTGTTTGGCTGTTAACCCTTGCTTTGTAACTGGAAAAAAAATATTAAAATGGAAAATCTACCAAAAAGTGAAATTTTGAAATTGTATCTCTATTTTCCATTCATTCTTGTGGAACACCTAAAGGGTTAACAACATTTGGAAAATCAGTTTTGAATACCTTGAGGGGTGTAGTTTCTAGAATGGGTTAATTTCCGTGTGGTTTCTATTATGTAAGCCTCACAAAGTGACTTCAGACCTGAACGGGTCCTTAAAAAGTAGTTTTTTTTTTAATTTCTGAGAAATTTCAATATTTACTTCTAAACTTCTAAGCCTTATAACGTCCCCCAAAAATAAAATGTAATTCCCCAAATGATCCTAACATGAAGTAGACATATGGGGAATGTAAAGTAATACTTATTTTTGTAGGTATTACTATGTATTATAGAAGTAGAGAAATTGAAACTTGGAAATTTGCAAATTTTTCCCAATTTTTAGCACATTTTGTATTTTTTTATAAATAAAAGTGATTTTTTATATTTTTTTTTTCTCCATTTTACCAGTGTCATGAAGTACAATATGTGATGAACAAACAATCCTAAAATGGCCTGGATAAGTAAAAGCATTTTAAAGTTATCACCACTTAAAGTGACACTGGTCAGATTTGCAAAAAATGGCCTGGTCCTTAAGGTGAAATATGGCCGTGTCCTTAATGGGTTAAACAGGTTGTCTGCTCCTTTACAGTGATGACCTTCACTATCTGATTGGCGGAGGTACTACATTACTGCCATTCACTCATGCTGCAAAAGTTCCAGCATCAGAAGTTGGTGTAGACTGCTTGTCATTGATTGAGCCATCAGTGACTCCAAATAACATATCCAGCCAAATATCCACATTAATATTACCATAATATTGCCCCACAGTAATGTCACTATTAACTCCCAAACATTATTCCAGCAGAGCCCATGCTGAAGGCTCTGCCACTTGAGATGACACATGTAGAAAATAGCTGATCACAAACATTGTATCCTGGGTTTTAAGGTGTTTTAATCTGCATAATAGGTGGGTTTGCTACATACCTTGGAAGATGGAAATGAGTATCAGTCAAGTTATTCTACATAATAGTTGGGTTTGCTACATACCTTTTGAGCCTTTGCTGTCATCAATTTCCATCTGTTTGCACTCTGCTCTGTTTATCATTGATCTCCGGGGTAAATTTATCCTTTCAAGTCATTTTTTCACTTTTCATGTTTGGACTAGGCAAACAGAGCAGTGGCTGGCTGGTTACCTGTGCCTTCTGTTGCAACATATCTATATAAAAATGCATACAAACGCATAAACATTGCCCACAAGCCACATATGTTGGAACATGTTACATAGAAGCCACCCATACATTGTACACATGATGCATATAGTCAGTTACACCATAAGAACATGCTGCACACACCACTCATTCATTGTACACGTGCTACAGTTAGGTCCATATATATTTGGACAGAGACAACATTTTTCAAATTTTTGTTCTGTACATTACCACAATGGATTTTGAACAAAATAATTCAGATGCAGTTGAAGTTCAGACTTTTAGCAATAATTCAGTGGGTTGAACAAAATGATTCCATAAAAATGTGAGGAACTAAAACATTTTTAAAACTCAATCACTTCATTTCATAAGTAATCGGACAAATTAAATAATTGTGAATAAAATGTTGAAAACCCTTTGTTGGCAATGACTGCCTGAATTCTTGAACTCATGGACATCACCAGATGCTGTATTTCCTCCTTTTTAATGCTCTGTCAGGCCTTTACTGCAGCGGTTTTCAGTTGATGTTTGTTTGTGGGCCTTTCTGAAGTTTAGTCTGTAACAAGTGAAATACATGCCCTATTGGGTTCAGATCAGGCGACTGACTTGGCCATTCAAGAATATTTCACTTCTTTGCTTTAATAAACTCCTGGGTTGCTTTGACTTTATTTTTTGGGCCATGGTCCATCTGTATTATGAAACACCGACCAATCCGTTTGGCTGCATTTGGCTGGAAATGAACACACAGTATGTCTCTGAAAATCCCAGAATTCATCCGGCTGCTTCTGTCCTGTGTCACATCATCAATAAACACTAGGGACCCAGTGCCACTGGCAGCCATGCGTGCCCAAGCCATCACACTGTCTCAGCCGTGTTTTACAGATGATGTGGTATGCTTTGTATCATGAGCTGTATTATGCCTTTGCCATACATTTTTATTTCCATCATTGTGGTAGAGGTTTATCTTGGTTTCATCTTACCAAAGAATGTTCTTCCAGAAGCGTGCATTTTTTATTTTTTTATTTTTTTAGCAAAGTCCAATCTAGCCTTCTATTTCTGAGGCTTATGAGTGGCTTGTACCGTGCAGTGAACCCTCTGTATTTACTTTCATGCAGACTTCTCTTTATGGTAGATTTGGATATTGATACGCCTATATCCTGGAGAGTGTTGTTCACTTGGTTGGCTGTTGTGAAGGGGTTTCTCTTCACCATGGTAATTATTCTGTGATCATGCACCACTGTTGTCTTCCATGGGCATCCAGGTATTTCTGCATTGTTGAGGTCACCAGTGCTTTCTTTCTTTCTCAGGATGTACCAAACTATAGATTTTGCCACTCTAAATAGTGTAGCAATTTCTCTGATGTTTTTGCGGATGAAGGATGCCTTTTTTCACCTTAATGGAGAGCTACATTGACAGCATGTTTACTTCTCAGCAAAATCTCCAAAATGCAAGCACCACACCTCAAATCAACTCCAGGCCTTTTAGGTGCTTAATTGAGAATTAAATAATGAAGGAATTGCCCACACCTGCCCATAAAACAGTTTTTGAGTCAAATGTCCAATTAATTTTGGTCCCTTTAAAAACTGTGTGCCACGTGTAAAGTAGCTGAAACTCCTAAACCCTTCATCCAATTGTAATGTGGATATGCTCAAATGAAAGCTAAAAGTATACATGATATGTCCATGTACATGAACTAACTATAACTTGAATATGTTTTAGTAAACAGGTAATAAAAACAAAGTTTGTGTCAGTATCCAAATATATATGGAACTAACTGTATATACAGTACATGTCACTCACAAATAGTTACCTAGTTAATATGGTTGAAAAAGTACATTTTATACTGTACATGACAAACACACACCATTATCACTTAGGAAATATGCCACTAACACATAGGGCTTATGGTCAGACACACTTATGGCTCAAGTTGCTATAAATACAATGCTGAGGCAGAAAATATATTTGAAGTCAGTTCAGTATAGCATTGAGGAATCAAGTACCTCCTTTTTTTGGTGCCAATAGATATGTAGGAATACTGAAGGTTTCCTCTACTGTCAGCAGACAAGAGAATTACTGCAGGTGGTGGAATTTTTTCTCCCATAAAACAGTAGAGAAATAATTATATTAGCCTTATGGCTACTACAGTACAGCTATGGGCTCACCTTCACTTGGTGTCCCAGCTGCACAGGAAGTATGGATTGCATACTGTACTATTGAATAGTGATGGGCGTGAATATTCAAATCATGAATATTAAAGGGTTTCTGTCATGGGAAAAAATCATTATGTAGCTAACTGACATTAGCGATGTGCTAATGTCAGCAGTACATAACAGTATGTTTGTTAAGTCCCTGCCAGCTGCCGTTTTATAAAAAAATCACGACTTTTGTAATATGTTAATGAAGCCTCTAGGTGCTATGAGGGCGTTGTTGCAGTACCTAGAGGCTCGGTCTATTTACCTTTTGGCACATCCTGGTCCATTTGATTGACGTCCTTCTTCTCCGCATCGTCCTCATAATCCCGCGCCTGCGCCGTCCCGTTTAGTATTTGGCGCATACGCAGTGAGTGAAGGATGCTTGGCTGCTGCCAGCTTCCTCACTGCACCTGCACCAATTACCTCACAGGCCTCCCCGGCAGGCCTGTGAGGTAATTGGTGCAGGAGCAGTGAGGAAGCTGGCAGCAGCCGTGCATCCTTCACTCACTGCACCTGCGCCGAATACTAAACAGAATGGCGCGTGATTATGAGGACGATGCGGAGAAGAAGGACGTCAATCAAGTGGACCAGGATGTGCCAAAAGGCAAGTAGACCGTGCCTCTAGGTGCTGCAGCAACGCCCTCATAGCACCTAGAGGCTTCATTAGCATATTATAAAAGTCTGTTTTTTAATAGAACGGTGGCGGGCAGGGACTTAACAAACATACTTTTATGTACTGCTGACATTAGCACATCGCTAATGTCAGTCAGCTACGTAACGATTTTTCTCATAGAAACCCTTTAATCGTGAATATTGGCATATTCGATTTTATTTTTCATCAGTGACCTACCTTCTTGCTTGTGGGCCAATGAGAAGGCTGCAATATCTTTGTCTGAGCTTAGTAGCATCCTTAGCAACCAATAGGAAAGTTGCCTACCCCTCACTATATAAGAATCTTCCCATCAGCCATTTTCTACAGTTTTTTAAAGTTGAGGTTGAGAGAGAGAGAGAGAGAGAGTGAGAGAGAGAGAGCAGTGACATTGCTGTGCTCTATGCTTTCCACACTGCATTAGTTAGATAGCTTATATCTATAATACAGATAGTTAGTGGGAGGTAGTCAGTGTAGGTTATATCCTGATATAGTGTAGCTGTTGTAGTGCAGGGTGTTAAGTAGTGTGATAGTTTCTGCTGTTCATAAGTACATGCAGATCTGCTGAAATGTGAAGTTTCACGTATTGCACCAAAATATTCACATCATTTGTCACGAGGGTGTCAAGAGCCACGTCTGACTCCGTTATACCCGGGGTCAGGAAGTCGCAGCGGGTGGCTGCGCGCTCTATGTCTAAAGATCACGTTGTTTCTTAGTGATTGTTTTCTGTGTTTGCCTTGCAATCCTTTTTGTCTCACTCAGGGATCCGTAGCTTCTCCTCCTCAGCTGTTTCTTGTCTGCCACTCCCAACCTCCTTATATTCTCCTCTCACACTTCTCTAGTTGCCAGCTATAGAGCTTCCTGCCTGGACTTCTATACTGACCCACTGGAGCTGTGAATCCTGGTTGTTGTTCCAGAGTGCTACCCTCCGGATCCCTGTTGGGCTTTTTGTTGTCTCCTGTTGTCGCCCACCTGGGATTATATGTTGAGTCTGTATTGTCTGTCCTCCCCTTGGTGTTTTCCTTTAGAGCTAGTGGTGCGGACTAGTGTTCCCACCGCCCTGTTCACTATCTAGGGCTCATCTTAGGGAAAGCCAGGGTTTTAGGCACGTGATCGGCGTACGGGTGAGGAACCCGTCTAGGGACGTCAGGGCAGCCAGGTGCCAGCCGCAAGGTGAGTCAGGGGTCACCACCTTCCCTCTCACTTGGGCAGGGCCTTCCTCTTTCCCTCCCTCTGTGTCACGTATGTGATAGTCACGCCGATCGTGATATCATTATTGCTGATTAGCGCAATTGCAAATATTGGAAATATATAGTGGCTCACCCCTCCTGCCAATATGGGTTGGTGCTCTCACTAAGTTGTGGTTCACCCAAACCACATAAGAAATATAGGTAAATTGAAAATGGAGGTATAGTGGGCACTCAAATATCCGGATCTCAGTATTGGGTACAACAAATTTATTATGATAGACAAATTATTAATCTACTACATATATTAAAATAAAAATAAAAATATAATTTGCAAAATGTTCCCAATTGTATGACAGTAAGGTTTAAAAGTCATAAAATATTCCTAAAAATATAACTAAAAATATATAAATAATAATAACAATATAATACTCCTAGAGGTTGTTAATATATATTCACATTCATAATCATAAAAATCCCTTTAAGATCTTGCCGCACTATTTGTGCAATTAATATATAGTGTATACTGAGTTTTGGCAATGTTCTATCCGTATAAAAATCTGTAGGTCTCGCTTCTATGGAAGATTATGGTGGTGGTTATACAGGGGTTAGTGCTATGCAGTATAGTAGTTTATTTAACTCACTGCTTGATGTTCGTTGATTTTTCTAACTTTCGTGGCGTCCCACTACTAGTTAGATCACTCACCCCTCTTCTTATAAGCTGTCCATATAGTGCGCTTCCATTTAACGGTAATCTTGAGATGTCCGCGAGGTTTCCTCTTGGTCTCTGTTAAGCGTCCCACGTGTAGATGGTTTGTCACGTGATCGGAGCTTCAGAGCACTTGTCACGTGATCGGAGTTTCAGCACGTCACGTAACCTAGTTCCGGTGTAGTTAGCTTGGTTCAAAATTCCGGAGGCGGTACCAACCTCCGTTTACACAGCTTTCTGGCGATATTCTTATTGCTTTTCCGCACAGATTTATTGCTGGTTATAAATAAGAGACGTCTCGTTGCTTTAAGGATCTCATCCACTCCCGCTATACGCGTTTCGAGGTTACGAACCTCTTCCTCAGTAGCTGGTTTGTGAGATCCTTGCATCCTCCTTATAAATCTTTATAAGTCACACCCTTTCTTCTAATTGGGATTCCTCCCAAAATCTGGTCAGGATCACCAGTCTGTGGGCGTTTTTAACTATATATTTTCTTTATGTTTTGGATGTAACCTTTTTATGGTTCATCCTATAATCATACATACAGTATATCATGTGCAACCATCATCCGCATTATAAACAAATGTATGTCATACATATAAAATGCATATTATAAAACAATAAATTATTAAAAGAATATATATATATGTTAATCTTAAATATTCAGATTATTTCATTAAAAGTCCCTTTCTGCTTTCAATTTCTCTTTACATTATAATTTCCCCAATATATTCGTAATTTCTATTCGAAAATTTTTCTTTGTGATTTTTGGGGATGAGGTATGGGGGTGCGGGCCCTCCGTGGAGGGGAAATCAAAGTGCCGCTATATCAGCCAAACACTGATGTCCCATCAGCGAGGGGCACACACCCCTATCTATTACAGAAAGCCAAATATCTCAAAGTCTGAATTGAGGCCTCCAGGTAGTAATGTATTAAAATCAAATATCCGTCTTGCTTCCTGTCTAGACATATTAGAGATATGGTCACCTCCCCTCCAATTAATATCTACTTTTTCGAATGCCATGAATTGTAATTGTGAGGGGTCTTGATTATGGTGATACTTGAAGTGTTTCGACAGTGAATGTTTTTCGTATCCTGTCCTAATCTTTGTCATATGCTCTGCAATCCTTGTTTTTAACAGTCTCTTAGTTCGTCCTATATACTGTTTTTTGCAGGGGCACTCTATTAGATATAAAACATTTGAAGTATTACAGGTTAGAAACATATCTATATCATACGAGAAAGCATTTGTTGTAGAGGAAACACTGGTGGTTTTCTTCGGGAACTTCGTATTCTTACAATTGCTGCACATATTGCATCTATAAAATCCTTTCAAATTAAATGCATTCCGATTTATTGTCTTCTTATTTTTTACAGTAGGTGCCACTTTCAAAGCCAAACTCGGTGCTCTTGTGTACACTATTTGTGGGCCTTTAAATAGACATGGTCCTATTATCTTGTCTTTTATAATATGGTGCCAATGACTTTTAATAATTGCCTCTATTTTCTTGTATTGTGCACTAAACGGTAAGATAATTCTTATTAAGTCATCGTTTTTTTGAGCATTCTGTTGTTGAACTATGGTCGGTTTGGCTTCTTTTTCTATAAAGAATTTTGTTCTGTCCATTTTTTGTATTTCTTTTAATGACTCATCTACTTGTTTAGGGGGGTATTTTTTAGCAAGGAACTGTTCTTTCATAGTTAGGGCTTCCCTCATATAATCGTCTTCTTTAGTGCAGTTTCTTCTGAGTCTTCTAAATTGTCCCTTAGGAATGTTTAGCAACCACCTTGGTAGGTGACAGCTCGTATATAGAATATAACTATTACGAGCTACATCTTTTTGATATGTATGGCATATTAATTGGTCTCCTTCTACTTTAATAGTTAAGTCTAAAAATTCAATCCGTTGTTTACTGACATTTGAGCTAAATTTAATATTCCTGTCATTTAGATTAATATCTGCTAAAAATACTGCGAGTTCTTCCTCTGTACCCTGCCATATAAAGATCACATCATCTATAAATCTTTTCCAGAGCACCAGGTTCGTCCCCAACCTTGATGTTATATGCTGATCCTCCCACTGCGCCATAAATAGATTAGCATAGCTGGGGGCGAACCTGGTGCCCATCGCTGTTCCTCTTATTTGGAGGAAAAATTCGGAGTCATAGGAAAAATAATTATGGGTTAGAATATGTTCCACTCCATCAGCTATGTATTTTACTTGTTCCGGTAAGTATTCTCCATATTGTGTTAATTGTTGTATTAGAGCATTTATACCCTGATCATGTTTTATTATCGTGTACAGTGAATTAACATCGAGAGTACCCAGAATCCAATTGGGATCATATTTTAAACTCTCGATGCTCTGTACGATCTGGGTAGTGTCCTTAATATATGAGAATGTTTTCCTTACTACTGGCTGTAGTAGCCTATCCAGATGTTGGGACAGATTTGAATTGTAGGATCCTATGCCAGAGATTATAGGCCTTCCTGGGGGGTTTATTGGATCTTTATGGACTTTTGGTATGGTATAAAATATGGGCATACGTTTCTGTGTTCCCATAATAAATTTTGCTTCTTGTTCATTTAAAAATCCTTTTTTACATCCCTCCTCTACATATACTTCCAATGATTGACTGAATTCCTTAATTGGGTCTTTTACTAATTTCTTATATGTATCGTTATCTCCCAATTGTTTCTTACATTCATTGTTATATTTACATGTATCTAGAATTACTATGGCTCCTCCTTTATCAGCAGGGCGGATTGTTATATTGTCATTTTTTTGCAGTTGTTTAATAGCCTGTATCTCATGTGGTTTTAGATTATTAAATCTCCTTGATTCCCCTTTAATCCTCCTTATGTCAGCTTCCACGTTTTTTTTAAAAGTAGTTATATCCTGTCCCATTTCATGTCTTGGGTACATTTTGCTTTTTAGTTTTAGGTCCGTATGTACATATATTCCTTGTATCTCCCCTTTCGGTATTATAGGATTTTTGAGAAAATATTTTTTTAAACATAATTTTCGTACGAATTTTTCAATCCCTATATATGTGTCGAATTTACTTAGATGTACTGTAGGTGCAAATTTTAAACCTTTATTTAATAGTGCATATTGTGCCGGCGTAAATGTGTTTAAACTTAAGTTAATCACAGAGTTGTTTTCCTCCGTCAATATCTCCTGTGATTTACTCTTTCCCTTCCCTCTTCCTCGTCGTGTTGTCTTTTTCCTACATTCTGATTGTGCTGGTGTTTGTGATAATTTCCTACATATGTCTCCTTGTTGGTGTAGGATGAGTGTTGATTCCTTGTTTGGTATTTTTTCTGATAATATTGATCCTGATTTCTTTTCTGTGCTTCCTCTTTGTGTCTCAAATTGTAGTGGTGGCCTGTGATTGGAGTTGTGTGATATTGTTCCTGTGGTGACTGTCTGGGGGGTTGCGTGCGTATCCTGTGGTGTGGGGGTGTCCGGTCTAAAAAAAGGGGATTACTTAGTGCTTCATACCTATTTGTCGTTTGAATATTATATTGAGCTGGTCCTTCTTCATTAGTTTCTTTTTCTTTTTCTTTTTCTCTTGATTTGGGGGGCTTGATATTCTGTGCTCGATCATCTTTTACAGATTGTCTATCATTCTGTCTATCATTCCTCACTAGATTCTGGATTTTCCTGCTTTTTTTTGATATGATATCTTGTTCTACCATCCCTAATTGTTTACATATTCTTTCATGCCAATTCTTAAATATCTCATCTTTTGGGAATTTATCTAGAGTTTCTTTCAATATTTCTATTTTACCTGATACTTCTTCCAATATTACTATTCTCCTTTTTATAATTAGTTGTATGAGTGCTATGGATTGTGATTTCAATAGGTCTTCCCATTCTTTGTCAAACATATCATTGCATAGATCCTGAGCTGGAGTTTTAGAGAGTCTGAGTCCTCTTGGTACAACTCCTTGTTCCAAATGGCGGTTTAAAGATTTTATTTCCCACCTTTGTTTTAATTGTTTTGTCAGGAGGGACTCAAGCTCTCTAAAAACTTCCGACACAGATCTATCCTGTGTGTCTTCTGTTGTATTGTTACCTTCAAATAAATAGTTATCCATTCTCTGTTTTTGCCCCTCTACAAAGTTCCAGATATCCATAATTAGCAGGGAGAGGAGCACAACTATTAGGTGAAAAAACGCGCTAGATAATGGAAATATATAGTGGCTCACCCCTCCTGCCAATATGGGTTGGTGTTGGTGCTATTGGCAGGAGGGGTGAGCCACTATATATTTCCATTATCTAGCGCGTTTTTTCACCTAATAGTTGTGCTCCTCTCCCTGCTAATTATGGATATCTGGAACTTTGTAGAGGGGCAAAAACAGAGAATGGATAACTATTTATTTGAAGGTAACAATACAACAGAAGACACACAGGATAGATCTGTGTCGGAAGTTTTTAGAGAGCTTGAGTCCCTCCTGACAAAACAATTAAAACAAAGGTGGGAAATAAAATCTTTAAACCGCCATTTGGAACAAGGAGTTGTACCAAGAGGACTCAGACTCTCTAAAACTCCAGCTCAGGATCTATGCAATGATATGTTTGACAAAGAATGGGAAGACCTATTGAAATCACAATCCATAGCACTCATACAACTAATTATAAAAAGGAGAATAGTAATATTGGAAGAAGTATCAGGTAAAATAGAAATATTGAAAGAAACTCTAGATAAATTCCCAAAAGATGAGATATTTAAGAATTGGCATGAAAGAATATGTAAACAATTAGGGATGGTAGAACAAGATATCATATCAAAAAAAAGCAGGAAAATCCAGAATCTAGTGAGGAATGATAGACAGAATGATAGACAATCTGTAAAAGATGATCGAGCACAGAATATCAAGCCCCCCAAATCAAGAGAAAAAGAAAAAGAAAAAGAAACTAATGAAGAAAGACCAGCTCAATATAATATTCAAACGACAAATAGGTATGAAGCACTAAGTAATCCCCTTTTTTTAGACCGGACACCCCCACACCACAGGATACGCACGCAACCCCCCAGACAGTCACCACAGGAACAATATCACACAACTCCAATCACAGGCCACCACTACAATTTGAGACACAAAGAGGAAGCACAGAAAAGAAATCAGGATCAATATTATCAGAAAAAATACCAAACAAGGAATCAACACTCATCCTACACCAACAAGGAGACATATGTAGGAAATTATCACAAACACCAGCACAATCAGAATGTAGGAAAAAGACAACACGACGAGGAAGAGGGAAGGGAAAGAGTAAATCACAGGAGATATTGACGGAGGAAAACAACTCTGTGATTAACTTAAGTTTAAACACATTTACGCCGGCACAATATGCACTATTAAATAAAGGTTTAAAATTTGCACCTACAGTACATCTAAGTAAATTCGACACATATATAGGGATTGAAAAATTCGTACGAAAATTATGTTTAAAAAAATATTTTCTCAAAAATCCTATAATACCGAAAGGGGAGATACAAGGAATATATGTACATACGGACCTAAAACTAAAAAGCAAAATGTACCCAAGACATGAAATGGGACAGGATATAACTACTTTTAAAAAAAACGTGGAAGCTGACATAAGGAGGATTAAAGGGGAATCAAGGAGATTTAATAATCTAAAACCACATGAGATACAGGCTATTAAACAACTGCAAAAAAATGACAATATAACAATCCGCCCTGCTGATAAAGGAGGAGCCATAGTAATTCTAGATACATGTAAATATAACAATGAATGTAAGAAACAATTGGGAGATAACGATACATATAAGAAATTAGTAAAAGACCCAATTAAGGAATTCAGTCAATCATTGGAAGTATATGTAGAGGAGGGATGTAAAAAAGGATTTTTAAATGAACAAGAAGCAAAATTTATTATGGGAACACAGAAACGTATGCCCATATTTTATACCATACCAAAAGTCCATAAAGATCCAATAAACCCCCCAGGAAGGCCTATAATCTCTGGCATAGGATCCTACAATTCAAATCTGTCCCAACATCTGGATAGGCTACTACAGCCAGTAGTAAGGAAAACATTCTCATATATTAAGGACACTACCCAGATCGTACAGAGCATCGAGAGTTTAAAATATGATCCCAATTGGATTCTGGGTACTCTCGATGTTAATTCACTGTACACGATAATAAAACATGATCAGGGTATAAATGCTCTAATACAACAATTAACACAATATGGAGAATACTTACCGGAACAAGTAAAATACATAGCTGATGGAGTGGAACATATTCTAACCCATAATTATTTTTCCTATGACTCCGAATTTTTCCTCCAAATAAGAGGAACAGCGATGGGCACCAGGTTCGCCCCCAGCTATGCTAATCTATTTATGGCGCAGTGGGAGGATCAGCATATAACATCAAGGTTGGGGACGAACCTGGTGCTCTGGAAAAGATTTATAGATGATGTGATCTTTATATGGCAGGGTACAGAGGAAGAACTCGCAGTATTTTTAGCAGATATTAATCTAAATGACAGGAATATTAAATTTAGCTCAAATGTCAGTAAACAACGGATTGAATTTTTAGACTTAACTATTAAAGTAGAAGGAGACCAATTAATATGCCATACATATCAAAAAGATGTAGCTCGTAATAGTTATATTCTATATACGAGCTGTCACCTACCAAGGTGGTTGCTAAACATTCCTAAGGGACAATTTAGAAGACTCAGAAGAAACTGCACTAAAGAAGACGATTATATGAGGGAAGCCCTAACTATGAAAGAACAGTTCCTTGCTAAAAAATACCCCCCTAAACAAGTAGATGAGTCATTAAAAGAAATACAAAAAATGGACAGAACAAAATTCTTTATAGAAAAAGAAGCCAAACCGACCATAGTTCAACAACAGAATGCTCAAAAAAACGATGACTTAATAAGAATTATCTTACCGTTTAGTGCACAATACAAGAAAATAGAGGCAATTATTAAAAGTCATTGGCACCATATTATAAAAGACAAGATAATAGGACCATGTCTATTTAAAGGCCCACAAATAGTGTACACAAGAGCACCGAGTTTGGCTTTGAAAGTGGCACCTACTGTAAAAAATAAGAAGACAATAAATCGGAATGCATTTAATTTGAAAGGATTTTATAGATGCAATATGTGCAGCAATTGTAAGAATACGAAGTTCCCGAAGAAAACCACCAGTGTTTCCTCTACAACAAATGCTTTCTCGTATGATATAGATATGTTTCTAACCTGTAATACTTCAAATGTTTTATATCTAATAGAGTGCCCCTGCAAAAAACAGTATATAGGACGAACTAAGAGACTGTTAAAAACAAGGATTGCAGAGCATATGACAAAGATTAGGACAGGATACGAAAAACATTCACTGTCGAAACACTTCAAGTATCACCATAATCAAGACCCCTCACAATTACGATTCATGGCATTCGAAAAAGTAGATATTAATTGGAGGGGAGGTGACCATATCTCTAATATGTCTAGACAGGAAGCAAGACGGATATTTGATTTTAATACATTACTACCTGGAGGCCTCAATTCAGACTTTGAGATATTTGGCTTTCTGTAATAGATAGGGGTGTGTGCCCCTCGCTGATGGGACATCAGTGTTTGGCTGATATAGCGGCACTTTGATTTCCCCTCCACGGAGGGCCCGCACCCCCATACCTCATCCCCAAAAATCACAAAGAAAAATTTTCGAATAGAAATTACGAATATATTGGGGAAATTATAATGTAAAGAGAAATTGAAAGCAGAAAGGGACTTTTAATGAAATAATCTGAATATTTAAGATTAACATATATATATATTCTTTTAATAATTTATTGTTTTATAATATGCATTTTATATGTATGACATACATTTGTTTATAATGCGGATGATGGTTGCACATGATATATGTATGATTATAGGATGAACCATAAAAAGGTTACATCCAAAACATAAAGAAAATATATAGTTAAAAACGCCCACAGACTGGTGATCCTGACCAGATTTTGGGAGGAATCCCAATTAGAAGAAAGGGTGTGACTTATAAAGATTTATAAGGAGGATGCAAGGATCTCACAAACCAGCTACTGAGGAAGAGGTTCGTAACCTCGAAACGCGTATAGCGGGAGTGGATGAGATCCTTAAAGCAACGAGACGTCTCTTATTTATAACCAGCAATAAATCTGTGCGGAAAAGCAATAAGAATATCGCCAGAAAGCTGTGTAAACGGAGGTTGGTACCGCCTCCGGAATTTTGAACCAAGCTAACTACACCGGAACTAGGTTACGTGACGTGCTGAAACTCCGATCACGTGACAAGTGCTCTGAAGCTCCGATCACGTGACAAACCATCTACACGTGGGACGCTTAACAGAGACCAAGAGGAAACCTCGCGGACATCTCAAGATTACCGCTAAATGGAAGCGCACTATATGGACAGCTTATAAGAAGAGGGGTGAGTGATCTAACTAGTAGTGGGACGCCACGAAAGTTAGAAAAATCAACGAACATCAAGCAGTGAGTTAAATAAACTACTATACTGCATAGCACTAACCCCTGTATAACCACCACCATAATCTTCCATAGAAGCGAGACCTACAGATTTTTATACGGATAGAACATTGCCAAAACTCAGTATACACTATATATTAATTGCACAAATAGTGCGGCAAGATCTTAAAGGGATTTTTATGATTATGAATGTGAATATATATTAACAACCTCTAGGAGTATTATATTGTTATTATTATTTATATATTTTTAGTTATATTTTTAGGAATATTTTATGACTTTTAAACCTTACTGTCATACAATTGGGAACATTTTGCAAATTATATTTTTATTTTTATTTTAATATATGTAGTAGATTAATAATTTGTCTATCATAATAAATTTGTTGTACCCAATACTGAGATCCGGATATTTGAGTGCCCACTATACCTCCATTTGCAATTGCAAATATATTGGAGCACTAAAACTGCATATAAAGCCATTTTTAATGTTCTGCCATGCCAACCATTTTCTCCATGCCTGTATTTCGCGTGCATTATGCAAATATTACATTGCCGATTTTTTTAAATCAAGAAAAAATTCTCAAATTAGCGAATTCACTAATATATGATGAATATTCGCTCAAATATTCGAGAAATATTGCAAATTTTAATATAGCCCCTGCCGCTCATCATTACTGCTGCTGAACCAGAGTACCTAAGAAAGTCCCAGAAGGCCAAAGTTCTTATGCAAAAATTAGTTCCAAACGTCCAGGAATAGAGCTGACTATACAATCAATAGACTTTTTTTAAGGGTTGATTCAGAAAATAACTTATTCAAATTGTTAGACTAGGTTGCCAGGTTGATTATGATGCATGTCCCTTTTAATAAAATTGGACTATTTTTTGTCAACTACCATATCTAATTTAATTGGCACGTATTACTAAATCTTACAGTTTTTTTGATCTCTTATATTACCCTTTTAACTAAAACAGAAAAGGAAGTTCACCATAATGTTTAAAGTTGTTGAAAGGCACATGAAATTGTAATCTAAATAGTAGCATGAATGCATTGTACATGTTATTGTAAGTAAAAAAAGCTCAGTTTAATTCTTGTCAGCAATCTATGGAGACCCCCTAAAGAAGTTATCCAGAAAAGAGAAATTTGATGACATAAAGGAGGAAAGAAACCATGATTTATATGTTTTGTCCCCACTGGAGACATGTTGTCAATGCCTTGTTAAAGTAATGATTAACTTCTTTGTATATAAGCTAGGATACCGTTTTTCATCACCACAACAAATGTTGCCAACACATTGCAATTAGAAGAGTCTCTTTCCAGTGTTCTGCTTTCTTCAATGATGACACATTTTGCATAATTTTAAAATACTTTAGTAATGTTATAACTGAAAACATTTGGCCTATTTAGTTAAGAAATACATTTTGAAACATTGCAATGAAAAACGTGTTCCCCTCTCTGAAGAGTTAAAAATGTAGTAGACTTATCAATAGTGGTTAACCATGTTAATGGAGTGCTGATCTCTCCCCCAGTGCAATGTGTGACCAACAGGACTCATGCTCCAAGATAAATCAGCTGTAAGGAAATACAATGCAAGGGTAGAGCTAATCATTAGAGTTGAGCGCATTTCATATTTTGAAATTCGTTCACGCTTCGTTTACTGGTAAAAGGTGAATTGCGTTATGGATTCCTTTACTACGGACCATAACGCAATTCTATGATGGAATGCATAATGGAATGCCTTTAAAGTTGGCATAATGTGTGAATGCAAATATAAAAATACATAAATCACTGCAAAAGGTGCACCACAATTATATGCAACTGACAACACTGGCTAATCCCTCAGGCTGATGTTAAGAACTGAGACTTTAGCCAATGTATTCCAGTCAGGAACGCATCAGAGCCCTTTTGCACCACCGTCAAGGTATCAGTGTGGCATGGGTTCCTACCACTAAGGTTTCTCAAGTAGCTCGGGACCTAACACTCACCTACCTGTGCCATGTGGGCAATACCAGGAGCCAGTGGGCAAATTACAGGAGCATGTGTCCGACTCACAAACAACTCACCAGTTACCTCCAGCATGAACCATGCTAGCAATGGGAGGAGTCTGCGAGTTCCACTCAAGACTGGCTGATATGGCCCAGGCCTCACAGGTGCACCTAAATGTAGCCTGTAGATGGAAAGCAGGCACATTTAAATTGGGTTTTATACACCTCCAGACATCTCTATATATACAAACTGAAAATAATGGTGTGGTATTAAACAGGCAGGAAGTGCCCAAACCCACATGCAGTTGTGCATATGTATATATATATATATATATATACAGGGGAGCAAATCCTGCACTTGTGGCCCGTTGCTAATGATGATCCCCAGCAAAAAGGCATATGATGGAGGATGCCCGTAGCGAACCGCAAGTACCACAATAGACATCCTACACAAGATAGCAATTATGTGGATGTGATAATCAACATAACAATATAACAAAAAATAGCAAAGACAGGTGCACTATGCGGTCTTACTAAACCCTCAAACTGATTTTAAAATTGAGAGATTAGCCAACATGTCCTACATTGTAGGACATGTCTGAGCCCGAGCACCGCGCCAAGGTTTCTCAAGTAGCTTTGTACTTTATTTGGTTTGTAGAGTGCTGTTGCATTATGTGTTGTTCTATATGTAGTTTCAGCCATAGCGACGTGCACATACATACTGGGATGTGCTGACCCTCTTTTTTGTTTTGTACTTTATATAAGAGATGTGGCTGACTCCTATTTGGCCATGCTCTCCTGTAGCCTGCTTTGCTTCACAGGCTGATTTAATTAGCATGTGTACATAGTTTGCTCAGCATGCATGCTGGTATTTGCAGTCCCTGGATTCAATTGAGGCTATTTTGGCACCATAGAGATATAAATCAAAAGGGGCCAGGATGCATGTGGGACCTACACTTCATGGTCGCTGTCATGGCACATAACTGGTGCGTTTAGTGTTAGGACCCGTCTTATAGAAATCGCCTTGGCGTGCGGCAGACGGGCTCAAATAATTTTGTACAAAATGTATTTGTTAAGCATCTATAATTTATTAGCATAACATTTGCAATAAACCTTTGTACTTTATTTGGTTTGTAGAGTGTGTTGTTCTATAGGCCTTACAGCTGCTACACAGACAGGATCCGTTGTGCGTCTCATTTTTGCTTTCTTCTGACAGATCAGAAGAAGGGCCAAATAAATAATGATGTCAGCCAAGCCAAAAAGGTTAAATAGTGGCCCAGCAGCATGAGAAGTCCACAGAGTGGCCTATGACTTCGTGGTGAGGTGAAAGCAGCATGAGGAGACCACAGAGTGGCACAATGACAGAGTGTGAAAGTGGCGGCGGCATCAATAGGCCACAGAGTGGCACAATGACAGTGTGTGGAGTTGGTGGCAGCATCAGGAGGCCAGAGAGTGGCAAGGTGACATAGAGTGGAGGTAGGAGCAGCATGAGGAGACCACAGAGTGGCAAGGTGACATAATTTGGAGGTGCGGCAGCATCAGAAGGCCACAGAGTGGCACAATGACAGAGTCTGGAAGTGGTGGCAGCATCAGGAGGCCACAGAGTAGCAAGGTGACATAGAGTGGAGGTAGGAGTAGCATAAGAAGGTCATAAAGTGGCAAGGTGACATAATTTGGAGGTGGCGACAGCACCACGAGGCCACAGAGTGGCACAATGACAGAGTGTGGAGGTGGCGCCAGCATTAGAAGACCATAGAGCGGCAAGGTGACATAATGGTGAGGTGAAAGCAGCATGAGGAGACCACAGAGTGGCCCAATCACAGAGTCTGTAAGTAGCTTCAGCATCAGGTGGCCACAGAGTGACTAGGTGACATAGTGTGGTGGTGGTGGCATCAGCATCAAGAGGCCACAGAGTGGCTAGGTGACATAGTGTGATGGTGGCAGCAGCCTCAGGAGGCCACAGAGTGGCAAGGTGAGATAGTTTGGAGGTGGATGGAGCATGAGGAGACCACAGAGTGGCCAAATCACTGAGTCTATAGGTGGCAGCAGCATCAGGAGGCCACAAAGGTTCTCATTGACAGAGTGTGGAGGTGGCAGTAGCATCAGGAGGCCACAGAGTGGTTAGGTGACATAGTGTGGATGTGGGTGGCAATACCAGTACCCGCTGAAAATGGTGGGTGAAAGCAGGAGCACTTGGCATCAGATGTGTGTGTCATCAGGTGGGTGGCAGCATCAGAATAGTAGCTGAGGCAGGAAGCCAGAAGAAATCAGTCTCTTTTATCAAAGTGTTGGTGTGGCACCATGGATCATCTAGTCTGATGCATCAGGAATTGGTGGGTGGAAATGCTGGCTGATCCACGCCCAGTTGATCTTGACAAAGGTCAGTCTCTTTACATTTTGGGTGGACAGGCAAGTTCTACTTGGGGTAACTATGGTCCCCACCGCACTAAACACCTGCTCTGATGCCACACTACTGGCCGGGCAGGACAGCTTTTCCAGGGCAAACTTGGCCAGCTGTGGCCACAAATCCAGTTTGGCTGCTCAGTAGTCCAGCGGATCTTAAAGATCGGCTGGCAGGGTGCACTCCAAGTATGCCACCACCTGCTGGTTCTGCTTTAAGTCTAGATGCTGGTAAATAGTTTCTTCACTATGCAGGTGAAGAAAGCTGCTCATCAGCGACTGTAGACTCAGGATGCTGCTGATGGAGCTGGTACTGCTCCTGCCACCCCATCCCTCCTTATTCGATTTTTTTTTTTTTTATCAGTACACATGATCCCTCCCTGGTTCTAGCTTGTGGGCCAATAAGAAGGCTGCAATATACTTGACTTTAGGAGTAGTAGTGTTTGCGAATTTTGCTTTATTTTCGTTTTTTCAAATATTCGCTATATTGCTATATATTCTTGTTTTAGAATATTATGAATATTCGAAAAAACTAAGTTATAGCAATATAGCGAATATTTGAAAAAAACGAGTATAGAGCAATTTAGCTAATATAGTGCTATAACATTTTTTTTATAGTTGTAATTTTTTTCCAATCTAAACTTCAGATGAGAAAAAAAATACAACTATTAGACAAAGAAGATTACCGTATAGCACTATATTAGCTAAATTGCTCTATATTCTTTTTTTTAATATTCGCTATATATTCTTGTTTTAGACTATTACGAATATTCGAAAAAACTTATAGCAATATAGCGAATATTCCCCAAAAAACTAATATAGAGCAATTTAGCTAATATAGTGCTATAATCTTCTTTGTCTAATAGTTGTAAGTTGAAAAATCCTAATAGAAGTGGTTTTATAAACTAGATAATGTATAAGAAATCTGGAGAAAACACTCTTTCAAAACTTTAATGCCTTAAGGACCCTGTCATATTTCATCTTAACCCCTTCCCGATTGCCATACGGCTATATACATCCTATCTGCACATACCCCCGTGCAGCTAGCACGTGTATAGACGTCATGGCAGCTCTTTAATCCAAGCACTAAGTTATAGCAATATAGCGAATATTCAAAAAAAAAATCGAATATAGAGCAATTTAGCTAATATAGTGCTATAATCTTCTTTGTCTAATAGTTGCAAGTTGAAAAATTTGCAATAAAAATTCAAATCCGAAAATTGGAATTACGAAAATTCGCATATTCGACGAATATTCAAAAAAATATTCTCAAAATATTGCGAATTCGAATATGACCCCTGCCACTCATCACTACCATAAATATATCACATAATACAGCCCGTCCGATAAACACCTTAAAAAAATAAAATAAAAACTGATTCAAAGGCATTTTTGTCACATTACATCACAAAAAGTGCAACACCGAGCGATCAAAAAGGCGTATGTCAAACAAAATAATACCAATAAAACCATCACCTAATCCCGCTAAAAATTATACCCTACATAAGAAAATCGCCAAAAAAATAAATAAAATTAATAGCTCTCAGAACATGGAGACAACATAATTTTTTTAAATTTCAAATATGCTATTATTGTGTTACAGTGAAATAAATAAAATAAAATAAAGCGTACATATTAGGTATCGCCGCATCCATAACAACATGCTTGATAAAAATATCACATGACCTAACCCCTCGGATGAACACCGTAAAAAAAAAAAAAACTGTGCCAAAAAAGCCATTTTTGTCTCCTTAAATTACAAAAAGTGCAACACCAAGCGATAAAAAAGGCGTCACCCCCCTAAAATAGTACAAAACAAACCATCACCTCATCCTGCAAAAAATGATACCCTACCTAACCACTTCAGCCCCGCTAGGTGAAACCCCCTTCATGACCAGAGCACTTTTTACACTTCGGCACTACACTCCTTTCACCGTTTATCGCTCGGTCATGCAACTTACCACCCAAATAATTTTACCTCCTTTTCTTCTCACTAATGGAGCTTTCATTTGGTGGTATTTTATTGCTGCTGACATTTTTACTTTTTTTGTTATTAATCAAAATGTAACGATTTTTTTGCAAAAAAAATGACATTTTTCACTTTCAGCTGTAAAATTTTGCAAAAAAAAACGACATCCATATATAAATTTTTAGCCAAATTTACTGTTCTACATGTCTTTGATAAAAAAAAAATGTTTGGGCAAAAAAAAAAAATTGTTTGGGTAAAAGTTATAGCATTTACAAACTATGGTACAAAAATGTGAATTTCCGCTTTTTGAAACAGCTCTGACTTTCTGAGCACCTGTCATGATTCCTGAGGTTCTACAATGCCCAAACAGTAGAAAACCCCCACAAATGACACCATTTCGGAAAGTAGACACCCTAAGGTATTCGCTGATGGGCATAGTGAGTTCATAGAACTTTTTATTTTTTGTCACAAGTTAGCGGAAAATGATGATGATTTATTTTTTTATTTTTTTTCTTACAAAGTCTCATATTCCACTAACTTATACTGCCCTGGCAATTTAGGGGCCCAAATGTGTGAGAAGAACTTTGCAATCAAAATGTGTAAAAAATGACTGGTGAAATCCAAAAGGTGCACTTTGGAATATGTGCCCCTTTGCCCACCTTGGCAGCAAAAAAGTGTGACACATCTGGTATCGCCGTACTCAGGAGAAGTTGGGGAATGTGTTTTGGGGTGTCATTTTACATATACCCATGCTGGGTGAGAAAAATATCTTGGTCAAATGCCAACTTTGTATAAAAAAATGGGAAAAGTTGTCTTTTGCCAAGATATTTCTCTCATCCAGCATGGGTATATGTAAAATGACACCGCAAAACACATTCCCCAACTTCTCCATAGTACGGCGATACCAGATGTGTCACACTTTTTTGCAGCCAAGGTGGGCAAAGGGGCACATATTCCAAAGTGCACCTTTCAGATTTTGCAGGCCATTTTTTACACATTTTGATTGCAAGGTACTTCTCACACATTTGGGCCCCTAAATTGCCAGGGCAGTATAACTACGCCACAAGTGACCCCATTTTGGAAAGAAGACACCCCAAGGTATTCCGTGAGGGGCATGGCGAGTTCCTAGAATTTTTTATTTTTTGTCACAAGTTAGCGGAAAATGATGATTTTTTTTTTCTCTTTTTTCCTTACAAAGTCTCATATTCCACTAACTTGCGACAAAAAATAAAAAATTCTAGGAACTCGCCATGCCCCTCACGGAATACCTTGGGGTGTCTTCTTTCCAAAATGGGGTCACTTGTGGCGTAGTTATACTGCCCTGGCAATTTAGGGGCCCAAATGTGTGAGAAGTACTTTGCAATCAAAATGTGTAAAAAATGGCCTGCAAAATCTGAAAGGTGCACTTTGGAATATGTGCCCCTTTGCCCACCTTGGCAGCAAAAAAGTGTGACACATCTGGTATCGCCGTACTCAGGAGAAGTTGGGGAATGTGTTTTGGGGTGTCATTTTACATATACCCATGCTGGATGAGAGAAATATCTTGGCAAAAGACAACTTTTCCCATTTTTTATACAAAGTTGGCATTTGACCAAGATATTTTTCTCACCCAGCATGGGTATATGTAAAATGACACCCCAAAACACATTCCCCAACTTCTCCTGAGTACGGTGATACCAGATGTGTGACACTTTTTTGCTGCCAAGGTGGGCAAAGGGGCACATATTCCAAAGTGCACCTTTTGGATTTCACCGGTCATTTTTTACACATTTTGATTGCAAAGTTCTTCTCACACATTTGGGCCCCTAAATTGCCAGGGCAGTATAACTACGCCACAAGTGACCCTATTTTGGAAAGAAGACACCCCAAGGTATTCCGTGAGGGGCATGGCGAGTTCCTAGACTCTTTTATTTTTTGTCGCAAGTTAGTGGAATATGAGACTTTGTAAGTAAAAAAGAAAAAAAAAAGAAAAATCATCATTTTCCGCTAACTTGTGACAAAAATTAAAAAATTCTAGGAACTCGCCGTGCCCCTCACGGAATACCTTGGGGTGTCTTCTTTCCAAAATGGGGTCACTTGTGGCGCAGTTATACTGCCCTGGCAATTTAGGGGCCCAAATGTGTAAGAAGTACCTTGCAATCAAAATCTGTAAAAAATGGCCTGTGAAATCCGAAAGGTGCTCTTTGGAATATGTGCCCCTTTGCCCACCTTGGCTGCAAAAAAGTGTCACACATCTGGTATTGCCGTACTCAGGAGAAGTTGGGGAATGTGTTTTGGGGTGTCATTTTACATATACCCATGCTGGATGAGAGAAATATCTTGGCAAAAGACAACTTTTCCTAATTTTTTTTATACAAAGTTGGCATTTGACCAAGATATTTTTCTCACCCAGCATGGGTATATGTAAAATGACACCCCAAAACACATTCCCCAACTTCTCCTGAGTACGGCGATACCAGATGTGTGACACTTTTTTGCAGCCTAGATGCGCAAAGGGGCCCAAATTCCTTTTAGGAGTGCATTTTTAGACATTTGGATCCCAGACTTCTTCTCACACTTTCGGGCCCCTAAAAAGCCAGGGCAGTATAAATACACCACATGTGACCCCACTTTGGAAAGAAGACACCCCAAGGTATTCAATGAGGGGCCTGGCGAGTTCCTAGAAATTTTTTATTTTTTGCATAAGTTAGCGGAAATAGATTTTTTTGTTTTTTTTCTCATAAAGTCTCACTTTCCGCTAACTTAGGACAAAAATTTCAATCTTTCATGGACTCAATATGCCCCTCAGCGAATACCTTGGGGTGTCTTCTTTCCGAAATGGGGTCACATGTGGGGTATTTATACTGCCCTGGCTTTTTAGGGGCCCTAAAGCGTGAGAAGAAGTCTGGAATATAAATGTCTAAAAATGTTTACGCATTTGGATTCCGTGAGGGGTATGGTGAGTTCATGGGAGATTTTATTTTTTGACACAAGTTAGTAGAATATGAGACTTAGTAAAAAAAAACAAAAACAAAAACAAACAAAAAATTTCTGCTAACTTGTGCCAAAAAAAATGTCTGAATGGAGCCTTACAGGGGGGGGGGGGTGATCAATGACAGGGGGGGTGATCAATGACAGGGGGGTGATCAATGACAGGGGGGTAATCACCCATATAGACTCCCGGATCACCCCCCTGTCATTGATCACCCCCCTGGTAAGGCTCCATTCAGACATCCGCATGATTTTTACGGATCCATGGATACATGGATCTGATCCACAAAACACATGCGGACGTCTGAATGGAGCCTTACAGGGGGGTTATCAATGACAGGGGGTGATCAGGGTGATCACCCCCCTGTCACTGATCACCCCCCCTGTAAGGCTCCATTCATACATCCGCATGATTTTTACGGATCCATGGATACATGGATCGGATCCACAAAACACATGCGGACGTCTGAATGGAGCCTCACAGGGGGGTTATCAATGACAGGGGGTGATCAGGGTGATCACCCCCCTGTCACTGATCACCCCCCCTGTAAGGCTCCATTCAGACATCCGCATGATTTTTACGGATCCATGGATACATGGATCGGATCCACAAAACACATGCGGACGTCTGAATGGAGCCTTACAGGGGGGTTATCAATGACAGGGGGTGATCAGGGTGATCACCCCCCTGTCACTGATCACCCCCCCTGTAAGACTCCATTCAGACATCCGCATGATTTTTTACGGATCCATGGATACATGGATCGGATCCACAAAACACATGCGGACGTCTGAATGGAGCCTTACAGGGGGGTTATCAATGACAGGGGGTGATCAGGGTGATCACCCCCCTGTCACTGATCACCCCCCCTGTAAGGCTCCATTCAGACATCCGCATGATTTTTACGGATCCATAGATACATGGATCGGATCCACAAAACACATGCGGACGTCTAAATGGAGCCTTACAGGGGGTGATCAATGACAGGGGGGTGATCAGGGTGATCAGGGTGATCACCCCCCTGTCACTGATCACCCCCCCTGTAAGGCTCCATTCAGACATCCGCATGATTTTTTACGGATCCATGGATACATGGATCGGATCCACAAAACACATGCGGACGTCTGACTGGAGCCTTACAGGGGGGTTATCAATGACAGGGGGTGATCAGGGTGATCAGGGTGATCACCCCCCTGTCACTGATCACCCCCCCTGTAAGGCTCCATTCAGACATCCGCATGATTTTTTACGGATCCATGGATACATGGATCGGATCCACAAAACACATGCGGACGTCTGAATGGAGCCTTACAGGGGGGTTATCAATGACAGGGGGTGATCAGGGTGATCAGTGTGATCACCCCCCTGTCACTGATCACCCCCCCTGTAAGGCCCCATTCAGACATCCGCATGATTTTTTACGGATCCATGGATACATGGATCGGATCCACAAAACACATGCGGACGTCTGAATGGAGCCTTACAGGGGGGTTATTAATGACAGGGGGTGATCAGGGTGATCACCCCCCTGTCACTGATCACCCCCCCTGTAAGGCTCCATTCAGACATCCGCATGATTTTTACGGATCCATGGATACATGGATCGGATCCACAAAACACATGCGGACGTCTGAATGGAGCCTTACAGGGGGGTGATCAATGACAGGGGGGTGATCAGGGAGTGTATATGGGTGATTACCCGCCTGTCATTGATCACCCCCTGTAAGGCTCCATTTAGACGTCCGCATGTGTTTTGCGGATCCGATCCATGTATCCATGGATCCGTAAAAATCATGCGGACGTCTGAATGGAGCCTTACAGGGGGGTGATCAATGACAGGGGGGTGATCAGGGAGTGTATATGGGTGATCACCCGCCTGTCATTGATCACCCCCTGTAAGGCTCCATTCAGACGTCCGCATGTGTTTTGCGGATCCGATCCATGTATCCATGGATCCGTAAAAATCATGCGGACGTCTGAATGGAGCCTTACAGGGGGGTGATCAATGACAGGGGGGTGATCAATGACAGGGGGTGATCAGGGAGTGTATATGGGTGATCACCCGCCTGTCACTGATCACCCCCTGTAAGGCTCCATTCAGACGTCCGCATGTGTTTTGCGGATCCGATCCATGTATCCATGGATCCGTAAAAATCATGCGGACGTCTGAATGGAGCCTTACAGGGGGGTGATCAGTGACAGGGGGGTGATCAATGACAGGGGGTGATCAGGGAGTGTATATGGGTGATCACCCGCCTGTCATTGATCACCCCCCTGTAAGGCTCCATTTAGACGTCCGTATGCGTTTTGCGGATCCGATCCATGTATCCGTGGATCCGTAAAAATCATACGGACGTCTGAACGGAGCCTGACAGGGGGGTGATCAATGACAGGGCGGTGATCAATGACAGGGGGGTGATCAGGGAGTTTATATGGGGTGATCATGGGTGATCAGGGGTTTATAAGGGGTTAATAAGTGACGGGGGGGGGGGTGTAGTGTAGTGTGGTGTTTGGTGCGACTGTACTGACCTACCTGAGTCCTCTGGTGGTCGATCCTAACACAAGGGACCACCAGAGGACCAGGTAGGAGGTATATTAGACGCTGTTATTAAAACAGCGTCTAATATACCTGTTAGGGGTTAAAAAATTCGGATCTCCAGCCTGCCAGCGAGCGATCGCCGCTGGCAGGCTGGAGATCCACTCGCTTACCTTCCGTTCCTGTGAGCGCGCGCGCCTGTGTGCGCGCGTTCACAGGAAATCCCGGCCCTCGCGAGATGACGCATATATGCGTGACTCTGCGCAGGGCCGCCACCTCCGGACCGCACATCTGCGTTAGGCGGTCCGGAGGTGGTTAAGACAATTGCCCAAAAAATAAAAAAGCTATGGCTCTCAGACTATGGAGACACTAAAACCCCAATTTTTTGGTTTCAAAAAAGCTATTGTGTGAAACTTAAATAAATAAGAAAAAGTATACATATTAGGTATTGCCACATCCATAATGATCTGCACTATAAAACTGTCACATGACTTAACCCATAAGATGAAAAAACTAAAAAAGTAGATATATTTGATATCTTTGCATCGTAACAACCTGCTCTATAAAAATAGCACATGATCTACCTTGTCAGATGAATCTTGTAAAAAATAAAAAATAAAATAACTGTGCCAAAACAGCCATATTTGGTTACCTTGCCTCACAAAAAAACTTAATATAGAGCAATAAAAAATCATATGTACCCCAAAATGGTACCAATAAAACTGGCACCTTATCCCCTAGTTTCCAAAATGGTGTCACTTTTGAGGAGTTTCTACTGTAAAGGTGCATCAGGGGTGTTTTAAATGGCATCTAAAAACCAGTCCAGCAAAATCTGCCTTCCAAAAACCATATGGCGCTCCTTTCCTTCTGTGCCTGTGGGGTGTTTATGTAAACCGCAGAATGAGGGTAATAAATATTGAGTTTTGTTTGGCTGTTAACCCTCAATGTGTTAAAGAAAAAAAATTAAAATGGAAAATCTGTCAAAAAAGTGAAATTTAGAAATTGCATCTCCATTTTCCTTTAATTCTTGTGGAACACCTAAAGGATTAACAAAGTTTCTAAAATAAGTTTTGAGTAAATTAAGGGGTGTAGTTTCTACAATGGGGTCATTTATGGGAGGTCTACACTATGTAAGCCCCACAAATTGACTTCAGAACTGAACTGGTACTTAAAAATTATTATTATTATAATTTTTTTAAATTTTTAAGAATTGCTTCAAAACTTCTAAGTAGGGTTGAGCGAACCCGAACTGTAAAGTTCTGGTTCATACCGAACGTTAGGATTTTTGGACCCCGGACCCGAACCCAAACTTTTCAGTAAAAGTTCGGGTTCAGTGTTCGGCTATTTTATGGCACTTTTTGAAAGGCTGCAGAGCAGCCAATCAACAAGCGTTTAACTCTGTGCCCTTAGAAGCCATCACAGCCATGTCTACTAATGGCAAGGCTGTGATTAGCCAGTGCAGCATGTGACCCAGCCTTTAAATAAGCTGGAGCCACGTAGCGCTGCACGTCACTCTGCTGTTACTAGTGTAGGGAGAGGATGCTGCTGCTGTGAGGGAGAGAATAGAAGAGAATCTTTAATCAGAAGTGCTTGTTAACTCAGCGATCTACCTAGATTTAGTTTTGTGGGTGCAGTGCACAATCTTTTTTACCCTGCCCTCAGCCCAGTGACACAGAAAAATAACTTTTATCCGTCTGTTAGTTAGATGGGCAGCGGCGGCCATTTAATGCAAGCTCATGCACCAGCACAGCATATGTGCTTTTGTGACATTCAAATCCAAGCTTGAAATACTGCAAAAATTATTTGGGTTTAAAAAAACACCAATTTTTGGCAATATCCTACATCTGATGCCTTTGCAGCATTTGTCAATGTGAAATAGAAGCTTGCAATACTTCAATAATTTTCTGGGTTTAAAAAAATCACCAATTTTTTGCAAGACCCTACATCTGGGGCCTTTGCAGCATTTGTCAGTGCGAAATCCGATCTTAAAATGCTGCAATAATTTTCTGGGTTTAAAAAACACCCATTTTTAGCAAGATACTACATCTGGGGCCTATGCTGCATTTTTTTGTGTAAAATACAAGCTTGAAATACTGCAATAATAATCTGGGTTTAAAAAACAGCCATCTTTGGCAATATCCTACATCTGGTGCCTTTGCAGCATTAGTCAGTGTGAAAGGCAAGCTTCAAATACTTCAATAATTTTCTGGGTTTAAAAAAATCACCAATTTTGGACAAAAAAATAAATTTGCAGTCTTTGCTGTATCTGTCAGTGTGAGATACATGTGTTAGATACTGATGTTCTATTCTGTTATTTAAAAAACACCCATTTTGGGCAAAATACTTCATTTTGCAGCCAATCCTGCATTTGTTAGTGTGACATACAAGCTAGAAATACTGCAGTAATTATCAGTGTTAAAAAATAAAAAATAAACATTTCTGGAAATATCCTACATCTGGTGCCTTTGCAGCATTTGTCAGTGTGTAAGACAAGCTTGAAATACTGCAATAATTTTCTGTTTTAAAAAAAACATCCATATGTGTTCAATTCCCTACATCTGGTTCCTTTGCAGCATTTGCCAGTGTGAAAGACAAGCTTGAAATGTTTAAATAATTTTCTAGGTTAAAAAAAAAAACTATTTTGGACAAAAAACTAAATTTGCAGCCTTTGCTGCATCTGTCAGTGTGAGATACAAGCTTAAAATGCTGCAATAATATTCTGGGTATAAAAAAAACCCCATTCTTGGCAAACCCATACATCTGGGGCCTATACTGCATTTGTTAGTGTGACATACAAGCTTGAGATACTGCAATAATATTCTGGGTTTAATAAAACACCAATTTTTGGCAATACCCTACATCAGGGGCTTATGCCTCATCTGTCAGTGTGAGATACACGCATTTGATACTGGTTTTATTAAAAACCACCCATTTGGAGCAAAATAATAAATCTGCGGCCTTTGCTGCAACTGTCAATGTGAGATACACGCGTTAGATACTACTGTTCTATTCTGTTATAAGAAAAAAACAAACATTTTGGACAAAGTACTTAATATTGCAGCCTTTGCTGCATCTGTCAGTGTGAGATACACGCATTTGATACTTGTGTTCTATTCTGTTAATAAAAGAAATACCCATTTTGGGCAAAAAACAAAATTTTATGCCTTTTCTGCATCTGTCAGTGTGAGATACACGAGTTAGATACTGCTGTTATATTCTGTTATTAAAAAAAACACCCATTTTGGGCAAGATCCTAAATTTAAGAAATATGAGAAGAAAGTAAAATAAGGGACGTAGCCCAAGTTGTGGTGCTGCTGGTGGAGCTCCTGTTGCAGGGAGAGGACTTGGTCGATCTGTGCCAGCTACACGCACAAGTGAAACACCTAATGCGGCTCTAATGCGGCTGTACGAATGGTGAGGCCAGAACAAGTACAGGCGTTAGTAGATTGGGTTGCTGACAGTGCCTACAATTGCTTTACATTGTCTCCCACCCAGTCTCTTGCTGAAAGATCAAATTTGGCACCTGCAGCCCATGGCCATCAATCTTTCACCTCACCCCCTTGCAAATCAGCCAAACAGTCTGAGCCCAAAGTCATGCAGCAGTCTTTTCTTTTTGATGACTCTGCTAGCAGGGTTTCCCAGGGCCATCCACCTAGCCTGCCCCAGAAGTGGAAGAGATTGAGTGCACAGATCCCCAATCACTTATGTTTCAAGATGAGTACATGGGAGGACCACCACAGCACGTCTTGGATTATGACAAAACACAGGTGCCAACTGCTGTGGCTTTCAAAAGTGTGCAGACTGACAAGGAGGGCAGGGGTGAAGACTGGGTGAAAGATGATGTGGAGAACGATGAGGTCCTCGACCCCACATGGAATCAAGGCAATGAACTGTGTATTCTGGATGAAGAGGCGGTGGTTGCACAGAGCCACCAGCACAGCAGAAGAGGGAGCAGGGTGCAAAAGCGGAGGGGCCGTCCCCTAGCCAGTACACCTGCTACTGCCCACCGCAGGAAGGGACCGAGCACACCAAAGCCATCTCCAAGGAGTTCCCTGGTGTGGCAATTCTTTAATCAATGTGCTGATGACAAGACACAAGTCGTTTGCACGCTGTGCAATTAGAGCCTAAAGCGAGGCATATACATTCACAAACTGAGCACAACCTGCATGACCAGGCATCTAAGTGCAAAGCACGAGCTGCAGTGGAGTAGACACCTCAAAAAACAAGAAAGATCTCTGGCTCCTCCTGCTTCCTCTTCTGCTGCAGTCTCGGCCTCTTCATCCACCTCATGCCACCTGCCACCCCGCAAACAGAGGATCTACCAGCATCTGGGTCACCAAGCATCTCCACAATGTCCCACGGAAGCGTTCAGCTCTCCATCTCCATGTACGGGAAGTACCCCCCTACCCACCCACGATCTCTGGCCTTGCATGCCAGCATTTCAAAATTACTGGCCTTTCAAATGCTGTCATTCCGTCAGGTGGAGACGGAGAGTTTTAAAAGCCTTATGGCGGTGGCTGTCCCACGGTAGGTCGTGCCCAGCCACCACTACTTTCCCAGGCGTACCATCCCTTCCCTGCACAACTAAGTAGGGGACAAAAACCGGTCTGCACTGTGCAAAGCCATCTTTGGCAAGGTACACCTAACTACGGATATGTGGACCAGTAAACATGGTCAGGGACTTTATATCTCCCTTACAGCACACTGGGTAAATGCAGTGGCGACTGGGCTTGAGGCGGATAATAGTTTGGCGCATGTCATTCCACAACCGAGGATTGCAGGGTGCTTCAGTTTGCCTCCTGTTGCTTCTTCCTCCTACTCTGCTTCCTCATCCTCTACCAGCTCCTCATCCTGTCAGCGTAACACCTTCACCACCAACTTCAGCACTGCCAGGGGTAAACGACAGCAGGCAGTTTTAAAACGTATCTGTTTGGGGCACAAACCCTACACCGCGCAGGAGCTGTGGACGGGCCTTGAACAACAGACCGATGAGTGGTTTGTGCCAGTCAGCCTCAAGCCCGGCCTGGTGGTGTGCGATAATGGGCGAAATCTCGTAGCAGCTCTGGGACTAGCCGGTTTAAAGCACATCCCTTGCCTGGCGCATGTGCTGAATTTGGTGATGCAGAGATTCCTTCAAAATTACCCCGATATGTCAGAGCTGCTGCATAAAATGTGGGCCATCTGTGCGTGCTTTCGGCGTTCTCACCCTACTGCTGCTCGCCTGTCAGCACTGCAGCGTAACTTCGGCATTCCCACCTACCGCCTCATATGCGACGTGCCCACGAGGTGGAACTCCACCTTGCATATGCTGGCCAGACTGTGCGAGCATCAGCAGGCGATAGTGGAGTTTTACCTGCAGCACACACAGGTGAATCGCTCAGCGGAACAGCACCACTTCACCACCAATGACTGGGCCTCCATGCGAGACCTGTGTTCCTTGTTGCGCTGTTTCGAGTATTCCACCAACATGGCAAGTGCCGATAACGCTGTTTCCAGTGTTACTATTCCACGTCTATGCCTCCTTGAAAAAACGTGCCTGGTGATGATGAAAAAGGATGTGGCACAGGAGGAGGAGCAGAAAGAGGGATCATTTCGTAGGGTTTCTGGCCAGTCATTCCCAAGTGGCTCTGAGGGTGAGTTCCTGCACCCATAAACACAAGGTACACAATTGTCCAGCCAGGCCACAGTTCTGGAGGATGACGAGGTCGAGATGGAGGAGATGGAGGAGGAGGAACCATGTTCACAGCAAGGTGGCACCCAGACCAGCTCATGGCCATCACTGGTGCGTGGATGGGGGGGATACAGAGGACACAGACCATACACCTCCCTCAGAGGACATCTTTTGGGCAGCCTGGCACACATGAGCGATTACATGCTGCAGTGTCTCCGCGATGACCGCAGAGTTGCCCACATTCTAACTTGTGCTGATTACTGGGTGGCCACGCTGCTGGATCCCCGTTACAAGGACAACATACCATCCTTAATTCCGTCACTGGAGCGTGGTCATAAGATGAGCGAGTACAAGCGCACGCTGGTAGACGCGCTGCTGGTGGCATTCCCACCTGAAGGCGGAGGCACAGTGGAAGTACAAGGCGTAGGCAGAGGAAGAGGTCGCCAAAGCAGCTGGGGCACCATCAGCACATCAGAAGGCAGGGTTAGCTTGTCCGAAATGCGGAAAAGCTTTGTCAGCACGCCACAACAACCAGCACCACCAGCTGATACGGAACGTCTTAGCAGGAGGCAGCATTTCACCAATATGGTGGAGCAGTATTTGTGCACACGCCTACAGGTACTGAATGAACGGTCTGCCCCCTTCAACTTCTGGGTCTCCAAATTGGGCACATGGCTTGGGCTTTCCCTTTACGCCTTGGAGGTGCTGCCCTGCCCTGCAGCCTGTGTATTATCTGAACGTGTATTTAGCACGGCAGGGGGCGTCATCACAGACAAGCACAGCCGCCTGTCCACAGCCAATGTGGACAAGCTCACATTCATTAAAATGAACCAGGCATGGATCCCTCAGGACTTGTCCATACTTGTGCAGAATAGACATGTATACCGGCACTAACCAGCCATTGTTATACTTCAGCACAATTGCTCATGTTTGTATTTTGGATATTTCACACTCTTTTGGAGTGTGAAATATCCAAAAAGACGAGATAGCCAACACAGGTTTTTTAAAACAAAAAACCTGTGTTGGCTATCTCGTCCTCCTCCGCCGCCGCTTCCACCTACTCCGCTACGTCCACCGCCTCCTCAAACTCCTACTCTATATTGAACTCCACCTCATAAATCAAATTTTAATTTTTTTTACGTGTTTTATTTTATATCATTTCACTACTTTGTCATTAAATTTTTTAGGTGAAATTAACCAATTTTTGGGTGTATCGTACCACTGCTATACCTAGTAGGCCGTTAAAAAATAAAAATAAATTGTCATTAACATTTTCTGGTGAAATTAACCAATTTTTGGGTGTATAGTACCACTGTTATACCTAGTAGGCCGGCAAAAAATAAATAAAATTGTCTTTAACATTTTCTGGTGAAATTAACAAATTTTGGGGTGTATAGTACCACTGCTATACCTAGTAGGCCGGTTAAAAAAACTAATACAACATTTTCATTAACATTTTCGGGTGAAAATTCACCAATTTTTGGGTGTATAGTACTACTGCTATACCTAGTAGGCCGGTTAACAAAAAAAAATAAAAAATTGTCAGTTACATTTTCAGTTGAAATTAACCAATTTTGGGGTTTATAGTACCACTGCTATACCTAGTAGACCGGAAAAAGAAAATTGGCAGTTACATTTTCTGGGTAAATTCAGCAATTTTTGGGGTGTGATGTACCACTGCTTATACCTATTAGACAGGTAAAAAACAAACAAATATTTGTCAGTTACATTTTATGGTCACATTCACAAATTTTTGGGTGTAATATACCCCTCCACTACCTAGTTGACAGCTTAATAAATTTCATTAATTTTTATTTTACTTTTTCGGGTGACAATAAACAATTGTTTTCTGTCATAGACCCCTGCTCTACCAAGTAGACAGGTTAATTAATTTCTGCAATTTTTCCAGGTTGACATTATACAATTTTAGACGTGAATAAACCCTTGCTCTGTATAGTTGACAGGAAATACATTTTTTAAAATGCTTCTTTAATTGATGCGCGCCTCCTTTGATTCAATGCTTAAACAAGTTGTATCACATTTAAGCTTCAATACTTTGTCCCACATTTCCGCTATACTCTTTTGGCCAACATTTGCGCCTCAATAGCTTTTCCCACAATTCCGCTTGACTCTTTTGGCCCACATTTGGGCTTTTGTAATTTGTCCCACATTTGCGCCTCAATAGCTTTTCCCACATTTCTTCTCGATACCCAATTTTTTTAAATTAATTTATCTCCCTTAAATTTGGTCTCTTTTTCTCGCGCTCCCTCTCCGGCGTGGAACCCTGATTCCCCGCCACCCGTAATCACCATGGTAGGCGCATAAAAGAACATCAAAAGTTGATAGAGCAGATATCAAATTGGATCGTGAACATCACGGGGACGTGCAACATGGTGGGGCAGTAAGTATGCACACGCCTACACGCACTAACTGACAGGGATCAGCCCCTGCAACTTCTGGGTCTCCAAATTGGGCACATGGCCTGAGCTTGCCCTTTACGCCTTGGAGGTGCTGGCCTGCCCTGCAGCCGGTGCATTGTCTGAACGTGTGTTTAGCACGACTGGAGGGTTATATTTCCCAATGTTCTGGGGTGTACCCTAATTTGAAAAAATAAAAATACATTTGAAAACAAAAAGCAGTGTAGGCTACCTCATCCACCGCCAATTCCATCTACACTGCCACATCCACCGCCTCCTCAACCTCCTACTCCATATGGACCTGGTCCACCTAGATAAAGATTATTATTTTTTTATTTTTATGTGATTGATGTTATTTTAAGTCATTTCCCTATCCACATTTGTTTGCAGAGCACTTGCATGCTCTTAACCACATTTTGATGACATTTGCAGCCCTCTAGCCCTTTCCATGACACTTTTACAGCCATTTTAGTGCTCAAAAGTTCGGGTACTTTTTTCTGAAGTTCGGCCGAACCCAAACATCCAGGTGTCCACTGAACTCTAGATGTAAGGTGACAAAAAAAAATAGTTTTTTTTAGCACAGTTCTTATTTTATTTTTTTGACGGTGTTAATTTGGACACACAGTAGTTGTAAGGCACTGAGGGATCATTGAGGACGCTGACATGGTCTGCTATTTACTCCTTCACAATCTTACACAAATGTTCCCTCCTTGCGACACTAGGCTGCACATCAGGGTGTGGGTGCTGGCGGGGTGTCGTGAAACTGTCCTAGGCTTTGAAGAGTGTTGCCCTGCCTCTGTTGGAATTGCTGTCTGTTCCCCTTGTCTCCCCTCCTCGGTTGGCCAAGGAACTACAGACTCTGCCACAAGGATCTTCTTGTATTGCACCGTTTGGTCGTCTTCACCACCACAGGAATGAGAGATGAGAAGTTCTCTTTGTGGCAGGGGTCGAGAAAGGTGAACAACCAGTAATCCGTGTTGTCTAAAATGCGTATAACGCTGGGTTTAGCGGGAAAGGCAGCCTAACATTAAGTCAGCCATGTGTGCCAGAGTAGCAACAGGCAAGACTTTGCTGTCATCATCAGGAGGATCACTCTCAATCTCCTCATTCTCTTTCTCCTCTTCTGCCCACCCACGCTGAACAGATGGAATTAAACTTCCATGGGTACTACCCTCAGTAGCGAAGGCTACCGTCTCCTGCTCCTCCTCCTCTTCATAGTTCAATGTGCGCTAAGAAGACAAACTGAGGGTAGATTCTGGATAGCACCCTGTGTAATATCTTCACAAATTTCCACCTCTTCCACATGCAAAGCATCATCCTTAAATGTGAGCAGCGAGCATTTCAGTAGACACAGAAGTGAGATGGTTACGCTGATAATAGCGTTATCGCCGCTCACCATCTGTGTTGATTCCTCAAAATTTCTTAAAACCTCGCAGAGGTCAGAAATTTATGCCCACTCCTCGCTTGTGAATAACGGAAGCTGACTGGAAAGGTGCCAACCATACTGCAGCTGGTATTCCACTACTGCCCTCTGCTGCTCACAAAGCCTGGCCAACATGTGGAACATGGAGTTTCAGTGCGTGCTCACTTGGCACACAACAGCAGCGTTGACAGCCCAGCTGAAGCTGACTTCCTAAAATGTGCACACTCGCAACGATCAGGCAAATTGGGGTAGGTTTTTAGAAACCGTTGAACAACAAGGTTGAACACATGGGCTAGGCATGGGATGAGTCTGAGCTTGCCGAGCTCCAAAGATGCCGCCAAGTAATGCCATTATCAGACAAAACCATGCCTGGTTCTAGGTTGAGTGATGAGAGCCACAGCTCTATCTGGTCTCTTATCCTCTGCAACAGCTCCGCAGCAATGTGCTGTTTGTCCCCTAAGCATATTAGCTTAAGCACGGCCTGTTGCCACTTCCCCACTGCAGTGCTACACTGCTTCCAGCTACCGACTGATGGCTGACTGGTGCTGCACGCGGATAATTCGGAGTCAAATGTTGAGGAGGATGCGGAGTAGGAGAAGTAGGTGCTGGCAGAAACCCTGGTGGAATTAGGGCCTGCAATCATTGGCGTCAGTAGCACCTGTGCTATGCCAGGGCACGACTCGCTCCCGGCCTCCACAACCTTCACCCAGTGTGCCATCAGGGAAATGTATCGTTCCTGGCCGAATGCACTTGTCCATGTGTCTGTGGATAAGTGGAACTTCCCAGTTACTGCGTGTCTCAGGGCACGTGTGATGTTACAGGACACATGTTGGTGTAAAGTGGGCACGGCACACCGTTAAAAATAGTGGCGGCTGGGAACTGTGTAACGCTGGACAGCTGCCGACATCAGGCTGTGGAAGGCCTCAGTGTGCATAAGCCTAAATGGCAACATTTCCAGGGCCAGTAATTTGGAAAGTTGTTTATATTGTGCTATGGCCTGTGGGTGGGTGGATTTGTGCTTGCGTTCAAACGCCTGGGGTAAGGACATTTGTATGCTGCGCTGGGACACAGTAGTGAATGCGGTTGGTGATGGTGCTTGCGAAGGTACAGGTGCAGGGCGGGATGCATCCGGGATTGCTCCTTCGACAGAGAATTGGCCAGCACGTAACTCAGGGGAAGAGGAGGCAGTGGTGCGACCCACAGACACAGATTGTGGAGCCAGGCGTTCATAACCACGTATTATGCTCTTTGGATGCCATGTAACGGATCATGCTGGTGGTGGTGAGATTGCTAGTGTTCACGCCCTGGCTCATTTTCTTATGACACAGATTGCAGACTACTATTCTTTTGTCTTCCGCTCTTTCCTCAAAAAAGCACCATACTGCGGAACATCTACCCCTTGGCAAGAGAGATTTCCACAAAGGGTTGCTCCGTGGCACAATTGTGGGCCTGTGTGGTATGAACGCCTTTTCCCTTTTGCCACCCCACTGCCTCTTCAAGCCTGTTGCGGTGCTGCAGATGCCTCCCAATCTGTACTGCTGTCCTGGCTTGGCTTTCCACCTTCCCAGGTTGGGTCAGTGACCTCATCGTCCACCACCTCTTCTTCCACTTCCTTACACTGATCATTCTCCTGATTTGTTGACCTAACCACAACCTCAGTGATTGACAACTGTGTCTCATCCTCTTCATCAACCTTTTGATACAGTAATTGCGGTTGACTCATTGGCAACTGTGTCTCATCATCATCCCCCTCATTAAACACTAATTGCCGTTCCCCACCGTCATGTTCTTGTGACTGTGGATGTTCAAGAGGTTTGGAATCAGGGCACAATATCTCATGTCCCTCTTCAAGCGTGCTGAGCGAAAGGGCCAAATCAATTAATGGCAATGAAAAGTGGTCCTCAGTATATCCAACTGCGGGATCAATTGTTTGGCCAGACAGTAAATGAAGAAAGGAAGGAGGATAAGAATAAGGATTGTGTTGACCAGAGTCCTGGCTACTGAGACTGGACTTGGTGGAAGACAGGCGGGTGCTTAACCGACTGAAAGCATTATCTGCTGCAATCCAACCAACCACCTGGTCGCACTGCTCTGACTTCACGTCCTCTCCCTGCAACAGGAGCTTCACCAGCAGCATCACGACTGGGGCCACGTACCTTATTCAACGCTTTCCTCATTTTCCACAAATTTTGGATCTTGCCCAAAATGGTTGCATTTTTAAAACCCAGACTATTATTGCAGTATTTCTAGCTTGTTTGTCACTCTAACACATACAGCATAGGTCCCAGATGTAGGGTATTACACAAAATGGGTGTTTTTTTAAACCCAGAATATTATTGCAGTATTTTAAGCTTGCATATCACACTGACAGATGTAGCCAAGGCCGCAAATGTAGTATTTGGCCCAAAATGGGTGTGTGTTTTTTTAAACCCAGAATATTACTGCAGTATTTCTAGCTTGTATGTCACACTAACAAATGCAGCATAGGCCCCAGATGTAGGATATTTCTAAAAATGGGTGTTTTTTTAACCCAGAATATTATTGCAGTATTTCAAGCTTGTATCTCACACTGACAGATGCAGCCAAGGACATAAATGTAGTATTTGGCCCAATTATTTTTATTACAGAATAGAACACCAGTATCTAACGTGTGTATTTTACACTGACAGATGCAGCCAACGCCGCAAATTTAGTATTTTGCCCAAAATGAGTGGCTTTTTTTTTAAACCAGAATATTATTGCAGTATTTCTAGCTTGTATGTCACACTAACAAATGCAGCATAGGCCCCAGATGTAGGGTATTGCCCAAAATGGGTGTTTTTTTAAGTTCAGAATATTATTGCAGTTTTTTTAGCTTGTATGTCACGATAACAAATGCAGAATAGGCCCCAGATGTAGGGTCTTGCCAAAAATTTGTGTTTTTTTAAACCCAGAAAATTATTGAAGTATTTCAAGCTTGTCTTTCACACTGCCAAATGCTGCAAAGGCCCCAGATGTAGGGTATTGAAAAAAATGGGTGATTTTTTTAAACCCAGAAAATTATTGCAGTATTTCAAGCTTGTATTTGAATGTCACAAATGCACATATGCAGTGCTGGTTCACTGAGCTTGCATAAAATGGCCGCCCACCTAACTAACAGACGGATAAAAGTTATTTTTTTGTGTCACTGGGCTCAGGGCAGGGTAAAAAAGATTGTGCACTGCACCCACAAAACTAAATCTAAGTAGATTGCTAGCACTTAACAAGCACTTCAGATTAAAGATTCTTTCCTATTCTCTCCCTCACAGCAGCAGCATCCTATCCCTACACTAATCAGAGCAGATTGATGTGCAGCGATATGTAACTCCAGATTATATAGAGGCTTGGTCACATGCTGCACTGGCCAATCACAGCCATGCCATTAGTAGGCATGACTGTGATGGCTTCTAAGGGCACAAGAGTAAAATGCTTGTTGATTGGCTGCTTTGCAGCCTTTCAAAAAGCGCCATTAAATCGCCAAACACAGAACTCAAACCCAAACTTTTACTGAAAAGTTCAGGTTTGGGTCCGGGTCCAAAAATCCTAAAGTTCAGTACGAACCCGACCTTTACTGTTTGGGTTCGCTCAACCCTAGCAGTGATGCAAAAAACTCTAATATTATATCTATAAAAAGTTGTAAAACTTAAAAAGAAAACAAAAAATATATATTTGGTATCACTATAATCGTACACACCTAGACAATAAAGTTATTATCATGTTATTTATGCTGCAAAGTGAATGTGGTACTGCTGTTTTTTCCCATTCCACCCAGAAACAGTTAATAGAAGTTAAAGAGTAAGGCCTCTTTCACACGGGTGAGTTTTCCATGCGGGTGCAATGCGTGACATGAACACATAGCACTCTCACTGAATCCGGACCCATTCATGTCAATGGGGCTATGTACATGAGCAATGTTTTTCACCCATCACTTGTGCATTGCGTGAAAATCGCAGCAGGGTATATATTTAGCGTTTTTCACGCAACGCAGACCCCATAGAAGTGAATGGGGCTACATGAAAAGAGCATTGCATCCCCGATGCACTGCTTTGCATGGTGTTTTTGACTAAAGTAACTTAGAAAGACTCAAGGGATATCAGACAGGAGGTATGAGTTTCTCTGCATCTGGCTCAAGGCAGGCAATGAGCCAGAAGTCTGCTGCACCATTTTACATCCCTTGCAGAGCAAAACAATTGGAAAATGCCAAAGACACCATGGGCAATGGATGTGAAGAGGCTCATTGTCCTCGTCCAGGAGAAGCCCTGCCTTTGGGATATGCATGCTGTGGATTACCAGGATCGGTATAAGAAAGATGCAGCCTGAGTGGAGATAACCCAGGAGCTATTTTCTACCATCTGGCAGAAAACCCAAGGGAAAAGTTGGCAGAATTTGGGTAAGTAACCAATGTATATATGTGTCATCCTTGCTGTCCTTCCTAGCATGGGGCATGTCATACTTTATCCTCCCAAGTATACGCCATGTCATACGTTATCCTCCGTAGCACAGGGCATGTCATACTTTATCCTCTGTATAATTGTATATTTGCCTACATTTATCTTTCTTGTCTTTTTATTACAAGTTTACGAGGTAAAGAATCATTGGCAGGGCTGCAGGGACCAATTCAGGAAGGAAATGAAGCAGCATGGGCGAAGTATTTCCGAGCCCCCAAAGAAACGTCCCTATATATTTAAGGAACAGCTTATGTTCCTCCGTGATATCATGGAGCTGCATCCGTGAGTATAAAAGCTACACACTGACCATTACATCTTTGTTGATACACACTGTATGTAGACTCAGGGGCGTACATAGAAATCACTGGGCCCCATAGCAAGCATCTGAATTGGGCCCCCTAACCCCACCCACTATCCACCCCTGGCCCGTCCCACCTCCTGTCCTGGCTCCTCCCATGCCACACCCCCATTAAAGAATCCCTAATGCCCCCCAAAATGCCCGGGGGGAAGGAGTAGGAGAGCACACTGTCCACTATGAGCCCCCCAAACCCTTAATGCCCCCCAAAATGCTCAGGACAGTGTGCTATCCTTCTACTTCTCTTCCCCCTGGGCATTTTGGGGTAATGGGGGCATAAGGGGGGCTCATAGAGAATTCAGGGGGGAGGCTCATACAGGACAGAGTAGGAGGAAAGCAGACTGTCCTCTATGAGCCCCCCAAACCCTTAATGCCCCCCAAAATGCTCAGGACAGTGTGCTTTCCTTCTACTCCTCTCCCCCCTGGCATTTTGGGGGGCATTAGGGGTTGAGGGGCTCATAGAGGACTGGGGGGGGGGGGGGAGAGGCTCATAGAGGACAGTGTTCTTTCCTCCTACTCTTCCCCGAACCTGGACATTTTGGGGTAATGGGGGCATTAGGGGGGCTCATAGGGGATTCATGGGGGGGGGCTCATACAGGAAAGAGTAGGAGGAAAGGCGGGACATCATATAAGGATTTCTTGGTCTGCAGGTATCTGTTACTTCTTTACAATGTGCCCCCGTTGCCTGTCACTGCAGGGAGCTCGGCCCATATGCTGCAACTACATGCAGCATATGGGCCGAGCTCCCTGCAGTGACAGGCAACGGGGGCACATTGTAAAGAAGTAACAGATATCACCCTGCCCCCCAGAGATTTGTAAACTAATACGGGCCTCAGGCAGCATAATATATAATATAGTCATAGTCAGAGTCGGCCGGGCCAGGCACTGCTGCAGGGAGTGCAGCCGGCAGTGACACGGCGGCACGAACGAACGGTACTTGTTCTGAGTCTGAGTGACTTACTTCAGGCCAGCCAGCCAGGGACACAGCTGGGCCCGGTGCTTCAGAATCTTCTCCTCAGCTCAGGCACTCTGGCGACGGCGAAGTTCGAGCCGATTCTCCCGCCCCCTTGCGCCACTGGCCAATCAGCAGCTGCCTCAACAGAGTTACCTTGTGCTGATTGGCCAGCGGCTCGAGCGCTACAGGCTGGCTTGATCCCGATTCCGCGTCAGCAGACTGTCAGGATCAGGTCAGGAGGAGGTCAGGATCAGGTCAAACGGGGGGGGGGGGGGGGGGGGAACTTGGCGGCGATTGCGGAGGGGGGGGGAACTTGGCGGCGATTGCGGAAGATGAATTGGGGCTGGAGAAAAGCAGCCGCATAGCCGGCTGCAGTTCATGAGTGGGCGGGGCCAAATACTGTGGGCGGGGCCTTCTCTGCGCTACGGGCCCCCCAGTGCCGCGGGCCCCATAGCAGTGGCGTGGTCTGCCTCTATGGGCGGTACGCCACTGTGTAGACTATGTACCGGTAGGTACTGTGATTGTTAACAATTGTTAAATTATAAATGTCATATTTGCCAATAGCAACTATTTTGATTACTGCTTTTATTAGCAAATGTTGGTGAACAACATCACAAGTGAATTGGGAATAGTTGCTATGGTCAGCTATGACACTTATAATTTACCAAATGTAGCTAAATGAACCCATATGTAATTTTTTGTTTATTTAATATAGTACTATGTGATAAAAGTATTTGGCTGATTATAGTAATAGCTGACTGTAATCTTTAAAATCCTAAATAGTGTTAATATAGTAAAATAAATCTTTTGTTATATTTTTTTAAGAACGGAGGACAACTTAGAGGATGAAGGGGAAGAATCAGCTCCACACCTATCAAGCACCTGCGAAGAAGACACTACTTCTGGGGCCGTGTAGATGGAGAGTGTTGACCTGCATTCCATTCCGGTGGATGGTTGGCTCGTGACAATTGATGTGGTGAGTCTCTACACATCAATTGATCATGAGAAAGGGATTCAGGCGGTTGCTGATATATTATTAACTAGTAGGGATGAGCGTACCCGAACTGTATAGTTCGGGTTCGTACCGAATTTTGGGGTGTCCGTGACACGGACCCGAACCCGGACATTTTCGTAAAAGTCCGGGTTCGGTGTTTGTCGCTTTCTTGGCGCTTTTTGAAAGGCTGCAAAGCAGCCAATCAACAAGCGTCATACTACTTGCCCCAAGAGGCCGTCACAGCCATGTCTACTATTGGCATGGCTGTGATTGGCCAGTGCAGCATGTGACCCAGCCTCTATTTAAGCTGGAGTCACGTAGCGCCGCCCGTCACTCTGCTCTGATCAGTATAGGGAGAGGTTGCAGCTGCAACGTTAGGGTGAGATTAGGCAGTGATTAACTCCTCCAAAAGACTTCATTCAGAGATCGATCTGCAGCTGTGGATGATTGAACTGCTGCTATTGAATTGCTCACTGTTTTTAGGCTGCCCAGAGTGTTTTTCAATCACTTTTTTCTGGGGTGATCGGCGTCCATTTTGTGTCTTGTGGTGCGCCAGCACAAGCTGCCAACAAGTGCATTTAACCCTCAGTAGTGTGGTTGTTTTTTTGGCTAAATCCTACATCAGGGTCAAGCTGTCACACCAAGTGCATTTAACCATCAATAGTCTGGTTATTTTTTGGCCATATACTACATCAGGGGCAAGCTGAGCCTGTCACCAAGTGCATTTAACCCTCAATAGTGTGGTTGTTTTTTGGCTAAATCCTACATCAGGGTCAAGCTGTCACACCAAGTGCATTTAACCATCAATAGTGTGGTTATTTTTTGGCCATATCCCAGTCTAATTCTGTCCGTAAACGTATACCTGTCACCCAGCGCCTAAATAATAGGCCTCAAATTTGTAGTCAGCTAAATCTGTGGCTATTGCTGTGGCTGGGCGAGTTATTTAGTGTCCGTCAAAGCACAGTTTTTGTTCTGGGTTGAAATACAATTCCCAATTTAACAATTCTCTAAATTAGTGGTTTCTGCTATATCAGGCCTACTTTAAATTTATCCCTAAAAGGGTATATTAGATTCAAGGTGCTGATAGGGTCATTCTCAATAACTTCACACACACGCTACTGTGCATATCCCAGTCTAATTCTGTCTGTAAACGTATACCTGTCACCCAGCGCCTAAATAAGAGGCCCAAAATTTATAGTCAGCTAAATCTGTGGTTACTGCTGTGCCTGTATTAATGTAATACGGTACCTAAATAGATAGCCAGATAGTGTTAGGTGTCTTTAAAAAAAGGCCTGAATTTGAATTCAATACATTGGGCCAAATAATATTATTGTTGTTGTGGTGAACGATAACAATGAGGAAAACATCTAGTAAAGGACGCGGACATGGTCGTGGTGGTGTTAGTGGACCCTCTTGTGCTGGGAGAGGACGTAGCCGTTCTGCCACAGCCACACGTCCTAGTGTACCAACTACCTAAGGTCCCAGTTGCCGCCATAATTTACAGCGATATTTGGTGGGGCCCAATGCCGTTCTAAGGATGGTAAGGCCTGAGCAGGTACAGGCATTAGTCAATTGGGTGGCCGACAGTGGATCCAGCACGTTCACATTATCTCCCACCCAGTCTTCTGCAGAAAGCGCACAGATGGCGCCTGAAAACCAAGCCCATCAATCTGTCACATCACCCCCATGCATACCAGGGAAACTGTCTGAGCCGCAAGTTATGCAGCAGTCTCATATGCTGTTTGAAGACTCCGCTGGCAGGGTTTCCCAAGGGCATCCACCTAGCCCTTCCCCAGCGGTGGAAGACATAGACTGCACTGACGCACAACCACTTATGTTTCCTGATGATGAGGACATGGGAATACCACCTCAGCATGTCTCTGATGATGACGAAACACAGGTGCCTACTGCTGCGTCTTTCTGCAGTGTGCAGACTGAACAGGAGGTCAGGGATCAAGACTGGGTGGAAGACGATGCAGGGGACGATAAGGTCCTAGACCCCACATGGAATGAAGGTCGTGCCACTGACTTTCACAGTTCGGAGGAAGAGGCAGTGGTGAGACCGAGCCAACAGCGTAGCAAAAGAGGGAGCAGTGGGCAAAAGCAGAACACCCGCCGCCAAGAGACTCCGCCTACTACTGACCGCCGCCATCTGGGACCGAGCACACCAAAGGCAGCTTCAAGGAGTTCCCTGGCATGGCACTTCTTCAAACAATGTGCTGACGAAAAGACCCGAGTGGTTTGCACGCTGTGCCATCAGAGCCTGAAGCGAGGCATTACCGTTCTAAACCTTAGCACAACCTGCATGACCAGGCACCTGCATGCAAAGCATGAACTGCAGTGGAGTAAACACCTTAAAAACAAGGAAGTCACTCAGGCTCCCCCTGCTACCTCTTCTGCTGCTGCCGCCTCGGCCTCTTCTGCTGCTGCCGCCTCGGCCTCTTCTGCTGCCGCCGCCTCGGCCTCTTCTGCTGCTGCCGCCTCGGCCTCTTCCTCCGCCTCTGGAGGAATGTTGGCACCTGCCGCCCAGCAAACAGGGGATGTACCACCAACACCACCACCTCCGTCACCAAGCATCTCAACCATGTCACACGGCAGCTTTCAGCTCTCCATCTCACAAACATTTGCGAGAAAGCGTAAATTCCCACCTAGCCACCCTCGATCCCTGGCCCCGAATGCCAGCATTTCTAAACTACTGGCCTATGAAATGCTGTCATTTAGGCTGGTGGACACAGACAGCTTCAAACAGCTCATGTCGCTTGCTGTCCCACAGTATGTTGTTCCCAGCCGGCACTACTTCTCCAAGAGAGCCGTGCCTTCCCTGCACAACCAAGTATCCGATAAAATCAAGTGGCAAGGTCCACCTAACCACAGATACGTGGACCAGTAAGCACGGCCAGGGACGATATATCTCCCTAACTGCACACTGGGTAAATGTAGTGGCAGCTGGGCCCCAGGCGCACGTCCTTCCGCCGCCAAAGATCGCAGGGCAACATTCTTTGCCTCCTGTTGCCACCTCCTCCTACTCAGCTTCCTCCTCCTCTTCTTCCACCTGCTCATCCAGTCAGCCACACACCTTCACCACCAACTTCAGCACAGCCCGGGGTAAACGTCAGCAGGCCATTCTGAAACTCATATGTTTGGGGGACAGGCCCCACACCGCACAGGAGTTGTGGCGGGGTATAGAACAACAGACCGACGAGTGGTTGCTGCCGGTGAGCCTCAAGCCCGGCCTGGTGGTGTGCGATAATGGGCGAAATCTCGTTGCAGCTCTGGGACTAGCCAGTTTGACGCACATCCCTTGCTTGGCGCATGTGCTGAATTTGGTGGTGCAGAAGTTCATTCACAACTACCCCGACATGTCAGAGCTGCTGCATAAAGTGCGGGCCGTCTGTTCGCGCTTCCGGCGTTCACATCCTGCCGCTGCTCGCCTGTCTGCGCTACAGCGTAACTTCGGCCTTCCCGCTCACCGCCTCATATGCGACGTGCCCACCAGGTGGAACTCCACCTTGCACATGCTGGACAGACTGTGCGAGCAGCAGCAGGCCATAGTGGAGTTTCAGCTGCAGCACGCACGGGTCAGTCGCACTACAGAACAGCACCACTTCACCACCAATGACTGGGCCTCCATGCGAGACCTGTGTGCCCTGTTGCGCTGTTTCGAGTACTCCACCAACATGGCCAGTGGCGATGACGCCGTTATCAGCGTTACAATACCACTTCTATGTCTCCTTGAGAAAACACTTAGGGCGATGATGGAAGAGGAGGTGGCCCAGGAGGAGGAGGAGGAGGAAGAGGGGTCATTTTTAGCACTTTCAGGCCAGTCTCTTCGAAGTGACTCAGAGGGAGTTTTTTTGCACAACAGAGGCCAGGTACAAATGTGGCCAGCCAGGGCCCACTACTGGAGGACGAGGAGGACGAGGATGAGGAGGAGGTGGAGGAGGTGGAGGAGGATGAGGATGAAGCATGGTCACTGCGAGGTGGCACCCAACGCAGCTCGGGCCCATTACTGGTGCGTGGCTGGGGGGAAAGGCAGGACGATGACGATACTCCTCCCACAGAGGACCGCTTGTCCATACCTCTGGGCAGCCTGGCACACATGAGCGACTACATGCTGCAGTGCCTGCGCAACGACAGCAGAGTTGCCCACATTTTAACGTGTGCGTACTACTGGGTTGTCACCCTGCTGGATCCACGGTACAAAGACAATGTGCCCACCTTACTTCCTGCACTGGAGCGTGATAGGAAGATGCGTGAGTACAAGCGCACGTTGGTAGGCGCGCTACTGAGAGCATTCCCAAATGTGACAGGGGAACAAGTGGAAGCCCAAGGGCAAGGCAGAGGAGGAGCAAGAGGTCGCCAAGGCAGCTGTGTCACGGCCAGCTCCTCTGAGGGCAGGGTTAGCATGGCAGAGATGTGGAAAAGTTTTGTCAACACGCCACAGCTAACTGCACCACCACCTGATACGCAACGTGTTAGCAGGAGGCAACATTTCACTAACATGGTGGAACAGTACGTGTGCCCACCCCTCCACGTACTGACTGATGGTTCGGCCCCATTCAACTTCTGGGTCTCTAAATTGTCCACGTGGCCAGAGCTAGCCTTTTATGCCTTGGAGGTGCTGGCCTGCCCGGCGGCCAGCGTTTTGTCTGAACGTGTATTCAGCACGGCAGGAGGCGTCATTACAGACAAACGCAGCCGCCTGTCTACAGCCAATGTGGACAAGCTGACGTTCATAAAAATGAACCAGGCATGGATCCCACAGGACCTGTCCATCCCTTGTGCAGATTAGACATTAACTACCTCCCCTTAACCATATATTATTGTACTCCAGGGCACTTCCTCATTCAATCCTCTTTTTATTTTCATTTTACCATTATATTGCGGGGCAACCCAAAGTTGAATGAACATCTCCTCTGTCTGGGTGCCGGGGCCTAAATATATGACAATGGACTGTTCCAATGTTAGGTGACGTGAAGCCTGATTCTCTGCCATGACATGCAGACTGATTCTCTGCTGACATGAAGCCAGATTCTCTGTTACGGGACCTCTCTCCTCTACCTGGGTGCCTGGGCCTAAATATATGACAATGGACTGTTACAGTGGTGGCTGACGTGAAGCCTGATTCTCTGCTATGACATGCAGACTGATTCTCTGCTGACATGAAGCCAGATTCTCTGTTACGGGACCTCTCTCCTCTGCCTGGGTGCTGGGCCTAAATATATGACAATGGACTGTTACAGTGGTTGCTGACTTGAAGCCTGATTCTCTGCTATGAGATGCAGACTGATCCTCTGCTGACATGAATCCAGATTCTCTGTTACGGGACCTCTCTCCTCTACCTGGGTGCCTGGGCCTAAATATATGACAATGGACTGTTACAGTGGTGGCTGACGTGAAGCCTGATTCTCTGCTATGACATGCAGACTGATTCTCTGCTGACATGAAGCCAGATTCTCTGTTTCGGGACCTCTCTCCTCTGCCTGGGTGCTGGGCCTAAATATATGACAATGGACTGTTACAGTGGTTGCTGACTTGAAGCCTGATTCTCTGCTATGAGATGCAAACTGATCCTCTGCTGACATGAATCCAGATTCTCTGTTACGGGACCTCTCTCCTCTACCTGGGTGCCTGGGCCTAAATATATGACAATGGACTATTACAGTGGTGGCTGACGTGAAGCCTGATTCTCTGCTATGACATGCAGACTGATTCTCTGCTGACATGAAGCCAGATTCTCTGTTAAGGGACCTCTCTCCTCTGCCTGGGTGCCTGGGCCTAAATATATGACATTGGACTGTTACAGTGGTGGCTGACGTGAAGCCTGATTCTCTGCTATGACATGCAGACTGATTCTCTGCTGACATGAAGCCAGATTCTCTGTTACGGGACCTCTCTCCTCTACTTGGGTGCCTGGGCCTAAATATATGACAATGGACTGTTACAGTGGTGGCTGACGTGAAGCCTGATTCTCTGCCATGACATGCAGACTGATTCTCTGCTGACATGAAGCCAGATTCTCTGTTAAGGGACCTCTCTCCTCTGCCTGGATGCCTGGGCCTAAACATATGACAATGGACTGTTACAGTGGTGGCTGATGTGAAGCCTGATTCTCTGCTATGACATGCAGACTGATTCTCTGCTGACATGAAGCCAGATTCTCTGTTACGGGACCTCTCTCCTCTACCTGGGTGCCTGGGCCTAAATATATGACAATGGACTGTTACAGTGGTGGCTGACGTGAAGCCTGATTCTCTGCTATGACATGCAGACTGATTCTCTGCTGACATGAAGCCAGATTCTCTGTTACGGGACCTCTCTCCTCTGCCTGGGTGCCTGGGTCTAAATATTTGACAATGGACTGTTACAGTGGTGGCTGACGTGAAGCCTGATTCTCTGCTATGACATGCCGACTGATTCTCTGCTGACATGAAGCCAGATTCTCTGTTAAGGGACCTCTCTCCTCTGCCTGGGTGCCTGGGACTAAATATCTGAGAATGGACTGTTCCAGTGGTGGGTGACATGAAGCCAGATTCTCTGCTATGGGACCTCTCTCCAATTGATATTGGTTAATTTTTATTTATTTTATTTTTATTTTTATTCATTTCCCTATCCATATTTCTTTGTAGGGGATTTACCTACATGTTGCTGCCTTTTGCAGCCCTCTAGCTCTTTCCTGGGCTGTTTTACAGCCTTTTTAGTGCCGAATAGTTCGGGTTACCCATTGACTTCAATGGGGTTCGGGTTCGGGACGAAGTTCGGATCGGGTTCGGATCCCGAACCCGAACATTTCCGGGAAGTTCGGCCGAACTTCTCGAACCCGAACATCCAGGTGTTCGCTCAACTCTATTAACTAGTAACTACCCAATGATACAACAGGAATTCTTTTTGCATATGCCACGTTTGGTGTTGTATAACAATTACTTTATGGCAATTGTAGAGTAGATTAGATGGAGTGGCACTGCACTTAACAATGCAAATCCCTCTCTTTATTTAGGAAAACATCACCGGAGTACTTGGTGGAAATAAATGCGATGTTCAGCTGCTAACAATGGTGCTCAGCCCAATGTGTAACCAGATTGTTACTATTGCAAAATATTTGTACGTAAAAGAGACAAAGGGCGGCACTCATCAGTTCTTGCAGAGATAGTTTCTTTAATTCGTTTCAATATGAGGTAGGGAGCAGACCACATACATGTGTGCATCAGCAGGATTAGGCGACGGCTGTTTCGCACCTCAGTGCTTTGTCTAGCCCATAGTCAGGTGAAAGGTTTCACCTGCTTTTAAAAAGACCTAGCTTTGGTGCGCTTTTCTCTGTGCCGCAAGGTGCCGCGCTCACCTGGCGCTCACCTGTGTGTCACAGAGAGAAGATCGCGTCGCTGTGTGAAAAATACATTGCATTAAAAAAATGACATAAAACAATCATGCTAAACAATGTGAAATGAGTACAGGCACTTACGAAAAAATCCCCATATCGATCTTATCATTAAGACCTAGCGGACCCATTGCGCCTGCGCGCATGATCCACTTGCTCTCTCTCCTAAGTAATTCCTTGTGCCTATCTCCCCCTTGTGGCAGACTGTGTATAACATCTATTCCTGCAAAACTCAGTGTTTGGTAATTGCCTTCATGTTCCTGTCTCATGTGTTCAATCAGGCGTAAACAGCCCTTACCAGTGGTGAGTGAATTTATGTGTTCTCGGATACTCTCTTGGAGACATCTAATTGTTTTTCCTATGCAGAACCTGCCGCATTTACATTTCAGCAGATACACAACATATTTACTTTTACAAGTGATTAGAGTGTTTACCCTGTGCTGGATCCCTCCAAAGACCAGTGTGTCCCATTGCGGATTGAGCTTACAGCATGAGCAATGACCGCATCTGCGGTTTCCTTTAGGATGCCAGTTTTCTAACCATGTTGCAGATTTCTTTTCCTGGAATCTACTTCGGACCAACTTGTCCTTCAAGGTATGGCATTTCCTAAAGGCTATGATTGGTGCAATGTTTTTAATCCCTGTCAGGGATTCATCTCTTTCAAGTATGCTCCAATTATTTTTGACAACCTTTTTTATATGAGGGGCCATTGCTCCAAACTTGAAAGAGAAGACAAAAGGGTTAGGATTTTGTTTATCCTTTTTTTCTCCTTCCTGACCAATCAAGGTCATGTTGGTATTTTTGCGGAATTTTATAAGTGTGGCCTTTCTCATGGCTTCATTAAGTAATTTTAGAGGGCACGCCCTTGCTAAGAGCCTAGCGTTTATACATACATTTCATACCTATAATGCAAGCATAGATGGTGTGGTTAGGAAACATTGGAGCATTTTAACTAAAGCGTACCCACATGTGGAGGAATTTAAAAATCTACCATTGATTTGTAATAAAAATAACCCTAGCCTGAGAGATAAATTAGTCCATGCAGACCTAGGGAGTAAAAAGGAAATATTGAGACAGAGCACATTGAGGACAATAAAGAAAGGCACAATTCCGTGCCTGCATTGTCTTCAATGTTCTCATATTATTAAGGGTTCTGAGGTATATCATCCTCACACAGGAAAGGCCTTCAAGATTGAAGGTTTTTTCACTTGTGAGTCAAAAAAATTGATCTATTTGATCAAATGCCCATGTGGCCTTGCGTATGTGGGCAAAACTATGCAAACGGTGAGGGACAGGATATGCAATCATAAGTTCACAATTAGGACTAAAACTTATTACTACCGTTGCCTTACCACTTTGATAAATGTAAACATTCTATATCTCAGTTAAGGTTTCAGGTTTTGGAGCAAGTTGTGAGACCAAGGAGAGGAGGCGATAAAAAAACTTTTACTTCGTAGAGAGGCATTTTGGATACATACGCTTGATACATTGTATCCCAGAGGTCTTAATCGCTATTATGAAGTTGTAACGTTATGAGACTATGTGTATGTTTTCGTACTGCTTGATTCAAAAAATGTATTTATTTTCCTTTATTTGTAGACATTATCGACTCACTGATCTACTATTTTTGATATTGTGAAAATTTTCTGTTATGTGTGTTCCCATGCTATAGTGAAACCAAGAAATCGGTTGGTTTATTTTTTGTTCCCCCCCCCCCCATAAGGGGGTGGATGATGTCACTTTGCTTAATTGATGTGTATATATAAGAGTCACTGTGAATTTGAGATGTATCTGTTGATGTGTTCGTTATTTTGAAATAATCTACTCTACTGAGCAATAAAGAAGGTTAATATTTGCAACATATTGGCGGCTTGCTGGATTTTTTCACTAATAGATGGAGAGTGTGGTAGGAGTCAGCATGGCAGAAGCCAGGCCTCCACCTGCATCCGTAGGCGATTCCCCCCCCCCCCCCCCTTTGGCTAGACTCATCCAGCCCAGACGACGGCCAGCGCCTGCAGGAGGATCATCATGATATATTTGGCCGGAGTCTGGCCCATTTCATGCACCAGCTGCCTCCAGAACGATTACTGAGAGCCAGACAGGCTCTTGAAATTGTTCTGGAGGCAGCCATTCCCCCCCACGACCCTACAGAAATGTTTTCTGCCCTAGGAAACTTGAGCCTCTATGAGCACATATTTGGCCCCCACCCAATGCCACTTTCACAGGGCTCACAGGGTCCCCCTAGAATTCAATCCTCCAAGGGATTTGTATGCCCCACCTATGCGCCCATATGGGCCACAGTATCAGGGGCAATCTACATATGCCCAGCATGTCCCCTCCTCCTCCCAAGCTGGGCCATCCCAGTACTCCAGGCTCCCCTCCCAACAGTCCAAAACACCCTACCCTGGGCCTCAGTATCAGGGCCCCCCTCACCATCTGAGCATTATGTTAATTTATATTTTTTTACATGTTTTATTTATTTTAATTTAAGTTCTTCAAAGAAATTAATTTATTTAAGTCGAGGTGACTATTTCATATGTTAATAAACATTGTTTTATTTTCCATATTTTTATTGGTATTTCTCTTTATTATATACAGTGCACCATGATCTTTATGTCGCACCAAGACATACACGACATTAATAATGGTACACTTTTAGTAAACATTAATATGACCCAAATCCTATGAATATTTGCAATTTGACCCTCTATAACTTACACACCTTAATTATAATATTAGTGTGCTTTTCACCAATATGCCCACAATTACAAACTGCTTTTTAAAATAATACCTTTATTAGACATATATACATTACATGTAAGAAATAAGCACACGATAGCCAAAACATTACATTTGAAGTGTAAATGCCATGACAAATGCAATGATATTTTTAATTATATGAGAATGACAACTAAAATTTTATTAATGATAATGTGAAAACATGCATACAATTGAGGATACATTTTTACACTTGCAAATGAATGAAGTATTAGTACATATTTCACATACTGTGTTTAAAACAATATATGTCACCAAAATATCTAAGCTCCTAACCCACATCAAGGGTCCTCATTATCTTGCAAGTCCCTAACTAAAAAAATAAAAAAATAACAAAAAAATAACCATCCAGGTTAGCAAAAAATACTAGCAAACACACACTTCCATAAGTTGAGCACTACTGCTGAAAATGGAATAAACCGATTGGGGTCATAAAGTAATCAAAAAATAACTCCTTCACTCTCAGTCCAGCAGATCCAGATTGTCCAAGTGGTAAAGTGTCTCTTACTGATGTTGGACTGTAGACTTGGGTGTCTTTATCAGGTGTTTACTCATTGGTGCATATGTAGTTATGCAGCACTACACATTGACATTTTGCGGGGCTAGCTGTATGGGCAACAGGAAAACCTGCCATTTATGAGAAAAATAATAAAAAAAAGCGCACAAACCTTCTGGCTCTACTTAAGCGATAATTAAAATTGTGCCTCTTGGCATCCAAACCTCGTCTAGGAAAGGGCATGAGGTGGCTTGAAAGGCCAATACTCTGGTCCCCTTCAACCACAGAAGGTGCTGGTGGCCCAGTTGAGCCAGGAAGGTTGGCTGGCTGTGGTACGTCCAGTTGGTCGGACTGAAGCCACTGACCCATTCTGGAAGCCCTGAAGATGCAGGCATCTGCAGAACTTCCATAGGACCCAATATCTACAATTATAAACCTGTAGCTTGTGTCAGCCAAGGCCAACAAAACTAAAGAGAAAAACTGCTTATAATTCTAGTATTTGGACCCTGAGTTCGGTGGCTTCTTAACCCATATGTGCTTCCCATCAAGGGCACCAATACAATTTGGGAATTGAGCCCTCTCCAGGAAGCCCTAGGCTATATCAAGCCACTGCTGCCTGGTTGGAGGTGGCAGAACTGAAGCCTTCAGTGTCAACCAAATGGCGTCACATGTAGCCCATAACACGCCAGCAATTGTGGAGGTCCCCATTCTAAAAACAAAATGTAATGACGAAAAATAATTTCCTGTTGCAAGATATCTGAAATGACAAAAAAAAAAAAAAAAAAAAAGGAATACACTAAATAGCACAAGTTTAAAAATCTAGTACATTACTTTACATTACTTAATGGCAATGTGTCTGGCAAGTTGAAATTAAAATAGGCCATACTCCAAGATTAGAACTCTATACTTTATATTCATAAATGCTTTAAAGAAAGTAAGAGCATTTAGCTAAATCAACTTTACCATTACCAGATACACACAGGGGAAATATCCTCATCATTACAGCCAGGATTTGAATAATTAACCCCCGCGGAACTAGAATCTAGTGTGACTAATCAATTACTTGTTAGTACACCAAGTGACTTTACACAAAGTGGCTGGCCCAAAAGCACACAGTTTATAAATAAAAATGAATTATATAAAATACATGTTTACTGCTATTAAGGACTTACACATAGAACAGGTAAAGTTCTGAAGACACAGGCCATAGACCAAACAGCTATGTATTGCCAAACAGTGGGTCATTCATGTATGAGTCTGGAAATATATAGTCTTACCTTAAAGTAATAATAAGACGTTCTTCAGGTGACACACTCTGCCGCATGTTGGTGTCCTGGAAATTCAAGGCAGGCCTCAACTCCTCCAACAGCTGATCAAATGCAAATGTAGCCACCGACATGCGACATTGCTGGCCCGCTTGCAAAATGATAGTATGCACCCACATACACTTCCTCTGTGGTTCCTCCTCAATCTTTTCTGGCTCCAAAACAGATGTAGACCAGCCAGTGCAAGAAGACATTGTCAGTGGATGATACAGTGAAAGTGGACATCCTGCAAAGGGAAATCCAATCACCAAACACACACACATGCCGAACAAACAAAACCTCTCCAAACAAATGTAAGGGCCCACCAGAGCGTATAGCTTGGGGGACACATGGGGGCAATGACCCCATATTTGATGGCAAGTTTATTAGGGCAGTTGGTGTTCTCTACCCCCCTTTGTCCCCCCTTTTCTTTCCCTTCCCGCTTTATTTTTCAGGTTAAATTTTACCTCAGGATGCTGAATCCGGTTGGAGCTGGTGCTGTTTAAGTTAAAGATTCTGGATGGCAACTGGAGCGGATCTGCTGATTGGTTGCTGCCCTGTTGCTGGGGGAGATTTCCAGCTATCTGATTTGTTCCTGGCTGCAAGGCGGGAAACTTGTCCCCTTTATATTGTCAGGTTCGCCGCTACCTCAGGGCAGTCGTCGCGGATCTGGACAGCGCTGGACGAGATGGAGGAGTTGCTGCGTCAGCTGATAGTGAGAGCGGAGTCTGCCGGCGGAGAGGAGTGGCTGAGGACCTGCCTGCTGATGCCGCCGTCTCTTCTGCCGCCGCCACCGCCGCCGAGGACGATGTCGCCGCCGCTCCTGTTGTCTGCTGAGGAAAGGACGGAGCCAGGAGGAAGAGGACCCGTTCCGGAGCAGCGTGGAGAAGAGCCTTCAGTCGCCTGGTGCCAGGAGGAGGAGTTGTCGGCGCTGCCGCGCAAAAGAGCCCGCAAAGCGAAGAGCGCTTATACTCCTCCCCCTCCAGGAACAAGTCGCCGGCGCAGCAGCAGAGCGGATAGTGTGGCCTCCGGCAGGAGCCGGGGGTCCTCCTTGAGCGGCGTGTCAAGAGGACGGAGCGGCGTTCCGGTCTGTGCAGCGGGTTCCGGCGCCAGCAGGGGGCAGCGTCATCAGCAAGCGCCGGAGGATCGTCATCATCTGGTGCCGAGCCCTGGCTTACGTCATCAGGATGCGGCCAGTGGGAATCTGCCAGCACAGGCTTGTGCTGCAAAAGGTGTGCTACAGGATGAAATAGGGCTCCCTGTTGAGAGGCTCCCACCTCCTGTGGTCGAGCTGTCTCCAGGACCCTCTAGAAGACCTCCACAACAGTTAGCTGCAGCCTCTGGTCCAGTCCAGGAGGATCGCCCTGTTGGTGAGAATCTCAATGTCTTGTCTTCGTCTGATTCAGCATTGGTAGCTGGTTTAGTTAAGCTGCTAGTGGAGGTCACTGGCAGGCAAAAGGTTAATTCAGCTTCAGATGTCTGGAGCTCTAAATCTGATGAGGCTAAAGTGCCTAGTGTTGATTCTGTCAATGTTTTACCTAATATTGAAAAAGGTGTTGGAGTGAGAGAGACTTGTTTTAAGGAAGCGCTGGTTTGTGAGGTTTCACCGCTGGGATTTCATCTGAGTAGTAATGTTAAGGAGCGTGTGTGGCGGTTGGAATATGTGGAGTTAATGTCATTATTGCCGTCTGCCAAAGATCAGGTTGTTAAAAAAGATGATAGAGTGGATGAGGAAAGGAAACGTTTTCTCCCCAGGTCTTTTAATAATTGGCTACAGGCCTTTTGTATTTATTCTGCAGTTCTGGGGGAGAAGCATCCGGAGCTTTGTTCAGGTCTCTTTCAGCATCTGGATATAATTATAGAAGCGTACCGGAATTTTGGCGGAATGGCTTGGTTCCAGTATGACGAGACATTCCGTCAAAAGCTAGCGGTGCATCCGTCTCTTAAATGGGGGACGAAAGATATTGGTCTGTGGGTGAATTTGATGTTGCCCCAGAAATCAGCTCTGGTTAAATCATTTAACCCTTCACAGACCAATATGAGAAAAGGGGTGTGTTTTGCCTTTAATGAGGCCACTTGCAAATGGTTTAGTAACTGTCGCTTTAAGCATGAGTGTTCCTTTTGTGGTGGGACCCACCCCATGTCTCGCTGTTTTAAAAGGAACTCACAGTCCGGCCAGCAGCAACCAAATCTCAGGGAACTTGTTTCAAAAAGCATGGAGTCCTGTGAAGTTGGCAGAAATGCAACCGTGGCTCGTCCATTACCCAGATCGTCAGAAAGCTGAGTTGCTTTTTAAAGGTTTTCAGTATGGTTTTGAGGTGCCTCAGTTCCTGGGGGTTGGTTGCTGCTGGGTGGAAAATTTAAAATCAGTATCGTTACATAAAGAGGTTGTTAGAAATAAGTTGCAGAAAGAGCTTGAGTTGGATAGGATCGCTGGTCCGTTTTTAGAGCCTCCTTTTGAGAACTTTAGGCTTTCTCCTTTGGGCGTTGTGCCAAAGAAGGAGCCTGGGGAGTTTAGGATCATTCATCACCTGTCCTATCCTGTTAAAAACTCCTTGAATGATACGGTAGATAAATCTAAGGTCTCAGTAGTCTATGCCTCTTTTGATAACGCACTGGCGTTGTTACGGGCCTTTGGTAAGGGAGCTCTATTAGCAAAGGCGGACATTAAGTCCGCTTTTCGTTTATTGCCAGTTTTGCCATCAGGTTTTAATTCATTAGGTTTTCATTTTGATGATTATTTTTATTTTGATAAATGTCTCCCAATGGGGTTTTCTTTGTCTTGCTATTATTTTGAGGCCTTTTCGTCATTTATTCACTGGGTAGTTGAGTTTGATGTTAGAAAGGGGGGGTGTTACACTACCTAGATGATTTTTTGTTTATTGGTTTTCCTGATTCTAACCTTTGCTCGGATTTGTTGGGTAGATTTTTAGATATTTGTTCTTGTTTTGGCATTCCGGTAGCAGCTGAAAAAACGGTTCTTCCTTGTGTATGTTTGGAATTTTTAGGGATAGTTATTGATGCAGAGAATATGGTTTTTAGGCTGCCGGCTGAAAAGGTAGGCAAGATTAGGTCCTTATTAGTTTTGATGTTGGGTAAGAGAAAATGTAGTTTGAAAGAAATGCAATCGTTGTTAGGGTATTTGAATTTTGCGAGTAGAGTTATTCCTATAGGACGGGTTTTTTGTAGACGGCTTTATTTTTCTACCAGGGGTTTAGTATCTCCAGCTGCTCATATCAGATTGACTAAATGTTTAAAGGAGGATATGTCTATTTGGCTTGAATTTCTGCAGGACTTTAATGGTGCTAGTTGTTGGCAGGAGGAATTTGTTGAATCTGATGCCTTGGGCCTGTTTACGGACGCAGCTGGAAGCTGTGGCTATGGGGCATTTTGGAATGGCAAATGGTCTGCAGAGAAGTGGCCGTCATCATGGGTGCTCAATGGTCTGACAAGAAATATTGTGCTGTTGGAACTTTTTCCAGTGATTGTAGCAGTTGTTTTATGGGGTTGTGATTTTAGGAATAAAAGGATACTATTACATTCAGACAATAAAGGGGTTTGTTTTGCGATAAATACGCTTTCTTCAAAATGTGATGTAGTAGTCAAATTGTTGAGACACTTAGTACTCTTTTGTATGCAGTATAATATTTGGATAAAAGCCAAGTATGTGGTGGGTTCATCTAATGTTTTAGCTGATGCTTTATCTCGTTTTCAGTTTTTGAAGTTCCGGGATCTAGCTCCAGAAGCAGAGATGGAAGGGAGTCCGTGCCCTCGTCACCTATGGGAGTTGATATGGGACTGATATGTGATTCAATTAAACATTCTTTGGCCCCAAGAACATGGGCGGCGTATGCTGCTGCATGGCAGGATTGGTTGAGATTTGTTAATTCAGCTATGGTCGGTGTTAATGGGGATGATTTAAGTTATGGGTTGCTTTTTGTGGCAGGTTTGTTTAAAAGAAATTTAGCCCCTTCGTCAGTCGCTAGGATAGTATCAGGAGTTTCATTTTTTCAGAAATTACATGGTAGCCGGCCTTTGTCATCTCACTTTCAGGTTAAACAAATGCTTAAAGGTTATAAGAGGGGCCTGCCGAACATAGATAGTAGGAGGCCAATTTCTATCCCATTGTTAGGGGCGCTATGCAATACATTGCCTAGGGTGTGCTTTGATAGTTTTGAGGTTGTTCTTTTCCGCACTGCTTTTGTTTTAGCTTTTTTTGCGGCCTTACGGATCAGCGAGTTAGTTGCGGTCAACCGTAGGGTTTGTTCTGGTTTGGATTTCTCTGATGTGGCCTTGAAGGGTGATGCAGTTGAAATTTTTCTCAGGAGGTCGAAAACTGATCAATACGGGAGAGGTAGATTTATTAGATTAAATGCTTGGGGAGGTTCTGATTTATGTCCGGTTGGGGCGGTAAGGTCTTGGCTGGAGGTTCGCTCGGCCCTGAGTGGTCCGTTTTTAGTGCATAAGGATGGCTCTCCGCTCACTCGTTTCCAATTTAGTTCTGTATTAAAGAAATGTTTGGTTAAGTTGAATCTTGGCTCTTGCAAGATATCTTCCCATTCTTTCAGGATTGGCGCGGCTACAGAGGCGGCGCGGATTGGGTTGGATGAGTCAATTATTAGAAGAATTGGGCGGTGGGACTCTCATCGGGTTAAGTTATATGTTAGGCCGGATTTAATTTTATCAGTCTGAATATTTTTCTATCTTTACAGGTAGTCATATTGTGGTCTGGATTGTGGGCCACTCCTTTATTTTTTGGGCTCAGAAGAGAGCAGAGAAGAGAATTTATTCTGAGAACTTAACCTTTGATTCTTCTGACCTGCATGTGTTTTGGTGGGGTGTTAGAGGGTTGGGTTGGAAGAGTATATTGTCAGAAGTCCGTAAATTATTATTAAGATGGCCGGTTCCCAATCTTCTTGTGCTTCACCTTGGTGGGAATGACATTGGGAGATTGAAAACCTGTGAATTATTATGGGTTATGAAGAGGGATTTGGCTTTGTTGCAATGTATGCTTCCTTTGACGACTTTAGTTTTCTCTGAGATTGTCCCTCGTTTAATATGGTCAGGTAAGGAAGGTAATTTTCTGGAGAAAATCCGCAGGCGGGTTTCTTCCTCTAGTGAGCGGGTTTAGTTATAGACATATAGACCTGGAGGGCCTTGTTCCTGGGCTCTACAGATCAGACAATGTTCACCTTTCTGATGTGGGAATCGATGTATTCAATTTAGGTCTTCAGAATATTATTGAGAAATGGCTGAGGTGCTTTGGGGGGCCTCGCCTATGCTAGGCGTGGCTTGTGGGGCTGTATCGCTCAGCTGATGCTGAGTGGATCTTGGTCTATATGGATGGTTTGAAAGTGGTATTTATTGTTATGGTTTATGGTTTTAATTATTAATTAATTTATTAAATTATTTATTGGTTTTAATTTTGGTTACCCTTAATAAAGCACTTCGGCCATTTCTATTCCACTAAGAAATTGTTGTCATGGTTTTTATTTATCTAAATCACACATGGTTGAAGGGGAGTGGTGTCATTTGCCTCCATGGAGCTGTCAAAAAAAACAAGGCATGCTGGGGGTATTTATATGTGTTTGCAGTAACAGGTAAATGTAGAATATGGATCAGACCACATGTCACGCGCGTGGGAAAAATGCAATAATGCAACGCAATCACATACAAAACTGACAGCACTCGCAATCAAAATCACATGATTTTCCCTGAACACACCTTGAACGCATCCGGACAAAATCCGTGACTCCCGTGTGAAAGAGGCCTACGGCCCCTTTCACACGAGCAAGTATTCCGCACAGGTGCAATACGTGATGCGAACACACGCAACGCTGGCCCAATAGAAGTGAATGGGGCTGCTTGAAAATCGCATTGCATCCGCAAGCAAGTGCGGATGTGATACGTTTTTCACAGATGGTTGCTAAGAGATGTTGTTTGCATACCTTCAGTTTTTTATCACGAGCGTGCAAAGTGCATTAAGGCCTCATGCACACGGCCGTTGTGCGGCCATTCCGTGCATTGGGGACCGCAACATCTGTGCAGCGGGCCGGACCCATTCAACTTGAATGGATCCGTGGTCTGTCCCATTTATGACATGTCATATTTTTTTGCAGTGCGGAACAACCGAAAGAAACACCACGGAAGCACTCCGTAGTGCTTGCGGTGTTCCGTTCCGTGACTCAGTTTCACATCTCAAGAATTGCAGACCCATTCAAGTGAATGGGTCTGCATCCGTGATGCAAGGTGCACACGGCCGGCGTCCGTGGATTGCCGACCAACGGCCGTGTGCATGAGGCTTAAATCGCATTCCACCCGCGCGATAAAAACTGAACTGAACGCGATCCCATACAAAACAAAATAAACTTGTTTGCAAAATTACACACTTTTCACTGAATGCATTTACAACGCATCCGCACCTAATCCGCTTACGCTCATCTGCAGGGGCCCTAAGTAATGTGTAGCCCAAAATGGTGCGATTAAAACTTTAAACTTGTCCTGCACAAAGCAAGGCCTCATAGACCTACATTTGATGTCTCTTGGAATTCAACATTGAAAAAGGGAAAAAAAATTGCTTGGTAACTGAGGCCCCCATAGGGGGAATGGGTTAATCATTCAGTTAATCCAAGCCACCAGATTGTTTGTGCCATTGAACTGGCTGAGTATAAACCCCTCCACAATTAACCAATGGTTTGCCAAAATTGATTAAATATACAGATTGGAGGAGTTACCTAGATGGGAACTGAAACTTTAGTGTCCAATGGTTTACATCTCAGAATAATCTCTCACCCTCTGGTAACAATTGATGGATATTTAAGAATAGTCTCCATTTTTCTTTGATAGCATCCTGCTCCCTCTGTATCTTCCTTCACTTTCAGATGCCCTCGGTTTATGCAGAATTCACCCAATTGATGTTTCCCTGATACTCAACTCATTGTCCCTATCTGACTAATGCAAAACATGTTTCGTTATATATTTATAATGATTTTTGTGACTATGGATTAATTGACACTTTTATTCAATAAAAATATTTTTTATAAAAATATCTGAAAGAAATTAAAGATATTAATTAAAGATATTAATTTTAAACTGAAACAATATTTGATAAAGTTTGGTAAAGAGTGCAGTTTTCGAGATTGAGAGTAAAAACCATTGAAGAAATGTGAAAGGCAAATAATAGTAACATATACAAATACTTGCAGCGATGCATGATTTATTTTCACTGCTTTGATCTAGCATGAAACAGAGGAGACATTAGTAAGTTATACAAAAAAATACATTTCTCAAGGGTGTTTTGTATTTGCAGCCTCCAAGGTTGCTGTAACTTTTCACAATATATCTACTGAGATTTTATGCCTTGTCATAATGTTAGATACAGTAAATCTATGGGTTCAGACTATTACAAATATTTAGCTAAAAGTGTAGATGCTCGCTGTTTATCTTAGAGAATATCAAACAAAAATAAAGAGGTGACAAGATTTATTGAAATGAATAACACCTTATTGCAGTTACCTAAAGTAAAATAATAGATAATGGTTAATAATTTAATAGTTAATGTTCATTACATGGATTAATTCTAAATTAACCAGATTAGTTACAAATTTCACACAAATTTGTCTGACAAAACAAATCCAAAGCTTTTCTGATTGGCTTCGGTCAAATTATTATTATTATTTATTATTAAAGTGCCATTCATTCCATAGCGCTGTACATATGAAAAGGGGTATACATACATATTACAGACAATTACACTAAGCAAAAACAAGATGAGTTACAAACTGGTACAGAAGGTACATGGTATGGGGAGAAGGACATAGTAGGTGAGGGTGAAGTTGGTAATGCTGGTATAGAGGTAGCAGGGTCACTGGTTGTAGGCTTGTCTGAAGAGGTGGGTTTTTAGGTTTCTTTTGAAGGATTCCACTGTAGGTGAGAATCTGATATGTTGAGGTAGTGATTTCCAGAGTGTAGGGGATGCACGGGAGAAATCTTGGAGGCGATTGTGAGAAGAGGTAATAAGAGGAGAGGAGAGAAGGAGGTCTTGTGAGGATTGTAGATTTAGTGTTGAGATATATCAGGAAAGTAGCTCAGAGATGTAGGGAGGGGACAGGTTGTGGACGGCCTTGTATGTATTTGTTAGTATTTTTACCTGAATTCGCTGGGCAATGGGGATTGGCAGAGGGGAGATGCAGAGGAGTAGCAGGGTGAGAGATGGATTAGTCGGGCAGCAGAGTTGAGGATAGATTGGAGGGGTGCGTGAGTGCAAGATGGAAGGCCACAGAGGAGAATGTTGCAGTAGTCTAGGCGGGAGATGTTGAGGGCATGTAGAAGAATTTTCGCAGATTCAAAGTTAAGTAAAGCGCGGATGCAGGAGATGTTTTTGAGTTGGAGGCAGGTGGTGGAAAGGGCTTAAATGTGCAGTTGGAAGAAGAGGGCGGAATTTAAAGTCACTCCAAGGCAGCAGACTTGGTTGACCGGGGAAAGTGTGCAGCCATTGATTATGATAGATAGGTCTGTTGGGGGTTGAGCAAAATGGGGGAAAGATGGTGAATTCTGTTTTATCCATGTTAAGTTTTAGAAATCGAGAGGAGAAGAAGGATGACATAGAAGATAGACATTGTGGGATTCTGGATAATAAGGTGGTGATTAGTGTTGAGCAGACACCTAGATGTTCGGGTTCGACAGGTTCGACCCGAACTTGACCCGAACTTGATCCCGAACTCGAACCCCATTGAAGTCAATGGGGACCTTGAACTTTCGAGCACTAAAATTGCTCTAAAAAAGTCATGGAAAGGGCTAGAGGGCTGCAAATGGCAGTAAAATGTGGTTAAGAGCATGGCAAGTGGATATGGAAATAACATAAAATATGTAAAAATAAGATATAATAATCTTGATCTTGGAGGCCAAGGTCCATATGGAGTAGGAGGTTGAGGAGGCGGTGGATATGGCGGTGTAGGTGGAAGCGGCGGTAGAGGAGGAGGTAGCCTACACTGCTTTTAGGTTTTATTTTTATTTATTTATTTTTGTTTAAATTAGGGTACACCCCAAAACGAAAAGCTGTCCTCTGTGGGAGGTGTATCGTCTGTGTCCTCTGTATCCCCTCAGCCACGCACCAGTGATGGCCATAAGCTGGGGCATGTGCCACTCTGCTGTGAACACGGTTCCTCCTCCTCCATCACCTCATCCTCCACCTCGAGAACTGTGTCCTGGATGGACAATTGTGTACCTGGCGTTTGTGGGTCCAGGAACCCACCCTCGGAGCCACTTGTGAATAACTGGCCAGAAACCCTATGAAATGATCCCTCTTCCTCCTCCTCCTCCTGTGCCACATCATCTTACATCATCGCCAGAAGCGTTTTTTTCAAGAAGGCTTAGTAGTGGGATACCATGTTGGTGGAGTATTCAAAACAGCACAACAAGGAACACGTCTCGCATGGAGGCCCAGTCATTGGTGGTGAAGTGGTGCTGTTCCACAGACTCACCCATGCGTGCTGCAGCTGAAATTCCACTGTCGCCCTCTGCTGCTCGCACAGTCTGGACAGCATGTGCAAGTTGGAGTTCCACCCTGTTAGCACGTCGCATATGAGGCGGTGAATAGGAAGGCCGAAGTTACGCTGCAGCGCTGACATGCGAGCAGCAGCAGGGTGAAAACGCCGAAAGCACGCACAGACGGCCCGCACTTTCTGCAGCAGATCTGACATATCTGGGTAATTTTTAAGGAACCTCTTTACCACCAAATTCAGTACATGCGCCAGGCAAGGGATGTGCGTCAAACTGGCTACTCCCAGAGCTGCTACGAGATTTTGCCCACTATCGCACACCACCAGGCCGGGCTTGAGGTTCACTGGCACCAACCACTCATCGGTCTGTTGTTCAAGACCCGTCCACAACTCCTGGGTTTGTCCCTCAAACAGATACTGCCTGCTATTATTTACCCCTGGCTGTGCTGAAGTTGTTGGTGAAGGTGTTATGCTGACCGGATGAGGAGGTGGTAGAGGATGAGGAAGTGGAGTAGGAGGAGGAAGCAACAGGAGGCAAACTAGAGCGCCCTACAATCCTTGTGGTGAAAGGACATGCGCCAAACTGCTATCTGCCTCAGACGGAATGACAGCATTTCAAAGGCCAGTAATTTTGAAATGCTGGCATTCAGGGACAGCGATCGCGGGAGGGTAGGGTGGTACCTCCTCTTCCACTTCAGTGTTTGGGAGATGAAGAGCTGAAAGCTTCTGTGGGACATTGTTGAGATGCTTGGTGACCCAGGTGGTGGTGTTGCTGGCAGATCCTCTGTTTGCAGGGTGGCAGGTATCACTTTCACTCCAAAGGTGTATGAAGAGGCCGAGACTGCAGCAGAAGAGGAAGTAGGAGGAGTCAGAGACCTTTGTTTTTGAGGTGTCTACTTCACTGCAGCTTGTGCTTTGCACTTAGATGCCTGGTCATGCAGGTTGTGGTCAGGTTGAGAACGTTTATGCCCTGCTTCATTCTCTGATTGCACAGCGTGCAAACCACTTGTGTCTTGTCGTCAGCACATTGTCTGAAGAACTGCGACGCCAGGGAACTCCTTGGAGCTGGCTTTGGTGTGCTCGGTCCCTTGCTGTGTTGGGCAGTAGTGATGAGCGGCAGTAGTCATATTCGAATTCACGATATTTCGCTAATATTTTGTAGACTATTCGGCGAATATTCGCAAATTCGAATATTCGTTATATTCTATGAATTTTTTTACTCAAAAAATCGACAATGTAATGATTGCGTAATATGCAAATTTTCATAATGCTAATTTTTGTCGCAAATTTTTCAATTGCCGAGCAAATACATGATTCCTCCCTGCTTCTTGCTTGTGGGCCAATGAGACATAGCACTATATTGAATATATTTGTTTTTTTTCAAATATTTGTAATATTCTAAAACAAGAATATATAGCAATACAGCCAATATTCGAAAAAAAAAAACTAATGTAGAACAATCAAGCTAATATATATTTATTTTTTTATACTTGTCATTTTTTTTCCAATCTGAACTTCAGATGAGAAAAAAATTACAACTATTAGACAAATAAGATTATAGCGCTATATTAGCTAAATTGCTCTATATTTGTTTGTTTTTTCGAATATTCGCTATATATTCTTGTTTTACAATATTACGAATATTCGAAAAAACAAATATATTAGTTTTTTCGAATATTTGTAATATTCTAAAACAAGAATATATAGCAATATAGCAAATATTCGAAAAATAAAATAAAATAATACAGAGCAATTTAACCAATATAGTGCTATAATCTTTTTTTCAATAGTTGAATTTTTTTTCCAATCTGAACTTTCAGATGAGAAAAAATTACAACTATTAGACAAAAAAGATTATAGCACTATATTAGCTAAATTGCTCTACATTAGTTTTTTTTGAATATTCACTATATTGCTATATATTCTTGTTTTAGAATATTATGAATATTCGAAAAAAATAATATATTCAATATAGTGCTATATATTAGTTTTTTTGAATATTCATAATTTTTCCTATTTAAAGTCATGATTACTCCCTGCTTCTTGCTTGTGGGCCAATGAGTCATTGGCCCACAAGCAAGAAGCAGGGAGAAATCATGTTTTTACTCAGCAATTTAAAAATTTGCGATAAAAATTTGCATTACGAAAATTCTCAATAAAAAATCCTGACTATTCGAAATTACGAATATATATCACTATATTCTAAATATTCGCAAATTTTCTAATAACCTATATTCGTGATAAAAATTTGAAATTCGAATATTTGTGATCAACACTATTGGGCAGTAGCAGGCCTACTGTCTAGGGGACGGCCGCTCCGCTTTTGCACCCTGCTCCCTCTTCTGCTGTGCTGGTGTCTCTGTGCAACCACCGCCTCTTCCTCAGAACTACACAGGTCACTCGCATGACCTTGATTCCATGTGGGGTCGAGGACCTCATCATCCTCCACATCACCTTCCAGTTAATCTTCACCCCTGCCCTCCTTGTCGGTTTGTACACTTTTGAAAGCCACAGCAGTTGGCACCTGTGTTTCGTCATCATCCGAGACATGCTGCGGTGGTACTCCCATGTACTCATCTTGAAAAATAAGTGGTTGGGCATCGGTGCACTCAATCTTTTCCACTTCTGGGGCAGGTATAGGTGGATTGCCCTAGGAAACCATGCTAGCAGAGTCATCAAAAAGCAGAAGAGACTGCTGCATGACTTGGGGCTCAGACTGCTTGGCTGATTTGCAAAAGGGATGAGGTGAAAGACTGATGGACATCGGCTGCAGTGCTAACTCTTATCTTTCAGCAGTAGACTGGGTGGGAGACAATGTGAAGGAACTGGAGGCACTGTCAGCAACCCTACTATCGCCTGTACTTGTTCTGGCCTCACCATTCGTAAAGCCACATTCGTCCCGACCAAATAACGCTGAAGATTCTTTCGCCTACTCGCACCTGAGGAAGGTGTTTCACTTGTGCTTGTAGCTGGCACTAATCGACCACGTCCTATTTCTGCAAAAGGAGCTTTACCAGCAGCATCACGACTGGGGCCACGTCCCTTATTTGACGCTCTCCTCATTCTCCACAAATTTTGGATATTGCCCAAAATTGTTGTTTTTTTAAAACCCAGAATATTATTGCAGTATTTCTAGCTTGTTTTTCACACTAACACATACAGCATAGGCCCCAGATGTAGGGTGTTGCACAAAATGAGTGTTTTTTAAAACCCAGATTATTGCAGTATTTCTAGCTTGTATGTCACACTAACAAATGCAGCATAGGCTCATGATGTAGGGTATTGCCAAAAATAGGTGTTTTTTTAACCCAGAAAATTATTGAAGCATTTCAAGCTTGTCTTTCACACTGACAAATGCTGCAAAGGCACCAGATGTAGAGTATTGCCAAAACATTGGTGCTTTTTTAACCCAGAAATTTTTTGAAGTATTTCAAGCTTGTCTTTCACACTGACAAATGCTGCAAAGGCCTCAAGTGTAGGGTATTGCAAAAAATTGGTGATTTTTTTAAACCCAGAAAATTATTGAAGTATTGCAAGCTTGTATTTCACACTGACAAATGCTGTAAAGGCACTAAATGTAGGCTTTTGCCAAAAATGTTTTTATTTTTTTTAAACCCAGATTATTATTGCAGTATTTCAAGCTTGTATTTGAATGTCACAAATGCACATATGCTGTGCTGGTGCACTGAGCTTGCATAAAATGGCCTCCGCCGCCCACCTAACCAACAGACAAATAAAAGTTATTATTCTGTGTCACTGGGCTCAGGGCAGGGTGTCCACTGCACTCACAAAACTAAATCTATGTAGATTGCTGAGTTAACAAGCACTTCAGATTAAATAATCTTTCCTATTCTCTCCCTCACAGCCGCAGCATCCTATCCCTACACTAATCAGAGCAGAGTGACGTGCAGCACTACGTGACTCTGGCTTATACAGAAGCTGAGTCACATGCTGCACTGGCCAATCACAGCCATGCCATTAGTAGGCATGGCTGTGATGGCTTCTAAGGGCACAAGAGTAAAACGTTTGTTGATTGGCTGCTTTGCAGCCTTTCAAAAAGCTCCATTAAATCACCAAACACAGAACTCAAACCCAAACTTTTACTGAAAAGTTTTGGTTCGGGTCCGGGGTCCAAAAATCCTAAAGTTCAGGTTCGCTCAAGCCTACTAATTAGAGTTGAGCGAACACCTGGATGTTCGGGTTCGAGAAGTTCGGCCGAACATCCCGGAAATGTTCGGGTTCGGGATCCGAACCCGATCCGAACTTCGTCCCGAACCCGAACCCCATTGAAGTCAATGGGGACCCGAACTTTTCGGCACTAAAAAGGCTGTAAAACAGCCCAGGAAAGAGCTAGAGGGCTGCAAAAGGCAGCAACATGTAGGTAAATCCCCTGCAAACAAATGTGGATAGGGAAATGAATTAAATTAAAAATTAAATAAATAAAAATTAACCAAAATCAATTGGAGAGAGGTTCCATAGCAGAGAATCTGGCTTCCCGTCACCCACCACTGGAACAGTCCATTCTCAGATATTTAGGCCCCGGCACCCAGGCAGAGGAGAGAGGTCCCGTAACAGAGAATCTGTCTTCATGTCAGCAGAGAATTAGTCTGCATGTCATAGCAGAGAATGAGGCTTCACGTCAGCCACCACTGCAACAGTCCATTGGCATATATTTAGGCCCAGCACCCAGGCAGAGGAGGGAGGTCCCGTAACAGAGAATCTGTCTTCATGTCAGCAGAGAATTAGTCTGCATGTCATAGCAGAGAATGAGGCTTCACGTCAGCCACCACTGCAACAGTCCATTGGCATATATTTAGGCCCAGCACACACACAGGCAGAGGAGAGAGGTCCCGTAACAGAGAATCTGGCTTCATGTCAGCAGAGAATCAGTCTGCATGTCATAGCAGAGAATGAGGCTTCACGTCAGCCACCACTGCAACAGTCCATTGGCATATATTTAGGCCCAGCACACACACAGGCAGAGGAGAGAGGTCCCGAAACAGAGGATCTGGCTTCATGTCAGCAGAGAATCAGTCTGCATGTCATAGCAGAGAATCAGGCTTCACGTCAGCCACCACTGCAACAGTCCATTGTCATAAATTTAGGCCCAGCACCCAGGCAGAGGAGAGAGGTCCCGTAACAGACAATCTGGCTTCATGTCAGCAGAGAATTAGTCTGCATGTCATAGCAGAGAATGAGGCTTCACGTCAGCCACCACTGCAACAGTCCATTGGCATATATTTAGGCCCAGCACGCACACAGGCAGAGGAGAGAGGTCCCGTAACAGAGAATCTGTCTTCATGTCAGCAGAGAATTAGTCTGCATGTCATAGCAGAGAATCAGGCTTCACGTCACCCACCACTGCAACAGTCCATTGGCATATATTTAGGCCCAGCACCCAGGCAGAGGAGGGAGGTCCCGTAACAGAGAATCTGTCTTCATGTCAGCAGAGAATTAGTCTGCATGTCATAGCAGAGAATGAGGCTTCACGTCAGCCACCACTGCAACAGTCCATTGGCATATATTTAGGCCCAGCACACACACAGGCAGAGGAGAGAGGTCCCGTAACAGACAATCTGGCTTCATGTCAGCAGAGAATTAGTCTGCATGTCATAGCAGAGAATGAGGCTTCACGTCAGCCACCACTGCAACAGTCCATTGGCATATATTTAGGCCCAGCACCCAGGCAGAGGAGGGAGGTCCCGTAACAGAGAATCTGTCTTCATGTCAGCAGAGAATTAGTCTGCATGTCATAGCAGAGAATGAGGCTTCACGTCACCCACCACTGCAACAGTCCATTGGCATATATTTAGGCCTAGCACACAGGCAGAGCAGAGAGGTCCCGTAACAGACAATCTGGCTTCATGACAGCAGAGAATCAGTCTGCATGTCATAGCAGAGAATGAGGCTTCACGTCACCCACCACTGCAACAGTCCATTGGCATATATTTAGGCCTAGCACACAGGCAGAGCAGAGAGGTCCCGTAACAGACGATCTGGCTTCATGTCAGCAGAGAATCAGTCTGCATGTCATAGCAGAGAATGAGGCTTCACGTCAGCCACCACTGCAACAGTCCATTGGCATATATTTAGGCCCAGCACCCAGGCAGAGGAGGGAGGTCCCGTAACAGAGAATCTGTCTTCATGTCAGCAGAGAATTAGTCTGCATGTCATAGCAGAGAATGAGGCTTCACGTCAGCCACCACTGCAACAGTCCATTGGCATATATTTAGGCCCAGCACACACACAGGCAGAGGAGAGAGGTCCCGTAACAGAGAATCTGTCTTCATGTCAGCAGAGAATTAGTCTGCATGTCATAGCAGAGAATCAGGCTTCACGTCACCCACCACTGCAACAGTCCATTGGCATATATTTAGGCCCAGCACCCAGGCAGAGGAGGGAGGTCCCGTAACAGAGAATCTGTCTTCATGTCAGCAGAGAATTAGTCTGCATGTCATAGCAGAGAATGAGGCTTCACGTCAGCCACCACTGCAACAGTCCATTGGCATATATTTAGGCCCAGCACACACACAGGCAGAGGAGAGAGGTCCCGTAACAGAGAATCTGTCTTCATGTCAGCAGAGAATTAGTCTGCATGTCATAGCAGAGAATGAGGCTTCACGTCAGCCACCACTGCAACAGTCCATTGGCATATATTTAGGCCCAGCACACACACAGGCAGAGGAGAGAGGTCCCGTAACAGACAATCTGGCTTCATGTCAGCAGAGAATTAGTCTGCATGTCATAGCAGAGAATGAGGCTTCACGTCACCCACCACTGCAACAGTCCATTGGCATATATTTAGGCCCAGCACCCAGGCAGAGGAGGGAGGTCCCGTAACAGAGAATCTGTCTTCATGTCAGCAGAGAATTAGTCTGCATGTCATAGCAGAGAATGAGGCTTCACGTCAGCCACCACTGCAACAGTCCATTGGCATATATTTAGGCCCAGCACACACACAGGCAGAGGAGAGAGGTCCCGTAACAGAGGATCTGGCTTCATGTCAGCAGAGAATCAGTCTGCATGTCATAGCAGAGAATCAGGCTTCACGTCAGCCACCACTGCAACAGTCCATTGGCATATATTTAGGCCTAGCACACAGGCAGAGGAGAGAGGTCCCGTAACAGACAATCTGGCTTCATGTCAGCAGAGAATCAGTCTGCATGTCATAGCAGAGAATGAGGCTTCACGTCAGCCACCACTGCAACAGTCCATTGTCATAAATTTAGGCCCAGCACCCAGGCAGAGGAGGGAGGTCCCGTAACAGACAATCTGGCTTCATGTCAGCAGAGAATTAGTCTGCATGTCATAGCAGAGAATCAGGCTTCATGTCAGCCACCACTGCAACAGTCCATTGGCATATATTTAGGCCTAGCACACAGGCAGAGGAGAGGTTCATTCAACTTTGGGTAGCATCGCAATATAATGGTAAAATGAAAATAAAAATAGGATTGAATGAGGAAGTGCCCTGGAGTCCAATAATATATGGTTATGGGGAGGTAGTTAATGTCTAATCTGGACAAGGGACGGACAGGTCCTGTGGGATCCATGCCTGGTTCATTTTTATGAACGTCAGCTTGTCCACATTGGCTGTAGACAGGCGGCTGCGTTTGTCTGTAATGACGCCCCCTGCCGTGCTGAATACACGTTCAGACAAAACGCTGGCTGCCGGGCAGGCCAGCACCTCCAAGGCATAAAAGGCTAGCTCTGGCCACGTGGACAATTTAGAGACCCAGAAGTTGAATGGGGCCGAACCATCAGTCAGTACGTGGAGGGGTGTGCACACGTACTGTTCCACCATGTTAGTGAAATGTTGCCTCCTGCTAACACGTTGCGTATCAGGTGGTGGTGCAGTTAGCTGTGGCGTGTTGACAAAAGTTTTCCACATCTCTGCCATGCTAACCCTGCCCTCAGAGGAGCTGGCCGTGACACAGCTGCCTTGGCGACCTCTTGCTCCTCCTCTGCCTTGGCCTTGGGCTTCCACTTGTTCCCCTGTGACATTTGGGAATGCTCTCAGTAGCGCGTCTACCAACGTGCGCTTGTACTCGCGCATCTTCCTATCACGCTCCAGTGCAGGAAGTAAGGTGGGCACATTGTCTTTGTAGCGTGGATCCAGCAGGGTGGCAACCCAGTAGTCCGCACAGGTTAAAATGTGGGCAACTCTGCTGTCGTTGCGCAGGCACTGCAGCATGTAGTCGCTCATGTGTGCCAGGCTGCCCAGGGATAAGGACAAGCTGTCCTCTGTGGGAGGCGTATCGTCATCGTCCTGCCTTTCCCCCCAGCCACGCACCAGTGATGGACCCGAGCTGCGTTGGGTGCCACCCCGCTGTGACCATGCTTCATCCTCATCCTCCTCCACCTCCTCCTCATCCTCGTCCTCCTCGTCCTCCAGTAGTGGGCCCTGGCTGGCCACATTTGTACCTGGCCTCTGCTGTTGCCAAAAACCTCCCTCTGAGTCACTTCGAAGAGACTGGCCTGAAAGTGCTAAAAATGACCCCTCTTCCTCCTCCTCCTCCTCCTCCTGGGCCACCTCCTCTTCCATCATCGCCCTAAGTGTTTTCTCAAGGAGACATAGAAGTGGTATTGTAACGCTGATAACGGTGTCATCGCCACTGGCCATGTTGGTGGAGTACTCGAAACAGCGCAACAGGGCACACAGGTCTCGCATGGAGGCCCAGTCATTGGTGGTGAAGTGGTGCTGTTCTGTAGTGCGACTGACCCGTGCGTGCTGCAGCTGAAACTCCACTATGGCCTGCTGCTGCTCGCACAGTCTGTCCAGCATGTGCAAGGTGGAGTTCCACCTGGTGGGCACGTCGCATATGAGGCGGTGAGCGGGAAGGCCGAAGTTACGCTGTAGCGCAGACAGGCGAGCAGCAGCAGGATGTGAACGCCGGAAGCGCGAACAGACGGCCCGCACTTTATGCAGCAGCTCTGACATGTCGGGGTAGTTGTGAATGAACTTCTGCACCACCAAATTCAGCACATGCGCCAAGCAAGGGATGTGCGTCAAATTGGCTAGTCCCAGAGCTGCAACGAGATTTCGCCCATTATCACACACCACCAGGCCGGGCTTGAGGCTCACCGGCAGCAACCACTCGTCGGTCTGTTGTTCTATACCCCGCCACAACTCCTGTGCGGTGTGGGGCCTGTCCCCCAAACATATGAGTTTCAGAATGGCCTGCTGACGTTTACCCCGGGCTGTGCTGAAGTTGGTGGTGAAGGTGTGTGGCTGACTGGATGAGCAGGTGGAAGAAGAGGAGGAGGAAGCCGAGAAGGAGGAGGTGGCAACAGGAGGCAAAGAATGTTGCCCTGCGATCCTTGGCGGCGGAAGGACGTGCGCCAAACAGCTCTCCGCCTGGGGCCCAGCTGCCACTACATTTACCCAGTGTGCAGTTAGGGAGATATAGCGTCCCTGGCCGTGCTTACTGGTCCACGTATCTGTGGTTAGGTGGACCTTGCCACAGATGGCGTTGCGCAGTGCACACTTGATTTTATCGGATACTTGGTTGTGCAGGGAAGGCACGGCTCTCTTGGAGAAGTAGTGCCGGCTGGGAACAACATACTGTGGGACAGCAAGCGACATGAGCTGTTTGAAGCTGTCTGTGTCCACCAGCCTAAATGACAGCATTTCATAGGCCAGTAGTTTAGAAATGCTGGCATTCAGGGCCAGGGATCGAGGGTGGCTAGGTGGGAATTTACGCTTTCTATCAAATGTTTGTGAGATGGAGAGCTGAACGCTGGCGTGTGACATGGTTGAGACGCTTGGTGACGGAGGTGGTGGTGGTGGTGTTGGTGGTACATCCCCTGTTTGCTGGGCGGCAGGTGCCAACGTTCCTCCAGAGGCGGAGGAAGAGGCCGAGGCGGCAGCAGCAGAAGAGGCCGAGGCGGCAGCAGCAGAAGAGGTAGCAGGGGGAGCCTGAGTTACTTCCTTGGTTTTAAGGTGTTTACTCCATTGCAGTTCATGCTTTGCATGCAGGTGCCTGGTCATGCAGGTTGTGCTCAGGTTCAGAACGTTAATGCCTCGCTTCAGGCTCTGATGGCACAGCGTGCAAACCACTCGGGTCTTGTCGTCAGCACATTGTTTGAAGAAGTGCCATGCCAGGGAACTCCTTGAAGCTGCCTTTGGGGTGCTCGGTCCCAGATGGCGGCGGTCAGTAGCAGGCGGAGTCTCTTGGCGGCGGGTGTTCTGCTTTTGCCCACTGCTCCCTCTTTTGCTACGCTGTTGGCTCGGTCTCACCACTGCCTCTTCCTCCGAACTGTGAAAGTCAGTGGCACGACCTTCATTCCATGTGGGGTCTAGGACCTCATCGTCCCCTGCATCGTCTTCCACCCAGTCTTGATCCCTGACCTCCTGTTCAGTCTGCACACTGCAGAAAGACGCAGCAGTTGGCACCTGTGTTTCGTCATCATCAGAGACATGCTGAGGTGGTATTCCCATGTCCTCATCATCAGGAAACATAAGTGGTTGTGCGTCAGTGCATTCTATGTCTTTCACCGCTGGGGAAGGGCTAGGTGGATGCCCTTGGGAAACCCTGCCAGCGGAGTCTTCAAACAGCATAAGAGACTGCTGCATAACTTGAGGCTGAGACAGTTTCCCTGGTATGCATGGGGGTGATGTGACAGACTGATGGGGTTGGTTTTCAGGCGCCATCTGTGCGCTTTCTGCAGAAGACTGGGTGGGAGATAATGTGAACGTGCTGGATCCACTGTCGGCCACCCAATTGACTAATGCCTGTACCTGCTCAGGCCTTACCATCCTTAGAACGGCATTGGGCCCCACCATATATCGCTGTAAATTCTGGCGGCTACTGGGACCTGAGGTAGTTGGTACACTAGGACGTGTGGATGTGGCAGAACGGCCACGTCCTCTCCCAGCACCAGAGGGTCCACTAACACCACCACGACCATGTCCACATCCGCGTCCCTTACTAGATGTTTTTCTCATTGTTATGGTTCACCACAACAACAAATATATTATTTGGCCCAATGTATTGTATTCAAATTCAGCGGGATATAAATTTGAGGCCTAGTATTTAGGCGCTGGGTGACCGGTATGGATTTAGTGACAGAATTAGACTTGGAAATGCACAGAAGCGTGTGTGTGAAGTTATTCTGAATGACCCTATGTGCACCTTGAATATTATATACCCTTTTAGGGATAGATTTCAAATAGCTCTGATATAGCAGAAACCACTAAATTATGAAATTGCTAAATTGGGAATTGTATTTCAACCCAGAACAAAAAATGTGCTTTGACGGACACTAAATAACTTTCCCAGCCACAACAGGACAGCGTTAACGAGAGATTTAGCAGGATATAAATTTGAGGCCTAGTATTTAGGCGCTGGGTGACAGGTATGGGTTTAGTGACAGAATTAGACTTGGAAATACACAGTAGCGGGTGTGTGTGAAGTTATTCTGAATGACCCAATGTGCACCTTGAATATTATATACCCTTTTAGGGATAGATTTCAAATAGCTCTGATATAGCAGAAACCACTAAATTATGAAATTGTTAAATTGGGAATTGTATTTAAACCCAGAACAAAAAATGTGCTTTGACGGACACTAAATAACTTTCCCAGCCACAACAGGACAACGTTAACGAGAGATTTAGCAGGATATAAATTTGAGGCCTAGTATTTAGGCGCTGGGTGACAGGTATGGGTTTAGTGACAGAATTAGACTTAGAAATACACAGTAGCGGGTGTGTGTGAAGTTATTCTGAATGACCCAATGTGCACCTTGAATATTATATACCCTTTTAGGGATAGATTTCAAATAGCTCTGATATAGCAGAAACCACTAAATTATGAAATTGCTAAATTGGGAATTGTATTTCAACCCAGAACAAGAAATGTGCTTGAACGGACACTAAATAACTCGCCCAGCTACAGCACTAAGGACAGATTTAGCGGGATATAAATTTGAGACCTAGTATTTAGGCGCTGGGTGACAGGTATGGGTTTAGTGCCAGAATTAGACTTGGAAATACACAGTAGCGGGTGTGTGTGAAGTTATTCTGAATGACCCAATGTGCACCTTGAATATTATATACCCTTTTAGGGATAGATTTCAAATAGCTCTGATATAGCAGAAACCACTAAATTATGAAATTGCTAAATTGGGAATTGTATTTCAACCCAGAACAAGAAATGTGCTTGAACGGACACTAAATAACTCGCCCAGCTACAGCACTAGGGACAGATTTAGCTGGATATAAATTTGAGGCCTAGTATTTAGGCGCTGGGTGACCGGTATGGATTTAGTGACAGAATTAGACTTGGAAATGCACAGAAGCGTGTGTGTGAAGTTATTCTGAATGACCCTATGTGCACCTTGAATATTATATACCCTTTTAGGGATAGATTTCAAATAGCTCTGATATAGCAGAAACCACTAAATTATGAAATTGCTAAATTGGGAATTGTATTTCAACCCAGAACAAGAAATGTGCTTGAACGGACACTAAATAACTCGCCCAGCTACAGCACTAGGGACAGATTTAGCTGGATATAAATTTGAGGCCTAGTATTTAGGCGCTGGGTGACCGGTATGGATTTAGTGACAGAATTAGACTTGGAAATGCACAGAAGCGTGTGTGTGAAGTTATTCTGAATGACCCTATGTGCACCTTGAATATTATATACCCTTTTAGGGATAGATTTCAAATAGCTCTGATATAGCAGAAACCACTAAATTATGAAATTGCTAAATTGGGAATTGTATTTCAACCCAGAACAAGAAATGTGCTTGAACGGACACTAAATAACTCGCCCAGCTACAGCACTAAGGACAGATTTAGCGGGATATAAATTTGAGGCCTAGTATTTAGGCGCTGGGTGACAGGTATGGGTTTAGTGCCAGAATTAGACTTGGAAATACACAGTAGCGGGTGTGTGTGAAGTTATTCTGAATGACCCAATGTGCACCTTGAATATTATATACCCTTTTAGGGATAGATTTCAAATAGCTCTGATATAGCAGAAACCACTAAATTATGAAATTGCTAAATTGGGAATTGTATTTCAACCCAGAACAAGAAATGTGCTTGAACGGACACTAAATAACTCGCCCAGCTACAGCACTAAGGACAGATTTAGCGGGATATAAATTTGAGGCCTAGTATTTAGGCGCTGGGTGACAGGTATGGGTTTAGTGCCAGAATTAGACTTGGAAATACACAGTAGCGGGTGTGTGTGAAGTTATTCTGAATGACCCAATGTGCACCTTGAATATTATATACCCTTTTAGGGATAGATTTCAAATAGCTCTGATATAGCAGAAACCACTAAATTATGAAATTGCTAAATTGGGAATTGTATTTCAACCCAGAACAAGAAATGTGCTTGAACGGACACTAAATAACTCGCCCAGCTACAGCACTAAGGACAGATTTAGCGGGATATAAATTTGAGGCCTAGTATTTAGGCGCTGGGTGACAGGTATGGGTTTAGTGCCAGAATTAGACTTGGAAATACACAGTAGCGGGTGTGTGTGAAGTTATTCTGAATGACCCAATGTGCACCTTGAATATTATATACCCTTTTAGGGATAGATTTCAAATAGCTCTGATATAGCAGAAACCACTAAATTATGAAATTGCTAAATTGGGAATTGTATTTCAACCCAGAACAAGAAATGTGCTTGAACGGACACTAAATAACTCGCCCAGCTACAGCACTAAGGACAGATTTAGCGGGATATAAATTTGAGGCCTAGTATTTAGGCGCTGGGTGACAGGTATGGGTTTAGTGCCAGAATTAGACTTGGAAATACACAGTAGCGGGTGTGTGTGAAGTTATTCTGAATGACCCAATGTGCACCTTGAATATTATATACCCTTTTAGGGATAGATTTCAAATAGCTCTGATATAGCAGAAACCACTAAATTATGAAATTGCTAAATTGGGAATTGTATTTCAACCCAGAACAAGAAATGTGCTTGAACGGACACTAAATAACTCGCCCAGCTACAGCACTAAGGACAGATTTAGCGGGATATAAATTTGAGGCCTAGTATTTAGGCGCTGGGTGACAGGTATGGGTTTAGTGCCAGAATTAGACTTGGAAATACACAGTAGCGGGTGTGTGTGAAGTTATTCTGAATGACCCAATGTGCACCTTGAATATTATATACCCTTTTAGGGATAGATTTCAAATAGCTCTGATATAGCAGAAACCACTAAATTATGAAATTGCTAAATTGGGAATTGTATTTCAACCCAGAACAAGAAATGTGCTTGAACGGACACTAAATAACTCGCCCAGCTACAGCACTAAGGACAGATTTAGCGGGATATAAATTTGAGGCCTAGTATTTAGGCGCTGGGTGACAGGTATGGGTTTAGTGCCAGAATTAGACTTGGAAATACACAGTAGCGGGTGTGTGTGAAGTTATTCTGAATGACCCAATGTGCACCTTGAATATTATATACCCTTTTAGGGATAGATTTCAAATAGCTCTGATATAGCAGAAACCACTAAATTATGAAATTGCTAAATTGGGAATTGTATTTCAACCCAGAACAAGAAATGTGCTTGAACGGACACTAAATAACTCGCCCAGCTACAGCACTAGGGACAGATTTAGCTGGATATAAATTTGAGGCCTAGTATTTAGGCGCTGCGTGACAGGTATGGGTTTAGTGACAGAATTAGACTTGGAAATACACAGTAGCGGGTGTGTGTGAAGTTATTCTGAATGACCCAATGTGCACCTTGAATATTATATACCCTTTTAGGGATAGATTTCAAATAGCTCTGATATAGCAGAAACCACTAAATTATGAAATTGCTAAATTGGGAATTGTATTTCAACCCAGAACAAGAAATGTGCTTGAACGGACACTAAATAACTCGCCCAGCTACAGCACTAGGGACAGATTTAGCTGGATATAAATTTGAGGCCTAGTATTTAGGCGCTGGGTGACCGGTATGGATTTAGTGACAGAATTAGACTGGGATATGGCCAAAAAATAAACAGACTATTGCTGGTTAAATGCACTTGGTGTGACAGCTTCACCCTGATGTAGGCTTTAGCCAAAAAACAACCACACCATTGAGGGTTAAATGCACTTGGTGACAGGCGCAGCTTGCCCCTGATTTAGTATATGGCCAAAAAATGAACAGACTATTGCTGGTTAAATGCACTTGGTGTGACAGCTTCACCCTGATGTAGGCTTTAGCCAAAAAACAACCACACCATTGAGGGTTAAATGCACTTGGTGACAGGCGCAGCTTGCCCCTGATTTTGTATATGGCCAAAAAATGAACAGACTATTGCTGGTTAAATGCACTTGGTGTGACAGCTTCACCCTGATGTAGGCTTTAGCCAAAAAACAACCACACCATTGAGGGTTAAATGCACTTGGTCGCAGCTTGTGCTGGCGCACCACAAGACACAAAATGGCCGCCGATCACCCCAGAAAAATGTGACTGACAAACGGTCTGTGCAGCCTAAAAACAGTGAGCAATTGAGGATCAGCAGCTCAATGATCCACAGCTGCAGATCGATCAGTTAATCAAGTCCTTTGGAGGAGTTAATCTGCCTAATCTCGCCCTACTGTCGCAGCCGCAACCTCTCCCTACGCTAATCAGAGCAGAGTGACGGGCGGCGCTATGTGACTCCAGCTTAAATAGAGGCTGGGTCACATGGTGCTCTGGCCAATCACAGCCATGCCAATAGTAGGCATGGCTGTGATGGCCTCTTGGGGCAAGTAGTATGACGCTTGTTGATTGGCTGCTTTGCAGCCTTTCAAAAAGCGCCAAGAAAGCGTCACAAAAGCGCGAAGAAAGCGACGAACACCGAACCCGAACCCGGACTTTTACGAAAATGTCCGGGTTCGGGTCCGTGTCACGGACACCCCAAAATTCGGTACGAACCCGAACTATACAGTTCGAGTTCGCTCATCCCTACTACTAATAAGCCATTATTTTTCAACTAATACACCATAAAAAAGGCTAAACGGCAAGTAATATTTTTTTTCCACTAATAAACCCCAAAAAAGCTGTAATTTTGTCATTCACTGCTGAACAGCCAATAAGCCCTTTTTTTTCCACTGATACAACCCCAAAATGCTTTAGAACATATAGCTTCACCACACAAGGGGTAATAAGATGTACAATTATTTCCTAGTAATAAACCCTGTTAATGGCTGTATCACGCAGCACTTGCAGCCTAATAACAAGCAAGGTTTGCTTGAATTACAGAGGTATCATCTATTGCAAACCTGAAAGCAGCAGTATAATAGCAATTTGTATCCCCAGATAGCGCAGCAAGGTGTACAGCTCCTATCACTCGGGCGGTACCCTCCTCTTTTGGACCCTGTTCTGCTTTTATAGTGTCAAATAATTCCTCCCATTTCTTTCCCTACAGCAAAATTAACGTTTTTAAGTCCTTTCTACCACTTTCCCTAGCACCAGCTGACATGTCTCCCTGCACTAAGTACAGTACACTGGAAAATGGCTGACTCCAAGATGGCTTAGGCTATTTATAGGCTATTTATAGGGCTGTGACATCATAGGGCTGGCTGCTGATTGGCAGTATGCATGCCATTTTGGGTGATTCCTCCTTCCCAGAGCTCTTTGCTCTATGTCCAAATACGTGCAGCTGCCGAAATTCGGATTTGATGTGAAACAAATTTTTCCTGAAATTCTGATCAAATTCCACTTCAATCTTTTTCAATTTGCTCATTTCTATTGCTGTACTTTATTTACTTTTTAAGAAAAGGTAGCTCTTGTTTGATTTTTTATGAGTGGGGTAATATTTGTTCCAGTTTTATTTTTTTTTAAATCATATGCTTGTTTCTTCTAGCATTTTTTCAAATAGACAAGTCCTGGCTGCTTAACTCTTCTGCTGGCAAGTTTCCTTTCTTCCTAAGAGCCCGGTTGACTCCTTACCTTCTCAGTATTCAAATGAAAATACTGAGAAGCTGCTCCTTTTTTGTCATTTGCTACTGGCACCTGCTGCAAGGGCCAAGTGATAAAATCAATTAAAGAATAAGTTATAAAACTAATGATTCAAAATTCTGCTGGAACAAGAGAGCTCTGCTCAAAAAGACTCAAAGTAGTTTGAAAAAAATAAAAACTCCCACTTAAGGACTATAATAACGCAATTAATCAAAATAATATTGTATTATCTTGTATCTACAAAGCTGCACAATAAATTTATTTTATGAAAATAAATTGCAATTACAATGCAAGGGCAATATTACATTATGACTGAAAATATGTTCATATTTCTATCTTAAAAGTAACTTTTAATTAATCTTCATACAAGTTTTTTTGTGCAAGAAAAACTTTTGTAATTCTATATACAGATAGAGCAGAGCAGAATGTGTCCACATGTGTCCTTAGGCATAGCTTGCTTTCACATATGATATGCTACATGTTGCTTTCTTTTTTTTCTTTTTAAAACTTGTTAGTATTGGGAAAATAAATTACTCCTCCATCCACATGACGAGGAGTTTGAATTAAAGCGGTTATCCTATGACTAATGTAAAAAATTTAAATCAGAGATCATATATTATATGACAATCTCTTTCTAACAAAGCTAGAACCAGCCCTGATGTATCTCACATGGATCCAGAGAACTCCCCATTTATTGATCCGCTAGATTAATTTCAAGCTGACAGCTCAAGGGGAGCGTCTTTTCAGCTGCAGCTAATAGGGCATGCCTCAGCTCTCCTTATCACAGCTCAGAAGGCAGTTGAAGGATGAAACTGAGCATGTGCGGCCTTCTCAGTGAGCAGGACAAAGAAATAAGAAAAAGAACAAACAGTAGGTGGTGCTATGCAGATACATTTTATTGAATAACTCAGCAGCTATACTAAATGTTTAATTGCATGCAATAACAAAAGTATTCACATCCAGGGGCTGGTTTGAAAACTGTAGAATATTTTTCGTGGAACAACCCCTTTAACTGCCTCCGGACCATGTAACGCACGGATGCGTCCGGGAGGCGGTCGATTGATTCCTCCTGGACGAATCCGTGCGTCATCTCGCGAGACGTGAGATTTAAGACTGAGCCGGCCCGCGCATGCGCATCGCGGGCCGGCAAATGAACAAGCACAATTTCGTCACCAGCCTGCCAGCCAATGATCGTGGCTGGCAGGCTGGCGATTTTTAAAATGACAAATCACAAGCCATCTAACACATCATATTAGCGCCCAGCCCACCGCACCGCAGTCACTTATTCGCTGATTAGCGTATCGCTAATCAGCATTTGTACTTTTATAGTTTCTGTAAGTGATCAAAACTGATCACAGTCAGATCTATAATAGTATTAGTGTCACATTAGCTCGCCCTCCACCCAAAACGCAGTGTTTGCCCGATCAGGCCTGATCGGTCGCCCACACGTGCATTCACCCACGCCCGCCCAGCCGCAGTGACCAAAAATACATTTTTTTTGATCACTGCACAATCACTTCACAAGCGCTGCGGCGATAAAAACAAATCAGTTTTGATATTTTTTTATCAACCGCAACGGCCTCCGGTACTTCGCTAGCCTCCCATTTGTAAGACAGGCTTGCTTTTTTTCTTGGGTAGTCTCAGGGAATACCCCTAAATTTAGTAGCCCAAATGTCAAACAGGGGGTATTCTTCTGAAGAGGCCTACAGGCTTCTGACCCAGTCGGATGAGGAATGGGAACCCTCATCTGATGAATCTAGCGGGTCAGAATATGAACCTGTAGAAAGCAGTGGCAGTCTGACTCAAAGTTCGGACGAGGAGGTTGAGGTCCCTGATAGCACCAGGCGTACTCGGCCCCGTGTCGCTAGACCACAGGTTGCGCAGAATCCGCTTCAAGGGCAGCAGAGTGGGGCTGGCGCTGTCGGATTACGTGGTGAGGCATACACCAGCAGCGCAGCCCATCCTGGACCTAGTACCAGCACTGCCATACAACATGGTGAAGTGGCGAGCACCAGAAGGGCAGTTGAAGCTGGTACGGTGGCACGTGCAGTAGTTACCCCGTCGCAGCCACCGCACAGACAGGCCCGTAGAGCCCCTAGAATCCCTGAGGTGCTGGCAAACCCTGATTGGCAGTCCCCAACTTCAGCCGCACCTGTAGTTCCCCCTTTCACCGCCCAGTCTGGAGTTCGGGTTGAGAAAGCTCAGATCGGTTCGGCCCTGGGATTTTTTTAGCTGTTCTTGACTGCAGAGCTCTTGGACTTAGTTGTGGCAGAAACAAATCGGTATGCCACTGAATTTATATCCGCCAACCCGGGAAGCTTTTATGCCCAGCCTTTCCGGTGGAAACCAGTCCAAGTTTCCGAAATAAAAAAATTTCTGGGCCTTCTCCTCAACTTGGGTCTAACCAAAAAGCATGAATTGCGGTCATATTGGTCCACAAACCAAATTCATCACATGCCCATGTTCTCTGCTGCCATGTCCAGGACACGATTTGAGACCATCCTGTGTTTCCTGCACTTTAGCGACAACACCAACTCCCGTCCCAGAGGCCACCTAGCTTTTGACCGGCTCTGCAAAATTCGGCCCCTTATAGACCACCAGAAATTTGCAGATTTTGCAACATCTGCGTAGACGAGTCCCTAATACATTTTACCGGGCGCCTTGGCTTCAAACAATACATCCCACGCAAGCGCACCCGGTATGGGGTCAAATTGTCTAAGCTCTGTGAAAGGGCCACAGGCTATACCCACAAATTTTGTGTCTATGAGGGAAAAGATCAGACCCTGGAGCCAGTCGGTTGCCCTGACTACCTGGGGAGCAGTGGGAAGACAGTCTGGGACTTGGTGTCACCCTTATTTGGCAAGGGGTACCATCTTTATGTGGACAATTTCTACACAAGTGTGGCCCTCTTCAGGCATTTGTTTCTAGAACAGATTGGCTGCTGTGGCACCGCGCGAACTAGTCACGCGGGCTTCCCCCAACGGCTCGTTACCACCCACAGTGCAAGGAGGGAGAGGGCTGCCTTGTGTAACCAAGAACTGCTCATGGTGAAATGGAGAGACAAGCATGACGTTTACATGCTCTCCTCCATTCACGCAGACACGACAATCCAAATTGAGCGAGCAACCCGTGTCAATGAAAAGCCCCTCTCAGTCCACGACTATAACCTTCACATGGGGGCGGTGGACTTCAATGACCAGATGTTGTCTCCGTATTTAGTTTCCCGACGCACCAGACGCTGGTATAACTAGGTGTCTGTATATTTAATTCAATTGGCTCTGTATAATAGTTTTGTTCTCTACAGTAAGGCTGGGAGAACAGGATCCTTCCTCAAATTTCAGGAAGAGATCATCGAGAACCTCCTGTATCCAGGAGGTTCCGTGGCCTCATCCACCAGTGTAGTTAGCCGTCTACACGAGCGACATTTCCCCAATGTCGTTGCTGGTACCTCAACCCAACCGTCACCCCGAAAAAGATGTTGTGTCTGTAGCAGGAGTGGAATAAGGCGTGACACCCGCTATTTCTGTCCTGACTGCCCTGACCACCCTGCCCTATGCTTGTGTTTCCGGAAGTACCACACACAGGTACACCTAGCATAGGGATCACATCTCACCAGGACAGGCACACAGGGCTATTAGGGCCCATTCACACACAGAGCTGCTGCAAACCTCTCCTTTCACCTGGGACAAAGTGCATAATGCACTTCGCCACATCTTTGGGCGATTTGCGCTTTGCACATTGTCCCATGGGGAAGGAGAGGTATGTCTGGTAAAAAAAAACAAGCAAAAAAAAAAAAACACCAGTAAGCAAAAAAGTTAACATTCAGTTCCAAAAGTTAAATGAAGTATATATGTTCTGTTCAAAGGTTATTATAAAGTTAATAAAATTATTGCGTTGTGGCCTGGTTTTTTCTTTTTTGTTTTGTTTTTTTTACCTTCCAGGTGGACCAACCGATTGACTAGCTGCAGCACTGATGTGCATTCTGACAGAAGCATTGCGCTGCTGTCAGATTACACACAAGTCGGTGTATGCAGCGCTGCAAGACAAGATTTCTCCTCTGCAGTAAAAGATACGTTTGCCGAGGCATACGAGCTGAGGAGGTGGCGGTGTTCATATGCTTTGACAAACACTTTGTATAAAAAAAAAATACAAAAAAAATCCCGGCAATGATTTATTCATCCACATTGATTGATGTGAATGGAGAAATCTGGTTTGCCAGGGCATACGAGCTAAGTGGGTATGGATGTTGGGCGGAGCTCCTATGTCCTGGCAGACGCCTTTCCCCTCCTTTTTTTTTGGCAGAGATTTTTTCATCCACATTGTTCGATGCGAATGAAGAAATCTGTGCCATTCATTTTTTTCTTTCAGCCCAGAGGCTGAACGGAAAAAAAAAAATCTCATTACCTGTATGCTCCATATAAGGAGAATAGCAGAAACTCCTAATGCTGGCCATACATGTAATGATTGCGGAGACCCTCAAATACCAGGGCGGTACAAACACCCCACAAATGACCCCATTTTGGAAAGTAGACACCCCAAGGTATTCGCTGAAGGGCATATTGAGTCAATGAAAGATTTACATTTTTTGTCCCAAGTTAGCGGAAAGTGAGACTTTGTGAGAAAAAAAAAAAATCAATTTCCGCTAACTTATGCCAAAGAAAAAAAAAATTCTGTGAACTCGCCAGGCCCCTCATTGAATACCTTGGGGTGTCTTCATTCCAAAATGGGGTCACATGTGGGGTATTTATACTGCCCTGGCTTTTTAGGGGCCCTAAAGCATGAGAAGATGTCTGGGATCCAAATGTCTAAAAATGCCCTCCTAAAAGGAATTAGGGCACCTTTGCGCATCTAGGCTGCAAATGTGCATTATTAGTGCTGATTTGCACAATTGTGAAAATAATGACTGGAGATCGCAAATTCTAGAATTTTGCAAATTTATTGCAAATAGTATGTAAAAAATTCATGAAAAATCGTGAAAACAAATATTGCCTATGTTGCTCATCACTAGTCACTACTACCACAAACAAGATAGCTATGATGTCTGCAGACTCCTCCTGAACCCTCTCCTCAAGGCAGTTCAAACACTAACCCTAAGTTCAGACCTGAGCGTTTTACAGCACGTCCCTACGCGCTGTAAAACGCTCAACAAGGAGAAACCAATGATTCCCTATGGGAATGGTTCTCACCTGAACGTTTTACAGCACGTACGATCGCGCTGTAAAACGCCCAACACTCAAAAAAGTTCCTGAGCTTCTTTGAGGCGTTTTGTCGCGCGTTCCCGTACATAGACTTTCGGGAACGTGCTACAATGTGTGTTCGCTTGTCTCTGTATGTGCGATTGTAAACGCCCGTACAATCGCACATACAGTGCGCTCAGGTCTGAACCCAGGGTAACTCCTCTCACACAAGTTTCACAGTGACACTCTCTTGGCTATCTGCAGTAGGGTGTGGTGGGGTTTTCTTGAAACTTCTTAGGAAAAAAGAAAGCAGTGAAAAAGTGAAGACTGAGAGGACTCCAATGAAAGCCTTTTTTGGGGCTGCCAGGAGGAGGAGCAGGAGGAATGTTGTGACCTCTTGCTCCACGGCAAGGTGTCATCTCTACATCATCCAACTGTGACAGAAAGGAGGACTGAACCAACCATTTCATAATCTCATCCTCTTTCTCCTCAATAATAATGTCATGCCTTTCAAAAGCAATGTACAATTTTGGCCTACTACTACTACTGCTTTTCGCTGGATAGCTGGTGCTGCTTCTACCCACATTCTCGCTCTAGATCTTTTGTTTGAAACCTTTCCATATCCCTGACTTTTTTGGACCGAAATGTACACAATCACATAAAGTGTGGAACGGTTTGCCAATCTGTTTTCTGGAACTTAAAGACATGGAGGAGCATTATGATTAGAGTTGAGCGAACACCTGGATGTTCGGGTTCGAGAAGTTCGGCCGAACTTCCCGGAAATGTTCGGGTTCGGGATCCGAACCCGATCCGAACTTCGTCCCGAACCCGAACCCCATTGAAGTCAATGGGGACCCGAACTTTTCGGCACTAAAACGGCTGTAAAACAGCACAGGAAAGGGCTAGAGGGCTGCAAAAGGCAGCAACATGTAGGTAAATCCCCTGCAAACAAATGTGGATAGGGAAATGAATAAAAATAAAAATTAAATAAATAAAAATTAACCAAAATCAATTGGAGAGAGGTCCCATAGCAGAGAATCTGGCTTCCCGTCACCCACCACTGGAACAGTCCATTCTCAGATATTTAGACCCCGGCACCCAGGCAGAGGAGAGAGGTCCCGTAACAGAGGATCTGACTTCATGTCAGCAGAGAATCAGTCTGCATGTCATAGCAGAGAATCAGGCTTCACGTCACCCACCACTGCAACAGTCCATTGTCATAAATTTAGGCCCAGCACCCAGGCAGAGGAGAGAGGTCCCGTAACAGAGGATCTGGCTTCATGTCAGCAGAGAATTAGTCTGCCTGTTTAATAGCAGAGAATGAGGCTTCACGTCAGCCACCACTGCAACAGTCCATTGGCATATATTTAGGCCCAGCACCCAGGCAGAGGAGAGAGGTCCCGTAACAGACAATCTGGCTTCATGTCAGCAGAGAATCAGTCTTCATGTCATAGCAGAGAATCAGGCTTCACGTCACCCACCACTGTAAGAGTCCATTTTCATAAATTTAGGCCCAGCACCCAGGCAGAGGAGAGAGGTCCCGTAACAGAGGATCTGGCTTCATGTCAGCAGAGAATTAGTCTGCATGTCATAGCAGAGAATCAGGCTTCAAGTCACCCACCACTGCAACAGTCCATTGTCATAAATTTAGGCCCAGCACCCAGGCAGAGGAGAGAGGTCCCGTAACAGAGGATCTGGCTTCATGTCAGCAGAGAATTAGTCTGCATGTCATAGCAGAGAATGAGGCTTCACGTCAGCCACCACTGCAACAGTCCATTGGCATATATTTAGGCCCAGCACCCAGGCAGAGGAGAGAGGTCCCGTAACAGACAATCTGGCTTCATGTCAGCAGAGAATCAGTCTTCATGTCATAGCAGAGAATCAGGCTTCACGTCACCCACCACTGTAAGAGTCCATTTTCATAAATTTAGGCCCAGCACCCAGGCAGAGGAGAGAGGTCCCGTAACAGAGGATCTGGCTTCATGTCAGCAGAGAATCAGTCTGCATGTCATAGCAGAGAATCAGGCTTCACGTCACCCACCACTGCAACAGTCCATTGTCATAAATTTAGGCCCAGCACCCAGGCAGAGGAGAGAGGTCCCGTAACAGACAATCTGGCTTCATGTCAGCAGAGAATTAGTCTGCATGTCATAGCAGAGAATGAGGCTTCACGTCAGCCACCACTGCAACAGTTCATTGGCATATATTTAGGCCCAGCACCCAGGCAGAGGAGAGAGGTCCCGTAACAGAGGATCTGGCTTCATGTCAACAGAGAATCAGTCTGCATGTCTTAGCAGAGAATCAGGCTTCACGTCACCCACCACTGCAACAGTCCATTGTCATAAATTTAGGCCCAGCACCCAGGCAGAGGAGAGAGGTCCCGTAACAGACAATCTGGCTTCATGTCAGCAGAGAATTAGTCTGCATGTCATAGCAGAGAATGAGGCTTCACGTCAGCCACCACTGCAACAGTTCATTGGCATATATTTAGGCCCAGCACCCAGGCAGAGGAGAGAGGTCCCGTAACAGAGGATCTGGCTTCATGTCAACAGAGAATCAGTCTGCATGTCATAGCAGAGAATCAGGCTTCACGTCACCCACCACTGCAACAGTCCATTGTCATAAATTTAGGCCCAGCACCCAGGCAGAGGAGAGAGGTCCCGTAACAGACAATCTGGCTTCATGTCAGCAGAGAATTAGTCTGCATGTCATAGCAGAGAATGAGGCTTCACGTCAGCCACCACTGCAACAGTCCATTGGCAGATATTTAGGCCCATTACCCAGGCAGAGGAGAGAGGTCCCGTAACAGACAATCTGGCTTCATGTCAGCAGAGAATCAGTCTTCATATCATAGCAGAGAATCAGGCTTCACGTCAGCCACCAGTGCAACAGTCCATTGGCATATATTTAGGCCCAGCACACAGGCAGAGGAGAGAGGTCCCGTAACAGAGGATCTGGCTTCATGTCAGCAGAGAATTAGTCTGCATGTCATAGCAGAGAATGAGGCTTCACGTCAGCCACCACTGCAACAGTCCATTGGCATATATTTAGGCCCAGCACCCAGGCAGAGGAGAGAGGTCCCGTAACAGAGGATCTGGCTTCATGTCAGCAGAGAATTAGTCTGCATGTCATAGCAGAGAATGAGGCTTCACGTCAGCCACCACTGCAACAGTCCATTGGCATATATTTAGGCCTAGCACCCAGGCAGAGGAGAGAGGTCCCGTAACAGACAATCTGGCTTCATGTCAGCAGAGAATCAGTCTTCATGTCATAGCAGAGAATCAGGCTTCACGTCACCCACCTCTGTAAGAGTCCATTTTCATAAATTTAGGTCCAGCATCCAGGCAGAGGAGAGAGGTCCCGTAACAGAGGATCTGGCTTCATGTCAGCAGAGAATCAGTCTGCATGTCATAGCAGAGAATCAGGCTTCACGTCACCCACCACTGCAACAGTCCATTGTCATAAATTTAGGTCCAGCACCCAGGCAGAGGAGAGAGGTCCCGTAACAGAGGATCAGGCTTCATGTCAGCAGAGAATTAGTCTGCATGTCATAGCAGAGAATGAGGCTTCACGTCAGCCACCACTGCAACAGTCCATTGGCATATATTTAGGCCCAGCACCCAGGCAGAGGAGAGAGGTCCCGTAACAGACAATCTGGCTTCATGTCAGCAGAGAATCAGTCTTCATTAGGGATGAGCGAACTCGAACTGTATAGTTCGGGTTCGTACCGAATTTTGGGGTGTCCGTGACACGGACCCGAACCCGGACATTTTCGTAAAAGTCCGGGTTCGGGTTCGGTGTTCGTCGCTTTCTTCGCGCTTTTGTGACGCTTTCTTGGCGCTTTTTGAAAGGCTGCAAAGCAGCCAATCAACAAGCGTCATACTACTTGCCCCAAGAGGCCATCACAGCCATGCCTACTATTGGCATGGCTGTGATTGGCCAGAGCACCATGTGACCCAGCCTCTATTTAAGCTGGAGTCACATAGCGCCGCCCGTCACTCTGCTCTGATTAGCGTAGGGAGAGGTTGCGGCTGCGACAGTAGGGCGAGATTAGGCAGATTAACTCCTCCAAAGGACTTGATTAACTGATCGATCTGCAGCTGTGGATCATTGAGCTGCTGATCCTCAATTGCTCACTGTTTTTAGGCTGCACAGACCGTTTGTCAGTCACATTTTTCTGGGGTGATCGGCGGCCATTTTGTGTCTTGTGGTGCGCCAGCACAAGCTGCGACCAAGTGCATTTAACCCTCAATGGTGTGGTTGTTTTTTGGCTAAAGCCTACATCAGGGTGAAGCTGTCACACCAAGTGCATTTAACCAGCAATAGTCTGTTCATTTTTTGGCCATATACTAAATCAGGGGCAAGCTGCGCCTGTCACCAAGTGCATTTAACCCTCAATGGTGTGGTTGTTTTTTGGCTAAAGCCTACATCAGGGTGAAGCTGTCACACCAAGTGCATTTAACCAGCAATAGTCTGTTTATTTTTTGGCCATATCCCAGTCTAATTCTGTCACTAAATCCATACCGGTCACCCAGCGCCTAAATACTAGGCCTCAAATTTATATCCAGCTAAATCTGTCCCTAGTGCTGTAGCTGGGCGAGTTATTTAGTGTCCGTTCAAGCACATTTCTTGTTCTGGGTTGAAATACAATTCCCAATTTAGCAATTTCATAATTTAGTGGTTTCTGCTATATCAGAGCTATTTGAAATCTATCCCTAAAAGGGTATATAATATTCAAGGTGCACATTGGGTCATTCAGAATAACTTCACACACACCCGCTACTGTGTATTTCCAAGTCTAATTCTGGCACTAAACCCATACCTGTCACCCAGCGCCTAAATACTAGGCCTCAAATTTATATCCCGCTAAATCTGTCCTTAGTGCTGTAGCTGGGCGAGTTATTTAGTGTCCGTTCAAGCACATTTCTTGTTCTGGGTTGAAATACAATTCCCAATTTAGCAATTTCATAATTTAGTGGTTTCTGCTATATCAGAGCTATTTGAAATCTATCCCTAAAAGGGTATATAATATTCAAGGTGCACATTGGGTCATTCAGAATAACTTCACACACACCCGCTACTGTGTATTTCCAAGTCTAATTCTGTCACTAAACCCATACCTGTCACCCAGCGCCTAAATACTAGGCCTCAAATTTATATCCTGCTAAATCTCTCGTTAACGCTGTCCTGTTGTGGCTGGGAAAGTTATTTAGTGTCCGTCAAAGCACATTTTTTGTTCTGGGTTGAAATACAATTCCCAATTTAGCAATTTCATAATTTAGTGGTTTCTGCTATATCAGAGCTATTTGAAATCTATCCCTAAAAGGGTATATAATATTCAAGGTGCACATAGGGTCATTCAGAATAACTTCACACACACGCTTCTGTGCATTTCCAAGTCTAATTCTGTCACTAAATCCATACCGGTCACCCAGCGCCTAAATACTAGGCCTCAAATTTATATCCAGCTAAATCTGTCCCTAGTGCTGTAGCTGGGCGAGTTATTTAGTGTCCGTTCAAGCACATTTCTTGTTCTGGGTTGAAATACAATTCCCAATTTAGCAATTTCATAATTTAGTGGTTTCTGCTATATCAGAGCTATTTGAAATCTATCCCTAAAAGGGTATATAATATTCAAGGTGCACATAGGGTCATTCAGAATAACTTCACACACACGCTTCTGTGCATTTCCAAGTCTAATTCTGTCACTAAATCCATACCGGTCACCCAGCGCCTAAATACTAGGCCTCAAATTTATATCCAGCTAAATCTGTCCCTAGTGCTGTAGCTGGGCGAGTTATTTAGTGTCCGTTCAAGCACATTTCTTGTTCTGGGTTGAAATACAATTCCCAATTTAGCAATTTCATAATTTAGTGGTTTCTGCTATATCAGAGCTATTTGAAATCTATCCCTAAAAGGGTATATAATATTCAAGGTGCACATAGGGTCATTCAGAATAACTTCACACACACGCTTCTGTGCATTTCCAAGTCTAATTCTGTCACTAAATCCATACCGGTCACCCAGCGCCTAAATACTAGGCCTCAAATTTATATCCAGCTAAATCTGTCCCTAGTGCTGTAGCTGGGCGAGTTATTTAGTGTCCGTTCAAGCACATTTCTTGTTCTGGGTTGAAATACAATTCCCAATTTAGCAATTTCATAATTTAGTGGTTTCTGCTATATCAGAGCTATTTGAAATCTATCCCTAAAAGGGTATATAATATTCAAGGTGCACATTGGGTCATTCAGAATAACTTCACACACACCCGCTACTGTGTATTTCCAAGTCTAATTCTGTCACTAAACCCATACCTGTCACCCAGCGCCTAAATACTAGGCCTCAAATTTATATCCTGCTAAATCTCTCGTTAACGCTGTCCTGTTGTGGCTGGGAAAGTTATTTAGTGTCCGTCAAAGCACATTTTTTGTTCTGGGTTGAAATACAATTCCCAATTTAGCAATTTCATAATTTAGTGGTTTCTGCTATATCAGAGCTATTTGAAATCTATCCCTAAAAGGGTATATAATATTCAAGGTGCACATAGGGTCATTCAGAATAACTTCACACACACGCTTCTGTGCATTTCCAAGTCTAATTCTGTCACTAAATCCATACCGGTCACCCAGCGCCTAAATACTAGGCCTCAAATTTATATCCAGCTAAATCTGTCCCTAGTGCTGTAGCTGGGCGAGTTATTTAGTGTCCGTTCAAGCACATTTCTTGTTCTGGGTTGAAATACAATTCCCAATTTAGCAATTTCATAATTTAGTGGTTTCTGCTATATCAGAGCTATTTGAAATCTATCCCTAAAAGGGTATATAATATTCAAGGTGCACATAGGGTCATTCAGAATAACTTCACACACACGCTTCTGTGCATTTCCAAGTCTAATTCTGTCACTAAATCCATACCGGTCACCCAGCGCCTAAATACTAGGCCTCAAATTTATATCCAGCTAAATCTGTCCCTAGTGCTGTAGCTGGGCGAGTTATTTAGTGTCCGTTCAAGCACATTTCTTGTTCTGGGTTGAAATACAATTCCCAATTTAGCAATTTCATAATTTAGTGGTTTCTGCTATATCAGAGCTATTTGAAATCTATCCCTAAAAGGGTATATAATATTCAAGGTGCACATAGGGTCATTCAGAATAACTTCACACACACGCTTCTGTGCATTTCCAAGTCTAATTCTGTCACTAAATCCATACCGGTCACCCAGCGCCTAAATACTAGGCCTCAAATTTATATCCAGCTAAATCTGTCCCTAGTGCTGTAGCTGGGCGAGTTATTTAGTGTCCGTTCAAGCACATTTCTTGTTCTGGGTTGAAATACAATTCCCAATTTAGCAATTTCATAATTTAGTGGTTTCTGCTATATCAGAGCTATTTGAAATCTATCCCTAAAAGGGTATATAATATTCAAGGTGCACATTGGGTCATTCAGAATAACTTCACACACACCCGCTACTGTGTATTTCCAAGTCTAATTCTGGCACTAAACCCATACCTGTCACCCAGCGCCTAAATACTAGGTCTCAAATTTATATCCCGCTAAATCTGTCCTTAGTGCTGTAGCTGGGCGAGTTATTTAGTGTCCGTTCAAGCACATTTCTTGTTCTGGGTTGAAATACAATTCCCAATTTAGCAATTTCATAATTTAGTGGTTTCTGCTATATCAGAGCTATTTGAAATCTATCCCTAAAAGGGTATATAATATTCAAGGTGCACATTGGGTCATTCAGAATAACTTCACACACACCCGCTACTGTGTATTTCCACGTCTAATTCTGGCACTAAACCCATACCTGTCACCCAGCGCCTAAATACTAGGTCTCAAATTTATATCCCGCTAAATCTGTCCTTAGTGCTGTAGCTGGGCGAGTTATTTAGTGTCCGTTCAAGCACATTTCTTGTTCTGGGTTGAAATACAATTCCCAATTTAGCAATTTCATAATTTTGTGGTTTCTGCTATATCAGAGCTATTTGAAATCTATCCCTAAAAGGGTATATAATATTCAAGGTGCACATTGGGTCATTCAGAATAACTTCACACACACCCGCTACTGTGTATTTCTAAGTCTAATTCTGTCACTAAACCCATACCTGTCACCCAGCGCCTAAATACTAGGCCTCAAATTTATATCCTGCTAAATCTCTCGTTAACGCTGTCCTGTTGTGGCTGGGAAAGTTATTTAGTGTCCGTCAAAGCACATTTTTTGTTCTGGGTTTAAATACAATTCCCAATTTAACAATTTCATAATTTAGTGGTTTCTGCTATATCAGAGCTATTTGAAATCTATCCCTAAAAGGGTATATAATATTCAAGGTGCACATTGGGTCATTCAGAATAACTTCACACACACCCGCTACTGTGTATTTCCAAGTCTAATTCTGTCACTAAACCCATACCTGTCACCCAGCGCCTAAATACTAGGCCTCAAATTTATATCCTGCTAAATCTCTCGTTAACGCTGTCCTGTTGTGGCTGGGAAAGTTATTTAGTGTCCGTCAAAGCACATTTTTTGTTCTGGGTTGAAATACAATTCCCAATTTAGCAATTTCATAATTTAGTGGTTTCTGCTATATCAGAGCTATTTGAAATCTATCCCTAAAAGGGTATATAATATTCAAGGTGCACATAGGGTCATTCAGAATAACTTCACACACACGCTTCTGTGCATTTCCAAGTCTAATTCTGTCACTAAATCCATACCGGTCACCCAGCGCCTAAATACTAGGCCTCAAATTTATATCCAGCTAAATCTGTCCCTAGTGCTGTAGCTGGGCGAGTTATTTAGTGTCCGTTCAAGCACATTTCTTGTTCTGGGTTGAAATACAATTCCCAATTTAGCAATTTCATAATTTAGTGGTTTCTGCTATATCAGAGCTATTTGAAATCTATCCCTAAAAGGGTATATAATATTCAAGGTGCACATAGGGTCATTCAGAATAACTTCACACACACGCTTCTGTGCATTTCCAAGTCTAATTCTGTCACTAAATCCATACCGGTCACCCAGCGCCTAAATACTAGGCCTCAAATTTATATCCCGCTGAATTTGAATACAATACATTGGGCCAAATAATATATTTGTTGTTGTGGTGAACCATAACAATGAGAAAAACATCTAGTAAGGGACGCGGACGTGGACATGGTCGTGGTGGTGTTAGTGGACCCTCTGGTGCTGGGAGAGGACGTGGCCGTTCTGCCACATCCACACGTCCTAGTGTACCAACTACCTCAGGTCCCAGTAGCCGCCAGAATTTACAGCGATATATGGTGGGGCCCAATGCCGTTCTAAGGATGGTAAGGCCTGAGCAGGTACAGGCATTAGTCAATTGGGTGGCCGACAGTGGATCCAGCACGTTCACATTATCTCCCACCCAGTCTTCTGCAGAAAGCGCACAGATGGCGCCTGAAAACCAACCCCATCAGTCTGTCACATCACCCCCATGCATACCAGGGAAACTGTCTCAGCCTCAAGTTATGCAGCAGTCTCTTATGCTGTTTGAAGACTCCGCTGGCAGGGTTTCCCAAGGGCATCCACCTAGCCCTTCCCCAGCGGTGAAAGACATAGAATGCACTGACGCACAACCACTTATGTTTCCTGATGATGAGGACATGGGAATACCACCTCAGCATGTCTCTGATGATGACGAAACACAGGTGCCAACTGCTGCGTCTTTCTGCAGTGTGCAGACTGAACAGGAGGTCAGGGATCAAGACTGGGTGGAAGACGATGCAGGGGACGATGAGGTCCTAGACCCCACATGGAATGAAGGTCGTGCCACTGACTTTCACAGTTCGGAGGAAGAGGCAGTGGTGAGACCGAGCCAACAGCGTAGCAAAAGAGGGAGCAGTGGGCAAAAGCAGAACACCCGCCGCCAAGAGACTCCGCCTGCTACTGACCGCCGCCATCTGGGACCGAGCACCCCAAAGGCAGCTTCAAGGAGTTCCCTGGCATGGCACTTCTTCAAACAATGTGCTGACGACAAGACCCGAGTGGTTTGCACGCTGTGCCATCAGAGCCTGAAGCGAGGCATTAACGTTCTGAACCTGAGCACAACCTGCATGACCAGGCACCTGCATGCAAAGCATGAACTGCAATGGAGTAAACACCTTAAAACCAAGGAAGTAACTCAGGCTCCCCCTGCTACCTCTTCTGCTGCTGCCGCCTCGGCCTCTTCTGCTGCTGCCGCCTCGGCCTCTTCTTCCGCCTCTGGAGGAACGTTGGCACCTGCCGCCCAGCAAACAGGGGTTGTACCACCAACACCACCACCACCACCTCCGTCACCAAGCGTCTCAACCATGTCACACGCCAGCGTTCAGCTCTCCATCTCACAAACATTTGATAGAAAGCGTAAATTCCCACCTAGCCACCCTCGATCCCTGGCCCTGAATGCCAGCATTTCTAAACTACTGGCCTATGAAATGCTGTCATTTAGGCTGGTGGACACAGACAGCTTCAAACAGCTCATGTCGCTTGCTGTCCCACAGTATGTTGTTCCCAGCCGGCACTACTTCTCCAAGAGAGCCGTGCCTTCCCTGCACAACCAAGTATCCGATAAAATCAAGTGTGCACTGCGCAACGCCATCTGTGGCAAGGTCCACCTAACCACAGATACGTGGACCAGTAAGCACGGCCAGGGACGCTATATCTCCCTAACTGCACACTGGGTAAATGTAGTGGCAGCTGGGCCCCAGGCGGAGAGCTGTTTGGCGCACGTCCTTCCGCTGCCAAGGATCGCAGGGCAACATTCTTTGCCTCCTGTTGCCACCTCCTCCTTCTCGGCTTCCTCCTCCTCTTCTTCCACCTGCTCATCCAGTCAGCCACACACCTTCACCACCAACTTCAGCACAGCCCGGGGTAAACGTCAGCAGGCCATTCTGAAACTCATATGTTTGGGGGACAGGCCCCACACCGCACAGGAGTTGTGGCGGGGTATAGAACAACAGACCGACGAGTGGTTGCTGCCGGTGAGCCTCAAGCCCGGCCTGGTGGTGTGTGATAATGGGCGAAATCTCGTTGCAGCTCTGGGACTAGCCAATTTGACGCACATCCCTTGCTTGGCGCATGTGCTGAATTTGGTGGTGCAGAAGTTCATTCACAACTACCCCGACATGTCAGAGCTGCTGCATAAAGTGCGGGCCGTCTGTTCGCGCTTCCGGCGTTCACATCCTGCTGCTGCTCGCCTGTCTGCGCTACAGCGTAACTTCGGCCTTCCCGCTCACCGCCTCATATGCGACGTGCCCACCAGGTGGAACTCCACCTTGCACATGCTGGACAGACTGTGCGAGCAGCAGCAGGCCATAGTGGAGTTTCAGCTGCAGCACGCACGGGTCAGTCGCACTACAGAACAGCACCACTTCACCACCAATGACTGGGCCTCCATGCGAGACCTGTGTGCCCTGTTGCGCTGTTTCGAGTACTCCACCAACATGGCCAGTGGCGATGACACCGTTATCAGCGTTACAATACCACTTCTATGTCTCCTTGAGAAAACACTTAGGGCGATGATGGAAGAGGAGGTGGCCCAGGAGGAGGAGGAGGAGGAGGAGGAAGAGGGGTCATTTTTAGCACTTTCAGGCCAGTCTCTTCGAAGTGACTCAGAGGGAGGTTTTTGGCAACAGCAGAGGCCAGGTACAAATGTGGCCAGCCAGGGCCCACTACTGGAGGACGAGGAGGACGAGGATGAGGAGGAGGTGGAGGAGGATGAGGATGAAGCATGGTCACAGCGGGGTGGCACCCAACGCAGCTCGGGTCCATCACTGGTGCGTGGCTGGGGGGAAAGGCAGGACGATGACGATACGCCTCCCACAGAGGACAGCTTGTCCTTATCCCTGGGCAGCCTGGCACACATGAGCGACTACATGCTGCAGTGCCTGCGCAACGACAGCAGAGTTGCCCACATTTTAACCTGTGCGGACTACTGGGTTGCCACCCTGCTGGATCCAAGCTACAAAGACAATGTGCCCACCTTACTTCCTGCACTGGAGCGTGATAGGAAGATGCGCGAGTACAAGCGCACGTTGGTAGACGCGCTACTGAGAGCATTCCCAAATGTCACAGGGGAACAAGTGGAAGCCCAAGGCCAAGGCAGAGGAGGAGCAAGAGGTCGCCAAGGCAGCTGTGTCACGGCCAGCTCCTCTGAGGGCAGGGTTAGCATGGCAGAGATGTGGAAAACTTTTGTCAACACGCCACAGCTAACTGCACCACCACCTGATACGCAACGTGTTAGCAGGAGGCAACATTTCACTAACATGGTGGAACAGTACGTGTGCACACCCCTCCACGTACTGACTGATGGTTCGGCCCCATTCAACTTCTGGGTCTCTAAATTGTCCACGTGGCCAGAGCTAGCCTTTTATGCCTTGGAGGTGCTGGCCTGCCCGGCAGCCAGCGTTTTGTCCGAACGTGTATTCAGCACGGCAGGGGGCGTCATTACAGACAAACGCAGCCGCCTGTCTACAGCCAATGTGGACAAGCTGACGTTCATAAAAATGAACCAGGCATGGATCCCACAGGACCTGTCCGTCCCTTGTCCAGATTAGACATTAACTACCTCCCCATAACCATATATTATTGGACTCCAGGGCACTTCCTCATTCAATCCTATTTTTATTTTCATTTTACCATTATATTGCGATGCTACCCAAAGTTGAATGAACCTCTCCTCTGCCTGTGTGCTAGGCCTAAATATATGCCAATGGACTGTTGCAGTGGTGGCTGACATGAAGCCTGATTCTCTGCTATGACATGCAGACTAATTCTCTGCTGACATGAAGCCAGATTGTCTGTTACGGGACCTCCCTCCTCTGCCTGGGTGCTGGGCCTAAATTTATGACAATGGACTGTTGCAGTGGTGGCTGACGTGAAGCCTCATTCTCTGCTATGACATGCAGACTGATTCTCTGCTGACATGAAGCCAGATTGTCTGTTACGGGACCTCTCTCCTCTGCCTGTGTGCTAGGCCTAAATATATGCCAATGGACTGTTGCAGTGGTGGCTGACGTGAAGCCTGATTCTCTGCTATGACATGCAGACTGATTCTCTGCTGACATGAAGCCAGATCCTCTGTTACGGGACCTCTCTCCTCTGCCTGTGTGTGTGCTGGGCCTAAATATATGCCAATGGACTGTTGCAGTGGTGGCTGACGTGAAGCCTCATTCTCTGCTATGACATGCAGACTAATTCTCTGCTGACATGAAGACAGATTCTCTGTTACGGGACCTCCCTCCTCTGCCTGGGTGCTGGGCCTAAATATATGCCAATGGACTGTTGCAGTGGTGGGTGACGTGAAGCCTCATTCTCTGCTATGACATGCAGACTAATTCTCTGCTGACATGAAGCCAGATTGTCTGTTACGGGACCTCTCTCCTCTGCCTGTGTGTGTGCTGGGCCTAAATATATGCCAATGGACTGTTGCAGTGGTGGCTGACGTGAAGCCTCATTCTCTGCTATGACATGCAGACTAATTCTCTGCTGACATGAAGACAGATTCTCTGTTACGGGACCTCTCTCCTCTGCCTGTGTGTGTGCTGGGCCTAAATATATGCCAATGGACTGTTGCAGTGGTGGCTGACGTGAAGCCTCATTCTCTGCTATGACATGCAGACTAATTCTCTGCTGACATGAAGACAGATTCTCTGTTACGGGACCTCCCTCCTCTGCCTGGGTGCTGGGCCTAAATATATGCCAATGGACTGTTGCAGTGGTGGGTGACGTGAAGCCTGATTCTCTGCTATGACATGCAGACTAATTCTCTGCTGACATGAAGACAGATTCTCTGTTACGGGACCTCTCTCCTCTGCCTGTGTGTGTGCTGGGCCTAAATATATGCCAATGGACTGTTGCAGTGGTGGCTGACGTGAAGCCTCATTCTCTGCTATGACATGCAGACTAATTCTCTGCTGACATGAAGACAGATTCTCTGTTACGGGACCTCCCTCCTCTGCCTGGGTGCTGGGCCTAAATATATGCCAATGGACTGTTGCAGTGGTGGCTGACGTGAAGCCTCATTCTCTGCTATGACATGCAGACTGATTCTCTGCTGACATGAAGCCAGATCGTCTGTTACGGGACCTCTCTGCTCTGCCTGTGTGCTAGGCCTAAATATATGCCAATGGACTGTTGCAGTGGTGGGTGACGTGAAGCCTCATTCTCTGCTATGACATGCAGACTGATTCTCTGCTGACATGAAGCCAGATTGTCTGTTACGGGACCTCTCTCCTCTGCCTGTGTGCTAGGCCTAAATATATGCCAATGGACTGTTGCAGTGGTGGGTGACGTGAAGCCTCATTCTCTGCTATGACATGCAGACTGATTCTCTGCTGACATGAAGACAGATTCTCTGTTACGGGACCTCCCTCCTCTGCCTGGGTGCTGGGCCTAAATATATGCCAATGGACTGTTGCAGTGGTGGCTGACATGAAGCCTGATTCTCTGCTATGACATGCAGACTAATTCTCTGCTGACATGAAGCCAGATTGTCTGTTACGGGACCTCTCTCCTCTGCCTGGGTGCTGGGCCTAAATTTATGACAATGGACTGTTGCAGTGGTGGCTGACGTGAAGCCTGATTCTCTGCTATGACATGCAAACTGATTCTCTGCTGACATGAAGCCAGATTGTCTGTTACGGGACCTCTCTGCTCTGCCTGTGTGCTAGGCCTAAATATATGCCAATGGACTGTTGCAGTGGTGGCTGACGTGAAGCCTCATTCTCTGCTATGACATGCAGACTGATTCTCTGCTGACATGAAGCCAGATTCTCTGTTACGGGACCTCTCTCCTCTGCCTGTGTGTGTGCTGGGCCTAAATATATGCCAATGGACTGTTGCAGTGGTGGCTGACGTGAAGCCTCATTCTCTGCTATGACATGCAGACTAATTCTCTGCTGACATGAAGACAGATTCTCTGTTACGGGACCTCCCTCCTCTGCCTGGGTGCTGGGCCTAAATATATGCCAATGGACTGTTGCAGTGGTGGCTGACGTGAATCCTCATTCTCTGCTATGACATGCAGACTAATTCTCTGCTGACATGAAGACAGATTCTCTGTTACGGGACCTCTCTCCTCTGCCTGGGTGCCGGGGCCTAAATATCTGAGAATGGACTGTTCCAGTGGTGGGTGACGGGAAGCCAGATTCTCTGCTATGGAACCTCTCTCCAATTGATTTTGGTTAATTTTTATTTATTTAATTTTTAATTTAATTCATTTCCCTATCCACATTTGTTTGCAGGGGATTTACCTACATGTTGCTGCCTTTTGCAGCCCTCTAGCTCTTTCCTGGGCTGTTTTACAGCCTTTTTAGTGCCGAAAAGTTCGGGTCCCCATTGACTTCAATGGGGTTCGGGTTCGGGACGAAGTTCGGATCGGGTTCGGATCCCGAACCCGAACATTTCCGGGATGTTCGGCTGAACTTCTCGAACCCGAACATCCAGGTGTTCGCTCAACTCTAGTCTTCATGTCATAGCAGAGAATCAGGCTTCACGTCACCCACCACTGTAAGAGTCCATTTTCATAAATTTAGGCCCAGCACCCAGGCAGAGGAGAGAGGTCCCGTAACAGAGGATCTGGCTTCATGTCAGCAGAGAATTAGTCTGCATGTCATAGCAGAGAATGAGGCTTCACGTCAGCCACCACTGCAACAGTCCATTGGCATATATTTAGGCCCAGCACCCAGGCAGAGGAGAGAGGTCCCGTAACAGACAATCTGGCTTCATGTCAGCAGAGAATCAGTCTTCATGTCATAGCAGAGAATCAGGCTTCACGTCACCCACCACTGTAAGAGTCCATTTTCATAAATTTAGGCCCAGCACCCAGGCAGAGGAGAGAGGTCCCGTAACAGAGGATCTGGCTTCATGTCAGCAGAGAATCAGTCTGCATGTCATAGCAGAGAATCAGGCTTCACGTCACCCACCACTGCAACAGTCCATTGTCATAAATTTAGGCCCAGCACCCAGGCAGAGGAGAGAGGTCCCGTAACAGAGGATCTGGCTTCATGTCAGCAGAGAATTAGTCTGCATGTCATAGCAGAGAATGAGGCTTCACGTCAGCCACCACTGCAACAGTCCATTGGCATATATTTAGGCCCAGCACCCAGGCAGAGGAGAGAGGTCCCGTAACAGACAATCTGGCTTCATGTCAGCAGAGAATCAGTCTTCATGTCATAGCAGAGAATCAGGCTTCACGTCACCCACCACTGTAAGAGTCCATTTTCATAAATTTAGGCCCAGCACCCAGGCAGAGGAGAGAGGTCCCGTAACAGAGGATCTGGCTTCATGTCAGCAGAGAATTAGTCTGCATGTCATAGCAGAGAATGAGGCTTCACGTCAGCCACCACTGCAACAGTCCATTGGCATATATTTAGGCCCAGCACCCAGGCAGAGGAGAGAGGTCCCGTAACAGACAATCTGGCTTCATGTCAGCAGAGAATCAGTCTTCATGTCATAGCAGAGAATCAGGCTTCACGTCACCCACCACTGTAAGAGTCCATTTTCATAAATTTAGGCCCAGCACCCAGGCAGAGGAGAGAGGTCCCGTAACAGAGGATCTGGCTTCATGTCAGCAGAGAATCAGTCTGCATGTCATAGCAGAGAATCAGGCTTCACGTCACCCACCACTGCAACAGTCCATTGTCATAAATTTAGGCCCAGCACCCAGGCAGAGGAGAGAGGTCCCGTAACAGACAATCTGGCTTCATGTCAGCAGAGAATTAGTCTGCATGTCATAGCAGAGAATGAGGCTTCACGTCAGCCACCACTGCAACAGTTCATTGGCATATATTTAGGCCCAGCACCCAGGCAGAGGAGAGAGGTCCCGTAACAGAGGATCTGGCTTCATGTCAGCAGAGAATCAGTCTGCATGTCATAGCAGAGAATCAGGCTTCACGTCACCCACCACTGCAACAGTCCATTGTCATAAATTTAGGCCCAGCACCCAGGCAGAGGAGAGAGGTCCCGTAACAGACAATCTGGCTTCATGTCAGCAGAGAATTAGTCTGCATGTCATAGCAGAGAATGAGGCTTCACGTCAGCCACCACTGCAACAGTCCATTGGCAGATATTTAGGCCCATTACCCAGGCAGAGGAGAGAGGTCCCGTAACAGACAATCTGGCTTCATGTCAGCAGAGAATCAGTCTTCATATCATAGCAGAGAATCAGGCTTCACGTCAGCCACCAGTGCAACAGTCCATTGGCATATATTTCGGCCCAGCACACAGGCAGAGGAAAGAGGTCCCGTAACAGAGGATCTGGCTTCATGTCAGCAGAGAATTAGTCTGCATGTCATAGCAGAGAATGAGGCTTCACGTCAGCCACCACTGCAACAGTCCATTGGCATATATTTAGGCCCAGCACCCAGGCAGAGGAGAGAGGTCCCGTAACAGAGGATCTGGCTTCATGTCAGCAGAGAATCAGTCTGCATGTCATAGCAGAGAATGAGGCTTCACGTCAGCCACCACTGCAACAGTCCATTGGCATATATTTAGGCCCAGCACCCAGGCAGAGGAGAGAGGTCCCGTAACAGACAATCTGGCTTCATGTCAGCAGAGAATCAGTCTTCATGTCATAGCAGAGAATCAGGCTTCACGTCACCCACCACTGTAAGAGTCCATTTTCATAAATTTAGGCCCAGCACCCAGGCAGAGGAGAGAGGTCCCGTAACAGAGGATCTGGCTTCATGTCAGCAGAGAATCAGTCTGCATGTCATAGCAGAGAATCAGGCTTCACGTCACCCACCACTGCAACAGTCCATTGTCATAAATTTAGGCCCAGCACCCAGGCAGAGGTGAGAGGTCCCGTAACAGACAATCTGGCTTCATGTCAGCAGAGAATTAGTCTGCATGTCATAGCAGAGAATGAGGCTTCACGTCAGCCACCACTGCAACAGTCCATTGGCATATATTTAGGCCCAGCACCCAGGCAGAGGAGAGAGGTCCCGTAACAGACAATCTGGCTTCATGTCAGCAGAGAATCAGTCTTCATATCATAGCAGAGAATCAGGCTTCACGTCAGTCACCAGTGCAACAGTCCATTGGCATATATTTAGGCCCAGCACACAGGCAGAGGAGAGAGGTCCCGTAACAGACAATCTGGCTTCATGTCAGCAGAGAATTAGTCTGCATGTCATAGCAGAGAATGAGGCTTCACGTCAGCCACCACTGCAACAGTCCATTGGCATATATTTAGGCCCAGCACCCAGGTAGAGGAGAGAGGTCCCGTAACAGACAATCTGGCTTCATGTCAGCAGAGAATCAGTCTTCATGTCATAGCAGAGAATCAGGCTTCACGTCACCCACCACTGTAAGAGTCCATTTTCATATATTTAGGCCCAGCACCCAGGCAGAGGAGAGAGGTCCCGTAACAGAGGATCTGGCTTCATGTCAGCAGAGAATCAGTCTGCATGTCATAGCAGAGAATCAGGCTTCACGTCACCCAACATTGGAACAGTCCATTGGCATATATTTAGGCCCCGGCACCCAGACAGAGGAGAGGTTCATTCAACTTTGGGTAGCCTCGCAATATAATGGTAAAATGAAAATAAAAATAGGATTGAATGAGGAAGTGCCCTGGAGTCCAATAATATATGGTTAAGGGGAGGTAGTTAATGTCTAATCTGGACAAGGGACGGACAGATCCTGTGGGATTCATGCCTGGTTCATTTTTATGAACGTCAGCTTGTCCACATTGGCTGTAGACAGGCGGCTGCGTTTGTCTGTAATGACGCCCCCTGCCGTGCTGAATACACGTTCAGACAAAACGCTGGCCGCCGGGCAGGCCAGCACCTCCAAGGCATAAAAGTCTAGCTCTGGCCACGTGGACAATTTAGAGACCCAGAAGTTGAATGGGGCCGAACCATCAGTCAGTACGTGGAGGGGTGTGCACATGTACTGTTCCACCATGTTAGTGAAATGTTTCCTCCTGCTAACACGTTGCGTATCAGGTGGTGGTGCAGTTAGCTGTGGCGTGTTGACAAAAGTTTTCCACATCTCTGCCATGCTAACCCTGCCCTCAGAGTATCTGGCCGTGACACAGCTGCCTTGGCGACCTCTTGCTCCTCCTCTGCCTTGGCCTTGGGTTCCACTTGTTCCCCTGTGACATTTGGGAATGCTCTCAGTAGCGCGTCTACCAACGTGCGCTTGTATTCGCGCATCTTCCTATCACGCTCCAGTGCAGGAAGTAAGGTGGGCACATTGTCTTTGTAGCGTGGATCCAGCAGGGTGGCAACCCAGTAGTCCGCACAGGTTAAAATGTGGGCAACTCTGCTGTCGTTGCGCAGGCACTGCAGCATGTAGTCGCTCATGTGTGCCAGGCTGCCCAGGGGTAAGGACAAACTGTCCTCTGTGGGAGGCGTATCGTCATCATCCTGCCTTTCCCCCCAGCCACGCACCAGTGATGGGCCCGAGCTGCGTTGGGTGCCACCCCGCTGTGACCATGCTTCATCCTCATCCTCCTCCACCTCCTCCTCATCCTCGTCCTCCTCGTCCTCCAGTAGTGGGCCCTGGCTGGCCACATTTGTACCTGGCCTCTGCTGTTGCCAAAAACCTCCCTCTGAGTCACTTCGAAGAGACTGGCCTGAAAGTGCTAAAAATGACCCCTCTTCCTCCTCCTCCTCCTCCTGGGCCACCTCCTCTTCCATCATCGCCCTAAGTGTTTTCTCAAGGAGACATAGAAGTGGTATTGTAACGCTGATAACGGCGTCATCGCCACTAGCCATGTTGGTGGAGTACTCGAAACAGCGCAACAGGGCACACAGGTCTCGCATGGAGGCCCAGTCATTGGTGGTGAAGTGGTGCTGTTCTGTAGTGCGACTGACCCGTGCGTGCTGCAGCTGAAACTCCACTATGGCCTGCTGCTGCTCGCACAGTCTGTCCAGCATGTGCAAGGTGGAGTTCCACCTGGTGGGCACGTCGCATATGAGGCGGTGAGCGGGAAGGCCGAAGTTACGCTGTAGCGCAGACAGGCGAGCAGCAGCAGGATGTGAACGCCGGAAGCGCGAACAGACGGCCCGCACTTTATGCAGCAGCTCTGACATGTCGGGGTAGTTGTGAATGAACTTCTGCACCACCAAATTCAGCACATGCGCCAAGCAAGGGATGTGCGTCAAATTGGCTAGTCCCAGAGCTGCAACGAGATTTCGCCCATTATCACACACCACCAGGCCGGGCTTGAGGCTCACCGGCAGCAACCACTCGTCAGTCTGTTGTTCTATACCCCGCCACAACTCCTGTGCGGTGTGGGGCCTGTCCCCCAAACATATGAGTTTCAGAATGGCCTGCTGACGTTTACCCCGGGCTGTGCTGAAGTTGGTGGTGAAGGTGTGTGGCTGACTGGATGAGCAGGTGGAAGAAGAGGAGGAGGAAGCCGAGAAGGAGGAGGTGGCAACAGGAGGCAAAGAATGTTGCCCTGCGATCCTTGGCGGCGGAAGGACGTGCGCCAAACAGCTCTCCGCCTGGGGCCCAGCTGCCACTACATTTACCCAGTGTGCAGTTAGGGAGATATAGCGTCCCTGGCCGTGCTTACTGGTCCACGTATCTGTGGTTAGGTGGACCTTGCTACAGATGGCGTTGCGCAGTGCACACTTGATTTTATCGAATAATTGGTTGTGCAGGGAAGGCACGGCTCTCTTGGAGAAGTAGTGGCGGCTGGGAACAACATACTGTGGGACAGCAAGCGACATGAGCTGTATGAAGCTGTCTGTGTCCACCAGCCTAAATGACAGCATTTCATAGTCCAGTAGTTTAGAAATGCTGGCATTCAGGGCCAGGGATCGAGGGTGGCTAGGTGGGAATTTACGCTTTCTATCAAATGTTTGTGAGATGGAGAGCTGAACGCTGGCGTGTGACATGGTTGAGACGCTTGGTGACGGAGGTGGTGGTGGTGGTGTTGGGGGTACATCCCCTGTTTGCTGGGCGGCAGGTGCCAACGTTCCTCCAGAGGCGGAGGAAGAGGCCGAGGCGGCAGCAGCAGAATAGGCCGAGGCGGCAGCAGCAGAAGAGGTAGCAGGGGGAGCCTGAGTGACTTCCTTGGTTTTAAGGTGTTTACTCCACTGCAGTTCATGCTTTGCATGCAGGTGCCTGGTCATGCAGGTTGTGCTCAGGTTCAGAACGTTAATGCCTCGCTTCAGGCTCTGATGGCACAGCGTGCAAACCACTCGGGTCTTGTCGTCAGCACATTGTTTGAAGAAGTGCCATGCCAGGGAACTCCTTGAAGCTGCCTTTGGGGTGCTCGGTCCCAGATGGCGGCGGTCAGTAGCAGGCGGAGTCTCTTGGCGGCTCCCTCTTTTGCTACGCTGTTGGCTCGGTCTCACCACTGCCTCTTCCTCCGAACTGTGAAAGTCAGTGGCACGACCTTCATTCCATGTGGGGTCTAGGACCTCATCGTCCCCTTCATCGTCTTCCACCCAGTCTTGATCCCTGACCTCCTGTTTAGTCTGCACACTGCAGAAAGACGCAGCAGTTGGCACCTGTGTTTCGTCATCATCAGAGACATGCTGAGGTGGTATTCCCATGTCCTCATCATCAGGAAACATAAGTGGTTGTGCGTCAGTGCATTCTATGTCTTTCACCGCTGGGGAAGGGCTGGGTGGATGCCCTTGGGAAACCCTGCCAGCGGAGTCTTCAAACAGCATAAGAGACTGCTGCATAACTTGAGGCTGAGACAGTTTCCCTGGTATGCATGGGGGTGATGTGACAGACTGATGGGGTTGGTTTTCAGGCGCCATCTGTGCGCTTTCTGCAGAAGACTGGGTGGGAGATAATGTGAACGTGCTGGATCCACTGTCGGCCACCCAATTGACTAATACCTGTACCTGCTCAGGCCTTACCATCCTTAGAACGGCATTGGGCCCCACCATATATCGCTGTAAATTTTGGCGGCTACTGGGACCTGAGGTAGTTGGTACACTAGGACGTGTGGATGTGGCAGAACGGCCACGTCCTCTCCCAGCACCAGAGGGTCCACTAACACCACCACGACCATGTCCACGTCCGCGTCCCTTACTAGATGTTTTCCTCATTGTTATGGTTCACCACAACAACAAAAATATTATTTGGCCCAATGTATTGTATTCAAATTCAGCGGGATATAAACTTGAGGCCTAGTATTTAGGCGCTGGGTGACCGGTATGGATTTAGTGACAGAATTAGACTTGGAAATGCACAGTAGCGTGTGTGAAGTTATTCTGAATGACCCTATGTGCACCTTGAATATTATATACCCTTTTAGGGATAGATTTCAAATAGCTCTGATATAGCAGAAACCACTAAATTATGAAATTGCTAAATTTGGAATTGTATTTCAACCCAGAACAAAAAATGTGCTTTGACGGACACTAAATAACTTTCCCAGCCACAACAGTACAGCGGTAACGAGAGATTTAGCGGGATATAAATTTGAGGCCTAGTATTTAGGCGCTGGGTGACCGGTATGGATTTACTAACAGAATTAGACTTGGAAATGCACAGTAGCGTGTGTGTGAAGTAATTCTGAATGACCCTATGTGCAACTTGAATATTACAGTCATGTGAAAAAATTAGGACACCCTTTGAAAGCATGTGGTTTTTTGTAACATTTTTAATAAAAGGTTATTTCATCTCCGTTTCAACAATACAGAGAGATTAAAGTAATCCGACTAAACAAAGAAAACTGAAGAAAAGTCTTTTCAAGATCTTCTGTAAATGTCATTCTACAAAAATGCCTATTCTAACTGAGGAAAAAGATAGGACACCCTTGCCCCTAATAGCGAGTGTTACCTCCTTTGGCTGAAATAACTGCAGTGAGACGGTTCTTGTAGCCATCTACCAGTCTTCGACATCGGTCTGAGGAAATTTTACCCCACTCCTCAATGCAGAACTTTTTCAGCTGTGAGATGTTTGAGGGGTTTCTTGCACGTACAGCCCTTTTCAAGTCACCCCACAGCATCTCAATGGGATTCAAATCTGGACTTTGACTTGGCCATTCCAGGACTCTCCATTTCTTCTTTTTCAGCCAATCTTTGGTTGATTTACTAGTATGTTTTGGGTCATTGTCATGTTGCATGGTCCAGTTCCGCTTCAGCTTTAATTTTCTAACTGATGGTCTCACATGTTCTTCAAGCACCTTCTGATACACAGTAGAATTCATCGTGGATTCTATGATGGTGAGCTGACCAGGTCCTGCTGCAGCAAAGCAGCCCCAAACCATGACACTTCCACCTCCATGCTTCACAGTTGGTATGAGGTTCTTTTCTTGGAATGCTGTGTTTGGTTTACGCCAAACATGTCCTCTGCTGTTGTGTCCAAATAATTCAATTTTGGACTCATCTGTCCAAAGAACATTATTCCAGAAGTCCTGGTCTTTGTCAACTTTATCTCTGGCAAATGTCAGTCTGGCCTCGATGTTTCTCTTGGAAAGCAAAGGTTTCCTCCTTGCACACCTCCAATGCAAGTTAAACTTGTACAGTCTCTTTCTGATTGTAGAGGCATGTACTTCTACATCAACAGTAGCCAGAGCCTGCTGTAGTTCTCGAGATGACACTTTAGGGTTTTTGGAGACCTCTTTTAGCATCTTGCGGTCTGCTCTTGGGGTGAACTTGCTGGGGCGACCAGTCCTTGGCATGTTGGCAGTTGTTTTGAAAGCCCTCCACTTGTAGACTATCTTCCGGACAGTGGAATGGCTGATTTCAAAATCTTTTGAGATCTTTTTAAATCCCTTCCCAGACTCATAGGCTGCTACAATCTTTTTCTGAAGTCCTCTGACAGCTCTTTTGCTCTCACCATGGTGCTCACTCTCACTTCAACAGTCAGGAGCACACCAAACTAAATGTCTGAGGTTTAAATAGGGCAAGCCTCATTCAACATGCAGAGTAACGATCTACTAATTATGTGCACCTGGTGTGATATACCTGTGTGAGATCTGAGCCAATTTAAGAGGGAATACATGTGAGGGTGTCCTATCTTTTTCCTCAGTTAGAATAGGCATTTTTGTAGAATGACATTTACAGAAGATCTTGAAAAGACTTTTCTTCAGTTTTCTTTGTTTAGTTGGATTACTTTAATCTCTCTGTATTGTTGAAACGGAGATGAAATAACCTTTTATTAAAAATGTTACAAAAAACCACATGCTTTCAAAGGGTGTCCTAATTTTTTCACATGACTGTATATACCCTTTTAGGGATAGATTTCAAATAGCTCTTATATAGCAGAAACCACTAAATTATGAAATTGCTAAATTGAGAATTGTATTTCAACCAAAATCAAAAAATGTGCTTTGACGGACACTAAATAACTTTCCCAGCCACAACAGGACAGCGGTAACGAGAGATTTAGCGGGATATAAATTTGAGGCCTAGTATTTAGGCGCTGGGTGACCGGTATGGATTTACTGACAGAATTAGACTTGGAAATGCACAGTAGCGTGTGTGTGAAGTTATTCTGAATGACCCTATGTGCACCTTGAATATTATATACCCTTTTAGGGATAGATTTCAAATAGCTCTGATATAGCAGAAACCACTAAATTATGAAATTGCTAAATTGGGAATTGTATTTCAACCCAGAACAAAAAATGTGCTTTGACGGACACTAAATAACTTTCACATCCACAACAGGACAGCGGTAACAAGAGATTTAGCGGGATATAATTTTGAGGCCTAGTATTTAGGCGCTGGGTGACCGGTATGGATTTACTAACAGAATTAGACTTGGAAATGCACAGTAGCGTGTGTGTGAAGTTATTCTGAATGACCCTATGTGCACCTTGAATATTATATACCCTTTTAGGGATAGATTTCAAATAGCTCTGATATAGCAGAAACCACTAAATTATGAAATTGCTAAATTGGGAATTGTATTTCAACCCAGAACAAAAAATGTGCTTTGACGGACACTAAATAACTTTCCCAGCCACAACAGTACAGCGGTAACGAGAGATTTAGCGGGATATAAATTTGAGGCCTAGTATTTAGGCGCTGGGTGACCGGTATGGATTTACTAACAGAATTAGACTTGGAAATGCACAGTAGCGTGTGTGTGAAGTTATTCTGAATGACCCTATGTGCACCTTGAATATTATATACCCTTTTAGGGATAGATTTCAAATAGCTCTGATATAGCAGAAACCACTAAATTATGAAATTGCTAAATTGGGAATTGTATTTCAACCCAGAACAAAAAATGTGCTTTGACGGACACTAAATAACTTTCCCATCCACAACAGGACAGCGGTAACGACAGATTTAGCGGGATATAAATTTGAGGCCTAGTATTTAGGCGCTGGGTGACCGGTATGGATTTACTAACAGAATTAGACTTGGAAATGCACAGTAGCGTGTGTGTGAAGTTATTCTGAATGACCCTATGTGCACCTTGAATATTATATACCATTTTAGGGATAGATTTCAAATAGCTCTGATATAGCAGAAACCACTAAATTATGAAATTGCTAAATTGGGAATTGTATTTCAACCCAGAACAAAAAATGTGCTTTGACGGACACTAAATAACTTTCCCAGCCACAACAGTACAGCGGTAACGACAGATTTAGCGGGATATAAATTTGAGGCCTAGTATTTAGGCGCTGGGTGACCGGTATGGATTTACTAACAGAATTAGACTTGGAAATGCACAGTAGCGTGTGTGTGAAGTTATTCTGAATGACCCTATGTGCACCTTGAATATTATATACCCTTTTAGGGATAGATTTCAAATAGCTCTGATATAGCAGAAACCACTAAATTATGAAATTGCTAAATTGGGAATTGTATTTTAACCCAGAACAAAAAATGTGCTTTGACGGACACTAAATAACTTTCCCATCCACAACAGGACAGCGGTAACGACAGATTTAGCGGGATATAAATTTGAGGCCTAGTATTTAGGCGCTGGGTGAACGGTATGGATTTACTAACAGAATTAGACTTGGAAATGCACAGTAGCGTGTGTGTGAAGTTATTCTGAATGACCCTATGTGCACCTTGAATATTATATACCATTTTAGGGATAGATTTCAAATAGCTCTGATATAGCAGAAACCACTAAATTATGAAATTGCTAAATTGGGAATTGTATTTCAACCCAGAACAAAAAATGTTCTTTGACGGACACTAAATAACTTTCCCAGCCACAACAGGACAGCGGTAACGAGAGATTTAGCGGGATATAAGTTTGAGGCCTAGTATTTAGGCGCTGGGTGACCGGTATGGATTTACTAACAGAATTAGACTTGGAAATGCACAGTAGCGTGTGTGTGAAGTTATTCTGAATGACCCTATGTGCACCTTGAATATAATATACCCTTTTAGGGATAGATTTCAAATAGCTCTGATATAGCAGAAACCACTAAATTATGAAATTGCTAAATTGGGAATTGTATTTCAACCCTGAACAAAAAATGTGCTTTGACGGACACTAAATAACTTGCCCAGCCACAACAGTACAGCGGTAACGACAGATTTAGCGGGATATAAATTTGAGGCCTAGTATTTAGGCGCTGGGTGACCGGTATGGATTTAGTGACAGAATTAGACTGGGATATGGCCAAAAAATAACCACACTATTGCTGGTTAAATGCACTTGGTGTGACAGCTTGACCAACCACACTACTGAGGGTTAAATGCACTTGGTGACGGGCGCAGCTTGCCCCTGATGTAGTATATACATGGCCAAAAAATGAACAGACAATTGCTGGTTAAATGCACTTGGTGTGACAGCTTCACCCTGATGTAGGCTTTAGCCAAAAAACAACCACACCATTGAGGGTTAAATGCACTTGGTGACAGGCGCAGCTTGCCCCTGATGTAGTATATGGCCAAAAAATGAACAGACTTTTGCTGGTTAAATGCACTTGGTGACGGGCGCAGCTTGCCCCTGATATAGTATATGGCCAAAAAATGAACAGACTATTGCTGGTTAAATGCACTTGGTGTGACAGCTTCACCCTGATGTAGGCTTTAGCCAAAAAACAACCACACCATTGAGGGTTAAATGCACTTGGTGACAGGAGCAGCTTGCCCCTGATGTAGTATATGGCCAAAAAATGAACAGACTATTGCTGGTTAAATGCACTTGGTGTGACAGCTTTACCCTGATGTAGGCTTTAGCCAAAAAACAACCACACCATTGAGGGTTAAATGCACTTGGTGTGACAGCTTGACCAACCACACTACTGAGGGTTAAATGCACTTGGTGACGGGCGCAGCTTGCCCCTGATATAGTATATGGCCAAAAAATGAACATACTATTGCTGGTTAAATGCACTTGGTGTGACAACTTGACCAACCACACTACTGAGGGTTAAATGCACTTGGTGACGGGCGCAGCTTGCCTCTGATTTAGTATATGGCCAAAAAATTAACAGACTATTGCTGGTTAAATGCACTTGGTGTGACAGCTTCACCCTGATGTAGGCTTTAGCCAAAAAACAACCACACCATTGAGGGTTAAATGCACTTGGTGTGACAGCTTGACCAACCACACTACTGAGGGTTAAATGCACTTGGTGACGGGCGCAGCTTGCCCCTGATGTAGTACATGGCCAAAAAATGAACAGACTATTGCTGGTTAAATGCACTTGGTGTCACAGCTTGACCAACCACACTACTGAGGGTTAAATGCACTTGGTGACGGACGCAGCTTGCCCCTGATGTAGTATATGGCCAAAAAATGAACAGACTATTGCTGGTTAAATGCACTTGGTGACGGGCGCAGCTTGCCCCTGATTTAGTATATGGCCAAAAAATTAACAGACTATTGCTGGTTAAATGCACTTGGTGTGATAGCTTGACCAACCACACTACTGAGGGTTAAATGCACTTGGTGACGGGCGCAGCTTGCCCCTGATGTAGTATATGGCCAAAAAATAAACAGACTATTGCTGGTTAAATGCACTTGGTGTGACAGCTTCACCCTGATGTAGGCTTTAGCCAAAAAACAACCACACCATTGAGGGTTAAATGCACTTGGTCGCAGCTTGGATGCACTTGGTCGCAGCACCGCACAAGACACAAAATGGCCGCCGATCACCCCAGAAAAAAGTGACTGACAAACGGTCTGGGCAGCCTAAAAACAGTGAGCAATTGAGTATCAGCAGCTCAATGATCCACAGCTGCAGATCGATCAATTAATCAAGTGCTTTGGAGGAGTTAATCAGCCTAATCTCGCCCTACTGTCGCAGCCGCAACCTCTCCCTACGCTAATCAGAGCAGAGTGACGGGCGGCGCTATGTGACTCCAGCTTAAATAGAGGCTGGGTCACATGGTGCTCTGGCCAATCACAGCCATGCCAATAGTAGGCATGGCTGTGACGGCCACTTGGGGCAAGTAGTATGACGCTTGTAGATTGGCTGCTTTGCAGTCTTTCAAAAAGCGCCAAGAAAGCGTCACAAAAGCGCCAAGAAAGCGACGAACACCGAACCCGAACCCAGACTTTTACGAAAATGTCCGGGTTCGGGTCCGTGTCACGGACACCCCAAAATTCGGTACGAACCCGAACTATACAGTTCGAGTTCGCTCATCCCTAATTATGATGCCTTCCACAAACACTCTCAAAACAATGCTACTATAAGTTGAATTTGGAAATTCTGCAGTATCGGCACCACTAGCAGATTTGTGCATGTATTTTGCTTGTTAAAATATGCAGTTTCAGAAATAAAATTTATCCAGTTTAAGTTGTCAAACTACTATGCAATTATTTCACGCCACCCATCCACCACACCAACACTTGAAGTGCCTGGAGACGCACCAACATGGATTTCGGCTTAGGCTACTTTCACACTTGCGGCAGTGTGATCCGGCAGGAAGTTACGTCGACGGAACTGCCCCCCGGATCCGCCGATTTGGATGTGACTGAAAGCATTTGTGAGATGGATCCGGATGCGGATCCGTCTCACAAATGCATTGCAAGAACGGATCCGTCTCTCCGCTTGTCATGCGGACAGACGGATCCGTCTTGTAAGGACTGATCCGGCATTCCGGTTTTTTGAATGCCGGATACGGCACTAATACATTCCTATGGGGAAAAATGCCAGATCCAGCATGCTACGGTTTTATCTTTTGCCTGATCAGTCAAAACGACTGAACTGAAGACATCTGGATGCATCCTGAACGGATTACTCTCCATTCAAATGCATGGGGATATGCCTGATCAGTTCTTTTCCGGTATAGAGCCCTTGTGACGGAACTCTATGCCGGAAAAGAAAAACGCTAGTGTGAAAGTACCCTTAGTTTTTCATGTTGTAAACTGTCTGCTACCCTGCATATTGTTAGATAGATATATATATACATATATATATATATATATATATATACTGTTTTCCCAAATTTAAACAAAAAAAAAAATTCAAACTGCGTGGAGATACACACACACACACACACACAGATTGCTGCCTAGTATGTTGTGTTATCACTCACAGGTTTTATCCTCCGAGACCCTGTGTATTGAAAGATAGGTCTTTGTGACTATGTGAAGCTTGGACTAGGTGTTTTCAATGAGATTTTGAATATTACATCTATCCTCTGGATGGTAAAACATATGTTGTACAGTTTTGCACTTATATATTTAATCCCACCCAAATGAAAAATGGATTTCTGTTAATATGGGGAAAAAATTAAATATCCCCGGCAGTAGAATAGAAGCTTGATTGTGACATCAAACTGTCCCTACAATATTATTATTTTTCTGTCAGACACTGCAACAAGACCCTTCCGCCTTCATTCACAGCTTAACACAGAATGACGTTCTGCAAGGGCAACTCCCAGTTTGCTGTGCTACTGATTGGTTGATCCAGGTTGTTTGTCAGCCTGGGAGTCAATCAGGGCAAACCTCCCCCAAATTCCTCTCAGGGTCATGTGAGCATCCTTGTTCTTCATCCTTAGTGCTTTTTCCCAAAACGAACCTGTAAAGCATTGGGTTCATTTGAAACAAACACGGTTCGTTATGAACTGGTTCACTCACCTCTAAATCATATGTTAGATTCCTCTTTTGAGATTAGTAAATAGTAAAAATAAAAGTGAAATTAAGTTTTAGTAAAAATAACAAAAAACAAAAACAAAATGGCAAGTTAAAAATTCACTTTTTCTTTTATAAAAAATATTTTCAATAAAAATAGTTGCAAAAAATGTAATTACTTCCACGTATTTGATATCACTGCATCCGTAAGGATCTGTACTATATTATTATCATTTAACTTGTTCCATGACGGGGTATTGGTTATTAGCCGCTCGCCCCTCATGATCAGTCACCTACTAACCCTTGACTCACTTACCACAAGCCCTAACCTTCTAAACCGGCCCCGTCAGAACCCCAATAAGACACGGACACCAAGTTGGATTATATCGGCCACAGCAGCCGTTTATTGAAAACATATACATAAATAATTAACCTTTTATTTCCCACAAAAACATCCCCATAAGATATAACCAACTTAATTCACCTGAGTAACACGGGGGAGGTCCTGGAAGCCCCAAACCTCGGAATTTTTCCCAGTCCTTTTTGAGCCGACTTGCCCCCAGCCGTTAAGCACCAGCTCGGAGGCACCACTGACGGCTCGCCCAAATTCCGCCACAACCGACCACCAGCCATAGGAGTCCAGCCCCAACCGTGGAGCCCTCCCATCCTCGTCACCTGAATCTCTCCAACTTCAAGGACCTCCCACCGCCATGAACGCACATGCTTGACACCTTAAGCCTGTGCGTCCCTCCACATCCGCAAAGCTGTCTCAATGCCTTCCTGTATCGCCAGACACCACATGTCAATCCCCACTGCGTTCAAGTGAACGCCATCAGCCCTCCAAAAAGCTCCAACCCCTTTTTACAGTTCGGTATGCCGTACTACCACCGCCCCATTCCTCGCCATAAACCGCCCTATGGCCCGGTTGGCTTTGATCCTAGCCTTATTTATCCCCTCCACCGAACGCGCCCCCCTCCACACTTTGCGGGGAACAATGTCCGACCAAACGGAAATAAGACCTGGAAACAGCGCCCACAACCGGAGTAGGTCGAATTTAACGTCCTTCACCAATTCCCGCAACGGCCGTGCCCCCAAATCGTTGCCCCCCACGTGCAACACCAACACATCCGGCACTCTATCCAACCTAACAAACCTGTGGACCTCAGGTAACACGCCCCCCCACACCATACCACTACGCCCCAACCATCTTACCACCGCCACCGACCGGTCAATCCCCAACTGTTGTCCATCCGGCCGAACCGCTGCCCGGATGGCTCCCCAGAAAACATAGGAGTGACCCATTATCCAGATTAGCGCTGGGTCCGAACCTGCAACGAAATAACAATAACAAAAGCATACCGTGCGGGATGAGACAGAATACAATGCAATATCACAACCGATCTAGACGAATATACGATCTAAAGCGAATCGATTCCCACCTTCCTATCCGCATGATCACATCCTGCCCCAATCCGCGTCTGGCCGCCTCCGTCGCTGCACCAATTCTGAAAGAATGGCTAGAGTAGCCCTCAAGCGCTAAGCCCAACTGCCCTAGACAACGCTGAAAGACCGCCGTAAACTGGAAACGGGAAAGGAAAGACCCGTCTGCATGCACCAAGAGAGGGGAATTCGTCCCCACCACCGCAACCCCATACTCCCTCAAGCAACATACCGGACACATCGCGCAACCCGGGACTGCAAACAAAACAACCTTCCGACCTCTCCCCTCCACATCAGTTTTAGACCGCCTAATACGAAACTCCACCCTGTCCTGAAAAAGGTCTACATCGTCCCTATACAACCCCCCCTGTCTCTTGACCGACGGAGAAACCAACTCGCCCAAACGCAAGGCCCCAAAAAATGCCAGCGAAAAAGCCAACCGAAACAAACGCAACTCCCACGGCGAGGCACAAACGTCGACTAGTTGCTCCCCCAACCTCAACAGCAAAGCAAAAGACACCGGCCTACGGTCATCCTGCCCTGACTGAGAACGCCGCCAACCCTTCAAATCCCTCACCACCAGAAAAGACTTAGTGACATCCGGCAGATGCCGAAGACGAAAACCGAACGCCAATCCTGAAACACAACTATTAATCCTAGAGACAGACCACCCCTCCTCCCTACAATGCCCAATGAACAATAGCAAGGGAATCTCAAAGTCATCCGACACAACAGCCAACCTGGTCTTCCAATCCTCCCAACATTGCCATGCCCTATCATAGGTCTCCCACGTACCGGGTGCAAGTGAAGCCCTTATGAGACCAGCTACGGTGTCTCCAGAAGTTCCCATAGGCCACTCGGGCAGTCCAGCCCGTGCTCCTCTGCCCCCGGGGCCAGCTGGCGGAAACGTTCCCACTGTGAACGAGAGAGAGCGTCAGCAATACCGTTATCAACCCCTGGTACATGCACTGCTACTACCCACGCATTAAGTGACAAGCACTCCAGCACCAGCCTCTGCAACAGACGCACTACCAACGGTGAAGAAGCTGACAACCCGTCAATCGCTTGCACCACCCCCAAGTTGTCACAATGGAAACAAACCTTCTTGTTCCTAAACTCCTCCCCCCACAACAGTACTGCCACCACAATGGGGAACAACTCCAGCAACGCTAAATTCTTGACCCAGCCTCTCTCCACCCAGGTATCAGGCCAACCCCCCACACACCACTGCCCCCCACAATAGACCCCGAAACCGCCTCCCCCCGCCGCGTCAGAGAAAAGGTCAAAATCAAAAGAGTCTACCGCCTCACCCATAAACAGACCTCTGCCATTATAACACTCCAAAAAAGATGCCCAAACTCGCAAATCCGCCCTAAGCTCCTTCCCCAATCTAATAAAATGGTGCGGCGCCGCCACCCCCGCCGTTGCCGCCGCCAAACGTCTACTAAACACCCTGCCCATGGGGATAATCCTACAGGCGAAATTCAGCTTCCCCAGGAGTGACTGTAAGCTCCGCAATTGGATTTTCCGCAGTCGCCCTGCCCTGGCGACCTCCATTCTCAAGTCCTCAACCTTGTCCAAGGGCAGCCTACATTCCATCCTCACTGAGTCAATCACTATGCCTAGGAAGCTCAATTCCGTGGTCGGCCCCACCGTTTTCCCTGCCGCCAAGGGAACCCCAAAGGAATCAAACAACGCCTCCATTGTGTGCAACAGCAAAGAGCACACCCTGGATCCCGGGGGGCAAATACATAAGAAATCATCCAGATAGTGAATAAGTGATTCGCATCCGGAGGAATCCACTACCGCCCATTCTAGAAAAGAACTGAACGTTTCAAAATACGCGCAGGATAACGAACACCCCATAGGCAAGCAACGATCAACAAAAAACTTACCCTCCCAAAAACATCCCAACAAATGCAGGCTCGCAGGGTGCACCGGCAACAACCTAAAAGCTGACTCAATATCAGTTTTCGCCATCAACGCACCCCTTCCAAACTTCCTAACCCACTTCACTGCCGCATCAAACGAGGTATAGACTACCGAGCACAGCGTCGGGTCAATACCATCGTTGACCGACGATCCCTTAGGAAAGGATAGATGTTGAATCAGGCGAAACGCATTCGCCTCCTTCTTTGGGACCACCCCCAGAGGCGACACACGCAAGTTCTGCAAAGGTGGTTCCAAAAACGGGCCAGCCATCCTTCCCAGTCTAACTTCCTTCTCTAATTTCGCCGTCACCACATCAGGGTGCTCCCTTGCCGACTGCAAATTCCTCTTAAGCAACACAGGCCCTGATGGAACAAACAGAATTTTAAACCCCCCCGAAAACCCGTCCCGCAAGAACTGCGCAGCCCCCCTATCCGGATACCTAACGAGAAACCGGTCCATCTCTTCCAGCCGCACTGGCGTCACCCCCTTTTCCAGAACTCTCGCCCCCCTTCTGTCGTGCCCCTCTAAAGCACCGCGTGGCTCCGTGAGACCCGCCACAGGTGGAACATTCGTGCTTAAATTTGCACTTGGCTCCAAATTTACACCCCCCTTCATTGAATAAAAAACACAACCCCTTCGCAGATGCTGCTGCGAATCCGGATTGTCCCCCCGCCCCTGAATCACTCCGAAAGGGCTGACCCGACCGAACCGGCGCTGTCACTTTGAGCCACAAGGCGATATCCTTGTGGTCCCACTTGATGCTAGGGCGTACCGCCTTCCGCTGCCTAAACTGTTCGTCGTAACGCAGCCAGGCCATGCCCCCATACACCCGGTAAGCCTCGCCAATAGCATCCAGGTAACAAAAAAGCGCGGAGCAGCACTCCAGCGCCTTCTCCCCTATCACACTGGCCAATATCGCGAACGCCTGCAACCAGTTAGGGAACGTCCGCGGTATCAGTCGGTGCCTACGCTTCTCCTCGTCCTCCCGCTTACCCTCATCCTTCCGCGCCCTATCCAAATTGAACCTGTCCAAAGGGAGTAAGGAAAATATATCCACATACTCCCCTTTCCAAATGCGCTCCCTAACCTCCAGCTTTAAATGTGCCCCCAACGGGCCCTCAAAACAAACATAAACCTCTCCCTTAGCCCTATCATCTAACCGCATACCATCCTCCTGCTCGGACCCACCTACCTGCGTCTGAACGGACGCCGAAGTCCCACATGAAACCACCGCGGGTGTACTCGAAGCTGGCGGCCCCCCAACGACCGCCCCCACACCCCACGCCGGCAACGGCCCTGAAGCTCCCGCCCCGCCGCTGCCACCCCCCAGGCCCCCCAACGGTAACACGGGATTCCCTGCCGCCCCCAAATTCGCTAACAACCCCACCAAACCCCCCACGAGCTGGCCCAGTCCCTTACTCAAATCCGACTGAGTCCCCCAGCCCCCCCAGACACTAACTGACATAAAGGTCCCCAAGGTGCCTCACCTGGCTGCCTGGGTGCTGTGACCCCATCAGCCGAAGATCCTGACTCCCGCCGCTCGGTCCTCTGAGACGGTCCTGGCACCGCGAGCTCCCACGGATGTCCCCTGGCCGGGCTGGGGCCAGGGACGTAATCTTCCGGATCCCCTCTGGAGACGACTGGCGCGGCGACGACTTCCTCCTCGACTTGCCTGGCCGACGAGGGCCTGCTGCCAAGGTCCGCAGCAGCCCCGTGCCCTCCGGAACACTGCTCTGGCTGAGGGGCCTCATCCACATCAGGAACCTGGAGAGAGCCCGCCGTTCCCGGTCCTGACCACGAGGTGGCGCTGCTGCGCTGCTGTTGAGGCCTGCTGAGGCCTGCCCGAGGGCTCCGCCTACTGGCCGGATTCCTCCCACGTCTGGGCGCCCGGGAAGGAGCTGCACCCGGCGCCTGCAGGCGTGGAGGGTCCTGAGAAGCAGGGCTCCGTCTGCGGCGCTGAGCCCGAGGGGAGGCCATGTCTGGGCTGAGGCGCGCCGGCGGCCGGGCCCGCCGTGGCCGGGATGCCCGTGGCTGAGGCGAAGCGGGAGCCTCAGCCGCCCCTCCGAGCAGCTGCTGGACCTGCTCCTGGAGCCAGCCGGGTCCCCGAGCAGCTGCTGCCGACCTGAGATCCGCCAGGATTGCCTCCACGTCCATGCTAAAGTAAGTTTACCGCCCGGAGCGCAGGTGCATACAGCTCCGATTTTTGCGCAAAATGGCCTCCTTCCTCCCGGGCCCTCACCTATTTAACCCCTCATACCCCCGCCCCCATAACTTAAACCAACCAATCCCTCCCCAGGGGCTCCCTCAAACCAGCCCCCCGTCATGGTCGCCTCCCCCTAAGGCTGCGCCCCCAGTCCGGCTCTGTCTTGTGGTAAACACCTTAAAAAAAATACAGAATTGCAGAATTGTGGTTTCATTGTGCAAAAGTTGCAAAAAGCAAAAACAAGCCCTTATATAGCTACACAGAAAAATCGAAAAGTTATGACTTTTATATATAACATAAATATATATATATATATATATATATATATATATATATATAATTGCTTTGTCACTAAGGTGCAAAACCGGCTAGTTACTAAGGGGTAAAATTTGTTCTTATGAAGAATATTGTAGTAGTTTAAGAAATATGTCTTATAAAGAATATTGTTGTTAGTTAAAGCACAAATAAATAGCATATTTTATATCTAAAGACATAAAAATGCTTGTATCAAGAGAGATGCACATACTGTATCAACTTAGTTTAGCGGTAGCTACTGTTTGTGTGCTGCATTCTATACTGCATCCTTCATATTAAATGTGAGAGAAACTGATAATTTTCTGATTCAGAGATGATCAGATTTTTTATTTGGTCTTTTGCGGGAATTACGTGAAATTCTGAACCGGACCTTGGTGGCTGATATCATCGATGTTTAAGCTGTTTACCTATCTATACTGTGACAAAGCCTGTACACCTATTCCATATACTTTACGAAGATCCACAAGAGGTTGGAGTCCCCCCCCCCTCCCGGGCGACCTATTGTGTCTGGGAGGGGCTCCTTATTTTGCAATGTGGCCATTTTTTGGGATAAGCTTTTACGCCAGTATGCCATCTCCTTTAAATCATATATTAGAGATACAGGTGATTTCTTGTCCAAAATTGATGATCTTGTTGTGCCTGTGGGGGCCACCCTTGGTATAATTCGATGTGTGCAGCCTGTACACGTCGATTGACCAAGTGTTGGGCCTTCAGGCCGTACAAGTCTGTTTGAGACAATCGGAGTACACTGAGGCTTGTCAAGCTTTATTTTGACACTTCTGAGATTTGTGTTGACCAATAATTATTTTTTATTTCAGGACGATTTCTACAGATGTGTGGGACTGTGATGAGGTCCAACATGGCGCCCATCTATGCTAACATCTACATTTCCCACCTTGAGGAGTCATTTGTTTATGGCAGCCACCACTTCAGACATGTTCTGGGGTGGTGGCGCTATATCGACAACATCTTCTGGGTGTGGACGGGCGACACGTTGGGCCTCCTCGCGTTCCACGCATTTCTCAATGAAATCGATCCTACTGTAAAATTCACTGTTGCCACTCGACTTATAAATTACAATTTCTGGATACAGAAGTTCAGGTTATGGGTCATGGTCTAACCACTGATCTTTATGTGAAAAGTACTGATAAAAACACTTTACGTTACGCTTTGATAGTCATCACCCACGTTCCATGATTCAGTCGTTACCTTATAGTCAATTCCTCTGAGTCAAGAGGATTGTGAGGGATAAACCCACTAGGGATATACGATTTATGGAAATGAGTAAGAAATTTGCTGCTCAAGGGTACCCCAAGAAACTCATTGCTGGGAGTATTTTGCGAGTTGACACAAATTATGCACAAACCCCATGCAATGATACCACAAGAGCCCCACGTATTCCTTTCATTTCTCAATATTCTGCTGATAGTCCGCAAATAGCGTCTGTCATCAGAAAACATTGAAAGATCATAGGGAATAGTTTTCCTCAGATTGAAGAGTTTCGGACACCCCCACTTTTTTCTTACCGAAGGGGGCGGGACTTGGGTGATAGGCTGGTCAGGTCTGATGTGGGTAGCAACAGGATCACTGGGAGGTTGCTATGTGCCTCCACACGGACTGGTTGCTATCCATGTCATCACTGTGTGAATTGCTGCCTCATGCTTAAGGGGGATTCTTTCCATAACCCTGCAACAAACAAAATGATTAAGATTGCTCAGTACCTGACGTGTGATTCATCCTACGTGGTCTACATACTGTCATGCCCATGTGAGGCGTGGTATGTTGGGGAGACCACATGGGACGTTAAGACACGTTTAAATCAGCATAGAAATTCTATCAGAAAAGAAAAAATGGATTTACCAGTCTCCAAGCATTTTAAGGAAGCGGGACACTCTGAAAAGGACTTGAGGTTTCGTATATTGGAGCAGGTACAGATGGGCAGACGTGGTGGTGATAAGAAGGCTCTCCTCAAAAAGTGAGAGCTATTTGGGATATTTACTTTGAAGACCCTCAAGCCAAATGGTTTGAATGTTGACTTTAGGGTGGATTAGTGGTGTCTCTCCCCGTGTACCATGTTGTTCTTATCCCCTGGAATAGTTATATTGGACATGTGTATAATACAACTAAAATGAAATATAAATAGTTTTTAATGAATAACACTTTCTTGTTTGTGTATCATTTGCAGATTCAGCTATTAATCACAACTCCAGTTGGCATCCTGTGTGAAGATATGAGCATCTTGGTCCCCATCAGCTATCCACATTCTGTTTTATATATTTTGTTGATATCTTTTATGATGGCCGTGTCTGTATAGTGCCATACATGTGACGTGCTATATATAGCAATTTTGGTCCACCTATACATTGAATTCTGTGTAACATGTGACACCCGAGAAGGTGCTTCCCCCCTTTTTTTTAAGGGATCACGCCAGATCTGGTGTTTATCCATGCAGGGTATACGTGTGGATTTGTTTAGTCTCTCATTGGGTGCATTGACGGTTTGGCACGGTAACCCGTGCCAACGCCACTGCTGTCCTACCACAGTGATGGCTTTACTGTTGACCCGGTTGGTCCTGACTGTGAGACATTTTTTTTTTCCCACATCGTATATTTGTTCCATGAATGGGTCTGTATAGCGGTAAGTGGGTTGGTGGGACGCTTGACTCTGGGGTCCCATGGCGGCGTTCCCACCACCAACTACTAGGGAATCATTGACTGGATTTGTTGCCTATCGCTTTGATCCTCTATATCCCCATAGCTTTGTTTACCTGTATCTATCTGGATCATGTGACAAGGATCACATGACTTTACATTGGGTGGCCACTATTGCTCGAGCATGCGCACATGTGGGCATTCTTGGATTAGGCCATCTTTGATGAGGTTTCCATTAAGTTTCCTTGCTTCCATTGATCCTTCCATTGATCTCGCGCATGCGCAGTAACCGAAGGTGGACGCCTTCAAGACCGTTATGCTCGGCACGCACAGTTTACCAGCTGACTTTGTGAGTTTTTAATTCACATTAGGTATTGGGTACACCTGTATTTTTTAATTATCAATTATATCTCATTATGTATTGTTACTGTATATCATGTACTGCTTACGAGGCACTGTCACTTTATTTCAATCATGCATTTCCCACATTGATGCTGATGAGCCTGTAGTTTTTTTAAATGTAATTTGCTATGAATTTTGCTTATTTTAAAGCTAATTGGACTTTTTGTATTATGAATTGACACACCTTTATATATTGTTGTTGTAACACATGTGCACATAGCTTGAGAAAGACGGCAACAAGCAGCTGAAACGTCGCTACATGACACTGGGTGAATAAACCACACGTGTTTTTTTATTTATCTTAATAGTGTGCTGCTAGCTTCTTTCTTATATACAGACGTGGACAAAATTGTTGGTACCCTTTGGTCAATGAAAGAAAAAGTCACAATGGTCACAGAAATAACTTTAATCTGACAAAAGTAATAATAAATTAAAATTCTATAAATGTTAACCAATGAAAGTCAGACATTGTTTTTCAACCATGCTTCAACAGAATTATGTAAAAAAATAAACTCATGAAACAGGCATGGACAAAAATGATGGTACCCCTAACTTAATATTTTGTTGCGCAACCTTTTGAGGCAATCACTGCAATCAAACGCTTCCTGTAACTGTCAATGAGACATCTGCACCTCTCAGCAGGTATTTTGGCCCACTCCTCATGAGCAAACTGCTCCAGTTGTGTCCGGTTTGAAGGGTGCCTTTTCCAGACTGCATGTTTCAGCTCCTTCCAAAGATGCTCAATAGGATTGAGGTCAGGGCTCATAGAAGGCCACTTTAGAATAGTCCAATTTTTTCCTCTTAGCCATTCTTGGGTGTTTTTAGCGGTGTGTTTTGGGTCATTGTCCTGTTGCAAGACCCATGACCTGCGACTGAGACCAAGCTTTCTGACACTGGCTAGTACATTTCTCTCTAGAATTCCTTGATAGTCTTGAGATTTCATTGTACCCTGCACAGATTCAAGACACCCTGTGCCAGACGCAGCAAAGCAGCCCCAGAACATAACAGAGCCTCCTCCATGTTTCACAGTAGGGACAGTGTTCTTTTCTTGATATGCTTCATTTTTTCGTCTGTGAACATACAGCTGATGTGCCTTGGCAAAAACTTCGATTTTTGTCTCATCTGTCCACAGGACATTCTCCCAGAAGCTTTGTGGCTTGTCAACATGTAGTTTGGCATATTCCAGTCTTGCTTTTTTATGATTCGTTTTCAACAATGGTGTCCTCCTTGGTCGTCTCCCATGTAGTCCACTTTGGCTCAAACAACGACGGATGGTGCGATCTGACACTGATGTTCCTTGAGCATGAAGTTCACCTTGAATCTCTTTAGAAGTCTTTCTAGGCTCTTTTGTTACCATTCGGATTATCCGTCTCTTAGATTTGTCATCAATTTTCCTCCTGCGGCCACGTCCAGGGAGGTTGGCTACAGTCCCATGGATCTTAAACTTATGAATAATATGTGCAACTGTACTCACAGGAACATCTAGTTGCTTGGAGATGGTCTTATAGCCTTTACCTTTAACATGCTTGTCTATAATTTTCTTTCTGATCTCTTGAGACAGCTCTTTCCTTTGCTTCCTCTGGTCCATGTCGAGTGTGGTACACACCATATCACCAAACAACACAGTGATTACCTGGAGCCATATATATAGGCCCAATGGCTGATTACAAGGTTGTAGACACCTGTGATGCTAATTAGTGGACACACCTTGAATTAACATGTCCCTTTGGTCACATTATGTTCTGTGTTTTCTAGGGGTACCATCATTTTTGTCCATGCCTGTTTCATGAGTTTATTTTTTTACATAATTCTGTTGAAGCATGGTTGAAAAACAATGTCTGACTTTCATTGGTTAACATTTATAGAATTTTAATTTATTATTACTTTTGTCAGATTAAAGTTATTTCTGTGACCATTGTGACTTTTTCTTTCATTGACCAAAGGGTACCAACAATTTTGTCCACGTCTGTATATATATATATATATATATATATATATATATATATATATATCTAATTGCTTTGTCACTAAGGTGCAAAACCGGCTCATAAAACTATATAGCAAAAGCCACAGGTCATCTTGTTCTACAGAAACCTAGATGACTGTGTAGCAAAAACAACAGGTAATCTAAAGGGGACAGGGAGAGGCATAGAATAGTATTTTTCTTAATCATTTATCTTGCACATACATACTCCACAACATTGTGTAGAGACTATGACCACTGTGAACTGATGTCACACCGCATGAGATCAGAGCACGCCCTTATTCTCAAGCCGTGAGCAGGTCACAGCACAGTGTGCCCTGGAGGAAAAGAGCGGCGAATACAGAGCCAGCTGTCACGACCATGGTTATGGTCGTGAGTCTTTGGTCGCATGCGGTTGTCAGCGGTTTTGGTCTATGTTTTCAAATGAGGGCTTTGGATTTATTGCCTCACGTGTGGTTGCCACTGGCAACATAAGGTTGTTGGCAGTGGAGCGGCCTGAGCAGTTGCAAGGCGCTCACTGTCGCAGCATGCGGTGGTCGCTGGCAACTTATGTTTGTCTGCACTTTCCCTGTTTGGTGTGCACGGGGTTTATTTGTGTGATGTTGTTTGTACACCTCCCTTTTCAGTAGCCTTCTCCCATGCCTGGTGTAGGAAGGGTTAACGTCTGTGTGGGTGTGGCAACATGGGCTATTTAGCCTCTGCTGAGAGCAGTAGTCAGAGGGGTACTTCAGCCATGGTCTGCTGGAGTCATCTTCCTACTTATACCATCTGCCAGTGGGGGCCACCCTTGTGGTCATAAGTTTAAGTTTATGTATAAGTTTATGTTATTACACGATGTTATGAAGGTGTGTCTTTTGTATGCTTCTCTATTGCAGCTTATGGTCCTGGGTTCCTGTGTGATGTGTGGTGTGTGCTGTGTCCGTTTATGTTTGGTGTGGACAGCAGCACTTGCACATGGGTTCCAGGCTTTGTATCTGGGTAGGTAGGTGTTATTCTTGTTGCATTTACCTGCCATTGCCATAAGTTTTTTAGGTTCCACTTTCTATGTAGCTTGGCCACTTAAGTCTACAGTTTCTCCGCATCCAGGAGGACCAGGTTGTCTACCCAACTCCTAGCTCAAGGATCTGTCGGAGGGTCAGTAGGGATCCGAGATTCCTGAGTATGAGCCCTCCTACCATCAAGGTCAGCTCATACAGCTAGGAGTCAGGGTCAGACTAGGGATGCGCTAGGAGGTGACCTGCTCCCTAATTCTGTTGTTCTGGCCGAGCACCCACTAACATCTTCTGGCATCGCACGGCTGAGGGTTTTCCCCATCCTCAGCCGTGACACCAGCACAGGGAGCACTGTATTCACTGCTACCCAGTCCTACTGTACTAATGAACGCTCATTAGTATTCACCCCATAAGATGTACTTTCCCCCTACTTTGGGGGAAGGGGAAGGAGTGTCTTATAGAGCAAAAAATACGGTAATTTTTGTAAGTCCGGTTTGGATCCAAATAGTTTCGGACCCAAATTGATTCAACTCAAATCAAAAGTGCTTCAATTGCCCTGAAAAGCTGTGGATGACATTCTAGTCTCTCTTCCCCATCCCCCAAATTCTGCTGAAACAAATCACCTAAAATTCCAATTCTATAGAATTAAAAAAATAAAATAATTCAGGTTGAATTCTGATTCTATAGAATCAATTTATTCATCTCTCATTTCATCTAAAAGTATACCCATCATGGGAACCTTGAAGGCTAAAATGTAATAATGTTTGTAATTATTTATTTATTCACATACAAAATGTATTCATAAAACCTATATAGCATCAAAATATACAATAAAAAGCCGACCCCATGTTTCCCCCACATGCTTTCTTTGCATGCTTAAGGCCTCATGCACACGACCGTTGTGTGCATCCGTGGCCGTTGTGCCGTTTTCCGTTTTTTTTTTTCGTGAACCCATTGACCTTCGGAAAATGCACCGTTTTGCAGCCGAGACCGTGATCCGTGTATCCTGTCCGTCAAAAAAATATGACCTGTCCTATTTTTTTGACGGACAACGGTTCACGGACCCATTCAAGTCAATGGGTCCATGAAAGAACACGGATGCACACAAGATTGGCATCCGTGTCCGTGATCCGTGGCCATAGGTTACTTTCATACAGACGGATCTGAAGATCCGTCTGCATAAAAGCTTTTTCAGAGCTGAGTTTTCACTTCGTGAAAACTCAGATCCGACAGTATATTCTAACACAGAGGCGTTCCCATGGTGATGGGGACGCTTCTAGTTAGAATATACAACGAACTGTGTATACGACTGCCCCCTGCTGCCTGACAGCACCCGATCTCTTACAGGGGGCCGTGATCCGTACAATTAACCCCTCAGGTGCTGCACCTGAAGGGTTTAATTGTGCTATCATAGCCCCCTGTAAGAGATCCGGGGCTGCCAGGCAGCAGGGGGCAGACCCCCCTCCCTCCCCAGTTTAAATTTCATTGGTGGCCAGTGCGCCCCCCCTCCCTCCCTCTATTGTATTAATAACATTGGTGGCACAGTGTGCGGCCCCCCCCCCTCCCTCTATTGTAATAATAGCATTGGTGGCAGTGTGCGCCCGCCCCCCTCCCTCCCTCTATTGCATTAACATTGGTGGCAGTGTGCGCCCCCCCCCCTTCCTCCCTCTATTGTTTTAATACATTGGTGGCAGTGTGCACCCCCCCGCCCCCCCTTCCTCTCTCTATTCTTTTAATACATTGGTGGCAGTCTGCGCCCCCCCCCGCCCCCCCTTCCTCTCTCTATTCTTTTAATACATTGGTGGCAGTGTGCGCCGCCCCCCCCTTCCTCCCTCTATTGTTTTGATACATTGGTGGCAGTGTGCGCAGACCCCGCCCCCCCTTCCGCCCTCTATTCTTTTAATACATTGGTGGCAGTGTGCGCCCCCCCCCGCCCCCCCTTCCTCCCTCTATTATTTTAATACATTGGTGGCAGTGTGCGGCCTCCCCTCTCCCCCCCCCACAGATCATTGGTGGCAGCAGAGTTCCGATCAGAGTCCCAGATTAATCGCTGGGGCTCCGATCGGTAACCATGGCAACGAGGACGCTACTGCAGTCCTGGTTGCCATGGTTACTTAGCCTTAGCAATAGTAGAAGCATCACATTTACCTGCTGGCTGCTGCGATGTCTGCGTCTGGCCGGGAGCTCCTCCTACTGGTAAGTGACAGCAATGCGCCGCACAGACCTGTCACTTACCAGTAGGAGGAGCTCCCGACCGGACACAGAGATCGCAGCAGCAAGGTAAGTATGATGCTTCTACTCCGCTGCCACCAATGATCGGGGGGTGGGGGGGGGGGAGGCCGCACACTGCCTCCAATGTATTAAAACAATAGAGGGAAGAAGGGGAAGGGCGGGGGGGCGCACACTGCCACCAATGTTAATGCAATAGAGGGAGGGGGGGCGCACACTGCCACCAATGCTATTATTACAATAGAGGGAGGGAGGGGGGGCGGGGGGCCGCACTGGCCACCAATGATATTCAAACTGGGGAGGGGGCAGTCATGTACACAGTTTGTAGTATATTCTAACTAGAAGCGTCCCCATCACCATGGGAACGCCTCTGTGTTAGAATATACTGTCGGATATGAGTTTTCACGATGTAACTCATATCCGACAGTATATTCTAACATAGAGGCGTTCCCATGGTGATGGGGACGCTTCAAGTTAAAATATACCATCGGATTGGAGAAAACTCCGATCAGATGGTATAAAGGGACTCCAGACTTTACATTGAAAGTCAATGGGGACGGATCCGTTTGCAATTGCACCATATTGTGTCAACGTCAAACGGATCCGTCCCCATTGACTTGCATTGTAATTCAGGATGGATCCGTTTAGCTCCGCACGGCCAGGCGGACACCAAAACGACTTTTTTTTCATGTCTGTGGATCCTCCAAAAATCAAGGAAGACCCACGGACGAAAAAACGGTCACGGATCACGGACCAACGGACCCCGTTTTTGCGGACCATGAAAAAATACTGTCGTGTGCATGAGGCCATAGTCTTAGTTGTCAATCACTGAGTAGAAACACCCAACATGACATAGAATGATCAGATGTTTAAACTAATAAAATACATGTTTTCCTGAATCTATTCCCATAAAGTTATTATGTAGCCAATGTTGACTTAATTAACAAAATAACATAACAATAATTCAACAAATTATGATAAAATCATTCCCTGGTATCGACATAACACTGGCTACATCTGTATCATTGTGCTCAGCTCCTCTGTAACATGCTATCTGCAGAGTGTACTGCATTTTCATGGTGATAGGTTACCTTTAACCTGTACTTAAAGGGAACCTGTCACCAGTTTTATGGTGTCCTAACTAAGGGCAACATAAATAAGTGACTGATTCGCTTAGCAAAATGCTGGGTCACTTTCTTTAATTGACCCAGTCAATCTGCCAACATCTTGTATTGAAAAGCTCCAGCTCATAATGATGAGTAATGAATATTCATGAGCTCCTGACTCTCGCCGCCCACCTGCTGCTGAATGACAGTTTGTTTCCATATGAACCAGCAGCAGGTGGGCAGGGGAGTGGCTATATCCCTGAAATAAATATACGCTGGAGTCAATTACATCACGCCGGACTCCAATCAGCTCATTAGCATGCGGCATCTTTGTGTGTATATTATGAGGTAACCATCTGTTACACCAGAAAGGCACTTTTTTGTAGTTAATGATTGTATATAATTAGTTAGATTATAATCAAATATCCACATGACAGGTTCCCTTTAAGGACCAGCGCCATACAGCTACGGCTCTCTGATCGGGCCCCCGATCATAGATATGGACATTGGTGTTTTCATCGAGCCGGGCCACTGCTGGTGAAAACACCAATGCCGGCATATTAATTCCTTTTATGCACAGTTAAAGCTGACCGGAGCATGCAGGGGGTTTGCAGAGGGTATGGGTTCCTTCCTCGTCCCCATTGGGTCCCCGCGCTGTAGTGACAGGGACCTAATGGCTGAGAAGGCAGCCCAATGCCAGGCAATGTAGCACAATACAGATGTATGGTAATGCATTGCAGAGGGGATCACACCCCCAGAAGTTAAAGTACCAGAGTGGGACAAAAATAAAAAGTTAAAGAAGAAGTAAATACAGTTTTTTTTTAAATAATAATAATAAAAAATAAAGTTTCAAGAAGAAAAAGCCCTTATGCCATAATAAAACACATATCTCTTGAGAATATTTAAAAGAAGAACAACTGCTACAAGAAGACAAAGTTTGAAATTAGAGGGGCAAAGGTTTAAAAGTAATATCAGGAAGTATAACTTTACCAAGAGAGTAGTGGATGCATGGAATAGCCTTCCTGCAGAAGTGGTAGCTGCAAATACAGTGAAGGAGTTTAAGCATGCATGGGATAGGCATAAGGCCATCCTTCATATAAGATAGGGTCAAGGGCTATTCATAGTATTCAGTATATTGGGCAGACTAGATGGGCCTAATGGTTCTTATCTGCCGACACATTCTATGTTTCTATGTTTCTATATAAAATTGTAAATTGTCACATGACTTACCCCCTCACCTGAAAGCTGTAAAAAAAAAAAAGATGAAAACTGTGCCAAAACAACCATTTTTTGTCACCTTACATAACAAAAAGTGTAATACCAAGTGATCAAATAGTCATATGTACCCCAAAATGGTACCAATAAAACCATCACCTCATTCTGCAATAAAATATAAGACAATCACCCAAAAAATATAAAAAAAATGGCTTTCAGAATATAGAGACACAAAAACATGATTTTTTTCAAAAATGTTTTTATTGTGTAAAACCTAAATAAATTTTCAAAAACTAGACATATTAGTTATCTCCACATCTGTAATAACCCACTCTATAAAAGTATTACATGATACACCCCATTACTTTAACGCTGTAAAAAAACAAAAAAAAAAACTGTGCTAAGACATCAATTTTTTGTCACCTTGCATCACAAATAGTTTAATAGCAAATTATCAAATAGTCATATGTACACCCAAATGCAACCAATCAAACCATCACCTCATCCCACAAAAACTTCGCCCTTACATAAGACAATTTCCTGAAAAATATAAAATATGGCTTTCAGACTATGGAGACACTAAAACATGATCTTTCCTTTTTCAAAAATGCTTTAATTGTGTACCACTAAAATAAATAAAGAAAAATAGACATATATAATTACCTTCTCTATAAAAATATGCAACATGATCTACCCCCTAAGTTGAATGGCATAAATCATTTTTTTTTATAAAAACTGTGACAAAACAAACTTTTTGGGGGGCACCATACCCCAAAAAGTGTAATACTAAATGATCAAAAAATCATATGTACCCATAAATGGTGCCAATAAAAATGTCAACTCTTCCCGCAAAAAATTAGCCCCTACACAAGATGATTGGCAGAAAAGTAAAAAAAATATGGCTTTCTGAAAATAGAGACATAAAACATATTTTTTCCCCTAAAAAATGCATTATTATGTAAAATGGAAACAAAAAATAAATTTAACTAGTCATATTTGGTATTTTTGGGTCCATATCAATCTGCTCTATTAAAATAGCATATGATCTAACCTGTCAGGCGAACATTGTAAAAAACAAAAAATAAAAACAGTGGCAGAACAGCTATTTTTTATTACCATACCTCACAGCCTAGCATAATATAGAGCAATAAAAAATCATGTGTATCCCAAAATAATACCAACAAAACTGCCACCTTATCCCATAGTTTCCAAAATATGGTAACTTTTTGGGAGTTTCTACCTTAAATGTGACATGACAACTTAAAATTATCCCAGTGAAATCTGCCCTCCAAGAAAATATATTGTTTCTTCTCTTCTGCGTCCTACTATGTGCCCATACATCAGTTTACAATCACTTATGGGGTGTTTCTGTAAACTGCAGAATCAGGGTAATAGATATAGAATTTTGTTTGGCTGGTAATCCTTGCAGCAATAATGAATTTAAATTGAAAATCTGCCAATAAAGTGAAATTCTGAAATTTCATCTACATTTTCCTTTAATTCTTAGTAGTTTGTAAAAATCAATTTTGAATAACCTGAGGGTTGTAGTTTCTAGTATTGGGCCATTTGTGGGTGGTTTCTATTATGTATGCCCAACAATGACTTCATAACTAAACCAGTCCTTAAAAAGTGGTTTTTGGAAATGTTCTTAAAAATTTAAAGATTTGCTTCTAAAATTCTAAGCCTTCTAACATCCCAAAAAATAAAATGCCATTTACAAAATTATCCAAACATAGAGTAGACATATGGGAAATGTAAAGTAATAACAATTTTATGAGTTATCACTATCTATTTTAAAAGCAGAGAAATAGAAATTTGTAAAATTGTGAATTTTTCTAAATTTGGGGTAAATTTGGGTAAATTTGGGATTTTTTCATTAAAAAAATGAAATATATTGACTCAAATTTACTACTGTCTTGAAGTACAATGTGTCATGGTTAAACAGTTTCAGAATGGCTTGGATAAGTAAAAGCATGTCAAAGATATTACCGCATAAAGCGACACATGTCAAATTTCCTGTTTCGTAAGGTGTTTGTATGGCAGGGTCCTGAAAGGGTTAATGAGCATTTGTTTATTTCAGTATATTGGTCTATTTTGACCATCCACTTTTCCTTCTTTTTTTCCCTGATCCTGTGAGATAAAGCGCTAATGCACATGAAAGTATTTTCTTTCTGTGCCTGTTCCGTTTGCAAAACCATTCATTTCAATGGGTCCGCAAAAAAAAAAAAAACTGAAGTTACTCTGTTGGCATTACGTTTACGTATTTGTCCAATCCGCAACAAAATAGAGCTTTTCTTACTATTGTCCACATTACAGACAAGGTATAGGACTGTTCTATTAGGGGCCAGCTGTTTAGTTCCGCAAAATATGGACATCATCCATATTTTTTGCGGATCCGTTTTTTGCAGACCACAAAATACATACAGTCAGGCGCATGAGCCCTATACTTAAGGTTTGTATCACATACATTTTGATTATATACCTCAATGAAGAATACCATCACTGCAATGTCTAAAAAATGAGGAGATTGCTGTACAGAACAGCTTAGAACAGCCTTGCAGAAAGGGATATCGTGCTGATTCTGACAGCTATTCAGCATGTTATAAAATACATTCCAATATGAATTCTTATACAGATCTAAACATTTTATGCAGAAGTGTTTAAGAAATCTTCCATACAATGTCACTTTCCAACACTACAAACAATTATAGGATTCTTAAGGTCACTAGGAGAAGATACAAATAATGGTCATCAGTTTTAGGCTACCTTAGGACAGAATCCAGATACATTGTAATACAGCCTCCAATATTACTTGGATTAGGTAATGTAATTCTAAACTGAGAAGTAACTAACCTGTGGAATGGGTTATGTAGAAAGGGATCTCTTTGAGTACATAACTATAGCTGAAGTAGCCAAATGAGAGCTAATTTCTTAGTAAAGTTTGATTTCTAACAGCTGCTGGGAGGGATGTGGGGAATGACTTATTTTCTGACTTCTGACATCTATCCAATAAAGTTTCTTCACAATACTTCCGGAGTCCTGTTTTCCAGCGGCGCTGCATCTTGTCATGACCTTTTCCTTTCTACAAAGCTACATCTCTACACTGACCAGAGAGGCATCATGCTGTAGCCTTGTCTCAGCCTTACTGTCCAGGCTATTGTGCTACAAGTACAAGGAGAGCAGTCCTGAAATGTTAGTCATTACAGTCCTGCCCATGGTTTTCTCTCCTTTTCCTTGCATGTATCATCTAAGGACTAGGGATACATGCATAAATACACAAACTGACCCTTAGGCCCCTTTCACACGGGCGAGTTTTCCGTGCGGGTGTGATGCGTGCGGTGAACGTATTGCACCCGCACTGAATCCTGACCCATTCATTTCTATGGGGCTGTGCACATGAGCGGTGATTTTCACGCATCACTTGTGCGTTGAGTGAAAATCACAGCATGCTCTATATTGTCCGATTCTCACGCGACGCAGGCCCCATAGAAGTGAAAATCGCATAGCATCCACAAGCAAGTACGGATGCGGTGCGATTTACACGCACGGTTGCTAGGAGACGATCGGGATGGAGACCCGATCATTATTATTTTCCCTTATAACATGGTTATAAGGAAAAATGATAGCATTCTGAATACAGAATGCACAGTAAAACAGCCCTGGAGGGGTTAAAAATAAATAAAAATAAATGTAACTCACCTTAGTCCACTTGATCGCGAAGCCCGGCATCTCCTTGTGTCTGCTCTGCTGAACAGGACCTGGGGTGAGCATTAAATAGAGGTTAAGGACCTTTGATGACGTCACCCCGGTCATCACATGGTCTTTTACCATGGTGAATCACCATGGTAAAAGATCATGTGACGTACCATGTGATGACCGGAGTGACGTCATCAAAGGTCCTTAACCTCTATTTAATGCTCACCCCAGGTCCTGTTCAGCAGAGCAGACACAAGGAGATGCCGGGCTTCGCGATCAAGTGGACTAAGGTGAGTTAAATTTTTTATTTTCTTTTTTTAACCCCTCTAGCGCTGTTTTACTATGCATTCTGTATTCAGAATGCTATTATTTTCCCTTATAACCATGCTATAAGGGAAAATAATACAATCTTCAGAACATCAATCCCAAGCCCGAACTTCTGTGAAGAAGTTCGGGTTTGGGTACCAAACATGCGCGATTTTTCTCACGTGAGTGCAACGCATGACAATGTTTTGTACTCGCGCAGAAAAATCGCGCATTTTCCCGCAACGCACTTGCCTCTTATCCGAGCAAAACAACTGACGCCCGTGTGAAAGAGGCCTTATTCTCACACCCTCAGCCTTCAAGATTAGTATTTGGGAATGTCTGGTATTTGATAAAAGAGTATTTTAGTATTTTTTTATGATAAACAGTAGTTTTATTGAATTTACAAAAAGGAACTATAGCATAGTAACATTACAGGTTCACTAAGGCTGGCTGGTCTTTCAGGGGAAGGGACTATAATACATAAATTAAAGATTTGCAGGTTAAGAGACCATTCAGACAGCTGTATGTGTTTTGCGGATCCTCAAAACACGGATACCGGCAAGTGTGCATTCTGCATTTTGCAAAATGCACATGGGACCGTCCATGTGCATTTAGAAAAATGCAGAATGCACACTTGCTGGTATCCATGTTTTGAGGATCTGCAAAACACATACAGCTGTCTTGATAGAAATGATAGAAATGATTATTCTTGCCCACAATTGCGGACAAGAATAGGACATGCTCAATATTTTCTGTGGGGCCGCGGAACAGAAGTATGGATGTGGACAGTTTGCTGTCTGCATCTTTTGCGGCCTCAATTAAATTAATAGGTCTGCATCAAATACACAAAATGGTGGAACGAATAAATACGGTCGTCTAAATGAGCCCTAAGATACAAGGGGGACAAGGAAAACATGTTGGGCCTTATCTATAGAGCAGTCTTACTTATTGTTAATTTAACATACAGTACTTGTATAGCACCAACAGACATTTACAGACATTATCATTGCATTGAATAACAAGAGGAAATTTCGTATCATGGCACCCATTATGTGTCTGGCCATTGACAGCCAGCCACTGTCGCCGTCGTTTGCAGTGGTGTTGTGAGTGAGAAACCTGGACTGCTATGAACAGGAATCACATAATCTTCAGCAATAAATTCAGGTTCTGTTTGGGATCCAATAATAGTTAAGTTTGAGATGGAGGCCTCAGTGTGATCACTTCAATCCTAGAGTGATATACTGCCCCAACTACTGGTGTGCTGATCTAGGGAGCCATCACATAAGACAGTCAGTCACAGCTAGTAGTGATACAAGGGACACTAACAGCTCAGCAATGTGTGCAGGACATCCTGAGACCACTTGAGTTGCTTCATAGCAAGGGTTTCAGGTCAATACACATGGATACTAGGGATGATCAATGAGATGAGTCTGAACATGGTTTAAAGTTCTGTGTATGATCGTAGATCGCACATCTGAGTTTGATTACCAACACTCTAGAAAATATTCTGCCATTTTAAAAAACAGAGCAGCTATGAAGAAATCAACCACGGGAGGAAAGAAAACTCAAAAAACCATTGTGAAAAAAATCTGACTCGGTGAAGCAGATGTCCACATCAGTATCAATAAGTGATTTCACAGTGGTAAATATGCCAGCTTGTACCATGTCTCAACACCAAATTGATTTATTGTCTAAAGGTTTGAATTTTGTGCCTACACAACGTTCTGATTTCTACCAAACGCTCTGTGATGTGAACAGGTTCATCCATACTCTAAATTCAGTCATCATTACTTTAATAATAACCAACAAGACAATGAACCAGTTCACCACCAATGTGCATGACATAGTGAATTAAATGACACTGGTAGTAGTGTTCTTCAACCTATTTTTTTATTTATTATTGCTCTGTTAGACCTAATAGACTTAAATAGATCACTCAGTTCTGTCAGCTCAAAAATTACCACTACTACTGTTAATGGAAGAATACTGAACCCCTCGTTTTACCCAATACAGTAGAAAATATGGATCATTTTCAACTTAGTGTTATGAAGCAATTATATCTTTCTTCCTCTTAGACAATTCTAACCTGCTGGTGAGCAGTGTGTATTAAAAGAGCTTAGACAAAACTCACACATTATAATCAGAAAGGAGGATATTGGTGGTTCTGTGGTTGATAAAGGCCTTTATGAACAAGAAATGAAAAACATGTTAGAGGATGCTAGTACTATTATACCTGTGATCACACTGTGGATTTCAGGAAATCACAGGAATCTTGATTGGAGGAAAGTTTTACTTTGGGTCTTATTGGTAACAAACGAAAAAATTACCTTTTAGTGGAATACCCCATGCCATATTTTTCATGCACTCCCCAAGTCACACAAAAATCAGTTTCTACCTTTATTCCCCCTATAGTATCAGGTATAGGGTCCTGGCTGGATTAGAAGCCTGGCTAGATAGCCTTTTGCAACCTGTTGGTCACCAGAGTGACTGGATATCTAAACGTCTCTAAAGAAGCTTTAAAAATCATGGGGTCACTATGCTGGCTAGATTCCTATAGCTGGATAGTAAGTGGCATTGTTTCATTATACTCCACTATACCTCACTATCATGCTTTAATAGCACTACAACATCGTTTAAATAGGTATAGTACATATTTAGCTGACCTTATATAAATACTTGCATATGCTCCTCATGTTAGCTACAATTGAGGACACATCTCGTATTAAATGCCTCAGCAGTTCTGCAACATGAACATTGTGTTTTTAATATGTTTTCAAAATATTTGAAATATTTCAAATCATTTCTGATTACTGGATATCCCTTTAAAATGGACTTTCTACAGGATTTTCCAGGAATGTCTCACCCAGATTTCAATTTTTCATTGGCCTGCCAGGTCACCAGATTTATCACCAATTGAGAATTTATGGGAACAGCTGGGAGCAGCTTTGGCAACCTACAAGTATGCAGGTTATACAGGCCCAGCTGCAACATCTGTGAGCAAGTGTGCCACAGGATACCATATGGAGCCTGTGTGCCTCCATGACCAACCATATCAAGGCTAGAAGTGGCCAAACAGGGAAATAGAGCCTCCCTTCAATTGTACAGTTTTCCCCACTTATCGTTTCACTTTAATATTGTAATCACATACATATATTTTCATTGCATTCACAATTATACAGTTTTCGATTTAAACAACTACTTCTCAGTGTGTTATTTTTTGTCAATGAGTGAGTATATGAGAAATAGAAGAGGAAAGTACACTCTCTTTACCATGGTTTTATACGTCATAAGAATAATATATAATTAAGAACAAAATCTAGTCCTTAGAAGGTCTTAAAATTAGGTAACTACAACCTCAGATGAAAAACAAATTCTGACAAATTACAGTCAATTTTTATTTATTTTTTTAACAGAAACTAGGCCAAATCGAAGAAACTGTGTTAAAGGAGCTTTGACAACTGTTCACATGGTGCCGTGCTGGGTGGCGGCTGTTGTTGCTTTGGCCCTGCACTGGTGGGTTGGTGGGACCCGGTGCCAGGGTGGCATTGCCAGGCAGCAGGGGTGCTGTTTGACAGCTGGATCCCTCCGCCTGCAGTGCCGCACAATATTTAGAGTAGGTCCCACTCCAAGAGGCAACCTTGGCGCGGTGAGTGGGCTTATACCTTTTGATCAAAAAGTACACTATTGCCTCTTATATAGAATGCAGTATAGGGGGCCGTACACTAATTATTGCGCTGTGAAGCGCTGTTAATTTTGTTGAGAAGCAGTTATAGATCAAAGCTAAGCTTGCGGATGTGCAATCTAATTCTTTATTCCCTCTTTTTTTTTCAATCATGTTTAATTATTCTGTCCAGGATCAGCACTCCTCCCATTCGGTACAGGTGCTTTTAACCACTTCAACCCCGCTAGCTGAAACCCCCTTAATGACCAGGCCACTTTTTACACTTCTGCACTAAACTAATTTCACAGTTTATTGCTCGGTCATGCAACTTACCACCCAAATGAATTTTACCTCCTTTTCTTCTCACTAATAGAGCTTTTATTTGGTGGTATTTCATTGCTGCTGACATTTTTACTATTTTTGTTATTAATCAAAATTTTATGATTTTTTTGCAAAACAATGACATTTTTCACTTTCAGCTGTAAAATTTTGCAAAAAAAAACGACATCCATATATAAATTTTTCGCTAAATTTATTGTTCTACATGTCTTTGATTAAAAAAAACTGTTTGGGCAAAAGTTATAGCGTTTACAAACTATGGTACAAAAATGTGAATTTTCTCTTTTTGAAGCAGCTCATATTCCACTAACTTGTGACAAAAAATTAAAACTTCCATGAACTCACTATGCCCATCACAAAATACCTTGGGGTGTCTTCTTTCCAAAATGGGGTCACTTGTGGCGTAGTTATACTGTCCTGGCATTCTAGGGGCGCAGATGTGTGAGAAGAAGTTTGCAATCAAAATCTGTAAAAAATGACTGGTGAAATCCGAAAGGTGCACTTTTTGCAGCCCACCTAGGCTGCAAAAAAGTGTCACACATCTGGTATCACCGTACTCAGGAGAAGTTGGGGAATGTGTTTTGGGGTGTTATTTTACATATACCCATGCTGGGTGAGAGAAATATCTTGGCAAAAGACAACTTTTCCCATTTTTTTATACAAAGTTGGCATTTGACCAAGATATTTATCTCACCCAGCATGGGTATATGTAAAATGACACCCCAAAACGCATTCCCCAACTTCTCCTGAGTACGGCGATACCACATGTGTGACACTTTTTTGCAGCCAAGGTGGGCAAAGGGGCACATATTCCAAAGTGCACCTTTCGGATTTTGCAGGCCATTTTTTACACATTTTGATTGCAAAGTACTTCTCACACATTTGGGCCCCTAAATTGCCAGGGCAGTATAACTACGCCACAAGTGACCCCATTTTGGAAAGAAGACATCCCAAGGTATTCCGTGAGGGGCATGGCGAGTTCCTAGAATTATAATTTTTTGTCACAAGTTAGCGGAAAATGATTATTTTTTTTTTCCTTACAAAGTCTCATATTCCACTAACTTGCGACAAAAAATAAAAAATTCTAGGAACTCGCCATGCCCCTCACGGAATACCTTGGGGTGTCTTCTTTCCAAAATGTGGTCACTTGTGGCATAGTTATACTGCCCTGGCATTCTAGGGGCCCTAATGTGTGAGAAGTCCTTTGCAATCAAAATGTGTAAAAAATGGCCTGCGAAATCCGAAAGGTGCTCTTTGGAATGTGTGCCCCTTTGCCCTCCTAGGCTGCAATAAAGTGTCACACATCTGGTATCACCGTACTCAGGAGAAGTTGGGGAATGTGTTTTGGGGTGTCATTTTACATATACCCATGCTGGGTGAGAGAAATAACTTGGCAAAAGACAACTTTTCCCATTTTTTATACTCAGGAGAAGTTGGGGAATATGTTTTGGGGTGTCATTTTACATATACCCATGCTGGGTGAGAGAAATATCTTGGCAAAAGACAACTTTTCCCATTTTTTTATACAAAGTTGGCATTTGACCAAGATATTTATCTCACCCAGCATGGGTATATGTAAAATGACACCCCAAAACACATTCCGCAACTTCTCCTGAGTACGGCGATACCACATGTGTGACACTTTTTTGCAGCCAAGGTGGGCAAAGGGGCACATATTCCAAAGTGCACCTTTCGGATTTTGCAGGCCATTTTTTACACATTTTGATTGCAAAGTACTTCTCACACATTTGGGCCCCTAAATTGCCAGGGCAGTATAACTACGCCACAAGTGACCCCATTTTGGAAAGAAGACACCCCAAGGTATTTCGTGAGGGGCATGGCGAGTTCCTAGAATTATTATTTTTTTGTCACAAGTTAGCGGAAAATGATGATTTTTTTTTTTCCTTACAAAGTCTCATATTCCACTAACTTGCGACAAAAATTTCTAGGAACTCGCCATGCCCCTCACAAAATACCTTGGGGTGTCTTCTTTCCAAAATGGGGTCACTTGTGGCGTAGTTATACTGCCCTGGCATTCTAGGGGCCCTAATGTGTGAGAAGTATTTTGCTATCAAAATGTGTAAAAAATGGCCTGCGAAATCTGAAAGGTGCTCTTTGGAATGTGTGCCCCTTTGCCCACCTAGGCTGCAATAAAGTGTCACACATCTAGTATCGCCATACTCAGGAAAAGTTGGGGAATGTGTTTTGGGGTGTCATTTTACATATACTCATGCTGGGTGAGAGAAATATCTTGGCAAAAGACAACTTTTCCCATTTTTTTATACAAAATTGGCATTTGACCAAGATATTCATCTCACCCAGCATGGGTATATGTAAAATGACACCCCAAAACACATTCCCCAACTTCTCCTGAGTACGGCGTTACCACATGTGTGACACTTTTTTGCAGCCTAGATGCGCAAAGGTAACCCAAATTCCTTTTAGGAGGGCATTTTTAGACATTTGGATCTCAGACTTCTTCTCACGCTTTAGAGCCCCTAAAAAGCCAGGGCAGTATAAATACCCAACATGTGACCCCATTTTGGAAAGAAGACACCCCAAGGTATTCAATGAGGGGCATGGCGAGTTCATAGAATATTTTTTTTTTTGGCATAAGTTAGCGGAAATTGATTTTTTTTTTTTTTTTTTCTCACAAAGTCTCACTTTACGCTAACTTGGGACAAAAATTTAAACGTGGGTGAACGCACGTGTGGGTGACCGATCAAGCCTGATCGGGCAAACACTGCGTTTTGGGTGGAGGGCGAACTAAAGTGACACTAATACTATTATAGATCTGACCGTGATCAGTTTTGATCACTTCCAGATACTATAAAAGTACAAATGCTGATTAGCGATACGCTAATCAGCGAATAAGGGACTGCGGTGCGGTGGGCTGGTCGCTAACTGATCCCTAAACTACCTAACCAAGGGGCCTAAACTATCCTAAAACCTAACAGTCAATACCAGTGAAAAAAAAAAGTGACAGTTTACACTGATCACTTTTTTCCTTTCACTAGTGATTGACAGGGGCGATCAAAGGGGTGATCAAAGGGTTAATTGGGGTGCAGGGGGTGATCTGGGGCTAGTGTGTGGTGTTTGGTGTAATCACTGTGAAGCCTGCTCCTCTGCTGGATCCAACCGACGAAAAGGACCAGCAGAGGAGCAGGGCAGCCATATAACAGATCATATTTACTAATATGATCTGCTATATGGCTTCTGATTGGATTTTTTAAAAATCAGCAACCTGCCAGCCGCGATCATTGGCTGGCAGGTTGCTGACGAAATACTGCTTTAACTTACTCCAGGAGGAGTAAATCAACCACCTTCCGGACGCATCCGTGCGTTAGGAGGTCCGGAGGTGGTTAATTAGCAGTAGCCTAAATATAAATGTGAAGTGACCTACCGGCCCTTAGTCTGAGTCTCTGAGAGCAGGTACCAATGTGAGCTTTGACAACTGTTCACACGGTGTGGTGCTGTTAGCGCTCTATTAAAAATCTACTTTTTTAGGAAGATCAACATTGGGAAAAGAAGGAAATGTAGACAGGGTGGAAAGAAGCATCACAGATCTCAGAAGAAATATACCTCCACCCACATATCAGGGACACAACAAGATGACTCAAGGGAGAGCAACGAGATGCAATCCGAAGAAATGAATCAACTGGTTGTGAATATCTCATCTATTGAATTGACTATTGATCAAGTAAGAGTATTATGCCGCGGTCTGACATTTTGTCTTTCAAGTGATAGTGATTGGTTTTAATTAATAAAAAGGAGATTGAATTATATTTAAGGAATCTGGATTTAAAGAAAAAAAAAGTAATTTTTCACCACCACAAAACAATCATGTGGTGAAATCATATATTGAGATGATATTGAAGATTAAAATCTTAAGAGAACAGAGGAGTGAGGGATGCAGAAATAACATGTCTAAACAAGAAAAGGATGCTTTGAGGTCCCTTGAACAGAATAAGGAGATTACTATAAAACCTGCTGATAAGGGGGGAGCAGTTGTCATAATGGACAGGGACAAATATATTGGACAAATACGTAGACAGTTAGCTGAAGGGGATGTGTACGAGAAACGGAAAGGAGACCCTAAAAGTGACATAATTAACATTCTGAATGTGATGATAGATAAAGCTATTCTATAAGAACTTATAGACAAAGATTTGGGTGAATATTTGAAGGTGGAATACCCTATCACCCCTCTGATATATGTACTTCCAAAAATCCATAAGAGGCTTCAAGACCCCCCTGGCAGGGGCAGTCATTTTCTTATAAAGTTGCCGGAAATTGTATTATCGATGCACTTCTTTCTGGTGAGCTTTGATGTGGTCTCACTGTATTGGATTAAGGGCTGTGTATATGGTGCTTGCCAGCAAGGGACTCTCTCCAAGTGCCGTCCAGTTTTTCCTCCAACTTCTGGAGGTGATCCTCTGGAGGAATTATTTCCTCTTTGGGGACACCTACTACCAACAGAAGCAAGGTTCAGTGATCCCCCAATAACATTGTGTCAGCAGCAGATTACCCCCATGAACTTGTGTCAGCGGCAGATCCCCCCATAACATTGTGTTAGTGGCAGATCCCCCCATAACATCATCATCCACTAAGTTCTCATCTACAGTACCCCCATAATTGTAGTGCTGACAGTTCTTCCATTACTGTATTATGTTGCAGAAAATTACTGTAGTCTCCTGCTGCATACTGTTCATTTCTGAACGATGTCAAAGCAAAAAGGGCTTTCTTATAAAATTCCTTTTAAACTGGAGGTGATAAAATAAAATACATCAAAGAGGATGGAAACAGGGCAGCGGAGAGACATTTTTAGCCACCTTCAACTGAAAAGATGATTAGTGAATGGAGGAAACAAGAGGTTCAGTTGAAAAAGAAGATAAAAGCAAACACACTTTTCGTGGGAGTGCTGCAAAGTGGCCACATCTAGATGTGGACATGATAGAGTGGATCACACGTCACAGGAACAACGGCTTCTCAGTATCTACAAAAATGATCATATATGAAGCCAAAAGTCTTGCTGCAGAGAAAGGCATTGATGACTTCACTGGATCGGCATCATGGTGCTACAGGTTCATGACGAGATGTGGCCTTGCTATGTGCACCAAAACTAGAATTGCACAAACAAGGCCCAAAGAATATTTGTCCAAGATTCTTTTTTTTCATAAATTTGTACTGGATTCAAGAAAGAAAAATGGCTATGAAATATGCCATATTGGGAACATGGATGAAGTCCCGTTAACCTTTGTTGTTTCATCGTACAAGACCGCTGATGTTAGAGGCACAAAAATCATGACGGTAAAAATCTCAGGACACGAGAAAACCCATTACACGGTTGTGTTGTCCTGCTGCGCAGATGGCATCAAGCTGCCACCAATGTTGATTTTTAAAAGGAAGAACATGCTGAAAGAGGTGATCCCACGAGGAGAGATTGTCTATGTTCACGACAAAGGGCGGATGCACGAAAATGGCATGAAAGTATGGATCGAAAAGGTGTGGTCCAAATGCCCTGAATGACTTCTGAAGAAACCTGCCCTACTAGTGATTGTCCAGTTTAGGGCACATATGAGTGAAACCACAAAAATTAGATTTAAGAAAGTGAACACTCATCTAGCGGTAATTCCTGGGGAGCTTACCAGCGAGTTACAACCTCTGGACGTTTCCATTAATAAGCCATTTAAAGTGATCATGAGGGAGGAATGGAACAAGTGGATGGCTGCCGAGAATCATGATCTGACTCCAACTGGACGGATATGGAGGCCCACCATCACCCAAGTCCGTTAACGGGTGAAAAAGTCATGGCAGGCAGTCAACGATGAAATCATCGTCAGATCTTTCAAAAAGTGTGGCATCAGCAATACTTGGATGGCACTGAGGACAATATGCCGTACGACGAATCTGAAGGCAGTGATACCAGTGATACTGAGCCATAGAGCGTGATTAACTTGGACAATAGTAATGATGGGTTTTTGCGGTTCCCTGATGAATAGAGTACTGTACCTGGACATTTAAGTCAGTAATGATGGTTGTTAATGCTGCTAGTTACTACTGTTAATGTTTACAGTGTTAAAATATTGCTCTGTTATTTTATTAAAAAATGTAACACACCTTTTGTTCAAATTTTTTGTTTTCCTATTTTCACCCTCTAAAACCTAGGTGAGTCTTATGGGCAGGTGTGTCTTATAGCGCGAAAAATACAGCATGTTGCAGTGTGTTAAAATAAAAACATCCAAACAATCTAGTTTATTTTAGCACAAGGCCACAACATAAAATGTTAAAACAATTGAAGGATCATATTCTTTTAGATATTATATATACTGTATGCTAAACATATTTGGTATCACCACAATGATCTAGTCTATTAACAGACCCCATTATTTAACCCACACTGTGCACACTGTGAACGCTGTAAAGAAAATAAATCCCCAGTGCTGGGACTGTTGGGTTTTTGGTCACCTTGCCTCCCCCAAAAAATCGAACAAAAAATTATCAAAAGGTTTCTTATGTCCCAAAATGCTATCCACAAAGGTTACCTGAAAACCCCCAGAAAAACTGAGAATCACCTCCACACACACACACCCTATTTCCATCGGCAGAAAAATGAAAAAGTTATGGGTATCAGAATATGACAACACAAATCAATCATTTTTAAGAGCATTTTAAGTTTTTAAAAGTAATAAAACATAAGAAATCCCATATTTCTTGAGATATACCTTGATATCTCTATAATTATACTGACCTGCAGAAGTTAAAATGACAATTTTACAGTAATATCACAATTTAAATTTTTATTTGCAAGACAAAAAAAGGAGAGAGAGGACAGCGCCTCAAGTGTGGTGTTCCTTAAAAATATTATTGTATAAAATGATATAGTTCGCTCACCAGAATCTGTTGTGAGGTAGTCACAACAGCTATGCAGGCTCCTGCTGGTATATATCCCGACCAGCACACGGGGACTTGGCTGCAGCCTGGGTTCCTGCCTGCACCCAAAAATCTGGGTGCTGGAGCTGAAGTAGGATGTAGGTAAGAAGGGGGTCATTCACCCCAGAAACACGTAGACAATAAAAGAGTTTGGAACAATATGCTCTATTGTGACGGTATCCTTTGCAGCGCCCGCAGAAGGGGTTCATCTGGTTTCTTTTTACCTACATCCTATATATATTATTTTTTTTACCATAAATACGGTAACAAAAAAGAAACCCTAAAACATTGGCAGAATGTCAATGTTTTTGCAAACTGGCATCCTAAATGTTTTTTTCAAAATTATACAATTCATCTGATGTAACCCAAAATAATGTCATAAAAAATACAGCTCCCATACAGCTATGTCAATGGAAACACAAAAAGGTTATGGCTTTTGAAATGTGAAGACTAATAAATGAATGAAAATTGCAGAGCCTTAAGGTCTCTTTACAATGGGATGACAGAGCAGCAGATTGCTGGGAAGGAATTATTCCTTCCAGACAATCTACTGATCACTGGTGGAGGAGACCAGTGCATTTATATGCAGCGATCTCCTCCACAGTATGGGTAGGAGTGATCGCTAATGCCATCGCTCTTCCCCATTCTAATTCGTTTTCTGGCAGGAGATTATGTTTACACAGCACAATCTGCTGCATGTAAAGAATGATTTTTGTGTGCGCAAAAAATATCAAATTACCTGATGAACAAGTGTCTTGCTCATTCTTCAGGTAATCAGTGGCTCGTTCATCAGGTAATATTTGCGTTTCTATGAACACTTGTTAGTGATTATTATTGCGATTTGTGGCCCTTAAAGGACCCTATATACCAAACTAGATTGTGCCCTTAGTGGTTAGTGTTCATGATTTACAACCACTTAAAAACATTGTATCCTCTCTTTATGCTCAGGCAGGTATTCTATGGATAGAATACTGTTTACATTAGATTTCCATTTGATTAATATTTGCTACATGTGTGCTTATACAGTATCTTAGATATATTTATTTTTCCGCTGAGTACAGGGAATTACTATTACATCAAGTGGCATTTTCAGAAAACTACTAATCCATAGTTGAAATTCATTGTAATAAGTCAACTGACCTCAATACCTAATGCTATTTATGTTTTGTGTACTTAATCTTATTTTATTTCATGTTTCCCTTGATTAAAATATAAAAGGCTTATGGCAGATGCTCAGTTTTTGAGCAAACAGTTTACCTAAGACTAATGATAAACAAATACTTGAACATTGATGAGGATTAATTCTGCAATTTTGTTGTGATACATTTCGGAAACACGTTAAGTCCAGCAGTTTAATTTTCAATAATGTACAATACTGAAAGTTAAGCTAAATGCAGCTGATGCTGACATGTGAATGGAACTAGATTTAATAAATTACATATTTTAATCAGTAAGAATTACACACTGAACCATGTTAATAATTATGTCAAATACACTGGCCCCTGAACAATAAGTAACCCCATTCTAGTGTCACAAAATATAGGAGGATATTAAAAAATTGCAAGAAAAAGTAAGGGAACCCTTTGGAATTAACTGGATTTCAATGATAATTATCTAAAGGTCCCTTTATATGGCCTGATGTATCAAGTAATTGTTGGGAAGCAATCGCTTGCTCATCAGTGGAGGAGACTGGCGATCCCCTCCACTGTATGGGGAGGGGTGCTAGCTAATGCCAATGCTCCCCCCATACAGAATCATTGATCACCAGAAGCAGAGTTCTGTTAAGACATGACAATCTGCTGCCGGTAAACATTTATTTTGGTGACCGCACCAACAAATCTATTAATCAGCTGCACATTTACACAGGTACAGATGTAGCCAGGGGCAAAATTTTTGCACCCCACCCCCCTCCCGCGCGCTTTACAACTCCCTCCTCCTGTGTAAACCCCACTCCTTTGGCTAGTCATGATCTAGACCAGACCAGACTTTTTTTTGTTTTTGTTTATTTATCTTTATATAAAACATTGGGAAGGGGGGTGATGCTGTCTATAGCTTGCAGTACATGGCAGCCTCCCCTTTCTGCCCGCTGTTCTGCCATGTGCTAGTGCTTATTATGGCACATATAAGTGCACACCCTCTGCATATATGAGATTAACAAAATAAGCAGAAGTAGATGGCAGAACAGCAAGCAGGGGGTCACAGGCCGGGGGGGGGGGGTCTCAGACAAGGGCCGGGGGGCACAGACAAGGGCAAGGGGGGCACAGATAAGGGCCAGGGGCTGCACTGAAAGGGCCAGGGTGATGCACACAGGAGCCAAGGGGGCACATACAAGGGCCAGAGAGGTGCAGACAGGCGCCAGGGGCGCAGACAAAGGCCGAGGGGCGCAGACAGGGGCCAGAGAGGCACAGACAAGGCCCAGAGGGGCGCAAATAAGGGTCAGGGGCTGTGCTTAAAGAGCCAGGGAGGCACAGACAGTGGCCAGGGGCTGCGCTGACAAGGGCAAGGGGGTCACACAGGCAGGGGGCACAGACATACCTGAAAAGCCCAGTGACTGATGTGCCACTGCCATGCTGCTCCTCTTGCCTGCCGCACTGTTTCTCTTGCCTGCCGCTCCTCCATCAGCCTTTACTGGAAACTACTCCAGCAGGGGCGTAACTAGAAGTGACTGGGCCCCACAGCAAATATTTGTAAGGGCCCCCCTCAGCGCGCTTCGCACCTCCCTCCTCCTGTGTAAACCCCACTCCTTTGGCACAGTGTAGCGGTATACTGTATATTGTGTGGCACAGTGTAGAGGTATACTATATATTGTGTGGCACAGTGTAGCGGTATACTGTATATTGTGTGGCACAGTGTAGCGGTATACTGTATATTGTGTGGCACAGTATAGAGGTATACTGTATATTGTGTGGCACAGTGTAGCGGTATACTGTATATTGTGTGGCACAGTATAGAGGTATACTGTATATTGTGTGGCACAGTGTAGCGGTATACTGTATATTGTGTGGCACAGTGTAGAGGTATATTGTGAGGCACAGTGTAGCGGTATACTGTATATTGTGTGGCACAGTGTTGAGGTATATTGTGAGGCACAGTGTAGCGGTATACTGTATATTGTGTGGCACAGTGTAGCGGTATATTGTGAGGCACAGTGTAGAGGTATACTGTATATTGTGTGGCACAGTGTAGCGGTATACTGTATATTGTGGGGCACAGTGTAGCGGTATACTGTACATTGTGAGGCACAGTATAGAGGTATACTGTATATTGTGTGGCACAGTGTAGCGGTATACTGTATATTGTGTGGCACAGTGTAGGCTATATGTGTATAACATAAACATACTCCACATGAACACTTACAGTTACATGGCTTGGTCCTTGGGGATCTCGGACACCACTTCCACACTTTGGCCGGGGGCTCGGCGGAGCTGATGAGGTGTTTTATCCTAATGAGAAAGATTTTATAATAAGGATTCGGAGAAGGGGCAGAGGGATAGCAGAGCAGGGAGAGGCTGGTGCCGCTACTAGGGGGTCATACCATGGGGCAGTAATAAAACCCACCATAATGCCCCCCCCCCCCCAGTAGTAATAATTCTCCTTATAATGTGACAGTGCAAAAAATACCCCCTTGTAATGCCCCCAGTTGAGCTAATGTCCCCATAGTGCCCCAAAAAATGTGCCAGTATAAAATACCCCTATATAGTGCCCCCAGTAACTTCCCCCATAGTGCTCCTCTCCCCCCTTCCTGCTAGTGCCCCCCCAAAATGTACCAGTATAAAATGCCCCATATATAGTGCCCCAGTAGATGCCGCTCAGTGTCCGGCCTCTGATAGGCTGCCGGCCTAGTGTCCCCCATAATGCCCCCCAATAATGTGCCAGTAAGTGCCCCTATCATGTGCCAGTATCAAGTGCCTCTCCCCCCCACATGTCCCAGTATCATAGTGCCATCTCCCCCCATGTGCCAGTATCAAGTGCCTCTCTCCTTCCCACCCCCCATGTGCCAGTATCAAGTGCCTCTCTCCTCCCCATGTCCCAGTATCATAGTGCCATCTCCCCCCCCCCCACTAAAAAGTGCCAATATCAAGTGCCTCTCTCCCTCCCCCCTCCCTATGTGCCAGTATCAGGTGCCCCCCCCCCATGTGCCAGTATCAAGTGCCAACCCCCCCTCTCCCCTCCAGGGGCCAGTATCAGGTGCCTCCCCCCCCCCCCTATGTCCCAGTATCATAGTGCCATCTCCCCCCCCCCCCCCACCACCACCACAAAAAAAGTGCCAGTATCAAGTGCCTCTCTCCCCCCCCCCCCCCCAATGCCAGTATCAGGTGCCTCTCTCCCTCCCCCCCCATGCCAGTATCAGGTGCCAACCCCACTCCCATGTGCCAGTATCAGGTGCCAACCCCCCCCCCCCCAGGTGCCAGTATCAGGTGCCAACCCCCCTCCCCCCATGTGCCAGTATCAGGTGCCTTCCGCTCCCCCATGGCAGTAACAGTCGGGTATTAAAAAAAAAATAATAAACACTTCTACTTACCTCCATGTCAGCGATGTGATGCAGCCTCTTCCTGTGTCCCGCCCTGTATGCCCTTATATGGAGTCAGTGCTTGTATTTCAGAAAAGAGTCTGCTGGGATTCGAACCCAGGACCTTCTGCTTCAGAGGCAGAGCAGCTATCCACTAGACCATAAGAGCTGCCTTGAGGCTGAGTGAAAAAATATGAGACTTCTACTGTTATAGCTGGCTAAGTGTACATCTATACACATGGCAGCTGCTCATATATAGAGATGTAGCAGAGCTGAATGTGCAGGGACAGCTGTCATATACAGATATAGCAGTGCTAGGTGTGTTTGGGCAGCTGTCATGTGTATAGATGTATTTTTTTTTTTTTTACAGTCAGTTGTAATGCAGCCTTTATGGCTGTGAGGGTAAATGCTTTGCCACTGATTCACTTATAGATTGGAGGTTGTGGGTTCGAATCCCAGACCAGGAGACTTTTAGCAGACAGTAAAATTAGATCACTCTAGCGGCTGTGAAGGGGCCCTGAACACGATATTTATCTAACTTGAAAATAAACTGTCACACACGCTGCTTGGGGCGCCGGGCCCCCTTGGCAGCCCGGGCCCCGAAGCAGCTGCTTCCCCTGCTTCCCCGGTAGTTACGCCACTGTACTCCAGGGTGGACAACCTGCCATGGATGCAGGGCGAGATCAAGGTAAACCTCTATAGACAACCAGAACATTAGGCACATTGGCTAATAGGCTCCTGAGATCTGTCCAGACCAACTCTAAAGAAGTGACAGCTGCTGACTGTCACAGGGGGCCAGGTCCATAGTCCACATCATGTATAAGGGCCACTGGTCAATAAGGATAGTGACCTTTTTCAGGCTGATAATAAGACCTCCTCGCCTAGGATCCCCATGTAACACACAATATATAACAGCTATATTATACATACTCTGTCAGCTAGTACTCACACATACAGAGCTGGTGGATGGATACATAAACTCCAGGGATTGATGTGCGTGCTGAGTCGCTGCCGTGCTGATCCTGCTCCTCTTGCCTGTGTTGCCTGTTTCTCCCGCTCGTTGCTCAGGGGAGACTCAGGACTGACTTGGTGGGCGGGCCTAACTGGAAAAGCGCGCTGGCTTGTACCAGCTTCATTCCTTCACTGTGTGCTGCAGTAAGAAGGGGGGAGTGCACTGTATGCGAAGCCGGCACTGCACTATTTGTGAAGGGGCCCGTCTGGCCTGAAAGACTTTACATAATCAAGAAACTTGGTGTGATGGTGTCAGTCAGCCCGGGCCCCCCATCTGCCACTGTCCCTGCTTCCCCGGTATTTGCGCCACTGAATGTAGCCGAGCATAACTATGATAACACATGTCACAGTGTTATCTTGTGCCATCCTGTGACAAAAATGATTGAACTACATTGGAAGAGTTATTTAACCTTTTTGTGCTGTTTTAAAAAAATAAATAAAGTGTTAACCATCAAGTTTTGCTTGACTGCATCTGTACATTATCACTAATAAGACACAGTAGTGGGTCCAGCACTCGGTCTTGAATAAAACCATATTATTTAAAATATTTTTTTTAAAGTCCAAAATTGGAATACAGCAGAACATCTCCCCACACTAGTCAATGGCTACGTGACATTTTGGGACTTAAAAAAATAATATTTGAAATAAAAAATGTATGATGTTATTCAATACCCGAGTGCGGGACCCACTACTTTGTTTCTACAGTGAATTTGCTTCTCCTAAAGATCCGTGCACCAAGTACTGGCAAAGGTGGTGATCGGATTGCACTTTTTTTTTTATCACTAATGAGCGTCTGTAGAAATGCTCATTATCTAACATTGGACAGCATGAAGTTCTAATTATGGGCAAGCACAACCTACTTAAACTAATACAGAATCAGTGAGCCAAGTGGCAAAATATGTTTCATTTAAGGAGATGAGATTGGATGAGTGGATTTCTTAGGTGCCTGGTAATAGACAAACATGTTTTTCTCAAGAAAGCACAGTATAAACCATTACTTGATGTGAAAATCATAACATCCCAGAAGATCTGTTATAAAGACCTGGTTTTACATTAACCCACGGTTAGACAAATTATCTACCGACACAAGATGCAATCCTAAAATAAATTAGAAAGAATCCCAGGGTAACAGCAAAAGAACTACAGAAGAGTCTACAAACTGTGAAAAACTTTGTGTCCATTATTAGAAAAATAGAAAAATAACTGAATAAGAAGGGTATTCATGCAAGGATGAATACCTTGTGATCATTAAAGGGGTTATCCAAGAAAAGATATTTAGGACTTATCCTCAAGATAGGTCATCAGTATCAGATTTGAGAGGGTGTGACACCCAGGATCCCCAGTGATTAGCTGTGAGAAGAGGCCTTGCGTGCTGAAGCCTCTTTTTAGGCCAGATACATCACTGTAAATTGGTCACATGGCCTAGTTGCAGCTCAGCCCCATTCAAGTCAATGGGATGAGCTGCAATACCAAGCACTGCCACTATACAATGTACAGCACTGTCCTTGGAAAGCTGCGGGGAGGCCGTATAGCTCACCATAGCTTTAGTGAGTACAGCGGCTCCCTGAAACAGCTGGTCTGTGGGGATGCTAAGACTTGGACCCCTGTTGATGTTATAGCGATGACCTATCCTGAAGATAACTCATCATTATCTTTTCCAATAAGTAACAAGTAAAGTAACTTAAAAAAAAAAATAGTTTAACCCTTTCCCGACTGGGTGCTGTGAATTGACATTGTTCTAGCAAGGGCTTTATGCGGGAGCAACATGTTTACACACACTATGCTTAAATCCCTTCCCTGCCAACACATGCATGGGCTGGCATCGGGGAAAGCAGTGGCAGGGACACCCGAGACCCCGGAGACCGTCGGGAGCAAACAGGACCAATAGTAGTAGTGTCCCTACCTCACGTGATCCCCATGATAATGAACCATGGTGATCACATCGCTGGTATTTATCAAATATGAGAGAGCTGAGAGAAGGAGACAGATTGTTACAGCTGCATGTGAACATATTCAGAAGAAGCTCTGAAAGAAAAAAAGCTATTTATATACATTAGGTATACATTTTATATAGTCTTGAACTTAGTCCTATCGACATGCAGTGACACGGTCTGAAGAGGGCTGTTCATGCATAGCATCCCAGAAATATAAATGAACTAAAGGACCTTTGCAGTGAGGAATGGTCCAAAACCAAACTTTTCTGGCCAGGACTTTAAAGATGGAATGTTTTAAACAGCAGGCACCTAGGACTAATGTCTGTAACCAGCGGCAATGCAGATTCCGGACTTTTAACCCTTCAGATGCTGTAGTCAAATGTGACCATGGAATCTGTACAAGCAAAAAAATGTAAACAGGTGGTTCTAGGTGTGCTTTGGTCCCCCCAGTGAGAATTGGGGGAGCAGAATACAGTGTGCAGTAGCCTCTGTCCTCATGAATGAAAAGAGGCTGCTGCACATTAGTTCTTGTGGAGCCCCCGGCTTCACTTCCCACAAAAAATATTTATTTCATGTGGCCAACGGAAAAAACCGATAAAAGTCAAAATGGCTGATTTTAATTTTTTTTGTCGTTTCACCTCCCTCAAAAAATGAAATACAAAAGTTATCAAAAAGTCATACACACCCCAAAAAGGTATCAATGAAAAGTACAGATTGCCCAGCAAATAAATGGGCCCTCACACAGGTAAGCACACATAACTATAAATACGTTATAGGGGTCAGAATGTGACAATGAAAAAACGCAAGAAAAATGATTAATATGTGGTATTGTCGTAATCGTACTGACCTGGAGAATTAAAGTTACAGGTTAGTTATACCATATAGGGAACGGCCGTAAAAACAAAACTCTTAAAACTGTGGCGGAATTGTTTTTTTTTTTTGTTTGTTTTTTTCACCCCATTTGGAATTCTTTTTCCAGCTCCCCACTACATTGAATGTAATATTAAATGGTGGAATTAGAAAGTGCAACTTGTCCCACAAATACAAGCCCTTATACGGCTATGTGTTCGGAAAAAGAAAAAAAAAGTTATGGCCAAGGCAGGGTAAGGCCCCATGCACACGGCCGTGTTTCACAGCCGTGTGCGGGCCGTGGAACCGCGGCCTGGATCCCTCCTGAGAGCAGGAGCGCACGGCGTCACTGGTTGCTATGACGCCGTGCGCTCCCTGCTGCCGACACAGTACAGTAATACACTGGTATAGATCATACCAGTGTATTACTGTATTGCGGTGGCAGCAGGGAGCGCACGGCGTCATAGCAACCAGTGACGCCGTGCGCTCCTGCTCTCAGGAGGGATCCAGGCCGCGGTTCCACGGCCCGCACACGGCTGTGAAACACGGCCGTGTGCATGGGGCCTAAATGAAACACAAAAAAAGAAAACGGGTCTGAAAGGGTTAAGTGTATCCATTTTGCAGTTCCTGGAACATTTGGTGGATGTGATTGCTGCCAAACGGGATCTTGAGGTTATTAAATGCCAGGGTTCAGTGGCTTTTTCTTCCAGCGCTGTGGATGTTTACTTAGGCTGGGTTCACACCTGAGCGTTTTACAGCGCGTTCCTACGCGCTGTAAAACGCTCAACAAGGAGAAACCAATGATTCCCTATGGGAATGGTTCACACTTGGGCGTTTTACAGCGCGTACGATCGCGCTGTAAAACGCCCGACGCTCCAAAAAGTACATGAGCGACTTTTGGGGCGTTTGTGGCCATAGGACACTGTAGTGAATCACACAAACGCGCGTCAAACGCGCGTTTACTATTACAAAAACGCGCATAAAAATGCGCGTCAAAAACGCTCAAGTGTGAACCCAGCCTTAATGTTATTAACGAAGACATTAATGGTACAACCGTTTGTATGTTATTACTACAGTTTTGCTTGTCTACAATTGTGACTATGATACAGTATTGTGCCAATTAGAATTTTATTAGTAATTAATGCAGACTCAATTTCAAACGGTTCAGTAACTTTTTATTGCAACTTTATATGACTTCTTGTTGATATTTTCTCACTCAAATTCTTTATGAAATGTTCACTCTGTTGATTGTATTTTACTATGTTGTGTCACCTCAAACACTTTCCTAGGGTAAGTAGAGAGCAAATAAAAAGTCAAATACACTTTATTTCTTATAAAACATGTTTATTGCAGTAATTTACATATGCCGTCAATAACTCATTAACAGTAAAGCTACGTCCAGAGAGAACTTTTCCTGACAGTATTTTTCTTAATGACATAAAAAAACCGCAGGTTTTGAATCCAAGATTTCTAATATATTACACTGTGATCTGTTATTCTTTCAAGTGTACTTAGTGGAAAAGCCTACAACCAAAAGAAGTAATTCAATGATGAAAATATGATAATTTTATGAAAATATGCATCTCATAAAGTCTCTTCTATAAATGTCATATTATTAAGGTCACCACAGTATTTGTAACAGGTAGTATTGGTGTATGTGTGTGGGGCGTGGTGTGCCTGGGGGGTACCCTTCTCACAGAGTCGTAGCTCTGCAGAGAGGAAGAGTGGTTGACTGTTTTTTGTGAAGGATGTGTAACAATCTACATAAAAAATTATCCCTTTACTTGGATAACAAAGGGAATGGATCAGAACTCTGGGAAAACCCCTCACTATTTGCAATTCCCCAATTTTGCCTCCTTGGTATGGTTATTCTGTGGCCCTTAGTATTTTAAGTGTTGATATCGGTAACATGAAAATGCAGTTATCAACTTAATAGTACCTATTGATTCTAGATGACGATACACAATTGTCCTCCGAGGTCAGCATAAAGTAGTGACAAGACAGTTGTACTAATAGTGACAAACATATAGCTTAATTCATGGAATGAATCGCCAGCAAAAATTTGTTGATAAACATGATATATATACCATACACTACTCATGGCCTCCAGATTCTGAGTGAAAGATTTCTCCCTGTACAGTAAAAGAGGGAGAAATCTCTTAATCAGCATACAGAAGGTGGGAGAACTCACATACTATAGATATCACTAGACTCCTAACTGGCAGCGCTTGTAAGAATTACACTACATACACACGACCGTATGTGTTTTGCGGTCCGAAAATTGCATCCGTATGCCATTTTTTTGTGGATCCATTGTAACAATGCCTAAAATGGACAAGAATATAACATGTTCTATTTTTTTGGCGTGGCTACGGAACTTTAGACAGCACTCCTGTCTGTGACTGTGAATGATTTGATGACTATTGGGGTGTTGGGATGATTGTCTTCTGCAATTTGCGTAACAGAACAGGCGGCCCATTGTAGACATGCCTATTTTTGTCCGCAAAACGGACAAGAATAGGACATGTTATATTTTTTTGCGGGGCCTCGGAACGTAGCAACGGATGCGGACAGCACACGGAGTGCTGTCCGCATCTTTTGCGGCCTCATTGAAGTGAATGGGTCTGCATCCGAGCTGCAAAAACTGCGGCTCACATGCGGACCATAAGGCCTCTTTCACACAGGCGTGTGCGCGCTGTTGCCGTATTGCAGACCGCATTTGCATATCCACAATACATGTGTGCCGTTCCGTGGGCATTCCACATCACAGATGCGGACCTATTCACTTCAATGGGTCCGCAAATCCGGAGATGTGGAATGGTGCAGAACGGAAGCACGGAACGAAACCCTATGGAAGCACTACGGAGTGCTTCCGTGGGGTTTCGTCCCGTACTTCCGTTCCGCAAAAAGATAGAACATGTCCTATCTTTTTGCGGAACAGCCGGATCGCGGACCCATTCTAGTGAATGGTTCTGCGATCTGCTGCGGCTGCCCCACGGACTGTGCTCGTGCATTGCGGGCCGCATTTTACAGGCCGCAGCACGACAACGGGGCGCACAAGCCCGTGTGAAAGAGGCCTAACTACGGTCGTGTGCGTGAGGCCATACCCAATAGGGTAACATCTGTAATTGGGACTAACAGGTATTTATTATTAAATGTATCACTGCCTGAAGGACGGTTAAAAAAATAAAATAAAAATAATATATATATATATATATATATATATATATATATATATATATATATAGATACAAAGAATTCCGCAGCACATCCAATTTGTAAAAAGTAGAAAAAGGCTTTATTCACCAGGCATGCAACGTTTCAATCCTCTCAATGGGATTTTCCTCAACCATTGAGAGGATTGAAACGTTGCATGCCTGGTGAATAAAGCCTTTTTCTACTTTTTACAAATTGGATGTGCTGCGGAATTCTTTGTATTGTGAGACAGTGACAGGTCTCACACAGGTTAGAGGCAAGGAAGGGGTGAATAGTTCGGTCCACACCCCTATTCCACCACAGGTGAGACCAGCTAGAAGTAATCAGGCTGGCACAAAGCACCTCCCAGGGTGTCAGCAAGGGGGGAGTCTGGTACCTGTGGACAGAGGCCTGGAGGCTCTGTGTGGTCCAAGCCAGGAGGGCTGACAGACCACTATTCCCCATATGTGCTGAGACACTGGACTGGAGGCAGTCGGCGTACTGGGCTCTGTACAGCCAGGAGGCTGTGGGACATTGGCTGAGAAAGCCGCACGTGTTCACAGGGTGTGAACAAGGACTTAGGTGAGTCAGGAAACTCTGTGTTAGCTAGAGCCTAGCCGGGCAAGTGTTTATTATTTTATGTGGATGTCACATGTGTTAGGTGAAGCTGCGACTTCATGATAACCTGAATTGGTTGAAGTGTGCACAATAAATGCACGGTTTGGACCTGAAACCTGGTGTCCTAAAGTCGTATCTTTGAGAATGACCCCCAAATAAGAGGCGATCCCTTACAGTATCTATACTTTGGAGGTGGATCGCCCCCACAGCCGCTGGCACTCCGACCGTACTTGTTGATAGTGGTGCTGCCCACGCCATCTATATATATATATATATATATATATATATATATATATATATATATATATATATATATATAAAATTATTTATTAGTAAATAATACTTAAAAGGGCAAATCTGTAGTTCTCTTTAAATCAGAGACAGGCAATTGTGGGGTCAGGTGTGTAGCGGGATAGAGCAAATAATCACCCGCTACCAAACTCACAGTCCCCACACACTGAGGGAGGGTCTATAAAATCACTTCTTTACCCTGACCTAGATGTGTTAGACTTATTACTGTGCAGTGGGGCGTACCGAAGTTACTGCCCATGATTATAGTAGCGGAAGCCGACAAGTGTGAGGCGTGTACTCAGCCACCACTTGTCGCACTATCCGCAGGATGCAAGCAGGATCAGCCCATGTCAGAATAAAGGAATGATCCCTATTTTGGAGGAATAATTTCTTGGTTGATCAAGTGCATCCAAATTGTCACCCCACATCAACTAGTGCCCCTCTACCCGGCGAGTAAATGGGCCATTTATCAGGGGCGTTCGTATCATTTCAATCAGGTTCCTGTATAGTCATACAGTGGGGCACAATGTTGATCTGGACCTACTACCAGATTGGCTACCTAAGCTTGGCTCTATCAGCCCGCTCAATGCGTTTCTGTGTCCATTGGGCCAGACACTTCTTCAGGAGCTGGGCAAGGGTCTGAGAGGCAGTAGTCTGGCTAAAACTTGGTGCATGTTGTAGGACACTACACGTGTCTCATGCAGCATATTGGCACTGTGATGTCCGTATGCGCCCGCCGGGTCCTGCTTCCTAAATAGAGATGCGCCCTAGTAGGGGGAAGAGAGAGCGTGACGCCGACTCGGACCAATAGGAGGAGCTGGGCATGGTTAAGCATCATTACCACTGTCCCATCCTTCCATTCTGAGTGCTGGTATGTCAGAGATCTTCTTCCCATATAAACTTCAGTGGGGGAGCCGTAGGCAGCTTTTTTAGTTACATTGCCAAACAGGGGTATATAACTTATGCTATTAAGTGATAGCGGGGAGAGCGCTCAGGAGAATAGGCAATGATGGACAATAATTGTAACATTCTTCGCATCAATGTCATTGCTGCAAAAGCGCAACATTTATTCTCTGCCTATTGATCAGGCTATTCAAGAACACTATTGTGTCACCTGTCATAAAAGACATGACCCTGACTCAGTCAGGGAAATCATATTAAGAGCAAAATAGGTATGAAAGAAATGAGGTTACTGAAGGGGATAGGTTACTGAGTGAATGGGCATCTGGGTCTCTCATTTGGAGACAATAAGGTCACTTTATTATAGCAGTTATGTCTCACATTATTCTATGAAACATATGAAACTGCTTAGTTCATTCAGTCCCTTTGGGTCTCGGTATTCAAATGGTAGATCCACTCCAGTTCTTTTCTGAGCAGTCTCTTATCAAAATCTCCTCCCCTTGGGGATTTGTGCACTTGTTCAATACCCTGAAAGTGTATAATCTTGACATTGCCTTCATGTGCCTCATTAACATGTCTTGCAATGGGGGTGTGTCTTTTATTACGGATGTCATTGAATTATTTGTCTAAATTCACGTATAGCCTTACCGATGTATTGTAGGCCACAGTCACATGTCATTAGATAGATAACCGCTGTGGACTTGCATGTAATGAATGACCAAATGTCAAATGTTTTCAGACTCACTAAATAAGTGAAGGTTCTGCCCGTCACGATAGAATTACAAGGAACGCATCAGCTGCATCTGCACGTGCCTTTAACTGATTTAAATAGAACTACATTTTTCGCCCTTTTAAATATTATTTACTAATAAATAATTTTTTGTTTTATTTTTAACCATCCTTCAGGCAGTGATCTACAGTGATAATCTATAATTGCATCAAAACGTGGCTCCACAAGTATTGACTTTTAGGAGGTGAATATTTATGTACTGGGCAAGAAAGAACAGAGAGAGAGACTTCTGTGCCTGTTCAGGCCACTGTTCCAGTCTGCCTGCCCAGAAGTCTATGAGGTAAGGGAACAGGGAATGCGTTGGGAAGGACAGAGTCCAGGTAGGCCAAAATCTGGGCATTGAGTCGGTTGGTCTTCAGTTGCTGATTTGTCTCAGCCTTGTGCGGCACATGAAAATATTGTTCCATTATGTTAAGGAAACTGAACCACTGTGGTGGTGGCTTCTGCTGCTTCTGGCAGCGGAGACATCAGGAGATGGGTGCGCAGGCAGAGAAGGACTTCCCCAAGACACACTGACAGCAGGCATCTGCTTGCCAAAATCTGTAGCAAGCTGTGTACACAGTGTATGTCTACCTAGTAATCATCAGGCTGCTTTATGTGAATAAAATGCCTTTCAGTCCATTAGCAAGCAAGTATATAGCTTGCCATTGTGGCCTGTGTGTCCAAGGAGCCAGTTATTTCTGGCTCTGCCCCCTACTGACATGATTGGGTGTCATAGCAGGTGTCATCGTCATCATTATCCTCCTGCTCCTCCACCTTCGACTCCTCCTCCTCCATTGGTAGCTCCTCTTACTCCTCCTCCAGGGGACTTTCTCCTTGTGGGTCTGCAACAGCTATAGGGTAGCAAGCAAGATGCGTTAGCTGTTCTTCCACCAACATCCTCTGTAGCATGAGCCTGAGCGTCTAAGATATATATGAGAGAGATGACATCGGTTGTGTCGCACTTGTCACTACAGACAAATTTTGTGGCCTCAAAGGGCCTCAGTCTGTGACAGGTATCTCGGATAAGCTGTCACTGCCTGACCTCAAAACAACACATGCTTCCTGATGAGGTGGTCTGGTGCATGACAAAATAATACACTTTGCTCATACTGATGTGCTAGCATGTGCAAAGTGGAATTCCAGCGAGTTGGGACGTAATGGATTAAGCAGTGTAATGGCAGATGGCTCAGTCACTGCAAGTCCAGGAGGGTGTTCCTTGCCACATAAGAAATCATTGACCCAGTGAGCTGTTAAAGACATGTACTGTTCCTGACCATAACAGCTGCTTCAGGTGTTCACTGTGGCGTGCACCTTGACACACAGCAACAATTGTAAGGAGTGGCCCACATTCTCCGTCTATGTGAGAGCACAATGCAAGGATGACATTTTAGGAAAAATAATGGCGGCTAGGTGTCTTCCAGCGGACTGAGCACTCTACTAAATAGTATGGCGGCGACTACGCTGCCAGCAACTTATACAGGTGTCAGTAAAGCTTGTGCACAAGTGGATTGCTGGGCATATAGAGTTGCTTCCTGGCCACACATTCCGTTATCGATAGCTAATGACAGAGCGGAGCAGGAGGCGCCTGAGCATTAGACAATGAGAACCACACCTCCCATGGATGTGGCCTGGCTGTTGCAAAGGAGACTTGGAGAGGGAGGGAACTCTTGTTGCGCTAGCTGGCGGACACATTTTTTCCAATGGATTGGGCGATACTGCTTCATGTGGCTCAACAGAGCTGTGGTGTTTATATTTGTGTTGGCTTATTTTACTCTTGCAGATCTTGCGCAGGGCAATGCTGTTGTCTTCTGGTGGTGTGGAGAAAAACTGCCACATAGGTAGCTGCAGCCAAGCTTGGCTTAGCTCTGGCACATTTTGAGCCTGCTGCACCCACAGTATCAGCAACATCACCAGTTCCCTAACCAGATCTGGCCCTGGCAGTTCTTAAGGTGGTACTGGCTGTACGTTGCCTCTACTCTTTATTGCTGCCACTGCCACCACCCTCCTACTCAGATATTACCTCCTCCTCAGCATCTTTATTTGGCTCCCATGTGCTGTGCACACACACAACCATAATCTCCCTCCCTGCCACTTTTATCAAACTCTTATATATCATGGTAGGCTTCTTGGCCCCCTCCCGACGCCCTGCTATGTACTTGCTCAGAGTTCCACTGTTGCTACCACTGCCCTTACCACCAATACCATAGCAATGGGTGCCATTATTACCACTACCAACACAGCTATGCATTAGGTCTCTGTACTCTGCCGGGACATCGTTCTCATGGCAGTCCAGACTCCATAAACAGGGAGACTCTCTTGACTATCTGCCATAGGGCATTGTGAGGTTTTGTTGCCTCTTTTTAGGAAAAATAAGAAAAAAAAGGTACTCTACTAGGAGGGGGCAGTGAAGACAAAGAAGACACCACTGAAAGGCTTCTCTGGGGCTTCAAGGAGGAGGAGCAGTAGGAATGCTGTGACTCCTGGTTCCAAAGCATGAAGTGATGTCCACAAAATCCTGCTATGACTGAGAGAAGAAGTGAGCTAACCAATCCACAATCTCATCCTCTTTCTCCTATATGATAACATCTCCCTTTCGGAAGCTAGGGAGCACTGTAGCCTACTACTATTACTGCTACTTTTAGATGGGTAGCTGGATAGCTAGTCACAGGTTTGGTACACAGTCACACAAATTATGGGACAGTTATACAAAACTGCAAGCATATTTTCTTTAACTTAAATAAAGAAGCACAATTTAATGTCCATGTTCGTTCTTCTACAAACACGTGCATTGCTATTGATAATTTACTTTCGGAATATTGCAGTATTGGTGCCAGTAAGAAAGATTTCTCCTCTACTGTGTTATTTGCTTTCAAAAAGGTAGTTTCAGAAAATGCATTTCTCTACTGTAAAGCAAATGTTACAAACTTTCAATGCAATTATTAACCCCCCCCCCCCCCCCCCCCAATATATCAATGCAGGAAAAGACCTGTGTAAGATTTGACTGTTGTGTCATTTGCATTTAAAAAAATAGTTTTAGAGAAGACCTTTCTCTGAAGTAAAACACACATAGCAAACTTGTAATGCGATTATTCTTCCCCCACACCAACAAGATAACAATGCAGGAAAGGCTGTAATATTTGTGTAATTTGCAGTTAATTTCACTGATGCAAAATGGCACCATTGCCATAAAATTGATTTACTATAATGCAGCGTGTTTAATAATACCAGACAGGTATAATGCAGTGAAATATATATATATATTTTTTGCAATTACTCAGCAGATTGGCAATAATAATATGTAGAAACTTGAAGGTTTGGGAAGGTTTCTTGCAGGTGACTTTTTTTGGTAGTGCAGAACAACAAGAATCTGCTTCTTCAGCAGCCATATTATTAAACACTATGCCCCAGCCCCTTACTCCCTCAAACTTCTTTCCCTGATCAAAGATACTCTATTATTTCTTTCTATTCTTTCCATACACTGTCCTTGTTACACTAGAAGAGATGCTTGCTTGTGATTCTGTATACTGTCTAAGACCATTTTCTGTCAGACACTATTTCCCCCTCCTCCCAACAGAAAAAGTCTGGCTTAAGATCTGACTACTGTGTTATTTGCATTGCAAAACAGCTTAAAGACCTTACTTTACTGTAAAACACATATTGCAGACTTGTAATGTGATTACCGCCCCCCCCCCCCCCACCACCACCACCCAAACACCAATATAATGATGCTGGATATGGTGGTGTAAGAGTTGACCACTCTGTTATTTGTTTTCAAAAACAGAGTTTCAAAAAATACCTTTCTATACTGTAAAACAGCGGTCTCTCTGTCCAAATGAGAAAAACATACATATTTTACTTTCAGGTGACTAATTTTATAGTGCAGAGGAGGTTCTGCAACAGCTGTACTATAGCACTGTAGCACTGTGCCCCAGGCCTTCAGCCCCTCACTTCCTCAAACTGCTTTCCCTGATCAAAGACCCTCAGTTATTTATTTCTATTCTTTAAGTAGACTGTCCCTGTTAGAGATTGTTTGATTGTGTATGGACAAAGTCCTCACTCTTATATGATAATGTCTGAGACACTTAGTCAATATATTTTGATCAAATGTTTTTATCTTAGTTTTTTCTGTGATTTTTTTGTCTATGTAGTATTTGCTTGAGGGAGTGGCACCTTCAAGTGTGAATGCGCACCTATTATCTTGGGAGTAGCATTCCTCTGCACTTTGCCCCCCTCCCCTATCCAATAGAGCGCCTTGATTAGGTGGTACATATGGCTGTGCTTGCTCCTCCTCCCATTGGTTGCTTAATGCACATGGAGGTGACTAGGAGCAGCACACCATATGTGCGGCGTCTGCGCTCCTGAACATAGAAGTCCAACGGCTTAGGTACGTTTAGCGTAGGACCCGCCTGACCTGAGACCACCTTGGCGTTCGGTAGGTGGGCTTAGATGTGTTTTGATCAAAATATATTGACTAAGTGTCTCAGACATTATCATATCAGAGTGAGGACTTTGTCCATATATAGTGCTTGCATCTACCAGTATGGCACCAGTTAATGTGGTATTTAGTGTTAGGTTCCCGTCTTACTGATATTGCCTTGACGTTTGGCAGACAGGCCCAAATAATTTTGTACAAAATGATTTGCCAAGCATCTCAAATTTATTAGCATAGCATTTGCACCAGAACACTTTCTATTATTGTACTTTATTTAGTTTGCAGAGTGCTGTTGCATTGTATATATTTTTTCCCCTTTTGCTTTCAGCCATGGCAACACACACCTGCACCTGAGGATCTTATATACCCCTTCAGGTATATGCTGGGGTGGTGGAGATACATAGATGACTTCTCCCTCATTTGGACAGGTAGCCAGGATCAGTTTATGGATTTCCACAGTTTTCTCAACAGTGTTCATACATCGTTGCAATTTACATTAGTACATTCCACCATTGAAATGCAATTTTTGGATACTAAAGTGTTATATGCTGATGTAACTTGCCATACACAATTGTATACCAAACCAACTAGTAAGAATACCACACTTTTGCCATCCGAGGAAAATGATATGTTCTCTTCCATACTCACAGATGCTTCGTACCAAAAGAATTGTCTCTGATGAGTTGGAATCTAGACAAACTATGGATAAGATGATACGGAAATTCCGAAAGCGTGGTTATCCATATAAACTACTGAATGAATATTGCAATACGGTGATGGACTTGGATAGGAAGAAAATCCTGTCCAATCCAACAGTGAAATGTACAATATCTAGGATCACATTGGTATCAACTTACATCAGCCATATTATTAGACGACATTGGCCCATTTTGACTGGCTCCATTAAAGGTGTACTGGAATTTGATACTCCACCATTGTTTTCTTATAGGAAATCTATAAGTTTGAGGGATCAGATAGTTAGGGCGGATGTTGGAACAAAAAATAAATTCATTGGATATATACCCTTAATTCCTTGAGACCGCATGGCCTCAATGCAGACTTTAATTTGGGATAGGTATTTGGAGGATAGCTTGCCCTGTCCCATTGTAGGTTCACTCACCCCCCACATTCGAGTTAGGTAGTAACGGAACTATTATATTGTAATATGTGGAGGGTATATTTATACTAATTATTTTCTTCTCTCTTCTTCTACACACAGATTATTGTGGTGAATGGCTAAGGACCACATGACTGATGAGAAGTGTGATGTGCAATCTTTAATTTAATGATGTCACTTCCTTTCACTATATATGTTCATTTTGCATTGTTCACATTGCTTGAGAAAGGCTTCATGTTGGAGCCGAAATGTCCCGTCACTGATGGGTAAATAAACACATCCTTTTTTACCATAGTTTTGGAGTGCTGCTCTGCTTTACAGTTACTTTATATATAATATAAAGAAGGTACCTGGAATCATCGTGGATGGAAGGTGTGTGTCACAAAGGTTCCTGGTCTCGGTGAAGAAAGAGCCGGTATTATATGTGTCAACAGCAGCTATTGCTAATTGACACCTAAAGATTTAGCATGGCTTTCATAGCTAATCTGGGACGGCTCTTACCGGGAGTAGTCAAAGTGCTGGGTGGGTGATTACTCCACATGTTCCAGGCCGGGTTTTGCCAGGCATAAAAACCAGCCAGCACTGTCAGGTGTGTTGATTTACCTCCATCTAACAGTGGAACTGGTTTGAGCCGGGCTGGAGGACTCAGGGCCCTCTAAAGGCGAACAGGCTGCCTATGGACTTGATGAGGCTGAACAGCTAACAGGGTGTGAATTAGCACCCAGGATGAAAGGTGACTTTTATTGTTTTTGGACTTTCCTTGTGTGTGAACAAACACTAAGCCATAAATGGCTGCCATGTGAATAAACACTGCTGTTTGATTCATGAACTGTGTACTTTGTCTCTATACTGCATCCGCTAGTCCTAACTACCAGAGTGAATTATCACAATTGGTGGAGGAATGCGTGCAGGCGCAGTGAGGCTGGCATGAATGCTGATATATTTTTGGGTTTGCATTTTTTGGGCACAGTTGTATGTCATACTTCAAACTAACTGTATTTTAACCTGTGCCCCATGACAAAATGGAGGATGTTGTGAAGCCCTCATGGAGACAAATTTTCAGCAGCAAGAGACCAATCTGCACCAACGGGAGGCTAATAAGCAGCATAAAGAGACCAACCAGTTGCTGCCACAACACATGATGGCTTTGCAGACAGCAGGAGCTACCCCAAGCGTCCAAGATGCCTGTAAAGCAGTCCATGCAGCGATCCCTAAGATGACAGCCGCAGACAACATCAGAATCTACCTGGTGATGTACGAGAAAGTGGCCACTAGGGAAAAGCTGCCCCGAGACCAGTGGGCTGACGTCGTCGCTCCTTTCCTGGCATTAGTGTCCCAGCGAGTGTATTCTGACTTGCTGGACAATCAAGCCGACTACCCAAAGGTAAAGAGTGAGATTTTGGCAAGAATGGGGGTGAATGTGTTGGTCCGGGCCCAGCGGGTACATCAGTGGGGGTTTAAGCCAGCTTTCCAGGTTTCCCTGCCCTATGGCTGGTTGTTACAGTTAAGAATAACCCTGAGACAGGAATAAGCCCAGAAGATTGCCCTTGTTCAGAGGGACGGCCAGAGCCGTGGGAACCTGAGGCCGAAGGGCCAGCAGTAAGGGTGACCACAACTTCAGTGGAAGAAGGAGAGACAACCCCACATAGGATAAAACTGACGGCCTAGTAGAAAGGTTTAATCAAAAGTTAAAATCTATGTTAAAACGAGTTGTAGCTAAAGGTGGAAAGGACTGGGACCTCCATCTGCCCTATCTTATGTTCGCAGTGCGAGAAGTGCCTAAGGCTTCTACTGGGTTCTTGTCCTTCAAACTACTACTGTATATGGCAGGCATCCACGTGGTCTGTTGAATATAGCCAAAGAGGTGTGGGAGCAACAATTCACACCATATAAAAGTGTTATTTAATACATCACCCAGATACAGGAACGTATGGAAATCGTGTTGCCACTGGTAAAGGAACATATGGAGGCAGCTCAGCGAGCTCAAAGTCAGGTGTATAATTGGTAGGCTCGGGTCTCGATCTTTAACCCGGGAGATCGGGTTTTGGCTCTGGTACAGACAGTGGACAGTAAGTTACTGGCTAGGTGGCAGGGACCTTACAAGGTACTCAAAAAGTTTGGAGAAGTAAACTACAAGGTACACCAGCCAGGGCGGTGAAAGCCAGAGCAGGTGTACCATGTGAATTTACTCAAACCGTGAAAGGATAGGGAGACCAGTACTGTAGATAGCCAGTGATCGAGTTTTCTGGGGGAGAGGTTCCGGCCCCTAAGTCTGATGTAAGGGAAGCGGTTGCCAAAGTGAAGATTGCTGACAGCCTCTCCTCTAAACAGATTCATGAGGCCAGAGAGTTCATCAACAAGAATACAGATGTGTTCTTAGACCTCCCGGGACACACTATCATAATCCATCATGACATTGTCACTGAGCCTCAGGCCAAAATCCAGTTGAAATAATACCGGATACCCGAGGCTCAGCGATAGGCCGTCTCTGAGGAAGTACAACTAATGCTGCAACTAGACATCATCGAGGAGTTTAGAAGTGAGTCGGCCAGCTCTAAAGTGAACAGGAGGTTGCGGTTTTGTAACGATTTTCGAAAATTAAATGAGGTATCTAAGTTTGACACGTATCCCATGCCCCGGGTAGACAAGCTGATTGAGAGGTTAGGACAAGCCCGGTATTTTTCTGTTTTGGACCTCACCAAAGGGTACTGGCAGGTATCCTTAATGGAGTCTGCCAAAGAGAAAATGTCCTTCATCACACCGAAGGGGGCTGTACCAGTATAAGGTGTTACCCTTTGGTCTGCATGGCGCCACCGCCACTTTACAAAGGCTAATGGACATTGTGCTGTGACCACATCGTCTGTACGCTTCGGCTTATCTGGACAATATTGTCATCCACTGTAACGACTGGGAAAGTTACCTGCCCAAAGTGCATGCTGTAGTAGACTCCCTTTGAAAAGCTGGAGTAACCGCTAACCCCCAACAAAAATGTGCAGTAGGGTTAGAGGAGAGAAAATACTGAGATATGTCTTGGGTGCAAAGTGATCAAACCCCAAGTAAACAAAATAGAGGCAATACAAAATTGGCCACGACCTGTCACCACTAAATAAGTAAAGTCGTTCCTGGGAATAATAGGCTACTACACTTTGCCACTATAGCCGTGCCCTTGACAAAGCTCTTAAAGGGATGGAAATCATTGATGGTTCGTGGGAAGCGAAAGAGGCTATTTACTCTTTGAAGTTGGCCCTGTATGGGTCACCACCTGGTGACTGACCACTCCCCTCTCAAGTGGATGAGCCAGGCCAAAGAAAGAAATGCCCAAGTCACCAGCTGGTTCCTGTCCTTACAGAACTGTAAGTTCTTTGTCGAACACAGGGCAGGCCGGTTTCAGGGAACATGGATGCTCTATCCCGGGTATACTGTATGGCAGGTGTTCACCCCCTCATGGTTGAACAAAGGGAGGGTATATAAGAAGGTACCTGGAATCATCGTGAATGGAAGGTGTGTGTCACAAAGGTTCCTGGCCTCGGTGAAGTAAGAGCCAGTATTTTATGTGTCAGCAGCAGCTATTGCTAATTGACACCTAAAGATTTAGCATGGCTTTTATAGCTGATCTGGATGGCTCTTACTGGGAGTAGTCAAAGTGTTGGGTGGGTGACTACTCCCCATGTTCCAGGCCAGGTTTTGCCAGGCATAAAAACTAACCAGCACTGCCAGGTGTGTGGATTTACCTCCCTCTGACAGTGGAGCTCAGGAGTCTGTGTGCTGTGTACTGAGGGCTGTGCTGGGATTTGAGGTTTGAGCCGGGCTGGAGGACTCAGGCCCCTCTAAAGGCAATCAGGCTGCCTATGGACTTGATAAGGCTGAACGGCTAACAGGGTGGGAATTAACACCCAGGATAAAAGGTGACTTTTATTGTTTATGGCCTTTCCTTGTGTGTGAACAAACACTAAGCCACCTGTGTTTTGTGATACACCTTATCTGCATTTTGTTATACACCAATGTGTGAATAAACACAGCTTTTGATTCAAGAACTGTATACTTTGCCTCTATACTGCATCCACTAGTCCTAACTACCAAAGTGAATCCCCACAAATATAAATATATGTATATATATATACCCCTTTAAGTTCTAACATTAACATTTTAAAGAGTTAATGTTTCATTCATTCTTCAGCCAATATCAATATTCATGTGTTAGATCTGTAGCAAATATAAATCAATTTTAAAAATGAAATTTTTAAATCTGAGGAAACTGCAGCAGTCTTAAGCCCCTGAGGAGTTTAAGTGTTTGAGGCAAAAGAACAACACAACCTACCATGACAAGTATTGAAAATGAAATACAAGTTATAGTTACAGGCACAAAATATTTATATCTTGAAATATTTTCTTGTAATCAAACTAACAAGCTTTTCAGGTCACCCAGAGCCTTCTATTCTCTCCCTTCAAATCGTTCATAATAATAACAGTAATAGAAAGACAACTTATGAAACCAACTTTTGTGTTTTCTGAATTATTTCAAATTATTTTCTTAGTGCAATGCAAAATGTTTTGAAAACTGTCAAGTGAAATGCAAAAATCTTCCTTTGTATGGACATTTTCTAGTTTTCATATTTAGATACTTCCAATTAGATTTTGGTTCAGAGATAATTAAAATAAGAAATTCATTTATTTTTTATTCCACTGGTACTTTTGATCTAATAACAGTGCTGTTTGTAGTTGTAGACAAATAATTTTGTTGTAATGAAATCCATTATTTTACTTATTTTCTGATTATGATCCTCTACTAGAATATACTGTATGTAACTCTAAAAGTTAACAATTTTAAATTGAGGTTCCAATCTTTAAACGGTTTTGTGTCATCTGAAACATTGGTGCCATATCGCTAGGATATGCCACCAATGTCAGATAGGTGCCGGTTCCACCTCTAGGACCCACGTCTATCTCTAGAATGGAGCCCCCAAAGCAAAGGAGTGCAGTGTGCATGGAAATTCCGAAAACAGCCTAGCAAGCATACTAGGCTATTTCCGAATGTCCCATAGAAGTGAATGGAAAGTGCACTGCACATGTAGGGCCATCTCTCCATTTACCTTTTATAGGACTGCTGGAAATACCTGAGCCAGCAATCATCTATTTTTGGAGCTCCCACTGAAGTAAATGGAGGGTCGCTATGCTTGCATCTTTCACTCTCGTTCACTTTGGGGACCCAATTCTACAGCATTGCCACCAATGTCTCAGATGAGATAATGACTTTATAGGTTTCCATGAGATAAATATGTATGCTTTTATTTTTTCCAGAAGAGGAACCACTCTTTTGCATTGGTTGGTATTACTATTGCAGACCAGCTCTATTCATGTAAGAGAAAAAGCAAACCTTAACCGATACATCATTCACTTTATAAGTGTGAAAAGAGCATAAAGGTCAAAGTGAAATGCTATTAATTGCTTATATATTTTTAAGTACAACATGAGTAGTGTGACTGGTTACTTACTAGGAAACTGTTTATACTGCTTTCACATTACTCAATTAATCTATATTAGAAAATTGATACATGAGACCATAAGTTTAAATATGAATTCCAGTCAACTTCCATTGCTGCAGAATGGTCCCAATTTATTAAGAGGAATGGGCCTCTGAATACATTTTGCACATCTCCAGGCATTCCATGTGCCAGAAATTTGAATCTGTTTTAGCCATGATATAATGTGTACGTGTGCACTAATTTGAGATTTTTTAATGTCACAACAGTGGAATAACACAGTTGATAAATGTCTCTGTGTTTTAACGATGTTGTGGAACTCCTGATATTATATGATGATATTATAGAATTTCTCTTAACAACAAGACTCAATACATGTCTCCTGTTAACAGTTTGTTCTTCATGTTCTGAAGCACTAGGTTGCCCAATAAATGGCACGCCACACTAAGGGCCCCTTTACTTCTGCCAATGCACAAGTAAATGATCAAGAACAAATAATTTGTTCTTGATCATTGCCTGCTCATTCAACTGCATTCACCTATAGCAGGGTTGCCCAACCTGTGGCCCTCCAGCTGTTTCAAAACTACAACTCCCAGCATGCCTGGAAAGCATACAGCTATTAGCCTACAGCTGAGCATGATCGGAGTTGTACTTTTACAACAACTGGAGGGCCACAGGTTGAGCATCCCTGACCTACAGCAATCATCCCTTCTTGTATGAGGTGAATGATCACTACCTCAATCATTCACCCTCATGCATATTCAATTGTTTGTTGGCATATAGGGCATAGGATGATATGCTGGTGACAAATATTTTATTTCCTGCATGAAAAATGCAATCAACAAGTATTTTCTAGTTTTTCAGGGGATTAACAATGCTTTTACACTGTGCAATTATTAGGAACAGGTTTGTTCATTTCAGATATTTTTCCCAATACTCTGCCAATGGAAAAGGGCCTTAAGGCTCGGTTTATTTCTATCTCAACTGATTACAAGTCAGTTGGTTTATTCAGGTTCTGAAACAAAGTCAAAGAAATCTGCAACAGAGACTCATTATGGAGCAATTGTGAACATAGCCTAAAATATAGATATATATGAAGGTGGGGTCGGCAATGGCAGACTCTCAGACTTTGGAAATTAAACATCCAAATAGTGCTTCATTTTCCACCCAGCACAGCACATTTCAGGGCATGCAAGTTATCTGTCACTTGGGTATATCCATGGCACATAGGCATGACATCAAAATAAACAGCCTATCAGAGCTCTAACTAATACACAGATCACCTCTCTCACCAAAGCTTTCAACTTGTCAGGAGGATCTGGCTTTGCAAAGCCAAACACAGGGGTGGGATTCAAATTTTTAACACCAAGTTCCCTACTCAACGGCGTACACACGGTGTCATGACACATGTTTACATATACAGTGTACATACGCCATATATATGCAACACACACAAATACTGTATACCATATACATGGTACACATACAGAAATACACCATATATACAATGCACACATACCACCCAACTTTTAAAAAGTCTAAGGAGCTAAACTACAGTATATAATGGAAGTGCTTAACTCCAGCTGCCACTGTACTTTTAACAGGATCTGGAGAACCCGAGGGAACTGTCTGAATCCCATGCCTGGCCACACAGTAACATAGCCAGCATACTATGACCTTGTCTGAGGATCTGAGGCCTCTATTTATTCCCCAGTAATGATCAAAGTAGCTTCATCTGTGATTTGTTCAGGCCATTGGGAATAGCCATACTGGTGAGGGTAAGTTCATGGACTAGTAGGTCCAACTACCAAACCTACCTACCAGTCCAAAAAAATAAAAATCCAGCCCAGACAAATACTTAAATCACCTGTCTTAGCAAACTATGCTTTGCTGAGACAACAACGCTTTCTGGATTCTCTTATCTCACCCAGGTGAGGACTCTGGGTCAAGTATTTAAATTTGCACAAAGTAAATGAGCCATAATCCAGGTCTAATCTTATTTTTAGCTTTTGATCATAGACCACTTTGAAAAGTGGCGAGGAATACAAAATGTTGCACAAACCGGTGCAATCGTCATGACTCGTGATTTTTTTTGGCCAGAAAATTGACATATCTGATTTGATAAATGTCCCCCATGTTTTTGAGTGTTTAGTATAACCAGAATTTGTCTACAATGTTGAAAGAGTTCAATTTGCTGATAAATAAAAAGTATTGCAAATGCAAGTGCAATGTAACAATTAAAGTGCTTGAAATTGATTTTATATCAGGTGCTTTCATATTCTATGCTATGCATTGGATGCATTTAAAAGGTAAACCCTTTATAAGAACAGATTTAATACATGCTGTTGAGAAATCAAAACTTACACAGCAGGGAAAATGCAATTCTTTCTGGAGCTGAAGTGTGAGGTAATCATGTTTTTCACCGAATATGATATCAAGCATAGCAGGTAACAGTAAAAGCTCAATAGGACACTTAACACTGCCAGGTTTAAACTAGCAAGGTGAGAACCAGTATTAATGCTTGTACTGTAATCCAGCAAGAAATGTTATTTTGTTACAGATGTTACAACTGGATTAAACACCTTTTGCCGTCATAGGAATTCTTCATATTTCATACAAGTATCAGATATGGAATAGGTTACCTGTTATGGAGGAAACAAAGCTGCTCAGGACAGATGACTCAAAGATTATGACAACTGTCATTTGTGATTAAGAAACTATAGAAAAGGAGAGAAGGTTTGGGTTAAGTCATGAAAGCACAGTAGGTTCTATCCAGCTTACATGGCTATAGGCTAAGGGTTATGTACGGTTTGATTGAAATGTGCTACCAGCATGAAGCATAGGTAAATGACAGGGATGAAGCAAGAGGGTGAAGGTATATTTTCAATAAAACCCTTTTCCAGAACTGCGACACAATTTGCATATAGCCAGTCGGCTGTATTTACTAGCTGTGTTGATAGATAGATAGATAGATATCCTGAAAAACAGGTCATACAGTCCTGGGGGTGCTTTTTTTTTTTTAACTCGTTCTATTGAAAAAAGAGTAACAAGGCACATACATGGCATATACATATGCATATCGTAAACTCACATACAGTAGGCTACAGCAAGAATAATGAAAACATACCGGAGTGTCATACAGTACAGTACAATAAATAAAGAGTACACCGTCATACAGATGTCATCATTTCCTTCGCGAGCACAGTGTGGACAATCAAAGCAAATGTGAGAAAACTTAGAGGCGCTATACCCCTCTCAGGAGTTGTCTGACCTTACAGAATTGGGCGAAATGGTTAGAGTAGAGTCGCACCATAAACCCCAAACTTTCTGAAATTTGTCAGGGCACTTCCTATTCACATATAGTACTTTTTCGTATGGGATGATCTGATTCACTAGCCTTTTCCAAATACCCACAGTAGGAAGATCCTCCGCCATCCACTTGAGGGCTATCACTTTGCGGGCCATAAACAGGGATTCACTGAGTAGTATTTTATTGTAATGCGACCACCCGTCATTGTCAAATACACCCAGCAGACATACCTTGGGACATAGCGGAATCGGGCCCATACCCAATGATGACAAAACTCTAAGGATATCCTGCCAGTATAATCTGACCCTTTTTAAATTACAGTATCATCTTAAAAAATGTGAAATATATAAACATTAATATAAAGTGGAAGAAACAATAAAGGGATGTTCTGAGATTTTTTTTCCCCAAAAAAACCAGGACTACTCTTTTGCTTGGGCTGAAACTCAGCAGAGTTTTTGGGGATACCGTGTGATGCACATTTACTTCTTATAAATTCCAATGTTGATTTTCATGTTTAAGTTGCCCTTTGCTCACACATGTTCTGCTAGGGCTCATGCACACAACCATAATTGGCCCGGGAAACACAGTCTATATGCCGGCAGATCCCCGTCATTCAGCATCTATTTGTGGATGCATTCATTTGCAATAGTAATAACGGCCGTTACATGGATTTGTTTTCTATTGTTTAATATTAGTTGTGAATTATTTTGCTAATCTTTAAACAATTGATGCAAAATGTGTGATTATTCCATGCTGGTTAGAACAAATGTATTTAAGTTTTTACTCATTATAATTAAGCTTACATTAAGACAATAATTTTGGATAGGTAAGCAGTTCTGATTAGCAATCTTAAAGGGGTTGTCTGATTTATGAAAAAAAATAAAATATATATATATATATATATATATATATATATATATATATAGCACTGTAAATCTGATGGGCAGCAATATATTACTAAGCTAAGTAAGTTTTAGGTTTAAAAAAATATACATATATTTCCTTCTCTTCTGGCTCTTTGTTTTCCTGCAATAACAACAATCTCTACCCCTACCCCTGCTATGCAAAGGGAGTGAATATAAGCGCTGCACTGAGTGACATGTCTGCCTGCTGGGAGACTCGGCAGCATGTTGTATGTGTAGGACTACAAGTCCCACACTGCTGATACACACAGGAACTTCTCCTACCTGTTCTTGTACAGAACTTCTCTAGTTTGTGAGCTCATGTGTCTAGCATTTGTCTCCTCACTGTCTGCAGCTACTCAGAAAAGCCTTCAGCCCTAAGTCTGGGCAGCTGAAGGGGTTAAGAATCCAGGGAGAGAGCAGACAGCAGCAGACGGCAGTAAAGGGGGGCGTGGCCAGCACAGTGACTTCTCGTGTACAGACACAGATCTGCTCTTTTAGGCTTGTGCACAAATCATCATCAGAGCAGGGAGAGAAGCTGACATCATAGGTCATGTGACCCTCAGTGAAATCTGAGAAAGGAGCAGCTCCAAATGCAGTAAGTGCATGACAAAGCTGTTACATTTGATTAGTTAGAAACATACAAAGAACAAAAAAATTATAATTTGAGCAACCCCTTTAATTGAAAACCACATCAAGTTTGTTATGTTTTATTATGCTGAAATTGCTTTAGCAACTATACAGTAGCTGTGAATTTTGGCAGTACCTGTGAACCCAGGTAGTCCCCTGCTGATACTTGCCTTATTAGACTTGATCACAATCATTTCCATTAAATGATGCAAAAAATGTAAACAAGCACAGTTAAATACTGCACATTTATAATTTTGAAAATTTCAGGAAACTACTTATTTTAATATTTAGCTGTAATATTTTCAAAAAGTGTATGAGGGGATGATGAACAGAAAACTATGATATGGAATAATTATCACAAGTTCATATATACTGTATTTTTATAGTTATACATAGTATTAATTTAACCATCTGGATATCAGCAAAGTCTAAATTAAACATGTCAGCCAGATAGTAAACTATAAAAAAAAACATGGTTTTCCCACTATATAATGTTTATTTATTTTTTTCATAGCTTTGACTGTTGCAGTCATGCTTTTATTATTCATTATTTTGTAGGTGAGGTTGTGGTTAACCATAGCTGTCATGTACATATGCATACATATGAGGAAACAATACAATGTTATGCTACATTGATTATTCTCTTAAAGCCTAGAAATATTGTTTCTGCAACTGTATTGCTCCTAGGCTGTATTTACACACCACATTTTGAGTTTTCATTGAGGTTTCAAAATTCTGAACTAAGTGTCATGATCTGTACAGCGACGCCCAGGGATCTCACTGCACTTACCATTATCCCTAGGCGCCGCTCCATTCTCCTGCTATGCCCTCTGGTATATTCAGTCACTTGGTTTTAGTAGGCGGAGACTTAGGGGAGTTGGTTATGGTAGGAGGAGACTGCCCTTGTTCTCCTGGGTGTCTTCTTCTCCCAGGCTGTAGCGCTGGCCAATCGCAGCACAGAGCTCACAGCCTGGGAGGTTATTTTTCCCCAGTCTCTGAGCTCTGCGCTGCGATTGGCCAGCACTACAGCCTGGGAGAAGGAGACGCACAAGGGCAGTATCCTCCTACTATAACCAAGTGACCAAACATACCAGAGGGCATAGCAGGAGAACGGAGTGGTGCCCAGGGATAATAGTAAGTGCAGTAGGATTCCTGGGCGCCGCTGTATATATCATGATACTTAGTTCACAATTTTTTGCCAGATGAAAGGTCCTCTTTATTATCTTACAGATAAGGGGTGTGGAAGTTTTATGGTCTCCAAATTGATGTTATCTCAGAGACCTGGTGCCCCAAGCAGTGTTATAAATTTGTATTCCTAAATTCTTCTGGCTCTTTGGGACATGACATTACCTTTTAATATGAGAACTACCTGGATCTTCACATAATAAAAAAAAAAAAAAGCTTCCCTTCAGGGATACATTTATTTTCTATTCCAATTAGAGATATTTCTATGGTGCTTTTATGGCGAGGTGCAGACAGAAAAGTTTTTTTTTGGGGCGATCACTCTGTGATTGAGGTGGTTAAAGCAGTATAGTCAATCTCCAGGAACTAGTAAGACCGGTCTATGTATGCTTTATTTGCTGCATGCTTTGGTGTTATAATTTGCTTGTTCTTGTCTGGAGTTGCAAACATTTCTTAGTTGGAGTGACCCAGGACACAATTAGAGATGATTAAATTGATTTGACAATCCAAATTTTTTAGAGACAGAAAATTTTCAAGGCAACTAAAGCAGGTTTGATTAAGGTTGAATAGTGTCCAAATCTAATTTTAAGAAATGCCCTAATTTCTAATAACATTGTAACAGAGTAACATAAAGCCGAAAAAAGACATTTGTCCACCCAGTTCGGCCTGTCATCCTGCAAGTTGATCCAGAGGAAAGCAAAAAAAAAAACTGTGAGGTAGAAGACAATTTTCACCACTTAAATAATAAAAAATTCCTTCCCAACTCCAATCAGGCAATCAGAATAACTCCCTGGATCAACGATCCCTCTCTAGAAGCTATAGCCTATAATATTATTACGCTCCAGAAATACATCCAGGCCCCTCTTGAATTCCTTTATTGTACTCACCATCACCACCTCCTCCGGCAGAGAGTTCCATAGTCTCACTGCTCTTACCGTAAAGAATCCTCTTCTATGTTTGTGTACAAACCTTCTTTCCTCCAGACGCAGAGGATGTCTCTTCGTCACAGTCACAGTCCTGGGAATGAATAGATGATGGGATAGATCTCTGTACTGACCCCTGATATATTTATACATATTAATTAGCTCTCCACTCAGTCGTCTTTTTTCTAAAGTAAATAATCCTAATTTTGATAATCTTTCAGGGTACTGTAGTTGCCCTCCTCTGGACCCTCTCCAGCTCTGCTATGTCTGCCTTGTTTACAGAAGTCCAGAACTGTACACAGTACTCCATGTGTGGTATGACTAGCGATTTGTAAAGTGGTAGGACTATGTTCTTATCACGGGCATCTATGCCCCTTCTGATGCAACCCATTATCTTATTGGCCTTGGCAGCAGCTGCCTGACACTGGTTTTTGTAGCTTAGTTTGCTGTTTATTAAAATTCCTAGATCCTTTTCCTTGCCAGTGTTACCGAGTGTTTTACCATTTAGTATGTACGGGTGACTTGCATTATTCCTTCTCATGTGCATAACTTTACATTTGTCAGTGTTAAACCTCATCTGCCACTTATCTGCCCAAGCCTCCAATCTATCCAGATCCCTCTGTAGTAGTATACTGTCCTCTTCAGTGTTATTACTTTACACAGTTTAGTGTCATCTGCAAAAATGACTTTACTATGCAAGCTTTCTACAAGATCATTAATAAATATATTGAAGAGAATAGGGCCCAATACTGACCCCTGATGTACCCCACTAGTGACAGTGACCCAATCTGAGTGTGTAACGTTAATAACCACCCTCTGTTCTCTATCATTGAGCCAGTTACTTACCCACATACAGAAGTTTTCTCCCAGTCCGAGCATTCTCATTTTATATACTAACCTTTTATGTGGTACAGTGTCAAATGCTTTGGAGAAGTCCATATATACAACATCCATTGATTCGCCGCTGTCAATTCTAGAACTTACCTCCTCATAGAAACTGATTAAATTAGTTTGACATGACCCATCCCTCATGAAGCCATGCTGATATGGCGTTATTTGCTTATTTCCATTGAGATGCTCTAAGATAGCATCTCTTAGAAAACCTTCAAACTGTTTACCCACAACAGATGTTAAACTTACCGGCCTATAGTTTCCAGGCTCTGTTTTTGGACCCTTTTTGAATATTGGCACCACATTTGCCATTCGCCAATCCTGTGGGGCATTCCCTGTCAGTATAGAGTATGCAAATATCAGAAATAAGGGTCTGGCTATGAAATTACATAATTCCCTTAGGATACGGGGGTGTATGTCATCCGGTCCTGGCGATTTGTCTATTTTAATATTATTAAGTCACTGTTGTACTTCTTCCTGGGTCAGACAGGACACTTTTAATGGGGAATTAATTTTTACATTCTGCATGTCATCTGACAGTTTATTTTCCTCAGTGAATACATTGGAGAAAAAAATAATAATAGCTTTGCTTTCTCCTCATCGCTCTCTGCGACTCTCCCCTCATTACTCTTTAAAGGGCCGACACCTTCAGATTTATACTTTTTAACATTTATATAATTGAAGAACATTTTAGTGTTAGTTTTACTCTCTTTGGCAATTAATCTCTCGGTCTCTAGTTTGGCCGCTTTTATTTGTTTTTTACATGTTCTATTTTTTTCCTTATAGTTTTTCAGCGCCTCCTTGAGACCGTCCTTTTTTAGGCTAGTTTCACACTAGCGTTCGACTGTCCGCTCGTGAGCTCCGTTTGAAGGGGCTCACAAGCGGACCCGAACGCTTCCGTCCAGCCCTGATGCAGTCTGAATGGATGCGGATCCACTCAGACTGCATCAGTCTGGCGGCGTTCAGCCTCCGCTCCGCTCAGCAGGCAGACACCTGAACGCTGCTTGCAGCGTTCGGGTGTCCGCCTGGCCGTGCGGAGGAGTGCGGATCCGTCCAGACTTACAATGTAAGTCAATGGGGACGGATCAGTTTGAAGATGCCACAATATGGCTCAATCTTCAAACGGATCTGTCCCCCATTGACTTTCAATGTAAAAGTCTGGACGGATCCGCTCAGGCTAATTTCACACTTAAGCCATTTTTTTGCCAATATAATGCAGACGGATCCGTTCTGAACAGAGCCACCGTCTGCATTAATATGAGCGGATCCGTTCAGAACGGATCCGATCGAACGCTAGTGTGAAAGTAGCCTTATTGATTTATATAGAAAAGTAGCAGGACACACCTTTAACTTAGCTGCACATGGAGGATTGTTAAAGCAATATATTTATTCAGACAATTCTCCTGGAAGCCAGACCACTGCCTGCAACGACCGTGCTACACGTGGGACGCCACGATAGACGCAGCAGAGCTGGCAAGTTCAGCAGAACAGTGAGTAAACTAGCTCTGAATGTATATGCAAGCAGTGATATCTGAGGTACTACACTAAACATTATACAGGGAGTGCAGAATTATTAGGCAAATGAGTATTTTGACCACATCATCCTCTTTATGCATGTTGTCTTACTCCAAGCTGTATAGGCTCGAAAGCCTACTACCAATTAAGCATATTAGGTGATGTGCATCTCTGTAATGAGAAGGGGTGTGGTCTAATGACATCAACACCCTATATCAGGTGTGCATAATTATTAGGCAACTTTCTTTCCTTTGGCAAAATGGGTCAAAAGAAGGACTTGACAGGCTCAGAAAAGTCAAAAATAGTGAGATATCTTGCAGAGGGATGCAGCACTCTTAAAATTGCAAAGCTTCTGAAGCGTGATCATCGAACAATCAAGCGTTTTATTCAAAATAGTCAACAGGGTCGCAAGAAGCGTGTGGAAAAACAAAGGCGCAAAATAACTGCCCATGAACTGAGAAAAGTCAAGCGTGCAGCTGCCAAGATGCCACTTGCCACCAGTTTGGCCATATTTCAGAGCTGCAACATCACTGGAGTGCCCAAAAGCACAAGGTGTGCAATACTCAGAGACATGGCCAAGGTAAGAAAGGCTGAAAGACGGCCACCACTGAACAAGATACACAAGCTGAAACGTCAAGACTGGGCCAAGAAATATCTCAAGACTGATTTTTCTTAGGTTTTATGGACTGATGAAATGAGAGTGAGTCTTGATGGGCCAGATGGATGGGCCCGTGGCTGGATTGGTAAAGGGCAGAGAGCTCCAGTCCGACTCAGACGCCAGCAAGGTGGAGGTGGAGTACTGGTTTGGGCTGGTATCATCAAAGATGAGCTTGTGGGGCCTTTTTGGGTTGAGGATGGAGTCAAGCTCAACTCCCAGTCCTACTGCCAGTTTCTGGAAGACACCTTCTTCAAGCAGTGGTACAGGAAGAAGTCTGCACCCTTCAAGAAAAACATGATTTTTATGCAGGACAATGCTCCATCACACGCGTCCAAGTACTCCACAGCGTGGCTGGCAAGAAAGGGTATAAAAGAAGAAAATCTAATGACATGGCCTCCTTGTTCACCTGATCTGAACCCCATTGAGAACCTGTGGTCCATCATCAAATGTGAGATTTACAAGGAGGGAAAACAGTATACCTCTCTGAACAGTGTCTGGGAGGCTGTGGTTGCTGCTGCATGCAATGTTGATGGTGAACAGATCAAAACACTGACAGAATCCATGGATGGCAGGCTTTTGAGTGTCCTTGCAAAGAAAGGTGGCTATATTGGTCACTGATTTGCTTTTGTTTTGTTTTTGAATGTCAGAAATGTATATTTGTGAATGTTGAGATGTTATATTGGTTTCACTGGTAAAAATAAATAATTGAAATGGGTATATATTTGTTTTTTGTTAAGTTGCCTAATAATTATGCACAGTAATAGTCACCTGCACACACAGATATCCCCCTAAAATAGCTAAAACTAAAAACAAACTAAAAACTACTTCCAAAAATATTCAGCTTTGATATTAATGAGTTTTTTGGGTTCATTGAGAACATGGTTGTTGTTCAATAATAAAATTAATCCTCAAAAATACAACTTGCCTAATAATTCTGCACTCCCTGTAGACGACCATAAAACTGATCGAACCGAGTAAATACAATTGATTATACTGAGGATTCTATTTGACTATCAGTTCAAACTCAAGTACGCCTCACCCCGACACTAGTTGGGGTAGTTAAGCTACCGGACGGACATTGCTATTTGCACAGAGCCAATGTATTGGGATCACCACCTAAATATATCAAGGATTTACAAAGACTATACCTTCTATGCTATATATGGTTTTATTATGTGTCTATTTTATTAAATGTTTATTTTATGTAACTTTGTATCTAATTACAGTTTTTATATATACAACCTAGTCTGAATAAATATATTGCTTTAACAATCCTCCATGTGCAGCTAAGTGATGGTGTGCCCTGCTACTTTTCTATTTTACAATTACCTTTTTAGAAGATTGGGATCTATTTTGTAGATGCACCCATTCCATACTTTGATTAGTAGGCCATCTCTATTAACAATTACTGATTTCTATGCTTTATTTTTGTCATTTATTGCTTTCTTTACAGTTCTATTTATCCACATTGTTTTTTTTTGTTTTTTTTTGTTCCTTAACCTTTTTTCCCATTGTACCTCTCACAATGAGATTTTAGGATGCTTTTAAAGATATCCCATTTTGTGGCTGTATTTTTATTTTTGAGGACTTTGTCCCAGTTAGTTAGGCCTATCTAATCTTAGATAAATTGTTGATTTCACAATGCTTTACACACGCCTGCATATTACTATAGACCTCCTTACCCTGTATTTATGTACATTATCCTAAAGGTAGGTGTTTTGTCCATACTGTTTAAAACAAATGTATGCAATGTACTGTTATATATTATACTGTGATGTTAATTTGACATTGCTGCCATCTAGTGGTCAGAGTTAGTTATTATTATGCCAGGACTTGACAGGAAGTGGTAATTCTCACAGAGAGAGAGAGACAGTAACCTTTAACCTGGAACTTTCTATCCTCCATTTTGTGACTGCTTCTGGATCTGGCAAGCAGCATTCAGTGGAGCTCTGAGCTATTCCTGGACTTATGATGGAATTGTCCGTGAGTACTCTCACTGATGGAATGAGGCTGTTGTATAATGTTTAATGTGCTGATACATATGTTTTGTTTGTGCTTATGTTGTAGTTTTACAAATGTATTAAGAACAAAGAATACATACAGATCTGATGTCTCATGTTTCTTGACTTCTGAATTATTGTTAGACTATCTGACTAGTGTTATACAACAGTTCACTAACGCAAAGCAGAACAGTAGGGGTAACATGGATATCTTCCCTCCATTTGAGAGCATTCTTACTCAGATATGTATCTATACTTGCTCATAGTTGCACACTTGTCACATATTAGGGTCTTTCTTTTTCCCAAAAAATTGTGAAAAGAAGGATTGCTTGCTTATGTACTAATCCCTATTTACCTAATTAGGCCAGCCCGGTATCAAATACGCTGCACCAAACACTTGGATACCCAAAAAATAAGAATAAAGGCTGTATTTTACACTGCCCCTATTTTGTCCAACTTAAAGCACCTATATTACATCCATCTGAATGCCAACATAGTTATTATATTAGGTTTAGGGATTTATCATTTTAATTACAGTTGGAATAGGGGATGGAAAATGATATACTCGTATAATTCCTAATATATACACTATACACTTTGATTGACAGGGCCAGGCAGTAAAATCTTTATCATGCCTGACCCTGTCAAAGTGCAGAAGGCGCAGTAGTTGCAGAGAGAGCTGAGCTTTTAGGTATCACAGCAATTCCCACATTGCTTATAGAGGCTCATTTACATATATTAAAACATCATTTTTCTCAGCAATGCTTGCACATATAAACATGGGACCAACACACATACAACAGGTCAGCCAGTTTCATGGGTACAAATCTGCTGACAGATGCCTTTAAGTACAGAGAGTACTTAAAGGGGTACTATGTACAAATAGGGCAGTGATTGCCTTTGGACCAAAATGAGCCATGAGAGTGAGAGAGAGAGAGAGAGTGAGAGAGAGAAAAAGAAAGAGACATAGAGAAAATTAGCTTTCCTTAACCTATGTGACGCTGGCAGATGTTAGACATGATAATTTGTATATATTTGCAGAAATCCAGAGGAACAGTGTCTAACCTACAATAGTTGTTACATGTATCTGGTCTCCATAATAGAATAGTATAGCAAAAACAGACAACACCTTTAGCAATTTTATTTCACCATTTTGAATCAAGACAATTAGGGGAAGTTCACCTCACCACTTTGTATCTCATTACACTTTTCCGTTTTTTTTTTTTTGTTCAAAATAATGGAAAAGAACATAGCTGTCTCAAATGCTATTCATTTCAACAGTGTCAAAAAAGTGTCTGTTTGTTTCCGTTAGAGCCCTTTCCATTATGGATTCGTTATTTATAATGGAAACATTTTTGGTCTTCAGGAGTTTTTTTTCCGTTTCAAAAAATGGATGCACCAGAATCATTTATTTCTGTTCTTCTAACAGGTCTGAAGAACAGAAACATAACAATGATTTCAGCTCACAGGCATTGTCAGGTCCAAAAATGCCTGTTCTATTAAGATTTTAAAATATCCCACATGGCGAATGGCGTAACGGAAAAAACGTCAAAATGGACAATTTTTTAATGCTTCACCTTCCCCCAAAAAATTGAATACAAAGTGTCACAAACTTACCTGTCTGGGCTCCAGTGGGGAGATCTCCAGCTTCGTTGTGACTTTTTGCCAGGACAGCCACACTGCCACGTCATACTCCTAGTGACACAATAATGTCCTTAGCAACAGGATGCAATTTTCTTTCTCCTCACAATGGGCATGTGCTGGAGGAGATTAGCAGTGGGCTGATTACTCTGCTGATCTATTCCTGTGTGCTAGTGTTCTGACTAACAGAGTGCAAAGTCATGACCTATCAGGTTCTGATCCTGGATACTCTATGTAAACCACTTCCTATCCATATAGCATTCCCAGTGATAATCTCTGACTCACTAACTGTGTTCTTGGTTCTTGGTTGCATATTCTGGATTATTAGTGTTTTGACCTCAGCTTGTCCTTTTAACCACTCTCTGTCTAACGTATATATTGGTACTGAGTTTCCTATCTGGTTCTGATCTTGGCTTGCCTATGACTAATCTCTGTCTCTTAATTTTTGGTACATTGTGGTCCTCCTGGTTCTGACCCATTTCAGTACGACTCTGTGTCTTTTTTTTGTCCCTTGCTATTGTCTGTTGTCTTGGTATTGTTTGTCTCACACTGGCAGATTAGGGGATGTCCACCAGTTGTGGATTTGCTACTTAGAGCTTGCACTGCAAGTAGGCAGTGACAGCAGATTGGGTCCTAGTTAGGGCTCAATGTCCGTCCCTACATACTGACACAAAAAGTTATCAAAATGTCATATAACCCCAAAATACTATCAATAAAATCTACATATCGTCTTGCAAAAAATGAACCGTAACACAGCTCTATAGACATAACTATAAAATATGTATAGGGGTTAGAATATGGCGATAAAAATAAAAATCATATATTTTACAAAGTTCTTATTCTTAAGTTTTCAGTATTAACACACAAGAACAACTATACAAATGTGGTATTTCTGTATTCCCACAGACCCAGATAATGAAGTTAACAGGTCAGTTTTACTGCTAGGAAACACCATAAAAATAAAACCTATAGAATTGTGTTTATTGTTGCAATTCCACCATCTTTGGATTTTTCAGCTTACCAATATATTATATGCAATATTAAATGGTGCGATTATAATGTACAACTCGATTACTTTCTCAGACCACGCTTTAATATTTATGTCATATACAATATCAACATTACAAACCAGAGTGTGGCATTGGCAGATGAATGATTCTCTGCTACAAGATCTGCAGGTCATAACGGAGGTCCAGAAGTAATTGTCTGATTATTTCTCCCTCAACACCACACCAGATAGGAACCCTCTCACCGTTTGGGAGGCACACAAATGCTAAATCAGGGGTACATTCATTAAGATGGGCTCTTGGATCAAAAAGGAACAGGCAACGCTGTTGGCTAGACTCGTAGCCCAGATTTACGACCTGGAACAACAACATAAGACTACCTTGGATAGACACCTGGGAGATGAGCTGACAGAAGTTACAGATTAGGTTCGCTCCTTGTGTCTTTCTAGAGCAAAAGCAACCCGGATAAATGCTGCAGGCACTATTAGGATGCTAGAGAGGGCACTGCGCAAAACCCTGGCTTACTTATAAGTGCCTCACCTGTCAGGTATCATCGGTCAATGCATAACTTTACCTTGGCAAATAACTAAAGCTTTCCGATCATACTACCAAACACTATATAACTTAAAATCCTCTACGACCCATAACTCAGAAGCACACCACCAATCTATCCGTTCATATCTACTATCCTCAGGCCTAGGTCCCCTACCGGAGGAGGCAATCGCCGCACTAGAATCCCCTCTATCTTCTGCTGAACTAGCCTTGGCCATCAAAGACTAACAGATGGGAAAGGCCCTTGGACCGGATGGTCTACCCTTAACATATTATAAAACCTTTTCCAACAGACTGTCAAAATTGTTTTTATCAGCTTTCAACTCCTTTGCCTCAATCTGAAGTCTACCCCCTGACACACTCGGTGCCCACATCACGGTTATACCTAAGGAGGGGAAATATCCAACATATGTGCTCCATGGACAATGTCTACGTGTCCTGTGCAATGTATGCATGCCTTGAAGAGGCATTCGAGGGTGAATATATTTGCACTGTTGTCTTTAAGGTGCTCAGGTTCATCATATTGCAGATCAGATTGACAGATTGCTGGGTGGGGTTGGGGAAGACCCAGCAGTCATGGTACACATTGGCACCAATGACAAAGTCAGGGGGAAATGGAAGGTCCTTTCAAATGATTTTAGGGAACTAGGAGAGAAGCTCAAGTCTAGGACCTCCAAGGTAGTGTTTTCAGAAATACTACTAGTGCCACGAGCATCACCAGAGCAGGAGCTTAGGGAGGTAAATAAGTGGCTCAGAAGCTGGTGCAGGAAGGATGGGTTTGTGTTCATGGAGAACTGGGATGACTTTGGTTACAGGCTCTACAGTAGGGACGGGCTGCACCTTAATAGGGAGGGTACAACTGCTCTAGGGGAAAATGGTTAGATGGCTCGAGGAGCTTGTAAACTAGGATCTGAGGGAGGGGGTAGATATTGTAGATAGAGAGTGCGATATAGGAGGGGACAGTGGGGATTTTGTGGGGGCTGGGGTTAGTGAGGAAAGTAGGGAGAAGACTCGGTAAGAACTGTACACCAATGAAAAATAGAGCTGCTGGTAACAAGAACCTATTACATACAAACATCAACCAAGCTAACCAAAAAATCATGGCTATTTACTTTACAGGTAATAGTAATTTAAAATGTATTTTCACAAATGCCAGAAGTCTAACTAGCAAAATGAGGGAGCTGGAGGCTATGCTACTTGAAGAACACATAGATATAGTTGGTGTGGCTGAGACTTGGTTGGACTCTTTGCATGAATGGGCTGTTAATATTGAGGGTTTTACACTATTTAGGAAAGACAGGGTCAATAGAAGAGACAGTGGTGTGTGCCTGCATGTGAAGAGAGATCTGAAGACAAGTGTGAAAGAGGCAATTGTGGGTGTGGATGGTGAGGATGTTGAAACCTTATGGGTGGAAGTTCAAAAGGATATAAACTCTGAAAATTATACTTGGTGCAATCTATAGATCTATAGACCCCCTAACATCACAGAGGAGATAGAAGCTTAACTGTATAACCAAATAGAGCGTGCTGCACAGGCTGGTACAGTGTAATGGGAGATTTTTACTTTCCAGACATTAACTGCGGTCATAGTTCTGCCTCAACCGCAAAGGGGAGAAAACTCCTCAACTTGCTGCAGGACAACTTAATGGGCCAGTTTATTATAGAAGCTCCCACTAGCGGCAATGCTTTGTTGGATCTGGTAATTTCTAATGATGCAGAGTTTGTTGGTAATGTTACTGTTCGAGAAACACTAGGTAATAGTGACCATAATATAATTATATTCCCACTATACTATAAGAAGCAGGCAGAGCAAAAACACAGAATTTTAAAAAAGCTAATTTCCCTTGGCTGTGGGCAGCATTTCAGGGCATAGACTGGAAGAAGCTATATAGCCATATAATAATACTGAGGATAAATGGGAGAGTTTTAAATCCACATTGAGTAGTTGCACTAAAAAATGTATTCCTTCAGGTAACAAGTATAAACAGCTGAAATTAAACCCCCATGGCTTATAGATACTGTAAAAAGTGCAATAAATGACAACAAAGATGCTTTGCAATATAGTTTCTCACCTCTCCTGTCAATGTGGTAATGGTGCTCTGCCAAAAGTGATTCACCTAATCGCTTGACTTTGAATACTGAATATATATATATATATATATATATATATATATATATATATATATACATATATATATATATTTATTTATCAGGCACTCACCATCTGGGTTTCATATATGACAAAAAAGAGCAATTCAAAAATACAAATCTGTGGGGTCAGATGTAGCCTTTGAAGTTTTCAAAGGGCTTGACAAAATCTGTAATAAGGGAGATAAAATTTGCAAAAATACAAAACGAACTGCAGGTGGAAAAAGAGCACAACAGATCCCCCAAAAATATTTAAATATATAAATGCAAAAACACCAAGGTCTGAGCAGGTAGGTCCCCCTAAATAATGGAAAAGTCATCGAAGATAAGGAAAAGGCAGAGTTACTATGGGTTTTTAAGCTATGTATATACAAAAGAAGAGACAGTAGATGATATCTGTGGTGCTGGGGCTGTTAGTACATCCAATAATATACTCAATTGGCTAACTATAGTTATGGTCGAAGCTAAGTTAAATAAGGTAAATGTGAACAAGGCTTGGGGTCCAGATTGATTACACCCAAGAGTTCTTAAAGTGCTGAGTTCAATCATTGATGTGCACCTGTTTATAATTGTTAAAGATTCTCTAGGTACTGGACACTTTATTATCCACCCTTACAAGATTCATGTGGTCAGGGAAACCTCCACAAATAGTCAGTTCGGTTTTATTTAGACCTAAACTTTGTAGAATCTTGGGCTTGCCAGAATTTGTTTCCTATAATAAAGCCACACACCTGTCGAGGGTAGTGGATTAGTGTGGACATCATGCCAATAAACAATGGGTCACAGTGGAGCAATCCTTCCTGCCCACTCCACTTGCCGCAACACCTTGGTTGGGAACCAACATACCGTTAGAATAACATACGCATTCCACCATAGGCCCCACACTGTGATCTGTATATTTTACCTTTGAGCTACCGGACATTTCTATGTCCCCTTCAACGCAGTTTCCTATCCTGGGCAGTCCTCTGTTCCATCCAGGGATGGATCGGGGTCCGTTTTGGCAGTGCCAATAGGCTTAGAGACCACCACTTCATTACATCCAACTCCTGGCTCTCCCCCCAGTCACTTAATGACATCTCAGACCCTATAACCCTGTCAGGCTGGCAATCCCAACAACTACAGGGAGTGCAGAATTATTAGGCAAATGAGTATTTTGACCACATCATCCTCTTTATGCATGTTGTCTTACTCCAAGCTGTATAGGCTCGAAAGCCTACTACCAATTAAGCATATTAGGTGATGTGCATCTCTGTAATGAGAAGGGGTGTGGTCTAATGACATCAACACCCTATATCAGGTGTGCATAATTATTAGGCAACTTCCTTTCCTTTGGCAAAATGGGTCAAAAGAAGGACTTGACAGGCTCAGAAAAGTCAAAAATAGTGAGATATCTTGCAGAGGGATGCAGCACTCTGAAAATTGCAAAGCTTCTGAAGCGTGATCATCGAACAATCAAGCGTTTCATTCAAAATAGTCAACAGGGTCGCAAGAAGCGTGTGGAAAAACCAAGGCGCAAAATAACTGCCCATGAACTGAGAAAAGTCAAGTGTGCAGCTGCCAAGATGCCACTTGCCACCAGTTTGGCCATATTTCAGAGCTGCAACATCACTGGAGTGCCCAAAAGCACAAGGTGTGCAATACTCAGAGACATGGCCAAGGTAAGAAAGGCTGAAAGACGACCACCACTGAACAAGACACACAAGCTGAAACGTCAAGACTGGGCCAAGAAATATCTCAAGACTGATTTTTCTAAGGTTTTATGGACTGATGAAATGAGAGTGAGTCTTGATGGGCCAGATGGATGGGCCCGTGGCTGGATTGGTAAAGGGCAGAGAGCTCCAGTCCGACTCAGACGCCAGCAAGGTGGAGGTGGAGTACTGGTTTGGGCTGGTATCATCAAAGATGAGCTTGTGGGGCCTTTTCGGGTTGAGGATGGAGTCAAGCTCAACTCCCAGTCCTACTGCCAGTTTCTGGAATACACCTTCTTCAAGCAGTGGTACAGGAAGAAGTCTGCATCCTTCAAGAAAAACATGATTTTCATGCAGGACAATGCTCCATCACACGCGTCCAAGTACTCCACAGCGTGGCTGGCAAGAAAGGGTATAAAAGAAGAAAATCTAATGACATGGCCTCCTTGTTCACCTGATCTGAACCCCATTGAGAACCTGTGGTCCATCATCAAATGTGAGATTTACAAGGAGGGAAAACAGTATACCTCTCTGAACAGTGTCTGGGAGGCTGTGGTTGCTGCTGCACGCAATGTTGATGGTGAACAGATCAAAACACTGACAGAATCCATGGATGGCAGGCTTTTGAGTGTCCTTGCAAAGAAAGGTGGCTATATTGGTCACTGATTTGTTTTTGTTTTGTTTTTGAATGTCAGAAATGTATATTTGTGAATGTTGAGATGTTATATTGGTTTCACTGGTAAAAATAAATAATTGAAATGGGTATATATTTGTTTTTTGTTAAGTTGCCTAATAATTATGCACAGTAATAGTCACCTGCACACACAGATATCCCCCTAAAATAGCTAAAACTAAAAACAAACTAAAAACTACTTCCAAAAATATTCAGCTTTGATATTAATGAGTTTTTTGGGTTCATTGAGAACATGGTTGTTGTTCAATAATAAAATTAATCCTCAAAAATACAACTTGCCTAATAATTCTGCACTCCCTGTATAACATTTTCTTCTGTTGCTTTCACCAGCCTCCATAAATACTAGGGACAGGACTGCCTTTGAGTGTATTTGCAGTGAGAGATGGGTGGTGAGACACATGTTATCTCAGCATTATAATCTTCTTATCTCTCTAGCTAATCAACCACCCCCTACTTACATACTGAAATGGGAGCGGGATCTGGGAATCACTTTTGCACCTGAACATAGAGAATGTCACTATGCTCAAACAAATAAGACCTCCATTGCCAGCAAAATCCAGGAGGCAGATGGTATAGGGTACTGTCCATTCATACATTTTTCCCTACAGTCTCTCTGCTTTGTTGGAGATATAACACAGTTAGAGGTTTGATTCTACACATCTTTTGGCAGTGCCTGTACTGGTGATGTGGCGCATCACATCCAAATTTATATCTTACACGGTCGCCAAGACACCTGTGTTCTTTTTACTCCATCATAGTGAAATCCCTTTGTCCATGTATAGGAAGTCAATGGTGCGACTTTTGGTTGATACCACAAAAGCCTGCATCCCTTGCATGTAGAAGCAAACTTCCGCTCCCACAATAGCAATGTGGCTAAGTAAGGTTCAGGAGGTCATGAGAATGGAGGACCTAACAGCATCTTTAATGAATATGCCCATAACATTCTACAAAATGTGGCAACATTGGATTGAGTTTCAAACCTCACAGGTAAATACTATTCCTGTATATTGCTGTATATACTATTCCTGTATAATACTATTGCTGTTTGCATAGGGTTGTTTATTAGTTTTTTTTCTCCTCCTCCTCCACCCTTCTGCTTTCCTTATCTCTTCCCTTCTTTTTCATTATATACTTGCCTTAAGACTAGTTTTTGCAATTTAACCAGTAGATAATACTGCTGTCTACCTCAGAGTTTAATTAAGATCACACCCTTTATAGGGGTTTGGATATTTTAGTTGTCAAACATGTTGATCTTTTTCAAAAGGGCTGCGGCCCATTCAAAATCGCATTGCCTTTTATATTGTTTTATTAAAAAATTAAATAAAGAATTTACCAAAAAAAGAATGTACAACTTGTCCCGCAAAAATCAAGCTCACATATAGTTATGAGAATGGAAAAAATGGAAAAGTTATAATTCTGGGAAGGCCAGGAGTGAAATATATAAAAAAAAATAATATGAAAATTCACCCAGTAAGAAATGATTAAAGAAATATCCAACCATATTGCTTTTGACCTATAAAAAGAGCTCTTCAAAAATGACAACAAAAATATCACAAAAAAATGCTGTTTATGAATTCAGCCTAACAATAAAAGAGCATAAAAAAATCTAAACATGTTATTTTGGCATGATGCAGACCCTGAACTCTATATTCTTAGTAATACTAATTCGGATAAGATAATCCCAGTCTAGGTTAACTATATTAAAAAAAATAAAAAAATAAAAGGAATAATAATGGCACAAATATTTTATATTTGTTATTACATTTTTCCAGTTTGACAATTTAACCGTCCAGAACTTGGAGAATTATTTATTCTAAAGTGTATGACCATTTCAAATATATTATACAAATTCTGCAAAATGTTTTGGAAATCTAACTTGTCCCACAAAATCAAGATTACATATAGCTATGAGAAAGGAAAACTAAAAATTTTATAACTTTGGGAAGGCCAGGAGTGAAATATAAAGATGGAAAATCATCCAGTAAGAAAGGGGTTAAAGAAATATCCAATAACCTTGATTTTGACCTATAAAAACACACTGTTAAAAATGATAGCAAAAATATCACAAATATGCAGCAAAATGCTTTGTATGAATCCAGCCTAACAGTAAAAGAACACAAAAAAATCTAAACATGTTATTTTGGCATGATTCAGACCCTGAACTCTATGTTCTTAGTAATACTATTTTGGATAAGATAATCCCAGTCTAGGTTAATTATTATAATAAAAGGAACAACAAAAACTAAAAAATTTAGTTTGACAATTTAACCATCGAGATTTTGGAGAATTCTTTATGGTCAAGTGTTTGACCATTTCAAAGCTATTATACAAATTCTGCAGATTGTTTTGGAAATTAATTCATCTAAAATAAAATAATAAAAAAATGCAATATTCATCCTGGTTTCTAGAAAATATTTCTCTTCCTTTATTATTTATTTATATTTCTATAGCGCTTAAAGGGAACTTGTCACCAGTTTTATGGTGTCCTAACTAAGGGAAACATAAATAAGTTACTGATTCTCTTAGCAAAATGCTGGGTCACTTTATTTAATTGACCCAGTCAATCTGCCAACATCTTGTATTGAAAAGCTCCAGCTCATAATGATGAGTCCTGAATATTCATGAGCTCCTGATTCTCCCCGCCTACCTTCTGCTGATTGACAGTTATTTTCCATATAAATCGGCAGCAGGTGGGCAGGGGAGTGGCTATAGCTCTGAATTAAAAATACGCTGGACTCAATGACATCACGCTGGACTCAAATCAGCTCATTAGCATGCGGCATGCTGTATCTTTGTGTGTATATTATGAAGTAACCATCTGTAACACAAGTGAATACATCTAAGGCACATTTTAGTAGTTAATGATTGGATATAATTAGTTAGATTAAATATCCACATGACAGGTTCCCTTTAACTCATTTTAAAACATTTTAACATTAGATACTCTTTAAGTATGGTAAATAGATTTTTTTTCTTTAAGAAAGTTTTAAGTGGAAATGGCTTAGGTAAACACTTTTTTGTTTTTATTCACTAGTTAATACATTCAAGAAAGCAAAATCAAATAGCCTCATTTTATTGTCTCTAGATATTTACTAATGAAAGGTTATCACCAAAAGCATTCATCCTTAACGTACTCTCTGCTGTGCTGGTTGTTAGCAGGATTCAGTTGGCAAATAAATCAGTTAAATCTCAGAGTTTATCTGGAACATTAAAGACCATCTGAGCTCAGCATGATTCAATTCCTGTATTATGTATCACACATTAGTACACTGAAAGTTTTCCTTTTTACCTAAAAAATACATATTTTGTGACTACATTAGTTAACACTAAAAATGAAGAAATTGGTACTATTCACACTTTTGTATTATTAAAGCTTGCAATTTTTCTTAAGTGTTTTATGATCGTGCTAGAAAGGTATTCACAGTTGTGTGTATATGCAGTAAATCTGTTATTAAATCAGTATCCTTGATTTTTTTTTTTCCTACATTTTTAAGTACATCTTTAAAAATTATATACAGATACCTTTCTTATATTAATCACCATGAATAACGTGATCACTATATTGTAGATCTTATTATGATGATAGGGATATCAAATACAGTTTTTTTTATATTTCATACTAAGCATGTTGCAAAAAATATTATGGTTTTTGCTCTTATTTTTTATAGTAACAATAATTATGCCGAAAATTGGAACTTTTACTATAAAAGAAAAAAGCTGGAAAACTTTAACAGAAGATCTGGGGTTCAAAGAAGTAGCTTTATTTATTTTTTTGAAATTAATTTTATTGCAAAAGTATTATTCATCAAAGTTATTGTTCCAAAAAAATAACCCAGCGAAAATCATTAAAATAAATGTGTTTTTGTCACTTGCCATTAAGTATCACATAACAGTATTTGGTATCTGTCACGAATCAGCTGGTGTGAACCCACTGTGCCACTGACTGACTATACCCTGGAGGGGCTCGTCTAAGCAACTACCTGGTTTTCGTTAGAGCCTCTGATGTTGACAATAGACTTGAGCCATTAGGGTAGTTGCCAGGGGCTACTCCAGAGCAATCACCAAGTCAGTGGCATCTTGCCCATGTGGACCATGAGGTACCTGGGTAGGTACCAGAAGTACACACGTAGTCAGGCAGGTGGGTTTGTTACAAGGAGCAACAGTGCAGAACCAAAGGATGAGGCAGAGGCGTAGTCAGACAGGCAAAAGGTTGGTGCAGACGGAAAATGTACAGGTTAGGCTATCTGGGTCAGCAACAGGAGAGACAAGGCAAGCAGGCAGGAATCACACAAGAGTATCTGGAACCAGCAAACTCAAGGACCTTGAGACTGAAGCATTTGAGAAGAGGGCTGAGTCACTTAAATACCTGCAGGGGAGCCAGGGTTGGTGAGCGAGGTCACCTGACTTAAGCCACACAGCCCAGGGAGGGATGCACTCTGCCCTTAGAGCAGTGTAACACAAACCCAGCCGAACTCATGCTGTGTCCATGGCTGAGTGGAAGTTGTGGAGCTGAATCCTCAAAAGCAATGCCCCCCTTCAGAAACATAGCCCAGGATTGCACAGACCACAGCCGCTGTTACAGTAACCCTATAGTCATACTAACCGTACAATATAGTGAACACATTATTTATAGTGATTGGTAAAATTGGTAAATTTTTCCCATTTGAAATCTTACTAATGTGTATGGCAAAATGGCCTGACAAAAAATTGTTATAGTTGTTAGGGTTATGATTTTGAGAAGGGCTAGAAGGATTGGGTCACACAGTTTGCCTTCATGGGACCCTTAAATTCCTAATGGCAACCCTGCATTACATTACATTTTCTGAACACACAGGCCACATCCATGGGCTAACTGTATATGACTGTATATGAAATAATGAGCATTATAATGGTTATTACAACATATACAGTAATAATGGGGGGGAATCATCAAAAGTGGTGCTAAGGAAAACTGATTTAATTACTAAAGATGAGCACATTTAAAAAAAAAAAAAAATTTGCCGGTTCACTGAATTTTTTTGGAAAAATTCTGTTTGTTCCAAATCTATTTGCGGTGAATATGTTAAAAATTGATATTTCCTGGCTGCAGAGACCCTTTATAGTGGTGTAGAACACTGTGCCTTGCAGTAACACGCATAGGCAGTCTGCTTTGGTAACGCTTAGAATCACTGCACACTTCACTTATTTGGGCAGTCATGGGGCCAAAACTGACCAAATAAGTATAAACTCAGCCTTACAAGATGGATGCTAGCGCCAAGAATAAGCGCACTCCTTTTACACCGTCGTCAGCTGATTCCATTTAGATGTCTACAGAACCTGTTCTGTAACACACTTATACAAGTAGAGCCCCCCGACAGAGTAGAGAGGGTGTCAGCAGTAAGTTTGTGTTGACATCACTGATTATTTTGCCTTTCCTCTGATTCATCAGAACAATAACCCACAAAAAGCAGATCCTATCTGTGGAGCAAACGAGGTGCAAAAGGGAAGGACAGACAGCTTCCCTTCGGCTAAGGTGGTGGAGCCTTGACTGCCTGAAATCGGCTGCATGCGACTGGTGATGCAGCGGTTGTTGCAGCAGGCAGGGCCACCAAATCGGAGCGACAACTCTCCAAGGCCACTTTATGGTAATGCTGCATATGTTGACGCAGGTCTGTGGTGCCAACATTGGCACCCTGGCCACGCTTCATCTTCTGCCCACAGATTCTACATATGGCCATGTTCACATCCTCCGGGGGCTTAACAGAAAACTGCCACACCGTAGGTGATTTTACCCCCAACACTACAAACTGACTGATTGCTACAACTGCTGCCTCAGTGAACCCGTGCATTGCTACTTTCCGGGCAGGTAAGCTCATGCGAAGCAGGTGGTCTACCCCTGGCACGTTTGGCTACCGACCTCCCACTGCTGCCACCCTGCTGACTCCTGGGCACATTAGCGACTTGCTTGCTCCTCCCCTGCCTCACAGTCAAGCTGCCACCCTCTTCTCCCAATGATGAATCCCCTTCATTAGAGCAGGTGAAGACATGAAGAGGTAGGTTTTCTACGTCGCTCCTCCCTCCGACCATTCTATCCCGCTGTACTATGCAAGACACAAGCCTCTCTATCTGAACCGTGGGATGCCCCCACCTCTGGGCCCTTTGCGTTCTGCTGGACCGGACTCTCGGCAGATCCCCTGCATTTGTCCACCTTGTCTGGTCGTTTCTGCTTGCTGCCTCGCTCACAGACAGGGCGGTCGTCCTCCTTCTGATGTTTCGGTCTCCGCTGCTTCCTGCCGCCCCCTCCTTGGATCTTCGGTGTTGGCTGGGACCCGGTTACCAGTTTGAAGTATCAAATATATCTTGTTTTGTGTCCTCCTCTGCCGCCATGTTTGACCCTTCCTCCTCCATGCCCTGTGTAATTATTTTTTCTCGATCTCCCTGCTTTGTCTATTCATTTATAGTTATGGACAAACATCAGGCAGGACCGTTCGCGCGCGCGAATGCAAGTTCGCAAGCAAACGTCCGTGAACAGGAAGTTTGCCGCAGGCCCCATAGACTTGAATGGCAGGCGAACTTGAAAAACCTCCAGGTCATATTTGCAGCCACAAATTTGTGCATACATAGTTCCACAACAATGACACTGACATACCAGAAGTATTAAGCGAATCTGCGATCTACAAGCATTATTTTTTATATGCAAAATTTCGGCAAAGTATTAATCGCAAGAGCACATGCACTAGGAAGGCGTGGCCTACTACAGCAACTGGTTTGCACCGACAAGAACTTACATGGATGCGATGGTTGGAAACAAGTTCAGCAACAAAGAGGAAGAACTCCTGGTGACTGTAAGTAATTTTACATTAAAGTAGTGCATTTGATTACATTTCACCTGCATGTCTGAACAATCGCTTTATATGCATAAAAAGTGTAATAAAAAAAATCGCTAGTGCGACCTCCTGCGATTTTATTTTTCGTAAGGGCACACAACTGCACATTTTATGAGATCTCACTAGATATTAGTGAGTGTGCACTAAGTATTCCTGTGACATCACACCCACTATGTTAGTAGCATATGTGTATGGAAAGCCGAGAGATATCTTTCACATGCACATTGCACATTCATTGTCATGATGCACACTATATACCACACACACACTATATACCGCACACACACATACACATGCTATATACCGCGCACACACACACACACACACACAGTTTATAGATTATGATTTGTGTCCTATTGGTCAGGACTCAGGAGAAGCTTTCTTTCTCAGACCGCCAGTATTTGCTGGTTCATTTAGAGTTATGCAGGGTGCACCACTGGGAGGCGAACCAACTGTACACCCCATACCATAACGTCACTTCACTAGACAGGTACCTCTCTGCTTAGCTTGACAATATCTGATAGCTCCGACCCCACCCACATACAGTTGTAAGACAATCCCATCTTCTAACCGTAACAGTAAGGCCACATGCACACACACGTGATTTTTCAAACTACGGACCATAAAACCCAGTCCTGCTGTCCTGCAGAGTGGAGGAGCGCACAGCGTCATTGGTTGCTATGATGCTGTGCGCTTCTTGCCGCCACTGCTGTACAATAATACACTTGTCCACTCTGCAGGATGGCAGGATGGGTTTTTACGATCCGTAGTTGTGAAAAAACACGCCCATGTGCAGGCGGCTTAAATGTAATATTTCCACTTCAAAGACTTAAATACTGTTTGTAGTTTACTTGAGTAAATTATTTTCAATACTATTATTTTTTTTAACCACGTCAACCCCGCTAGCTGAAACCCCCTTAATGACCAGGCCACTTTTTATACTTCTGCACTACACTACTTTCACCGTTTATTGCTCAGTCATGCAACTTACCACCCAAATGAATTTTACCTCCTTTTCTTCTCACTAATAGAGCTTTCATTTGGTGGTATTTCATTGCTGCTGACATTTTTACTTTTTTTGTTATCAATCGAAATGTAACGATATTTTTGCAAAAAAATGACATTTTTCACTTTCAGCTGTAAAATTTTGCAAACAAAATGACATCCATATATACATTTTTAGCTAAATTTATTGTTCTACATGTCTTTGATAAAAAAAAATGTTTGGGTCAAAAAAAAAAAGGTTTGGGTAAAAGTTATAGCGTTTACAAACTATGGTACAAAAATGTGAATTTCCGCTTTTTGAAGCAGCTCTGACTTTCTGAGCACCTGTCATGTTTCCTGAGGTTCTACAATGGCCAGACAGTACAAACACCCCAGGAGGAGAAGCAGGCAGAACTTACAGTGCACAGGAGGCAAAAAGCAGACTATTTATGTATCTGGAACGAGCCATCCACCATGCACAGTCACATCTGGCACTCCAGGACGACGGCACATGGCTCCGCAGTGTGGGCTTTTTTTAATGTGTCAGCTGCTGACAATAGTGTTGCCATCTGCAGCCTGTGCTGTCAACGCATAAGTCGCGGTACGCCCAACACTCACCTAGGGACGACTGCCTTAAGATGGCACCTGGCCTCCCATCACGAGCCCAATAGGAGCAATACCGTCAGAACCCACAAAGCCACACTCCCAGCGCTCCACGTCCTTCCTCTTCTCCTTCTCCTCTCTCCTCCCATTTGTCCTCCACTCCACCTTCCACCATGCCGTCGTCACATTCATCGGGCAAAAGGCAGGCTTCTGTGGCCCAAATGTTCGAGTGTAAAAAGATGATGACGCCGGATAACCCTCTTGCCAAACAGCTGACTGAAGGCTTGTCGGAACTGCTAGCCCGCCAACTACTGCCATATAAACTGGTGGACACAGAGGTCCTTAGAAAATTTGTGGCAATCGGAACACCGCAATGGAAGGTCCCCGGAAGGAAATATTTCTCCCAGAAGGGCATCCCAGAGCTATATGTCCATGTTCAGCAGCAAGTGAATGTATCTCTGGTACACTGTGTTGGTGCCAAGATACATCTGACCACAGACACGTGGTCTAGCAAACACGGGCAGTGAAGATACATAACTTTTACTGCCCACTGGGTGAACCTTCTGATGGCCGTCAAGCATGCAACCCGTGGCACCAATGTAGATTTGGTGTTACCACCATGGATTGCATGCAAGCCTGCCTCTTCTTCAACTCCTCCTACTCCATCCTCCGTCTCCTCCTCGGCTGACTCCTCCTTTTTTGCTGCTACCGTCTCTTCTGCTGTGCCCCCCAAGCTCCCCAGAACCTATTTTACATGCCGGGTGAGATGTTGCCATGCTGTGCTGTGTTTGTTGTGCCTGGATGCCAAGAGCGACACCGGTCCTGCACTCCTTTCAGCTTTGCGTTCACAGGCCAATCAGTGATTAACCATGCTCAATATGACAGTTGGTAAAGTGGTGTGCGACAACGGTGCCAATCTGCTGAGCGCGCTGAAACAGGGCAAAATGACACACGTGCCATGCATGGCACACGCCCTGAACTTAGTTGTGCAGAGATTCATTGCCAAATACCCCGGGCTCCAGGACATCTTGCGGCTGGCCAGGAAAATATCTAGCCATTTTAGAAGATCTTACACGGCCAGATGTCTGATTTGTGACTGCCCGACACAATGGAACTCCAACTTGTATATGCTTGATAGGCTGCTCCAGCAGAAACGTTCCGTTAACGACTACCTGTATGAACTCTGCGGCAGGACAGGTTCTGGGGAGCTTGTTTTTTTTTCACTGCACCAGTGGCTGCTCATGCGCGAGGCATGTAGACTTCTGCAGTCATTTGATGGGATCATAAAACTGTTCAGTAGCAGCAAGGGTGCCATCAGTGACATCGTACCTTATGCCTTCTTCCTGGAGTGTGCATTGCGTCATGTCATTGATCAAGCTGTCGAGGAGCAGAAAGATGAGGAAGTCGCAATGCTGGATGAATTCCCAGGGGGGGCTACTCCATCTGAGACAATTCAACAACAGGAGTCTGAAGAGGAGACAGAAGAGGATGGTGTTGTCGTATTCATCTAGCAAAAGGCAGGCTTCCATGGCCCAAATGTTCGAGCGTAAAACGATGATGATGCCGGATAACCTTCTTGCCCAACAGCTGACTGAAGGCTTGTTGGAACTGCTAGCCCGCCAACTACTGCCATATAAACTGGTGGACAGAAAGGCCCTTAGAAAATTTGTGGTAATCGCAACACCGTAATGGAAGGTCCCCGGAAGGAAATACAGCGGCATAAAAGGCCTTTCATGTCCGTTGAATGCCTAATTTTTGGGGCCTGTACTGGCCAACAGAGTTACATTTTTATCCTGTGACCGCCTAATGTACCTCCATCCAGAGAATCCAAAGTTTTTTGCAGTCAGCTGAATGCCTATTGGCTAATTTTTGGGGTCTGTACTAGCCAACAGTTACATTTTTATCCTGTGACCTCCTAATGTACATCCAGCCACAGAATCCAAAGTTCTTTGCTGTCAGGTGAATGTCTATTGCCTAATTTTTGGGGCCTGTACTGGCCGACAGTTACATATTTATCCTGTGACCGCCTAATTTACCTCCAGACACAGAATCCAAAGTTCTTTGCTGTCTGGTAAATGCCTATTGGCTAATTTTTGGGGCCTGTACTGGCCGACATATTTGTGCTGCATATTTGTATAAATCAAACCGATAGGAAATAAAAAATGTCTAGGCTCCAGCAGGGCACATTTTTGAGAGTTTCCCTTTAAGACGCATACAAATGGCCCCTGATTAAAATACATATTTTTTGTGGGAATTTTTGCCAATGATCCCCCTCTGGTATGTCCATGTTGTGGGACTATTTGTGTACTTCTAGTAAGTGTTTGCTGGCTGCAAACTTGAGCTGAAGGTTTTTCAGGTTCGCCTGCCATTAAAGTGAATGGGGCCCACCACGAACTTGCGGTTTGCAAACATTTGATCGCGTTCGAGGCAATCGCATTTGCGAACCATCCCGGCCGATGTTCATCAATCACTAATCATCAGTAGTGATGATCGAGCACCTTCGTGCTTGGTGCTCTGGCCGAACACATCAGCCCTATTGAGCACCCAAGTATTATGGAAATCAATGGGAGGACCCAAGTATTAAACCAGGCACCCCCAGCTCTGAAGAGGGAGGGTGCCTGGTTTATATGAAAAGCTCAGAAATTGATGGAAACACCACCAAAACGGTTCGGGAACAGCATGGGGAGGATGTCTGCATGGATCTTGGACTCCCATGTCGCTGCTTGAAATGATGTTTTCCGAGTATTACGCCACTTTTACAGACTGACCATAATACGCACAAAACCAAAGATAAAATCGATTGTAGAGTAAAAATTGTTAGGAAACATTCTTTCCTGTATATTTACTTGTATATAAAGTGCAAGTTCACCCAAATTTTGTTGATTTTCGGAACAGGGGCTATGATTAAGAGGGACTGCCGATGGCATCCGTATTGTACCGCAAGATGTGAAATTCTTGGACTGGCGCAAGGCGAACCCTAGCCAAAGCATTTATTGCCACAAATGTTTTCATTAATCAACAATGAAAGTCGGAGGTTCGAAGACGATCCCACAGGCAATACAGCAGCGTTATTCCCATTACCCGCTCAGCATTTTCTGGGAAAACAAACTCTTTTGGCTCCAGGGTGAGTAGGAGTGCAAAGCTGAAACTTAAACTAATTGACGGAAGGGCACCACCAGGAGTGGAGGCTGTGTCTTAATTTTACTACGAATGGGAAACCTCACCCGGCCTGGACACGGAAAGGATTGACAGATTGATACCTCTTTCTCGATTCTGTGGGTGGTGGTGCATGGCCGTTGTGAGCAGGTGGATCGAGACGATTTGTGTGGTTCGTTACGATAACCAACGATACTCCTCCGTGCTAAGTAGTTACGTGAACCCCGGTGGTGAGGATTGTGTTTACCAGACACTTTAATAGTAAGACTGGACTTGTAGGTGAGGGCCTGCTGGTGAGCTGACCCTGTAAAAGATTGTAGGTGAGGGCCTGCTGTTGAACATTATGTGCAAGAGCCTGCTGCTACTTTGTTGACCCCAGATAACTTCTGGGTGATTGCACGTCTCCGTAATGTTGACGATCCATTTTGATGTCTGCCCTATTCGTTTTTGATGTTCTTTTTTGAGCCTATCATAGTGACCATGGGTAACAGGGAATCAGGGTTCGCTTCCAGACAGGGAGCCTGAGTAACGGCTATGGCTACCACTTACAAGAAAGGCATGTGGGGGCACGCAAATGACCCACTCCCGACTCAGGAAGGTAGTGACAATAAAAAAACAATACAGGACTCTAAAGAGGCCCTGTCATTGGAATGAGTAAAAAAATTTTACAGGGAATGTCATAGGTATTTAGGATGAGGAAACGTTATACAGGAGAGGTACCACAGGTAATGACACTGTTCTCAGCATCTACAGCAAAGTTATCTCACAGATATGTGAGGGCCTGCAGGTGAGCTGACCCTCTAAAAGATTTCCACTGAGGGCCTGCTGGTGAGCTGACCTGCAAAAAGATTTCCGCTGAGGGCCTGCTGGTGAGCTGACCCTCTAAAATATTTCCGCTGAGGGCCTGCTGGTGAGCTGACCCCCTAAAAGTTTTCAGGTGAGGGCCTACTGGTGAGCTGACCTTCGAAAAGATTTCCGCTGAGAGCCTAACCCTCTAAAATATTTTATTTTTTATATCCGCACACTTTACACAGCAGATGTGGCGTGGATAATTTAACTGTCAGTAGCTGAAACTGTCTATGGAAAAAGTATGATTGATGACCTGCTGGTGACCCTCAAAAACATTAGGGGTAATGGTCTGCTGCTGAGCTGACCATCTAAAAAATTATGGGTGAGGGTCTGCGAGTGAGCTGACCCTGCAAAAAATTAAATGAGAAGGCCTGCGAGTGAGCTGACCCTGTAAAAAATTATATGAGATGGCCTGGGGGTGAGTTAAACCCTGTAAAAAATTATATGAGAGGGCCTGCGGGTGAGCTGACCCTGTAAAAAATTATATGAGAGGTCCTGGGGGTGAGTTAAACCCTGTAAAAAATTATATGAGAGGGCCTGCGGGTGAGCTGACCCTGTAAAAAATTATATGAGAGGGCCTAGGGGTGAGCTGACCCTGTAAAAAATGATATGCGAGGGCATATATATGAGGCCATTATATGCAATGAATAAGAATGTTGATATGATGGAGGAGGAGGAGAAAACGTTTTTGCGGTGGAAGGGGTGCATGGGAATACAGAATATTAAGTAAATTATAAACAACACACCTAAAGTGCCTTTATGTTCATCTGCTTTCCTCTGGTGGAGTCGAGAAGTCAGGGGCAATCCAGGCCTTGTTCATTTTTATAAAAGTCAACCTGTCAGCATTTTCAGTTGACAGGCGAATACGCTTATCTGTTATAATGCCACTAGCAGCACTAAATACCGGCTCAGACAAAACGCTAGTGGCAGGGCAGGCCAGCACCTCCAAGGTGTAGAGCACCAGTTCATGCCACGTGTCCAGCTTGGACACCCAGTAGTTGTAAGGCACTCAGGGACCACTGAGGATGCTGACACAGTCTGCTACGTACTCCACCATCTTCCAAAAATTTTTCCTCCTTGTGACACTAGGCCGCGCATCAGGGTGAGGTTGTTGGCGGGGTGTCATGAAACTGTCCCAGGCCTTGGCGAGTGTTGTCCTGCCTCTGTTGGAACTGCTGTGTGTTCCCCTTATCTCCCCTCCTCGGTTGCCCAAGAAAGTACGGACTCTGTCTCCATCGTTGTCAGATGAAAATTTTTGGAGCAATTTTTCAACAAGGACCTTCTGGTATTGCACCGACTTGCTCATCCTCTCCACCTGAGGAATGAGAGAAGACAAGTTTTGCAGCGGGGGTCGAGAAGGGTGAACATCCAGTAATCTGTGTTGTCTAAAATACGTATAACGCGCGGGTTGTGGGAAAGGCAGCCTAACATGAAGTCAGCCATGTGTGCCAGAGTACCAACAGGCAAGACTTCTCTGTCATCATCAGGAGGTTGACTGTCCATCTTCTCATCCTCTTCTTCCTCTTCTGCCCACCCACACTGAACAGATGGAATTAAACTTCCATGGGTACTACCTTCTGTAGCAGAGGCAACCGTCTCCTGCTTCTCCTCCTCCTCTTCATTGTCTAATTCACGTTGAAAAGACTGATGGAGGATGGTCTGGCTATCAACCTGTGAAATGTCTTCTTTCCCCATTTCCACCTCTTCCAAATGCAACGCGTCGGCTTTAATTGCGAGCAGCAAGCGTTTAAGTAGACAGAAATGGGATGATTATGCTGATAATAGCATTATCGCTGCTCAGCATCTGTGTTGAATCCTCAAAGTTTCTTAAACATTCATGCCCACTCCTCGCTTCTGATTAGCGGAAGCTGACTGGAAATGTGATGAACATGTAGCAGCTGGTATTCTACTACTGCTCTCTGCTGCTCACAAAGCCTGACCAACATGTGGAACGTGGAGTTCCAGCGCGTGCTCGCTATCTGGCAATGTCAAGCGCTTCTGCAGGTAAATGTAGCATCCCTGCCCGAATGAATTTTTCCATGTGTCCGTGGTTAAATAGACCTTCCCAGTAAGTGTGGGGACACATGTTGGTGTAAGGTGGGCATGGCACACCTTGAAAAATAGTGGCGGCTGGGGACAGAGTACCGCGGGACGGCCGCCGACATCAGGCTGCGGAAGGCCTCAGTGTCTACGAGCCTAAATGGCAACATTTCATGGGCCAGTAATTTTGGAAGGTGCGCATTTAGTGCTATGTCCTGTGGGTGGGTGGCTGGGTATTTGCGCTTGCGTTCAAATGCCTGGGGTAAGGACATTTGGACGCTGCGCTGGGACAGGGAAGTGGATGTGGTCACTGATGGTGCTTGCGAAGGTCCAGGTTCAGGGCAGGAGGCATCCTCGCCTGCGCCTTCCAAAGGCAATTGGCCAGCACGTACCATGAGGGAAGAGGAGGCAGTGGTGGGACCTGCAGACACAGATTTGTCCCACTTATTACGGTGCTTGGATGCCATGTGGTGGATCATGCTGGTGATGGTGAGGTTGCTAGTGTTCACGCCCCTGCTCATTTTGGTGTGGCACAGGTTGCAGACTACTATTCTTTAGTCGTCCGCACTTTCCTAAAAAAAGAGCAATACTGCGGAACACCTACCCCTTGGCAAGGAAGATTTATGCAATGCGGTGCTCCGTGGAACAGTTGTGGGTCTGTTTGGTGTGGCCCGCCTTCTCCCTTTTGCTACCCCGCTGCCTCTTCCAGCCTTTTGCTGTGCTGCAGATCTGTTCTGCTGTCCTTGCTCGGCTTTCAACCTTCCCGGGTTGGTTCAGTGACCTCATCGTCCACCAAGTCCTCTTCCACTTCCTCACTCTGATCATCCTCCTGATTTGTTGACCCAAGCACAACCTCCGTGATTGACAACTCTGTATCATCCTCTTCATCAACCTCTTGAGACAATAATTGCAGTTGACTCAATGGCAACTGTGTCTCATCATCATCCATCTCATTACACACTAATTGCCGTCATCTTCTGGTGAATGTGGATGCTGTAGATGTTGGGAATCAGAGCACAAGATCTCATGTCCCTCTTCAAGCGTGCTTGGCGAAAGGGCCAAATCAAGTAATGGCGATGAAAAGAGCTCTTCAGAATATCCGAGTTTGGGATCAATTGTTTGGCAAGACTCTCCATGGTGGGAGGAAGGAAGATCAGGATGAGGATTCTGTTTAGCAGACTCTTGGCTACTGAGACTGGACTTGGTGGAAGACAGGGTGGTGCTTAACTGACTGGAAGCATTATCTGCTACAATCCAACCGAACACCTGGTCGCACTGGTCTGACTTTAAGAGTTTTGTCCTGCGACGCCCTGCAAACTGGTATTGTGGATGATTGTTTTTCTTGTGCTCTGGCAGCAGACACAGTTTCACCGCACCCAGGGCCACGGCCTCTGAGTGAACCATCAGCCTCACGGTCACTTTCCCTGTCCCTTAATGCTCACCTTCTTCATATTAAATGTTATATGCACGTTTGACACAAAAGATGTGGCACAGATGTCACAGTTCATACCAAGCACAGTATATGGAAAAAGTATGGAAAAGTATGGAAAAAAGGAAAATAGATTTCACTTATATTGTTTCTATCTCTGGCCCTGACACACACAAGGTATTGCACAGATGTCAGAAGTCACTGCAGACACCCTACTATAGGAAAATTATGTATAGGTATGAAAAAAATGTACTAGATTTCACTTTTTTTTTTCTATCTCTTGCCCTGACACACAGAAGGTATTGCACAGATGTCACAAGTCATTGCAGACACCCTCTATAGAAAAAGTATGGGAAAAAAATTATGGCTATATTATATTGCTGCCACCACACACAATAGTCCTTAAAAGGACTTTTGGGTCTTTGAAACATTTTTCAACTAGATAGATTTTGCTCACACTCCCTACACTATCTGTCCCTTCTTAAGCGCAGCTCTCCCTGACTAATAATGAACCGAACACGCGCCATCGGTGCTATATAGAACCCTATCATGTGTTCCGGCCAGCCAATCACTTTTAACACCAGTAATAAACAAGGCTACAGAATTACAGTGATGGCAGTACTTACCTGCCCATTTATTTGCTGCATAGCAGCCAATAAACTTGCGGGGAGGAGACTTGAGCATGGTGCTAAAGCACATGTGGTTCTTGGCCACGTACCGCCATGTGCCGAGCATAGCGATGCTCGAGACGAACAGCAGTTCCGTCGAACATGCTCGCTCAACACTAATCATCAGCTTAACAAAAATAGACAACATATTTACCAAGTTTAATTCACCATTTTGGATCAACTATAGATGAACCAGAGAGATCTCCAAAGTAACATTGAACTGAAAGTGAGAAAAGAGAATTGCAACATCCCACAAAGCTTACAACTCTCTTGATGAAAAACTGTAAGCTAGTTCTCTTTCTAGATAATTTTAGGAAATCTAATTTGAATGTTTACTGGAAACTTAGAGGGGCATCACCTAACCTACAATATTGCACAAACATACTCAGCATACTAGGGGCTCTTCATAATGAGAGAGAGAACCCCTTAAACAATGCATATATATTGTTGAGGAACCCACATTTATGTGCTATGCTCTCGCTTTTCCACGTTGGTTCAGGCAAAGTGATTTATGTTCGACAAAAAAAATAAATTGTGCAAACTTCAAATTAGCCAAGTCTTTCCTGGTTCACTCATTTTTATATCTGTCCTTTAGGCTGAGTTCACACGGGCGAGATTTCCGCGCGGGTGCAATGCGGTAGGTGAACGTATTGCACCCGCACTGAATCCGGCACCATTCATTTCTATGGGGCTGTGCACATGAGCGATTTTTTTCACACATCACTTCTGCAATGCTTTAAAATCGCAGCATGCTCTATATTCTGCGTTTGTAACGCAGGACAGGCCCCATAGAAATGAATGGGGCTGAGTGAAAATTGCAAGCATCCGCAAGCAAGTGCGGATGCGGTGCGATTTTCACTCATGGTTGCTAGGTGACAGTCTATTCACTGTATTATTTTCCCTTATAACATGGTTATAAGGGAAAATAATAGCATTCTGAATACAGAATGCTTAGTACAAGGTCAATTGAGGGTTAAAAAAAATAAAAGAAATTAACTCACCTTGTCCTCTTCATCGCGCAGTTCCCGGTCTCTTCTGATGAGCTGTCGGCTAAAGGACCTTTGGTGACGTCAGATCACATGCTCCAATCACATGGTACATCACCGTGGTGATGTACCATGTGATTGGAGCATGTGATCTGACGTCACCAAAGGTCCTTTAGCCGACAGCTCATCAGAAGAGACTGGGAACTGCGCGATGAAGAGGATAAGGTGAGTTAATTTCTTTTATTTTTTTTAACCCTCAATTGACCTTGTACTAAGCATTCTGTATTCAGAATGCTATTATTTTCCCTTATAACCATGTTATAAGGGAAAATAATACAATCTACACTACAACTAACCCAAACCTGAACTTCTGTGAAGAAGTTCGGGTCTGGGTACCACAGTCGGTTTTTTATCACGCGAGTGCAAAACACATTGCACCCGCGTGATAAAAACTGAACATCGGAACGCAATCGCAGTCAAAACTGACTGCAATTGCGTACCTAATCGCGCGGGTTTGCCGCAATACACCGGGACGCATCCGGACCTAATCCGGACACGCCCGTGTGAACCCAGCCTTAGAAAATGATGTGCTTCCTGGATCAGTATTAAAAATAGAAACCTTTTCAAAAAGCACATTCTAAATTACTTAAATGATGTACAAACATAATTGATCAATTGTTTAATTATTGAACATGCTCTTTTATATACAGTACAGACCAAAAGTTTGGACACACCTTTTCATTCAAAGAGTTTTCTTTATTTTCATGACTGAAAATTGTAGATTCACAGTGAAGGCATCAAAACTATGAATTAACACATGTGGAATTATATACATAACAAAAAAGTGTGAAACAACTGAAAATATGTCATATTCTAGGTTCTTCAAAGTAACCACCTTTTACTGCTTTGCACATTGATGAGCTTGAAGAGGTAGTCACCTGAAATGGTTTTCACTTCACAGGTGTGCCCTGTCAGGTTTAATAAGTGGGATTTCTTGCCTTATAAATGAGGTTGGGACCATCAGTTGCGTTGTGGAGAAGTCAGGTGGATACAAAGCTGATAGTCCTACTGAATAGACTGTTAGAATTTGTATTATGGCAAGAAAAAAGCAGCTAAGTAAAGAAAAATGAGTGGCCATCATTACTTTAAGAAATGAAGGTCAGTCAGTCCGAAAAATTGGGAAAACTTTGAAAGTGTCCCCAACTGCAGTCACAAAAACCATCAAGCGCTACAAAGAAACTGGCTCACATGCGGACCGCCCCAGGAAAGGAAGACCAAGAGTCACCTCTGCTGCGGAGGACAAGTTCATCCGAGTCACCAGCCTCAGAAATCGCAGGTTAACAGCAGCTCAGATTAGAGACCAGGTCAATGCCACACAGAGTTCTAGCAGCAGACACATCTCTAGAACAACTGTTAAGAGAAGACTGTGTGAATCAGGCCTTCATGGTAGAATATCTGCTAGGAAACCACTGCTAAGGACAGGCAACAAGCAGAAGAGACTTGTTTGGGCTAAAGAACACAAGAAATGGACATTAGACCAGTGGAAATCTGTGCTTTGGTCTGATGAGTCCAAATTTTAGATCTTTGGTTCCAACCACCATGTCTTTGTGCGACGCAGAAAAGGTGAACAGATGGACTCTACATGACTGGTTCCCTCCGTGAAGCATGGAGGAGGAGGTGTGATGGTGTGAAGGTGCTTTGCTGGTGACACTGTTGGGGATTTATTCAAAATTTAAGGCATACTGAACCAGCATGGCTACCACAGCATCTTGCAGCGGCATGCTATTCCATCCGGTTTGCGTTTAGTTGGACCATCATTTATTTTTCAACAGGACAATGACCCCAAACACACCTCCAGGCTGTGTAAGGGCTATTTGACCATGATGGAGAGTGATGGGGTGCGGCACCAGATGACCTGGCCTCCACAGTCAGCGGACCTGAACCCAATCGAGATGGTTTGGGGTGAGCTGGACCGCAGAGTGAAGGCAAAAGGGCCAACAAGTGCTAAGCATCTCTAGGAACTCCTTCAAGACTGTTGAAAGACCATTTCAGGTGACTACCTCTTGAAGCTCATCAAGACAATGCCAAAAGTGTGCAAAGCAGTAATCAAAGCAAAAGGTGGCTACTTTGAAGAACCTAGAATATGACATATTTTCAGTTGTTTCACACTTTTTTGTTATGTATATAATTCCACATGTGTTAATTCATAGTTTTGATGCCTTCAGTGTGAATCTACAATTTTCATTGTCATGAAAATAAAGAAAACTGTTTGAATGAAAAGGTGTGTCCAAACTTTTGGTCTGTACTGTATATCTGTAAAGAATAAATCAAGGCAACTGGACGTACTGTAGATTTCTTGAAAACGTTTCACTCGTTCTTCCAACAAGCTTTCTCAATTCTGAGTGACTGTACAACAATTCTCTGGGAATTAATATGTAACTGAATCAACATCTGATAATTATACCCAGCATGGGGTCAGAGGTCATTATACCCAGCATGGGGTTAAAGGTGTTGATTCCATTATCCTAATTGGAGTCAGTAGGTGATAAAGACTTCCCAGAAAAAGGTGTCAAGACAGCATTGTATATGGCAGACAGTAGATGCCTCTATTTAAGCTTGGCTTCTCCATTTTTACATAGATGGCCTCCTTCACACCTCATTTGTACCAATTGGCCTCCTTATCCAAAACACATACTTGACTGTCTTCAAAGGTGTGACCTGCTTCTTTTAGATGTAAGTACAGAGCTGAATCTTGACCAGAGGTTTTGGCTCTTCTATGCTGAGCCATACGCTGATGTAGTTGTTGTTTTGTTTCGCCGATATACAGTTCTGAGCATTCCTCATTGCACTGGACTGCGTACACAATGTTGTCCATCTTGTGTTTAGGAGTTGGGTCTTTGGGGTGAACCAGTTGTTGCCTCAGTGTGTTGCTGGGTTTAAAGCAGACAGGGATGTGATGTTTATTAAACATCCTTTTGAGTTTCTCAGACACCCCAGCTACATATGGGATAACCATATTCTTGCGTCTGTCATGATTCTTGCCCTCACTGGTAGTCCTGGTGCTCTTTCTTCTCCTTCCTTCTGTTTTGACAAAGGCCCAAACTGGATACCCGCAAGTTTTAAGTGCCCCTCTGAGGTGTTTTAATTCCTTCGTCTTGGCCTCTGTGCTGGTGGGGATTTTCTCTGCCCGGTGGTGTAGAGTCTGGATGACTCCAAGTTTGTGGTCTAGAGGATGGTGGGAATCAAATAGCAGGTACTGGTCTGTGTGTGATGGTTTTCAATAGACCTCTATTCCCAGCTTCCTTCCCTCTTCCACTGTTATAAGACAGTCCAGAAACGCCAGTTTGTTGTTCTGCATATCTTCCCGCATGAAATGAATGTTATGATCCACTGAGTTGATGTGGCCGGTGAAAGCCTGTAACTCTTGTTTATAAATTTTAACCCAAGTGTCATCCACATATCTGAACCAATGACTTGGTGTAATTCCCTTGAAAGTGGTCAGGGCTTTCCTTTCTACTTCCTCCATTCACAGGTTCACTACAATAGGTGAGACTGGCGATCCCATAGCACAGCCATGTTTTTGCTTGTAGAACTTGTCCTTAAACTTGAAGTATGTGTTACTCAAACAAAGGTCCAGTAAGGCACACACTTGGTCTGGGCTAAGTTCTGTTCTGTAGCCTAAGGTATTGTCTAGTAGCAACTGTTTCCTGACTGTTTCAATTGCCTCTGTAGTGGGTATGCAGGTGAAGAGGGATTTTATATATATACAGTAAATATATATATATATATATATATATATATACAGTACAGACCAAAAGTTTAGACACACCTTCTCATTCAAAGAGTTGTCTTTATTTTCATGACTATGAAAATTGTAGATTCACACTGAAGGCATCAAAACTATGAATTAACACATGTGGAATTATATACATAACAAAAAAGTGTGAAGCAACTGAAAATATGTAATATTCTAGATTCTTCAAAGTAGCCACCTTTTACTGCTTTGCACACTCTTGGCATTATCTTACTTTGCATATGTAATTGTTCACATGACCTAATTAGGCTAATTATTTTCACATGACAAGTAGTCACATGTTCTTGATCTGCAAGTTTACTGGTCACTTGATTTTTGAGAGTGCTATGTAAGATAGGCACAATCTTGTGTTTCTTTGCTTGAGAAAGGCTCAGTTGTGAGCTGAAAAGTTGCTGCTATTTTTTCACATGGGTGAATAAAGATATTTATTCTTTTCTTCTTTATTTTTTTTTTTTTTTTAGTTTTATTACAGAATAAAGAAAAAAAAATACAGTAAAAATAAATACATTTAAACCCCCACACTCCACTGATTTATACAAATATTCCAGCTTTATTCGAACTCACTTTCTTCCCCATATTAAGTCATTAATTATTCTTTCCATGAGTTTAAAATATTTATCTTGTATCCAGATAGGTGTATTCCTGAGCACGTAAAGAAATTGTGGTAGTATCACCATTTTAACTAGTGAAACTCGGTCAGCTCTAGATAAAGGAAGTTTCAGCCAGATCCCTATTTTAGCTCTAGTTTTTACCATTATGGGGATCAAATTAAGTTGTACAAAATTTTCAACCCAAGGCGATATAGTCAAACCCAAGTATTGAAAAGTGTCAACAATGTCTAACTGTGTCACAAGAACCTCTTTCTGTGGCAGGGGGTCTATTGGCAGCAAACTGGTCTTGGCCCAGTTTATAAGAAGACCAGACACCTCACCAAATGCTTTAACCATTTGAATAATCCTAGGAAGAGTAATTTCCGTATGGTCTATAAAAAACAAAACATCATCTGCATATAAGGAGATACGGTCATGACAGGATGGAGCGAGCGGTCCCCCCAGGGGCCTGAATATTAGAAAAAAGCCGGTGTAAATTATGATGTGTGCCCTTGTTCTGGATAAAACCGCTCTGATCCGGATGGACAATAGAGGAAATGACCCTAGAAAGCCTTGTAGCCAGGACCCTCGCAAGAAGCTTAACATCTGCATTAAGCAGTGAAATTGGTCTATAAGATTCTAAATCTAAAGGGTCCTTGCCTTTTTTTGGAATTAATATTATTGTAGCCTCCATCATTGAATCTGGCAGCTTCCCGTCCTCCATTGATTCAGCAAAGACCTCCAGCAGTCTGGGAAGAATACAGTCCCTATATTTACTATAAAATTCATATGGAAGCCCGTCTGAACCAGGAGTGGAGTTAGCTGAACATAGTTTAATAGCTCCCTCAAGTTCCTGAATTGAGAACTCTAGTTCAAGTGCTTTCTTTTGCGTCTCAGTAATAGTTGGAAAGTTGATCCTGTCTAGATAGAAATCTATCTTATCATCTGTGATGTTAGAGTCGGCTTTATACAGATCAAGAAAATAATCAACAAAGGCCTTCTCCACCGGGCCTTGTCTAGTGACTATCCTACCATCACTCAATCGAACCTTATCTATATGTTTTTTGGGTTGTTGATTTGAAATTACTCTGGACAGGAATTTACCGGGTCGCCCTGACTCGGTAAAGTATTTTTGCCCTTTAAAAAAAAGGCTCTGTTGGGCCTTATCCAATAAAAACTTAGCATATATTTGTGTAGCCCTTTGCATATTTTCCCTGTTCTCCTCCGTCTTGTTCATGTGAAAGGATTCTGTCGCCAGCGCTACATGTTCTAGATTTTTCTGTTTTTTCCCGTACTCCCTTCTAAGGTTCGCGATGTTACTAACCATCAATCCCCTCATATACGCCTTAAAAGTATCCCATACCACTTGAATTTTTGCTGAGCCATAGTTATTATCCCAGAATCGGCCTATTTCATTTTGAATTATTTCATGTGTCTTTATGACTGATAGCCAATAAGGATTTAGTCTAAAAGGAGGTTTTTGTGTATATCTTTCCTGAGATAAGCAAAGTTCAAGTAATAGCGGAGAATGATCCGATATTGACCTCGTTTCATATTTCATTCGCTTTACCAGGTTCACATGTTTACTACTTATCAATGCAAGATCTATTCTGGACATCGATTTACCTGCTTTACTAAAACATGAAAAAACCCTTTTCCCCTGTCCCAGATATTCCCAAGCATCTTTAAATCCAGCCTCCAGGCAAAACCGTGCCAGGGGAGACCCCTGGACCGGACTGTCACTCCTGACACTCGTAGAGACCCTATCACGTACAGGATCAATCACACAGTTAAAGTCGCCAATAATCAATGTTGGACATTCTGGCCATTTATCCATAAATAATAACAGAGAATTAAGAACCAAAAAGGAAAATGGCGGTGGAATATAGACAAAGGCCAAAATACATATCTTCCCCCTTAACCTACAATATAAAAAAAAAAAAAATCTCCCCTGTTGGTCGACAGAGGATGCCTCACAAACGAAATCAATAAGTCTATGTATCAAAACAGTAACACCTCTCGAGTAATTAGAGAAGGTAGAGTGATAAGTGTGCGCAGCCCATCCCCTGTCGACCACTCTAGAGGTCTCCTCAGTGAGGTGGGTCTCTAGCAGACATACTATTGCTGGTAAATGGACCTGAGTCAAGTCAAAAACCGCTTGTCTCTTACCTCTATCCCCCAAACCACGTATATTCCAAGCAATAATTCTAGTCAGCATTATCAACAACGATTAAATGGAGAAAAGAAGAAAAAAAAAAAAAAAAAAAAAAAAGGGAAATCACACCTATTTTGACGCACCACAGCCCAACCCCGCCCCCCCCTCCCCTCACCCCCCTCGTACAGGCAATCCACCACATATTGTAGTAGATTTCTTTCCTATGACCATCCCTCCCGCACTCCCCCCACTCAGCCACCCCCATTAGGAAGCGAAGAGAAATACATTTAGGGGTATAAGCCCCTTATAGTAATTATTATTCCCGCCCGGTCATAAACCAATTAAATTATCGATTATTTCGATCAAGCCAGTTCGCGGCTTCTTCCGAGGTGTCAAAAAAAAGAGTTTTATCATTGAAAACAATCCGCAGTTTTGCTGGGAATATGAGAGAATATTTAATATCCCTTTCTCTTAGCCTCTTTTTAACAATCATGAATGTGCGTCTCTTTTCTTGTATATCTTTTGAGAAGTCTGGAAAAAAGGCCAGTCTATTCCCGTTATATACAACCGGTGAGCATTCCCTCGCCCTTCTCAAGAGGATGTCTCTGTCCCCTGTAGTCAATAGCTTAACAAGAAATATCCGAGGTTGTCTCCCTGGAATTGATTTTCCCCCTGGGACCCGATGAGCTCTTTCGATCATAAAAAGGGAAGAAAACGACTCTTTCCCAAAATTCTCAAGGATTAACTTCTGTATGAATTGAGTTGGATTTTTCTCTTCCGCACCCTCTGGAATCCCTATTATTCTCACGTTGTATCTTGGTGACCTATCCTCAAGGTCCGCCACCTTTTTCTTCAGAAGGTTATGTTCTAATTTAAATGTAGAGACTTCAGTATTTATTTTTTTGGATTCATTCTGTAAAAGGGCGACAGAACTCTCAAGGTTGTTGACTCTGTCTCGCATTTTTGACAAGTCGTCTTTTATTAGTCCCACATCAACTTGGATAAACCCAAGTTGGGTTGTGACCACCTGTATTAAATCCCCGTTCTGTTTAACCGCTAGCAGTATTTCTTCTAGCAGAGAGGAGTTGTCATTAGGGATAACTTCCCCCATTATACCATCTTCTTCTTCGGGGTATCTAGAGGCTTTTTGTGTTTCTAACTCAGTCATCTCTGAGTCATCATTTTTTTTTGTGACAGGTTCCTTTTGTCCGTCCCTCGTATTAACCCTCGGAGACCTCAGGAACTGATCTATTTTTGTTGTTTCAACAGTTTTGGACCCGAGTTTCTGACTTGAAAGGTCAGTCGAGCGCCTACTAGCTTTTGGGGCCATATCTTGTTCCTTCTTTTTTTTTCTTTATAATTTTTTTTTTTTTTTTTAAGAGGTTTTTTTTTTTTTTTTTTCCCTTGTTCCGCCTCTTTCTCTCCTTTTAAATATGTATCGTTTCTTCTTCACTTTCCCTCTTTCCCTTCTGTTTTCCTTCTTTTATTTTTTCCTTTTTTTTTTCTTCACTCCCTTCTTGTTTGTTCTTCTTTTCTTTTCCTCTTTTTCCCCTTTTCTTTTCCTTTTTTTTTTTCCTTTCTCTCTCTCTCCCTCTCCCTCCTTCCCCTTTTTTTTTTTTTTTTGTTTGTTTGTCCCTTCTTCTTTATGCTCTTTCTCCCCTTTTTTTTTTCTTTTTCCTCTCCTTTTCCACTTTTTCCGCTTTATACTTTATATTTTATAGTTTACTTCTTTTATAATCATAGGCACCTCACTTTTTTTTTTTCAAATGTATGGACACCAGCAGACACCAGCAGCCTATCAGAGTAGGGTTAATACGATTAGTCCCAGCAGTGTAGAGGAAAAAGGGGAAGATAGTGGACAAAATCTAGAGACACAGAGAGGGGTACAATATATCATGGGAGTCATACAAGCCCCCAGAAAAGTCCTCCAACAGCTTGTCGATCTCCACTCAGGATTAGTTACAGTCAACAATCACAGGGAGGTTAGTCACCACGACATCAAGGAGAAGAGGGAGCAAATCGAGGAAAGCTGAAGACACGAGGAGAGGGTCAAGTACAATGACACGAGGAGAGAGCAGGGAGAATCGGCAGCAGTCCTGAGTATGATTCATCAACTTGTCCCACACACCATCGGGTAGGGGAAGCACAAGAAGGCTACTCACACTGACACCAGGAGGAGAGCAGCGGATCAACAAGGACTGAAGACGCACTCCACGGAAGAACTCCACACACAGAACTGACCACGACGACACGGTGAGTAGGAGAGGAGGAAGCGGCAGGAGCGACAGGATCGGCAGAAACTAGGAGCAGGCCCCACGTCCGGACTCAACAGTCGAGGCAGTAGCGCAGTAGGCAGTAGGCAGTAGCGTAGTAGCGTAGTAGCGCAGTAGCGCTTATCACACGTTCGTGGAGCGGGTACGAGGAAAATTCAGCATGAGGATGCCAGAAAGTTCAAGGCAGCAGGACAGCTGAGCCGTGGGGAGGCGGAGAGCGCAACGTACTCTACGTCATCACGTCATCGAACATAGGCATGAGATATTTATTCTTTTCAAGTCTTGGAGTGCTGTCCCATTTCCGCATATATTAAGGGTGAAGCTCATTCCCTTGGACATAGCACCTGAGCCAGCGTACTGGTGCCGCCGAATTTCCTTTTGTTATACAGTATATATATACACTCACCTAAAGAATTATTAGGAACACCATACTAATACGGTGTTGGACCCCATTTTGCCTTTAGAACTGCCTTAATTCTACGTGGCATTGATTCAACAAGGTGCTGATAGCATTCTTTAGAAATGTTGGCCCATATTGATAGGATAGCATCTTGCAGTTGATGGAGATTTGAGGGATGCACATCCAGGGCACGAAGCTCCCGTTTCACCACATCCCAAAGATGCTCTATTGGGTTGAGATCTGGTGACTGTGGGGCCATTTTAGTACAGTGAACTCATTGTCATGTTCAAGAAACCAATTTGAAATGATTCGAGCTTTGTGACATGGTGCATTATCCTGCTGGAAGTAGCCATCAGAGGATGGGTACATGGTGGTCATGAAGGGATGGACATGGTCAGAAACAATGCTCAGGTAGCCCGTGGCATTTAAACGATGGCCAATTGGCACTAAGGGGCCTAAAGTGTGCCCAGAAAACATCCCCCACACCTTTACACCACCCCCACCAGCCTGCACAGTGGTAACAAGGCATGATGGATACATGTTCTCATTCTGTTTACGCCAAATTCGGACTCTACCATTTGAATGTCTCAACAGAAATCGAGACTCATCAGACCAGGCAACATTTTTCCAGTCTTCAACAGTCCAATTTTGGGTTAGCTTGTGCAAATTGTAGCCTCTTTTTCCTATTTGTAGTGGAGATGAGTGGTACCCGGTCGGGTCTTCTGCTGTTGTAGCCCATCTGCCTCAAGGTTGTGCGTGTTGTGGCTTCACAAATGCTTTGCTGCATACCTCGGTTGTAACGAGTGGTTATTTCAGTCAACGTTGCTCTTCTATCAGCTTGAATCAGTCGGCCCATTCTCCTCTGACCTCCAGCATCAACAAGGCATTTTCGCCCACAGGACTGCCGCATACTGGATGTTTTTCCCTTTTCACACCATTCTTTGTAAACCCTAGAAATGGTTGTGCATGAAAATCCCAGTAACTGAGCAGATTGTGAAATACTCAGACCGGTCCGTCTGGCACCAACATCCATGCCACGCTCAAAATTGCTTAAATCCCCTTTCTTTCCCATTCTGACATTCAGTTTGGAGTTCAGGAGATTGTCTTGACCAGGACCACAACCCTACATGCATTGAAGCAACTGCCATGTGATTGGTTGACTAGATAATCGCATTAATGAGAAATAGAACAGGTGTTCCTAATAATTCTTTAGGTGAGTGTATATATATATATATATATATATATATATATATATATACAGTACAGACCAAAAGTTTAGACACACCTTCTCATTCAAAGAGTTTTCTTTATTTTCATGACAATGAAAATTGTAGATTCACACTGAAGGCATCAAAACTATGAATTAACACATGTGGAATTATATACATAACAAAAAAAGTGTGAAACAACTGAAAATATGTCATATTCTAAAGTAGCCACCTTTTGCTTTGATTACTGCTTTGCAGACCCTTGGCATTCTCTTGATGAGCTTCAAGAGGTAGTCACCTGAAATGGTTTTCACTTCACAGGTGTGCCCTGTCAGGTTTAATAAGTGGGATTTCTTGCCTTATAAATGGGGTTGAGACCATCAGTTGCGTTGTGGAGAAGTCAGGTGGATACACAGCTGATAGTCCTACTGAATAGACTGTTAGAATTTGTATTATGGCAAGAAGAAAGCAGCTAAGTAAAGAAAAAAACGAGTGTCCATCATTACTTTAAGAAATGAAGGTCAGTCAGTCCGAAAAATTGCGAAAACTTTGAAAGTGTCCGCAAGTGCAGTCACAAAAACCATCAAGCACTACAAAGAAACTGGCTCACATGCGGACTGCCCCAGGATAGGAAGACCAAGAGTCACCTCTGCTGCGGAGGATAAGTTCATCCGAGTCACCAGCCTCAGAAATCGCAGGTTAACAGCAGCTAAGATTAGAGACCAGGTCAATGCCACACAGAGTTCTAGCAGCAGACACATCTCTAGAACAACTGTTAAGAGGAGACTGTGTGAATCAGGCCTTCATGGTAGAATATCTGCTAGGAAACCACTGCTAAGGACAGGCAACAAGCAGAAGAGACTTGTTTGGGCTAAAGAACACAAGGAATGGACATTAGACCAGTGGAAATCTGTGCTTTGGTCTGATAAATCCAAATTTGAGATCTTTGGTTCCAAACACCGTGTCTTTGTGCGATGCAGAAAAGGTGAACGGATGGACTCTACATGCCTGGTTCCCACCGTGAAGCATGAAGGAGGAGGTGTGATGGTGTGGGAGTGCTTTGCTGGTGACACTGTCTGTACTGTATATATATATATATATATATATATATATATATAAAAAACATTGATTTAAAGATTTTTTTTCACATCAAACATTTCTAAGCACATTAACTAATAGTATATTGGGGTTTTGAAATACAATGTGAATTTTTAGGACCCTTAGGGGGTCATCCATAACACACTAGAACTGTCAAATATAATTATAATAGCAAAAGCCTTTAGAATTTCTTGATCATGTCAAAGAGCCAGGAGGGAGATAAGGACACATCTGTAAGTGATGCACCAACTGGATACCCAAAAAAGAATACCCAAAGCATTGGCATGGTTTGTTTTTATGGAATGTGCCCCCATTATTTATTTCATTGTCTGTTAAATTATTCACCCAAAGACAAAAAATATTTTTATCCTTTGAAAATTTTTCTTCTCTGATATGTCAGTCAACCTGAACAGCATTAAAAAATAACAGATGTTTTTTTTCATGCCACATGGAATCTCCAGGGTATAATAAACCATATCTCTCACTTTCTTCCTGCAGATTAATAATAAGAAATTGTTTTAGTGTGGAATAGCTTACCAATTTAGAAACAAGACCGCCCACTAATTAATGTTTTACTTTTACTTAAATGTGAAAAGGTCCACATGAATATTTAGAATGTGCTTTTAACCAGGAAAGGGTACATTAATGATAAAAAAAGTTTAAATAAAGAATATATTTTCATATTTATAATAATAAAAAAACACATTTTCTATGACACCACTATAAGTAGTTCGAAAATTATATTAAATCCATGTCTTACAGTTATTAGTCAAGCATGACAGAGGAGCAGCACAAATTTAAGATGTATAACATCAGGAGTTGGAGATTGCATTGAAATCCGTATCAATATTTATAGGATTAAAGAAATAATAATGGTTTGATTCGCAAAAATTATAATTGTACAGCAGGACAATGATTCTAAATATATTGTCCTAAATGTATTGAATAATTTCTTCTTCGAGAAACCGCGCCATCTGCACCAGGGGGCACGGACCTACAGACTTGAAAAAGGAGTGCATTAACTCTGAAACGCATTGTCACCTACATCTCAATAAAAGTAATCGTCTTCAATACATTGAGGTTGTGTTTTTGTGCCAAGAAGTATTGAAATGTGTGGACTCTCTTCACCCACATCCCTTTATTGTTCACTTTATCATTCCTCAATCCTTCCTAGGATTGGCAACTCCACAAGCAAGGACTGGTAGAACCAACCATTTGTCTTAACGAGTGTTTTGCCCGTGTACGCACAACACGGAAAGGTGAGCCTATTTTCTTTTTTATGAAAAGGAATAAGGGGCAGTAACGTATTATAAAAAACGAAGGTTTATTAAAATTTATTAAGATCCCAAATGGGGAAGACAAGCCCCTACCAGACAAACAAAACAGACAACAGTATGGGGCCCACGTGGGTGAGTCCCCAAAAGGTAGGTCACTCAGGCAGAGCTGACCAACAGTTAAACACAAAAATTGGGTCTTTGGCGGATGCCGTAGACCTGAGATTATGCCAAAAGGCAGAATAAAGGGTAGATCTTACCGGGAATGCCAGTCAGGACAGGTATAGTCCAATGCACAGGAGGTGGAGGAGCTTCTCGTGTTCTGAAAAACGTCCTCTTGTCAGTGGTACCTGGGTTCCAAGGGGCTACAGGGAAAACCTATCCCTGTTAATGCCCTACTTGGCCTGTTAGTCCCTATGGTATCCTCCTAACACGGGGTCCTGTCCCCGCAAGGGGTGGCCACGTCCGGAACCTAGCCCTATTAAGTCGCCCTAAATAGCCCTAAGGGGACAAGAGGATGGTCCTGATGATGATAAGGGCTATCGGGGTAGGGTAGGGGAAATGGGTATAAAAGATATATGTATGTAGAAGTCCCTACGCATTTCGTTATTTCGGGAATATATCAGAGTGTGAGAGATACCTCCACTTTACTTAAAGAGACCCCCTAACTCTTCAGGGGACAGGGATCAAAAGTGGAGGATAATATCTCCGCTCCTGCCACCGTATGATAATATATCTAGATCAGAGAAAAGGGAAGGGCCTGTTGGTTACGCAGACCTGACTAGACCGGTATGGTCCAAATCAGCCCGAATACAGTTATGATCATGGAGCGCGTGTGGCATATGGCATAAAAAGCGGCGCTCCCAGCCCAATGTGATAATTATCTAGGTTGGAAGGAGGGATAAGCAGGGGAAGCCCTGTGGGTTGCGCAGACCTGATTGGACTGATATAGTCCAGATCAGCCCAGATACAATTTCCAGCATTGAGCGCGTGTGGCGAATACCATGTGAAGCGGCAGTGCAGATAGACTGGCCGCTTGTGTATCGGCGTCTGTCCGTCAGTCTATCTGCACTGCCGCTTCACATGGTATTCGCCACACGCGCTCCATGCTGGAAATTGTATCTAGGCTGATCTGGACTATATCAGTCCAATCAGGTCTGCGCAACCTACAGGGCTTCCCCTGCTTATCCCTCCTTCCAACCTAGATAATTATCACATTGGGCTGGGAGCGCCGCTTCTTATGCCATATGCCACACGCGCTCCATGATCATAACTGTATTCGGGCTGATTTGGACCATACCGGTCTAGTCAGGTCTGTGTAACCAACAGGCCCTTCCCTTTTCTCTAATCTAGATATATTATCATACGGTGGCAGGAGCGGAGATATTATCCTCCACTTTTGATCCCTGTCCCCTGAAGAGTTAGGGGGTCTCTTTAAGTAAAGTGGAGGTATCTCTCACACTCTGATATATTCCCGAAACAACGAAACGCGTAGGGCCTTCTACATGCATATATCTTTTATACCCATTTCCCCTACCCCGATAGCCCTTATCATCATCAGGACCATCCTCTTGTCCCCTTAGGGCTATTTAGGGCGACTTAATAGGGCTAGGTTCCGGACGTGGCCACCCCTTGCGGGGACAGGACCCCGTGTTAGGAGGATACCATAGGGACTCACAGGCAAAGTAGGGCATTAACAGGGATAGGTTTTCCCTGTAGCCCCTTGGAACTCAGGTACCACTGACAAGAGGACGTTTTTCAGAACACGAGAAGCTCCTCCACCTCCTGTGCATTGGACTATACCTGTCCTGACTGGCATTCCCGGTAAGATCTACCCTTTATTCTGCCTTATGGCATAATCTCAGGTCTACGGAATCCGCCAAAGACCCAATTTTTGTGTTTAACTGTTGGTCAGCTCTGCCTGAGTGACCTACCTTTTGGGGACTCACCCACGTGGGCCCCATACTGTTGTCTGTTTTGTTTGTCTGGTAGGGGCTTGTCTTCCCCATTTGGGATCTTAATTAATTCTAATAAACCTTAGTTTTTTATAATACGTTACTGCCCCTTATTCCTTTTCACAATTTCTGTTACAGAGCAGTACATCCCGGGAGAGTGCTTTTGCACCATCTCCCCCTAGGGACCACCCTCATTTTTTCTTGTTTATTATTTTCTTTTTTAACCAATATATAAAAAAATGTACTACCCTATGAGCGCCTCTCCCTTTTTTGCCACATATGATGTGTAGAATGAAGGAGAGGTGGACACATATGAGTGCAGATCTATAGGAGATAGCCACCTTCCCATTCATTCTCTTCATTCTCTTCCTACTTGCTGTTTCTGTAATGGTATGAGCATGTGGTGCGGTCATGATGGTGTCATGCTGCGGTTAGGGAATGCATGTGTCTGACAGGTTTCAGTTATATAATCATGCTTTCATGGAGTGTTTTTTTTTTGTTCTCAATTGTTGACTTCTGTTTGAACTGTGAATTTCTGCGGTTCTTTAACTTTCAAATAGTGATACATATGGTAAAATATGTTAAACATGTACCACCAGACCCTGATCAAATATTTAGCCAATGTGGACAGCAGTTGCAAGCTGTTAGGCAGGTTTTACATGCAGTACGTACAACAGGTGCCGTCATCACAACTTGGAACATGCCAGGTCTGTCTCATCTCCCCATTGACTTCTATTGAGATGCTGCAGTTCCACAACCCCATCACAACCACACAGTGTGGTTGTACCAATAGAAGTCAATGGGGAACCGGGTTTCTAAGACAAGCTAGGCATTTTGAAAGTTGTGAAGACTGATCCTGTTGTACTTTTAGCCGACCGCATGTAAAGCATGCCCACCAACCTGGGGTGCTATCTGCATTGGCAAGCAGTTGATCAGCAGCTTGCATATATGTTTAAAAATTTTTACCACATGTATCACTATTCGAGTTCAGAATGTTATCAGAATGTTAATGATCCACAAAAATTCACATCAGTTCAAAGCAACAGTGTCTTAAATGATCATGGGCAAAAAAAAAAAAAACACACACAACCAAAAGCCATGACTATAGATGTGGTAGCCACATACAGTTGGCAATGTGCATTCCCTAACTGCAACATGATGGCAACATGATTGTGTTGTGTGGTTGTACCCTAACTCCCATTCAAGTGAAGGATGAAGGCAGCACACATACTGTACATGCCCATTTCTGTGACCTCTCCATTCATTCTCCATTGTAATCTTGACATAAGTTAAGAGGTGGGACCAACATTGATCATCTATGGCTTTCGTCTGATAGGAATAGACTTGTTAATTACAGTAAGTTGAGCCAGGCAGAGAAAAGCTCACAAAGAAACTATTTGATTTTACAACAGTACAGGCCAAACCAGGGGTGCGTCCAGAAAATGGAAAAGTTGCCAATCTTATATTTTATATCCATTCATAGTTTTGGCTGAAAAATACAGACGCAATGCAGATCATGTGAAAGTTACCTTACATACATATTTTTTTTTTTTGGGGGGGGGGGGGGGGGGGGCTTCAAAACTGCTAGAATAAATACATCTTTTTATTAGAATATCTGAATTTTTTGCTATTTTTGAGTATTTGTAAGTGCTTTTTGCAGACAGTGCCCCATTTACTAGTAGTAAAGATCTAAAGATAACTGTCTAAAGCTGCACCAGATTTTTCACAGTGGCTCAGGTTGGATGATAAATGTGGTCAAGGGCTAGACATTTTGGTCTAGTTCTGCACCAACTACTGATTGCCTTACTTTGAGACAGAATTTTATGCAAAAATTGTGGCACACTTTTGGTGCAAAATGGCATATCTGAGGTGTGCCTCCCTTTTTGCTTCCCTCTTTTTTGAGGAAGTGAGAACAAGTAGAAACCCTAGGTTTGCTGAATTGCACCAATATTTTGCCAATTTATACAACTTTTTAGAAAGGTTTTAGGAGCAGATACAGTGACCTAATAGCAGAGTGACCCTGGCAGAGGCTGAATTCTCCAGGAAAAACATCATGCTTCTGGAGTGACAAATTGCCAGGGCCCACAAGGGTCTGTGAGTGAAGGCAAATGTAATGATGGCTTAGGCCTCTTTCACACGAACGTGTGCGCTCCGTTGTTCATTCACTTGAATGGGTACGCAAATCTGGAGATGCGTAATGGTGCACAACTGAAGCACAGGACGGAACCCTACGGAATCACTACGGAGTGCATCCATGGGATTTCGTCCCATACTTCTGTTCTGCAAAAAGATAGAACATGTCCTATCTTTTTGCAGAATGAGTGGATCGTGGACACATTAAAGTGAATGGGTCCGTGATCCGCTGCGGCTGCCCCACAATTGGTGTTTGTGCATTGAGGCCCGCAATTTACGGGCCACATCGCGGCCATGGGGCGCACACACGTTCGTGTGCAAGATGCCTTTTGGCTTTGGAGTTTGCTGCTTGTGGAAAACATAGATTGTATCACACACCCATCACACTTGTATAAGGCTTCTTGCACACGACAGGGTCCACAATACACGGGACATCGGCGTTGTGCATTCCGCATCATAGATGCAGACTCATTCACTTGAATGGGTCTGCAAATCCGGAGATGCGGTGCAGAACGGAACGGAACTACGGAACAGAAGCACTACGGAGTGCTTTTGTGGGGTTTTGTTCCGTGCTTTAGTTCCGCAAAAAGATAGAACTTGTCCTATGGGGTCACGATCCGCATGCCGCTGGCCCACGGTCAGTGCCCGTGCAAATTGCGGTCCGCAGCATGGGCACAGCCATCACACTTTCGTGTGAAAGAGAGCTAACAGATTAGATACTCGTTGGAGATTTGCATTACTTATTGTGAAATTTTGCACACCTGTGTTCAATTGTAAACAGCACATATGCAGAGAGACCCAAGAACTACTAATTCTATTATTGCCTTTGACTATACATGGCAATTGGGAAATGCAAGCTATAGGGAATACCTCCAAATTATGCCTGATAAGTGCTTGTACAGCATTAAACATCATTCATCTGCAGTAAAGAGATTGTTATTTGCTGCCATTATCCAACAGCCTCTCTATCTACATTCCTACTTTGCGCCCCACCTAAAAACAGGTAGGATCCTCAAGTCCAGGATATGCCTCAAGGGAAGAAAGGGTGCTCCCTTCATTGACTGCATGACCCAGGGAGAGACAAGATTAAGACTGACACCATGAACTGTGAGTTCTACTACCACCCTCATAGCTACTATCACCCCTCTGGGTCATTGCACAGACATTAGTAAATTAGGGGCAGTGTGTTTTCCCACTAGTGTTTTCTCCATGGAACTTTTTTCTGTTAGTTGCTGGGATTTTACTGCAAACAATAGGCAACTACATGTCACCAGAAAGCCCTAACCTTTTATATTCATACTTTATTCAGTTTTATTCCTTTGTGCGGTGTCAGAATAAGATGCATAAATTTACTTTTAGGTCTCCAAACATAATCTCCTATCTCATCAATGGCATTTCTCTTGGTGATACGGGTGGCATTTTAAATAAATAAGCAAGAAAACAGCACATTCAGCACAATAAAATAAGAACAATGAAACATAAAACAAGCAAAAAGATGAATAATATCTCATCTATCACTTGTGGGAATGAAATGAAACTTCAACTGCCTTATCCTAAAGGGGATCTCAATCCTTGCGGAAGCTGTAATCAAGCCTGAACTACACTTGAACAGAATCATCATGAGCATACACTTCAAGAAACACATTCCATTGCTTTTGAATTATCTTCACGAATGCAAAGAAATGTTATCCCAGAACGGCAGAAACAGACACTTTTCTTTCCTTATTCTAGAATTTCTAATGAAAATGTAGGAATAGTAATACATGGCATCCTTTTTGCATGTTTGATAAATCTTTGCATTGTGGGGTAGTATGTACCCTACTTGCATTTGTATTTGTTGCTTGGTGCTCAAAAAACTCACCATTTTTACACTTAAGGTCCAGACATTTTATATATTTTTTTTGTCTTAACATGTCAGAGTCTTAACTTTCTTTTATGTTTATGACAAAATTAGATATTTTTTAGATATTAAACATGGGCAGGGAAGGTACATAGCCTTTACTGCCCACTGGGTGAACCTTCTGATGACTGTCAAGCATTTGACAGTTGGTAAAGTGGTATACGACAATGGTGCCAATCTGCTGAGTAAAATGACACACCAGCCGTGCATGGCTGCCTGGCACACGTCCTGAACTTAGTCGTGCAGTCATGCAGAGACATCTTGCGGCAGGCCAGGAAAATCTCTGGCCATTTCTGAAGATCTTACATGGCCATGGCTCGCCTTGCTGACATTCAGCGGCGACACAACCTGCCCGTCAGACATCTGATTTGTGACTGCCTGATGCAATGGAACTCCACTTTGTATATGTTTGACAGGCTGCTCCAGCAGAAATGTGCAGTTAATGACTACCTGTAAGAACTCTGCAGCAGGACAGGTTCTGGAGAGCTTCTTTTTATTTTTTTCACCGCGCCAGTGGCTGCTCATGCACAACGCATGCAGACTTCTGTGGCCATTTGATGAGATCACCAAACTGGTCAGTCACAGCCAGGGTGCAATCAGTCACATCGTAACTTACGCCTTCTTTCTGGAGCGTGTCATTGATCAAGCTGTCGAGGAACAGGAGCAGGAAGATGAGGAAGTCGCAATGCTGGATGAATTCCCAGGGGGGTGTCTACTCCATCTGAGACAAGTCAACGGGAGTCTGAAGAGGAGTCAGAGGAGGATGGTGCCTGAGGGGAGGAGAAGCAAGAAGAGCAGGATTTAAACTTTTCTGGGATCCCTGGTGTTGTCCGTGGATGGGGGAGGAGACCGAGGACGGCATTCTCCTGTGCGATGAGCAGGAGCCAGGCCGCTCCACCGCTTCCAATTTAGTGTAAATGGGGGTCTTCTTGCTACAGTGTTTGAAAAGGGACCCCCGTATAAAAAGCATAAAGGGCAAGGACAAGAACTGGGTGGCAACGTACTTAGACCCCCGGTACAAACACAAAATGGCGGGCATGTTACCAGCATCACAGAGGGCTGTCAGAATGCAGCATTTCCAGGCCTTGCTTCGAGAGATGTTGCATTCTGCTGTTGCAGGCGTTGGCAGAGGAATTTCTACCCACACAGAAACAGTTGCAAGTACCAATCCTGCAGCGCATGCAAGAAGAGGGCGGTTTAACAATGTGTTGGTCACTTCAGATATGAGATCATTCTTGCAGCCAACCCATCGACAGCCGCCCTCCGGATCCAGCCTCAGGGAACGCCTAGACCACCTACATTGAGTTAACGGCCGATGTGGATGCTCTGAGAAATGAGGAACCCCTTGACTACTGGGTGTGCAGACTTTACCTGTGGCCAGAGCTGGCACAATTTGCTATGAAACTCTTGGCCTTCACCTCGTCGAGTGTTTTTGTCGGAAAGGACGTTCAGCGCAGCTCACAACAGTGTGGACTACCTCACATTTCTACAGGGCTGCCATCAGAAATTTTGGGGCCCCTTACACAGCTCAAGGCCTGGGCCCCCCCTCCTAGCCCGCCCCTTTAGAATCCATCCTGACTCCACTTCCCCTCCACCCCCAAGGACCTACCTCCAATTTCATAATTTTTTTACAACTACAAAGATAGTAAAAAGTGATAATCAGTGATTTCAGTAAGGAATTCATTTTTGACCAAATAATATGAAGCCTGCTACCACGACAAGGTAGACTCTTTTAAGCAGGACCCTCCACTAACACTAACTACACTACCTGTTCTTATCTGCCCTAGCAATCTTCCCCTGGCACATTTAAAAAAAAAAAAAAAAAAAAGCACAAGGTTTACTGTTACAGTGTTATGGGGGGATCTGTGGATGACACACTGTTATGGGCGGAATCTGTGGAGGACTTACTCTTATGGGGGGAATATGTGGATGACGCACTGTTATGGGGGAATCTGTGGATGACACTGTTATGGGGGAATCTGTGGATGACACACTGTTATGGGGGAATCTGTAGATGACACAGTTATGGGGGATCTGTGGATGACACACTGTTATGGGGGAATCTGTGGATGACACACTGTTATGGGGGAATCTGTGGATGACACTGTTATGGGGGATCTGTGGATGACACACTGTTATGGGGGAATCTGTGGATGACACACTGTTATGGGGGAATCTGTGGATGACACACTGTTATGGGGGATCTGTGGAGGACACACTGTTATGGGGGAATCTGTGGATGACACTGTTATGGGGGAATCTGTGGATGACACACTGTTATGGGGGAATCTGTGGATGACACAGTTATGGGGGATCTGTGGATGACACACTGTTATGGGGGAATCTGTGGATGACACACTGTTATGGGGGAATCTGTGGATGACACTGTTATGGGGGATCTGTGGATGACACACTGTTATGGGGGAATCTGTGGATGACACACTGTTATGGGGGAATCTGTGGATGACACACTGTTATGGGGGAATCTGTGGATGACACACTGTTATGGGGGAATCTATGGATGACACACTGGTATGGGGGGAATCTGTGGATGACACACTGGTATGGGGGAATCTGTGGATGACACTGTTATGGAGGATCTGTGGATGACACACTGTTATGGGGGAATCTGTGGATGACACACTAGTATGGGGGATCTGTGGATGACACACTGTTATGGGGGAATCTGTGGATGACACACTGTTATGGGGGATCTGTGGATGACATTGTTATGGGGGATCTGTGGATGACACACTGTTATGGGGGATCTGTGGATGACACACTGTTATGGGGGATCTGTGGATGACACTGTTATGGGGGATCTGTGGATGACACACTGTTATGGGGAATCTGTGGATGACACACTGTTATGGGGGATCTGTGGAGGACACACTGTTATGGGGGAATCTGTGGATGACACACTGTTATGGGGGATCTGTGGATGACACACTGTTATGGGGGAATCTGTGGATGACACACTGTTATGGGGGATCTGTGGATGACATTGTTATGGGGGATCTGTGGATGACACACTGTTATGGGGGATCTGTGGATGACACACTGTTATGGGGGATCTGTGGATGACACTGTTATGAGGGATCTGTGGATGACACACTGTTATGGGGATCTGTGGATGACACACTGTTATGGGGGATCTGTGGATGACACACTGTTATGGGGGATCTGTGGGTGACACACTGTTATGGGGGGGTCTGTGGGTGACACACTGTTATGGGGGGTCTGTGGGTGACGCACTGTTATGGGGGATCTGTGGATGACACTTTTAAGGGGGATCTGTGGATGACACTCAACCACTCTCAAACCCAACTGGTCAAACTTGTTAAATGGATCCCAAACACAATATGCACAATAACACCCCCCACCCCCTCCAAGACTTAATTAACCCCTTCATGGCCTAAACATTTTTTTCAAAGCTGAACACAAAGCTAAAAAGGGCTGGGTGGGCTAGCAAGGGAGGGGTTAATAACAATGATGGAGGATCCTGGCCCTGTGGGATAATCCAGAAAACAGCTTTGCATTTTACCCCTGAGCAAAGACCACACAACAAGTTGGACATGCAGTACTTTTAGTCCGGCGGCTTTTCGCCATGCACTGCCGTGCTGCGCCGGAGCTCCACCCCCGTCCCCATTATAGTCAATGGGGACGGAGCGGCGGTCCGGCGAAATAACGGCAGGACGGATCTGACAGGGTGAACAGCCTGTCGGATCCGTCCTGCCGCTAGTGTGAAAGCAGCCTTACAATCTCATGGCTTCTGAGCAACAGATCGCGTGGTCTTCACATTCATCTGTCACTTCTCTTATCTCTCTGCTCCTGTCCCTTAATCTTATCACTGCTGCAGCAAAAGCCTCAGCCTCAGTGTAAACAGTTCTAGTGACTCACGGCTCTTTTAACTCAAAGAATCGAATGAGTCTCTAACTAAGTCGGATCTTTAGATTCTTTTAACCTGAGACTCATTTGATTCTTTCTTAGACTCCGTGTACTTGTGTCAGTGACTCAGAGCTGCTAGTGCTTGCCTTGCCTCAGCTCTGATTGGTTGGTGGGCGGGGAGGGGAGGGGCTGGCAGCAGCAGCTTCCACTCTAGGATTAGATTACACTCCTCCCGAGCCCCTCCCCTCCCTGCTGCCAGCGGCTCTGCTATTGTGTGCTGTGACTCACTGACTCAGCTCTGATTGGTTGGTGGGTGGGGAGGGAAGGGGCTGGCAGAAGCAGCTTCCACTCTAGGATCAGATTACACTCCTCCCGAGTCCCTCCCTGCTGCCAGCGGCTCTGCTATTGTGTGCTGTAACTCACTGACTCAGCTCTGATTGGTTGGTGGGCGGGGAGGGGCGGGGCTGGCAGCAGCAGCTTCCATTCTAGGATCAGATTACACTCCTCCCGAGTCCCTCCCTGCTGCCAGCGGCTCTGCTATTGTGTGCTGTGACTCACTGACTCAGCTCTGATTGGTTGGTGGGCGGGGAGGGGAGGGGCTGGCAGAAGCAGCTTCCACTCTAGGATCAGATTACACTCCTCCCGAGCCCCTCCCCTCCCTGCTGCCAGCGGCTCTGCTATTGTGTGCTGTGACTCACTGACTCAGCTCTGATTGGTTGGTGGGCGGGGAGGGGAGGGGCTGGCTGAAGCAGCTTCCACTCTAGGATCAGATTACACTCCTCCCGAGTCCCTCCCTGCTGCCAGCGGCTCTGCAATTGTGTGCTGTGTGACTCACTGACTCAGACTGAGCTGTTTCACTCGGATCGGCTTAGTCAGAGGAATCGACTCCTCCGGTTCAGTGAACTGAATCAATTCAAATGAATGATTCGTTCATGAACTGGACATCACTAGCAAGGAATGATCAATTGCCCCCCTCTAGCAATGCAATAAAGTTCAACTCAAGTCACTGACAAATGAGAGGGGGTAAAAAAAATAAAAAATAAAAAATAAAAAATTTTTTTTTTTTTTTACATTGGAACTGGCCGGGCCCCCCCCAGGGTCTGGGCCCCTTACTGGGGTATCGGCTGTACCCCCCTGATGGCGGCCCTGCATTTCTAAAAATGAATGAGGCATGGAATTCAACACCTGTGACAATCACGTTTAATTGAATTTCCTCATGCCAGCCGACACATATCCGCCATCACCCAGAACAAATAATGGTCCCTGTCTTATGTAAACACAGTGGCATAAAAGGCCTTTTTTGTGAATGCCTAATGTTTGGGACCTCGGAGGAGTTCAACACCTGTGACGACCACATGTTATCATTTTCAACTATTATCATTAGTTTATTTTTTCAAATGGGGGATTTCGTTAGCCATGTTTTTAATCCAATTTAATATTTTTTGTTCTTTTAAACATATCTTTTTCACCTGTATTTGTACTGGCCTGCAGTAAAATTGATACCCATTGACCGCATAATATACCTCTGGCCACATAATCACTTGTTCTTTTCTGTCATGTGAATGCCTAATGTTTGGGGCCTGTAGTCCAGTGGCCTACAGTAAAATTTTTATCCATTGACCACATAATGTACCTCGAGCCACATAATCAGAATTTCTTTTATGTCAGGTAAATGCCTAATTTTAAGGCCCATACTCCTGTGGCATAAATTAAAAATTTTCTAGGCTCCAAAAGAGCACATTTCAGAGAATTTCCCTTTCAGACGCATAAAAATGTCCCCTGTTTAAGATACATATTTTTGGTTGGAATTTTTGTCATTGATCACCCTCTAGTATGTCACTATCCATGTTGTGGGACTATTTGTACACTTCTACTAAGTATTTGATATTCTACTAAGCAAATATGAACTGAATGTTTTTCAGGTTCGCCTGCCATTAATGGGGCCTGCCGCAAATTTGCGGTACGCGAACATTTGTTCACGTTCGCAAACCGTCCCAGTGAATGAATAATGTTTTCTGTCCTGTGAATGAATAATTTTTGGGGCCTGTAGCCCACTGGCTGCAGTAAAATTGATATCCATTGACCGTCTTTTATACCTCCAGCTACATAATCACTTGATCTTTCATGTACGGTGAATGCATGATTTTTGGGGCCTGTAGTCTACTGGCCTGCAGTAAAATTAATATCCAATGACCCTCTAATATACCTCCAGCCACAAAATCACTTGATATTTTATGTACGGTGAATGCATAATTTTTGGGGCCTGTAATCTAACTGGCCAACAATAAAATTGTTATACGGTGACCGCCTAATGTACCTCCAGCCACATTATCAATTGTTCTTTTCTGTACGTTAAATGAATAATTTTTGGGGCCTGTAGCCCACTCCCCTGCAGTAAAATTGATACCCATTGACCGTCTAATATACCTCCAGCCACATAATCAATTGATCTTTTCTGTACAGTGAATGCCTAACTGTTGGGGCCTTGTAGGAATTCAACACCTGTGACGACCATGTTATCGAATTTCACCTGTTATCAATAATTGTTAATTCAAGAGGGGGGATTTCGTTAGCCATTTTTTTAATCAAATGTAATATTTTTAGTTGTTTTAAACATGCGTATTTGACATTTATTTGTACTGACCTACAGTAAAATTTATATCCAATGGCCATCTAATATGCCTCCAGCCACATAATCACTTGATGTTTTTTGTCCGGTGAATGCCTAATGTTTGGGGCCTGTACTCCCGTGGGGCCTAAAATAAAATTGTTCTAGGCTCCAGCAGGCCACATTTTTGACAGTTTCCCTTTAAAATGCATAAAAATGGCCCCTGATTAAAATGCATATTTTTTGTGGGAATTTTTGCCACCGATTCTCCTCTGGTATGTCACTGTCCATGTTGTGGGATGATTTGTGCACTTCTTGTAAGTATTTGGTGGCTGCAATAATGACCTAAAGGTTTTTCAGGTTCGCCTGCCATTAAAGTGAATAGGGCCCATCGCGAACTTGTAGTTTGCAAACATTTGATCTAGTTCGCGCAATTGCGTTCGCGAATCATCCTGGCCAATGTTCGTCCATCACTAGCTATGGCCATGAACGTCTGCGGCCCAAGAACATCCGTAGCATCTGAGTGCTTTAAAAAAAGGAAGCTCTCTGTATCTAATCTGCCCCCCGTGAATGAGAATGCGGTTGTTGATATCTTGGCATGCCATGGTGAGGCCTAATGAGGGTCCATCTGCCTTCAATGTATTCCCATCAGGCTGTGCCTTTCTGGCAGGTGACTGTCAGTATAGTACTGATGGAAAAATGTGCTGCATAAGCAGTACAGGGTAGTATAGAACTGATCAAAATATTCCCTGTTAAAGTCCCCTTGAGGCACAACCATTTTTTTATTTTATTTTTAAGTTTTATAAAAATTTTAAACATTCCAGTTAGAAAATACACATTTTTCCATTGAAAAATGACTTTCCAGTGGAAAAAATATCCAAAATAAAATCCTCTCCACATGCTGTACTTGGTATTTCTCCATCCATATGACCCACAATACACAATTGCCATTTATTTAATCACGTACAGCGAGTTCTGCAAAAAACAGAACAAAATATAAAAGGAATGCAAAGATTACTGCTTATTCCTAATATTTAGTCTACTGGCGTCCGTGCCCTGCTACTGTGGTATCACAGCAGTACCCCTCCAACTGCTGCACACAAAACACCAATATATAAACTAAATTTCAAAGATCCATGCCCGCTAACTCTCTGCTCAAGATTACCGTAGATATGGAACCACTTAAATTCAAGATTACCTTGCTACTGGTTCTATCACTATGGCATATACTCTTTTTATTTTGCACAGTGTTGAGTGTATATTGGGCCGGTATGTATACTGAGGAGACTATGAAAAGCTTGCACTCCAGTGGAGCAACAAGTGACGTCACTGTTTGAACTACGGGTGGCTGTATGTGCCAAGCTTCCCCATACAGCCAGCTCAAACAGTGATGTAACTTGTTGTTCTATGGGAGCGAGAGCTTTTGATATACAGATCAACCACCGGTCGGGGCACACTCCTAAGTATAGATACCGACTAGTGATGATCGAGCATGCTCGGCCGAACACCTGTTCGGCTCGAGCATCTCGTTGCTTGGCACATGGCGGTATTCAGCCAAATACCTTATGGGCTCTAGGGCAATGCTCGAGCCTCCGCCCTGCACGTTTCTAAATGTGCAGGTAAGTACTACTATATAGCACCCGATGACCCATGGTCGGCTCATTCTTAGTCAGGGAGAGCTGTGCTGAGGAAGGGACAGTGTAGGGAGTGAAATAGGAAGGACTAGTGTTGTGTGTGGCAGCAGCAATATATATTTTTAGCACAGCCTGAGCTAAATTGCTAAAACTTATGAGACCCAAAAGTCCTTTTAAGGACTACTGTGTGTGGCAGCAGAAATATATATTTTTTTAGCGCACACTGCGCTAAATAGCTAAAACTTTACAGACCCAAAAGTCCTTCTAAGGACTATTGTGTGTGGCAGCAAAATCTATTTTTTAGCGCATACTGCACTAAATAGCATACAATAGTTAGCCCACTGTAGAAAGCGACATCTCCAGTGCAAAGTGTGCGCATCCAAAAATTATCTGTGACATCCAGTGTCCTTTTTCCATAGACGGTGTCCACTGAGGACAATGACATTAGCTGTGCCACATCTTCAGTGTAAAATGTGCGCATCCCAAAAATATCTGACATCCGGTGTACTTTTTACGTAGAAGGTGTCCGCTGCAGACAGTGACATTAGCTGCGCCACATCTCCTGTGTAAAGTGTGCGCATCCCAAAATATCTGTGACATACAGTGTACTTTTTCAATAGAGGGTGTCCGCTTCTGGCCAGATCTAAAGTGTAATGTGTGCACTTCAAAAATGTATCTGTGACATACAGTGTACTTTTTTGTGTAGACGCTGCGGACAGTGACACTACTGGTAGTACCTCTCCTATATAATGTTTCCTCATCTCAAATACCTGTTAACATTTTTCATTAGCCACTTGTGACAGCATTGACATTATTTGCAGGATATCTCCTGTGTGATGTTTCGCAAATACCTTTTTAAATTGGTTTGTGCATACACTACTAAATCCTACGCTACTGTACATGTGACAGACTTTCAATCATATATAACATTTAATATTAAGAAGGCGAGCAGTAAAGGAATGGGGAAGTGGCCGTGATGCTGATGGTGCGAGCAGAGGAAAGAAAAACTATCATCCAAAATACCTAGCTTCATGTCCCAGTTTGCAGGGTGGCGCAGGACACCACTCTTGAAGTCAAACCAGTGCAACCAGGTGGTCAGTTGGATTGCAGCAGATAATGCTTCCAGTCTGTTAAGCACCACCCTGTCTTCCACCAAGTCCAGTCTCAGTAACCAAGAGTCTGCTCAGCACAATCCTCACCCTGATTCTCCTTCCTCCCACCATGGAGAGTCTGGGCAAACAAGTGATCCCACACACTGATAGTCCAAGGAGCTCTTTTCAGCGCCATTCCTTGATTCAGCCCTCTGGCCAAGCACGCTTGAAGAGGGACAGATCTTGTGCCCTGATTCCAAAAACTCTTCAGCATCCACAATCACAACAAGATGATGGTGGCGAATGGCAATTACTGTTTAATGAGGTGGATGGTAATGAGACACAGTTGCCAATAAATTAACAGCAATTACTGTCTCAAGAGGTTGATGAAGAGGATGAGACACAGTTGTCAATCACTGAGGTAGTGGTTAGGTCAACAATTTAGGAGGATGAGCAGAGTGAGGAAGTGGAGGAGGAGGTGGTGGATGATGTAGTCACTGACCCAACCTGGGAAGGTGGAAAGCCGAGCAAGGACAGCAGTACAGAGAGGGAGTGATCTGCTGCACCACAACAGGCTGGAAGAGGTAGTACGGTTGTAAAAGGGAGAAGGTGGGCCACACTAAACAGACCCGCAACTGTTCCCAGGAGCACACCCTTGCAGAAATCTCCCTTGCCAAGGGGTAGGTGTTCCGCAGTCTGGATTCCACCAGCATGATCCGCCACATGGCATCAAATCACCGTAATAGGTGGGCCGAATGTTAGTAGCTCCAACCCCCCACTTCTCCTCCTCTGCCTCCACTTACACCTCAGAATTTTCTGCGTGCAGCCAGTCAGTCATCAGTTGGTAGCTGGAAAAAGTGTAACACTGCAGTGGGGAAGCGGCATCAGGCCGTGTTGAAGCTGATATGCTTAGGGGACAAACAGCACACAGTCACAGTGCTGTGGCAGGGGATAAGAGACCAGACTGAGCTGTGGATCTCGCCACTTAACCTAGAACCAGGCATGGTTGTGTCTGAAAATGGCTGTAACTTAATGGCGGCTTTGGAGCTCTGCAAGCTTAGACACATTCCATGCCTAGCCCACGTCTTAAACTTAGTAGTTCAGCGGTTTTCCCCTACCCCAATTTGCCTGAGCTACTGGTGAAGGTGTGCCGCATATGTGCACATTTCCGCAAGTCATCGACAGCTTCAGCCGGTCTGTCAAGGCTGCTGCAGGCCTTGAAATTGCCAGCTTACCGGCTGTTGTGCAACTTGAGCATGCGCTGGAATTTGACGTTCCACATGTTGGCCAGCCTTTGCAAGCAGCAGAGGGCAGTAGTGGAATACCAGCTGAAACATGGTCGTCACCTTTCTAGTCAGCTTCCACTATTCACAAGCCAGGAGTGGGAATTGATGTCTGGCTTATGTGAGGTTTTAAGAAACTTTGAGGAATCAACAGAGATGGTGAACGGCGATATCACTATTCTCGGCGTAACCATCCCACTTCTGTGTCTACTCAAACACTCGCTGCCGATGCTTTGCAAGTGGAAGAGGCGGAAATGGGGGAAAAATTACACAGGGTGATAGCCAGACCACCCTGAGTCCGTCTTCTCAAAGCAAATTGGACGAAGAAGAGGAGAAGGAGGAGTAGGAGACGGTATTACCCATGGAAGTTTAATTCCATCTGTTCAGCGTGGGTGGGCAGAAGAGAAGCAAGAGGATGAAGAGATTGAGAGTGATCCTCCTGATGATGACAGCAAAGTCTTGCCGGTTGGTATTCTGGCACACACGGCTGACTTCATGTTAGGCTGCCTTTTCCGCGACCCGCACGTTGTACGCATTTTAGACAAACACGGATTACTGGTTGTTCACCCTTCTCGACCCCTGCTACAAAGAGGTGGAGAGGATGAGCAAAACAGTGCAATACCGGAAGATCCTTGTTGAAAAATTGCTCCAAAAATTTCCATCTGACAATGCTGGCGGCAGAGTACGTAGTTCCTTAGCCAACCGAGGAGGGGGAGACAAGGGGAAAACACAGCAGTTCCAACAGAGGCAGGGCAACACTCTCCAAAGCCTTGGAAAGTTTTATGACACCCCACTAGCACCCTCACCCTGATGCACGGCCTAGTGTCACAAGGAGGGGAAAATTTTGGAAGATGGTGAAGGAGTACATTCTGTAGGGATTAGCTCTTATCCAGGGGTCATTCACACAATGATCTTCATCCACTGCAGGATTAGGGGCCAAACATTGCATTTATTTTGAAATTCTTTGCATACAGGACAGCCCAGTTACACACCACTGGGCAGGGTGAGGCTCCCACTTACACCAAAACAAAGTAAATACCTGCCCGGCTGGGCCCTAACTAAACATAGGTATTCCCTGACTCACCTCTAAGCCCTGTTCACACAGGTGAAGTACATGTGGCTTTTCCCACCTTGTAGTCCTCCAGCCCCTAGGCTGTGCAAATAAAAAGTCCCTTGGGGAAGATGGGCTCTCTAGTCCACCCGACTAGGACCCTGCGACCCATTCCCAGGCGTAGCTCTGTTCTCCCCAAGTCCTCCAGCCCCCAGGCTGTGCAGCAACACCTTTCCAGGATCTCACTCTATTTTGACTGACAGTCTGGGCTGTGTTGTTATCCCCAGACTGATTGTACACCTGGTGTAATAGTGGTGTGGACCGCACTATCCACCCCTTCCTTGCCAGTCACCTCTGTGAGATCTGTTGCTATCTCACAATACAGATGTAGTAGAGTTAACACTCATGCTTTATGAGATAATTTATCTAAACTAAATGTGTTAAGCTTTTCAATGGCTTTTGTTTCAAGATAACATGATGAGTTAAGAAATTTTAGTTAAGTTTGAGTGTTAACCCTGCTACATCTGTAGCAGACCGTGTCAGCGTCCTTAATGATCCCTCAGTGCCTTACAACTACTGGGGATGTCCAAGTTGGACACATTGCACAAACTGGTGCTCTACTCCTTTGAGGTACTGGCCTGCCCTGCCGCCAGTGTTTTGTCTGAGTGGGTATTTAGTGCTGCTTGTGGCATTATAACAGATAAGCATATCTGCATGTCAACTGAAAATGCTGACAGTTTGACTCTTGAATGAACAAGGCCTGGATTTCCCCTGACTTCTCGACTCCACCAGAGGAAAGCGGATGAACATAAAGGCACTTTAAATGTGTTGTTTATAATGTACTGAATACACTGTATTCCCATGTACCCCTTCCACCACAAACAAGGGTATATTGTTGAATCTTCCTTTTGTCATCCTCCTTCTCCTCTTTTATCATATCAACATGCTTATTCGTCGCATATAATCCCATTTGCATATAATTTTTTAGAGGGTCAGCTCACCAGCAGGCCCTCGCCTACAATTTTTTACAGGGTCAGCTCACCAGCAGGCCTTCACCTACAATCTTTTATAGGGTCAGCTCACCTGAAGGCCATTGCATATAATTTTTACAGGGTCAGCTCGCTCACCAGCAGGCCCTCGCATATAAATTTTTTGAGGGTCAGCTCACCAGCAGGCCCTTGCATATAATGTTTTACAGGGTCAGCCCACCAGCAGGCCCTCACATATAATTTTTTACAGGGTCAGCTCACCAGAAGGCCCTTACATATAATTTTTTAGAAGGCAGCTCACCGGCAGGCCTGTGCCTAAAATCTTTTACAGGGTCAGCTCACCTACAGGCCCACACCTAAAAAATTTTACAGGGTCAGCTCACCTGCAGGCCCGCACCTAAAACTTTTTACAGGGTCAGCTCACCTGCAGGCCCTCACCTAATTTACCTAATAGGTAATATGCGCGCATGCTGCCTTGCTTAGATGTGGTCGCCATAGCCGTTTCTCAAGTCCCTCTCCGGAATCGAACCATGATTCCCCGTTACCCTTGGTCACATTGGTTTGTGCTAAAAAATAACATTGAAAGTTGATAGGGCAGACATCCGAATGGATTGACTTCGTCACGGGGATGTGCGATCGGCCCCAGGTTATCTAGAGCCACCAAAACGGCAGCAGGCCCTCGCTCATAGTGTTTTAGATGGTCAAATCAGCAGGCCCTTGCTCAAAATGTTTTTGAGGGTCACCAGCGGGGTGTATTGGAGTGCCGATCCCTTGTAATTTTTGGCAGCTCTTTCACTTAGTGCATAGGCTTTATAAGTGTACCAAGTGAATGAGGCCCTCCTTTATGTGATATGCAGGTTGTATCGGAGTGCCTCTTCCTTGTAATTTTTTGCAGCACTTGCACGCTATATACAAGTAAATATACAGGAAAGAATGTTTCGTAACAATTTTTCCCCCGTCTAATATCAATTTTTTCTTAGGTTTGGTGCGTATTATTGTCAGTCTGTAAAAGTGGCATACTACTCCAACAACATTGTTCCTTGCAGTGACCTAGGAGTCCACGATGCATCCAGACATCCTCCCCATGTCGTTCCCGAACCATTTTGGTGGTTTTCATCAATTTCTGACTTTTTCCTATGAACCAGGCACCCTCAGAGCAGGGGGTGCCTGGTTTAATGCTTGTGTTCTCCTATTGACTTCCATTATGCTCGGTTGCTTGGTAGAGCACCCGAGCATCCTGATGTGTTCGGCCAGAGCACCCGAGCACCTGAGCACTTTGGTGCTCGATCAACACTAATACCGACCCAATATACTCTGGATTCAACACTGCATAAAAGAAAAAGAGTATACGCCATAGTGACAGAACTAGTAGCAAGGTAATCTTGAATTTAAGTTGTTGTATATCTGCAGTGATCTTGAGAAGGGGAACCAGAGAATTAGCAGACAAGGATTGTGCACAGCATTTTTGATATTTACTTTAGATATATATATATATATATATATATATATATATATATTGTTAGCGGTTTTTCTCCAGCAGGTTTATGATGGTTATATGATGAGGCATCAGACCTCCAACCCGTAAATATTTCCCTGTGCAATAAATATCCGGTTTGCTTCTAATCAGGAGATAAATATCAACCCAGACTCAACTTAGGTTGTTAAATATCTGAAATCTTTATTTCCCAGCACATATTTATAGGGCTCATTGGGGGTGGGAGCATATTGTCTCTCAAGATCCAATTGGAACAATCCTGGTAGTTCTTAGCAGGCCTTGGGAAACATGTTTGTCAAGATACAGTTGAAACTTTGCTAAACAATACTGGTATCTGCTATATACAATACATGAAAAGGGTTATTGCAGCACTCTCAGAATGTAAGGACAACATGGTTATGGACTCAAGCGTAGAGGGTGAGAAACCATCGACTCCTATGACTAATGTAGGCAAGACTGCAGCCAAGGACAAAAAAGATAAAGTGAAGTCTCAAAGGAAGCAGCTGTTGCTGGGTGATTCAATCATAAGAAGTGTGGAGCTTAAAGAAAATGGTTTTGTGAGATGTCTCCCTGGGGCTACTGCTAGAAGAGATAGAAGACGTATTATTAATATTGTTAAGCAAGCAAAGCAGGAAGGGGACGTGGATGTTCTTGTCCATCTAGGGACAAATGACCTGGCTTGCAATGAAGTGTCAGAGGTGAAAAAATCTTTTATCACACTTGGTAATGACGTACAGGATTTTGCATCCACCATTTCATTTTCTGAAGTTCTGCCTGTACATAATGTTCAGAATGATAGGCAGAGGCGCATAAAGGAGTTTAACATATGGCTTGGTAAATGGTGTCAAGAGCAAGGATTTGGCTTTGTTTCTCATAATAGCTCTACTTGGAATAGAAAGGAACTGTACAAAAAAGATGGTTTGCATCTTTCTCTCAAAGGAACAAATGTACTTAGTGAACAACTCCAAGAATTTGCGAAAGAGTATTTAAACTAGGAAGGGGGGGCAAAAGAGTGAAAATAAAAGAGTCCAATTGCCCCCCGAAACAATGCCAGAACAGGTCAGATGCACAGAGGTTAAGAAATGATAAGCTCAGAGTCCTCTCTACAAATGCTCGCAGTTTAGGTAAAAAAATCAATGAACTTGGGTCAATAATGGCATCTGAGAATGTAGATTTAGTGGCTGTTACGGAGACATGGTTTAATGAAAGAAATGACTGGGACATAACCATACCAGGGTACTCTTTATACAGAAGAGACAGAGAAGGCAAGAAAGGAGGAGGAGTGGCCCTGTATGTGAAAGATAGCATTAAATCTAACCTAATACAAGTTGGTGAGGCCAACATAGAGTCAGTTTGGGTTACGTTGCAGTTTGCTAATCATGCAGTAACTCGTGTAGGTGTGATATATAGACCACCTGATCAAGTTAAAGAACTAGATGATCTACTAGTTGAAGAAATAGCTAAAATGACAATGAAAGGAGAAGTTATCATTATGGGAGATTTCAATCTTCCAGATATAAACTGGAAAACCAAAATAGCAAGTTCTACCAGGAGTACAGATATTCTAAATTCCCTACTGGGGTTATCCCTACAACAAATGGTTGAGGAGCCAACCCGGAGGGAGGCCATTTTGGATTTGATATTCACAAATGGGGATTCGGTATATGATGTCATTGTAGGCGAAACCTTGGGATCTAGTGATCACCAGTCAGTGTGGTTTAATATAAGAACTGTGAAAGAGTCCCACCACACAAAAACAAAAGTTTTAGATTTTAGAAAAACAGACTTTTCAAAAATGAAATTAGTCATAAATGAGTCCTTATCAGACTGGAACGGATTACATGGAGTCCAGGAGAAATGGGACTACTTAAAAGGTGCATTATTGAAGGCAACAGAAAATTCAATTAGACTTGTCAGTAAAAGCAAAAAAAGGAAGAGACCACTGTGGTACTCGGCAGAAGTGGCCCAAATCATTAAAAATAAAAAGCTAGCATTTTGTAATTATAAAAAAACCCAGAGCAATGAAGATAAGGAAATCTACAAGATTAGGCAGAAAGAGGCCAAGCAAGTTATAAGAACTTCTAAAGCGCAGGCAGAAGAAAAACTAGCTCAGTCTATGAAAAAAGGGGATAAGACATTCTTCAGATATATAAATGAAAAAAGGAAATTAAAACAAGGAATAACTAAATTAAAAACAAAGGACGGAAGGTATGTAGAAGAGAATAAAGGGCTAGCCGACTGCCTTAATGAATACTTCTGTTCAGTTTTTACAAAAGAAAAAGAAGGAGAAGGACCTCCACTAGAAAGGATGACTAATAAATCGTTTGATGCATGTGTCTTTACAGAGGAAGATGTTCTAAGTTTGCTGTCTAAAGTGAAGACAAATAAATCACAGGGGCCTGATGAGATACACCCAAAATTATTAAAAGAGCTTAGTGGTGAGCTGGCAAAACCGTTAACAGATTTATTTAACCAATCATTAGTAACAGGAGTCGTCCCGGAAGATTGGAAATTGGCAAATGTCGTGCCCATTCACAAGAAAGGTAGTAGGGAGGAATCGAGCAACTATAGACCAGTGAGTCTGACATCAATAGTAGGCAAATTAATGGAAACCCTATTAAAGGATAGGATTGTGGAACATCTAAAATCCCATGGATTGCAAGATGAAAAACAGCATGGGTTTACTTCAGGGAGATCATGTCAAACAAATCTTATAGATTTTTTTGACTGGGTGACTAAAATAATAGACGGTGGAGGTGCAGTAGACATCGCTTATCTGGATTTTAGTAAGGCTTTTGACACTGTCCCACATAGAAGACTTATCAATAAACTGCAGTCATTGAGCATGAACTCCAATATTGTTGAGTGGATTAGGCAGTGGCTGAGGGACAGACAACAGAGGGTTGTAGTCAATGGAGAACATTCAAAACAAGGTCATGTTACCAGTGGGATTCCACAGGGATCTGTACTGGGACCAATTTTGTTTAATATCTTCATAAGTGATATTGCAAAAGGCCTCGATGGTAAGGTTTGTCTTTTTGCTGATGACACAAAGATATGTAACAGGGTTGATGTTCCTGGAGGGAAACGCCAAATGGAAAAGGACTTAGGAAAACTAGAAGAATGGTCAGAACTCTGGCAACTGAAATTTAATGTGGATAAGTGCAAGATAATGCACCTGGGGCGTAAAAACCCAAGGGCAGAATATAGAATATTCGACACAGTCCTGACCTCAGTATCTGAGGAAAGGGATTTAGGAGTAATTATTTCAGAAGACTTAAAGGTGGGAAGACAATGTAATAAAGCAGCACGAAATGCAAGCAGAATGCTTGGATGTATAGGGAGAGGTATAAGCAGTAGAAAGAGTGAAGTGCTTATGCCGCTGTACAGAACACTGGTGAGACCTCACTTGGAGTATTGTGCGCAGTACTGGAGGCCATATCTCCAGAAGGATATAGATACTCTAGAGAGAGTTCAGAGAAGAGCTACTAAACTGGTCCATGGATTGCAGGATAAAACTTACCAGGAAAGGTTAAAAGACCTTAATATGTATAGCTTGGAAGAAAGAAGAGACCGAGGGGATATGATAGAAACTTTTAAATACATAAAGGGAATCAACTTGGTAAAGGAGGAGAGCATATTTAAAAGAAGAAAAACTACCACAAGAGGACACAGTTTTAAATTAGAGGGGCAAAGGTTTAAAAGTAATATAAGGAAGTATTACTTTACTGAGAGGGTAGTGGATGCATGGAATAGCCTTCCTGCAGAAGTGGTAGCTGCAAATACAGTGAAGGAGTTTAAGCATGCATGGGATAGGCATAAGGCCATCCTTCATATAAGATAGGGCCGGGGCTATTCATAGGATTCAGATATATTGGGCAGACTAGATGGGCCAAATGGTTCTTATCTGCCGACACATTCTATGTTTCTATGTTTCTATGTTATTTTACATTGAACAGGTTTTTCTCTACATGCTAATAAGTTGAATAGGTTATCATAGTTTTCTATCATTGTATGTGAGGTGAGATGTTAAATAGCCTTTTGGTTAGGAAGGCTGCTATTGTGTCCAGGACTGGCAGAGGGTGTGAGATATGTTAATGCAAGGTACTGCATTCCACAAGGGATAAGGTTTGTATAATATCTATGTTTAATCTATAATGTGTCAAAAGTAAGATTATAAAAAATCCCATATATATATATATATATATATATATATATATTTATTTATTTGCTTATTTATCATCAAAAAAGGGAATATAAAGTGATCAAAAAGGAATTTGCATCACAAAATGATAACAACAAAAGATACAAGTGAAGTTGTCTCAGAAAAATGAAACACTCACATAGTACTGTGGAATAAAAAATAAAAAAGTTATGAGCCTTCATGGAATGCAACGATACAAAAACATTTACGGCTCTTTTTCACCTTCGGTGCCATCACACTAGATCCTGATTAGTGTTGGGCGCGAATATTCGAATCGCAAATTTTAATCATGAATATCGTCACTTCGTGAATTTGCAAAGATTTATAATATAGTGCTATATATTTGTATTCGGGAATATTCTAGATTTTTTGTCATCTGAACCTATGATCCCTCCCTACTTCTTGCTTGTGGGCCAATGAGAAGACTGCAACGTCTTTGTCTGAGCTTAGCAACATCCCTAGCAACCAATAGGAAAGTTGCCTACCCCTCACTATATAAGAACCTCCCCAGCAGCCATTTTTGTACAGTTTTTGAAGTTCTGAGAGAGAGAGAGCAGTGTCATTACATTAGATAGTTAGTTAGCTCATAAATATAATACAGATAGTTAGTGGGAGAAAGTCAGTGTAGGTTAGATAGTGATATAGTGTTCCAGTACAGGGTGTTAGGTAGTGTGATAGGTTCTGCTGTCCATATGCAATAGAGCCGGAATGGGGTATGCACTCTGATGCCAATAATATGCAATGGCTGGGTCAGGTGTAAGTGATAGTCTATAGTTTTGTTTGTGATGCCAATTGCAGCGTGCACATGGTACTAGCACAGGGCCCTTTAAGGTGTTGTAACTCACGTACCATGTTAGGTATGCAAGAGTGGTGTAATGTCTCTGTATGGTAGTGTTAATGGTGTCAGCGGTGTCTTCTACCTGGGTACGGCTGAACTCCTGGATCCTGGCTCACTTGCAATAAATTGAGTGTAGTGCTAGTAGGAGTAATAGAGGAATTTGCAGCAGTAATTGAGATCCAGACCTTAGGTACATTTCAAACTTGTCTTTACTAGTTGCAGCTTTCATCCAAGCAAGATACAGCTATAGTCTTTGGTCCCAGCAGGTATTGGCAATGTGTGGCAGGAAATTATCTTCTGCTCTATCATGTGCCTGGAGCTTTTGCAGGAAAGGGATGCCTGCTTAGTAGCTCTGTAATATGGCAGGAATTTATCTTCTGCACTATCTATCTTCTGCTGTCTTGGGGACTTACTAGCTGAGGAGGAATATGAGGAATATGTCTTCTCCTGGGGTTTCTGGATGATACTCAGTTATTTTCTCAGGGTATGTTTCTTCCTGTAACTGGAGGTGGCTGCTTGCTTTCTTCCAGCTGAGGCTGCAAGGCTCGGGCTGGGGATGATGATCAATTGTCTTAGCCAAGACAAGATCCTGGTTTTGGATCCCTATATCTGGGAGCTCCTACACGCACAGCCTTCCACTAGTAGGGGTGGCTGGCACACTAACTCAACTTCCTTCCCTCTCCATGAGGCAGGATGTGGGCAGAATCCACTCTGCTCACAAAGGGGGGAGCTGAACTGGAATGAACTATTCCAGTTCAGAAATACTAAAGTGTAGCTAAGTCCCTGCTAACACATTGCTGCCACCTGCTGGGGAACATGGAAATTACAGCAATATATAAATATATATATATATATATATATATAAAACAAGGATTTGAATGCACATTTGTGAGAACATTATATGAAATTACATTAGATGACAATGTAGATGCTCTTAACAGGTTGTAGGGGGGTAAAAGAGTTTCATAACACAACTCTGGGATGTTACACATACATACATGCTACAGACATAGTGCTGTGATGTCACAAGTTCACAACATTAATATGTAGTCAGACTTGCTAAAAAGTGAAGTTGCACGTATTGCACCAAAATATGCGCATGATTATTTGCTGGCTTGCACAATCGCGAATATATTGGAGCACTCTATCTGCATATAAAGCTATTGTAATGTTCTGCTGTGCCAACCATTTTCTACAGTCTCAGGAAACTTCTAGAAGCTTGAAAAATGTAGCAAAAGTGACCCACCCCTGTATTGCTCGCGCAATATTCGCATATTACATTGCCGATTTTATGACGAATATTCGCCCAAATATTTGTGAAATGTTGCGAATTTGAATATTTCCCCTGCTGCTCATCACTAGTCCTGATGCCATATAGTAGCGCATGCAAATCAAATCCAACACCGAGTCTATTTAAAGTTAAAATTTAGCCTGTTTGACAACATACTGGCATAGAGTGTGCTGTCTAAAAGCTACATTTGGTGTCAAATGAACAGAGATAAAAAGGAAACCTCTATGTTTCCATGGAGATTGTCTCCTTAATTACAGCAAATGATGTAGCATGCCACCTTTTGAAATCAGAGATATAAGTATGTGATTTAGGTTACAGCCACACGGCCAGGTTTGCTGATGCAGTTTTGGAAGACAAAATCAGGAGTGGCTCATACTCCCATACACCTCAATGAGGGCACAGCATTATACAAAACAAAAGTATGTGTATTGACAATGAGGGATGTAGTGAAATGAAAGCTTAAAGTTGATTATTACTTATTACTAAGTTGTTGTTACTATTTGAAGATATTACACTTTCCATTTGCAGCAGCTTTTTACTTTGCCATGTATTTGCATACATTTCTAGAATATCTATAATGTATTTTCTATATATAGATTTAAAAGTGTCTTTTTTATTGTGTTTACATCCAGTAAAGCCTTGTCATGCAGTGTATAAAATGCAAAGTAGAAATGCATCCAGACTCTCATTACCAAAGGATAAAAACAACACAACATGAATTTCTTAATATAATATTGGCATCCTGCAGAAACTTCTAATTTGATGACTTTTTACATTGTTTACATATTGTTTTACTTTGGATTTCAGAATACATTGGCAACAACAGCAGTCCGCAAGGGGTCCCTTTAAGATGAGATAAGTGTTTCAAGATACCAGTTGCAATGAAGCAACAACGGGACGGAGTCCCTTTAAGAAATGGTGTTGGTATGCAGGTGTAGGAATGGCCGAGTGATATAGGGTGGTCTATAATGTTCCTTAATGTTTTGTGCATGTATCATGGTGCTCCTACCTGGATACGCTAGAACCCCAGCCATTGGCTCTGAAGCAGACAAATAGGGTGAACAATTGAGGGATTTGAAGAAATATTTGAGTCCAGACCTTGTTATGAAGTTCAACGGCAGCTTTACTTTGCATAAACATTTCTACAAACGGTTTACAGACTTTATCTTGGTTCCAGCAGGCTTTAGCATTAAAGAGGTTTTCTAAGCAATATTTATTGATGACCTATCCTATCAGATCGGCTGGGGTCCGACACCCGGCACCCCGGCCGATCAGCTGTTTGAAGAGAAGGCACGCGGTGTGCCAGCGCTGCCTCCTCTTCAGTGTTTACCTTCTAGCCGTTGCATCTGCAGCGGTGAGCAGGTTTAATGACACCCAAGCCATCCCATTCATTTCAATGGTATGGATCGCTCCTATACACTTGTATAGGAGCGATCCGTACCATTGAAATGAGAGGGATGGCTTGGGTGTAATTACTCGCTCCTATACACTTGTATAGGAGCGATCCGTACCATTGAAATGAGAGGGATGGCTTGGGTGTAATTACTCGCTCCTATACACTTGTATAGGAGCGATCCGTACCATTGAATCGAATGGGACGGCTTGGGTGTAATTACACCTGCTCACCGCTGCAGATGCAACGGCTAGAAGGTAAAAAGTGAACAAGATGAAGCGCTGGCACGGCGTGCGCCTTCTCTTCAAACAGCTGATCGGCGGGGGTGACGGGTGTCGGACTCCAGCCGATCTGATATTGATGACCTATCCTGAGGATAGGTCATCAATAAATATAACTTGAACAACCCCTTTAACTCTGGCAGGCAAACAATCTCAACTGCTACATTGGTTTCTGTTTGTCTCTGCTATACTAACAGACTTAAATGGAATCTCTGCTTCTGCAGGATGACTTCTCTCTGTAGTCTCACTCTGCATTATGCCAAGGAATAGATTAGAATCCTGGCAGCTCCAACATTAAGTCTCAACCAGAAAACACCAGAACTCTCTACCTCCTTCTGGTAGCAAACAGGACTGGCCCACTTCTGACCAAGAAAGGAGGGGAGAATGGAATGGTGAGTTCCCTTCTCTCTAAGTGTAACTCTTCCATAGTTGCTGCCACCTGCTGGTGAACCAGGCACATTACATTAACAATTACATGTTATTATAAATGCACAGTGTCAAGGGATCTGGAAATAAATATATAGGTGACATACAGGTTAGACCATAAAAGATAGTAGCAAGGTGCAGAAGTGTTACATATAAATATATCAGCTCAAACAACAGGTAAGTGAATAAGTGGTTTACTGAAAAATATCAGAAAAGATATATACATATACAGCAGTAGTTATATCATTTGAAGTAAAGAGACAGTCACTTGAGCTCAGATCAGAGCTTGGTAAACTGTTATATACCAGCTCCGAAGATGGTAGATAACAAAGAGACAGGACAGTATGTTCAAAAGTTGCTTTATTTAGAGCTTACCCTATGTGATATGCAGGGGTATTTACACCTAAAATGCTTCCCATGAAAGAATGCAAAGAATGTTGCTTAAAAATTGCTTATCCAGTATGTGCGAAGCCTTCCTCTGGATCAACTTGCAGGATAACAGGCCGAACTGGATGGACAAATGTCTTTTTTTGGCCTTATATAATATGTTACTATGCTACTAAGTGTGTATGCTGTTAGGCTAGGGTTACACAACGACATGTGCCAAACGACAATAAGTCGCGCGACACAACTACACTACATTATGTGTTGCGCAATATTGATGTTGTGCAAAAATTGTAATAATGATAATCTATGGTGTGGCACTGTGACATGCAACATGCTGCAACTACGATGTGACATTTGCGGTGGGTGGGAGTGGAAGCCACACATGCTCGGGGTCCTTTTTAGGTGATTTGAGAGTTTTTTGTGATGCCAGTAAATGTTGCCTATAATGTCCATTTACTGTAGGTGTTGTGGCTGTGCATGTGTCATGGTGCTCCTACTTGCATATCCTGGAGCCCCAGGCATTGTGGTCCGTCGCCCGCTGCAGAGCAAGGGATGAATGGTTGAAGGGATTGGTAGGAATGAATGGAGTCCAGACTTTGTAGTGAAGTTGGTAACAGCTTTAGGCCTCTTGCACACAAATGTTTTTTTTTTCCCATTGATATTCAGTTTTTTGCATTTCGTATACGGACCGTATACAGAACCATTCATTTCAACGGGTCTGCAAAAAAACGGAATGTACTCCGTATACATTCTGTTTCAGTATTTCAATTTTTCCATTCCGTTCAAAGATTGAGCATGTCCTATTATTGTCCACATAACGGACAAGGATAGTACTGTTCTATTAGGGGCCAGATGTTCTGTTCCATAAAAAACGGAATACACACAGATGTCATCTGTGTTTTATGAGGACCTGTATTTTGCGGACCGCAAAACACAGAAAAAGCCATACTGTCGTGTGCAATAGGACTTACTTGAATAAACTTGCATCAGAGAACAATCTTCCAACTTTATCTTGGAAACCAGCAGGCTTTGGCATAAGTTCTGGCAGGCAAACACATTTGGCTCTGCTACATCTGTCACTTTCTCTAGCTCTGATGTGCTAACTGGATTAAATAGAAACTTTTCCTTTCTGCAGGGTACCTTTCTTTCTGACTTCTGAGGGTCTTCACTCTGTTCCCTTATTCCAGCAGAGCTGATGGTGTTCTGCTGGCCTTGGCAGGACCCGTCCATCAGGGACGAGGGCCTGCTGCATACCCTTCCCCTTACAAGGGGTAAAGACGACTCCTCTGCACTAACTTAAACTCCTCCCTCTCTAGAGAGGGCTAGAATGGACAGAAGGCTCCATTCTATGTAAACTAGCTCTGCCGAGATTGCCGCCATCTGCTGGTAGACCAGTTACATTACATGTTAACATAACATTTGAATATATATAAAGATACATATTTTGCAGGACCTAGAATAAATACACATGATGACACAGGATCAACTGTAGGAGATAGTAGAGGGGGTGCAAAAGGTGGCAATGCACGTCTGGGGTGTTACACAGTCGCAGAAAAATCCATCTTGGATGGATTTTTTGCAACTGCAGTGTCGCAGTCGCACCATGTCGCATGTCGCAGTACGACAACATAGACCAGGCGTCCTCAAACTGCGGCCCTCCAGCTGTTGTAAAACTACAACTCCCACAATGCCCTGCTGTAGGCTGATACCTGTAGGCTGTTTGGGCATGCTGGGAGTTGTAGTTTTGCAACAGCTGGAGGGCCGCAGTTTGAGGATGCCTGGCATAGACTATCATTATAAAAATTGTCCGATGACATTGCTGCGACAAAATGTTGCGCGACACATGTCGTCGTGTAGCCCTAGCCTAAGCCAATCAGTAATAAATGTGGCATAGTGTCTACCTGTACTAGGTACAACAGATGTTGATTTTGATATGTTATGAATAGTCTTTAAGTGGAAGTACCACTAAATTAACCCTTTTTTTACACACATACAGTATATTGACAACCATACACTTTTCTCATATTAAGGCTACGTGCACACGACCGTGTCCCCCCCGTGGCCATAATGCAGCCTGCATACAGCGGGTCTGCAATCCACAGGCACCAGCTGTGTGCATTCCGCATCACGTATCGTGGACCCATTCACTTGAATGGGTCTGCAATAACAGAGATGCGGAATAGAGGCACGGATCGGAACCCCTCGGAAGCACTACTGAGTGCTTCTGTGGTGTTTCAGGCCGTGCCTCCGCACTGCAAAAAAGTAGCGCATGCACTACTATTTTGCAGTGTGGACCGTCTGATACGGATCGCAGACCCCATTCAAGTGAATGGGTCCGCAATCCTCGTGGTTGTATTGTATACATATTTTTTTGTGTAGATTTTTCAGGCCCTTGGATCTTGGAATTTACTTACTAATTTTATGCTAATCATTTCTTCCTTTTCTCACCTGCAACAGCTAAAAAGCTGTAGTAGAGTCTGTCTGTGAGGATGGTTTGGTTTGAAGTTACTTGGAAAGCCTTTCAAGATATAGTACATGGACATTACAGAATATTGTATTGATATTTCTTAAATTCCATTATGGCCTATAATGTACACAATTTGACTATGTACTCTTTTGTTCCATATTCATAAAAATAGATTTTAAAAGTGTGAATTCTTGGGTGAATTCTGCCTGATATAACACATGGATATCTCATGAGAATGGCCTTTTTATAATAATATCAGAAAATAAAAATACCATATTTTTTCAGACTTTAAGACGCACTTAGGATTTGAAGGAGGAAAATAAGGCCTCAGAGCAGAACCAAAATCCTCAGCAGACAAGTGATCAGCGGCAGGGGCAATATTCAAATTCGCAATATTTTTCGCAATGTCCTGTTGAAAATTGCTCTATTTGAAAATCTGTGAAAGTCGGAATAATACATGGAAATCGTGGTTTGAGGGTAATACCATTCAGGGTGCCAGAAAGCGGCGGCACCATTGTCTATTGAATATAACAGCTAGGACCATACAGGTCCAGAGACGTCTGTTGCCATCGGTTCCTGCACTATACTTTTTGATGTTATTAGATTTTAACATATGATTTATTGCATTTATATTGTATTTTATTGAAAATTTATGTGACAGGTGACAATACTTTTAGTTTAATTATATCCAATAAACCATGTTTATATTTCATATATGAGTGCCAGTTCAATCCAATTTTCCATTCAGAATTTTCTTTGAGGGGTGATTCAATTTCTGGACTAGAGCACCTACCGTGAGGGGACAGAGGTGAGCGGGCCCCTTCTTTTGAGACTTCTTGGAGTTTGTCAGAATTAGTGGGTTTTTGTTTGTCCACCCGCCTCTTGAGGATTGACCACAAGTTCTCAATGGGATTAAGATCTGGGGAGTTTCCAGGCCATGGACCCAAAATGTCAACGTTTTGGTCCCCGAGCCACTTAGTTATCACTTTTGCCTTATAGCACGGTGCTCCATCGTGCTGGAAAATGCATTGTTCTTCACCAAACTGTTGTTGGATTGTTGGAAGAAGTTGCTGTTGGAGGGTGTTTTGGTACCATTCTTTATTCATGGCTGTGTTTTTGGGCAAAATTGTGAGTGAGCCCACTCCCTTGGATGAGAAGCAACCCCACACATGAATGGTCGCAGGATGTTTTACTGTTGGCATGACACAGAACTGATGGTAACGCTTACCTTTTCTTCTCCGGACAAGTCTTTTTGCTGATGCCCCAAACAATCGGAAAGAGGCTTCATCTGAGAATATGACTTTGCCCCAGTCCTCAGCAGTCCATTCACCATATTTTCTGCAGAAAATCAATCTGTCCCTGATGTTTTTTTTGGAGAGAAGTGGCTTCTTTGCTGCCCTTCTTCACACCAGGCCATCTTCCAAAAGTCTTCGCCTCACTGTGCGTGCAGATGCGTTCACACCTGCCTGCTGCCATTCCTGAGCAAGCTCTGCACTGGTGGCTCACCGATCCGCAGCTGAATCCTCTTTAGAAGACGATCCTGGCGCTTGCTGGACTTTCTTGGACACCCTGAAGCCTTCTTAACAAGAATTGAACCTCTTTCCTTGAAGTTCTTGATGATCCTATACATTTTTTATTGAGGTGCAATCTTAGTAGCCACAATATCCTTGCCCGTGAAGCCATTTTTATGCAACGCAATGATGGCTGCACGCTTTTCTTTGCAGGTCACCATGGTTAACAATGGAAGAACAATGATTTCAAGCATCACCCTCCTTTTAACAGGTCAAGTCTGCCATTTTAACCCAATCAGCCTGACATAATGATCTCCAGCCTTGTGCTCATCAACATTCTCACCTGAGTTAACAAGTCGATTACTGAAATTGCAGCACGCCAGACCTGCAGGGTATAGCAATAGTGAGGTCACGGTTATGGGCAATCGAGGGTTACTCACTTTTCTGAGGAGAACCCTGGGCAGGCATGCGACAGTGAAGGAGAGGTGGACAATAGTTCCTCTGGGGCACACTCTGTAAATAGGGACCAGGCCTGATGGTATGTGAGGTGCCTTGGATGTTGCAGGTATTTTGAGTGCCTTAGGTAAGGTCCCTTTAAGAATCGTGACGCCAGTGCCTGTAACGGTGGCACACCGGTTTGCAGGAGGATTAATGAAGTACACAGTTGGTAAACCAAACATTGCTTTACTTTAGACAACAGTCCAACTTTATACAATCAGTTGTCTTGAATCCTTGGTATATATAATCCTTCCTCCAGTATTGGCACTTGCTTTAGGTTACAGTACATTTGTTTCCTAGCTGGCTTCTCTGCTGGAGTGGAAAGGTGGCTGCTTTCTCCCAGGAGGTACTCTCCTAACACTGGGGTGTCTCATCTGTATTTGTTGGCTGGATTACTGGTCTCCAGGCAGGCTGTACTCCTTCTAGCCTCCTGGTGCAACTAGGAACCAGGACTATTTAGCTGCATGTCAGGAGGAGGCCCTCAGCATATCTTGGGCTGGTGCCTTCTCACTTCTGTCTCCACAGACTCCTGACTATGACCTAACCCCTCCCTGTCTGGGCCTGGACATTTATACTACGGGCTCCCTATCTCCCTCTAGTGTCAGGGATGTCTAATTACACCTAATTAGGTCTGCTGAGCATTAACAGGGGAAACATACCAATGCAAAAACAGGAAATACATTACAAAGCATGGATAAATACAATATCACTGTCCCTTGCTAGCAGAAGTAACACTTTACCCAATTGACCCTTGTGCAGTGCCCACTCCTACCTAGTGGGACACTACAAAATGATCTCAGCAGGTCCTTTAATGAGAGCAATGAAATGCAGTGGAAAGGTTTTTTGGGATTAAGTTAATTTTCATGGCAAAGAAGGACTATGCAATTCATCTGATCACTCTTCATAACATTCTGGAGTATATGCAAATTGCTATTATAAAAACTTAAGCAGCAACTTTTCAAATTTCCAATATTTATCTAATTCTCAAAACTTTTGGCCACGACTGTACGTTTGCAGCTTTTGCAAAAAGTTGCAATTGTTAATCTAGCTAAAAATGTAGCTCCACCCACAAAACGTCTGTCTGACCTTTGTAAATGTAAACTGTGGGGCATGGAGCAATCCAACCCAATTTGGCGTAAATGTGTCGTAAGTGTGGCACAGATTCCTCCTCCACTAGCAAAACAGGTATAATCACACCATTTTTCAGGTGCAGCCCATTTGATACATTACCCCCTTAAGCCTCATTCACACTTCTATGTCTGTGCTAAAATCCGTGAGCAGATGGTCAGTGATGCGTCCGTGAAGCTGTCCATGAAGATTCTGTGTTGGGTCCATGTGTCCGTCTTTTGCTGTCCGTGTTGCATCCGTGTTTCACTGACACTGAACAGCTGAAAAATAATTTTCTAAGAATAGAGCATGCATCTGTACTAAAAACACAAATCTACGGACCATGCTAAAACACTGAATATACACATTAATATGAATGCGGACGTGTGCTTTCCGTGGAGAACACGTACAGCACACGTCCGTGAAACACTGACGTGTGAATGAAGCTTTAGACGGGCTACCTAAACATGCACCAAATTTCTAATGGTGTCTCATGCAGGAGGATAACTTTGGTGCATCAATATAGTTTAATTTTCTCTATTTGTTTTAATTTTGCACTTTGTAAAGTGGCCAGGGACATCCATACTTTTACATATCATATCGTGCAGGATGTTTTTATCTTTGTTTGTTCTTTGTTTTAATTTTGGCGAAAATATTGCACCCTAGGTTACAACCTTTCGTGCTAACGCAAGTGAAAGATTTTTTTTTTGTAGATTTTTTTTCTTCTGGTTACATCTAATTCATAAATATGTCTAAAACTAGTTGCATTTTGCCAAATTGTCTGGGTGCAAGCACAATAATAAACGCGGGCCAATATGTTATTATGCTTCAGAACACTAAAATGACAAATTGAGCTATACAGACAACTTCAATGCATTTGCACTAGTGTAATTTAATATAAACGAAAATGTAAAAATATTCTTGTCTTTCTTCCTCTTCATCTTGATAAGCCTTGTCCTTCCCTAGTATCTAATGAGACTGTGGAGAACTAGTCAATCTTTCTAGTCTGATTGGTGCTTTCATTAAGGACTTGTGACTTTCTTCAAGCATTGCTGTAGATTTCCAGCTGTTATTAAGATTGAAAAGTAATTGCAATAAACAGTGATTCTGAGTCTGACCAAATTCTCGCCGAATGTAAGCCGGAAAGACAACTTTCAGAAGCGACAGAGATAATTTATCTCACAAGAAACCTCAAATGCTTCTACCCTCTGGTAACCACAGGATTATGGTGGAATTATTGCAGCTGAAGATGATTCTTTACAGGTCTCTTCACTCACCAGAATTTGGTCTGGCATTTTTCCATCAAAAGAAAAAAACTGAAATTGCTCACAGATATTTTTGCTGCATTTCTTTCCTAAACAACTGTGTGAGCCACCTTTTTTAATGACTTTTTCCCTACAGAGAAGGAGACGTAAAAACAACAAAAAGAAAAATGCCAGAAAGAATCAGCAAGCTGCATGTAAAAAAATAATATATATATATATATATAAAAAAACACCTACCACCTAATGACCTAAAATGTCATTAGCAAAAAAAAGAGTGTTTGTGTGTCCTGCATTTCATATTTCCCATAGACTTTCAGCTAACATCTGGACTATTCTGGAGCGTTACCACATAAGATGCACCAAAAACTACAGGTGCAATAAACACCACTAAGGCTAGGTCTACACGACAACATGTGTCGCGCAACAATTTTTATAATGATAGTCTATGGTGTCGCACTGCGACATGCAACATGTTGTGAGACAGTCCATTTTGAATGGATTTTTTGCGACTATCGTGTCACATGTCGCAGTGCGACACCATAGACTATCATTATAAAAATTGTTGCGACAAAATGTCACGCGACAAATGTTGTCGTGTAGACATAGCCTATAAGCACAAAAGTGCACCATTGTGAACCTTCCCTATTGCTAGTTGGCTTTATTTGCTCTGATGTTGCTACTTACGAAAACAGCAGTGTCAGAGTTCACATCACCATTATTTGTATATTCTTCTGATACTTCAGAAGTACAGAAAAATAAAGAAGAAAAACGATCCTGTTAAAAAAAACAAAAAACGATTCTGTGCATCAGTTATGCATATTTGGCACCTGTTTGAGCCATTTCCATCTGAGAACCTGTTTGTAGATGGAAAAAAATGTGATAGACCATGTGATGAGCGCAGTGACATAACCACAGGTCCTTTAGCCAGGTCCTGAAGAAAGTAGAAAGAATAGGAGATCCGCTACGCGACCAAGTGGATGGAATGAGTAAAATGTGTTTATTGTTTTTAACCCCTCAATGGACATTTTACTAAGCATTCTGTATTAAGAATGCTATTATTTTCCCTTATAACCATGTTATAAGGGAAAATAATAAAATCTACAGAACACCTAACCCAAACCCGAACTTCTGTGAAAAAGTCCGGCCTTGGGTCTGGGTACCAAACATGCCGATTTTCCTCACGCGCGTGCAAAGCACATTAAAACACTTTGCACTCGCGCTGAAAAATTTTGTATTTTGTCGCAACGCACCCGCATCCTGGTCGGCCTTCACACGCAATGCTCGTGTGAAAGAGGCCTTAAGATTATGTTTTCATTAGCTTTGAGTTTGCAAACCTTCTGGTATATGGAGTGCCATTGTTTTTTTCACTCCTTGTGTAGGAGAAATAATGAAAATGAAAATTGTAAAAAAAAAAAAAAAATGCTGGTAGGTGGGCACAGATGTGTTTTTATGTGCTTACTCCATATATAATGCTTACATCTGTTGTGTTAGTGCATTATTGTCTGTTTTCTGTGCGACCGTTCCATGCATCTCTGCGGCGGCCGGGATGGATTGAGAACCATTCAACTTGAATGGGTCTGTGATCCATCCGCACCAGAAAAAAATAGAACATGTTCTAATTTTTTGCGCTGCGGAGGCATGGACAGAAACACCACGAAAGTACTCCGTAGTGCTTCCATGGGCTTCCGATCCGTGCCTCCGTTCCACACCACATCTCCTGGATTGTGGACCCATTCAAGTGAATGGGTCAGTATCTGTGATGCGGGGTGCACACGGCCGTTGACCGTGTATTGCGGACCCACTGTATGAGGGAGGGCAACGGCCGTGTGCATGAGCCCTTAGAATGGGCGTTCTGTATACTGACAGTATACAGAACCAGTCATTTCAATGGATCAGCAAAAAAACTGAAAGTACTCTGTATGCCTTCCGTTTCCATATTTCTGTTCCATTCAAACATAGAATTATTGCCAGCAAATAACGATCCGTGGCTCCAGTCAAGTCAAGTCAATAGGTCCGCAAAAAAATGGAATGCATGCGGAATGCATCAGTAAGTCTTCCATATCCGTGGAAAAAAAAGAGATAAATAGCGCAGATTTATGTGTACGTTTTTTGTGTGGATTTTCTGCACCGAAATTTTTATTGTGTGCAGGCTGCTTTAAGGCTGGGGTCACATGTGAGTGACCTTAGCTTTAAACAATAGCTGATGATGAAGACAAGATCGATGTGGCTTGCCTGCAGAAAAGGAGACCTAGAGAAGGAGGAATCACTTGTGGGGGAGGAAAATAGAAACGTGTCGGCAGATAAGAACCATTTGGCCCATCTAATCTGCCCAATATACTAAATACTATGAATAGCCCCTGGCCCTATCTTATAGGAAGGATGGCCTTATGCCTATCCCATGCATGCTTAAACTCCTTCACTGTATTTGCAGCTATCACTTCTGCAGGAAGGCTATTCCATGCATCCACTACTCTCTCAGTAAAGTAATACTTCCTGATATTACTTTAAACCTTTTCCCCTCTAATTTAAAACTATGTCCTCTTGTAGCAGTTTTTCTTCTTTTAAATATTCTCTCCTCTTTTACCTTGTTGATTCCCTTTATGTATTTAAAAGTTTCTATCATATCCCCTCTGTCTTGTCTTTCTTCCAAGCTATACATGTTAAGGTCCTTTAACCTTTCCTGGTAAGTTTTATCCTGCAATCCATGTACTAGTTTAGTAGCTCTTCTCTGAAATCTCTCCAAAGTATCAATATCCTTCTGGAGATATGGTCTCCAGTACTGCGCACAATACCAGATGAGGTCTCACAAGTGCTCTGTAGAGCAGCATGAGCACCTCCCTCTTTCTACTGTTAATGCCTCTCCCTATACAACCAAGCATTCTGCTATCATTTCCTGCTGCTCTATGACATTGTCTGCCTACCTTTAAGTCTTCTGAAATAATGACCACTAAATCCCCTTCCTTAGATACTGAGGTTAAGACTGTATCACTGATTTCATATTCTGCTCTTGGGTTTTTACGCCCCAGGTGCATTATCTTGCAGATTTCTGACCATTCTTCTAGTTTTCCTAAATCCTTTTCCATTTGGTGTATCCCTCTAGGAACATAAACCCTGTTGCAAAGTCATCAACAAAAAGACACACCTTACCATTGAGGTCTTCTGCAATTTCGCTGATAGATATTAAATAATTTGGGTCCCAGAACAGATCATGAGGTACCCCACTGGTAACAAGACCATGGTCTGAATATACTCCATTGACTACAACCCTCTGTTGCCTGTCCCTCAGCCACTGCCTATTCCATTTAACAATATGGGAGTCCAAGCTCAAAGACTGCAATTTATTGATACGCCTTCTATGTGGGACAGAATCAAAAGCCTTACTAAAGTCTAGATATCAATGTCTACTGCACCTCTGCCATTTATTATTTTAGCCACCCAATCAAAAAAATCTATAAGATTAGTTTGAAATGATCTCCCTGAAGTAAACCCATGCCATTTTTCATCTTTCAATCCATGGGATTTTAGATGTTCCACAATCCTCCCCTTAAGTATTTTTTCAATTGATTTCCCCCACTATTGATGTAAGACTTACTGGCCTATAGTTGCCCAATTCCTTCCTAATAGCTTTCTTGTGAATGGGCACAACATTTGCTAATTTCCAATATTCTGGGATGATTCCTGATACCAGTGATTGGTTAAATAAATATGTTAATGGTTTTGCTAGTACACCGCTAAGCTCTTTTAATAGCTTTGGGTGTATCCCATCAGGCCCCTGTGACTTAGAACCTTTTTCCTCTGTAAAGATACATGCATCAAAATATTCATTAGTCTTCTTCCCTAACTGAGGTCCTTTTCCTTAATTTTCCTTTGTAAAAACTGAACAGAAGTATTCTTACATATACCTTACTTCTTTAGTTTTTTTTTATTTGGTAATTCCTTGTTTTAATTTCCTTTTTCATTTATGTATCTGAAGAATGTCTTCAGAATCACCTTTTTTCACTGACTTTGCTCATTTCTCTTCTGCCTGTGCTTTAGAGCCTCTTATAACTTGCTTGGCCTCTCTCTGCCTAATCTTATAAATTTCCCTGATATCCTAATTTTTTTTAAAATAATTACTAAATGCTATTTTTTGGGTTTTTAATGATTTTGGCCACTTCTGTTGAGTACCACAGTGGTCTCTTCCTTTTTTTTGCTTTTACTGACAAGCCTAATGCAATTATCTGTTGCCTTCAATAGTGTCACTTTTAAGTAGTCCCATTTCTCCTGGACTCCATTGAAACTGTTCCAGTCTAATAGGGACTCATATAGCACTAATCTAATTTTAGAAATGTCAGTTGTTCTAAAATCTAAAACTTTTGTTTTTGTGTGGTGTGACTCAGTCACTGTACTTATAGTAAACCACACTGACTGGTGATCACTAGATCCCAAGCTTTCCCCTACAGTAATATCAGATACCAAATTCCCATTTGTGAATACTAAATCTAAAATTGCCTCCTTCTGGGTTGGCTCTTCAACTACTTGCTGTAGAGATAATCCCAGTAGGGAATTTAGAATATCTGTACTCCTGGCAGAACTAGTTATTTTAATCTTCACATCAGGAAGATTAAAGTCTCCCATAATGATAATTTCCCCTTTCAATGTCAGTTTAGCTATTTCCTCAACTAGTAGATCATCTAATTCTTTGACTTGGCCAGGTGGTCTATATATCACACCTACACGAGTTACCTTATGATTATCAAGCTTCAACGTAACCCAAACTGACTCTAAATTGGTCTCGCTAACTTGTATCAAATTAGATTTTATGCTATCTTTCACATACAAGGACACCCCTTCCCCCTTTCTTGCCTTCTCTCTCTTTCCTATATAGAGAGAACCCTGGTATTATTATATCCCAGTCATTACTCTCATTAAACCATGTCTCAGTAACAGCCACTAAATCTATATTCTCAGATGTCATTATAGACTCAAGTTCATTGATCTTATTCCCTAAACTGCGAGCATTTGTAGACAAGACTCTGAGCTTGTCATTTCTTCAACTATGTGCTGCTGGAATCGTTCCGGGGGGCAGTCGGACTGATGGATTATCACTCTTTTGCCCCCCTTTCCTAGTTTAAATGCTCCTTAGCAAATACTTTGAACTGTTCACTGAGGACATTCGTTCCTTTGAGAGAAAGATGCAAACCATCTTTCTTGTTCAGTTCTTTTCCATTTCAACTAGAGCTAACATGAGACACAAAGCCAAACTCTTGGTTCAGACACCATTCACCAAGCCATATATTGAATTCCTTAATGTGCATCTGTCTGTCATGCTGAAGGTTATGCACAGGCAAAACTGCAGAGAATGAAACAGTCAATGCAACCTCCTGTATATCATTACCAAGTGTGTGAAAAGCTTCCTTCATTTGTCCCAAGATGGAGAATAACATCCACCTCCCTTTCCTGCTTTGCTTGCTTAACAATATTAGGATATGTTGTCTGTCCCTGCTAGCGGTAGCACCAGGGAGACATCTCACAAGTGCTGCAAATAAATTATGGAGAGCCACAGACTGTGGGACATGTCTTCTATCAACAACTCTAAGTCTACCAGAACCTGCAGTCACCCATCTTCCATTTCTAGGGGGCCTCTGTGGCAGTGGCATTGCAACATTCCCAGCCCGAGTTTGTTTAACAGTTAATTTACAAATCTCAGATTTCAAAAATGCTATTTCCTGCTGCATTACGGGAGCTGTCTACAGATCAGACAGCATCCAAACCTCCCAAGAGTGGAACATGAAATAAAAGCGCAAAAATTCCTGCACAGAATCGGGTCTGCAATTTGAAAATCTTACTTTTTTTGATTGTATACATTGTAAGAAGGAACAAGGAGCCGTCATTGACGGAAGATACGTGTCACCGAGGTTCCTGGCCTCGGTGAGGTAAGAACCGGTTTTTCTTCCTGAAGTGTCAGTTCTGTAGTGCAATCTGACACTTCAGCTGTCAGAATGTCTGTAAAGCCAATCCGGGCCGGTTCTTATTGGGAGCAGCCAAAGAGCAGGGTGGGTGGCTGTTCCCCACGGTTCCAGGCCGGGTTTTGGCTGGAATATAAAAACCCAGCCAGCATGTTCAGGTGGTGTGGATTATCCTCCATGACAGAGGAGCTGAGGAGTCTGTGGTTTGAGACACTGAGGGATCTGTTTGTGTGAGCCATAGGCTGGGGAAACAGGCCACTAAAGACTGCTGCGGACTCTGGGTGAAAATCATCTGCTGACCAGGTGACGTCTTTTTGCACTGTGAACTTTGTGTGGTGTGAACAGGCACCAAGACTGAACTCTTTATTTTGGCTTGTTTTCTGGCTATGTGTGAATAAACACTGAACTTTGATTTAAACCTTGTTTTTTGCCTCTGTACTGCGTCCGCTTACCCTGCCTACCAAAGCGAATCCCCACAACATCTACAGATTACCTCCTGAATATCTCTAATGCACTTAGAAATGCTGCCCTTTGAGAATGATGCAAGCTACAATTAGGCAAGCTAATACTATGTTGGTATATATACACACACTCCCACAAAAGCTTCTCCCCCAACAACAAATGTAACACCTTAATGGCCCTATGCACATTTGCAATTAGACAATAACAAAATCTGTCTAACAAATTCCTTACCCGTTTTGAAGCAGAGTGTCTAAGTAGCCACCCAAAACACAGCTGAAGTTCTGCTACAGTGGAAAAGGTCTAAGTTAGTCTCCTAAATATCTCTAATGCATTTAGAAATGCTGCACTTTGAGATGATGATATTGAAGACATTGGCCACAAAGACCAAACATTTCAGTTGGGTTGGTTGAGCACACTGGTGAGCATGGCAAGTTGTATGTTTGTTTGCTTATGTAATGGCAGGCATAACCTTACCGTCAAGAAATCTGATGATAGCCATGCTTTTAGATCCTCTCTAGAGATGAGCGAATTTCATATTTTGAAATTAATTCACGCTACATTTGGTGGTAAAAGCAGAATTGCATTATGGATTCTGTTATCATGGACCATAACGCAATTCTATGACGGAATGCATAGAGGCATTATTAATTCCGTCATAATAGAAATCTATGGGCTGAAAAACGGATCCGTACTGTTTCCGTTATGCAGGGGAGTTCCATTTAGTGCTGCTACTACTGGCACTACTATTGCTGCCAGTATTACCCCTACACACCTTACCCTTTCCACATCTACACTGTACTGCTGCTGCCCCCAAATAAAATAGATTATTTTGCCAGACGTGTTTAACTTCTAAGGATTCTAATATGAAAAAGCATAATACATGCAACGGCACATTATGCTTTTAAACACACTGTGTTAGCACTATTCATTTACCCATAACTATATACAGTGGATATAAAAAGTCTACACACCCCTGTTAAAATATCAGCTTTCTGTGCTGTAAAAAAATGAGACAAAGATAAATCATTTCAGAACTTTTTCCACCTTTTAATGTGACCTATAAACCGTACCCCTCAATTGAAAAAACAACTGAAATCTATTAGTTGGAGGGAAGAAAAAATAAAAGACTAAAATAAAGTGTGCACATCCTCTTATAACTGGGGATGTAGCTGTTTTCAGAATTAGGCATTCACATTCAAAATCATGTTAAATAGGAGTCAGCATACACCTGCCATCATTTAAAATGCCTCTGAATAACCCCAAATAAAGTTCAGTTGCTCTACTTGGTCTTTCCTGAAATTTTCTTAGTCACATCCCACAGCACAAGCCATGGTCCACAGAAAGCTTCCAAAGCATCAGAGGGATCTCATTGTTAAAAGATATCAGTCAGGAGAAGGGTACAAAAGAATTTCCAAGGCATTAGATATACCATGGAACACAGTGAAGACCGTCATCATCAAGTGGAGAAAAAATGGGACAACAGCGACATTACCAAGAACTGGACGTCCCTCCAAAATTGATGAAAAGACAAGAAGAAAACTGATCTGGGAGGATACCAAGGGGTCTACAGCAACATTAAAGGAGCTGCAGGAATATCTGGCAAGTACTGGCTGTGTTTTACATGTGACAACAAAACCGTATTGTTCATATGTCTGACCTATGGAGTAGAGTGGCTAGACAAAAGCCTTTTCTTACAAAGAAAAACATCTAAGCCAGGCTAAATTTTTGCAAAAACACATCTGAAGTCTCCAAAAAGCATGTGGGAAAAGGTGTTATGGTCTGATGAAACCAAGGTTGAACTTTTTGGTCATAATTCCAAAAGATATGTTTGGCCTAAAAACACTGCACATCACCAAAAGAACACCATACCCACAGTGAAGCATGGTGGTGGCAGCATCATGCTTTGGGGCTGTTTTTCTTCAGCTGGAACTGGGGACTTAGTTAAGCTAGAGGGAATTATGAACAGTTCCAAATGCCAGTCAATATTGGCACAAAACCTTCAAGCTTCTGCTAGAAAGCCCAGACAATACCAAAATCTGTCTAACAGCTACCCATTTTGAAGCAGAGGGTCTGAGTAGCCACCAAACACACAGCTGAAGTTCTGCTACAGTGGAAAAGCTCTAAGTTAGTCTCCAGAATATCTCTTATGCATTTATAAATGCAAAAATTCATTCAGACCACAGATCAGCCACTAAATTATACAGACGCCTAATCAGCCCCAAAATTTATGCAGACTGCAAATTCATCCCTCAAATTTATACAGACCAGCCCACAAATTTATACAGACCTCAAATTTATACAGATCCCCAGGTCAGACTCCACATTTATACAGATCAGCCCACAGATTTATAGAGACCCCCTATAACCCCAACCTCACTCCTCAGTCCACTAAAAATATATACAGCCAGGTCCATAAATATTGGGATATGGACACAATTCTACCATTTTTGACTCTATAATCCACCACAATGGATTTGAAATGAAACGAACAAGATGTGCTTTAACTGCAGACTGTCAGCTTTAATTTAAGGGTATTTACATCCAAACCAGCTGAACAATGTAGGAAATACAACAGTTTGCATATGTGTCTCCCACTTGTTAAGGGACCAAAAAGTAATGGGACAGAATAATCATAAATCAAACATTCACTTTTTAATACTTGGTTGCAAATCCTTTGCAGTCAATTACAGCCTGAAGTCTGGAACGCATAGACATCACTAGATGCTGGGTTTCATCCCTGGTGATGCTCTGCCAGGCCTCTACTGCAACTGTCATTAGTTTCTGCTTGTCCTTGGGGCATTTTCCCTTCAGTTTTGTCTTCAGCAAGTGAAATGCATGCTCAATTTGATTCAGGTCACATGATTGACTTGGCCATTGCATAACATTCCATTTCGTTCCCTTAAAAAACTCTTTGGTTGCTTTTGCAGTATGCTTTGGGTCATTGTCCATCTGCACTGTGAAGCGCCGTCCAATGAGTTCTAAAGCATTTGGCTGAACATGAGTAGATAACTTCAGAATTCATGCTGCTGATTTTGTCAGCAGTCACATCATCATCAATAAATACAAGAGAACCAGTTCCACTGGTAGCCATACATGCCCACGCCATGACACTACCACCACCATGCTTCACTGATAAGGTGGTATGCTTATGATCATGAGCAGTTCCTTTCCTTCTCCATACTCTTCTCTTCCCATCACTCTGGTACAAGTTGATCTTGGTCTCATCTGTCCATAGGATGTTGTTCCAGAACTGTGAAGGCTTTTTTAGATGTTGTTTGGCAAGCTCTAATCTGACCTTCCTGTTTTTGAGGCTCACCAATAGTTTACATCTTGTGGTGAACCCTTTGTATTTATGCTGGTGAAGTCTTCTCTTGATTGTTGACTTTGACACACATACACCTACCTCCTGGAGAGTGTTCTTGATCTGGCCAACTGTTGTGAAAGGTGTTTTCTTCACCAGGGAAAGAATTCTTCTGTCATCCACCACAGTTGTTTTCCATGGTCTTCCAGGTCTTTTGGTGTTGCTGAGCTCACCAATGCATTCCTTCTTTTTAAGAATGCTCCAAACAGTTGTTTTGGCCACACCTAATGTTTTTTCTATGTCTCTGATGTTTTTTTTTTTTTTTCAGCCTAATGATGGATTGCTTTACTGATAGTGACAGCTCTTTGTATCTCATCTTGAGAGTTGACAGCAACAGATTCCAAATGCAAATAGCACACTTGAAATGAACTCTGGACCTTTTATCTGCTCATTGTAATTGAGATAATGAGGGAACAACACATACCTGGCCACGGAACAGCTGAGAAGCCAATTGTCCCATTACTTTTGGTCCCGTAACAAGTGGGAGGCACATATGCAAACTGTTGTAATTCCTACACCGTTCACCTGATTTGGATGTAAATACCCTTAAATTAAAGCTGACAGTCTAGTTTGTTTCATTTCAAATCCATTGTGGTGGTATATCGAGCCAAAAATCTTCTGGCACCAGTGCTGCACTGTGTCCTGATGTCACACAGCACCAGATTATAGTGTGCTCCTACGTACAATACGTCCTAGAGCTGTGCGCTGCCAGATAGTACTGCAGCACTTACACCACAGTATCTCCCCTCATACATTATCATACACTATCTCTCCTCATACACTGAGCAACCCCATCCGTCACAGTACCCCCCCCTCATACACTGAGCACCCCATCCTCCACAAAATATCTCCTCATACACTGAGCACCCCCATCCCTCACAATCTCCCCTCATACACTGAGCACCCCATTCCTCGCAGCATCTCCCCTCATATGCTGAGCACCTCCATCTCTCGCAGTATCTTCCTTCATACACTGAGCACCCCCATCCTCCACAGTACCTCTCTTCATACACAGCGCACCCCTATCTTTCACAGAATCAGACCTTCATACACTGAGCACCCCCCACAGTATCAGCCCCTTATACAGTACATTGAGCATGCCACTGCCCCCACAGTATTACTCTCTCCCCCAGTATTAGCCCCATATACAGAAAATCCAGCACATTTACATGATTAATCTCCCTGTTAAAGGAAGCTGCTCACAGTTCAGCTGCCATCTTCTTCCTCTCTACTCCCAGGACAAGCCCTTCATCCTTCCCTAAGTGCACTCCACCTAAGCCTTGCCTGCTCTGCTCCCCTCACATATGCTCCACACCGGCCCTTCCTCCTCCCCTCACATCGCTCTACATAGGCTGTGCTTTCCCCGAGCCTCCTGTACTAATGAGCGCTTCCACAATGGACCCGTTCATTAGTAAATTGGGCCCCTCCTTATGGGTAGCAAGGTGGCATCATCCAGGCATTGTTTTAAACCTATGAATTATGGGAAATAATAATAATAGAAATGATGGCTGCATGGAATGGCAGATATAAAAGAAACACTAGCACATGTCATATATTATAATTAATCCTCCATCTATTTCTGCACAATGAAAAATGAGACCTTTTAGTGTTGTCTTTTGATCATTTCAGTAGGCAAACATTCTGTACTAGATCACCAACCCAAGGCTGACGCTATTTCCACTTATCAGCACGGTCTCACTTCCCACACCATGTTCTTTTCTTGTATTATGTCTTCAGCCACAATAGAAGATGTTATATGCCAGTTTTAAGTGTCATGTTCAGCTTTCATCCTATTAGAGAAAGACCAATGCACTAATCGTTGTACGGTGAGAATAGTTGCTTTGGGAGAACATGTTTCTAGTACAGAAAGAAATCATATAATTGCCCATCAAAATAAATGTATTTATTACCCAGATGCCCTATCCAATGAACTCAAATGACTACAGCCAACTATTCATTTCATTTATGGCCATCTCCTTGTTACTCATGACTTCAGAGGCTCTCTAGCACTTCTTGGTGACCTTCTGTTTTTGTGTACAAATCCCCTACGCATTTAATGTTCTCTAGTCTTTTTTTCCTCCCCCTGCAATGTGTTTTAAATTACTTCACATTACAAAATAATTTTCATTCTCAGATACAAAACATAACAATTTTTACTTTATGCAGCCGAAACACTGATGCATTAGTGTTCAAGCTGTTTCTTAGCGTGTGTCTATGATTTGCAATAAATCCAATACTGCCTTTTTTTTCATGCCTCGTACCATATTTCATCTATCTTGTAAGAAAATTTTATTCCATAAGAGATAATAGATATTGCAGTCATTGCACTTTGAGCGTGAGTATACATATTATAATACACAATAATTACTATTCATCAGAGCATTGGCTGTGGAAGATGAGGGGTTTTATTAAATGTACATATCAATGTGGAATTGATAGTTACTGAGAAATGACAACCTACGCAGGGCTAACCATTTGTAGTGGTCACTCCTTTTGACTTTGGTTTAATTTCATAATTAGGTCTCTTTCACACAAACGTAGTGGTTCCGTTCTGTGCATTGGGGACTGCAATTTGTGGTCCCCAATGCACGGGTAACGTCCGTGAGGCGGTTGGAACGGATCCAGACCCATTTAACTTAAATGTGTCCGTGATCCATCCGTTCCGCTAAAAGATAGAACAAGTTCTATTTTTTTTACAGAATGGAAGCACAGATTGGTTCTGTTCCGTGCTTCCATTCCGGACCGCACCTCATCTCTGGATTTGAGGACCCATTCAAATGAATGGGTCCGCATCCGTGATGCTGAATGCACCGGGCCAGTGCCCCATGTATTGCGGAATCGCCATATGCAGGTGTCTCACCGCTGCTCTCTTGCATTGTCGTCTATGATAGCAAAGTCTTGTGTGACTTCTGCCCTGTAACAGTATTTTTTGTGATTGTTGTGTTGGCGATCGTTAGATGCAACGTAGGGAAATTTTTATGTTGCATGATTCCTGTCTCCATACAAAACCAGCCTTATAGTTGGGTCCATTTCCGATTGGTATACTGCTTATGGCTCATGCACATGTATTTTCTTTCCGTGTCTGTTCCATTTATTCGAAGCCCGTATGTGGAACCATTCACGTCAATGGGTCCACAAGAAAACCGGAAATTACTCTGTGTGCATTCTGTTTCCATATGTCCACAAGTTCGTTCTGCAAAAAAAAGAACATGTCCTATTCATATCCATTTTGCAGACAAGGACAGGCATTGTTACAATGGATCCATAAAAAAAAAATGAATGCAACACAGACATCACACGTGTGTCATCTTTTTTTTTTGCGGATCTGTGTTTTGCGAACCGCAAAATACATATGGCCGTGTGCATGAGCCCTTACTATGTATACTAGGAAGACCATATGCAAAAGAAAGTGTAAAATTACATTCAGTGTTGAGTGAATCTAAGTGTGGACTTCGATCCAAATTTTTGGGAATATTCGATTCGCCGCAAAGCAAATCGATTTTCTCTGAATGGCAGCAAAAAATAAAAAAATCTTGCCTTATTCGTTTAAGCATAAAGAGCTGGCCGCCATCATCTTGATTGAATATCCCATGCGAAATCCCGTGCACGGTGATGTATGACATCACCACATTGGCTGACGTGATGACATCATCACAGGCCGCGCAAGATTTCTCGCTAGATCCTCAATCAAGATGGCGGGTGGCTTTTCATGATCAAATGGATGCAGTAAGTATGATTTTATACATTTTTTAAAATTTGACACTGTATTATTGCTGTAAAATGCCCCAATCCGCTATGAACGCAAATCTGAGGGGTACAATGACGGGGAGCGGCTCAATCCCCACTCATTGTCATTGCACCCACTACTTACAAAGAAATGCTCTTCTGGGCAAAGTAAATTAATCACAAAGCAGCCAAATCAAACTTTCCAATATTCAATTTCAATTCTAGGACAATAAAATCAGTGTCAATGGATGCCATCCATGTTCTGTCAATTATTTTGATGGAACAAAAAAAAATTGAATGGGTGTGTTTGGTGTGCAAAAAAACTGTTAGACCAGCATCTCCAAACAATATGAAAAAAAGGGGCTGCAATGTAAAAGCAAACAAGGACTACAAGTAGCAGCAGACTGACATAAGCATGAACACACATTTCAGGTCAATGTAGAATCCAGCTATATCGCACCATGAACTCCCAACCATCTGCCCAGGGATTTTAATCAGAGTGCGAAATGGCTGGATTCTACATTGCCATGAAATTGTGTCAGCCGTGTGCATTCCGTATTTCCATTCTGCAAACAAATTGATCATGTCCTATTATTGTCCGCATTACGGACAAGGATAGTACTGTTTTATTAGAGGCCAGCTGTTCCGTTCTGCAAAATATGGAATGCACACGGATGTCATCCGTATCTTTTGCGGATCCGTTTTTTTGCGGACCGCAAACTACATACGGTCGTGTGCATGAGCCCTAGGTGTGGGTCCTGTAAGTTAGAAGCCTCCTTGTCGCTAGTACAGTAGATAAGCCAGACACAATTGTGATTAAAAATGTGTGCAAAGACCTCCTAATTTACATAGGGCAAATATAGCAGTGGTGAGTTTACATGTATTCATGTTTCTTGTGCTTCCATGTCTTTGCACATGGCAGTGTGCTGCTACTTTTAGTCCATGTTTGGTCTGCACCATGGACCAAAGTTGTGCATGCTTCTGTTGTTTTTCCACTGACCCCGCTGTCAGTGCAAAAAGCAAGGATGCATGAATAAATACATTAAAATCAACAGACCTGTCTGTGATTGACAGATGTGTGAATGAGCCCTTAGGCCTCGTTCACATTTCCGTGTCAGTGTCACGCCGGTGAAAAAAGCGTACATGTTTCATCCATGAAGCCGTCCGTGAAGGATCTGTGGTCGGTCCGTGTGTCTGTTTTTACCATCCGTGTGTCATCCGCAATTCACTGACGTTGCTCAGCTGAAAATTCCAAAGAATCTCCTATTAGTCTTCAGTGAAAAACGGATGCAACACGGACACAACACGGATGTGTGTTAGTGATTTTCACTGACCCATAGACTTCAATGGGTGTGCTTGGTCTGTATCACAGATCAAAGTAGCGCATGTGCCTGTGATTCTTTTACTGACCAATTGCCAGTAAAATAATACTGAAATGTGAACAGACACATTTAAATCAATGGACTTGTGTACAGAAAATGCAGACAGCACAAATGTGAACGAGGCCATAGGCTCAGTTCAAAAGGGTATTATTCTATTCCATAAACTAGAAACCTGATGCATCACAATTAACATCAATGGGACCTATTAGAATCAATTATTCTTCAATTTTTATTTGTTAAAATCTGCCACATGCACAACAGAAATGCAAGCTTTCAAGCATAACTGAGGAAAGAATATCTATATAAATCTTATGGTTATGGGTTTACTTTTATTGCCACATAAAAATGTACTATGGAATTTTAGGTGAAAAAAATGGCTTGATTAATATGGTACATTGATTAGGAGTAATGATGAGGCCATATTGTCCTGCTCTGTGTCAACACGCATTGGCCTGGAAGAGCATCATTACTAAATGATATATACGTGAGACACGAACATCGCTCATACTGTAGCAAATTGTTACAATCATTCTATAATTGTACACAGCCTCCTAGTAAGGGCCCATGCACACAGGCCATAGCCGTTTATGTGGTCCGCAATGTATGGATACCGGCCGAGTGTGTTCCGCATTTTGCAGAACGGAACCTCCTGTCCTCTGTAGAACCGTTCTATTCTTGTCTGCAAAACGGACAAGAATAGGACATGTTCTATATATCATTGTAGGGCTGTGGAACGGACATATGGATGAGTACATTTGCCTCTGACCAGCAAAAAATGTGGATCAGATGCGGACCAAAAAAGTGTTCATATGCATGAGCCCTGAGGGGGCAAAATTCTAACAACCGTATATGTATTTTGTGGTCAGCAAAATAAAAGAGTCTCAAAAAATCTAAAAATACCGAAGACATCCGTGGGGCATCTTTTTTTTTTTGTAGATCCATTGTAACAATGCCTATCCTTGTCCGCAAAACAGACAAGGATAGGACATGTTTTTTTTTTTTTTGCAGTGCCACAGAACGGACATATGGATGTGGACATTTTGTGGACTGAAAAATACATACTGTATGGTCATGTGAATGCATCCTAAGGGCTCATGCACACAAACATTTATTTTTGTCTGCATCCGATCTACGTTTTATATTTAATATACAGGAACTGCCTGTGTGTGCGCCGTATCAGGGATGCGGACCCATTCACTTGAATGGGTATGCAATCCACAAGATACAGAGCAGTGCGGAAGCCCACTGAAGCACTACAGAGCATATTTTTTTGTGGTGCAGACTGAATCTTGCGGATCGTGGACTCATTGAAGTATGGACATAGGCTGCACACGTTCGTGTGCATGAGCTCTAACAGTGAACATTATCCACCTCTTCATTATCTAACTTGAAGCAAAAAGCTCAGATTTCAATGTCATCATATTGTTTGCATTAATCCTACTAGGATTTATACAATTCAGTATGATACAATATGTTGAAGGTCAATGTCTGTGCCTCATGCAATAAATACTATACACCTGAGTTAATTACTGTTCACAGCCAATTTTGTATAAAAATTAGCCAGTACTGCTAAAAGTGTGTTCAAACTTTTTTTTAAGTAATTTCAGTTACTTTTCAGAATTAGTTGTCATGTGTATATGCACATGAGGATTAACACTAGATACTGTAACGTGTTTTTGATCCCAGGTTTATTGCATAGTAGCTATGAGTATGCTGTGAGTACATTCTAATATACTGTGAGTATATTTTTTTGCATTTGTGCTCAGGCACGCGACCACTGGATGTTTTGTGGTCCGCGAAACACAGATACCATCTGTGTGCATTCCACATTTTGTGGAACAGAATGGCTGGCCCCTAATATAACAGTTCAATCCTTGTCCGTAACGGGGACAATAATAGGACATGTTTTTTTTTGCAGAACGGCAATGCGGAAATACAGACAAGGAATGCACACTGGGCCATTTCTGGGGTTTTACTGTGGTTCTGCATATGGGGCACAAAAAAAAATATGGAACAGGCACGTAAAAAAAAAAAAAAAATTGCATACATGAGTCCTTTAGCATATATTGGTTTGCTCAGTAGTTTAGTCTCCAGTGTGGTGGTGAGTAATTAGGGGTGTGGTTGTCTAATCAGAAGAGGTTAAATAGCCAGTGTTCAGGCCAGCTCAGTCCTTTGAATCCAGAGGAAAATAAATCAGCAGTTTAGTTTGAAGATGTCTGAGAGCAACACCTATATAAGCAGACAATAAACGCAAGTTTTGGAGCATTGGCATGTCTGATAACAAGTGTGTGTTTGTATTAAGTGTGTGACTTAAGATTAAGTGACTTTAGATTCAAGGACTTTAGAGGAGGACCACAATAAGTCAGTTGTATTTCATTGCTTTGTATTATTGTATTTTTTCCTTTTTCTCTTGTGAATCTCCATTAAGAAGTGTCTGTTCCACTATTGACAATGCAGTCCAGTACATCTTGTCAAATGTTTGCAGTCTGGGAACAGCCATTTGAGGGTAATCTTTGCTCAAAATGTGAGAAAATTGCAATCTCACATCCTGTATCTAAACAAGCGGATTTAGATACTGAGATGTGTTGACAATTTGGAAAAGAGTTTGTTGAGCACTGTATGGGGTAGATGCAGAAGAGGGTGGTAGTATGGAGGATTAGGAAAGTGAGGTAGTAGGCTGGGTAACAGCTAGAAAGTAGGATAGAGGGAAGCATGCCAGGGAGGCTAGTCCTGATCTGACATACCCCAACAACTTTGCAAGGTTGACAGATGAGGGGGGATCAGTTCAGGGAAAGCACTGCTGCAGCAAGACACTGTCATTTAGGAGACATTTCTGATATACTACCTCTACCATGAGGCACACCGGAAAGGGAGTGGGAGATTAACAAGTGGCCCAAGAACTGGTGTATGAAAGAGGGGTTTGGGTACCTGGAGAACTGGGCTGTCTTCTTTGTCGGCTGCAGGCACTATCATATGAATGGGCTGCACCTCAATGGGGAAGGTGCAGCTGTTTTGGGGGACAAGATTGCTAGAAGGTTTTAGGAGAGTTTAAAATAGGGATGAGGGAAGGGTAATTACATTATAGGAGGGGGGGGGTAGTGCAGATAGAGACTGGGGCTAGGTTATGGAACTGGGGGAGGCATGGAAGGAGGAACTAAAACAGTTTACAAGGTAGGGTGTAGGGTAAAAAAATATACAAAAACCTCTTAATTGTATGTATACTAGAGGTGAGACGAAATCCAATTTTTTTTTCAAATACGAAAAGGTTCTCGAATATATTGAATCTCGAATCCTACGAATCCTGTACATAAGAATTGTGTGAACGGTGTAAGAAACAAAGTCAGACCGCGTCAGTTTGTCTGAACCTCCGCCTCCACCCCCCAGTCACGGTTGCACCCTCTATGACCGTGATCATTACGCCCCTGCTCCTATCACTACAGAAATACAGCGCCCCATACCTCTTACATCCAGTGGCGTCTCCTTTGATGTACATGGTCTCTTTCCTCATCTTCTCCTTTCAGACCTTCAAACCAGATCACCATTTTTCAACTATTTTTCGTCTCTGCAGTTTGACAAAAAAGATTTTAGTTTACTACTTTTCCATCGTCCTCCCATCTTTTGGACAAATCATCCTACCACCCCCAATACTGTGCCGCTGTGCATCCCAATACTATACTGCAGAAACAGATATACCCCTGATAATACTAGTACCACACAGAGCCCCCCATATAAAATACCCCTTCTTTGTGGCCTCACTAGATGCCCCATAGTGCCACCCAATAATGTGCCAGAAAAGTGTCCCCATAGATGCCCCCCTAATCATGTGCCAGTATCAAGTGCCTATCTCCCCCCCACATGTGCCAGTACCAAGGGCGGAGTGCCTCTCTCCTCCCACCCATGTGCCGGTATCATAGTGCCATCTCCCCCATGTGCCAGTATCATAGTGCCATCTCCCCCCATAATGTGCCAGTATCATAGTGCCATCTTCCCCCATAATGTGCCAGTATCATAGTGCCATCTCTCCCCCAATGTGCCAGTATCATAGTGCCATTTACCCCCAGTGTGCCAATATCATAGTGCCATCTCCCCCCATAATGTGCCAGTATCATAGTGCCATCCCCCAATGTGCCAGTATTATAGTGCTATCTCCCCCCATAATGTGCCAATATCATAGTGTCATCTCCCCCATAATGTGCCAGTATCATAGTGCCATCTCCCCCCAATGTGCCAGTATCATAGTGCCATCTCCCCCCATAATGTGCCAGTATCACAGTGCCATCTCTCCCCCAATGTGCCAGTATAATAGTGCTATTTCCCCCCAATGTGCCAATATCATAGTGCCATCTCCCCCATAATGTGCCAGTATCATAGTGCCATCTCCCCCATAATGTGCCAGTATCATAGTGCCATCTCCCCCATAATGTGCCAGTATCATAGTGCCATCTCTCCCCCAATGTGCCAGTATCATAGTGCTATTTCCCCCCCAATGTGCCAACATCATAGTGCCATCTCCCCCATAATGTGCCAGTATCATAGTGCCATCTCTCCCATAATGTGCCAGTATCATAGTGCCATCTCCCCCCATAATGGCCAGTATCATAGTGCCATCTCCCCCCATAATAGGCCAGTAACAGATTTAAAAAAAAAAAAAAAAAAAAACACTTTTGCTTACCTCCGCTGCGATGCTGGCCTCTTCTGGCCTGTGTCCCCCGCTGTACGGCTCAAGCGGCGCGATCACATCATTGCGCCACCTGCACCGGCCTTTGATAGGCTGCCAGCACAAGGCCCGCAACCTATCAGAGGAACAGAGAAAGGAGACACCTCTCCCTCCCCTGACGCAGCAGCGTAGCGCTCATCTCCTGCTGTGCCCTGCCGCCGCCGCCACCAGTCTGGGCCCCACCGGGATTCGGCGGATTCGTATCCGGTAAATTACATCGGGATTCGAGTCCACGAATCCCACAAATCCAGCAAGATTCGAGGGATTTGTGGATTCGACAAATCCGCCGTCTCATCTCTAATGTATACCAATGCCAGAAGCCTGACAAATAAAACTGGTGAACTGGAATTAGTAATGCCTGAGGAGGACTACGACATATTGGGAATAACTGAGCCATTGCTGGATGATAGCTATCACTGGGAGGTTAACGTACAGGATTACAGTCTGTTTAGAAAAGAGCATTAAAAAACTGAGAGGGTTTTGCCTTTCTGTAAAGTCCTGTCTAAAGCTCACACTCCGGGAAGATATAAGTGATGGAAATGAACATGTGCAGACACTGTGGGTAGAAATAAATGTAGGCAAAAACAATAATAAAATACTGATAGGAGTTTTTTATAAGCCACTTAACCACCTAACTGTTTTGCCAAAGTCCAGCTTGGGCAGTGGGGAAAATATCTAACTGGAGGGGGGAGGGCTGCTTTAAATGCTGCTATCTCCTGAATGGTAGCACTAGCAGCTTTAAACATGCAACTGGTCCTTTTTTAAAGCTGGTATTCCAGCTTTTAGACAATACCAGAATGACAGAAATATGTTTAGTACAGGGGAAGATATCACTGATAGAAATCGGGATGCTGTTAATGCAGCTGAAAGTGAAAGTAAAAGCACGTTTTACCCCCAATTATTCCCAACTCGATTTCTAACAGTGATGTCTCCTCTGTTGTTTGGACTTTAGCTGTTGCATGTTGCATGTTTCTAGCTGCTACCATTCAGGAGATAGCAGCATCTAAAGCAGCCCTCCCCCCTACAGTTAGCTACTTTTCCCACTGCCCAAGCTGTACTTGGGAAAAACAGGTGGTTAATGTAACACCCAAGTTCAGGACACAGAAAATCTATCACTAAGGAAAATATATGAGGCGGCAAATCATAAGGAGGTTATTATGGGAGACTTCAACTTCCTGGATATAGACTGGGAAACCAAAACCTGTAGATCTTGTAAAGGACAATTACCTTGCCCAACTTGTTCAGGAGCCAACTAGGGGGATGGCCATACTGGACTTAGTATTAACCAATAGACCTGACAAAACAACTGACGTACAGGAGGGGGGACACTTGGGAAATAGTGACCATAAAATAATTCCAGGTGTCATTCACAACAGTGTTTCTTCATGAAGGCATAAAGATACCAAACTTCAAAAAAGCTAAATTTGACCAGATAGGAGAGGCCATTAGGCTCACTAACTGGGACAATGTCCTCAGGAATAAGAATGCAGCCACAAAATTGTATATTTTTAAAGGGATCCTAAAATATAATTGTGAGAAGTACATACCATATGGGAATAGAAAGGTGAGGAATAATAAAGAAAAAATAAAAATAAATGTAAAGGGAGCAATGAATGACAAAAAGAAAGCATTTAAGTCTTTAAAAAAGGAGGGTAGTGAGGAAGCATTGTAAAACTATAAGGAAAAAATAGAATATGTAAAAGACAGATGAAAACTGCCAAGCTGGAGACAGATTCATTGCTAAAGAGAATAAACTCAACCTTAAAATTAGCTTCAATTATATAAATGGTAAAAAGAGTGTTGGCCCACTGCATAGTGATCAGGCAGGAGTTGTAGAGAGCAATGAAGAGAAAGCAATGATATTAAATATTTTTCTGCATTGTATTCACTGAGGAAAAGGAACCGTCAAATGAAATGCAGAGTGTCAAATTAAACTCCCCATTAAAAGTGTCCTTTCTGACCCAGGAAGAAGTGTAGCAGCATCTTAAAAATATTTAAATAGACAAATCACTAGTTCCAGTTGGCATACAAACCATATCCTAAGAGAATGAAGTACTGGAATAGGCAGACCTTTATTTCTGATATTTAAGGACTCTATATTGACAGGGAGTATTCCACGGGATTGGTGCTTGGCAAATGTGGTGCCAATATTCAAAAAGGGATCAAAAACAGAGCCTGGAAACTATATGTTGGTAAATTTAGCCTCTGTTGTTGGTAATGAGATAGGTTTATGAGATACTATTCTGTAATATCTCAATGAAAATAAGCAAATAATGCCATATCAGAATGTCTTCATGAGGGATCATGTCAAACTAATTTAATTAGTTTATATGAGTAAGTAAGTTTGTAATAACCCAGAGTGGTATTACTATTCTTTCACCATGCTACTGTCGTTTATGTCATCTGTGTATTTATTTCCAGGTCCTTCACAAGTTTTCATTGATACCACTGTTATGAAACTGTTGTGTTCATGTAATATGCCTGGTTCACCAGCAGGTGGCAGTGTATATGGCAGAGAGAGAGAGAAAGATCGCTAGATAGGATGGAACTCACCATTCCTTTCTCCCCCCTTTGGGCAGAAGTTGGCCAGTCCTGCTTCCACCAGAAGGGAGGGGTTGCAGTTCTAATTAATTCCAGTTTAGACTCCATATTGGAGCTGAGAAGACCTGAAAGAAGTAGCAGTCAGAGGACATTATTCTTTGGCTGGAGCAGGAGCAACCAAAGGGAAGTAGCTTTCAGAGCACCAGGACTTTATGCTAATTTACTTTACTTAGTGTCAGGAGAGGGATAACAGTCAAAGGCACCCCAATCCAAGAATACCAAAGCTGACTAAAAGTGCAGTAAACAGACCCAAGCAGAGTTTAGCATACCAAATAGAAATAAAGCAGTTATTAAGCAAGCCTGTCAGCAGAAGGCAAGAAAGCACAGTTACCAAGTTTGCCTGCCAGTATATGCCAAAGCCTGCTGGGACCAAGAGAAACCCTGAATATTGTTTGGATGCAAGTTTACCCACGTAAAGCTGCTGCTGAACTTTTAAAGAGTCTGGACTCAACTTATTCTCCACCATTACTCATCCCCTTTATTACTATGGAGCCTAACCCTGGGGAGCGACGGTATCCAAATAGGCGCACCATGAAACACATAGAGACTATTAAGGTCAACACCATTCGGCATTCCTATAGACTTGGGATGCGATTGGCCCTGGGAGGGGGGCACTTTTCAAGTTCTAGACTTGACAGGGGGTAGCCAATGGATGTCATATATCTTGACATCTCCAAAGCATTTGATACTGTACCATATAAATGGTTAGTATATAAAATGAATGCTTGGACTGGTGGAAAATGTCTGTATGTGGGTAAGTAACTGACTCAATGATAGAAAACAGAGGGTGCTTATTAATGGTACACACTCAGATTGGGTCACTGTCACCAGTGGAGTCAGTACTGGGCCCTAATCTATTTAATATTTTTGTTAATGATCTTGCAGAAAGCTTGCACAGTAAAATATCATTTTTGCAGATGACTAAACTGTGCAAAGTAATTAACACAAAAGAGAACAGTATACTGCTACAGATGGATCTGGATAGATTTGAGGATTGGGCAGAGTAGTTGTAGATGAGGTTTGACACTGACAAATGTAAGGTTATGCACATGTGAAGGAATAGTGCAAGTCATCTGTACATACTAAATGATAAAACACTGGATAATACTGAAATGGAAAATGAATTTTAGTGGATAGCAAACTTAACCTAGAAACCAATGCCAGACAGTTGCTGCCAAGGCCAATGGGGTGCATTGAAACTGGCAGAGACACATGAGATGGGAACATAGTCCTGCCACTTTACAAATCACTTTTCAGACTACACAAGAATATTGTGTATAATTCTCAGCTCGTATGAAGAATACAGACATAGCAGAACTGGAGTTAGTTCAGAGGAGGGCAAATAAAGTAATAATTGGAATGAGTGAACTACAGTACCCTGAAAGATTATAAAAATTAGGGGCATTTAGTTTAAAAAAAGACAACTGAGGGGAGATCTCATAACTATGTTGTAACGGATCTCCTGGCACCCCGACTGGGTACCTCCGTTGATGGATGCTCCTCGTGCTTTCCGAGGGCTTCAAGCACTGCGCTCGACACAGTAACCACCACATGAACCAGGAACAGGAACAGCTCTTACAAGAGTATACAGTGTATAGCAATCCCCACACACATGAGACAAAGCTCTATGTTGAAGGCAAAACAGGAAATCTTTATTGACCACACAAGCATTGACTTTTATACATATTTTCTAACAAGGGTACCACCCCTGTGGACCTGGTTGGAAACTGAGGACATAACATAGCAGCCAATCATTTACAGTTTTACAGTTTAAACACAAAAACTATACATTCAACAAACACAATGGTATTGCCTGTGACATATTTAACAAACACAATGGACTCTGCCTGTGATATATTTAACAAAAACAATGGACTTAATTACTCACAGGCATAAAATACACATTTTCCCAACCACAGAAAACACCCCAAAACACCACATATCCCCATAAAGGTTACATCCCCTGATAGCCTCAATCTGGGTGAAGAACCTATCCAAAAATCACCCAGATTGGTTAAGGGGTTCAGGAATTTCCTGAAAGTCCTATTCTTTCCCCACATGGTCACATACCCCAAATAGTTCCAGTAAAAAGTCCACAGGGCAGAAACAGAGCCTTTGAAATCCAATATGCCCAAATAGTGTCCCAGGGGCCATAGTCACAGGGCAAGAGGCTGGCAAGCAGGCCTCTCCAACTCCCAGTGACGAAGGTGCTTTTGTCACATATGTATAAATACATCAGGAGTCAGTACAGAGATCTCTACTTTGATCTATTTATACCTAGGACTGTGACTGTGATGAGGGGATATACTCTACATCTAGAGGAAAAAAGGTTTGTACACATAGAAATGGTTTCTTACGGTACGAGCGATGAGGCTATAGAACTCTATGCTGTAGGAGGTGTTGATGGGTGAATTCACTTAAAGAGTTCCATACGTAGGTGCCTGAATGCAAAATCGAATCCACAAAAAATACAGAGGACAATAGGACATATTCTATATTTTAACAGAACGGAAAAACGGAAAAACGGAAAAGAAAGGTATACGGAGTACTTTCCGTTTTTTTTGCGGATCAATTGAAATCAATGGTTTCCGTATAAGCTCCGCATATGGAATGCAAAAAATGGAACAAAAAAATGTGCAAGGGGCCTAAATGAGGAAAGAGTAGCTTGTACCGCACACGTGTTTTTTTTTTTTTGTCTTCCTCTGGATCAACTTGCAGGATAATAGGCTGAACTGGATGGACGGATGGCTTTTTTCAGCCTAACAAACTATGTTACTATGATACTAGTGCAAGGGATCATTCTCTCTCAGGGGGTCACAATCACATACTTCTTCGCAGACAACAGGATTTATTGCCCAAACTGGTGTTTTATTTTGGCACCTCAGCACCCACACAAACATAAACATCAAATAAACACCTGCCTGTCTAGACACTTCCTAATTTTTCCCTGACTCACAACTAAGCACTGCTTGTACACAGGGTCTCAGACTCCAAACCTTAGCAGGTCCAGTTTGCAGTGTTCGCCAGCGAACACATGCGGGCTGCCATCTTGATTCACAAGTCCGGCGATGCACAGGTAAGCCCTTACCTGTGTCGGGAGCCGGTCTGAAACAAATGCGGTCACCGGGAGTAGGCAGTTCCGAGAACAGCCCGATGAAGGCCCCCGGCAGCTGTTCTCGAAGCTGCCTGCTCCCGATGACCGCATTTGATTTCAGACCGGCTTGCTGCACAGGTAAGGGATTACCTGAGCTTCACCGGACTTGTTAGTCAAGATGGCAGCCCGCATGTGTTCGCTGGTGAACACTGAGAACTGGCCATCACTGTTCATCAGACACAAGTCCAGACAGGGAAGAGATCAGGCCTCGCATAGCCTCGTGGCCCCTCAGTCCTCCTTGCTAAGACCACCCAGAGCATCTATAGGCCTCTGTTTCTAGGTTTTTTCTCCCCAGACTGACACACAGAGGGTTGGTTTTATCCTTCCTTGATTACAGCAGGACTCACCTGTGATGACCTCAGGTAAAAGCCCAGAACAAAATGTAAACAAAGCTGTCTCAGCAAACTACACTTTGCAGAAAACCCTGCAACTTTCTGGATTTTATTTATCTCACCCAGCTGAGTTATCTGGGTGGGATATACATATCTTCCAGTGCTCACACCATACACATCCCACACTAGCTACTATATGAAGTCTCCATATATGAAGCATGTACAGAGAACCGGATATCCACCTCCTCTGTCTCTTGGTAGCAGACAATCCAATGCAAAAGCAGTATGAGGACATTATAAAGCAATACTGAACTTCTTACTCCCTTGTTCATTCATCCTTCTCCTCCCCTCTCCATAGACATTTGTGGACAATATGTTTCCTGATCACTTAGTGAGCTGATAGTTTGTTTTGATTTTTATTAAAGAAAATCTGTCACCAGTTTTATGCTGCTAGATTCTAACAGTTACAGGACATGTCAATGAGTCTTGATATTCATTAACTTCAGACAGTATTTTCCAACAAATTTCTCTTTAATAACCATGTGCTAGTAAAGTGGGGAGGCACAAAAGTGAAGAATGAAGCATTATTATTAAAGGTGAGCAAATTGTTCAAAATTTTGAGTCACCAGTTTGACAAATTTTTCAAGAAAAGTTTGGTTCAATCCAAATATATTTGTGGCGAAATTACATAAAAAAAACTATTTCCTGGTTGCTTAGAGCCTTTATAGAGTCTGCTTTAGGAGTAAAATAATACTGTGAGGCACACTTCACTTATTTGGGCAGTCATGGGGCCATAACTGACTAAATAAATTAAGTATGAACTCAGCCTTATAGGTCGATGCTAGTGACAAGAAGAAGTGCACTCCTTTTACATCAGCAGTTGGCAGCATCAGGAGGAGGGCACAGAGTGGCACAATGACCGAGTCTCGAGGTGCCAGCAGCAGGAGGAGACCACAGAGTGTACCTATGACATAGTGGTGAGGTGGAAACAGCATGAGGAGACCACAGAGTGGCCCAATGACAGAGTCTGGAGGTGGCAACTGCATCAGGAGGCCACAGACTGGCACGACAACAAAATATTATGGAGGTGGCAGCAGCATGAGGAGGCCACAGAGTAGCACGTCAAGGAGAGATTGTGGAACTGGCAGAAGCATGAGGAGGCCACAGAGTGGCACAACAACATAGTGTGGAGGTCTCAGTAGCATAAGGAGGCCAGAGTAGCATGATGATGAGAGATTGTGGAGGTGGCAGCAACATGAGGATGCCACCAAGTGGCCCAATGACAGAGTCTAGAGTTGGCAGCAGTATGAGGAGGCCACCGAGTGGCAAAAGGATCAAGTCTGGAGTTGGCAACATCAGGAGGAGGCCACAGAGTGGCACAATGATCAAGTCTGGAGCAGCAGCAGCATCAGGAGTATACCACAGAGTGGCAAGGTGACATAGTATGGAATTGGCAGCATCAGGATACCACACAGTGGCAAGGTGACATAGTGTGGAGATGGAAGCAGCAGCATCTGGAGACTACAGAGTGGCAAGGTGACATAGTATGTAGAGTTGAGCAGACACCTGGATGTTCGGGTTCGAGAAGTTCGGCCGAACTTCCCGGAAATGTTCGGGTTCGGGATCCGAACGCGATCCGAACTTCGTCCCGAACCCCATTGAAGTCAATGAGGACCCGAACTTTTTGGCACTAAAAAGGCTGTAAAACAGCCCAGGAAAGAGCTTGAAGGCTGCAAAAGGCAGCAACATGTAGGTAAATACCCTGCAAACAAATGTGGATAGGGAAATGAATAACAATAAAATAAATAAAAATTAACCAATATCAATTGGAGAGAGGTCCCATAGCAGAGAATCAGGCTTCACGTCAGCCACCACTGCAACAGTCCATTGGCATATATTTAGGCCCAGGCAACCAGGCAGAGGAGAGAGGTCCCGTAACAGAGAATCTGGCTTCATGTCAGCAGAGAATCAGTCTGCATGTCATAGCAGAGAATCAGGCTTCACGTCAGCCACCACTGTAACAGTCCATTGTCATATATTTAGGCCCAGCACCCAGGCAGAGGAGAGAGGTCCCGTAACAGAGAATCTGGCTTCATGTCAGCATAGAATCAGTCTGCATGTCATAGCAGAGAATCAGGCTTCACGTCAGCCACCACTGTAACAGTCCATTGTCATATATTTAGGCCCAGCACCCAGGCAGAGGAGAGAGGTCCCGTAACAGAGAATCTGGCTTCATGTCAGCAGAGAATCAGTCTGCATGTCATAGCAGAGAATCAGGCTTCACGTCAGCCACCACTGCAACAGTCCATTGTCATATATTTAGGCCCAGCACCCAGGCAGAGGAGAGAGGTCCCGTAACAGAGAATCTGGCTTCATGTCAGCATAGAATCAGTCTGCATGTCATAGCAGAGAATCAGGCTTCACGTCACCCAACATTGGAACAGTCCATTGGCATATATTTAGACCCAGGCAGAGGAGAGAGGTCCCGTAACAGAGAATCTGTCTTCATGTCAGCAGAGAATCAGTCTGCATGTCATAGCAGAGAATCAGGCTTCACGTCACCCAACATTGGAACAGTCCATTGGCATATATTTAGGCCCAGGCACCCAGGTAGAGGAGAGAGGTCCCGTAACAGAGAATCTGGCTTCATGTCAGCAGAGAATCAGTCTGCATGTCATAGCAGAGATTCAGGCTTCACGTCAGCCACCACTGTAACAGTCCATTGTCATATATTTAGGCCCAGCACCCAGGCAGACGAGAGAGGTCCCGTAACAGAGAATCTGGCTTCACGTCGGCAGAGAATCAGTCTGCATGTCATAGCAGAGAATCAGGCTTCACGTCACCCAACATTGGAACAGTCCATTGGCATATATTTAGGCCCCGGCACCCAGACAGAGGAGAGGTTCATTCAACTTTGGGTAGCCTCGCAATATAATGGTAAAATGAAAATAAAAATAGGATTGAATGAGGAAGTGCCCTGGAGTACAATAATATATGGTTAAGGGGAGGTAGTTAATGTCTAATCTGCACAAGGGATGGACAGGTCCTGTGGGATCCATGCCTGGTTCATTTTTATGAACGTCAGCTTGTCCACATTGGCTGTAGACAGACGGCTGCGTTTGTCTGTAATGACGCCCCCTGCCGTGCTGAATACACGTTCAGACAAAACGCTGGCCGCCGGGCAGGCCAGCACCTCCAAGGCATAAAAGGCTAGCTCTGGCCACGTGGACAATTTAGAGACCCAGAAGTTGAATGGGGCCGAACCATCAGTCAGTACGTGGAGGGGTGTGCACACGTACTGTTCCACCATGTTAGTGAAATGTTGCCTCCTGCTAACACGTTGCGTATCAGGTGGTGGTGCAGTTAGCTGTGGCGTGTTGACAAAACTTTTCCACATCTCTGCCATGCTAACCCTGCCCTCAGAGGAGCTGGCCGTGACACAGCTGCCTTGGCGACCTCTTGCTCCTCCTCTGCCTTGGCCTTGGGCTTCCACTTGTTCCCCTGTGACATTTGGGAATGCTCTCAGTAGCGCGTCTACCAACGTGCGCTTGTACTCGCAAATCTTCCTATCACGCTCCAGTGCAGGAAGTAAGGTGGGCACATTGTCTTTGTACCGTGGATCCAGCAGGGTGGCAACCCAGTAGTCCTCACACGTTAAAATGTGGGCAACTCTGCTGTCGTTGCGCAGGCACTGCAGCATGTAGTCGCTCGTGTGTGCCAGGCTGCCCAGGGGTAAGGACAAGCTGTCCTCTGTGGGAGGCGTATTGTCATTGTCCTGCCTTTCCCCCCAGCCACGCACCAGTGATGGGTCCGAGCTGCGTTGGGTGCCACCCCGCTGTGACCATGCTTCATCCTCATCCTCCTCCACCTCATCCTCGTCCTCCTCGTCCTCCAGTAGTGGGCCCTGGCTGGCCACATTTGTACTTGGCCTCTGCTGTTGCAAAAAACCTCCCTCTGAGTCACTTCGAAGAGACTGGCCTGAAAGTGCTAAAAATGACCCCTCTTCCTCCTCCTCCTCGTCCTGGGCCACCTCCTCTTCCATCATCGCCCTAAGTGTTTTCTCAAGGAGACATAGAAGTGGTATTGTAACGCTGATAACGGCGTCATCGCCACTGGCCATGTTGGTGGAGAACTCGAAACAGCGCAACAGGGCACACAGGTCTCGCATGGAGGCCCAGTCATTGGTGGTGAAGTGGTGCTGCTCCGTAGTGCGACTGACCCGTGCGTGCTGCAGCTGAATCTCCAGTATGGCCTGCTGCTGCTAGCACAGTCTGTCCAGCATGTGCAAGGTGGAGTTCCACCTGGTGGGCACGTCGCATATGAGGCGGTGAGCGGGAAGGCCGAAGTTACGCTGTAGCGCAGACAGGTGAGCAGCGGCAGGATGTGAACGCCGGAAGCGCGAACAGACGGCCCGCACTTTATGCAGCAGCTCTGACATGTCGGGGTAGTTGTGAATGAACTTCTGCACCACCAAATTCAGCACATGCGCCAAGCAAGGGATGTGTGTCAAACCGGCTAGTCCCAGAGCTGCAACGAGATTTCGCCCATTATCGCACACCACCAGGCCGGGCTTGAGGCTTACCGGCAGCAACCACTCGTCGGTCTGTTGTTCTATACCCTGCCACAACTCCTGTGCGGTGTGGGGCCTGCCCCCCAAACATATGAGTTTCTGAATGGCCTGCTGACGTTTACCCCGGGCTGTGCTGAAGTTGGTGGTGAAGGTGTGTGGCTGACTGGATGAGCAGGTGGAAGAAGAGGAGGAGGAAGCTGAGTAGGAGGAGGTGGAAACAGGAGGCAAAGAATCTTGCCCTGCGTTCCTTGGCGGCAGAAGGACGTGCGCCAAACAGCTCTCCGCCTGGGGCCCAGCTGCCACTACATTTACCCAGTGTGCAGTTAGGGAGATATAGCGTCCCTGGCCGTGCTTACTGGTCCACATATCTGTGGTTAGGTGGACCTTGCCACAGATGGCGTTGCGCAGTGCACACTTGATTTTATCGGATACTTGGTTGTGCAGGGAAGGCACGGCTCTCTTGGAGAAGTAGTGCCGGCTAGGAACAACATACTGTGGGACAGCAAGTGACATGAGCTGTTTGAAGCTGTCTGTGTCCACCAGCCTAAATGACAGCATTTCATAGGCCAGTAGTTTAGAAATGCTGGCATTCAGGGCCAGGGATCGAGGGTGGCTAGGTGGGAATTTACGCTTTCTCTCAAATGTTTGTGAGATGGAGAGCTGAACGCTGCCGTGTGACATGGTTGAGATGTTTGGTGACGGAGGTGGTGGTGTTGGTGGTACATCCCCTATTTGCTGGGCGGCAGGTGCCAACGTTCCTCCAGAGGCGGAGGAAGAGGCCGAGGCAGCAGCAGCAGAAGAGGTAGCAGGGGGAGCCTGAGTGACTTCCTTGTTTTTAAGGTGTTTACTCCACTGCAGTTCCTGCTTTGCATGCAGGTGCCTGGTCATGCAGGTTGTGCTAAGGTACAGAACGTTAATGCCTCGCTTCAGGCTCTGATGGCACAGCGTGCAAACCACTCGGGTCTTGTCGTCAGCACATTGTTTGAAGAAGTGCCATGCCAGGGAACTCCTTGAAGCTGCCTTTGGGGTGCTCGGTCCCAGATGGCGGCGGTCAGTAGCAGGCGGAGTCTCTTGGCGGCAGGTGTTCTGCTTTTTCTCACTCCTCCCTCTTTTGCTACGCTGTTGGCTCGGTCTCACCACTGCCTCTTCCTCCGAACTGTGAAAGTCAGTGGCACGACCTTCATTCCATGTGGGGTCTAGGACCTCATCGTCCCCTGCATCGTCTTCCACCCAGTTTTGATCCCTGACCTCCTGTTCAGTCTGCACACTGCAGAAAGACGCAGCAGTTGGCACCTGTGTTTCGTCATCATCAGAGACATGCTGAGGTGGTATTCCCATGTCCTCATCATCAGGAAACATAAGTGGTTGTGCGTCAGTGTATTCTATGTTTTCCACCGCTGGGGAAGGGCTAGGTGGATGCCCTTGGGAAATCCTGCCAGCGGAGTCTTCAAACAGCATAAGAGACTGCTGCATAACTTGCAGCTCAGACAGTTTCCCTGGTATGCATGGGGGTGATGTGACAGACTGATGGGCTTGGTTTTCAGGCGCCATCTGTGCGCTTTCTGCAGAAGACTGGGTGGGAGATAATGTGAACGTGCTGGATCCACTGTCGGCAACCCAATTGACTAATACCTGTACCTGCTCAGGCCTTACCATCCTTAGAACGGCATTGGGCCCCACCAAATATCGCTGTAAATTATGGCGGCTACTGGAACCTGAGGTAGTTGGTACACTAGGACGTGTGGCTGTGGCAGAACGGCCACGTCCTCTCCCAGCACCAGAGGGTCCACTAACACCACCACGACCATGTCCGTGTCCGCGTCCCTTACTAGATGTTTTCCTCAATGTTACCGTTCACCACAATAAGAAAAATATTATTTGGCCCAATGTATTGAATTCAAATTCAGGCCTTTTTTTACAGACACCTAACACTATCTGGCTATCTATTTAGTTATCGTATTACACTAATACAGGCACAGCAGTAATGACAGATTTAGCTGGATATAAATATGAGGCCTATTATTTAGGCGCTGGGTGACAGGTATAGGTTTACTGACAGAATTAGACTTGGAAATGCACAGTAGCGTGTGTGTGAAGTTATTCGGAATGAACCTATGTGCACCTTGAATCAAATATACCCTTTTAGGGATAGATTTAAAATAGCTCTGATACAGCAGAAACCGCTAAATTAGGAAATTGCTAAATTGGGAATTGTATTTCAACCCAGAACAAAAAATTTGCTTTGACGGACACTAATTAACTTGACCAGCCACAGCAGTACAGCAGTAACGACAGATTTAGCTGGATATAAATTTGAGGCCTAGTATTTAGGCGCTGGGTGACAGGTATAGGTTTACTGACAGAATTAGACTTGGAAATGCACAGTAGCGTGTGTGTGAAGTTATTCAGAATGACCCTATGTGCACCTTGAATCAAATATACCCTTTTAGGGATAGATTTAAAATAGCTCTGATACAGCAGAAACCACTAAATTAGGAAATTGCTAAATTGGGAATTGTATTTCAACCCAGAACAAAAACCTGTGCTTTGACGGACACTAAATAACTTGACCAGCCACAGCAGTAGCGACAGATTTAGCTGGATATAAATTTGTGGCCTAGTATTTAGGCGCTGGGTGACAGGTATAGGTTTACTGACAGAATTAGACTTGGAAATGCACAGTAGCGTGTGTGTGAAGTTATTCAGAATGACCCTATGTGCACCTTGAATCTTATTTACCCTTTTAGGGATAGATTTAAAATAGCTCTGATATAGCAGAAACCACTAAATTAGGAAATTGCTAAATTGGGAATTGTATTTCAACCCAGAACAAAAAATGTGCTTTGACGGACACTAAATAACTTGACCAGCCACAGCAGTAACAACAGATTTAGCTGGATATAAATTTGAGGCCTAGTATTTAGGCGCTGGGTGACAGGTATACGTTTACTGACAGAATTAGACTGGGATATGGCCAAAAAATAACCACACTATTGATGGTTAAATGCACTTGGTGTGACAGCTTAACCAACCACACTATTGAGGGTTAAATGCACTTGGTGACAGGCTCAGCTTGCCCCTGATGTAGTATATGGCCAAAAAATAACCACACTATTGCTGGTTAAATGCACTTGGTGTGACAGCTTGACCCTGATGTAGGATTTAGCCAAAAAACAACCACACCATTGAGGGTTAAATGCACTTGGTGACATGCTCAGCTTGCCCCTGATGTAGTATATGGCCAAAAAATAACCACACTATTGCTGGTTAAATGCACTTGGTGTGACAGCTTGACCCTGATGTAGGATTTAGCCAAAAAACAACCACACCATTGAGGGTTAAATGCACTTGGTGGCAGCTTGTGCTGGCACACCACAAGACACAAAATGGCCGCCAATCACCCCAGAAAAAAGTGACTGAAAAACGCTCTGGGCAGCCTAAAAACAGTGAGCAATTCAATAGCAGCAGTTCAATCATCCACAGCTGCAGATCGATCTCTGAATGAAGTCTTTTGGAGGAGTTAATCACTGCCTAATCTCGCCCTAACGTCGCAGCTGCAACCTCTCCCTATGCTGATCAGAGCAGAGTGACGGGCGGCGCTATGTGACTCCAGCTTAAATAGAGGCTGGGTCACATGGTGCTCTGGCCAATCACAGCCATGCCAATAGTAGGCATGGCTGTGACGGCCTCTTGGGTCAAGTAGTATGACGCTTGTTGATTGGCTGCTTTGCAGCCTTTCAAAAAGCGCCAAGAAAGCGACGAACACCGAACCTGAACCCAGACGAAAATGTCCGGGTTCGGGTCCGTGTCACGGACACCCCAAAATTCGGTACGAACCCGAACTATACAGTTCGGGTTCGCTCATCCCTAATAGTGTGGAGATGGCAGCAGCAGCAACATCAGGAGACCACAGAGTGGTAAGGTGACATAAAGTGGAGATGGCAGCAGTGGCAAGGTGACATAGTGTGGACATGGCAGCAGCAGAAGACCACAGAGTGGCAAGGTGACATAGTTGGAGATGGCAGCAGCAGCATCAGAGGACCACAGAGTGGCAAAGTAACATACCGTGGAGATGGCAGCAGAAGCAGCAGCATCAGGATACCACAGAGTGGCAATGTAACATGGTGTGAAGATAGCAGCAGCAGCATCAGACCACATAGTGGCAAGGTGACATAATTTGGATATTGCAGCAGCAGCAGCAGGCGAATACTACAGAGTAGCAAGGTGACATAATGTGGATATGGCAGCAGCAGCATCAGACCACAGAGTGGCAAGGTGACATAATGTGGATATGGTAGCAGCAGTAGCAGCAGCATCAGACCACAGAGTGGCAAGTAGTGATGAGTGGCAGGGGCAATATTTGAATTTGCAATATATCACCAACTTTTTGTAGAATATTCTTCATATATTCCTGAATTTGAATGTTTGTTATATTCAACGTTAATGTAATGATCAATTGAGTACACAAGCACATACGTAATGACGTAATTTACGTGTGTAGCCTGGTTTCACATTCTATACTTTAGAAAGTTTGCCAGATACAAAAAAATGGTTCGCAACTACAGTACTATAGGAAAGATGAGGAAAAAATCCTGATCACTGTAAGTGATATTATATTACAGCACATTTATTTATTTATTTTTACATATTGCATGCATGGCAGAATAATGTATATATGTAGATCGAGTCTTGCAAAATATGTGTACATACGAATGTTAGCGATACTGATAATTTTTCTGAATACACACAACACAGTTTATCTGGTAAGAGTAGATATTACTGATTGGTGTACTAAGTATTGTTGTGACATCACAGGACTATGTCTGTAGCATGTATGTATGGACAACAGATAAATATATCTCACATGCACATAGCACATCCATTTTCTTGCCACCCAATATTCTAGGTTCTTCAAAGTAGCCACCTTTTGCTTTGATTACTGCTTTGCACACTCTTGGCATTATCTTGATCAGCTTCAAGAGGTAGTCACCTGAAATGGTCTTCCAACAGTCTTGAAGGAGTTCCCAGAGATGCTTAGCACTTGTTGGCCCTTTTGCCTTCTCTCTGCGGTCCAGCTCACGCCAAACCATCTTGATTGGGTTCAGGTCCGGTGACTGTGGAGGCCAGGTCATCTGGCGCAGCACCCCATCACTCTCCTTCATGGTCAAATAGCCCTTACATAGCCTGGAGGTGTGCGATTTCTGAGGTTGGTGACTCGGATGAACTTATCCTCCGCAGCAGAGGTGACTCTTGGTCTTCCTTTCCTGGGGCAGTCCGCATATGAGCCAGTTTCTTTGTAGCGCTTGATGGTTTTTGTGACTGCACTTGGGGACACTTTCAAAGTTTTCCCAATTTTTCGGACTGACTGGCCTTCATTTCTTAAAGTAATGATGGGCACTCGTTTTTCTTTACTTAGCTGCTTTTTTCTTGCCATAATACAAATTCTAACAGTCAATTCAGTAGGACTATCAGCTGTGTATCCACCTGACTTCTCCACAACGCAACTGATGGTCCCAACCCCATTTATAAGGCAAGAAATCCCGCTTATTAAACCTGACAGGGCATACCTGTGAAGTGAAAACTATTTCAGATGACTACCTCTTGAAGCTCATCAAGAGAATGCCAAGAGTGTGCAAAGCAGTAATCAAAGCAAAAGGTGGCTACTTTAAAGAACCTAGAATATGACAAATTTTCAGTTGTTTCACACTTTTTTGTTATGTATATAATTCCACATGTGTTAATTCATAGTTTTGATGACTTCAGTGTGAATCTACAATTTTCATAGTCATGAAAATAAAGAAAACTCTTTGAATGAGAAGGTGTGTCCAAACTTTTGGTCTGTACTGTATATATATATATATATATATATATATATATATATTTTATATTTTATATCCATAAACTTTCTTTGTCTGAGCATAATTATTTGCTGGTTCACTTAGCGTTAACCAGCGTGCACCACAGGGAGGCGAACCTGCAGTACACCCCATACCGTATTGTCACTTCACTAGACAGGTACATCTCTGCTTAGCTGGCCAATATCTGATTGCTCAGACACCACACACAAACAAATCCAATTTTATAATGGTAACATTAAATCTAATATTCCCCTTCAAAGATGTAACTACTCTTTGCGGTTTTGTTAAGGATTATTTTTTTTTTAAACTTGTATTAAAAAAATTCGGATTATATACTTGCATCTTTATCCTGCAGTAAATGTTGGTGCGGAGGTATGACAGGACTTTGAAAAGAGAGGAGAAGCAGGCCATCAACAGGGCTCTCAGTTTTGAATTATGGCAAAAATTTGGACTGAAGCAGAGAAATAACACCATCCAGAAAAAGTGGTGTGATCTTAAGCGCTTTCAGTTTGATCGGATCACAGAGATGAGTCAAAAATTATGCCCAGGTACAATGCTTACATGACTTTTGCATCTCTCTCTACAACGCTCTGTAATGTATATATTCAGTTATGCTGCTAATCCGTACAGATGTAGTAGGGTTAACACACAACTTCTTAACTCAAATTTCTTAACTCATCGTGTTATCTTGAAACAAAAGCCATTGTAAAAAAATAAAGTGACCATGACAACTAAATCAACAAGGAGGAGGGCGGGTTGGCAGTAGATCTTCAAAATGCGGCTTGGCAGACAGTATAACGCTGGCAGCAAAACAAAATTACATACCCAACCTAACACTATCCAATACCCCTAATTTCCGAACTGTTGCTTGGTTTCCCTAAACGTCATTAACCCAGTCACAATGCCGTATAGGACACCTTCCTAACAAATCCACTGTTAACTAATCCTACCTTGTAACTTAGGCTAGTTTTACCCATCTGTAACACTGGTTTTGGCATGTAATTTAACACCAAAATGAAGCAAATACACCATGGGGATAATTATAATCCCATGCAGATCCCTCCATATAGGAATTTATGGATCTTTACCTTTGTTATGATTTCTGAGTTTGTCTAAATTGTTAACATTGTGTGATTACAGGGGTTCCCATTCCATCGATCAGCCACCAAAGATCCAAAAAGGATTTAAATGTGGTGGGGGTCTCCACGGATGAGGAGGAGTCGGAGAAACAGGTGGAGGGAGAGCAGCCCGGAGCCTCGGATAATGTTGCCTCGGATAATGTTCCCCCACCTGATGTGGGCAAAATGGTGGAGATAGAGGCAGAGGAGCCCGGACCCTCCCAGCCACAGGATACCCTTCCCCCACCTCCAGAAGAGGAGGAGGATGTCTACACCCCCCACAAGGAGGGTAAATATGTGCACACATCAATATAATTCACTATACATAACATATTCACAAACATCCCACAATCCACACCACCACCCTGTATCTCCGGAGCTGCAATACACATGTGTAAGGAATCCGAACAATAGCAGGCCTTAGTTAACATGTCTGCCTGTTTAGCTGAGCAGCCTTTGCACCCCGGTTCCCAAGTGATTATGCCTGGGCACTGGGTGTTTGTTGGTCCGTAATAGTACATCCCTGTGCGTCAAGTCACCTGCGGTGTACTATTATGGGTCGGTCGTGAATTGTTTAAAAGTGCCAGCAATTAGCGGACAACAGAAACCACAGTACTAGAAAACAACAAAACTGCACCCCAACTCTGTAAACTACCTAAAAACTAATAACTAACCAAATAAATAACATTATACTGTATCCGAACTATCACTAAGCAAACAACACTATCATTAACATAAAGATCTATAACTACTGAATTTAGATGTAAATTGCCAGTGTTTCACCTCTTAGGGACATATGACGTACCGGTACATCATGATGCCCTGGTACTTAAGGACACATGACGTACAGGTGTGTGATCGGAACTGAGTGCCTGCTGAAATCAATCAGCAGGCACCCTGGGTCAATGCCAAGGGGGGTCCTGTGACCCCCCCCATATCGGCGATCGCTGTGGATTAACCCCTTCTATGCTGCTGACCGCGGCGTAGAAGGGGTTTGTGTTGGTTGAGCGCATAGAGTCCCCGCGCTGCTGTGGGGGGGACTCAATGTCTCATAATGCAGCCCAATGCCATGCAGAGGCTGCCCAATGCCTTGCACGGCATCGGGACCTGCCTTCTACGGGTGCCGAGGGGATCCAGCCTCAGGCTGGGTCTCCTATACAACCTATTTGTGTACTACTCACTGTAGTAAAGGAACAAGCAATGCATTACAATACAGATGCATTGAAATGCATTGCAGAGGTGATCAGACCCCCAAAAGTGATCAGAAAAGTGAAATTCTGAAATTTAATCTATATTTTACATTTATTCTTGTGGGACACCTAAAAAGTAAACAAAGTTTGTAAAATCAGTTTTGAATACCTTGAGGGGTGTAGTTTCTAAAATAGGGTCACTTTTTTGGAGTTTCTACTCTAGTGGTGCATCAGGGGAGGCTTCAAATGGGAGATGGTGTCAAAAAAACAGTCCAGCAAAATCTGCCTTCCAAAAACCGCATGGCGTTCCTTTCCTTCTGCGCCCTGCCGTGTGCCCATACAACAGTTTACTACCACATATGGGGTGTTTCTGTAAACAACACAATCAGGGCCATAAAAATTGAGTTTTGTTTGGCTGTTAACCCTTGCTTTGTAACTGGAAAATATGGATTCAAATTGAAAATCTGCCAAAAAAGTGCAATTTACTGTAAAATGAGTCTTGGATACCTTGAGGGGTGTAGTTTGTAAAATGGGGTCATTTTTGGGTAGTTTCTATTATGTAAGCCTCACAAAGTGACTTCAGACCTGAAAAAGATTTACTTCTAAACTTCTAAGCCTTGTAACGACCCATAAAATAGCATTCCCAAAATTATCCAAACATGAAGTAGACAGAAAAATAATGTAAAATAATAATATTTATTACTGTCCATTATAAAAGTAGAGTAATTGAAATTTGGAAATTTGCAAATTTTTCCCAATTTTTTGTAAATTTGGTATTCTTTTATAAATAAAAATTATTTTTTTTTACTCCATTTTACCAGTGTCATGAAGTACAATATGTGATGAAAAAAAACAATCTCAGAATGGCCCAGATAAGTAAAAGTGTTTTAAAGTTATTCACACATAAAGTGACACTGGTCAGATTTGCAAAAAAATTGCAAGGTCCTTAAGGTGAAATATGGTCGTGTCCTTAAGGGGTTAAACATATACTCCACACACTGCACTAATCTTGTAACCTGAATTGCTATTTTTTTTTTCTTACAAACAGTACTCAAGAAATGCATCAAACGCATCACCCAGATGCAGCATGACCACCTAAACGCCATGCAGAATCCTAACAAGCTGCTAATGCGGGTCAACAAAAAGGTGAAGCACATTAATAAAATGCACCTTCAAGGGATGCAGAAAATGGGGGAGCTACTTGTCAAACTGAAAAAGTTGCACTAGAGGACTTTTTTATTTTGTTAATAAGGCTACTTTCACACTAGCGTTCGTCTGTCCGCTTGTGAGCTCCGTTTGAAGGGGCTCACAAGCGGACCCGAACGCTTCCGTCCAGCCCTAATGCATTCTGAGTGGACGCGGATCCGCTCAGAATGCATCAGTCTGGCGGCGTTCAGCCTCCGCTCCGCTCAGCAGGCGGACACCTTAACGCTGCTTGCAGCGTTCGGGTGTCCGCCTGGCCGTGCGGATCCGTCCAGACTTACAATGTAAGTCAATGGGGACGGATCCGTTTGAAGATGACACACTATGGCTCAATCTTCAAACGGATCCGTCCACCATTGACTTTCAATGTAAAAGTCTGGACGGATCCGCTCAGGCTACTTTCACACTTAGAAAATTTTATACAATATAATGCAGACGGATCCATTCTGAACGGAGCCACCGTCTGCATTATATGAGCGGATCCGTTCAGAACGGATCCGCTCTGAACGCTACTGTGAAAGTAGCCTTAATAGTTTTTGATGTGTTATAACGCGTGCTTTAATTTTTTTATAATGTGATGTTATGGTGTAATTTTAACTGATAACTTAGTTGTAAGGCTCCTTTTGTCCAGGGTCAAACTCATCTGGATCAAGATTGACAGCAGTAGGTACATGGTAACACGTATAAGGGCCACACATAACTAAGCAGTGTCAGGACATACAGCAGCAGGTATTTGTCACAGTGAAGTATAAAGCCCACACATAAGTCATCAGGGTCAGGACAGACAGCAGCATCAGGTAGATGGTAACAGTTGAGTATAAGGCCTACACATAGCTCAGCATAACTCAGCAGGACAGGCAGCAGCAGGTTCTAAGTGTGCACTGTGCAGCAGGAATGTGTTCCCAGGAATGGGCCCCCACCAGACCAGGGCAACAACAAAAATAAACAAAGACACCTCTGACAGCAGCAGGTGTGCGTTAACATGCACTCTCCCTGTAGCTGCTCTGGCTGCTCCTACTCCTCCCATCCTGTCAGCTGAGTAGTAAAACCACCCATTTTTATTCACTTGCCTGTGCTCCAATGTCCTTCGCCACGTCTCATGTCTCCTGACTAGCCATCCTCTTCTCGTGATGATGATGAAGCCCCTTCTGCACCCGGCTCCCAAGTGCGATCGGCTTCATCATCATCGAGTAGTGTCTGAACGTTACTCATGTCCTCCTCAACGGTCTCTGGATCAGGAGCCTGACCACTGGCAACACCACCTTCCACGCCACTCTCCTCATCACTTCTTGCCCGCCTAGTGGAGGGAGCGGGGCGTTGTCTCCTCCAGATCTTGGATGGCCAGTAGCTGCTGACTGTCCTCTAGTAGCCCATCCTCGCTGAAAAGAGGAGCTGAGTCCACAGCATGTATTTCTTCTCGTGGTGAGGAAACAGAAAAGGCCAGAGGCAGGTTGAGGACAGGTGAAGGAATAGGGCTTGCTCCCGTGCCATGCCAACTAAGGGATGTGTCTGTCGAACCCACATACTATTGGCTGCGGGTGTCTGATGTCACTTGGGGTGACATGGATGACCAAGGTAACCAATCAAGAACTGCAGGGTTGCTGGTCAAGACACGACTGCTAGATGACACCGGGAGCTCAGGCCACTCGCTGCAACTCCTGCTGTCACATTATTCTGCTGTGACCTCTGCTTGCGCCAGAAACAATTAGGCCTCTGCCACTCCTCTGTGCATGGCCTGGCACTTCTCTGCCTGACATACTTGTAGCTGAACTAAGCAAATTAAACGGAAATTTAAACACCCGTAAAAGCAACAAATATATTATTCTCTTTTTACTGAAATAGGCCACTATACACTTTCACCACAATTAACTGCAGAAGTGAACTGAGAATATATTTTTCTGGTTGGACTGAAATATGCTACAATATGCTTTGACCAGAAAAAACTTGGAGTGCGTATATATTTTTCTTGTAATACTGAAATACGCCCCTGTACGCTTTCACCAGAAATAACTGCAACAGTATAGTGCATATATATTTTACTTTTTTTGCAGTAAGGCGCCCTTAACTCTTTCACCAGAAAAAAATGCAACAGTGCAGTACGTATATGTTTATTCTTTTATTTAATGAAAAATGCCCATAGACCCTTTCACCAAAAATAACTGCAATAGTGCAGTGTGTTTATACTTTCCTTTTTTAACTGAAATACACCACTATACGCTTTTAACAGAATTAACTGCAACAGTGCAGTGCATACATATTTTCCTTTTTTTACAGTAATATGCCCTTATACGATGTCACTAAAAAAACTGCAGTTCGGATATTTTTTATTCTTTTTTTTGTGAAATGCGTGCCTAGAAGCTTTTTACCAGAAGTAACTACAACAGTGCAGTGCATATACATTTTTCTCTTTTTTACTGCAATGCGCCCATATACGCTTTCACCAGAAAAATCTGCAAAAGTGCAGTGCGTATATATTTTCCTTTTTCTTATGTAATACGCACCTATACGCTTTTAACAGAAAAACTGCAACAATGCAGTGCATATATATTTTTCTTTTTTTTATGAAATATGCCCTTAGAAGCTTTCAACAGAAATAACTGCAACAGTGCAGTGCGTATATATTTTCCCTTTTTTTTACAGTAATACATCCTAAGCTCTTTCACCAAACTGCAACAGTGCAGTGCATATATATTTTTTCTTTTTTTTAATGAAAAACGCCCATAGACGCTTTCACAAAAAATAACTGCAACAGTGCAGTTCATATATATTTTTCAATTTTTTATTGAAATGCTCCACTAGAAGCTTTCACCAGAAATAACTGCAACAGTGCAGTGCATATACATTTTTCTTTTTTTACAGTAGTATGTCCCTATATGCTTTCAACAGAAAAATCTGCAAGTGCAGTGCGTATATATTATAGTAACATAGTACATCAGGCCGAAAAAAGACATTTGTCCATCCAGTTCGGCCTGTTATCCTGCAAGTTGACCCAGAGGAAGGCATAAGTCCTGCAAGTCCTTCCCGACTCCAATCAGGCAATCAGACTAACTCCCTGGATCATCAACCCCTCTCTAGTAGCTATAGCCTGTAATATTATTACGCTCCAGAAATACATCCAGGCCTCTTGAATTCCTTTATTGCATTCACCATCACCACCTCCTCAGACAGAGTTCCATAGTCTCACTCCTTTTCTATGTTTGTGTACAAACCTTCTTTCCTCCAGACGCAGAGGATGTCCCCTCGTCACAGTCCTGGGGATAACTGCAACAGTACAGTGTATTTTTCTTTTTTAAATGAAATATGCCACTAGATGTGTGCGAGGAGTGCGTATATATTTTTCATTTTTTACAGTAATTTGCCCCTATACGCTTTCAACAGAAAAAAACTGCAACAGTGCAGTGTGTATATATTTTCCTTTTTTTTATGAAATACACCACTATACACTCTCAACAGAAATAACTGCAACAGTGCAGTGTGCATATATTTCTCTTTTTTTACAGTAATACACCCCTAAACACTTTCACCATAAAAAACTGCAACAGTGCAGTGCATATAAATTTGTATTTATTTACTGAAATGCGCCCTTAGAAGCTTTAGCTAGAAATAACTGCAACAGTGCAGTGCGTATATATTTATATTTTTTTACTGAAATACACCACTATACTCTTTCAATAGAAATAACTGCAGCAGTGCAGTGCATATATATTTTTCATTTTTTTATGAAATATGCCCCTATATGCTTTCATCAGAAAAACTGCAACAGTGCAGTGCGTATATATTTTCCTTTTTTAACAGTAATTCGCCCTTTTAAGCTTTCACCCAAAAAAACTGCAACAGTGCAGTGTGTATATATTTTAATTTTTTTTATGAAATATGCCGCCAGACATTTTCACCAGAAATAACTGCAACAGTGCAGTGAGTATATATTTTCCTTTCTCTTACTATAGAAAATTAGACTCCTGAACTCCACTGGATTGCTTCAAGTGTTGTATTTTATTAAGCAAGACGATTTCCAGTTCAAGTGAAATATACTGAATGTTTTCGGCCAGAAGATTGAAGAGCAAATAGTGACAGCAGAGCAATAATTACAAGCTACACTTCAAACATCTGACTACAACTCACTCAAAGAGAAACTCACCAATACTCATTCACAGTCAGAAACGGGAGAAATTCCAAAGTGACGCTGAAGATTACCGCATAAATAGGATCTACAGATGGCAGAACAGCTATCCTCGATCCCTAGAATACTAGAGGGACTATTCCGTCTCCTCAGAATCATCTTATTCTGGCAGAGAAAGGGAAAGCCACCACAAACAAGAAAACCGCTCGGTTCCTTTTCTAGGCCCAAGAAGAAGCAGAGGCCGAAGAATGAGACAAGAAGCGACAGGACTGACCAGGGACTATATGTTGGGGAGGACAACGAGATCACTGGTAATAGAATCCCCATCTCAATCACTTGTGATTAATATATCATCGACAACACTTAGACCAACACAGGTCCAGGTCCTACAGAAGGGTCTATCATTCTGTCCCTCATACAGATATGACACCTTTCAGATGGAACTAGACCTCCAAAGATTCTTCAGGAACTTACACTTAAAGGTAGACTTTGGTAGTGATGACAGGAGATATTCCTCTCAGGACAGGTGAACAGGTGATGGTAAAATGTCAATATCTACCATGGAACTTGGCTTAAAATCCAAAAGTTCCTACTGTCATCCTAAAAATTCCCATCCTGTGGAGACCTATATATCTCTTGTGAATAGGGATATAGAGGCTTTCAGGAAAGATTATCAAAAAGAGCAAATTGAGTTGCCAATCCATCATGACATGCGAGGAACATGAAGCATTGCAGACCCTCAAAAAGGATAGAGACTTAACCATCAAACCTGCCGACAAAGGCGGTGCCTTGGTGGTTTCGGATAATAGAGACTATTTAGACAAAATCTATAGCCAATTGAACGACACGAATGTGTATGAATGTTTGCCTAGGGATCCAACACTCGCTATACTTTCCTAATACACGTTAGCATGGTGTGTAATCTGACATGTAGAAAAAGTGACTGTTCAGCTTTAAAATGATCTTTATTGCTAATAGATTGACAGGAAAGGTGAAACTACAGAATAAAACAGTAATATTTTAGAACATAAATATTGATGGTACATGGCATAAGACACAGAAGAATCTGCTATACACGCAGTATATGAGGTAATGCAATAGTAATGAGCTATCAGATACAAGTAACATACATAAACTATGTTAAATGTCACAAGATAGTGTCCTTACCGACTATGCTTAAAAACAGGCTGAATAACAGAAGGATGGGGCAGGAAAACCAGTGAGAGTGTGTGACTCCTGAGACATAAGATGGTGGCTGCTTGCTGTACCAGCACAAGACTAGAAAGAACCAGGAACTACCCACAATGCCCTGGAACTCCCATAATGCATAGGGAAAAAACAGGCTGGATGCAATACATAAACTCATCAATAGATGGTGCTGTTACCATACAATGTAATGCAAATGAATTACAACACAGTTAAATGTCAACTGATAAACACACAGAAACAACTGGATCTGAATCTGGGGACAGAACACTCGCAATAGCGCAAAAGATTCAACAGGTGTTACATACACATTTACAAATAGGCACTAGGGTTGAGCGAACCCGAACTGTAAAGATCAGGTTTGTACCGAACTTTAAGGTTTTTTGTACTCGGACCCGAACATTTCGTAAAAGTTCGAGTTCGGTGTTCGGCGATTTAATGGCGCATGTTGAAAGGCTGCAGGGCAGCCAATCAACAATCGTTTAACTAATGTGCCCTTAGAAGCCATCACAGCCATGCCTACTAATGGCATGGCTGTGATTGGCCAAGTGCAGCATGTGACCCAGCCTCTATATAAGCTGGATTCACGTAGCGCCACGCGTCACTCTGCTCTTACTAGGTTTAGGGATAGCATGCTACTGCAGTGAGGGATAGATTAGGAAAGACTCTGATATTTTCACTTGGTGTGAAGTAAGCGATCTACAGTGTTTTTTGTTTTGGGGGTGCAATGCAACATTTGTGTACCCTGCCCTGAGCCCAGTGAGACTGAAAAAAAAAATGTGCCCATGTCTTGCATTTCTGAGAGTGAAATATAATCAGTTAAATCCATCTGTTCCATTGTGGGGTGACATATTTAATTTTTTTGTTGTAAAGTACAGATGTAGCAGGGTTAACACTCACTCTTAACTCAAATTGCTTAACTAATTGTGTTATCTTGAAACAAAAGCCATTGAAAAGGATTTGCTTAACAGATTTAGTTGCATTTAGTTTAGATAACATGTCTGATAAAGCATGTATGTTAACCCTGCTACATCCATACCTCTGAGACCTGCACTGCATATGTGATAGGCAGGCACACAAATTCAGCAAATCCATCTGTTCCATTGTAGTGTGTGACATATCCACATTTTTTTTAAGTTAAAAATCCCTGTACTTAATTTGTGAGAGTGAAATATAATCTTAGTTAAATCTGTTTAATTTATGGTAAAAAAAAAAAAACCCTTTTTTTGGGGAGCAATAAAGTACCTTTTTGTCCTGTGCTGTATTTCTGACAGTCCAATAAAACCACCAGATACTGCAAATTTTATTTTGCTATAAAGTACATTTGCAGCCTACGCTGCGTTCCTGTCAGTCAAATAAAACCATGAAATACCGCTGTTACATTTTTGGGCTTCAACTTCCCATTTTTGGGTGTAAAGTACCTCTGAGGCCTGCACAAGTGACAGGCAGGCACATAAATGCAGCAAATACCTCTGTTCCATTGTAGGGGTGACATTTCCACCATTTTTTTATGTAAAAAATAAATAAAAAATTCTGCTTCATTTGTGAGAGTGAAATATAATCTCAGTTAAATCCATCTGTTTCATTTAGGGTTAAAACCCCAAAAAAATTTTGGGGGAGCAATAAAGTAACTTTTTGCCCCGGGCTGCATTTCTGGTAGTTAAATAAATACAGTTAAATCCATCTGTTTGAGAAAAAAAACTTTTTGGGGGCAATAAAGTACCTTTGCGGCTGACAGTGCGTTTACAAAACTCGTCTGTTCCATTGTTTGGTGACATTAACCCATTTTTCTCATCCAAAAACGCATACTCTGCCTAGGTGACAGAGACCTAAAATTCTAAAATTCGCCTGTTCCATTGTTGGGTGACATTAACCCATTTTGGCCCTCAAAAAACTCCTCCTCTGCATTGTTCACAAGGAACTTAATTTAGTAAAACCATCTGATACTTCGGTGGGTGACTGCAAAAAATGAAGAGAGCGTCAAGCAAGGGACGTGGCCCTGGTCGTGGTGCTGCTGGTGTTGGTGGAGCTCCTGTTGCAGGGAGAGGACGTGGTCGATCTGTGCCAGCTACACGCCCAAGTGAAACACCTTCCTAAGGTGCGAGTAGGCGACAGAACCTTCAGCGTTATTTGGTAGGGCCGAATGCGGCTCTGCGAATGGTGAAGCCAGAATAAGTACAGGCGATAGTAGATTGGTTGGCTGACAGTGCCTCTAGTTTCTTCATATTGTCTCCTGCTGAAAGATCAGAGTAGGCACCTGCAGCCCATAATCATCAGCCTTTCACCTCACCCACTTGCAAATCAGCCAAGCATTCTGAGCCACAAATCATGCAGCAGTCTCTTCTGCTTTTTGATGATTCTGCTGGCAGGGTTTTCCAGGACCATCCACATAGCCCTGCCCCAGAAGTGGAAGAGATTGAGTGCACCGATGCCCAACCACTTATGTTTCAGAAAGAGTACATGGGAGGACCACCGCAGCACATCTCGGATGATGACGAAACACAGGTGCCAACCGCTGCTGCTTTCTGCAGTCTGAAGACCGAGGAGGGCAGGGGTGAAGACTAGGTGGAAGATAATGTGGAGGACGATAAGGTCCTTGACCCCACATGGAATCAAGATCATGCAAGTGACCTGTGCAGTTCAGAGGAAGAGGCGGTGGTCGCACAGAGCCACCAGCACAACAAATGAGGTAGCAGGGTGCAAAAGCAGAGTGGCCATCCCCTAGACAGTACACCTGCTACTGCCCACCGCACCAAGGGACCGAGCACATCAAAGCCAGCTCCAAGGAGTTCCATGGCGTAGCAGCTCTTCAGACAATGTGCTGACAACAAGACACGAGTGGTTTGCACGGTGTGCAATCAGAGCCTGAAGCAAGGCATAAACGTTCTAAACCTGAGAACAGACCTGCATGACCAGGCATCTAAGTGCAAAGCACAAGCTGTAGTGGAGTAGACACCCTTAAAAACCAAGAAAGGTCTCTGGCTCCTCCTGCTTCCTCTTCTGCTGTAGTCTAGGCCTCTTCATCCCCCTCTGGAGTGACAGTGGCACCTGCCACACCGCAAACAGAGGATGTGGCAATGGCATCGCATTGCTGCTGCTGAACTTTAAAGTTTACTTAACCAGATATCTGCTGGACTGTAATTTATAACTTCTTACTCTCTGGATTTACTACTGGAATATCAAGACAATCTCCAGGAGTTATTTTTTAATGTTATAGAAAGATTAAATCCTAGAAGCAGAATATTGAGGGAGAAAGACTGTCCACTATCATTACTAAGTCCCTGGAGATACCGTGTGATCTTACACGATTTTTAATATTATCACGGTTCGAGCACTGCCATTTTTGATATTTATTAAATTTATTTAATCTATTCCACCTTTTTGTCATCAACCTTTTGTGAATATTGGTTCACTGTTTCAATATTATTTGTCACATATACGTATACACTGTTGCACTATATGTATTTATTTATGCAATTGTACTCTATTTGCGGAGATCTACTGGGCACTGGCCACTGCTGTAACTAACTGAGTACAGCCAGTTTGCTAGCTTATATGCAACCTGGGCAGTCTTGATACTATTATCTAGTCTCCACAGCCTTTACCAGCAAGACCAGTGAATGCCATTATCTAGTATATACTGTTTTAACAATATATTTTATATATAACATATAATTTTAGGATTACAATCTGTTTAGGATATAATATATATTTATATGGTGACTATTGCTTATACTTACATTTATATATACCACTATCAATAAATCAGTGTCGTTTTGCCAACTTTGTGGTCCAGTTATAAGAGTGCCCACCCTTTCTACATTACGGTAGTGTAGTTTCAGCTGCAGCACGCACGGGTGAGTCGCTCTGCAGAACAGCACCACTTAACCACCAATGAGTGGGCTTCCATGCGAGACCTGTGTGCCTTGTTGCGCTGTTTTGAGTACTCCACCAGCATGGCCAGTGCCGATGACGCCGTTCTCAGTGTTAGTATCCAACTTCTATGTCTCCTTGGAAAAAAAACGCTTCTGGAGATGGTGGAAGAGGATGTGGCACAGGAGGCGGAGAAAGAGGGATCATTTACAAGAATTTCAGGTCAGTCATTCACAAGTGGCTCTGCGGATGGGTTCCTGAAACCAACATACGCCAGGTACACAATTGTCCAGCCAGGGCACAGTTCTGGAGGATGACGAGGTGGAGGATGAGGAGATGGAGGAGGTGGAACCGTGTTCACAGCAGGGTGGCACCCAAACCAGCTCATGGGCATCACTGGTGCGTGGCTGGGGGGGATACAGAGGACACAGACGATACACCTCCCACAGAGGACAGCTTGTCGTTGCCTCTGGGCAGGCTGGCACACATGAGCGATTACAGGGTCAGCTCACCTGCAGACCCGCAACTCATGCTGCCTTGCTTTGAAGTAGTAGCCATAGACGTTTATCAGGCTCCCTCTCTGAAATCAAACAATGATTCCCCGTTACCAGTGGTTGCCATGTTCGGTGCATAAAAGAACATCGAAAGTTGATAGGGAAGAACCAATTGGATCGTGGATGTCACGGGGACGTGCAATCAGGCAGAAGTTATCTAGAGTCAACAAAGCAGCAGTGGGGCCTCTCCTGTATAACATTTCCTCATCCAAAATACCGCAGTGACATTCCCTGTAATTTTTCATTAATCATTCCAATAACAGGGCATCTTAAGAGTCCTGCATTGTTATTTATCGTCACTACCTCCCCGAGTTGGGAATGGGTAATTGTCACGCGCCCCCTCCTTTCCTTGGATGCTTCCACTTTAATAACTTGTCCCACATTTCCGCTCAATCACATTTCAGCCATTGAACTCCTTTGGGAGTGGGAGGTGTTGAACACTCCCGGGTGCGAACAACGTTGGTCAGAACAGCCATCTGCTGGATGAGCAGCTTGTTGGTCTCTTGCTGGACTTGCATGGCGTCCGTATGTGCTTTCTGTTGCTGCAAGTTTGCCTGCACCAAGTGCTTAATCACTTCCTCCATGGCAGCTGGTGTGGGTTGGCTCTGTGATGCAGCTTTGACCCAGGATATGTAATTCGAAGACGGGTTTATGCACGCTCCTCCACCACTTGTGGGGATCAGCTCAAACAGTAACTTCAGGTGTCATTTAAACAATAGTCTTTTATTTTGTTCAACACAGACTTAACAAATGCTCGCTTACTTCAGCGGGTAAACACAAAGAAACACAGTCCATATGAAATGTTACAACTCACAGTCCTCTGTAGTTCCAGAGTTCCACCCCCCACTGGAGAGGGGGGAAAAGAGTAGGCAACGACAGACTTATCCATAGCAACACACCACACAGCTTTTCTCCCAGTCTGTTACACTTCCAGACTAGGAACCACACCCCCAGCTTTCCTGGCTTAAATTGGCCAGCCAACACCTGGCCTGGATACGTGGGAGTAGTCATCCCGCCCTGTTCTTTGACTACTCCAATGAAACCCGGCCCGGATCAGCTGCAGCTAGCAGCTAAACTACTTCTAGCAACTGTCAGTAACCTAGGGTTACTGACAAAACATTACCGGTTCATTTGACTGAGGCCAGGCACCTCGGTGACATGTATCTATCATCTATTATGGCACCTTGTGCCTCTCACAATATATATATATATATATATATATATATTTTTTTTTTTTTTTTTACTGAAATACACAACCATACAATTTAACAGAAATAACTGAAACAGTGCAGTGCATATTTATTGTCTTTTTTTTATAGTAATATGCCCCTGGATGCTTTCACTAGAAATAACTGAAACAGAGCAGTGCGTATATATATATATATATATATATATGTATATATACATATTTTTTTTTTTTTTTTACTGAAATATGCCCCTATATGCTTTAAACAGATTTAACTGCAACAGTGCAGTGCGTATATATTTGGTTTTTCTGACAGTAATACTCCCCTACACGCTTTCACCAGAAAAACTGCAACAGTGCAGTACGTACAGTGCTGCCCATAATTAGTCATACCCCAGGCAAATTTTGACATAAAGTTACTTTTATTCAACCAGCAAGTAATTCCAGTGTCCAGTCCAAAATTATTCGTACCCTTCTCAATAATCAATAGAAAAGCCTTTATTGGCTATTACAGCAATCAAACGCTTCCTATAATTGCAGACCAGCTTTTTTTCATGTCTCCACAGGTATTTTTGCCCATTTATCTTTATCAATGATCTCCAAATCTTTCAGGTTGGAGGGTCTTCTTGCCATCACCCTGATCTTTAGCTCCCTCCACAGATTCTCAATTAGATTCAAGTCTGGACTCCAAAACGTTAATGTTGTTGTCTGCTAACCATTTCTTCACCACTTTTGCTGTGTGTTTTGGGTCATTGTCATGCTGAAATGTCCACTGGTGCTCATTGGCTGAAAAACACCCCGAAAGCATTAGGTTCCCACCACCATGTTTGACAGTTGGTATGGTGTTCTTTGGGTTGAAAGATTCTCCTTTTTTATGCCAAATGAAGGAAACATCATTGTGACCAACTATTCTCCTGGCCGGCACAGGTGTCACCTTTGGCTTCCGACCACGTCCTCTGAGATTTTCCAAAGTGCAGAACATCTATATTTTTTCTCTCACAATAATGCCACTTGTACATCGAACATCTATATTTTTTTTTCCACAATAATGCCACTTGTACGTCGTCTTATTATCTTTTGGGAGACACCTATGTCATTTCCCGTTAAAAAAAATTACTTTCTGGTTGAATAAAAGTAACATTAAGTCATAATTTGCCAGGGGTATGAATAATTATGGGCAGCACTGTATATATTTTCCTTTTTACAGTAATACGCCCCTATACGCATTCACCAGATAAACTGCAACAGTGCAGTGTGTATGTTGGTAAGGCCCCATGCACACGGCCGTTGTTCACAGCCGTGTGCGGGCCGTGGAACCGCGGCCTGGATCCCTCCTGAGAGCAGGAGCGCACGGCGTCACTGGTTGCTATGACGCCGTGCGCTCCCTGCTGCCGCCACAATACAGTAATACACTGGTATGATCTATACCAGTGTATTACTGTACTGTGCCGGCAGCAGGGAGCGCACGGCGTCATAGCAACCAGTGACACCGTGCGCTCCTGCTCTCAGGAGGGATCCAGGCCGCGGTTCCACGGCCCGCACACGGCTGTGAACAACGGCCGTGTGCATGGGGCCTAAGGCTGATTAGTCAGCTGCATTTGTGGGAGGGGCGGAGGCTCTTCATATACGAGCCACACCCTCACTCACAGGTGTGTGTTTTCAGGTGCACAGCTGCTGCTGGGTGTCATTAGCAGACTAGCTTCTCTGGTGGTAGGATTCTTTCTTTGCAGCATGGAGCTTGTTATTTTGCTGTCTGCTACCGTAGCATGCACGCGCCATACTACGTAAGTAGGTTGGGCCGGGGCCGTCTCATATCTTTACCGGCTTGCCAGCTTATGTTATTAATTTTAGTTAATGTCCGTTATTATCTCCATTTTCTGTCACGTTTCCCTTCGTCTTTTCAGGTCATGCAGTTGTACTATTGGGGTCACCTTCCACATCGGTCAGGTCTCGTTCCTAACGATATTTTGCCTTGCATGTTATTCAGGCCACGCAGTTTATCTTGGGTATCGCCTGCCACATCGGTCAGGCTCATGGTTTAATTTCACGTGCACCTTATTCATGTCACTTTTCATAGTTATAATTCTTAAATAAAAAATAAAAAACTCGGCCCCATGGCTTCGGGGGCCCGACGACTGCTTCGGCCCCATGGCTTCGGGGGCCCGACGACTGTTTTCTGTCCTGCTGGGCTGATTGCCTGGTTGGTTGTCCATCTGTGCATCTAGGCTGGCCCCCATGTATCGCATACATACCTGCTTCCCTAATTTCCTAATAATCCATGTTGATCCCTCCATGTTGATCCATGGCTTCAGGGGCCCGACGACTGCTTTGGCCCAATGGCTTCGGGGGCCCGACGACTGCTTTGGCCCCATGGCTTCGGGGGCCCGACGACTGCTTTGGCCCCATGGCTTCGGGGGCCCGACGACTGCTTTAGCCACATGGCTTCGGGGGCCCGACGACTGTTTTGGCCCCATGGCTTCGGGGGCCCGACGACTGCTTTGGCCCCATGGCTTCGGGGGCCCGACGACTGCTTTGGCCCCATGGCTTTGGGGGGCCCGACGACTGTTTTCAGTCCTGATGGGCTGACTGCCTGGTTGGTTGTCCATCTGTGCATCTAGGCTGATTTGGCCCCTATGTATCGCATACATACCTGCTTCCCTAATTTCCTAATAATCCATGTTGATCGCTCATTTTATGTTTTGACCGCAAACTGGTCCGGTTCGCCCTACAGCAACATTGTTATGTCTTACGCAGATATTTCGTCTTTCTTTAATTGTTCATGCTTTCGTTCAGGTCCTGCCAGAGGAAGAACAAGTAGGGCAATTCGCTCTAGCATTTCAGTCTCTGATCGTAGTCGATCATATCTTGTCAACCAGGTCCCCGCGCAAAGTCTTTGCCTTTTTACCACGACCAGGAATCCATTTTCGCCAGTAGCTTCATTGCATTGCATTCCCTCACTCATGGGAGGGCATAGACAGAATCTTGTATATTATGGCTTCATAGCTTCTTGCTCTACAACCATGTTGAATCGGATTTTGGACAAGGTCCAGCATTTCCTCACAGTAGAAGATTCAGATAGTAGGTCGGTCTTCACGTTACAAGCGTAAAAACAATTCTCTGTGGCGCACAGTAGAACAACGCGCGGATAGCTGTTGTCTGGGGAACTATTCAAGGATTCTCTTCCTATCTACATGGTTTTTTGGCCCTCATTCCTGCATAGTCTAGGCCAGGGGTGGCCAACCTTACATACACAAAGAGCCAAAAAAAGAAACTTAGGACTACCAGGAGCCACAAGCTATACATTTACACACGAGTCACCGTATTTTTTACCCTACAAGATGCACCTAGGTTTTAACAAAGAAAAATAAGAGAAAAAAAAAGATTTTTCATCTGATCTGAGGTCTGATAAAAATATTTTTTTCTTATTTTTCATTAGCAGAGAAAAAATATATTTTTCATCAGACCTCAGATCAGACTCCCAATGCTCGGATCAGACTGCCAGTGTCAGACCCTCAGTGCTCAGATCTCCCTCCCCATGCTCAGATCTCCCCCTTCTCAGATATGACCCCCATGCTCAGACCTGACCAACCCATGCTCAAACAAGACCCCCTTGCTCAGATCTGCCCCCATGCTCAAATCTGCACCCTCATGCTCAGATCTTCCCACTCATGCCAACATCAGACCCCCATGCTCAGATCAGGACCCCCTTCATGCTCAGATCAGACACCCCATGCTCAGTTCTATCATTTTAAAAAAAATCTCTTCCCTCTCCTGATCAGACACTGGGCTCCTGCTCGGGCATCTGTTACTCTGCAGGTCTGACACGCTCTCCACTGTGACCTGATGAGCACAACGTCAGGTCATAGTGCGAGTCTCCGTACCACGTTCGCACACTGTGTGCATCAGGACATAGTGACATGTGAGCTGGAGCTGCAAAGGAGTAATAGTGCCCAATTAGGAAAAGAGATCTGAGCATGGGGTGGAGAGTGAGCCGTCTAAATGCTTCCTGGATTCACAGCTAGAGCCTCACTTGAAGAAGCAAAGAGCCTCATGTGGCTCAAGAGCCACAGGTTGGCCACCCCTGGTCTAGGCAGTTAGGTATTGGTCCAATGATCTCCTGACGCTCTGGCATTGCCAGTACTCGCACTAGAACCAAACTTTACAAGTTTCAGTTGGTTTTTACGATCCATTTCACAACGTATTCCCGGTCCTCCATTCCGCTTTGGGGCAGTATCCGCAATATTGAGCATCATGTCTCTGGCCTTGTCATCCACAAGATGGGTTGTCGGTTTCCTACTGGTCATGCCTCACATACCCCGAATTTTCGCTCTAGATCTCGGACGTCTTGCAGTTGGCTTGGGGATTAGTTTGTGCATGCCATTCATCCTTTTCTACCCTACTTGGCTTGGTTTTTGCCCACTTATAGGCCTACCCACGATCATGGCTTAGGGCACACAACAAGCCATTTAGTCAGGTCAGCTAAGACACGCCTAGCTGGGTTAGGTTGTTCCCGTTGTTTTCTCCCTAGGGTTCTTCGGATACCTCTTGGCCGTAGCCATGACCACCAATATATATATATATATATATATATATATATATGTGTTATATTTTTTTTTAGGAAATACGCCCGTAGGCGCTTTCCCCAGAAATAACTGCACTAGTGTACTGTAGTGCGTATATATTGTTCTCTTTTTACTGTAAAACGCCACTATACGCTTTCAACAGAAATACCTGCGACAGCGAAGTACATATATATTATTCTTTTCTTACAGTAATACACCCCTATATGATTTCACCAGAAAAAACTGCAACAGTGCAGTGCATGTACATTTTCCTTTCTTTTATAGCAATATGCCCCTATACGCTTTCAACAGAAAAGAACCACAACAGTGCTGTGAGTAAATATATATATATATATATATATATATATATATATATATATAAAATAGAAAAAAGAGAAGCAGCACACAAAAACGTGGGTGCAAAAAAATCCTCCTAGGGGACCTGTGACCAAGGTCCCAAGTATGGAAAATATGGCAAAAAGAAGGCAGCACTCCAAATAGTTGTGAAAAAGCGGACGGTTTATTCACTCATCAGCGACGTTTCAGCTCTCACTATGAAACCTTTTTCCAGCTGAGTAACATGTGCCAAATTACATCTATAAATAGTGCAAGTAATTGACTTGATACAAATTGATACATCACATAATAAAGTGCAAATGCATAAATATTACAGCCATATTACAGAAATGGTCAGTGTAACAACGTGATTCAAGATAGCAGCATTATCAATATATACATGAAAATTTCATAGTGCAATAAAAACGGTACAGAATCACAAAAACTCCATAATTATTAATCATAAGTGACAAGTGAACAAGTGTGTCAACCATGATGTAAATTAAAAACCTTTGAATGGATCACCTCAGGCACAGTGGACGTGATGGGAGCTTGTTGGCGTCCGGAAAGGAGCATGGCGCATGCGCCGCTCCAACTACTGTCGCGAGATTCACAGTGGAAGTATAGGACGTGCAGACCACATCAAAGATGGCCACTTTAAAACATTACTTCAGGGCGCATGCGTGTGCCAAAACACCGCCCATGTAGCTTTGACAGGCACTCGTATAGTGCCTGAGCGCCGCAGCATCAAGCAGACAAAGCTGATCCAGACATCGGGGGCCGGCGGGTCAACGTCGGTCACCAATGGGATATCTGTATCTACGTGGCGATACGGTAGTCACACCGTCATCACCCAGTAGTCCAGAGTTACAGCACATCCGCTCCATGTCCCTCACAGCCGTGAAGCGGGATCTGTGTCCAAAAGCCACTGTCAGCTGGGGGGGGCACGGACCAAACTGCATCGGGGCTCATACTGTATCAAAAATGATATTTATATTAAACGGGACAGCACCCGTCCGTGTGGATGCAACCCAAGTCCCAAAAGGGGCTGGAGTTGCACCACCTCACAGACAGCGACTGTCTCCAAACATTAAATGTACATACTGTGAAATGCAAAAAATAAAAGAATAAAGAAGGGTCGCCAACAAGATTCCTACAGTCATCGCCATATGTGAACATTCGTATGTTGTATTTCAGAGTCATATCCTACAGAAAAAAAGAGGAAAAAAAGAAGAGAGTATTTTCTATTATTGTGTAGCACATGCTGTTTTCCACATACATCATCGGACCAGAAGAGAAAACACATAAACAGTGACTAGACAATCCTAAACTCTACATTTAAACCATGTGGCTTGAGAGTACCAAGTGTGTAGATCCAGTAGAGCTCGCGTTTTTTTAAAAGTTTTACTCGGTCACCACCTCACCTTGAGGGAGATATTTGCTCCAAAATTCTAAAGCGCAAGTCATTCTGTGTATGTTTAGCTTCAGTAAAATGTTTGGATACAGGGAGATCCATTTTTTGTTTTCTGATAGAAAACCTATGTTGATTGAGACGAGTCTTGACGTCCCATGTGGTCTCCCCAACATATAGGAGGCCACATGGGCACATCAATAAATAAATAACATAGGAGGAGTCACATGTTAAGTACTGTCTGATCTTAAACCTCTGTCCCGAAGTGGGTGGCACAAAAAAGTCACCTCTCAGCATCAATTTACAGTTGATGCAGTTGTAACAGGGATAACATCCTTTACGGGTAGAACCAAAGTAGCTTTCACATGTCTCCCTGTTAGAATCAATATCGGATTTAACTAATCTATCACCTAAGTTGGGACTGCGTCGATAGGAGCATAAAGGTGGCAATTTGAACTCCTGCACTTTATCAAAGTTGCTGGTGAGAATTCGCCAATGCTTTTTAATTATAGCAGCAATCCTGCCACTATTTGTGCTGAACTCCGACACAAAGGGAATTCGAGCCTGAGAACTTTTATGGTTACCTAATCCCTCTCTGATGGCTTCTGTGGTGAGCGGTTTGACTCTATTGATCTGTTCATAAATCAATATTTTGGGGTACCCACGTGTCTGAAACTTGGACCCCATTTCTTGTAATCTTTTTTCTGCTGTTACCGGATCTTGGACAATTTTTTTTTGACCCTCAGAAGCTGGCTGAAAGGAAGCGACCTTATCATAGGTTTTGGGTGGTGACTATCATAACGTAATAACGTATTTTTATCTGTCGGTTTCACATATAAGTCCGTCACTAACTTGTCATTGTGAATACTGACTTGAGTGTCCAAAAATTGCAAAGAAGTCACTGAGTGTGCCAATGTAAACTTGAGAAACATGTCACATCTTGAGGAATCTATCGTCTATGTGAGCCACCACTTCAGCCATGTGCTGGGGTGGTGGCGTTACATCGATGATATTTTCCTGGTTTGGGTCGGCGCCACGGAGGACCTCATCGCTTTCCATAGTTTCTTGAACTCTATTGATCCCAGTGTCAAGATTACATTGGCACACTCAGTGACTTCTTTGCAATTTTTGGACACTCAAGTCAGTATTCGCAATGACAAGTTAGTTCTTTTTTTCCTCTTTTTTTTTTCTGTAGGATATGACTCTGAAATACAACATACGAATGTTCACATATGGCGATGACTGTAGGAATCTTGTGGGCGACCCTTCTTTATTCTTTTATTTTTTGCATTTCACAGTATGTACATTTAATGTTTGGAGACAGTCGCTGTCTGTGAGGTGGTGCAACTCCAGCCCCTTTTGGGACTTGGGTTGCATACACACGGACGGGTGCTGTCCCGTTTAATATAAATATCATTTTTGATACAGTATGAGCCCCGATGCAGTTTGGTCCGTGTCCCTCCAGCTGACAGTGGCTTTTGGACACAGATCCCGCTTCACGGCTGTGAGGGACATGGAGCGGATGTGCTGTAACTCTGGACTACTGGGTGATGACGGTGTGACTACCGTATCGCCACGTAGATACAGATATCCCATTGGTGACCGACGTTGACCCGCCGGCCCCCGATGTCTGGATCAGCTTTGTCTGCTTGATGCTGCGGCGCTCAGGCACTATACGAGTGCCTGTCAAAGCTACATGGGCGGTGTTTTGGCACACGCATGCGCCCTGAAGTAATGTTTTAAAGTGGCCATCTTTGATGTGGTCTGCACGTCCTATACTTCCACTGTGAATCTCGCGACAGTAGTTGGAGCAGCGCATGCGCCATTCTCCTTTCCGGACGCCAACAAGCTCCCATCACGTCCACTGTGCCTGAGGTGATCCATTCAAAGGTTTTTAATTTACATCATGGTTGACACACTTGTTCACTTGTCACTTATGATTAATAATTATGGAGTTTTTGTGATTCTGTACCGTTTTTATTGCACTGTGAAATTTTCATGTATATATTGATAATGCTGTTATCTTGAATCACGTTGTTACACTGACCATTTCTGTAATATGGCTGTAATATTTATGCATTTGCACTTTATTATGTGATGTATCAATTTGTATCAAGTCAATTACTTGCACTATTTATAGATGTAATTTGGCACATGTTACTCAGCTGGAAAAAGGCTCCATAGTGAGAGCTGAAACGTCGCTGATGAGTGAATAAACCGTCCGCTTTTTCACAACTATTTGGAGTGCTGCCTTCTTTTTGCCATATTATATATATAATATATATATATATTTAATTAAATGTGCCCCTAGATGATTTTCGACAGAAATATATATTTTCTTTTTGTAACTGAAATACACCACTATACATTTTTAACAGAAATAACTGCAACAGTGCAGTGCGTATAAACAGTCCTGATCAAAAGTTTAAGACCACTTGAAAAATGGCAAAAAAATATATTTAGCATGGCTGGATCTTAACAAGGTTCCAAGTAGAGCTTCAACATGGAACAAGAAGAAATGGGATTGAGACACAACATTTTTTGAACATTCAATTTAATAAAAACAACAAACTGAAACAGGCTGTTTTTCAGCTGATCAAAAGTTTAGGACCACACCTCCAAAAAATAAACTAAACCCCCCCAAAACAGAAATCCAACTTCCAAACATGAACTCAGTAATGAGTAGCTCCGCCGTTATTGTTGATCACTTCAAAGATTTGTTTCGGCATGCTTGATGCAAGCGTTTCCATGAGGTGAGTGGGAACATTTCTCCAAGTGGTGAAGATGGCCACACAAAGGCCATCTACTGTCTGGAACTGTTGTATATTTTTGTAAACTTCCCTTGCCATCTATCCCCAAAGGTTCTCAATTGGATTTAGATCAGGGGAACAAGCAAGATGGGCCAAAAGAGTGATGTTATTCGCTTGGAAGAAGTTTCTTGTCCTGCGGGCATTGTGTACTGTAGCGTTGTCCTGTTGAAAAACCCAGTCGTTACCACACAAACGAGGGCCCTCAGTCATGAGGAATGCTCTCTGCAACATCTGGACAGAGCCAGCGGCCGTTTGACGCCCCTGCACTTCCTGAAGCTCCATTGTTCCACAGATGGAAAAAGCACCTCAGACCATTATGGCCCCCCTCCACTCTGGCACGTACAAAACATCTCAGGTGGGATCTGCTTGTCATGCCAATAACATTGGAAACCATCAGGACCATCAAGGTTACATTTTTCTCATCAGAGAATAAAACTTTCTTCCACCTTTGAATGTCCTATGTTTGGTGCTCTCTTGCAAAGTCCAAACGAGCAGTTCTGTGGCGTTCAAGGAGACGAGGTCTTTGAAGAAATTTTTTGTTTTTGAAGCCCTTCAGTCTCAGATACCGTCTGATGGTTATGGGGCTGCAGTCAGCACCAGTGAGGGCCTTAATTTGGGCTGAGGATTGTCTAGTGTCTTGACGGACAGCCAATTGGGTCCTCCGGCTCAGTGCTGATGGCATTTTTTTCGGTCTTCCAATTGACTTGTTTTGTTCCATAACCCTCACAATCATTTAAGAAATTCCAAATGACTGTTTTACTGTGTCCCACCTCAGCAGCGATGGCGCGCTGTGAGAGACCCTGTTTTTTTTTTTGCCTTTGCCATCACAACGTATGACTACCTGACAGAAAATGACAATGAATCCACATCTTTGCACAGATTTGGCCTTTTAAAGGCATGTGGTCCTAAAATTTAGATCACCTGAAAAATAGCCTGTTTCAGTTTAATTGTCATTTTTAATTAATTGAATACTCAAAAAATGTTTTGTCTCACTTTCATTTCTTCTTGTTGCATGTTAAAACTCTACTTGGAACTTTGTTAAGATCCAACAATGTAAAATATGATTTTTTGCCATTTTTCAAGTGGTCTTAAACTTTTGATCAGGACTGTATTTTCCTTTCCTATAGTAATATGCCCCTAGATGCTTTCACTAGAAATAACTGCAACAGTGCAGTGTGTATATATTTTTCTTTTTTTTACTGTATTACGCCCTATTTGGGCGTAACATATTTAACTGCAACAGTGCAGTGCGTATATATATTTTAAATGAAATACGCCCTAATACGCTTTCACTAGAAATAATTGCAACAGAGCAGTGCATATACTGTATATTTTCCTTTTTTTTTACAGTAATACGCCACTATACTCTTTCACCAGAAAAACTGCAACCATGCAGTGCGTGTGTATATATATATATATATATATATATATATAAAATATATATAAACACTAGAGATGGCCTTGCGGTTTGCCCGGCGGTCATTTCACTGCAAACCTTGCTCATTCGCAATTCACCGAACATATGGCAATATTCACCCGCGCCATATTTTTTGGGAATATCGCTGATCTTTGATGACACATTTATCAGGTGGGACAGGACAGCCAATTGAGATGTTTCAGCAAATATACACACCCCCTACCATATAAATAATACCGATCTAGCAGCCATTTTACATTCTGTTTTTTGCCAATGTAGGGATAGGTTGATGTGTGAAGCAAAGACTGTTAAGGACACTAAACACTAGCTAAAGCCGAATGCATGGGATGTGGTGGAACAGGAGCTTCGTGCCCTGGATGTGCATCCCTCAAATCTCCATCAACTGCAAGATGCTATCCTATCAATATGGGCCAACATTTCTAAAGAATGCTATCCGCACCTTGTTGAATCAATGCCACATAGAATTAAGGCAGTTCTGAAGGCAAAAGGGGGTCTATTAGTATGGTGTTCCTAATAATTCTTTAGGTGAGTGTATATTATAATGCATTTTTATTGTGCAGCAGTTGTGTGCAGTTCTTCTGCAATACTGCAGTTAGAGGGACAAACAATATTGGAATAACTAATTGCAACTGGTGTAGTATACCTGTTGCCCCCAAAAGAACTGATTGAGGTGTGTAAAATACATATAATATACCTTTTAAAATAGAAAGTATATTATAATGCATTTGTATTGTGCAGCAGTTGTGTGTGGTTCTGCTGATACCACAGCTAGATAGAAGGACAAACGTTATTTGAAGTAACTCATTGCAACTGTTGTTATATACCTGTTGCCCAAAAAAACACAAAGAAATGATTCATGGGTGTGCTATACCTTCCAACATGGAAAGTATATAGAACTGTAGAAATGAGAATATATTTTTGTTTGTACTGAAATAGGCCCGTTAACGAAATGTCACCAGTGAAATGCATAAATATTTTTCTTTTTGTACTAAACTTTTTTAGCATATATAACTTCAGAAGTAAACTGAGAATAAATGTTTCTTTTTGTACTAAAATAGGCCACTGAAGAAAAAAGGAATTGTTGGTCCAGCTTGTATTTGTGGTAATCCAAAGCTTTATTCAATATTCAGTAAAATCCAGGTACAGGAATGCAGGTCTACATGTTTCAGGCACAACAAAATCCTAGCCCTTACTCATGACATTTTCCAGTACACTGCAGGAGGTTTTTATAGAGAGGAGGGAGGGACTGACTTTCTCACCTGAGATAATCAGGCTGAGGTTCAACCACTCCCATCCCATCCACAAAACAACACTCAATTAAAAGCAAACCATAAATTTATGTAGTTTATAAAAACATAAAAAGGAATAACAATGACATATTCAGAAAAATATATATGTAGTAATGATGACGGAACTGGGTGAGAAAAATGAGAAAGGAGGAATACTATATGATCCATGGTTTAAAGATCAATATTGTAGGATGAGGTCAAGTTTTTTATTCAGACCATGGGGTTGGCGACTTTCTAACTGGAAAATCCAGTAGGATTCTCTATTCAGAAGTTTGCGTTTTCTGTCACCACCTCTTAAAGGTTTTTTGACTTTTTCAATACCTTGTGCTGACATATATGAGACATCCCCACCATGCACTGTGGCAAAGTGGAGACTTGCCGCAGATACATTGCGGTTTGCATGGTGCGGTAGGTCTGATATATGTTTTCTAATGCGCGTTTTTATGGCATTTGTTGTACATCCTATATATTGCAGCTTGCATTTAGTGCATGTTATGCAGTAAATAGCAAAAGTAGTGTTGCAATTGAGAAAGGAGTGAATCTTAAAAGTCTGGCCATTAACAGTAGATTCAAAATTCTGGCTGATTTTCATGTATTTGCAACAAATACAAATGGAATGACCACATTTGTAGTTCCCCTTTGTAGATAACCAAGTGCTCTGAGTAGAGCAAGATTTGTCATTTCTAAAAAGGGAGGGACTTACTGAGCTAGCTATGGTGGGTGCTTTTTTAGCTGCACATTTTACGCCTTTTTGTGCCATTGCTGCCCATGCCTTGTCGCAGGCCAGAACCGGAAAGTGTTTTTTTACAATATTACAAATTTGGGTATATTCTTTGCTGTATTGTGTTACAAAAATATTTTTTCTTTTATGGTTCAATGTCTCTCTGATATTGTGACTGTGTTTTTTCACATTAGTAGTTAATAGTGAATTTCTGTTAATATCTGATACCTCTCTATTGCATTTGTCCAACATTTTTTGTGAATAAGTCCTATGTGTCAGTAAAATAGGCCACTATACGCTTTTAGCAGAAATGCTGTACAGACCAAAAGTTTGGACACACCTTCTCATTCAAAGAGTTTTCTTTATTTTCATGACTATGAAAATTGTAGATTCACACTGAAGGCATCAAAACTATGAATTAACACATGTGGAATTATATACATAATAAAAAAGTGTGAAACAACTGAAAATATGTCATATTCTAGGTTCTTCAAAGTAGCCACCATTTGATTTGATTACTGCTTTGCACACTCTTGGCATTCTCTTGATGAGCTTCAAGAGGTAGTCACCTGAAATAGTTTTCACTTCACCGGTGTGCCCTGTCAGGTTTAATAAGTGGGATTTCTTGCCTTGTAAATGGGGTTGGGACCATCAGTTGCGTTGTGGAGAAGTCAGGTGGATACACAGCTGATAGTCCTACTGAATAGACTGTTAGAATTTGTATTATGGTAAGAAAAAAACTTCTAAGTAAAGAAAAACGAGTGGCCATCATTACTTTAAGAAATGAAGGTCAGTCAGTCCGAAAAATTGGAAAAACTTTGAAAGTGTCCCCAAGTGCAGTCACAAAAACCATCAAGCGCTACAAAGAAACTGTCTCACATGCGGACCGCCCCAGGAAAGGGAGACCTGTGGAGGATAAGTTCATCCGAGTCACCAGCCTCAGAAATCGCAGGTTAACAGCAGCTCAGATTAGAGACCAGGTCAATGCCACACAGAGTTCTAGCAGCAGACACATCTCTAACAACTGTTAAGAGGAGACTGTGTGAATCAGGCCTTGATGGTAGAATATCTGCTAGGAAACCACTGCTAAGGACAGGCAACAAGCAGAAGAGACTTGTTTGGGCTAAAGAACACAAGGAATGGACATTAGACCAGTGGAAATCTGTGCTTTGGTCTGATGAGTCCAAATTTGAGATCTTTGGTTCCAACCACCATGTCTTTGTGCGACACAGAAAAGGTGAACGGATGGACTCTACATGCCTGGTTCCCATCGTGAAGCATGGAGAAGAAGGTGTGATGGTGGGGGATGTGCTTTGCTGGTGACACTGTTGGGGATTTATTCAAAATTGAAAGCATACTGAACGAGCATGGCTACCACAGCATCTTGCAGCGGCACGCTATTCCATCCGGTTTGTGTTTAGTTGGACCATCATTTACTTTTCAACAGGACAATGACCCCAAACACACCTCCAGGCTGTGTAAGGGCTATTTGACCATGAAGGAGAGTGATGGGGTGCTGCACCAGATGACCTGGCCTCCACAGTCACCGGACCTGAACCCAATCGAGATGGTTTGGGGTGAGCTGGGTGAGAGTGAAGCAAAAGGGCCAACAAGTGCTAAGCATCTCTGGGAACTCCTTCAAGACTGTTGGAAGACCATTTCAGGTGACTACCTCTTGAAGCTCATCAAGAGAATGCCAAAATCAAAGCAAAAGGTGGCTACTTTGAAGAACCTAGAATATGACATATTTTCTGATGTTTCACACTTTTTTGTTATGTATATAATTCCACATGTGTTAACTCATAGTTTTGATGCCTTCAGTGTGAATCTACAATTTTCATAGTCATGAAAATAAAGAAAACTCTTTGAATGAGAAGGTGTGTCCAAACTTTTGGTCTGTACTATAAATGAACCAATGAAGTGTGTTTATATTTTTCTTTCTTTACTGAAATAGGCCACTAAACTCTTTTAACACGTATAACTGCAGAAGGGAACTGAGAATATATTTTCTTTCTGTTCGCATTGAACACATGTTTATACAGTATATTTTTTTTCTGTACTGAAATAGGCCACTTAAACACTTTCAACACATATAACTGCAGAATTGAACTGAGAATATAGTTTTCTTTTTATGCTGAAATAGGCCACTAAACACTTTAGCACAAATAAATGCACAAGATGTGAACCTAGAACATATTTTTCTTTTTCCACAGATATAAGCCACTAAAGGCTTTTCAACATAGCACTTGCACCGCAAGAACAAATTCCTGGAACAACATAGCTGTAAAATGGCGATTTGGATCCCCAAATAATCTTTCCCCGCACTTACAAATCACTTTTCTAGCACTCTCCTTGCATTAAGATGCTGTGAAAAAAATTCCTCCCTATCCTTTCCCTGCACTTATAAATCTTTTTTTTTTCAGTTTCTTAGTTCGCAATGAGGTTTTTCCTATTGCTGTTCCTAATGCCTTTTCACATTTGTCCCTGCATTTAGAATGCTTGAAAATGGCATAATCTAAAATGGCTGCCATATTTATAGGACTGTGACGTCACAGAGCTGGCTCGGTGCTGATTGGCTGCATGCATGTGAATCTGGGTGATCCCACCTTCGCAGAGTTCCTTGCCCCATGTAATCAGCCCTCACACATGTAACCGCCATTTTAGGAAAAATTGCAATTAGTTACCACGAAGAGCAACAAAATTCACATTAGTTGTGAATTGCTTTTTTTCCTGAAATTTGGAACAACTTCCACTTCGTTCGATTCACTCATCTCTAATTACTATATCTAATTTATATATATATATATATACATATATATATATATATATATATATATATATATATATAAAACACAAATAGTGCAGCAGCACAGTCAGAGTTGGTGGACTGGGTGCAAATCCCCACAGAGGTAGGCCACCCGATGCGAACCCGACCCGAACTTCGTCCCGAACCCGAACCCCATTGAAGTCAATGGGGACCCAAACTTTTCGGCACTAACTGCCTCCGGACCGCCTAACGCAGATCTGCGGTCCGGAGGCGGCAGCTCTGCGCAGAGTGACGCATATACACATCTTCTCGAGAGAGCCGTGACTTCCTGTGAACGCGCGCACACGGGCGAGCGCGTTCACAGGAATGGAAGGTAAAAGACAGGATCTCCAGCCTGCCAGCGGCGATCGTTCGCTGGCAGGCTGGGGATGTGATTTTTTTAACCCCTAACAGGTATATTAGACGCTGTTTTGATAACAGCGTCTAATATACCTGCTACCTGGTCCTCTGGTGGTCCCTTTTGTTTGGATCGACCACCAGAGGACACAGGTAGCTGTGTAAAGTACCACAAAACACTACACTACACCCCCTGTCACTTATTAACCCCTTATGTACCCCTGATCACCCCATATAGACTCCCTGATCACCCCCCTGTCATTGATCACCCCCCTGTCATTGATCACCCCCCTGTAAGGCTCCAGTCAGACGTCCATATGATTTTTACGGATCCACGGATACATGGATCGGATCCGCAAAACACATACGGACGTCTGAATGGAGCCTAACAGGGGGGTGAACAATGACAGGGGGTGGTCACCCCATACAGACTCCCTGATCACCCCCCTGTCATTGATCACCCCCTGTAAGGCTCCATTTAGACATTTTTTATTGGCCCAAGTTAGCGAAAATAGATATTTTATTTTTATTTTATTTTTCTTACAAAGTCTCATATTCCACTAACTTGTGTCAAAAAATCAAATCTCACATGAACTCACCATACCCCTCACGGAATCCAAATGCACAACATTTTTTAGACATTTATATTCCAGACTTCTTCTCACGCTTTTGGGCCCCTAAAATTCCAGGGCAGTATAAATACCCCACATGTGACCCCATTTCGGAAAGAAGACACCCCAAGATATTCCGTGAGGGGCATATTGAGTCCATGAAAGATTGAAATTTTTGTCCCAAGTTAGCGGAAAGGGAGACTTTGAGAAAATACAAAAAAAAATCAATTTCCGCTAACTTGTGCCAAAAAATAAATAAATTCTAGGAACTCGCCATGCCCCTCACAGAATACCCTGAGGTGTCTTCTTTCCAAAATGGGGTCACTTGTGGGGTAGTTATACTGCCCTGGCATTCTAGGGGCCCTAATGTGTGCGAAGTAGTTTGAAATCAAAATGTGTAAAAAATGACCTGTGAAATCCTAAAGGTGCTCTTTGGAATGTGTGCCCCTTTGCCCACTTAGGCGGCAAAAAAGTGTCACACATATGGTATCGCGGTACTCAGGAGAAGTTGGGGAATGTGTTTTGGGGTGTCATTTTACATATACCCATGCTGGGTGAGAGAAATATCTTGGCAAAAGACAACATTTCCAATTTTTTTATACAAAGTTGTCTTTTGCCAAGATATTTCTCTCACCCAGCATGGGTATATGTAAAACGACACCCCAAAACACATTCCCCAACTTCTCCTGAGTACAGCGATACCACATGTGTGACACTTTTTTGCCGCCTAGGTGGGCAAAGGGGCACACATTCCAAAGTGCACCTTTCGGATTTCACCAGTCATTTTTTACACATTTTGATTTCAAACTACTTCGCACACATTATAGCCCCTAGAATGCCAGGGCAGTATAACTACCCCACAAGTGATCCCATTTTGGAAAGAAGACACCTCAGGGTATTCCGTGAGGGGCATGGCTAGTTCCTAGAATTTTTTTATTTTTTGTCACAAGTTAGTGGAATATGAGACTTTGTAAGAAAAAAATAAAATAAAAAAGATTTTTTCTTAGAAAGTCTCATTTTCCGCTAACTTGTGACAAAAAATAAAAAGTTCTATGAACTCACTATGCCCATCGGTGAATACCTTAGGGTGTCTACTTTCCGAAATGGGGTCATTTGTGGGGTATTTATACTGCCCTGGCATTTTAGGGGCCCAAAAGCGTGAGAAGAAGTCTGGAATATAAATGTCTAAAAAATGTTATCCATTTGCATTCCGTGAGGGGTATGGTGAGTTCATGTGAGATTTGATTTTTTGACACAAGTTAGTGGAATATGAGACTTTGTAAGAAAAATAAAATAAAAATAAAATATCTATTTCCGCTAACTTGGACCAAAAAAAATGTCTAAATGGAGCCTTACTGGGGGTGATCAATGACAGGGGGGTGATCAGGGAGTCTGTATGGGGTGATCACCCCCTGTCATTGATCACCCCCCTGTAAGGCTCCATTCATACGTCCGTATGTGTTTTGCGGATCCGATCCATGTATCCGTGGATCCGTAAAAATCATACGGACGTCTGAATGGAGCCTGTCTGGGCATTGTTGAACCTCAGGAAACATGACAGGTGCTCAGAAAGTCAGAGCTGTTTCAAAAAGCGGAAATTCACATTTTTGTACCATAGTTTGTAAACGCTATAACTTTTACCCAAACCATTTTTTTTTTACCAAAACATTGATAAAAAAAAAAGACATGGAACAATAAATTTATTTAAAAATTTATATATGGATGTCGGTTTTTTTGCAAAATTTTACAACTTAAAGTGAAAAATGTAATTTTTGCAAAAAAATCTTAAAATTTCGATTAATAACAAAAAAAGTAAAAATGTCAGCAGCAATGAAATACAACCAAATGAAAGCTCTATTAGTGAGAAGAAAAGGAGGTAAAATTCATTTGGGTGGTAAGTTGCATGACCGAGCAATAAACGGTGAAATTAGTGTAGTGCAGAATTGTAAAAAGTGGCCTGGTCATTAAGGGAATTTTAGCTAGCAGGGTTGAAGTGGCTAAAAAGGCTGTAAAACAGCCCAGGAAAGAGCTAGAGGGCTGCAAAAAGCAGCAACATGTAGGTAAATCCACTGCAAACAAATCTGGATAGGAATGAATAAAAATAAAATAAAAATAAATAAAAATTAACCAATATCAATTGGAGAGAGGTCCCATAGCAGAGAATCTGGCTTCACGTCACCCACCACTGTAACAGTCCATTGTCAGATATTTAGGCCCAGGCACCCAGGCAGTGGAGAGAGGTCCCGTAACAGAGAATCAGTCTGCATGTCATAGCAGAGAATCAGTCTGCATGTCATAGCAGAGAATCACGCTTCACGTCACCCAACAGTGGAACAGTCCATTGTCAAATATTTAGGCCCAGGCAGAGGAAAGCGGTCCCGTAACAGAGAATCTGGCTTCATGTCAGCAGAGAATCAGTCTGCATGTCATAGCAGAGAATCATGCTTTACGTCACCCAACACTGGAACAGTCCATTGTCAGATATTTAGGCCCAGGCACCCAGGCAGAGGAGAGAGATCCCGTAACAGAGAATCTGGCTTCATGTCAGCAGAGAATCAGTCTGCATGTCATAGCAGAGAATCATGCTTCACGTCACCCAACATTGGAACAGTCCATTGTCATATATTTAGGCCCCGGCACCCAGACAGAGGAGAGGTTCATTGAACTTTGGGTTGCCTCGCAATATAATGGTAAAATGAAAATAAAAATAGGATTGAATGAGGAAGTGCCCTGGAGTACAATAATATATGGTTAAGGGGAGGTAGTTAATGTCTAATCTGCACAAGGGATGGACAGGTCCTGTGGGATCCATGCCTGGTTCATTTTTATGAACGTCAGCTTGTCCACATTGGCTGTAGACAGGCGGATGCATTTGTCTGTATTGAGGCCCCCTGCCGTGCTGAATACACGTTCAGACAAAATGCTGGCCGCCGGGCAGGCCAGCACCTCCAAGGCATAAAAGGCTAGCTCTGGCCATGTGGGGTAGTTATACTGCCCTGGCATTCTAGGGGCCCTAATGTGTGCGAAGTAGTTTGAAATCAAAATGTGTAAAAAATGACCTGTGAAATCCTAAAGGTGCTCTTTGGAATGTGTGCCCCTTTGCCCACTTAGGCGGCAAAAAAGTGTCACACATATGGTATCGCGGTACTCAGGAGAAGTTGGGGAATGTGTTTTGGGGTGTCATTTTACATATACCCATGCTGGGTGAGAGAAATATCTTGGCAAAAGACAACATTTCCAATTTTTTTATACAAAGTTGTCTTTTGCCAAGATATTTCTCTCACCCAGCATGGGTATATGTAAAACGACACCCCAAAACACATTCCCCAACTTCTCCTGAGTACAGCGATACCACATGTGTGACACTTTTTTGCCGCCTAGGTGGGCAAAGGGGCACACATTCCAAAGTGCACCTTTCGGATTTCACCAGTCATTTTTTACACATTTTGATTTCAAACTACTTCGCACACATTATAGCCCCTAGAATGCCAGGGCAGTATAACTACCCCACAAGTGATCCCATTTTGGAAAGAAGACACCTCAGGGTATTCCGTGAGGGGCATGGCTAGTTCCTAGAATTTTTTATTTTTTGTCACAAGTTAGTGGAATATGAGACTTTGTAAGAAAAAAATAAAATAAAAAAGATTTTTTCTTAGAAAGTCTCATTTTCCGCTAACTTGTGACAAAAAATAAAAAGTTCTATGAACTCACTATGCCCATCGGTGAATACCTTAGGGTGTCTACTTTCCGAAATGGGGTCATTTGTGGGGTATTTATACTGCCCTGGCATTTTAGGGGCCCAAAAGCGTGAGAAGAAGTCTGGAATATAAATGTCTAAAAAATGTTATCCATTTGCATTCCGTGAGGGGTATGGTGAGTTCATGTGAGATTTGATTTTTTGACACAAGTTAGTGGAATATGAGACTTTGTAAGAAAAATAAAATAAAAATAAAATATCTATTTCCGCTAACTTGGACCAAAAAAAAATGTCTAAATGGAGCCTTACTGGGGGTGATCAATGACAGGGGGGTGATCAGGGAGTCTGTATGGGGTGATCACCCCCTGTCATTGATCACCCCCCTGTAAGGCTCCATTCATACGTCCGTATGTGTTTTGCGGATCCGATCCATGTATCCGTGGATCCGTAAAAATCATACGGACGTCTGAATGGAGCCTGTCTGGGCATTGTTGAACCTCAGGAAACATGACAGGTGCTCAGAAAGTCAGAGCTGTTTCAAAAAGCGGAAATTCACATTTTTGTACCATAGTTTGTAAACGCTATAACTTTTACCCAAACCATTTTTTTTTTACCAAAACATTGATAAAAAAAAAAAAGACATGGAACAATAAATTTATTTAAAAATTTATATATGGATGTCGGTTTTTTTGCAAAATTTTACAACTTAAAGTGAAAAATGTCATTTTTGCAAAAAAATCTTAAAATTTTGATTAATAACAAAAAAAGTAAAAATGTCAGCAGCAAGGAAATACAACCAAATGAAAGCTCTATTAGTGAGAAGAAAAGGAGGTAAAATTCATTTGGGTGGTAAGTTGCATGACCGAGCAATAAACGGTGAAATTAGTGTAGTGCAGAATTGTAAAAAGTGGCCTGGTCATTAAGGGGGTTTTAGCTAGCAGGGTTGAAGTGGCTAAAAAGGCTGTAAAACAGCCCAGGAAAGAGCTAGAGGGCTGCAAAAAGCAGCAACATGTAGGTAAATCCACTGCAAACAAATCTGGATAGGAATGAATAAAAATAAAATAAAAATTAACCAATATCAATTGGAGAGAGGTCCCATAGCAGAGAATCTGGCTTCACGTCATCCACCACTGTAACAGTCCATTGTCAGATATTTAGGCCCAGGCACCCAGGCAGTGGAGAGAGGTCCCGTAACAGAGAATCAGTCTGCATGTCATAGCAGAGAATCAGTCTGCATGTCATAGCAGAGAACCACGCTTCACGTCACCCAACAGTGGAACAGTCCATTGTCAAATATTTAGGCCCAGGCAGAGGAAAGAGGTCCCGTAACAGAGAATCTGGCTTCATGTCAGCAGAGAATCAGTCTGCATGTCATAGCAGAGAATCATGCTTCACGTCACCCAACATTGGAACAGTCCATTGTCATATATTTAGGCCCCGGCACCCAGACAGAGGAGAGGTTCATTCAACTTTGGGTTGCCTCGCAATATAATGGTAAAATGAAAATAAAAATAGGATTGAATGAGGAAGTGCCCTGGAGTACAATAATATATGGTTAAGGGGAGGTAGTTAATGTCTAATCTGCACAAGGGATGGACAGGTCCTGTGGGATCCATGCCTGGTTCATTTTTATGAACGTCAGCTTGTCCACATTGGCTGTAGACAGGCGGATGCGTTTGTCTGTAATGAGGCCCCCTGCCGTGCTGAATACACGTTCAGACAAAACGCTGGCCGCCGGGCAGGCCAGCACCTCCAAGGCATAAAAGGCTAGCTCTGGCCATGTGGACAATTTAGAGACCAAGAAGATGAATGGGGCCGAACCCTCAGTCAATACATGGAGGGGTGTGCACACGTACTGTTCCACCATGTTAGTGAAATGTTGCCTCCTGCTAACACGTTGCGTATCAGGTGGTGGTGCAGTTAGCTGTGGCGTGTTGACAAAACTTTTCCACATCTCTGCCATGCTAACCCTGCCCTCAGAGGAGCTGGCCGTGACACAGCTGCCTTGGCGACCTCTTGCTCCTCCTCTGCCTTAGCCTTGGGCTTCCACTTGTTCCCCTGTGACATTTGGGAATGCTCTCAGTAGCGCGTCTACCAACGTGCGCTTGTACTCGCAAATCTTCCTATCACGCTCCAGTGCAGGAAGTAAGGTGTTCACATTGTCTTTGTACCGTGGATCCAGCAGGGTGGCAACCCAGTAGTCCGCACACATTGAAATGTGGGCAACTCTGCTGTTGTTGCGCAGGCACTGCAGCATGTAGTCGCTCATGTGTGCCAGGCTGCCCAGGGGTAAGGACAAGCTGTCCTCTGTGGGAGGTGTATCATCATCGTCCTGCGTTTCCCCCCAGCTACGCACCAGTGATTGGCCCGAGCTGCGTTTGGTGCCACCCCGCTGTGACCATGCTTCATCCTCATCCTCCTCCACCTCCTCCTCATCCTCGTCCCCCTCGTCCTCCAGTAGTGGGCCCTGGCTGGCCACATTTGTACCTGACCTCTGCTGTTGCCAAAAACCTCCGTCTGAGTCACTTCAAAGAGACTGGCCTGAAAGTGCTAAAAATGACCCCTCTTCCTCCTCCTCCTCCTCCTCCTCATGGGCCACCTCCTCTTCCATCATCGCCCTAAGTGTTTTCTCAAGGAGACATAGAAGTGGTATTGTAACGCTGATAACGGCGTCATCGCCACTGGCCATGTTGGTGGAGTACTCGAAACAGCGCAACAGGGCACACAGGTCTCGCATGGAGGCCCAGTCATTGGTGGTGAAGTGGTGCTGTTCCGCAGTGCGACTGACCCGTGCGTGCTGCAGCTGAAACTCCACTATGGCATGCTGCTGCTCGCACAGTCTGTCCAGCATGTGCAAGGTGGAGTTCCACCTGGTGGGCACGTCGCATATGAGGCGGTGAGCGGGAAGGCCGAAGTTACGCTGTAGCGCAGACAGGCAAGCAGCGGCAGGATGTGAACACCGCTCTGACATGTCGGGGTAGTTGTAAATGAACTTCTGCACCACCAAATTCAGCACATGCGCCAAGCAAGGGATCTGCGTAAAACCGGCTAGTCCCAGGGCTGCAACGAGATTTCGCCCATTATCGCACACCACCAGGCCGGGCTTGAGGCTCACCGGCAGCAACCACTCGTCAGTCTGTTGTTCTATACCCCGCCACAACTCCTGTGCGGTGTGGGGCCTGTCCCCAAACATATGAGTTTCAGAATGGCCTGCTGACGTTTACCCCGGGCTGTGCTGAAGTTGGTGGTGAAGGTGTGTGGCTGACTGGATGAGCAGGTGGAAGAAGAGGAGGAGGAAGCTGAGTAGGAGGAGGTGGCAACAGGAGGCAAAGAATGTTGCCCTGCGATCCTTGGCGGCGGAAGGACGTGCGCCAAACAGCTCTCCGCCTGGGGCCCAGCCGCCACTACATTTACCCAGTGTGCAGTTAGGGAGATATAGCGTCCCTGGCCGTGCTTACTGTTCCACGTATCTGTGGTTAGGTGGACCTTGCCACAGATGGCGTTGCGCAGTGTACACTTGATTTTATCAGATACTTGGTTGTGCAGGGAAGGCACGGCTCTCTTGGAGAAGTAGTGCCGGCTGGGAACAATATACTGTGGGACAGCAAGCGACATGAGCTGTTTGAAGCTGTCTGTGTCCACCAGCCTAAATGACAGCATTTCATAGGCCAGTAGTTTAGAAATGCTGGCATTCAGGGCCAGGGATCGAGGGTGGCTAGATGGGAATTTACGCTTTCTCTCAAATGTTTGTGAGATGGAGAGCTGAACGCTGCCGTGTGACATGGTTGAGATGCTTGGTGACGGAGGTGGTGGTGTTGGTGGTACATCCCCTGTTTGCTGGGTGGCAGGTGCCAACGTTCCTCCAGAGGCGGAGGAAGAGGCCGAGGCGGCAGCAGCAGAAGAGGTAGCAGGGGAAGTCTGAGTGACTTCCTTGTTTTTAAGGTGTTTACTCCACTGCAGTTCATGCTTTGCATGCAGGTGCCTGGTCATGCAGGTTGTGCTAAGGTTCAGAACGTTAATGCCTCGCTTCAGGCTCTGATGGCACAGCGTGCAAACCACTCGGGTCTTGTCGTCAGCACATTGTTTGAAGAAGTGCCATGCCAGGGAACTCCTTGAAGCTGCCTTTGGGGTGCTCGGTCCCAGATGGCGGCGGTCAGTAGCAGGCGGAGTCTCTTGGCGGCGGGTGTTCTGCTTTTGCCCACTGCTCCCTCTTTTGCTACGCTGTTGGCTCGGTCTCACCACTGCCTCTTCCTCCGAACTGTGAAAGTCAGTGGCACGACCTTCATTCCATGTGGGGTCTAGGACCTCATCGTCCCCTGCATCGTCTTCCACCCAGTCTTGATCCCTGACCTCCTGTTCAGTCTGCACACTGCAGAAAGACGCAGCAGTTGGCACCTGTGTTTCCTCATTATCAGAGATGTGTTGACGTGGTATTCCCATGTCCTCATCATTAGGAAACATAAGTGATTGTGCGTCAGTGCATTCTATGTCTTCCACCGCTGGGGAAGGGCTAGGTGGATGCCCTTGGGAAACCCTGCCAGCGGAGTCTTCAAACAGCATAAGAGACTGCTGCATAACTTGAGGCTCAGACAGTTTCCCTGGTATGCATGGGGGTGATGTGACAGACTGATGGGGTTGGTTTTCAGGCGCCATCTGTGCGCTTTCTGCAGAAGACTGGGTGGGAGATAATGTGAACGTGCTGGATCCACTGTCGGCAACCCAATTGACTAATGCCTGTACCTGCTCAGGCCTTACCATCCTTAGAACGGCATTGGGCCCCACCAAATATCGCTGAAAATTATGGCGGCTACTGGGACCTGAGGTAGTTGGTACACTAGGACGTGTGGCTGTGGCAGAACGGCCACGTCCTCTCCCAGCACCAGAGGGTCCACTAACACCACCACGACCATGTCCGCCTCCAAGTCCTTTACTAGATGTTTTCCTCATTGTTATCGTTCACCACAACAACAAAAATATTATTTGGCCCAATGTATTGAATTCAAATTCAGGCCTTTTTTTACAGACACCTAACACTATCTGGCTATCTATTTAGGTACCGTATTACACTAATACAGGCACAGCAGTAACCACAGATTTAGCTGACTATAAATTTGAGGCCTATTATTTAGGAGCTGGGTGACAGGTATACGTTTACGGACAGAATTAGACTGGGATATGCACAGTAGCGTGTGTGTGAAGGTATTGAGAATGACCCTATCAGCACCTTGAATCTAATATACCCTTTTAGGGATAAATTTAAAGTAGGCCTGATACAGCAGAAACCCTTAATTTAGAGAATTGCTAAATTTTGAATTGTATTTCAACCCAGAACAAAAACTGTGCTTTGACGGACACTAAATAACTTGCCCAGCCACAGCAATAACCACAGATTTAGCTGACTATAAATTTGAGGCCTATTATTTTGGCGCTGGGTGACAGGTATACGTTTACAGACAGAATTAGACTGGGATATGGCCAAAAAATAACCACACTATTGATGGTTAAATGCACTTGGTGTGAAAGCTTGACCAACCACACTATTGAGGGTTAAATGCACTTGGTGACAGGCTCAGCTTGCCCCTGATGTAGTATATGGCCCAAAAATAACCACACTATTGATGGTTAAATGCACTTGGTGTGACAGCTTGACCCTGATGTAGGATTTAGCCAAAAAACAACCACACTATTGAGAGTTAAATGCACTTGGTGACAGCTTGCCCCTGATGTAGTATATGGCCAAAAAATAACCATACTATTGATGGCTAAATGCACTTGGTGTGACAGCTTGACCCTGATGTCGGATTTAGCCAAAAAACAACCACACTATTGACGGTTAAATGCAGTTGGTGGCAGCTTGTGCTGGTGCACCACAAGACACAAAATGACCGCCGATCACCCCAGAAAAAAGTGAATGGAAAAACGCTCTGGGCAGCCTAAAAACAGTGAGCAGTTGAATAGCAGCAGTTCTATGATCCACAGCTGCAGATTGATCACTGAATGAAGTCTTTTGGATGAGTTAATCACTGCCTAATTTCGCCCTAACGTCGCAGCTGCAACCTCTCCCTACACTGATCAGAGCAGAGTGACGTGCGGCGCTACGTGACTCCAGCTTAAATAGAGGCTGGGTCACATGCTGCACTGGCCAATCACAGCCATGCCAATAGTAGGCATGGCTGTGACGGCATCTTGGGGCAAGTAGTATGACGCTTGTTCGGGTTCGGGTCCGTGTCACGGACACCCCAAAATTCGGTACGAACCCGAACTATACAGTTCGGGTTCGCTCATCTCTATACATATATAATCCAGAAAATGAGCGGCACTCCGGTAGGTTAAGAACATATTATTCCTTTAATCACCTGTGCAGTGCAACGTTTCGGCTCAGAACTAGGGCCTTTTTCAAGCCTGTAAAAAATACAAATTTGCATGTTTTTCTCAATATCTGACATGAAATCAGAATAATCCATTCTTGTTTTTGGTCAGTTAGGATTACCATAATTATTATTATTTGTCGAATGTCAGAATAATGAGAGAATGTTTTAAGGCATTTTTATCACTTTCTGCAATGTCAAAAGTTTACATACACTAAGATTACTATGTATTTAACCCCTTCACTACCGAGCCACTTTTGACCTTAAATCCCAGGTCGACTTTTGCATATCTGACATGTGTCACTTTATGTTACATAGTTACATAGTTAATACGGTTGAAAAAAGACATACGTCCATCAGGTTTAACCAAGGGATAGGTGGGGATGTGAATCCCAAAATGAATTGAGACTCAGATTTCTACAAGTTTTCATAATAATTAATAATAATTAATAATTTGTCTAAATCCTTTTTGAAACTGTCTACTGTTCCTGATGTGACCACATACTAAGGAAGTCTATTCCCCAGCTTCACAGTTCTTACAGTAAAAAAGCTTTGACGCTTCCGGAGACTGAACTTTTTTCTCTCTCAATTGGAGGCGGTGCCCCGTTGTCTTTTGAGGGTATTTTACATGGAACAGCTTTTCACCGTATTTTTTGCATGGTCCATTTATATATTTGTATAGGTTAATCATGTCCCTGTCATGGCGGGGAGTGGTAGCAAGGAGGATAATGGTAGCAACTAGGCCAGGATGTCGGGATCAGGGAGCAGGTCACTTCCTATTGCATCCCTAATCCTCTCCCTAACTCCTAACCGTATGAGCAGACCCCGACGGTGGGATGGCTCATACCCTGGATACCTAATATCCTGAGTCGCCCTGGAAATCCCTCACTAAGGAGCAGGGGAGAGACGACCTGTTCATCCCAGTCATGGAAGAACAGGAGTCTCTAGCTGAGGCCAGGCTGCAAGGAGAGGGGAACACATACAGCATATGGAGATGGCAGGTAAGCAACACCAATAACACACTTACCTGCCACAGACACACTGACTGGAACCCATGCACAAGTGCTGGTGTCCACACCAACATTAAAGGACACAACACACACCACAAACCACACAGGGACCCAGAACACCCATAGCTGCAATAAACATAGGACAGGGGAATGTCTAGCAAACATGACACCAAACACTACCAGACATGTAACACCAAACTAGACATACCAACACCGTGACCAAAACACACTCCATACAAATAGGGACAAGAAGGGAAGGAGACACCGGGATGACATTGATGACCACAAGGGTGGCCCTCACTGGACAGATGGTAAAAGCCAAGAACAGAGAACCACCAGCATACACCAAGGCTGGAGGAACCCCCAGCTTCAGGCATCCAGCAAAGGCTAAATAGCCCAAGCAGCCACACCCACACACACAAACCCAGTGTTCACAAAACACTAGGAAGGGAGTTAACCCTTTCAACACCATACAGAGGAAGGAGGCCACTTAAAGGAGAAGTGCACACACAAGCATGCCAAACCACACCTTACCACCGGCAACAGCATGCGTGGCAATCATGTCACGGCAATCACCCAGAAGACAAGACACTGCCACTGCACGCTCTCACAGCAACACGTTGACGCGGGCAACCGCAAGTGTGGCAACAGTGTCACAGCGCAAACCAAAGGCCGTGTCAGTCCCTCCTTAGATGTCTCTTCTCAAGACTAAATAAATTCAATTCTTTTAATCTTTATTCATAACTTAGACTCTCCATTCCCTTTATCAGTTTAGTAGCTCTCCTCTGTACTTTTTCCAGCTGCAGTGCGTCCTTTCTATGTACTGGTGCCCAGAACTGAACTGCATATTCCAGATGAGGCCGCACCAATGCTTTGTAAAGTGGTAATATTACATCCCTGCCTGCAGTTTAATGCATGACAATATCTTGGTGGCCTTAGAAGCAGCTGATTGACATTATATACTGTAATTTAATCTACCATCCACAAGGACAGCCAAATACTTCTCTATAAGTGAATGTCCCAGTGCTACATCACCTAGGACATATGAAGCACAGAGATTATTGCTACCAAGATGCATAACTTTACATTTGTCCACATTTAACCTCATTTGCCAAGTTGATGCCCAATCACTCAGAGTGTTCAAGTCAGCTTGTAGTTTATGAACATGTTCCATAGACTTTACAGTTCTACACAAATTTCAGCAAAAATAGATATGGTGCTATTAATCTCCTCCTCAACGTCATTAATAAATACATTAAATAATAAAGGGCCCAGCACTGAACATTTGGGTACACTACTTATAACCTGGTACCATTCTGAATATGAATTATTGACCACAACTCTCTGGACACGGTCCTTCAGCCAGTTTTCAATCCAATTACAAACTATACTTCCCAAGCCTATAGACCTTACTTTACCTATTAAGCATCTATGAGGGACAGTATCAAAAGCCTTTGCAAAATCCAGTGACACTACATCCACAGCAGCTCCTCTTGTCCAGGCTACTATTAACCTCCTCATAAAAACAAATCAGTTTAGTCTGACAACTTCTGTCCTTGGTAAACCCATGCTGGTTATCACTTATAATATTATTTACAGTCACATACTCCTGTATATAGTCCCTTAAGATTTCTTCAAACATTTGTCCCACAACAGAAGTTAAACTAACTGGTCTATAATTTCCTGTGGAGGATCTTGATCCTTTTTCGAATATGGGCACCATGTTTGCCTTGTGCCAATCACTTGGCACTGTACCAGTACCTAGAGAATCTTTAAAAATTATAAACAGGGGCACAGCAATGACTGAAATGAGCCTTATTCACATTCACCCTATTTCATTTCTCTTGGAACATATCTATAGTTAGCCAATTGAGTATAACACTGGATGTACTAACACCCCCGGCGCCACAGATATCAGCTCCTTTCTCTTCTTTTGTATATACAGAGCTCAAAAACCATTTCTTGAGGGGACCTACCTGCTCAGACCAAAGTTTTTTAGCATTTATATATTTTAAAAAAATACTTTTTGAGATTTGTTTTGCTTTCTTTTGCTACCTGCTGTTCGTTTTGTATATTTACTAATTTTATCTCCTTTTTGCAGATTTTATTAAGCCCTTTGTAATCTTCAATAGAGATGGCCTTGCGGTTCGCCCGGCGATCGTTTGCGCTTCGCTGATCATGCGAACATATGGCGATATTTGCACGTGCTATATTTTTTTGCATAGCACCGAACTTTGACCCATGACACATCGATCAGGTGGGACAGTCCAGCCAATTGAGATTTTTCAGCACATGGACACACCCCATACACTACACCCCCTATAAATAAACCCAATCTGGCAGCCATTTTACATTCAGTCTTTTGCCAGTGTAGGGAGAGGATGCTGTGTGGAGCATGGGCAGACTGTTATAGAGTATAGAGACACCAAACATTAGCTAATAGGGCAAAAAAAGTCCTTTTAACCTTTTAAGGACTGGTATAGGTGTGCTATCGATAGGTGTGACATACTGAGGGGTGTGATATACTTATAACATACTTTCTAAAATAGAAATTACATTATAATGCATTTGTATTGTGCAGCAGTTGTGTGTGGTTCTGCTGCGATACTGCAGCTATACAAACGCTATTGAAACAACTAATTGCAACTGGTGTGCTATACCAGTTGCCCCCCAAAAGAATATGATTGAGGCAGGGGTGTGATATACCTAGAATATGATTTCTATATAGTGCATTTGTATAGTGCAGTATTTGTGTGCGGTTCTGCTGAGATAGAACAGCTATACAAAGGGACAAACATCATTGGAACAACTAATTGCAACTGGTGTGATATACCAGTTGCACCCCAAAAAAAATGATTAAGGGGTTATATATACCTGCTTCCACAAATACTGCTCTTCTATATGGACTTTGTCACAGAGTCATTTTGAAAATGAGAGGCAGATGAAGAGGTGGGCCATTCCGCAGGGATGGTAGGGGTCGGCAGGTGCACCAGATCAGATCCTAGGTGGGAAGTTGGAGAAGGTGCATGCAATTACGGTGTATGTCAAAGGACACACCAGAGTTGGTTGAGTGGCTCACTCAGCCTTCAGCTACTGCACCCTCCTCATCCTCTGTATCAACACACTCCTCATTTTCTGCTATGTGCACCCCCAAAGATACAACCACCATAGCCCCCTCCACTCGAGTAAGAGGAAATATTTTTCCATCCATTCCCAGACCTTACCGATGCGCAGCCATTCTTGGCATCAGATGAGGAAGATGAGGTAGCAATGGCCTGTGGTCTGACGACAGTACCCAGATCAGCCCATGGAGGGTGCTCCCCGCTGTTGCTGCCTACTCTGAGATCTCTAATGTCAGTGGTGGTGAAGGTGACAATGATGACATGTCGATGGACGTCATGTGGGTGCCTACAAAAGAGAGAGAGGAGGGGAGTTCAGAGGAGGAGACAGAGCAGCAGATAGTGAGTAGAAGCAGGCAGAACCTGCAGTGCACAGGAGGCAAAAAGCAGACTGCAAATGTTTCTGGAGAGAGCCATCCATCATGCACGGTCACATCTTGCGCTCGCAGGACGCCGACATATGGCTCCACAGTGTGGGCTTTTTTTTAACTTGTCAGCTGCTGATAATAGTATTGCCATCTGCAGTCTGTGCTGTCAACACATAAGTCACAGTAAGCCCAACACTCACCTAGGGATGAACGCCTTAAGAAGGCACCTGGCCTCCCATTACCGAGCCAAGTGGGAGCAACGCTGTCAGAACCCACAAAGCCACACTCCTGGTGCTCCATGTCCTGCTTTTTCTCCTTCTCTTTTCTCCCATTTGTCCTCCACTCCACCTTCCACCGTGCCGTCGTCATGTTCATCTGGCCATTGGCACACCGCAATGGAAGGTCCCCGGAAGGAAATATTTCTCCCAGAAGGGCATCCCAGACTTATATTGCCATATTCAGCAGCAATTGAATTTATCTCTGGCACACAGTGTCGATGCTAACATACCACAGACACGTGGTCTAGAAAACACGGGCAGGGAAGGTACATAACTTTTATTGCCCACTGGGTGAACCTTCTGATGGCTGTCAAGCATGCAACCCGTGGCACCCATGTGGATTTGGTGTTACCGCCACAGATTGCATGCAGGCCTGCCTCTTCTTCTCCTCCTCCTACTCCATCCTCTCTCTCCTCCTTGGATGACTCCTCCTTTTCCACTGCTACCGCCTCTTCTGCTGCACCCCCCAGCTCCCCAGAACCTTTTCAACGTGCCAGGTAAGACGTTGCCATGCTGTGCTGCGGCTGTTGTGCCTGGAATCCAAGAGCCACATCGGTCCTGCACTACTTTCAGCTCTACGGTCAAAGGCCAACAGTTGGTAAAGTGGTGTGCGACAACAGTGCCAATCTGCTGAGCATGCTGAAACATGTGCCATGCATGGCACACGTCCTAAACTTAGTTGTGCAGCGATTCGTTGCCAAATACCTCGGGCTCCAGGACATCTTGCGGCAGGCCAGGAAAATCTCTGCCCTTTTAGAAGATCTTACACGGCCTTGCTGACTTTCAGCAGCGACACCACCGCCCGTCAGATGTCTGCTTTGTGACTACTCGACGCACTGGAACTCCACCTTGTATATGTTTGATAGACTACTAGTATGAACTCTGCGGCAGTATAGGTTCTGGGAGCTTGTGTTTTTTTTTTTTTCACTGCGCCAGTGGCTGCTCATGCGTGACACATACTGCGGCCATTTGATTAGATCACCAAACTGGTCAGTCGCAGCCAGGGCGCCATCAGTGAAATCCTACTTTACACCTTCTTTCTGGAGCATGCATTGCATCGTGTCATTGATCAAGCCGTCGAGGAGCAGGAAAATGAGGAAGTAGCAATGCTGAATGAAAGGAGTCTAAAAATAAGTCAGAGGAGGATGGTGTCTGTAGGGAGGAGGAGGAGCAAGAACAGCAGGCTTTTAACTTTTCTGGGATCCCTGGTGTTGTCTATGAATAAAATTGTTATACGGTGACCGCCTAATATACCTCCAGCCACATTATCAATTGTTATTTTCTTTCCGGTGAATGCCTAATGTTTGGGACCTCGGAGGAATTCATCACCTGTTGACGACGACCACCTGTTATCGAATTTCAACTATTATCATTTGTTTTTGTTTTTAAAGAGTGGGGGAATTCAATGTTTTTATTCCAATTTTATATTTTTTGTTCTTTTAAACATATGTATTCGACATCTGTTTGTACTGGCCTGCAGTAAAATTGATATCAATGACTGTCTAATATACCTCTGGCCACATAATCACTTGATGTTTTCTGTCAAGTGAATGACAAATTCTTTGGGCCTGTACTCCCATGGACTAAAATAAGATTTTTCTAGGCTCCAGCAGGCCACATTTTTAACAGTTTCCCTTTTAGATGCATAAAAATGGCCCCTGATTAAAATACATATTTTTTGTGGGAATTTTTGCCACCGATACCTCTCTGATATGTCACTGTCCATGTTGTGGGATGATTTGTGCACTTCTTGTAAGTATTTGGTGGCTGCAATAATGACCTGAAGGTTTTTAAGGTTTGCCTGCCATTAAAGTGAATGTTTGTTTATCACTAGTCTTTGCTTTGCCTGACAGAGTTTGCTTTTTATAGTTTAGGCGGAATATAATTATATTGTGGCCACTATTACCTAGTGTTTCTCGAACAGTAACATTGCCAACAAGCTCTGCATCATTAGAAATTACCAGATACAAGAGAGCATTGCCCCTAGTGGGAGTTTCTACAAACTGTCCGATAAAGTTGTCCTGCAGCAAGTTGAGGAGTTTTCTCCCCTTTGCGAGTTAGAACCATGGCCCCAGTCAATACCTGGGAAGTTAAATTCTCCCATTATAACCACTGTACCAGCCTGAGACACATGCTCTATTTCTTTTGTGATGTTAGGGGGTCTATATATTACACCAAGTATAAGTGTTTATATCCCTATGAACTTCGACACATAAGGTTTCCACATCCTCACCAGCCGCACCCACAGTTGCCTCTTTCACACTTGTCTTCAGATTATTCCTCACATACAGGCACACACCACCACCTTTTCTATTGATCCGGTCTTCCCTAAATAGTGTCAAATCCTCAATATTAACAGCCCAGTCATGCAAAGAGTCCAACCATGTCTTAGCCACACCAATTACATATCTGTGTTCTTCTAGTACCATAGCCTCCAGCTCCCCCATTTTTCTAGCTAGACTTCTGGCATTTGTGAAAATACATTTTAATTTACTATTATCTGTAAAATTAATATCCAGGATTTTTTGGGTTACCTTAGTTAATTTTTGTATACAACAGGTTTTTCTTAACAGAAGTTCTATTTTTCATAAATGTATAGTTATGCCCAGTCTTCTCCCCATCTTCCTCGCTAACCCCAGCTCCCACTAAATCTCCACTGTCCCCTTCTATTATATCTACCTCCTTATTAGTATGACCCCCCCCCCCCCGCAGATCCTAGTTTAAAAGCTCCTCCAGCCGTCTAACCATTTTTTTCCCCCAGGGCAGTTGCACCCTCCCCATTAAGGTGCAGCCTGTCCCTATTGTAGAGCCTGTAACCGACAGAGAAGTTGGCCCAGTTCTTCATGAGCCCAAACCCTTTCTTCCTGAACCAGGTTCTGAACCACTTATTTAACTCCCTAAGCTCCAGTTGTCTCTCTGGTGACACTCCTGCCACTGGTAGTATTTCTGAAAATACTACCTTGGAGGTCCTGGACTTGAGCTTCTCACCTAGTTCTCTAAAATCGTTTTTAAGGACCTTCTATCTCACACTGACATTGTCATTGGTGCCAATGTGTACCATGACTGCCGGGTCTTCCCCAGCCCCACCCAGCAATCTGTCAATCTGTTCCGCAATATGCCGAGCCCTAGATGACCCTATCTGTTCTGACTAATAATAGAGTCCCCTACCACCAAAATCTGCCTGACCTTTGCTGCACTCCTTTTCTCATCCTTCCTGCAGCAGTTGTCCTCCTCGTTGCTATGAGAAATGTCCTGCTGCAGTGTTGCTGGTGCTGGGCTTTCATCCTGAATATCAGCCAAACAGGCAGATTTAGTAGGGCGTGCCAGCTCAGGACTAGCCTCCCTGGCTCTTTTCCCTCTACCTCTTCTTCCTACATTAACTCAACTGCTCACCTGATATTCCTGATATTGCCCTCCTCCTCCCACCTCTATTTCAATAATCCCAGTCAGTTCCTGCACAGTGAGGTCTAAGCCTCTCTCCAGTTTTACAATGCCCCTAAGTATTTCAAGCTGCTCATTTAGATCCGAGATCTGGGCTTCTAAATATGCAACATGATTGCATCTAGTGCCTCTTCAAGGCATGCATAAATTGCATAGGACACACACTTAGTGGCATTGTCCATGGAGAAAACAGTAAATATGAGTTAGAATTAGACCCTGTCTGCTGCAGTTGGAGGACTAGCTAGAATCAAGCCAACAACACACAAGGAAATTCTATCAAACATTAGTTTCTTGCTCCTTGTCTTAAATAGTGATGAGCGGCAGGGGTCATATTCGAATTCGCGCTATTTTGTAAATATTTTGTAGAATATTTGAGAATTCAAATATTTGTTAGGAGTAGTGTTGATTGCGAATTTTCGTAATGAGAATTTTTGTAATGAGAATTTTCGTAATGCGAATATTCATAATGAGAATCAATGAAGTGTGTTATGTGTTTCGCTTACCTGCCATCTCCTTATGCTGTATGTGTTGCCCTTTGCTTGCAGCCTGGCCTCAGATAGAGACTCCTATTCCTCCATTACTGGGATAAACAGGTCGTCTCTTCCCCGCTCCTTGGTGAGGGATTAACAAGGCGACTTAGGGTCTTTAGGAATCCTGAGTATGAGTCGTCCTACCATCGGGGTCCGCTCATATGGTGAGGAGTCAGGGGGAGGATTAGAGACGCTGTAGGAGGTGACCTGCTCCCTTATTACTCGTTTTGGCCAGGCTGATCCCCTTTTACCCTTTGAGACAGCATGGTGGGGGGTTTCCCCCACTCCCCACCGTGACACCAACACTGCTCCTAAAGTCAAAGATATTGCAGCCTTCTCATTGGCCCACAAGCTAGAAGTAGGGAGGGATCATGTGTACTGATTTAAAAAAAAAAAAGAATATTCGCTATATTGCTATATATTCTTGTTTTAGAATATTACGAATATTCTAAAAAAACGAATATATAACACTATATTGAATATATTTTTAGAGAGTTTTTTTAGAATACTCATGTTTTTTTTTCCATCTGAAGTCACAATCCCTCCCTGGCTTGGTTGCCCAAGCCACTCCCCTTAACAAAGCAGAGAAAAAAAATGGATTTAAATGACAGTACTAAAATACAAGTACTTACCTTTCAAGGATCTCTGCTTCAAACCACACTCAGCCACCTGCAATCACTCCCACAAAATCACACTCAGCACCAGAAGTCCGATTCTTTAACCACTTCAGCCCCACTAGCTTAAACCTCCTTAATGACCAGACCACTTTTTACAATTCTGCACTACACTACTTTCACGGTTTATTGCTCGGTCATACAACTTACCACCCAAATTAATTTTACCTCCTTTTCTTCTCACTAATAGAGCTTTCATTTGGTGGTATTTCATTGCTGCTGACATTTGTACTTTTTTATATTAATCAAAATTGACTGAAATTTTTGCAAAAAATATGACATTTTTCACTTTCTGTTGTAATTTTTTTCAAATAAAACTCAATTTATATGTAAATTTTCTTTAAATTTATTGTTCTACATGTCTTTGATAAAAAATAAATAAATAAGTGTATATTTATTGGTTTGGGTAAAAGTTATAACGTTTACAATCGCCCATCTGCCTGGGGCTTCTGAGCAAAGTACAAATGTAGCTGTTTCCTTCACTGCCCTGCTAATGTGGACTTGCATAAGTCCAAGAGAGGTGGTATATTAGTGATAGGGACCTGTCTGCGGGAGCCACCTTGACGCTTGGTAGATGGGCCCAACACAAGTTAGATAAAAATGTGAGCTAACAGCTTCCATTGATCCATTTATAGTAGGTATAATACCACTTTAATTTAGAATGATCCCCATTTCTCAGCTTTACTGCTTATGTGTGTGCAGCCATTATTTTTGTATTAATTATGTTTGCTTTATGGATATGCAGCTATGACTATGAATAAGAATGTGCCAGTCTAAATTATCTTGTAATGATACCTAATGTGTATACCTTTTTTTTTCTTTTTTACATTTAACACAATAAAAGTATTTTTGAAACAAAAAAAAATCATCTTTTAGTGACTCCATATTCTGAGAGCCACAGTTTTTATTATTTTTGGGCGATTGTCTTAGGTTGAGGCAAATTTTTTGCAGGGTGACAGTTACATTGCTATCATTTTGGGGGGCATACGCCTTTTTGATCGCTTGGTGTTGCACTTTAAGTGATGTAAGGTGACAAAAAAGTTTTATTTAGCATAGTTTTTATTTAATTTTTTAACGGTGTTCACCTGAAGGGTTAGGTCATGTGATATTTTTATAGAGCCGGTCGATATGGATGTGGGGATACCTAATATGTCTACTTTTCTTTTTTTCTTCCTATTCTTTTCATTATTTTTTTTTACTTTATGTTGGGAAAAGGATTCTTTATTTTTAATTTAATCCTTTATTTTTTTTAAAAACTTAATAATTTTTTTTTTTTTAAACTTAATTTTTTAACCTTTTTTTAACCAATTTTTTTGCCCCACTCTGGGACTTCAACTTTTTGGGGTCTGATCCCCTTTACAATGCATTAAAATACTTCTGTATTGTAATGCATTGGCTGTAAGTGTATTACCACTGTAATACACTTACAGTCTGCTTGCCTGTGAGATCCAGGGGACTGGATCTCATAGGCTCTCCTGGAAGGCAGCCATGATGCCTAAGGAAGGCATCGGGCTGCCTTCCCTGCCATGGGGTCCCTGTCAAAGCAGCTCGGGGACCCCATGGACAATGGCACCCGTGAGGATACGGCACGTGCATGGTTAGCACTGACTGCAGCCGTGCAGGGATTAATACGCCAGCATCTGTGTTTTCACCAATGCCAGGGCATACAGCATGGGTCCAGCTATCAGTGACAGCCAGACCCCTGCCTCTGATCATATGGGCGCAGCTCCTGCACCCGCCCGAATAGCGCTCCATACCTGTTATGTACTGGGATTTCTGTCCCGCATTTCTGCACCATACATGTACGGCACTGGTATCCTAAGGCCTCTTTCACACAAGCGTTACGGATTAGGTCCAGATGCGTTCAGGGAAACTCGCACCATTTTGCAAACAAGTTCTGTCAGTTTTGTCTGTGATTACTTTCAGTTGTTCAATTTTTTCCGCATGGGTGCAATGCATTTTGATGCATTTTTCACGCGCATGATAAAAAACTGAAGGTTTACAAACAACATCTTCTAGCAACCATCGTTAAAAACGCATTGCATGCGCACTTTCTTCTGGATGCAATGCGTTTTCATTGAAGCCTCCTTCACTTCTATAGGGCCAGGGCTGCGTAAATAAAAGGAGAATGTAGAACATGCTGCATCTTTCACGCAACACAGAAATGATGCATGAAAAAAAAATGCACAGACCCATTGAAATAAACGGGTCAGGATTCAGTGCACATTACGTATTGCACCCACGTGGAAAACTCGCTCGCGTGAAAGGGACCTAAGGGTTAAATAAATCTGGACTGCCCATATGATGCTGTAATGTGGAAACAGGAAATGTTTATTCTAATTTTATGTCAGATATTGAGAAAAACATGCATATGTGTCTTTTTATATAGTGTATGTAAACTTCTGGTTTCAACTGTGTGTGTGTGTGTGTATATATATATATATATATATATATATATATATATATGTAGAAATGGACAGCACATCCAGTAGAAAAATATATTCAAAAATTTTTTATTCAGCCACAGTGGCACAAGAGGCGACGTTTCGGCTCAAAATCCTGAGCCTTTCTCAAGCATAAAGACATAAGTGAAACATATCATATAAATAGGTGACATGATTAAGGGGTGGAGTCAAACAATTCATGAAAATAATGTGATAAAAAAGAGTGTGCAAACATAATTACAATAATTCATACAACCATATAGATATTGCAGATGATGATACACCACTTAATGTGATACATAATCAAAAAATGATACAGTGAAATAACATAATGAGCATGTAAGTGTAAATGCCGCCGATTGCCATCAGCTGTTACATATCAGCATAAATATATTAATTTAATCAATTTTTTAAAAAGAAGAGGGAAACCAGATGGGAGGGGTGACATACCGCATGTAGACCACGTACTTCCCCAAGTCCGCCATAGCCGAGCCTTAGCGTCTATCATTAAGCAATGCGCAGGCGTCAGGATGCGTCTCGGCAAAATGACGTCATGCTACGTTCACGTAGTTCTGAGCGGCGCATCTGAAGACCGCATCAGTCCTCCGGTGCGCATGCCCACATGAGGTCTAGTATGGAAGCGCCATTTTAGAAGCTGGCAGTGTGGTCCCAAAGTAGAAAACTGTTATCATTAATTATAAATCAGGCTCATATGAGGCGAAAAAAAGGAGACGGGTGCCCCTGTCAGGGGGCTCCAGTATCCATATGTTGGGCAAGCAATATAAACATGATCGGCATTCTCATGTCAATCATGTGTACCAATGCCGCCCCAATCACACCTCCTTCTAAAGCCTATGAGAGAGGGATTCTCCTCACAACTATGCGGTCAACACATGCATTGTCTATAACTCTGTCGAGACACAGCCTAAAACCAGACCATCGGAAAAAATAATAATCAGCTATAGTAAGGCGGACATTTGGGTACGGTGTCATCCAAAAACGGTAGATCAGCTCCCCATCCCTTTTGTTCCTCTTCATATATGACATCATATCATCTATAGAAACAGATGAAAAAATACATGAAAAAAGAAAAATTAGAGACATGAGTTAAAACATGTTGAAACACTTATGTCTAACAAACACCACCGACCCCAAGGAAAGAAGACTAGATAATCAGACATACAGGAACATTTGAAAGGCAAACCACTTATTTATGTATAAACCCCTAAATTATAGTCTACATTGAGACCGTGGGGTCTCAAGGTATTGAGTGTATATATCCAAAAAAGTTCTTTCTTTTTTAATAACAGGTTTCTATTACCCCCTCGTCGAGGCTGTGGGATATGATCAATAATCCAACATTGAAGTTGGCTTTCTGAGTGATTTTTTTCCACAAAATGTTTTGGAATAGGTAGATCCTTCCGTTTTTTCCTAATTGTAGAGCGGTGATTATTTAGCCGTGTTTTAAGGTCAGTAGATGTCTCGCCTACATATAAGAGTTTACAGGGGCAACTCAAGACATAAACGACAAAATTAGAATTACAAGTAAGGTAAAAAGAAATGGGGTATTCTACTTTCGTAGTTGGGTGTATAAATACCTTACTTTTACAAATATGTCTGCAGTTGACACAGCTGAGACAAGGAAAGCATCCCTTGCTCCGCTGGGCCAATGTGCTTTGTCTCAATCCAGGACCTGGGCCAATGTCTGCTCGTACTAATTGATCTCTCAAATTCCTAGATCTCCGATAGGAGAACAGGGGAGGAGATTTAAATTCAGGAATATGCCCCAGACACCCACCTAGAATTCCCCAATGTTTACTGATAACTCGGTTGATGGTACGACTGTGTGCAGTGTATTTCGTAATAAATGGAATCCTATTCTGTGGAGTTTTTTTGATATTCCTTTTTAATGATTCACTTCTGTCCATGTCTTTGACTATATCAATTTGAGATTGAAGTAATCTAGAGGGATAACCTCTTTGTTTGAACTTGTAAGCCATGGTATCGAGTGATTTCTCCAAGTCCTCATGGTTGGAGGTAATTCTCTTAGCCCTGAGGAATTGAGAGAAAGGGAGGTGCTCAACCATATTCCGTGGGTGACTGCTCGAAAAATGCAAGAGAGTATTTTTATCTGTGGGCTTGGTAAACAAGGTAGTATGTATACAACCATCCTGGATTTTAACAGTTGTGTCCAAAAATTGGATCTCTGTATCCGAATATATTAAGGTAAACTGTAGATCCTTGTTAATACTATTGAGATAGCCCTGAAAGTCCAACAGACTAGAGCTATCACCAGTCCAGATGAGGAAGACGTCGTCGATGTATCTCCACCACCTCAGAATCTTGCTGTGGTGGTGGGATACATAGACGACATCCTCCTCAAAACACCGCATAAAGATGTTGGCATAAGTTGGGGCCACATGGGACCCCATTGCCACACCCCTAATTTGCTTGTAAAATATATCCTGAAACAGAAAATAATTCTGTCTCAGAATAATATTCAAAAGGTCTATCACAAAGTCACAAGTATGTATAGTTAGAGATGATAGCTCCAACATACGCCTAACCGCACTGACTCCAAGGTCATGGTCAATAGACGTATATAAAGACGTCACGTCAAATGATGCCAGAATAATAGATTGTGTATCCCCCAGGTGTTTTGAGGAGGATGTCGTCTATGTATCCCACCACCACAGCAAGATTCTGAGGTGGTGGAGATACATCGACGACGTCTTCCTCATCTGGACTGGTGATAGCTCTAGTCTGTTGGACTTTCAGGGCTATCTCAATAGTATTAACAAGGATCTACAGTTTACCTTAATATATTCGGATACAGAGATCCAATTTTTGGACACAACTGTTAAAATCCAGGATGGTTGTATACATACTACCTTGTTTACCAAGCCCACAGATAAAAATACTCTCTTGCATTTTTCGAGCAGTCACCCACGGAATATGGTTGAGCACCTCCCTTTCTCTCAATTCCTCAGGGCTAAGAGAATTACCTCCAACCATGAGGACTTGGAGAAATCACTCGATACCATGGCTTACAAGTTCAAACAAAGAGGTTATCCCTCTAGATTACTTCAATCTCAAATTGATATAGTCAAAGACATGGACAGAAGTGAATCATTAAAAAGGAATATCAAAAAAACTCCACAGAATAGGATTCCATTTATTACGAAATACACTGCACACAGTCGTACCATCAACCGAGTTATCAGTAAACATTGGGGAATTCTAGGTGGGTGTCTGGGGCATATTCCTGAATTTAAATCTCCTCCCCTGTTCTCCTATCGGAGATCTAGGAATTTGAGAGATCAATTAGTACGAGCAGACATTGGCCCAGGTCCTGGATTGAGACAAAGCACATTGGCCCAGCGGAGCAAGGGATGCTTTCCTTGTCTCAGCTGTGTCAACTGCAGACATATTTGTAAAAGTAAGGTATTTATACACCCAACTACGAAAGTAGAATACCCCATTTCTTTTTACCTTACTTGTAATTCTAATTTTGTCGTTTATGTCTTGAGTTGCCCCTGTAAACTCTTATATGTAGGCGAGACATCTACTGACCTTAAAACACGGCTAAATAATCACCGCTCTACAATTAGGAAAAAACGGAAGGATCTACCTATTCCAAAACATTTTGTGGAAAAAAATCACTCAGAAAGCCAACTTCAATGTTGGATTATTGATCATATCCCACAGCCTCGACGAGGGGGTAATAGAAACCTGTTATTAAAAAAGAAAGAACTTTTTTGGATATATACACTCAATACCTTGAGACCCCACGGTCTCAATGTAGACTATAATTTAGGGGTTTATACATAAATAAGTAGTTTGCCTTTCAAATGTTCCTGTATGTCTGATTATCTAGTCTTCTTTCCTTGGGGTCGGTGGTGTTTGTTAGACATAAGTGTTTCAACATGTTTTAACTCATGTCTCTAATTTTTCTTTTTTCATGTATTTTTTCATCTGTTTCTATAGATGATATGATGTCATATATGAAGAGGAACAAAAGGGATGGGGAGCTGATCTACCGTATTGGATGACACCGTACCCAAATGTCCGCCTTACTATAGCTGATTATTATTTTTTCCGATGGTCTGGTTTTAGGCTGTGTCTCGACAGAGTTATAGACAATGCATGTGTTGACCGCATAGTTGTGAGGAGAATCCCTCTCTCATAGGCTTTAGAAGGAGGTGTGATTGGGGCGGCATTGGTACACATGATTGACATGAGAATGCCGATCATGTTTATATTGCTTGCCCAACATATGGATACTGGAGCCCCCTGACAGGGGCACCCGTCTCCTTTTTTTCGCCTCATATGAGCCTGATTTATAATTAATGATAACAGTTTTCTACTTTGGGACCACACTGCCAGCTTCTAAAATGGCGCTTCCATACTAGACCTCATGTGGGCATGCGCACCGGAGGACTGATGCGGTCTTCAGATGCGCCGCTCAGAACTACGTGAACGTAGCATGACGTCATTTTGCCGAGACGCATCCTGACGCCTGCGCATTGCTTAATGATAGACGCTAAGGCTCGGCTATGGCGGACTTGGGGAAGTACGTGGTCTACATGCGGTATGTCACCCCTCCCATCTGGTTTCCCTCTTCTTTTTAAAAAATTGATTAAATTAATATATTTATGCTGATATGTAACAGCTGATGGCAATCGGCGGCATTTACACTTACATGCTCATTATGTTATTTCACTGTATCATTTTTTGATTATGTATCACATTAAGTGGTGTATCATCATCTGCAATATCTATATGGTTGTATGAATTATTGTAATTATGTTTGCACACTCTTTTTTATCACATTATTTTCATGAATTGTTTGACTCCACCCCTTAATCATGTCACCTATTTATATGATATGTTTCACTTATGTCTTTATGCTTGAGAAAGGCTCAGGATTTTGAGCCGAAACGTCGCCTCTTGTGCCACTGTGGCTGAATAAAAAATTTTTGAATATATTTTTCTACTGGATGTGCTGTCCATTTCTACATACAAATGTTGGGTAAGCAGTGATAACCCTGGACATAGCACCCGCTACACTGTTATGTTTTGGTGCTGCCACATTATTCCACTTTTTTATATATATATATATATGATTTGTCTTGAAAAAGCATTCATACCCCTTAAACCAAATTTTTTTTCACGTTACACCCACAAACTTTAATATATATACATATATATATTTACAAAGGTTCTAATATTTGCTTGTACTGTTGGTTTATGCAAAGTTTGTTAAAAGTACAGTGCCTAATTAAAATAAAAAAATAGAGTGTCTTCTTTGTCTTTCAGCATTGTGTCACAGGTGTTTGTTTCCTTCCCTGGATTTTTAGCTTCTCTTTTAAATGATACAGCTTTCTAAGAGTAGGTCAACACACCCTTTTTGTAGTGATATTTTTCAATCTTTGGAGTGAATGCACACTGTTGCAAGTAATTTAATGATCCACATGTATCAAAAGTGCTGTCATTTTTGCCAATAGATAAGTTAATTTGTTGCAAGAAATTTATGACTGTGCGTATCTTGTTTGACAAATGTGTCACATCATACATCACTTAACTAACTGTCACACTGGCTAAAAATACTGAACTTTTCTTCTCTGAGCTCAGTGTGGAGTAGAGATGCAACTTTTATTCAAATTTGAGAATTTTGAATTTATTTTTTAAGTTACATTTTATGACTGTGTCTAAGGCTAGGTCTACACGACAACATTTGTCGAGCGGCATTTTGTTGCACCAATGTAGCGCGACAATTTTTATAATGCTATTATAATGGCGCAGTCTATGGTGTTGCACTGCAACATGCGACATGCTGCGACTGCGATGCAACAGTCGCAGAAAATCTGTTTGAGATGTTTTTTTTTTGCGAACTTCGCAGTTGCAGCATGTCGCATGTTGCAGTAGAACACCATAGACTGCCATTATAAAAATTGCTGTGCAGCATTGGTGCAACAAAATGTTGCGTGACAGATGTTGCAGTGTAGTTGTGCCCTATCTGTCGCGCGACAAATGTTGTTGTGTAGACCTAGCCTAAAACTACACCAAGCTGTAAGCTATAACTACTTTTCACTTCACACTACTTTTGTGTTTCTCTGGTTTGCAGCTGCAGCATACACAGCTAAAGTTCGAAAATCACCAGTGTCGTACTGGAGTGCAAGGGGCCCGCCAGTGGAAGAGACTTTGCATGCATAGATACAGTAACAGAACCAAGGTGTGTGTTTAGATACAGTAACAGAACGGAGCTGTGTGTATAGATACAGTAGCAGAACCAAGCTATGTGCATAGATACAGTAACAGAACCAATGTGTGTGTATAGATATAGTAACAGAACCAATCTATGTGTACAAATACAGAAACAGAGCGGAGCTGTGTGTATAGATACAGTAGCAGAACCAAGCTATGTTTATAGATACAGTAACAGGATGGAGCTGTGTGTATAGATACAGTAGCAGAACCAAGATATGTGTATAGATACAGTAACAGGATGGAGCTGTGTGTAGAGATACAGTAACAGAACCAAGCTATGCTTAAAGATACAGTAGTAGAAACAAGCTTTGTATAGATACAGTAGCAGAAACAAGCTCTGTGTATCCCTCTTGTCCTTATATTTGACCAGCAACAGGTTTCCACTGGTAAGGGCACGGGTTTCACCCCTAGGGATAGGTACATGGAGAGGGTGGGTAGGGAGGCTGCATTGATTTTTCCGCACGAGTCCCACAAGCAGACGTGGATCTGGCTGCGAGGGACTGGAACAAGGGGATACAAGAATAAAAGTTATCCACGTACAGGTGTTAACCTTTATCTAGCAGTGGGTGCATAAGGTCCCACACAAGTTTCCGACTAACACCCAGTGGGGGGACATTATGGGAGTTGAATAAGGGAATCTCGCCCCTCGTACACACAAAACTTGTAAGTGTACCCTGAGGTACTCTCACAAAGTTTGTACAACTTCACGCCATACCTCGCCCTCTTAGAGGGAACATACTGGCAGAAAAGGAGTCTCCCCTTGAAAGCAATGAGAGACTCATCAATCGCAACCTCCCTTCCGGGTACATAGGCCTCCAAAATGGCCCCAAAGTGATCGATGACCAGCCTGATTTTGTACAGGTGGTCATAGGCATGATCACCTTGGGGGGGACATGCTGCATTATCTGCATAATACAGGGATTTCTGGATGGCCTCAAACCGGGTGTGTGTCTTGGCTGTACTGTAAAGTGGGGTCTGGTAGAGGAAGTCCCTAGTCCAGTAAAAACACAGTTTTTTTTTGACTAGGCTCATGTGCAGCACAAGGCCCCAAAACATCCTCATCTCGCTGCACTGACCGGAGTCTAGCCACTGGCCCTAGCCAAAAAGGAGCCCAGGTGTTGAGCAAAGAACTGATGGGCGTACAGGTTCGTTTGCTCCACCATCAGATTCACAAAATGGCCACTGAAAAAAATACTAAAATAGTCATATTCAGTGAAGCCCACTATGGGAATCTGGATTCCTGCAATCACAGGCTCAAAATGCTCTGGGGTACACCAGACAAGTTCACCGGTAGGGGGCTCAGGTGGACTTATCTGGTGGGCCGGAAAACTAGTACGAGCCCCAGAGCTGCTCGTACAAATGTGGGCCACAGGGTCCCTAGCATGGCAGTCCCCTTGCTCCGCCTGGCGGTGTCTCCGCCGCCTTGGGGGCTCATCATCATTACTAGATTAGGAGGACGTGGATGACAAGAGGAAAGTGGGGTCATCCTCGTCCTCACTGGGGCTCTCTGAGTCAGAGGCAAGCAGGGCGTATGCCACCTCGGCCGAGAACGTCTGGCGGGCCATAGGGGAGTGTGTGTTGTGTGTGTGTGTGTGCGTGAAAAAACTATATTCAGTGTGCGTGTGTGTGGGGGACGGGTGTTCACGGACTTTGCCCAACACCTAACAGAAAAAATAAATAAATAAACTAACAAAAAAAATTTAAAATCCCAAAAAGTGTAAAAGAAAGGATTCAAACGCGCTGATCAGCGGTACGAAGCTACAGAGGTACAGCGCTAGGGTGGGCAATGTGCTAACAGTAGCTGGACACTAAGAGTGCTGGCCAAAGTCAACGCATGCAGAAAACTAAAACAAAAAAAAGCACTTGCGCGCCCCAAAAAATTTGTGTGTGGGGGGGGGGGGCAAGTTGCAGCACCCCTGGGGGGGGTCTAGGGTCACACAGCTGAGTGCTGTGAACTCCAGACACCCGATCCGGGTGCTAAACTGCAATAAAATCACACCACCGATCACCCTCCTATTCCGGGTTATCTGGTCACCAAACACCCAAATAACCCGGAAACGCAGCAAACCACAGGTCTGAATTGACCTGCAGTTTGCTGCGATCGCCGACACGGGGGGTAACAGGACCCCCCTGGGCATTATACCAATGTGCCTGCTCAATGATTTAAACAGGCACCTTGTTCCGATCACCACCCACCGGGCGGTGGTGATCGGAAATACACAGGGCGTACAGGTACGCCCTGTGTCCGTAACAGGTAATCTGCCGACTGTCCGCATTAATTTAAAGGGTATCTACATCCAAATCAGGTGAACGCTGTAGGAATTGCAACAGTTTGCATATGTGCCTCCCACTTGTTAAGGGACCAAAAGTAATGGGACAATTGGCTTCTCAGCTGTTCCATGGCCAGGTGTGTGTTATTCCCTCATTATCCCTATTACAATGAGCAGATAAAAGGTCCAGAGTTCATTTCAAGTGTGCTATTTGCATTTGGAATGTGTTGCTGTCAACTCTCAAGATGAGATTCAAAGAGCTGTCACTATCAGTGAAGCAAGGCATCATTAGGCTGAAAAAAACTAAACAAAAAAAAACATCAGAGAGATAGCAAAAACATTAGGCGTGGCAAAAACAACTGTTTGTAACATTCCAGAAAATGAAGGAATGCATTGGTGATCTCAGTAACACCCAAAAAAACAGAAATTGGTTGGATGACGGAAGAATTATTTCCCGGGTGAAGAAAACACCCTTCACAACAGTTCAGATCAAGAACACTCTCAAGGAGGTAGGTGTATGTGTGTCAAAGTCAACAATCAAGATAAGACTTCACCAGAGTGAATGCAGAGGGTTCACCACAAGATGTAAACCATTGGTGAGCCTCAAAAACAGGAAGGCCATATTAGAGTTTGCTAAACAACATCTAAAAAAGCCTTCACAGTTCTGGAACAAGATCCTATGGACAGATTTTTTTAGTGCAATATTTTCTAAACAACCTGTTTGACATGCTTGATGGAAGATTTAACAAGGAAAACCCCAATTATGGGAGAAATATGAAAGGAATAAGAAATGTTTGATCCAGGTCCAATCCACCCTATTTTTTTATGTGGGCTAGATCCATCCCACATTTTGTATGTCTTAAATCCCCTATATAAGGATATAGAATATGGAAGACAGTTCAACCACTGAGGAAGGGGCCACTTAGAGCCCCGAAACACATTTGATTTTGGATCCTCCGGTAAAACATAAAGACGAGCGTAATCTACAGCAATGTTTACTCTGGGTAGAAAAATCGCAATCAGACTTTAAAATTCATGTCATCCTAAGAACCGGAAATACGTAAAGAAGTAGCTGGCACCAGTGAGATACATTTACATTTGCTGAAAGTGGATGATGATAAAGAACACTACAATCGAGACGCCCTTGACATCACAGCAGAAACCAACATTTTTCGATACCTCGGGTGAAATTCTCGACACTCACGTGAGTAAGCAGGAGTGGGGGGCCTGGTTTAACTACCACGCGGGACGCCGCGGTCCATTTACCGAATTCCGCCCACAATCGACCTGGCTTGTGAGTATACACTGTATAGAGGATAATCAAAATAACTGTGTTGGGTGTCAAGTCGATTGTTTAGTTTGATTCGAAAAATACAATTCAACATTACAATCGAATGATAAGGTTCTAAAAATATTTAAATATTGATGGTGGACATTTATAGAAGGTCATACGAACATATTTGTGAACATTAATAATCATGGAAACACACAAAACTGTATGCAAACATTTTTGCGGACATTGCGAATGAGTATGAAAATGCAAGAAAATGTATGTGAAAAATAAGCACATGCGATTATTGGATGGAAAGTTATATTGCAGTAAGAACATATTTGTGATGGATCCTTCCATCAGTTCCTCACAGATTGGGTTCTACTGGAGAACCAATATATTTTTAATCCCCTTTATATTTATTTATTATTTTTTATTACCAGTCTGGCCAGACACATTATAACATATGTAATTACTGCCATTATCTTATTTACGGTTTTATAGTTATTGAATAAAGTACCACTTACTACAGGTATAGTGAGTGCCCAGCCTCTTTTTAATAGATTGGAGACTGAGTCGATCTGCTTGAAACCCATGAGGCCTCAATGCTGGATCACCAAACGGCTACCACTCACTCACTTCGCCGTTGCAGCACGTACCTCAATGAGCTTCACAATGCCCTGGAAGACCTGGAGAACAGGGGACGCCGCAACAACTTGAGCTTTTTGGGGAGTCCCAGAATCGGTTCCCCCAGGAGACATACAGTGCACACCAGCTGCAGCTCCCTACTGGGCGCCAATTTTGCCCTTGATATCACCATAGAATGTGGCCATAGGGCCTTATGCCCTAAACCCAAATCAGAGGAGCCTGATGTGATCTCTAAGTTTCTGAACTTTCAAGTCAAAACCGCAGTGTTAGATACAGCCGCGATATGTTCTTAATTTCACATGGAACCATGGCTGATCTTCACATTGCAACCTATAACGTAAAGGGCTTTAATTCCCGTTTAAGAGAAGCCAAATTTTTATAATGCTGCGCAAGTCGGGCTCCGATGTGTTGTTCCTCCAGGAGATGCACTTTAAATGTAATAACTACCCCAACCTTGAATTTTCACATTACCTTCTATGGTTACACTGTGGGGGTAACTCCTCAGCATCTGGGGGCTAGCATTGGGTTCCAGAGGAAAGTACCCTTTAAATATATTAGACATATCCAATACCCAGGATGGAGATTCCTCCTGGTTAAAGGTCACATTGGTCCCCAAATGTATACCTTCATAAACCTCTATGCCCCCAACACTAAACAAGCCCACTGGCTTACTTACACCTCCCAGGTCATAGCATCTTTTAAAGAGGGCATTGTAATTATGGAAGGAGATTTAAATGTTTCCCTAAATACCCAACTCGACTCATCCTCAAACAAATCGGCCCAATCTTTACGCTCTTTAACCACTTCAGCCCCGCTAGCTGAAACCCCCTTCATGACCAGAGCTCTTTTTACACTTCTGCACTACACTACTTTCACCATTTATCGCTCGGTCATGCAACTTACCACCCAAATAAATTTTACCTCCTTTTCTTCTCACTAATAGAGCTTTCATTGGGTGGTATTTTATTGCTGCTGACATTTTTACTTTTTTTGTTATTAATCGAAATGTAAAATTTTGCAAAAAAAACGACATCCATATATAAATTTTTCGCTAAATTTATAGTTCTACATGTCTTTGATAAAAAAAAAAAAATGTTTGGGCAAAAAAAAAAATGGTTTGGGTAAAAGTTATAGCGTTTACAAACTATGGTACAAAAATGTGACTTTCTGAGCACCTGTCATGTTTCCTGAGGTTCTACAATGCCCAAACAGTAGAAAAACCCCACAAATGACCCCATTTCGGAAAGTACACACCCTAAGGTATTCGCTGATGGGCATAGTGAGTTCATAGAACTTTTTATTTTTTGTCACAAGTTAGCGGAAAATGATGATGATTTTTTATTTTTATTTTTTTCTTACAAAGTCTCATATTCCACTAACTTGCGACAAAAAATAAAATATTCTAGGAACTCGCCATGCCCCTCACGGAATACCTTGGGGTGTCTTCTTTCCAAAATGGGGTCACTTGTGGGGTAGTTATACTGCCCTGGCAATTTAGGGGCCCAAATGTGTGAGAAGAACTTTGCAATCAAAATGTGTAAAAAATGACCGGTGAAATCCGAAAGGTGCACTTTGGAATATGTGCCCCTTTGCCCACCTAGGCTGCAAAAAAGTGTGACACATCTGGTATCGCCATACTCAGGAGAAGTTGGGGAATGTGTTTTGGGGTGTCATTTTACATATACCCATGCTGGGTGAGAGAAATATCTTGGCAAAAGACAACTTTTCCAATTTTTTTTATACAAAGTTGGCATTTGACCAAGATATTTTTCTCACCCAGCATGGGTATATGTAAAATGACACCCCAAAACACATTCCCCAACTTCTCCTGAGTACGGCGATACCAGATGTGTGACACTTTTTTGCAGCCAAGGTGGGCAAAGGGGCACATATTTCAAAGTGCACCTTTCGGATTTCGCAGGCCATTTTTTACACATTTTGATTGCAAAGTTCTTCTCACACATTTGGGCCCCTAAATTGCCAGGGCAGTATAACTACGCCACAAGTGACCCCATTTTGGAAAGAAGACACCCCAAGGTATTCCGTGAGGGGCATGGTGAGTTCCTAGAATTTTTTATTTTTTGTCGCAAGTTAGTGGAATATGAGACTTTGTAAGGAAAAAAGAAAAAAAAAAGAAAAATCATCATTTTCCGCTAACTTGTGACAAAAAATAAAAAATTCTAGGAACTCGCCGTGCCCCTCACGGAATACATTGGGGTGTCTTCTTTCCAAAATGGGGTCACTTGTGGCGTAGTTATACTGCCCTGGCAATTTAGGGGCCCAAATGTGTAAGAAGTACTTTGCAATCAAAATGTGTAAAAAATGGCCTGTGAAATCCGAAAGGTGCTCTTTGGAATGTGTGCCCCTTTGCCCACCTTGGCTGCAAAAAAGTGTCACACATCTGGTATCGCCGTACTCAGGAGAAGTTGGGGAATGTGTTTTGGGGTGTCATTTTACATATACCCATGCTGGGTGAGAGAAATATCTTGGCAAAAGATAACTTTTCCCATTTTTTTATACAAAGTTGGCATTTGACCAAGATATTTTTCTCACCCAGCATGGGTATATGTAAAATGACACTCCAAAACACATTGCCCAACTTCTCTTGAGTACGGCGATACCAGATGTGTGACACTTTTTTGCAGCCTAGATGCGCAAAGGGGCCCAAATTCCTTTTAGGAGGGCATTTTTAGACATTTGGATCCCAGACTTCTTCTCACACTTTCGGGCCCCTAAAAAGCCAGGGCAGTATAAATACCCCACATGTGACCCCACTTTGGAAAGAAGACACCCCAAGGTATTCAATGAGGGGCCTGGCGAGTTCATAGAATTTTTTTTTGTTTTGCATAAGTTAACGGAAATTGATTTTTTTTGTTTTTTTCTCACAAAGTCTCACTTTCCGCTAACTTAGGACAAAAATTTCAATCTTTCATGGACTCAATATGCCCCTCACGGAATACCTTGGGGTGTCTTCTTTCCGAAATGGGGTCACATGTGGGGTATTTATACTGCCCTGGCTTTTTAGGGGCCCTAAAGCGTGAGAAGAAGTCTGGAATATAAATGTCTAAAAATGTTTACGCATTTGGATTCCGTGAGGGGTATGGTGAGTTCATGTAAGATTTTATTTTTTGACACAAGTTAGTGGAATATGAGACTTAGTAAGAAAAAACAAACAAAAAATTTCCGTTAACTTGGGCCAAAAAAATGTCTGAATGGAGCCTTACAGGGGGGGGGTGATCAATGACAGGGGGGTGATCAATGACAGGGGGGTGATCACCCATATAGACTCCCTGATCACCCCCCTGTCATTGATCACCCCCCTGGTAAGGCTGCATTCAGACGTCCGTATGATTTTTACGGATCCATGGATCGTATCCGCAAAACACATGCGGACGTCTGAATTGAGCCTTACAGGGGGGTGATCAATGACAGGGGGTGATCAGGGAGATCACCCCCCTGTCACTGATCACCCCCCCTGTAAGGCTCCATTCAGACGTCCGTATGATTTTTACGGAGCTATGGATACATGGATCGGATCCGCAAAACACATGCGGACGTCTGAATGGAGCCTTACAGGGGGGTGATCAATGACAGGGGGTTATCACCCCCCTGTCACTGATCACCCCCCTGTAAGGCTCCATTCAGACGTCCGTATGATTTTTACGGATCCATGGATACATGGATCGGATCCGCAAAACACATGCGGACGTCTGAATGGAGCCTTACAGGGGGGTGATCAATGACAGGGGGTGATCAGGGTGATCACCCCCCTGTCACTGATCACCCCCCTGTAAGGCTCCATTCAGACGTCCGTATGATTTTTACGGATCCATGGTTCGGATCCGCAAAACACATGCGGACGTCTGAATGGAGCCTTACAGGGGGGTGATCAATGACAGGGGGTGATCAGGGTGATCACCCCCCTGTCACTGATCACCCCCCTGTAAGGCTCCATTCAGACGTCCGTATGATTTTTACGGATCCATGGATCGGATCCGCAAAACACATGCGGACGTCTGAATGGAGCCTTACAGGGGGGTGATCAATGACAGGGGGTGATCAGGGTGATCACCCCCCTGTCACTGATCACCCCCCCTGTAAGGCTCCATTCAGACGTCCGCATGTGTTTTGCGGATCCGATCCATGTATCCATGGATCCTTAAAAATCATGCAGACGTCTGAATGGAGCCTTACTGGGGGGTGATCAATGACAAGGGGGTGATCAGGGAGTGTATATGGGTGATCACCCCCCTGTCATTGATCACCCCCCTGTAAAGCTCCATTCAGACGTCCGTATGATTTTTACGGATCCATGGATACATGGATCGGATCCGCAAAACACATGCGGACGTCTGAATGGAGCCTTACAGGGGGGTGATCAATGACAGGGGGGTGATCAATGACAGGGGGTGATCAGGGAGTGTATATGCGTGATCACCCGCCTGTCATTGATCACCCCCCTGTAAGGCTCCATTCAGACGTCCGCATGTGTTTTACGGATCCGATCCATGTATCCATGGATCCGTAAAAATCATGCAGACGTCTGAATGGAGCCTTACAGGGGGGTGATCAATGACAGGGGGTGATCAGGGAGTGTATATGGGTGATCACCCCCCTGTCATTGATCACCCCCCTGTAAAGCTCCATTCAGACGTCCGTATGATTTTTACGGATCCATGGATACATGGATCGGATCCGCAAAACACATGCGGACGTCTGAATGGAGCCTTACAGGGGGGTGATCAATGACAGTGGGTGATCAGGGAGTGTATATGCGTGATCACCCGCCTGTGTTTGATCAGCCCCCTGTAAGGCTACATTCAGACGTCCGCATGTGTTTTGCGGATCCGATCCATGTATCCGTGGATCCGTAAAAATCATACGGACGTCTGAACGGAGCCTGACAGGGGGGTGATCAATGACAGGGGGGGTGATCAATGACAGGGGGGTGATCAGGGAGTTTAGATGGGGTGATCAGGGGTTCATAAAGGGTTAATAAGTGACGGGGGGGTGTAGTGTAGTGTTTGGTGCGACTTTACTGAGCTGCCTGTGTCCTCTGGTGGTTGATCCTAACAAAAGGGACCACCAGAGGACCAGGTAGCAGGTATATTAGACGCTGTTATCAAAACAGCGTCTAATATACCTGTTAGGGGTTAAAAAAAATCAGATCTCCAGCCTGCCAGCGAGCGATCGCCGCTGGCAGGCTGGAGATCCACTCGCTTACCTTCCGTTCCTGTGAGCGTGCGCGCCTGTGTGCGCGCGTTCACAGGAAATCTCGGCTCTCGCGGGAGGACGCGTATATGCGTCCACCCAGAAGAGCAGGGCCGCCGGCAGGACGCAATCCTGCGTACGGCGGTCCTGGAGTGGTTAACCACTTCAACCCCGCTAGCTGAAACCCTCTTAATGACCAGGCCACTTTTTACACTTCTGCACTACACTACTTTCACCGTTTATTGCTCGGTCATGCAACTTACCACCCAAATGAATTTTACCTCCTTTTCTTCTCACTAATAGAGCTTTCATTTGGTGATATTTCATTGCTGCTGACATTTTTACTTTTTTTGTTATTAATCGAAATGTAACAATTTTTTTTCAAAAAAATGACATTTTTCACTTTCAGTTGTAAAATTTTGCAAAAAAAAAACGACATCCATATATAAATTTTTCGCTAAATTTATTGTTCTACATGTCTTTGATAAAAAAAATATTTGGGAAAAAAAATAAATGGTTTGGGTAAAAGTTATAGCGTTTACAAACTATGGTACAAAAATGTGAATTTCCGCTTATTGAAGCAGCTCTGACTTTCTGAGCACCTGTCATGTTTCCTGAGGTTCTACAATGCCCAGAAAGTACAAACACCCCACAAATGACCCCATTTAGGAAAGTAGACACCCTAAGGTATTCACTGATGGGCATAGTGAGTTCATAGAACTTTTTATTTTTTGTCACAAGTTAGCGGAAAATGATGATTTTTTTTCTTTTGATTTTTTTTCTTACAAAGTCTCATATTCCACTAACTTGTGACAAAAAATAAAAACTTCCATGAACTCACTATGCCCATCACAAAATACCTTGGGATGTCTTCTTTCCAAAATGGGGTCACTTGTGAGGTAGTTATACTGCCCTGGCATTTTAGGGGCCCAGATGCGCGATAAGAAGTTTGAAATCAAAATCTGTAAAAAATGACCGGTGAAATCTGAAAGGTGCTCTTTGGAATTTGTGCCCCTTTGCCCACCTAGGCTGCCAAAAAGTGTCACACATCTGGTATCGCCGTACTCAGGAGAAGTTGGGGAATGTGTTTTGGGGTGTCATTTTACATATACCCATGCTGGGTGAGAGAAATATCTTGGCAAAAGACAACTTTTCCAATTTTTTTATACAAAGTTGGCATTTGACCAAGATATTTTTCTCACCCAGCATGGGTATATGTAAAATGACACCCCAAAACACATTGCCCAACTTCTCCTGAGTACGGCGATACCAGATGTGTGACACTTTTTTGCCGCCTAGGTGGGCAAAGGGGCACACATTCCAAAGAACACCTTTAGGATTTCACCGGCCATTTTTTACAGATTTTGATTTCAAACTACTTCGCACACATTAGGGCCCCTAAATTGCCAGGGCAGTATAACTACCCCACAAGTGACCCCATTTTGGAAAGAAGACACCCCAAGTTATTCCGTGAGGGGCATGGCGAGTTCCTAGAATTTTTTTATTTTTTGTCACAAGTTAGTGGAATATGAGACTTTGTAAGAAAAAAAAAATCATCATTTTCTGCTAACTTGTGACAAAAAATAAAAAATTCTAGGAACTTGCCATGCCCCTCACGGAATACCTTGGGGTGTCTTCTTTCCAAAATGGGGTCACTTGTGGGGTAGTTATACTGCCCTGGCATTCTAGGGGCCCTAATGTGTGGTAAGTAGTTTGAAATCAAAATGTGTAAAAAATGACCTGTGAAATCCTAAAGGTGCTCTTTGGATTGTGTGCTGCAAAAAAGTGTCACACATCTGGTATCGCCGTACTCATGAGAAGTTGGGGAATGTGTTTTGGGGTGTGATTTTTCATATACCCATGCTGGGTGAGAGAAATATCTTGGCAAAAGACAACTTTTCCCATTTTTTTTATACAAAGTTGGCATTTGACCAAGATATTATCTCACCCAGCATGGGTATATGTAAAATGACACCCCAAAACACATTCCCCAACTTCTCCTGAGTACGGCGATACCACATGTGTGACACTTTTTTGCAGCCTAGATGCGCAAAGCGGCCCAAATTCCTTTTAGGAGGGCATTTTCAGACATTTGGATCCCAGACTTCTTCTCACGCTTTCGGGCCCCTAAAAAGCCAGGGCAGTATAAATACCCCACATGTGACCCCATTTTGGAAAGAAGACACCCCAAGGTATTCAATGAGGGGCATGGTGAGTTCATAGAATTTTTTTTTTTTTGGCACAAGTTAGCGGAAATTGATTTTTTTTGTATTTTCTAACAAAGTCTCCCTTTCCGCTAACTTGGGACAAAAATTTCAATCTTTCATGGACTCAATATGCCCCTCACGGAATACCTTGGGGTGTCTTCTTTCCGAAATGGGGTCACATGTGGGGTATTTATACTGCCCTGGCATTTTAGGGGCCCTAAAGCGTGAGAAGAAGTCTGGAATATAAATGTCAAAAAAAAATTAAGCATTTGGATTCCGTGAGGGGTATGGTGAGTTCATGTGAGATTTTATTTTTTGACACAAGTTAGTGGAATATGAGACTTAGTAAGAAAAAACAAAAACAAAAACAAAAATTTTCGCTAACTAAATGTCTGAATGGAGCCTGACAGGGGGGTGATCAATGACAGGGGGGTGATCAGGGAGTCTATATGGGGTGATCACCCCCCTGTCATTGATCACCCCCCTGTAAGGCTCCATTCAGACGTCTGTATGATTTTTACGGATCCACGGATACATGGATCGGCTCCGCAAAACGCATACGGACGTCTGAATGGAGCCTTACAGGGGGGTGCCTTATCGCACGCAGCTTCTGCAACTTCCCACTTAGGCTTTGGCCTGGTGCACCTGCAGGACCCCTACCACTCCTGCGGAATGGCCTTCCTCTGCCAGTCATTTTCAAAATGACCCTGTGACAAATTGCCTATAGAAAAGCTGTATTTTTGGAAGCAGGTATATCGCAGGCCTCAATCAATATTTTGTGGAAGCCGGTATGTCAATACCCTGTATCAGTATTTTGTGGAAACAGGTATATATATTCCAATAATGGGTATTAGCTGGAAGCTGGTATGTCAAATCCCTTAATCAATATTTGGTGGAAGCTGGTTTATTGCAGGCCTCAATCTATGTTTTGTGGAAGCCGGTGTATCACACCCCTCAATCAATTTTTTGTGGAAGTCGGTGTATCACACCCTTCAATCAGTATTGTGTGGAAGCAGGTATATCACACTCCTTAATCAGTATTTTGGGGGGCAACAGGTATATCACACCAGTTGCAATTAGTTATTCGAATAGCGTTTATCCCTCTATATAGCTGTGGTATCTCAACAGAACAGCACACAACTGCTACACAATACAAATGCACTTTAATATTATTTCTATGTTCGAAGGTATATTATAGGTATATCACACCCCTCAATCAGATTTTTTTTTGGGGTGGGGCAACAGGCATATAATACCAGGTGCAATTAGTTATTCCAATAGTGTTTCTCTCTCTATCTAGCTGCAGTATCGCAGCAGAACCGCACACAACTGCTGCACAATACAAATGCCCTATAATATACTTTCTATGTTAGAAGGTATATTATAGGCATATCACACCCCTCAATCAGTTTTTTTTATTTATTTGGGGGGCAACAGGTATATCACACCAGTAGCAATTGCTTATTCCAATAGTGTTTGTCCCTCTATCTAGCTGTGGTATCTCAGCAGAACCGCACACAACTGCTGCACAATACAAGTGCACTATAATTGACTTTCTATGTTAGAAGGTATATTATAGGTATTTTTTTGGGGGTCATATTTTTTGGGGGGGTCAACAGGTATATAACCCCAGTTGCAATTAGTTATTCCAATAGTGTTTGTCCCTCTATCTAGCTGCGTTATCTCAGCATAACTACACACAACTGCTGCACAATACAAGTGCACTATAATATACTTTCTATGTTTGAAAGTATATTATAGGTATATTACACCCCTCTATAAGTTTTGTTTTATTATTTTACATCAGGTAGATCACACCAGTTGCAATTACTTATTCTAATAGCATTTGTCCCTCTATCTAGCTGCGGTATCTCAGCAGAACTGCACACAACTGCTGCACAATACAAATGCACTATAATATACTTTCTATGTTTTGCAATTAGTTATTCCAATAGTGTTTCTCTCTCTATCTAGCTGCAGTATCTCAACAGAACCGCACACAACTGCTGCACAATGCAAATGCACTATAATATACTTTCTCTGTTAGAAAGTATATTATAAGAATATCACACCCCTCTGTATGTCACACCTATCTATAGCACACCTATACCAGTCCTTAAAAGAACTTTTGTGGCCCTATTAGCTAGCGTTTGGTGTCCCTAACAGTCTGTCCCTGCTCCACACAGCATCCTTTCCCTACACTGGCAAAAACAGAATGTAAAATGGCTGCCAGATTGGGTTTATTTATAGGGTATGGGGTGTGTCCATGTGCTGAAATGTCTTAATTGGCTGTCCTGGCCCACCTGATGGATGTGTCATTGGTCAAAGTTCTTCACAATGCTAATAATATGACCAAATGTTAGATCAAATATTTCTTATTTCGCCACTAATACACAGCAAAAAGGGCTTTAGAATATATTACTGGACTATTAGACTATTTACAGCAAACTGGGCTGTAAAGTATATCACTTCACCGCTGAATGGCAATTAGGCAATTTTTTTTTCTATTTTTGCAGAAAATCCTTTTCAACAGATAAGTGCAATGATGAATGGCAAATACATTTGTATTTCAGCTGTAATACACGGCAAACTGGGCATTAAAATATATCCCAGCACCGCTGAACAGCAATTAGGCCTTTTTTTTTTCTATTTTTGCGCAAAAGGCATTTCAACAGATAAGTGCAACAATGAAAGGTGAATATATTTATATTTCGCCAGTAATACACAGCAAACTGGGCTTTAAAATATCTCACTGCACCGCTGAGCGTCAAATATATTTTTCCTTTTTCCACTAATACACACCAAAAAGGGCTTTAAAACAGATAACTGCACCACTAGTCGGAAAATATATTTTACTTTTGCAACTAATACATGCCTAAAAGGACTGCAATTTTTTTACTTCACCATACAACGGCTAATAAGCCCTTTTTTCCCACTAATAGAAGCCAAAAAATGCTTTAGAACATATAACTGCACCGCACTAGTGCAAATAAAACGTATAAATATTTCCTTGTAATAAACCCTGTTAATGCCTGTATCAAACAACCGTTAAACTCTAATAAGAACGGTTTGATGGAATTACAGCGCTGTATAATGACAATTTGGGTGCTGCAAGGTCTAATAGGAATGTTCCTATTACCCAGGCTGTCACCTGCCTGAATTAACCCTGTTAAACAGAAATGTTGGGGATTGAGTCCTCCCTATACTTTCCCTACACCTTGAATAATTTTTCCCTGCATTTGTAAATATATATATATATATATATATTATTTTTTTTTTTTTTTGTATAATCAAGTTTTTTTTATCACTGTCCCTATCGCCTGCAGACACGTCTCTCCCTGCACTAAGTACACTGGTGAATGGCAGAATCTAAGATGGCTGCCGTCTTTATAGGGCTGTGACATCAAAGGGCTGGCTGTTGATTGGCTGCATGCGTGTCAGTGTGGGTGATCCCGCCTTCTCAGAGTTCCTTTCTCCATATCTTCACATGTGCAGCAGCCATTTTAGGAAAAATGTGATTCGTTAGCGCAAAGTGCAAGTTAATTTGCATTTGGTGCAAATCAAATTTTTCCTGAAAAAGCCAGCTTTGATTTGCTCATTTCTAGTAATCAAAGCTGCATTTGTTCTTTTGTCTTCCAGGAATTATCACTAAGTATGTTACTAACATTGCAAAGTAATTTCTCTGCTGACAAAAACTTTCTTCAACAGTTTCAGAACAGCTTTGTTTGAGAATTAAAATCTGTTGGCCGTCTGACAACGTAGCTCAGCACATTGCATTCATTCACTATATCTCTTTGCTTTAACAAATGCGAAAGGTACAAATCAATATAGGGCAATTTTGCCAATTTTGGAATTTATGACCAGTATCTTTCAGTATTAAACTTAGTTAGCTTTTATGACATTCAGAAAACTGTTTGATTCTAAAGACTTCTGGTATATGCTTGGGTTTTAGTGCTACCAGCATTGTGTTGAAAAGTGGCTTGAGTTGAACACATGACTACCCTGTTTTTAGCATAGGGTAAATAATTTAAATAATAATAATAATAAAAAAAAGTTGCAATATAAAAAAAACTGCTTTCGTAACTGTGTTCAGGTGACTTCACCCCACCCCATACAGGAGCGCAAGCATCAAACAGGAGCCGTGCTGATGGCCAGGGCACGCTTCCATCTGAAAGAAAGGACTCCAGGATTGAGCCAAGCCCAGGGGCGTTGGTAGGGTCTCTAAATATCCAGGGCCCAAGACCCAATGCATTTGGCCCAATTCTCTAAGTCGACCAACTGACCCCTAAGCACGCTATAGCTATACAGCTATACAGCAGCACGTACCTCTCACATCCAGTTCCTCCCAGGTGACGTCTCCTCTGATGTAGATCTTCTCTGTCATCATCTTCTCCATTCAGTCCGGACACTTCTCTCAGCTGCCTTGTCTCTGCAGACTGTGACAAACAGACATCTTAGCTTCCTCACTTTTCTGTACCCCCAAATACTATCCTGAAGAAAAATGAGTGCCCCCCATAAAAATAGTGCTCCTCATAGTCCCACCAATAGTAATTTCCTTCTGGAATGCCCTCATTAGTAATAATGCCCCCAACTGTGATAATGCTCCCCAAGAGTGCCCCCATTAGTTGAAGAGCCCCCCAGTAATTATAATGCCCTTACAGTGCTCTTAGTAGAAATAATGCAGATCTATAAATCCCCAGTAGCAATAAGAACGCCTAATTTCTCCTGTATTTAAAATGCCCCCATAGTGACCCTAGTATTTATAATGCCCTCTACTGTTATAATACTCACCCTGAAGTGCCCAGTATTTATATTGCCCCCTGCTTTTATAATGCATGCCCTGAAGCCCTCCCAGTATTTATAATGCCCCATGCAGTGCCCCCTGTAGTTATAGTCCTTCGTTTACTGTCCTCAAAAATTATAATTCCTCAGCCCCTCCACCATACAGCCCGATGTAAATAACATTATTTCCCTTTTCCGCCATAGAGTGCCATGTAAATACCATCACACCATCTCTCCAGCCCCCTCTAATATACAGTTCCATGTAAATAGCATCCCTTTCTATCTACAGCCCCCTCTAAAATACAGTCCCATGTAAATAACATCACACCATCTCTCCTGTCCCCTCAATATACAGTCCCACATAAATAACAATACCCCCTCCCCAGCCGCCTTCAACATACAGTCTCATGTAAAGAACATAACCCCCTCAATATTCAGTCCCATGTAAATAAGATCACTTCCTCCCCCAGTCACTTTCAAAATACAGTAAACAATGGGGGGCACACCACTATCTGGATTGAATGGAACAACTCCCCCCTAAATATGAATCTAACAAATTTATTTAAAAAGTCAGAGACAACATAAAATAATATCTAAAATTTGCCAATGCTATGTTTTCCAAAACTAGTCGCAAGAATCTATGGCTAGTTGTTTCAGCCTATAGATTTCAGCCATTAATACTGTACACAGACCAAAACATTAATAATTTGACCCCAAAGATATAGTTGTCCATTGTATCATAAAATTCACTGGTGGTTAATTTTATCATATATTGCACAGAATTGCTGCAAGACGGCTGTGATCATGAGACCTTAATGCTATGAAATAATTGTCCCCAGTGGCGACTCTAGGAACAAAGATACCACAGTCAAAAATGGGGGGGCAAAAACAATATAAGTATATATAAAGATTACAAAATACGAGAGAATTGCGGTATGCAGGGATACCTTTATAATAAAGCAATTTACTTACAAAAGAAGCTATTCAGTCGTCTGCTGTGCCGTCTGCTGTGCCGTCTGCTGTTATGGTGGATCTGTGGAAGACACACTGTTATGGGCGCATCTGTGGATGACACATTATGCTTCTCATTAGCCCTCATTATGCCTCTCATATCAGCCCTTATGCCTCATTAGCCCCGATTATTCCTCTTATTAGCCCCCAATATGCCTCTTATCACCCCCATATCAGCCCTTATGCCTCATTAGCCCCCATATCAGCCCTTATGTCTCATTAGCCCCCATTATAAGCCCTTATGCCTCATTAGCCACCATTATAAGCCCTTATGCTTCATTAGCCCCCATTATTCCTATTATTAGCCCCCATTATGCCTCATTAGCCCATATTATGCCGCTTATTAGCCCCCATATGCCTAATTAGCTCCCATATGCCTAATTAGCCGCATTATGCCTAATTAGCCCTCATTATGGCTCCAATTAGCTCCAAATTATGCTTCCAATTAGCCCCCATATGCCTCCTATTAGCCCCATATGCCTCCTATTAGCCCCCATGTGCCTTCAATTAGCCCCCATAGCCCCCATATTCCTCCAAATACCCCCATATGCCTCCAATTAGCCCCCATATGCCTCCAATTAGCCTCATATGCCTCCAATTAGCCCCCATATTCCTCTAATTAGCCCCCATATGCCTTCAATTAGCCCCCATATACCTCCAATTAGCCCCCATATGCCTCCAATTAGCCCCCATAATGCACCCAGCAGCCACATTTTTTATAAAAACAAAACAAAACACTTACCTCTCCTGCTCCTGGACGGACGCCGCCTGCAATTTTCTCCCTCCTCATTCGACTGTGCTCTAAACTGGCGTGCACAGTGTGAGGTCACAGAGCGACCTCACGCTGTGCGCAGCCCTGCACAGTCGACAGCCGAGAACCAGGAAGGGGTGAGTACAGAGCGTTCATATAATTTTTCAATTTTTGTCACAAGTTAGCGGAAAATTATGATTTTTTTTTTCCTTACAAAGTCTCATATTCCACTAACTTGTGACAAAAAATAAAAACTTCCATGAACTCACTATGCCCATCATGAAATACCTTGGGGTGTCTTCTTTCCAAAATAGGGTCACTTGTGGGGTTATACTGCCCTGGCATTTTAGGGAGCCAAATGCGTGCGAAGTAGTTTGAACTCAAAATCTGTAAAAAAATGCCCTGTGAAATCCAAAAGGTGCTCTTTGGAATGTGTGCCCCTTTGCCCACCTAGGCTACAAAATAAATATCTTGGCAAAAGACAACTTTTCCCATTTTTTATACAAAGTTGGCATTTGACCAAGATATTTCTCTCACCCAGCATGGGTATATGTAAAATGACACCCCAAAACACATTCCCCAACTTCTCCTGAGTACGGCGATACCACATGTGTGACACTTTTTTGCAGCCTATGTGGGCAAAGGGGCCCACATTCCAAAGAGCACCTTTCGGATTTCACAGGGGCCCACCTCCCGTCCCAGAGGCCACCCAGCTTTTGACCGGCTCCACAAAATTTGGCTCCTCATAGACCACTTCAACAACAAATTTGCAGATTTGTATACCCCTGAGCAAAACATCTGCGTAGACGAGTCCCTTATACATTTTACCGGGCGCCTTGGCTTCAAACAATACATCCCAAGCAAGAGCGCCCGGTATGGGGTCAAATTGTATAAGCTCTGTGAAAGGGCCACAGGCTATACCCACAAATTTCGGATCTATGAGGGAAAAGATCAGACCCCTTTGGGGTGTCATTTTACATATACCCATGCTGGGTGAGATAAATATCTTGGTCAAATGCCAACTTTGTATAAAAAATATGGGAAAAGTTGTCTTTTGCCAAGATATTTCTCTCACCCAGCATGGGTATATGTAAAAAGACACCCCAAAACACATTGCCCTACTTCTTCTGAGTACGGTGATACCAGATGTGTGACACTTTTTTGCAGCCTAGGTGGGGAAATGGGCCCACATTCCAAAGAGCACCTTAAGGATTTCACAGGGCAAAGTCTCATATTTCACTAACTTGTGACAAAAAATAAAAACCTTTTGCTAAAGTGCAGGAAACGCAGGATGGCCTCAAATCGTGCCCTGGACATGGCAGCAGAGAACATGGGCATGTGATGAATTGGGTTTGTGGACCAATATGACCGCAATTCATGCTTTTTGGTTAGATCCATGTTGAGGAGAAGGCCCAGAAAAAAATGTAATTCGGAAACTTGGACGGGTTTCCACCGGAAAGGCTGGGCATAATAGCTTCTCAGGTTGGCGGCTATAAATTGAGTGGCATACCGATTTGTTTCTGCCACGACTATGTCCAAGAGCTCCGCAGTCAAGAACAGCTCAAAAAATCCCAGGGCCGAACCGATCTGAGCTGTCTCAACCCGAACTCCAGACTGGGCAGTGAAAGGGGGAACTAATGGTGCGGCTGAAGTTGGGGACTGCTAATCAGGGTTTGCCAGCACCTCAGGTACTCTAGGGGGTCTACGGGCCTGTCTGTGTGGTGGCTTCGACGGGGTAACTATTGCACGTGCCACCTTCAACTGCCCTTCTGGTGCTCGCCACTTCACCATGTTGTACGGCAGTGCTGGTACTAGGTCCAGGGTGGGCTGCGCTGCTGGTGTATGCCTCACCACGTAATCCGACAGTGCCAGACCCACTCTGCTGCCCTTGAAGCGGATCCTGCGCAACCTGTGGTGTAGCAACACGGGGCTGGGTAGGCCTGGTGCTATCAGGGACCTCAACCTCCTCGTCCGAACTTTGGGTCAGACTGCCACTGCTTTCTACAGGTTCATATTCTGACCCACTAGATTCGTCAGATGAGGGTTCCCATACCTCATCCGACTGCGTCAGAAGCCTGTAGGCCTCTTCAGAAGAATACCCCTTGTTTGACATTTGGACTACTAAATTTAGGGGGTATTCCCTGAGACTACCCAAGAAAAAAAGCAAGCCTGTCTTGCAAATGGGAGGCTAGCGAAGTACCGGAGGCCGCTGCGATTGATAAAAAATATCAAAACTGATTTTTTTATCGCTGCAGCGCTTGGAAAGTGATCAAAAAATAATAATTTTTGTCACTGCGACGGGGCGGGCGTGGGTGAACGCACGTGTGGGTGACCGATCAGGCCTGATCGGGCAAACACTGCGTTTTGGGTGGAGGGCGAGCTAAGGTGACACTAATACTATTATAGATCTGACTGTGATCAGTTTTGATCACTTACAGATACTATAAAAGTACAAATGCTGATTAGCGATACGTTAATCAGCGAATAAGTGACTGCGGTGCGGTGGGCTGGGCGCTAACCGATTGCTAACTACCTAACCAAGGGGCCTAAACTATCCTAAAACCTATCAGTGAATACCAGTGGAAAAAAAAGTGACAGTTTACACTGATCACTTTTTTCCCTTTCACTAGGTGATTGACAGGGGCGATCAAGGGGTTAATTGGGGGGATGGAGGGTGATCTGGGGGCTAAGTGAAGTGTTTGGTGTACTCACTGTGATCTGTGCTTCTCTGCTGAGACCAACCGACGAAAAGAATCAGCAGAGGAGCACAGCAGCCATTTAACACCTTATATTTATAAATATTAGGTGTTAAATGGCCTGTGATTAGTTTTTTTTTTAAAATCATCATTCTGCCAGTGATGATCATTGGCTGGCAGGCTGATGATGCAACCCCCCTCAAACTTTTGCCGGATGCGCATGTGCGGGCCGGCTGTGAGCGTCATCTCGCGTCTCACGAGATGACGCATCCCTGCATGACTCTGCCTGAGAATGCCGCCTCCGGACCGCGATCCTGCGTTAGGCGGTCAGGAGGCGGTTAAACTGCCTAACTCCTCTTTTACACATGATTCAGAGTGTGAGTACGACTAGACATTCAGGTTCCTTGATGCAGTTTTGAAAGCCAAAACCAAGACTGAATCCAAATACAAGGAGACACAGGGGGATATTTATCAAACTTGTGTAAAGTAGAACTGGCTTAGTTGCCCAAAGCAACCAATCAGATTCCACCTTTCATTTTCCAAAGGAGCTGTGAAAAATGAAATGTGGAATTTGTTTAGTTGTGTGGCAATGTGAATATTGAGGTGTTGTTTCCCCAGATTCCAGTCTGGGACTTAGGGCATGCTCATGTCCATGGATCCTATTTAATCCTGCTACTGGATCTTGGGTGTGTCTCACTCTGGAGAGTCTGTGTGCAGTAGAGGCCTGGGAAGGCTCTGTACAAGTGGGCTCAGCCGAGGTGGCTGAGGAGCCACGGGGCTAGGTGTTAGCCTGAACTTTGGGGGACTCCGCGAGGTCTTAGAAGCGACGGTCGCTAGGCCAGAGTCAGGAGGACTTCTGGGCCACAATTGCTCAAAAGGTACTGGACTTTGTTATAGCCTGGAAGTGCTGGATTGTTAGGCTGGGGAAAGCTGCATGTTCTTCCCGTGTTTGAACGGGGCTTTCAGTGAGGTAGGGAGTCCTCATGTTTAGTTAGAGCCCAGCCGGGCAGGTGTTTTATTTGTATTGTTTGTTTTGGTTTTGCTGAGGTGCCAAATAAAAGCAATGTTTGGCCCCTAACCCTGTGGTCGATGAAGATCATTGTGAGAATGACCCCTGAATAAGAGGTAATCCCTTACAGTTGCTACAGGCAACTAAACCAGTTCTACTTTCAGGTACTAACCATTGATCCACCATTCTGCTTATCACTATCTTTAAAAAGAATAAGGTATACAAAGAGTTACAAAATAATAATAATAATTATTATTTATTATTACCTTTATCCTATTAAATTAAATTGAACAAAATAGTCTACTTTGAGTAGTTAGTATATAACTATACCTACAGGTTTTGTTGTGCACAGCAAGTTCTTGGACAATTCAAGTCAATCTCATTTCCTTGATAGGGTCTCTGTTCTGAAGCAAAACCGTTCAGATTTAATCTTCTCGGCTTTATTTTTTTACCTAGTAAGAAGAAACACATTTGGTCCTCTGTAGTCTCCAGAGACTGTTAATCTATAAAAATGTTCTTGCCCTCATGTAACCTTCCAACCTATGACAATAATTATGATGGCTGGCACATACTTCAGCTACCTTTAAAAATGGTAATAAAATAATAGAATTAAAGCTGTTCCCTTATCTGTAAATGCAGCACTTATTTTCATGCTGAGTGCTTACTTAAGAAGCAGTCTGTCTTATATTTCATTCAAAGTAATGCATTTAGTATCAATTAAAAGAAATGTGTATTTGATGGATAAAACATTTTATATTGTCTCTATTACTGGTTACTACAATATATTCGTTGTACATTCAAAGATGGTATACAAATTTTCTCATTCTGCAATAGAGAAAAGAAAATTACCAGCTTTATAATGTTTGGTGCAAAGGAATTGGATTCAAGTGGCACCATATAAGTTCTGAAAATGTAGATATTCGCAAAGCAGTGTGAAATTAAAATTCTGTAAAGGTATTAAGTAGTGTTGATCGAGCATGCTCGAGCACCTGTTCGGCTCGAGCATCTCGATGCGCGGCACATGGCAGTACGCATTTGAGTACCACATGTGCTCAAGCGTCATGCTCAAGCCTACTCCCCGCACATTTCTTGGCTGCAACACAGCCAATAAAAGTGCAGGTAAGCACTGCCCTCCCTGTAATGCCAGTAGCCATGTTGGCTACTGGTATTACAGTGATTGGCTGGCTGGAACGCATCATTGGGTGCTATTTCGCACCCAATGACGCATGTTCGGCTCATTCGTAGTCAGGGAGAGCTGAGCATAGAAAGGGACAGAGAGTGTAGGGAGTGTAATTGAATAATGTAAGGACTATTGTGTGTGACAGCAGCAATATATATTTTTTGCGCATCCTGTGCTAAATATACCGTGTAATAGGCCACTGTGGACAGTTAAATTATTTGCGCCACATCTCCTGTGTAAAGTGTGCGCATCCCTAAAATATCAGTGACATCCAGTGTACTTTTTCCGTAGACGGTGTCCGCTGTGGATAGTTAAATTATCCATGCCGCATCTCCTGTTTAAAGTGTGCTCATCCCTAAAATATCAGTGGCATCCAGTGTACTTTTTCCGTAGACAATGCGAACAGTGACATTACCTGTGGTACCTGTCCTGTATAAAAAGTGTCCTAATTGCAAATACCTTTGTAAAAATGTTTGGGCTTACACTTCTAAATCCTACGCTACTGTACGTGTGACATACTTTCAAGCGTTTAAAATGATGAAGGCGAGCAGTAAGGGATGCCTGCTGTCGTTTACCCCTGGCTGTGCTGAAGTTGGTGGTGAAGGTGTTACGCTGACCGGATGAGAAGGCGGTAGAGAGCGAGCAAGCGGAGTAGGAGGAGGAAGTAACAGGAAGCATAGAGGAGCGCCTTGCAATCCTCGGTGGTGGAAGGACATGCACCAAACTGCTATCCTCCTCAGGCACAGCCTCCACTGCATTTACCCAGTGTGCTGTTAGGGAGATATAACATCCATGACCGTGCTTACTGGTCCACGTATCCGTAGTTAGATGGACCTTGCCACAGATTGCATTGCGCAGTGCACACCAGATTTTTGTCCACCACTTGGTTGTGCAGGGAAGGGATGGTTCGCCTGGAAAAGTATTGGCGGCTGGGCATGATGTACTGTGGGACAGCCACTGCCATAAGGCTTTTAAAACTCCAGAGGTGGATGAAGAGGCCGAGACTGCAGCAGAAGAGGAAGCAGGGCGAGCAAGAGACCTTTCTATGTTTTTGAGGTGTCTACTCCACTGCAGCTTGTGCTTTGCACTTAGATGCCTGGTTGTGCAGGTTGTGCTCAGGTTGAGAACGTTTATGCCTTGCTTTAAGCTCTGATTACACAGCATGCAAACCACTCGTGTCTTGTCATCAGCACTGAAGAAATGCCACGCCAGGGAACTCCTTGGAGCTGGCTTTGGTGTGCTCGGTCCCTTGCTGCGGTGGGCAGTAGCAGGCATACTGTCTAGGGGACGGCCGCTCCGCTTTTGCACCCTGCTCCCTCTTTTGCTGTGCTGGTGGCTCTGTGCGACCACCGCCTCTTCCTCCGAACTACACAGGTCACTCGCATGACCTTGATTCCTTGTGGGAATCATCGTCCTCCACATCATCTTCCAGTCTTCACCCCTGCCTTCCTTGTCGGTCTGCACACTGCAGAAAGCCACAGCAGTTTGCACCTGTGTTTCGTCATCATCCGAGACATGCTGCAGTGGTCCTCCCATATACTCATCCCGAAATATAAGTGGTTGGGCATAAGTGCACTCAATCTCTTCCACTTCTGGGGCAGGGCTATGTGGATGGTCCTGGGAAACCCTGCTAGCAGAGTCATTAACAAGCAGAAGAGACTGCTCCATGACTTGGGGCTCAGACTGCTTGGCTGATTTGCAAGGGGGTGAGTTGAAGGAATGATGGACATGGGCTGCAGGTGCCAACTTTGATCTTTCAGCAGGAGACTGGGTGGGAGACAATGTGAAGGAACTGGAGGCACTGTCAGGCACCCAATCTACTATCGCCTATACTTGTTCTGGCCTCACCATTCGTAGAGCCGCATTTGGCACTACCAAATAATGCTGACGGTTCTGTCGCCTACTCGCACCTGAGGAAGGTGTTTCAATTGTGCATGTAGCTGGCACAGATCGACCACGTCCTCTCTCTGCACCAGGAGCTCCACCAGCAGCACCATGACCGGGCCATATCCCTTATTTGATGTTCTCATTATTTGCGTTCACCCACCAAACTAACAGATGGTTTATGTCAGGCGACAATGTAACCGCCAATAGTTAACAATTAAGTTCACTGCGAGTAAGGCAGTGTCTGTGTCGTAAAGAGTAAAAATGTTTTGAGGTCACACAACAGTGTGACAGGTGAATTTTATACAATTACTTCACGGTCCCAAATTATGTTAAATTGTCAAACAACAATGTAACTGCAGTATTGACTGGTTGAATTTTACTATGACAAATGCAGCAAAGACCCAAATGTAGGGTCTTGCCCAAAATGGTTGTTTTTTTTTTAAACCTAGTATGTAATTGTAGTATTTAAAGCTTGTATTTCACTGTAACAAATGCAGCAATTTATTTAAACCTACAATATAGCAGCAGTATCTAAAGCTAGTATTTGACAGTGACAAATGCAGCAAAGTCTTTCCAAAAATTGGTGTTTTTTTTTAAAATCCAGAATATAACCGCAGTATTTAAAGTTTGTATTTGACTGTCACAAATGCAACAAAGGCTCCAGATGTAGGGTATTGCAAAAATGGGTGTTTTTTTAAACCAAGAATATAACAGCAGTATCTTACACTTGTATTAGACTGCCAGAAATGCAGCAAATGCCGAAAATGTATTATCTTGCCCAAAATGGGTGTTTATTTTAATACCAGAATATAATACCAGTATTTAAAGTTTGTATGTGACGGTCACAAATGCAACAAACACCACATATGTATTTTCTTGCCCAAAATGGGTGTTTTTTTAAAACCAGAACATATTAGCAGTATGTACCACTTGTATTGGACTTTCAGAAATGCAACATAGGACGCAAATGTATTTTCTTGCCCAAAATGGGTGTTTTTTTTAAACCAGAACATATTAGCAGTATGTACCACTTGTATTGGACTTTCAGAAATGCAACAAAGGATGCAAATGTATTATCTTGCCCAAAATGGGTGTTTTTTTTTTAACCCAGTATATAATTGCAGTATTTAAAGCTTGTATTTCACTGTCAGAAATGCAGCAAAGGCCCCAAATGTAAGGTTTTTTTAAACCCAGAATATAACAGTAGTATCTAACACTAGTATAAGACTGCCAGAAATGCAGCAAAAGCGGCAAAATTATTATCTTGCCCAAAATGTTGTTTTTTTTTAAACCCAGAATATAACTGCAGTATTTATAGTTTGTATTTGACTGTCACAAATTCAGCAAAGGACCCAAAATACATTATGTTGCAAAAAATTGGTGTTTTTTTTTTTTAAACCCAGAATATAATTGCAGTATTTAAAGCTTTTATTTAACTGTGACAAATGTAGCATGGGTCCCAGATGTAGGGTCTTGCCAAAAATGGGTGATTTTTCAAACCCAGAATATAATTACAGTATTAATATTTTGTATTTTACTGTGACAAATGCAGCAAAGGACCTAGATGTAGGGTGTTGCCAAAAATTGGTCTTTTTTTAAACCCAGACTATAATTACAGTATTTGAGTGTGTTTGTATATTTTACACCTGAAAATTCCACTATACTATTGCTAAAACTAATAAATACATCACATATATGATATATATATATATAAATAAAGGAGGAAGAGTGTGGCAGCACCAATACAAAAGAGATGAAGCGGGTGCTATGTCCAGGGTTGTCACTGCTTACCCAAAGTATGTAGATGGAAACGGACGGCACATCCAATAGAAAAGTACGAAAAATGTATTCAGCCACAGTGGCACAGTGAAACGATGTTTCAGCTCAAAACACAGAGCCTTTCTCAAGCAGCCTGGGAAAGCTTGCTTGAGAAAGGCTCTGTGTTTTGAGCCGAAACGTCGCCTCACTGTGCCACTGTGGCTGAATACATTTTTTGTACTTTTCTATTGGATGTGCGGTCATAAATATATTACCAAATAGAGCAGATTAAACCAAACAGGCTCAGAAAATGAGTGTTCATTATAATAGGGGTTTGCTAATTTACTTTACCATTGCAAATAATATTCTGAAATATTATAAATAAATAAAAAGATTTTTAAGCTAACATGTCAATTTTCATTTACTTACACACCAATAATGAGTTTGCATTATATTAAATAAACCATATACATTATAGGAGACTTCAATTATAATATTAGGTAAAAGTGAAAGTTTATATTTGAAATATTTTGCCACAATCCTTACTTCTACTTTACTTAAGATACAAATGTTAGATGACATTCCATGTACAAATGGTGTTCATATTTAATACACTTGGGTACCAAAAACCTTCACTCAAAGTATTTTACAAATGGTACAGACATAAATAGATACTTGGTGAAAAGCACCTCAGGGTTATTGCAGATAAAAGATTAAAATATATGCGTGATGTCAAGGATAAAAGGAATTTTGCATTTTCAGAACATTTTCAAGGAGAAAAAGAAATGTTTTTGGTCCAACCACATCTAAACTACTGTTTAACATTCTGATCATCTAGATTCTTGCAATAATTACAAGTAAAGAGTATTTAAATGATGCTCAATACTTTTAAGCAAATATTTCTTCATGCAACGACAGCATAAGGTAAAATATAGGAGCAGTGTCAGCTGCATCAGCAGCAGCCTGAGTCTGTATTTGCTCATGAGCAGCTTTCTTCACCCACATAGTGACAAAACTACTCACCAGCAGTTAGACATAGAGCAGAACCTGAACTAGCAGGTGGTGGTATACTTGGACAGCACCCTGCCATCCGTCATTGAAGATCCATTGGACTACTGGCCAGCTAAACTGGATTTGTGGCCACAACTAGTAGAGTTTGCCCTGGAAAAGCTGTCCTGCCCGGCCAGTAGTGTGGCATCAGAGCGGGTGGTTAGTGCGGCAGGGGCCATAGTTACCCCAAGAAGAACTCGCCTGTCCACACAAAATGTGGAGAGACTGACCTTTGTCAAGATGAATTAGGCGTGGATCAGCCAGGATTTCCACCCACCAATGCCTGATGCATCAGACTAGATCATCCATGGTGCTACACCAACACTTTCACAAAAGAGACCGGTTTCTTCTGGCTACCTGCCTCACCTCCACACTATGTCACTTCTCCACTCTGTGGCCTCCTGATGCTGATGCCACCTCCACACTATGTCACCTTGCCACTTTGTGGCCTCCTCATGCTGCTGCCACTTCTACATTATCTCACCTTGCCACTCTGTGGGCTTCTGATGCTGATGCCACCTTCACACTATGTAACTTTGCCACTCAGTGGCCTCCTCATGCTGCTGCCACCTCAACACTTTGTCATCTTGCCACTTTCTAGCTTCCTGATGCTGCTGCCACCTCCATACTCTGTCACCGGGTAACTCTGTGGTCTTCTAAAGCTGCTGCCACCCCCACACTATGTCACCTTGCCACTTTGTGGCCTCCTGATGCTGCTGCCACCTTCACACTATGTCAACTTGCAACTCTTTGGCTTCCTTATGCTGCCGCCACCTCCACAATCTGTCATTGTGCCTCTCTGTGGCATCCTGATGCTGCCACAATTTCCAGAGCCTGTCATAGGGCCACTCTGTGGACTTCTCATGCTGTTACTACACTCCCCACTTCATGACTGGGCAACTATTTTGGCTTTCGGCCTGGCTGACACCATCATTTATTTGTCCCTTTTTCTGATCTGTCAGAAGGAAGGAAAAATGAGACGCACAATGGATCCTGTCTGTGTAGCAGCTATGAGGCCTGTATGATTCCATCAGAATTATAAAACACAAAATACATGCAAATATTCCATTCATGTGTCATCTGATTGTGATTTTTTTTTTGTTTTTTTTTTGCATTAGCCATACTGCTGGATTACTGAGCAAATGCGGACCGAGTGAAGGCCAATGTCACCGGATAGGATCAGTTTTTTGTGGGTTATTGTTCTGATGGATCAAAAGAAGGGAAAACAAATTTGTGACGTCGACACAAACTTACTGCTGACACCTTCTCCACTCTGTCGGGGGGCTCTACTTGTATAAGCGTTTAATAGAACAGGTTCTGTAGATATCTATGTGGAATCTGCTAATGACGGTGTAAAAGGAGTGCGCTTCTTCTTGGCGCTAATATCGACTTGTAAGGCTGAGTTCATACTTCAGTTATTTGCCTTTGGCCCCATGACTGCCCAAATAAGTGAAGTGTGCAGTGATTCTAAGAGTGACGCCTGTCATTTGCATGTCATACTGACTCACAGTATTATTTCACTACCATAGCAGACTTCCTATGCGTGCTACTGCAAGGCACAGTGTTCTACACCACTATAAAGGCTCTCTGCAGCCAGGAAATAGACGTTTTTTTTAAATGAAATTCATCACGAATAAATTTGGATCAAACCAAAAAATTTGCTCATTTCTAGTGCTAAAGAATGGAGAAGGTCTGGTGGGCTCTAAGCTTTCATTAGTTGGAACTACATTTCACGAAAGGATCCATGACCCCTTCAGCAGACTGCTGTACAATATTCAGCAATGTGGGTCCCATTTTGTTTTCATCTCTAATGTATAAGAAATATGTGTATACTAACAGCTATATTTTTCATTGAAAGCATTGGATCCTTGGCTTAAGGAATTTCCCATGGCTTCCATAAAAATGTTATTATTACAAATATTATAATATTATTACAAACAACATCTTTAATGTGAAAGATTTCAACTTTCAAGATCCATCTGACTTTGCTGGTGAAGTTGCCGTAAGCTGCTTATTTTCCTGGCAGTGGCCTAGTTGATCAAGAGCAGGTGCTTGTTAGAGACGTGATAAAAACTGGTTGCCAGTTACTATTTTTTTTATTTTTATTAACAATGTACTGTATTTTGTTTTTAACCACTTGCCTACCGCTGCATGACTTTCTATATTGCGATCTGCCGGTGGCCTCTGTCATTAGACAGCTGCAGTTACAGAGAGGTGTGCCGTGGCCAGCTGGAGCGGTCAGGCAGTAATGCATGCTTGTAGCACTCTGCTACAAGCGTGTATTACATTGAAAAGATTGAAAGCCAGCAGCGCATTTTCTTGTGTAAGAATGCCACCTTCTGGCTTTAAAATGAAATGTCAGCCTGCAGGCTGGGAATTAACCTCTTTCTGCCTTGACTGTGGCAGAAAGGGGTTTATTCACTTAAAAAGAAGTAAACAAATAAATTAAAAATAAAATATTAAAATGTCCAAATTTCCTGAAGATGAATATAATTAAAAAAAAGTCACATTGAAGGGTCTTGTAGTGTTTTGGCGCTGTACACAATTTTTTTTAGCAGTACGGCAGAACCAAAAATGGGCTGCCAAAATCCAAAATGCGCTCCTGTCTTTTGAAGTCTTACGTTGGGCCCAGCCAGTAGATAAATTATATAAATAGCGTCCATTTTCAGTGTACAAGCATATGGTAATGGTTTTAGAAATGTTTTGCCTTGAAACCTTTTGTAATAGTTAAGTTGTTAATCAAGTCTCCTTATTGTTTACTTAACCACTTAATTACCGGAGTGTTTATTCCCCTTCCTTACCAGGCCAGTTTTTCAGTTGCAATGCGTCTATCTAAGGCCTCATGCACAGGACCGTTGTGTGCATCCGCGTCCGTTCCATCATTTTTCACAGTTTAGCGGAGGTCCCATTCATTTCTATAGAGCTGTGAAAAAAATCTGATAGTCCTCCGTTTTTCTCCGCATCCGTGATCCGTGATTCCAGTCCGTCAAAAAAATATAACCTGTCCTATTCTTGTCAGTGGAAAACGGAGGACGGACCCATTCAAGTCGATGGGTCCCTAAAAAAAAAAACGGATGCACAACTGGTATGTCATCCGTTTCCGCGTCCGCGTCTGTTTTTTTTCTACAAGACCTTGGTGCAATAAAATTACACTTTTCATTAACCTTCCTTTTTTTCCCCTTGTCAGACAAAAAAAAGGAAGACACAAGGAAACACAACTGAAGCAAAATCGGACACGGACCACTGAAGCCAAATCACTGACAGTGAAAAAACACTGTTGTGTGCATGAGGCCTAACTGCAAATAACTGATTCATTTCTGAGCCAGCCTACATGTATGTGATATTATTTTTCTTGGGACACCTTAGACCTTTCTTTTGTGCCATTAGATGACAGATATACAAATAAAATATATATATATATTTAAGGAAAAACTGAAAAAAATGATTCAAAAAAATATTTTCCTTTATCAATTTTTTACTATTACAAAAGGTTTAAAGACAAAACCTTTCTAGAACCATTCCCATACGCTTGTACCCTGAAAATGTATGATATTTATATAATTTATCTACTTGCTTTCACGCCGCAAGACTTCAAAAGACTGGAGAGCATTTCGGATTTTGGCTGCCTATTTTTCTATTTCTGGTTCTATGTCACTGTACTAGCCCAAAACGCTTCAAGCCCTTCAAAGTGACCTTTTTTCAAAAACAATTATTTATTTTATGTATTTGCCTATGATATTCATCTTGAGGAAATTTGTACATTTAAGGGTTTCATTTTATTAATTTTTTTACACTTTTGAGTGTGTTTGTATATTTTACACATAAAAAAAAACCTGCTATGCAAAATATAGTTAAAACAAATGCCTTCGATTTTTAAAATAAACAAATGTGTGTATGTTTGTATTTTACACCTGAAAATTCCCCTATACCATTGCTAAAACTAATAAATACATCATATATATCTATATATATATATATATATATATATAGATATATATATATATATGTATATATTTTTTATTTTATTTTTTATTAATGAAAAAGGGCCGGGATGTTTGTATTGGTGTGTATGTAGTCTAAATACTAGTGCTAATAATAGTAACTATTGCTATATGTTTGACATTTTTATTATTATTTTTTTATTATTTATAAACTTTTTTTTAAAGCGAATTAACTAATTTCTGCCACAGTCAAGGCAGGAAAAGGTTAAAGGGGTTGTCTGAGTAATTTTTTTGTTCTTTGTATGTTTCTAACTAATCAAATGTAAAGGCTTTACCATGCACCAGCTGCATCTTCTCAGATTTCACTAAGGGTCACATGACCTGTGATGTCAGCTTCTTTCCCTGCTTTGATGATGTTTCGTGCACAAGCCTGAGAGAGCAGATGTGTGTCTATGCTAGCCACGCCACCCTATACTGCAGTATACTGCTATTTGCTCTCTCCCTGGATTCTTCAAGAAAAACCCTTCTGCAGCACATACTGAAGGCTTTACTGAGCAGGTGGAGGCAGTGAGGAGACAAATGTTGCGCACAGGGGCTGACATACTAGAGGAGTCCTGCAGAGCATTGCACAAGAACAGGTAGGGGTAAAATCCTGTGTGTATCAACAGCGTCATTGTACAGCTGAGACTTGTAGTCATACACATACAACATGCTGCGAGGTCTCCTAGCAGGCAGACATTTTTACTCAGGGAAACACTTTTAATGTTTAAATAAGTTTTATGAAATATTTTGTTATAATATCAAATACAACAATCAAGACTTTAACATAAAAAATACCACATAACAGACAAGGATAGTATGTGTTACCACCTCTGATGGTGGTGGAGTTGTGTGGTATCAAAACATCAAGAAAACATGAAGGTAACAAAACAATCAGTAGGTAGAGTAGTACCATTGCATATTCATAGGTGTTTAAACTAAGCTTGTATTATTGACCTGAACTATTGACCAGTATCACAAGTTTTCTGTCTTGTGGCTGATGTAGAGAATATGGACGCAGTTGTGTACAGAGAGGGTCAGACCGCCCACTCCATGTCATATTTTCTGAGAGCGAAGTTCTTTTGAGCAATCATCCTTTCATAGGACTTAGTAATTTTCACAGATCTTAATATGTCCTGACAGCAGGGGAGAGTCGTGGTCTTCCAGATTTTAGTAATAGCCAGCTTGGTAGCTAGGAACATGAATTGCCACCATTCTGTAGTGAATCAGTAGCTGTGTCAAATCAATAAATAGCAGGGCTAGAGATGGCTCTGAAACTATCTGGCACCCAACTGCGTTCGAAAAAGACTTGCGTTCGAAAAAGACTTGAAGACTAGAGATGAGTGGACACCTGGATGTTCAGGATTGGCAGGTTCGGCCGAACTTGAAAAAAAATGGGTACCTGAACTTTTGGCCACTAATATATCCCTGGAAAGAGATACAGGGCTGAAAAAGGCAACAAAATGTCCTTAAGAGCATGGCAAATGCTCTGCAAACAAATGTGGATAGGGAAATAAAAAAATAAAAAAAAAGACCTTAAAAAAAATAAAAATTAGGAATGATGTAGGAGGAAGAGGTTGAGGAGGCGGTGAATGGGTGACGGTGGCGGTGGCGGTGTAGGCTTACGTGGCGGTCTAGGTGGAAGCGGCCGCGAAGGAGGAATAAGTAGCCAACACAGATATGTGTTATTTTGCATTTTAACATAGGGGTATCCCCCAAAATATTGGGACATATAAAACGTTGGCTGTGGACAAGCGGCTGTGTCTGTCTGTAATGACGCCTCCTGCCATGCTAAATACACATTCAGAGAGTACACTGGCTGCAGGGCAGGCCAGCACCTCCAAGGCATACAGGGCAAGCTCTGGCCATGTGGACAATTTGGAGACCCAGAAGTTGAATGGGGCAGAACCATCAGTCAGTACGTGTAGGCGTGTGCACAGGTACTGTTCCACCATGTTGTTCAAATTCTGCCTCCTGCTAACACGCTCCATACCAGAAGTTGGAGCCGGTTGTTGAGGCGAGGTGACAAAGCTTTTCCACATGTCGACCATGCTAACCCTGCCTTCTGAGGTGCTGGCGCTGACAAAGCTGCGTTGGTGACCTCTTCCTCCTCCCCTGCCTTCGCCTTGTGCTTCCACTTGTCCCCCGGCATCAGTCGGGAATGCTCTCAGAAGTGCGTCCACCAGCGCGCGCCTGTAGTCGCACATCTTCCGATCACGCTCCAGTGAGGGAATTAAGGACGGCACATTGTCTTTGTAATGGGGATCCAGCAGGGTGGTCACCCAGTAGTCAGCACATGGTAAAATGTGGGCAACTCTGCTGTTGCGCAGGCACTGCAGTATGTAGTCACTCATGTGTGCTAGGCCGCACACATGTCCTCTGTGGGAGGCATATCGTCTGCGTCCTCCTTATCCCCCCGCACCAGTGATAGGCCCGAGCTGCGTTGGGTGCCACCCCGCTGTAAACATGCTTCATCCTCCTCCTCCTCCTTGTCCTCCAGTAGTGGGCCCTGGCTGGCCAAATTTGTACCTGGCCTCTGCTGTTGCAAAAAACCTCCCTCTGAGCCACTTCTAAAAGACTGGCCTGAAAGTGTTAGAAATGACCCCTCTTCCTCCGCCTCCTCCTCGTCCTCGTCCTGGGCCACATCCTCTTCCATCATCGTCCTAAGTATTTTCTCAAGGAGACATAGAAGTGGTATTGTAACGCTGATAACGGCGTCATCGCCACTGGCCATGTTGGTGGAGTACTCGAAACAGTGCAACAGGGCACACAGGTCTCGCATGGATGCCCAGTCATTGGTGGTGAAGTGGTGCTGTTCCGCAGTGCGACTCACCCGTGCGTGCTGCAGCTGAAACTCCACTATGGCCTGCTGCTGCTCGCACAGTCTCTCCAGCATGTGCAAGGTGGAGTTCCACCTGGTGGGCACGTCGCATATGAGGCGGTGAGCGGGAAGGCCGAAGTTACGCTGTAGAGCAGACAGCCAAGCGGCGGCAGGATGAGAACACCGGAAACGCGCACAGACGGCCTGCACTTTATGCAGCAGCTCTGACATGTCGGGGTACTTGTGAATGAATTTCTGCACCACCAAATTCAGCATATGCCCCAGGCAAGGGATGTGCGTCAAACCGGCTAGTCCCAGAGCTGCAACGAGATTTCGCCCATTATGGCACACCACCAGGCTGGGCTTGAGGCTCACTGCCAGCAACCACTCGTCCGTCTTTTGTTCTATATCCCGCCACAACTCCTGCACCGTGGGGGGCTGTCCCCCAAACACATCAGTTTCAGAATGGCCTACTGACGTTTACCACTGGCTGTGCTGAAGTTGGTGGTGAAGGTCTTTCGCTGACCGGATGAGGAGGTGGTAGAAGAGGAGGAGGAAGCCGAGTAGGAAGAGGAGGCAACAGGAAGCAAAGAATGATGCTCTGCAATCCTTGGCGGCGGAAGGACGTGCGCCAAACAGCTCTCCGCCTGGGGCCCAGCCGCCACTACATTTACCCAGTGTGCAGTTAGGATGATATAGTGTCCATGGCAGTGCTTACTGGTCCACGTATCTGTGGTTAGGTGGACCTCGCCACAGATGGTGTTGTGCAGTGCACACTTGATTTTATCTGATACTTGGTTGTCCAGGGAGGGCATGGCTCTCCTGGAGAAGTAGTGGCAGCCTGAAATGACGTACTGTGGGACAGTAAGCGACTTGAGCTGTTTGAAGCTGTCCGTCTCCACCAGCCTGAATGACAGCCAGTAGTTTAGAAATGCTGGCATTCAGGGCCAGGGATCGAGGGTGGCTAGGTGGGAATTTACGCTTTCTCTCCAAGGTTTTTGAGATGGAGAGCTGAACGCTTCCGTGTGACATGGTGGAGATGCTTGGTGACGGAGGTGGTGGTGTTGGTGGCACATCCTCTGTTTGCTGGGCGGCAGGTGCCAAAGTTACTCCAGAGGCGGAGAAAGAGGCCGAGGCGGCAGCAGCAGCAGAAGAGTGAGCAGGAGGGGCCTGAGTCCTTTCTCCGTGTCTCGCATATAGATGCCTGGTCATGCAGGTTGTGCTAAGGTTCAGAACGTTAATGCCTCGCTTCAGGCTCTGATGGCACAGTGTGCAAACCACTCGGGTCTTGTCGTCAGCACAATGTGTGAAGAAGTGCCATGCCAGGGAACTCCTTGAAGCTGCCTTTGGTCTGCTCGGTCCCTGGTGGTGGTGGCCAGTAGCAGGCAAACTGTTTTGGCGATGGCTGCTCTGCTTTCGCACCCTGCTCCCTCTTTTGCTACGCTGTTGGCTCGGTCTCACCACTGCCTCTTTCTCCGAACTCTGAAAGTCAGTGGCACGACCTTCATTCCATGTGGGGTCTATGACCTCATCGTCCCCTGCATCGTCTTCCATCCAGTCTTCCTCCCTGACCTCCTTTTCGGTCTGCACACAGCAGAAAGATGCAGTAGTTGGCACCTGTGTTTTGTCATCATCAGAGACGTGCTGAGGTGGTATTCCCATGTCCTCATCAGGAAACATAAGTGGTTGTGCGTCAGTGCATTCTATGTCTTCCAACCCTGGGGAAGGGCTAGGTGGATGCCCTTGGGAAACCCTGCCAGCAGTCTTCAAACAGCATAAGAGACTGCTGCATGAATTGAGGCTCAGACAGGTTCCCCGATATGCACAGGGGTGATTGACAGACTGATGGGCATGGGTTTCAGGTGCCACCTGTGCGCTTTCTGCAGAAGACTGGGTGGGAGATAATGTGAACGTGCTGGATCCACTATCGGCCACCCAATCGACTAGCGATGGTACTTGTTCAGGCCTTACCATCCTTAGAACGGCATTAGGCCCTACCAAATATCGCTGTAGATTCTGGCGGCTACTTGGACCTGAGGTAGTAGGTTCAATAGGACGTGTAGCTGTGACAGAATGGCCACATCCTCACCCTGCACCTGAGGCTCCACCAACACCACCACCATGACCGCGTCCCTTATTAGTTGTTTCCCTCATAGTTAGCGTTCACCAAGCAAAGTAAAAAGTGGTTGAGTCTGTTAAAAATTATAATCCGCCAATAAAAACACTGTGTTTTTTCGACCCCGGTATTCGAAAGCCGTATGATCCTAGGTATGCACTATATGAAACAGAGTTGTTTTTTTCCACCCAGTATGCTCCAGTATGCCAAAGCCGTATTTATGGCCTAAATGTAACACTCACTTATGCACCTATAATCACAGATGTGCACTATATGAAACAGAGTTTTTTTTTCACCCAGTATGCTAAAGCCGTATTTGTGGCCTAAATTTCACAGTAACTTATGCACCTATAATCACAGATGTGCAGTATATAAAACAGTGTTTTTTCCACCCCGGTATGCGAAAGACGTATTTCTGTCCTAAATTGAACAGTCACACATCACACATATAGATAGCATCACACCTACGGTGTACTAGTCCTTAAAATGACTTTTGCGGGGGGCGGAGCTAGCGCCTGAGCTGAATGGCAACGTCCGGCTGAAGCTCCTGCTTTTAACCTGCTGAGGGAGCTGCAATCTTTAGCTTAAGGAACAAAAAATGGTCAAGTACGGTGGACAGACGCACGGTGACACGGCCCCACAAGCTAAACCTTCTCCTGCCGTCTCGGATATGACAAAATACCTGAAAAAGCAGCAAGCAGCCGGTCCGGCCAAGGAATCTAAGATGGCTGAGGCTCCCTGCAGCGTTCCACGCGGACGTGCCTTAAGCCAATCTGAGGGAGAAGAAGACATGGGAGAAGAGGGTGAGTCTCGCAACCTCCCGGTTTCACGCCGCTTTATTAAACAAGCATTAGAGAAGGCCATGCACCCCACTTTCTGCTATTTTTGTTCTGCTTCCACCTATTTCTTCAGACCTCATTTAATGTTCTTTTGTCCTATTCAATCTATTTCTTTTTTCTCTTGCCTGTTCCCTCCTCGACGCAGGTTACATGTGAATATAATTCACTTTCCCCCTACTCACCTTTGGTTGTTAACCATACAACGCCTCATGTTGTTGTTTTACCGCCCATTGTTGTCTCAAGTTTTAGTTCTTATGTCATTATGTTATAATGCTGGGTTTTTCACCTTTAACATGCTCAATGCATTTAGCTACATCTTATGTCCTACTGTATCCAAGCCATGTCTGAATTAACCATAGTCTCATATAATGCAATGGGTTTGAGGTCTCCCTCTAAGCGCAGTCAAATTTTTTCTCTTCTCTGGAAAGAAAAAAGTTCAGTGGTTTTCTTACAAGAAACCCACTTCAAGCAGAATAACTACCCGAATCTCTCATTCTCTAGATTTCCCATATGGTATCACTGTAGCGCAGATGGAGCGGCATCTAGGGGAGGTCAGTATTGGCTTCCGGCGTGGCACCCCTTTCACTTACTTAAACCATATTCAGGACCCTGATTGTCGCTACATTATATTAAAAGGTAAAATTGGCCAAACACTATACACTTTTGTCAACGCCTACGCCCCCAATGCAGACCAGCCTAGATGGGTTGCTGGCCTTCTGTCCCAAGTTGAGAAGCATAGTGAGGGTATATTAATATTGGCAGGTGATCTGAATATGCCTTTTAACCCCCTGATAGACACGTCCTCGAAAAAATCAGCCCTGTCCTCTAGGGCAATCCGCGCTACTCTGGCTAGATTGTTTAACCTAGGGCTCATAGATGTTTGGAGATGCCTTAACCATAATATTATTGATTATTCTTTTTCTCTGCAGCCAATAACTCATATAGCAGACTTGACTACATTCTGATTTCGAAGGAGCATCTGCAACTTTGCACCTCAGCAAAAATAGGGTCCATGACGCTGTGAGATCACTCACCTATCTTCTGCTCCATCCGCCCTCCTCAGGGACTGGGTAATAAAACTGGTTGGAGGTTCAATGAGTCCGTCTTGGGCAATGCTACTCATAAAAAGTTAATAATGACCCTTCTAAGAGAATACTTTCTCATTAACCAATCGTCTGACACCTCCCCTGACACCTTGTGGGATGCTCATAAAGCATATATAAGGGGCCAACTAATTAGTCTTTGTTCATATCTGAGGAAGGAATAAGATAAGAAGATAAACTCCCTCCTCTCCAGGATTAACACACTGGAGAAGACCCACAAAATTTCCTTGCTCCAACTTCATCTATCTGAATTACTGATGCTTAAAACGGAGCTGAAAAACTTGTTAAATTAACGTTCGGCTAAGTTCTTCTTAAACTCCCAACAAAAAATATTCGCCCATGGTGATAAAGCTACAAAATACCAAATACAGAGAATAAAGCGCAGAAAAATGGCAAGTTTTGTGCACAATATAACTTCCCAGTCGGTCTCCATATTGTTCAAAACTGAAGAAATTGCAGAACAGTTCAAGCTTTACTACGAATCCCTTTATAACCTTCCCTCACCACCCCTTCCAAATCCTGAACTGGATAAAGTGAAAAACATCTCTTCCTTCCTCAGTGCATTAAATCTCCCAGTCCTCTCAGATAGCCAACGTGACCAACTTGCCGCTCCCTTTACTATATCTGATATTCAGGAGGCACTAAACTCCTCTCCAACTGGGAAAAGCCCAGGCCCAGATGGCCTACCCCTGTCCTACTACAGAGCCTTTTCTGATATCTTATTCCCTCACCTTCTTCCAATTTTCAATAATGCCCTACACAATACCCCTGTATCACCTGACATGTCCAGAGCAACAATTACGATCATCCCCAAACCTGGTAAAGACCCTTCACTATGTTTGAACTACCACCCTATATCTTTGCTTAACACTGACTTAAAATTATTAGCTAAAATGTTGGCTATTAGATTACAAAATTTCTCCCCTCCCTAATACACCCTGACCAGGTAGGTTTTGTTAAAGGGAGAGAGGGGAAAGATAATGTTATGAAAATTCTGAACGCCTTATATTTCTCCTCCCTCAGAGGGGACCCCTATGGTCCTGTTGGGTACTGATGCTGAGAAAGCTTTTGATAGAATAGACTGGTTGTTTATTAACCTCACGCTCTCTAAATTCAACATTCCGGATCAATTCTCCAATGCGGTCGCAGCTATGTATCACTCTTCCTCAGCATCAGTATAACCTCAGCATACAGTTAACGGCACTTTATCTCCTAGCTTTCGCATACAAAATGGCACTAGACAGGGCTACCCCCTTTCCCCCCTTATATTTGTACTAGTAATGGGAACACTTTTACAAGCCCTGAGACAACAGAAAGATATTGTGGGACATAGGGTTGGTGTTCAGGAAATCAAACTGGCCGCCTTAGCTGATGATCGCTTGATTCTCACAACCAACCCAAAGAAATCCCTTCCATCCATATTTTCCTTGCTGGATTTATTTGGTTCCCTATCTAACTTTAAACTAAATCCCGCCAAATCCCAACTCCTACATAGAGGCTTTCCCCCCTCGGCAATTAGGTCTCTCAAACTTCATTCGCCTTTCAACTGGTCCACACAACTATTAACTTATTTAGGGGTGAAAATCTCTCCTAATACAGCAGATTTATATAAATTGAACATTGTCCCACTTTTGCACTCTGTTATTGCCCAGATGGACTAATTGGACCTCCCATACCTCTCATGGTTTGGCAGAAAGAATATGGTCTCGGCTTTGATCTTGCCCAGATTAACATATGTCATGCAGGCTCTCCCTATCAAACGTCCAAGGTCCTTTTTCAACAAGTTTAACAAAGCAGTTCGCAAATTTATTTGGAAAGGACGTCGATCTAGAATTTCCTTTGACACTCTCACTAAACCCAAACATCTGGGAGGTATTAATCTCCCTGATCCTGAATTGTATATGAAGGCCATACATCTAGCCAGAGTAGTGGACTGGATTAGAGCCCCCCCCCCCCATACATTTTGGGTACATATGGAAAGTAATTTTCTTCCCTCCACCCCCAGAGCTTTATTACTTGCTGGGAAACCCTTCCCCCCATCCCACCAAATTCAAAACCCCTTGATAAGGTGTTCGCTAGCAGTATGGGACTGGTTCTCCTCTCACAACAATGTACTAACCGTTCCTTCACCACTTCTCACTCTTAAGGATGTGATTGATTTGGCCCCTCTAGATTTGAGTCGAGCCACTCCCAGATCAGACATTCTAGCTTGCCCATTTCAGAGATTCTAAATGACGAAGGTAACGTCCATCCCCTTCCACTTCTTTTTAAAAACCTGAAGGAATCTATGTCCCTCTCCTTCACACACAACTTTATTGTATCTGAAGTGACCTCTATACTTAACTCCTCCCCCATGCAACACCTGTCCTCATGGTTTGACAAAATAATTGGGTCCAAAAAATCGCCCCAAAGACTTATTTCATCCTTGTACAAACGGATGAAGTCTACCACATCATCTGCCAAACCAGCAATAGTGGGTGTCTGGGAAAAGGATCTTGACCGTTCCCTGACGCCCACAGAGATTAAACTGATGTTTTCTGCACCCAATAAAATCACTAGGTGTGTCCGAATTCAAGAAAATGGATACAAAATCATGATGAGATGGTATAAAACGTCAGAAAATATTGTACTATACTTCCCTAATGTTTCCAATGTTTGCTGGAGATGTAAAGCCTCCAAGGGCACTTTTTACCATATATGGTGGAGCTGTCCGATCATTGGGGACTGGTGGTGTAATATAGTAAATAGGTATAATAGCGTCTGTGGCACCTCTCTTCAATGTTCCCCAGAACTGACCCTTCTTAGCTTAGGTCTAGACAAGATTAGCAAAAAAGACAGGCCATTGCTCCTTATACTTTTAGCTGCTGCCAGAATCCTAGTGGCTTCTGCATGGCTATCCACTGAAGCTCCAGAGGAAGTCAAATGGACCCAAAAGGTCGACCAATTATACAGATTAGAAGAACTTTCCCACTGGGAAACCCGTACTCGCTCTGCCTTCTTAGTTATGTGGTCTCCATGGAAGAAATATAGAGCTTTCCCATGAGACTCCTTCCTCCTTCCCCCCCCCCTCTCCCCTATTACATTCTCACCCTCCTTGCCTACCCTTTACAGATAACAGCATATCTTGGATTTCTATTATATATTGATGCACATTGATAGCTATAACATGTACTTAGCCTGGATTAAGTCCGCATTTATGGTTCAAATTTTGTCAATCTTTTTATTTGTGTTAATTTATTGCTTTTGTAAAACACTATTCAGTGTTATGCCTTATAGGTAGGGATGAGCGAACTCGAACTGTATAGTTCGGGTTCGTACCGAATTTTGGGGTGTCCGTGACACGTACCCGAACCCGGACATTTTCGTAAAAGTCCGGGTTCGGGTTCGGTGTTCGTCGCTTTCTTGGTGCTTTTGTGACGCTTTCTTGGCGCTTTTTGAAAGGCTGCAAAGCAGCCAATCAACAAGCGTCATACTACTTGCCCCAAGAGGCCATCACAGCCATGCCTACTATTGGCATGGCTGTGATTGGCCAGAGCACCATGTGACCCAGCCTCTATTTAAGCTGGAGTCACATAGCGCTGCCCGTCACTCTGCTCTGATTAGCGTAGGGAGAGGTTGCAGCTGCGACAGTAGGGCGAGATTAGGCTGATTAACTCCTCCAAAAGACTCCATCCAGTGATCGATCTGCAGCTGTGGATCATTGAGCTGCTGATACTCAATTGCTCACTGTTTTTAGGCTGCCCAGACCGTTTGTCAGTCACATTTTTCTGGGGTGATCGGCGGCCATTTTGTGTCTTGTGGTGCGCCAGCACAAGCTGCGACCAAGTGCATTTAACCCTCAATGGTGTGGTTGTTTTTTGGCTAAAGCCTACATCAGGGTGAAGCTGTCACACCAAGTGCATTTAACCAGCAATAGTCTGTTTATTTTTTGGCCACATACTACATCAGGGGCAAGCTGCGCCCGTCACCAAGTGCATTTAACCCTCAGTAGTGTGGTTGTTTTTTGGCTAAAGCCTACATAAGGGTGAAGCTGTCACACCAAGTGCATTTAACCAGCAATAGTCTGTTTATTTTTTGGCCATATACTACATCAGGGGCAAGCTGCGCCCGTCACCAAGTGCATTTAACCCTCAGTAGTGTGGTTGGTCAAGCTATCACACCAAGTGCATTTAACCAGCAATAGTCTGTTCATTTTTTGGCCATATACTAAATCAGGGGCAAGCTGCGCCTGTCACCAAGTGCATTTAACCAGCAATAGTCTGTTCATTTTTTGGCCATATACTAAATCAGGGGCAAGCTGCGCCCGTCACCAAGTGCATTTAACCAGCAATAGTCTGTTTATTTTTTGGCCATATACTACATCAGGAACAAGCTGCGCCCGTCACCAAGTGCATTTAACCCTCAGTAGTGTGGTTGGTCAAGCTATCACACCAAGTGCATTTAACCAGCAATAGTCTGTTCATTTTTTGGACATATACTACATCAGGGGCAAGCTGCGCCCGTCACCAAGTGCATTAACCAGCAATAGTCTGTTCATTTTTTGGCCATATACTACATCAGGGGCAAGCTGCGCCCGTAACCAAGTGCATTTAACCCTCAGTAGTGTGGTTGGTCAAGCTAGCACACCAAGTGCATTTCACCAGCAATAGTCTGTTCATTTTTTGGCCATATACTAAATCAGGGGCAAGCTGCGCCCGTCACCAAGTGCATTTAACCAGCAATAGTCTGTTCATTTTTTGGCCATATACTACATCAGGGGCAAGCTGCGCCCGTCACCAAGTGCATTTAACCCTCAGTAGTGTGGTTGGTCAAGCTATCACACCAAGTGCATTTAACCAGCAATAGTCTGTTCATTTTTTGGCCATATACTAAATCAGGGGCAAGCTGCGCCTGTCACCAAGTGCATTTAACCAGCAATAGTCTGTTCATTTTTTGGCCATATACTAAATCAGGGGCAAGCTGCGCCCGTCACCAAGTGCATTTAACCAGCAATAGTCTGTTCATTTTTTGGCCATATACTACATCAGGGGCAAGCTGCGCCCGTCACCAAGTGCATTTAACCCTCAGTAGTGTGGTTGGTCAAGCTATCACACCAAGTGCATTTAACCAGCAATAGTCTGTTCATTTTTTGGCCATATACTAAATCAGGGGCAAGCTGCGCCCGTCACCAAGTGCATTTAACCAGCAATAGTCTGTTCATTTTTTGGCCATATACTACATCAGGGGCAAGCTGCGCCCGTCACCAAGTGCATTTAACCCTCAGTAGTGTGGTTGGTCAAGCTATCACACCAAGTGCATTTAACCAGCAATAGTCTGTTCATTTTTTGGCCATATACTACATCAGGGGCAAGCTGCGCCCGTCACCAAGTGCATTTAACCCTCAGTAGTGTGGTTGGTCAAGCTGTGACACCAAGTGCATTTAACCAGCAATAGTCTGTTCATTTTTTGGCCATATACTACATCAGGGGCAAGCTGCGCCCGTCACCAAGTGCATTTAACCAGCAATAGTGTGGTTATTTTTTGGCCATATCCCAGTCTAATTCTGTCACTAAATCCATACCGGTCACCCGGCGCCTAAATACTAGGCCTCAAATTTATATCCCGCTAAATCTGTCGTTACCGCTGTACTGTTGTGGCTGGGCAAGTTATTTAGTGTCCGTCAAAGCACATTTTTTGTTCAGGGTTGAAATACAATTCCCAATTTAGCAATTTCATAATTTAGTGGTTTCTGCTATATCAGAGCTATTTGAAATCTATCCCTAAAAGGGTATATAATATTCAAGGTGCACATAGGGTCATTCAGAATAACTTCACACACACGCTACTGTGCATTTCCAAGTCCAATTCTGTTAGTAAATCCATACCGGTCACCCAGCGCCTAAATACTAGGCCTCAAATTTATATCCCGCTAAATCTCTCGTTACCGCTGTCCTGTTGTGGCTGGGAAAGTTATTTAGTGTCCGTCAAAGCACATTTTTTGTTCTGGGTTGAAATACAATTCCCAATTTAGCAATTTCATAATTTAGTGGTTTCTGCTATATCAGAGCTATTTGAAATCTATCCCTAAAAGGGTATATAATATTCAAGGTGCACATAGGGTCATTCAGAATAACTTCACACACACGCTACTGTGCATTTCCAAGTCCAATTCTGTTAGTAAATCCATACCGGTCACCCAGCGCCTAAATACTAGGCCTCAAATTTATATCCCGCTAAATCTCTCGTTACCGCTGTCCTGTTGTGGCTGGGAAAGTTATTTAGTGTCGGTCAAAGCACATTTTTTGTTCTGGGTTGAAATACAATTCCCAATTTAGCAATTTCATAATTTAGTGGTTTCTGCTATATCAGAGCTATTTGAAATCTATCCCTAAAAGGGTATATAATATTCAAGGTGCACATAGGGTCATTCAGAATAACTCCACACACACGCTACTGTGCATTTCCAAGTCTAATTCTGTTAGTAAATCCATACCGGTCACCCAGCGCCTAAATACTAGGCCTCAAATTTATATCCCGCTAAATCTCTCGTTACCGCTGTCCTGTTGTGGCTGGGAAAGTTATTTAGTGTCCGTCAAAGCACATTTTTTGTTCTGGGTTGAAATACAATTCCCAATTTAGCAATTTCATAATTTAGTGGTTTCTGCTATATCAGAGCTATTTGAAATCTATCCCTAAAAGGGTATATAATATTCAAGGTGCACATAGGGTCATTCAGAATAACTTCACACACACGCTACTGTGCATTTCCAAGTCTAATTCTGTTAGTAAATCCATACCGGTCACCCAGCGCCTAAATACTAGGCCTCAAATTTATATCCCGCTAAATCTCTTGTTACCGCTGTCCTGTTGTGGCTGGGAAAGTTATTTAGTGTCCGTCAAAGCACATTTTTTGTTCTGGGTTGAAATACAATTCCCAATTTAGCAATTTCATAATTTAGTGGTTTCTGCTATATCAGAGCTATTTGAAATCTATCCCTAAAAGGGTATATAATATTCAAGGTGCACATAGGGTCATTCAGAATAACTTCACACACACGCTACTGTGCATTTCCAAGTCTAATTCTGTTAGTAAATCCATACCGGTCACCCAGCGCCTAAATACTAGGCCTCAAATTTATATCCCGCTAAATCTCTCGTTACCGCTGTCCTGTTGTGGCTGGGAAAGTTATTTAGTGTCCGTCAAAGCACATTTTTTGTTCTGGGTTGAAATACAATTCCCAATTTAGCAATTTCATAATTTAGTGGTTTCTGCTATATCAGAGCTATTTGAAATCTATCCCTAAAAGGGTATATAATATTCAAGGTGCACATAGGGTCATTCAGAATAACTTCACACACACGCTACTGTGCACTTCCAAGTCTAATTCTGTTAGTAAATCCATACCGGTCACCCAGCGCCTAAATACTAGGCCTCAAATTTATATCCCGCTAAATCTCTCGTTACCGCTGTCCTGTTGTGGCTGGGAAAGTTATTTAGTGTCCGTCAAAGCACATTTTTTGTTCTGGGTTGAAATACAATTCCAAATTTAGCAATTTCATAATTTAGTGGTTCCTGCTATATCAGAGCTATTTGAAATCTATCCCTAAAAGGGTATATAATATTCAAGGTGCACATAGGGTCATTCAGAATAACTTCACACACACGCTACTGTGCATTTCCAAGTCCAATTCTGTTAGTAAATCCATACCGGTCACCCAGCGCCTAAATACTAGGCCTCAAATTTATATCCCACTGAATTTGAATACAATACATTGGGCCAAATAATATTTTAGTTGTTGTGGTGAACCATAACAATGAGGAAAACATCTAGTAAGGGACGCGGACGTGGACATGGTCGTGGTGATGTTACTGGACCCTCTGGTGCTGGGAGAGGACGTGGCCGTTCTGCCACATCCACACGTTCTAGTATACCAACTACCTCAGGTCCCAGTAGCCGCCAGAATTTACAGCGATATATGGTGGGGCCCAATGCCGTTCTAAGGATGGTAAGGCCTGAGCAGGTACAGGCATTAGTCAATTGGGTGGCCGACAGTGGATCCAGCACGTTCACATTATCTCCCACCCAGTCTTCTGCAGAAAGCGCACAGATGGCGCCTGAAAACCAACCCCATCAGTCTGTCACATCACCCCCATGCATACCAGGGAAACTGTCTGAGCCTCAAGTTATGCAGCAGTCTCTTATGCTGTTTGAAGACTCCGCTGGCAGGGTTTCCCAAGGGCATCCACCTAGCCCTTCCCCAGCGGTGAAAAATAGAGAATGCACTGACGCACAACTACTTATGTTTCCTGATGATGAGGACATGGGAATACCACCTCAGCATGTCTCTGATGATGACGAAACACAGGTGCCAACTGCTGCGTCTTTCTGCAGTGTGCAGACTGAACAGGAGGTCAGGGATCAAGACTGGGTGGAAGACGATGCAGGGGACGATGAGGTCCTAGACCCCACATGGAATGAAGGTCGTGCCACTGACTTTCACAGTTCGGAGGAAGAGGCAGTGGTGAGACCGAGCCAACAGCGTAGCAAAAGAGGGAGCAGTGGGCAAAAGCAGAACACCCGCCGCCAAGAGACTCCGCCTGCTACTGACCGCCGCCATCTGGGACCGAGCACCCCAAAGGCAGCTTCAAGGAGTTCCCTGGCATGGCACTTCTTCAAACAATGTGCTGACGACAAGACCCGAGTGGTTTGCACGCTGTGCCATCAGAGCCTGAAGCGAGGCATTAACGTTCTGAACCTGAGCACAACCTGCATGACCAGGCACCTGCATGCAAAGCATGAACTGCAGTGGAGTAAACACCTTAAAACCAAGGAAGTCACTCAGGCTCCCCCTGCTACCTCTTCTGCTGCTGCCGCCTCGGCCTATTCTGCTGCTGCCGCCTCGGCCTCTTCCTCCGCCTCTGGAGGAACGTTGGCACCTGCCGCCCAGCAAACAGGGGATGTACCACCAACACCACCACCACCACCTCCGTCACCAAGCGTCTCAACCATGTCACACGCCAGCGTTCAGCTCTCCATCTCACAAACATTTGATAGTAAGCGTAAATTCCCACCTAGCCACCCTCGATCCCTGGCCCTGAATGCCAGCATTTCTAAACTACTGGCCTATGAAATGCTGTCATTTAGGCTGGTGGACACAGACAGCTTCAAACAGCTCATGTCGCTTGCTGTCCCACAGTATGTTGTTCCCAGCCGCCACTACTTCTCCAAGAGAGTCGTGCCTTCCCTGCACAACCAAGTATCCGATAAAATCAAGTGTGCACTGCGCAACGCCATCTGTAGCAAGGTCCACCTAACCACAGATACGTGGACCAGTAAGCACGGCCAGGGACGCTATATCTCCCTAACTGCACACTGGGTAAATGTAGTGGCAGCTGGGCCCCAGGCGGAGAGCTGTTTGGCGCACGTCCTTCCGCCGCCAAGGATCGCAGGGCAACATTCTTTGCCTCCTGTTGCCACCTCCTCCTTCTCGGCTTCCTCCTCCTCTTCTTCCACCTGCTCATCCAGTCAGCCACACACCTTCACCACCAACTTCAGCACAGCCCGGGGTAAACGTCAGCAGGCCATTCTGAAACTCATATGTTTGGGGGACAGGCCCCACACCGCACAGGAGTTGTGGCGGGGTATAGAACAACAGACCGACGAGTGGTTGCTGCCGGTGAGCCTCAAGCCCGGCCTGGTGGTGTGTGATAATGGGCGAAATCTCGTTGCAGCTCTGGGACTAGCCAATTTGACGCACATCCCTTGCTTGGCGCATGTGCTGAATTTGGTGGTGCAGAAGTTCATACACAACTACCCCGACATGTCAGAGCTGCTGCATAAAGTGCGGGCCGTTTGTTCGCGCTTCCGGCGTTCACATCCTGCTGCTGCTCGCCTGTCTGCGCTACAGCGTAACTTCGGCCTTCCCGCTCACCGCCTCATATGCGACGTGCCCACCAGGTGGAACTCCACCTTGCACATGCTGGACAGACTGTGCGAGCAGCAGCAGGCCATAGTGGAGTTTCAGCTGCAGCACACACGGGTCAGTCGCACTACAGAACAGCACCACTTCACCACCAATGACTGGGCCTCCATGCGAGACCTGTGTGCCCTGTTGCGATGTTTCGAGTACTCCACCAACATGGCCAGTGGCGATGACGCCGTTATCAGCGTTACAATACCACTTCTATGTCTCCTTGAGAAAACACTTAGGGCGATGATGGAAGAGGAGGTGGCCCAGGAGGAGGAGGAGGAGGAAGGGGGGTCATTTTTAGCACTTTCAGGCCAGTCTCTTCGAAGTGACTCAGAGGGAGGTTTTTGGCAACAGCAGAGGCCAGGTACAAATGTGGCCAGCCAGGGCCCACTACTGGAGGACGAGGAGGACGAGGATGAGGAGGAGGTGGAGGAGGATGAGGATGAAGCATGGTCACAGCGGGGTGGCACCCAACGCAGCTCGGGTCCATCACTGGTGCGTGGCTGGGGGGAAAGGCAGGACGATGACGATACGCCTCCCACAGAGGACAGCTTGTCCATACCCCTGGGCAGCCTGGCACACATGAGCGACTACATGCTGCAGTGCCTGCGCAACGACAGCAGAGTTGCCCACATTTTAACCTGTGCGGACTACTGGGTTGCCACCCTGCTGGATCCACGCTACAAAGACAATTTGCCCACCTTACTTCCTGCACTGGAGCGTGATAGGAAGATGCGCGAGTACAAGCGCACGTTGGTAGACGTGCTACTGAGAGCATTCCCAAATGTCACAGGGGAACAAGTGGAAGCTCAAGGCCAAGGCAGAGGAGGAGCAAGAGGTCGCCAAGGCAGCTGTGTCAATGCCAGCTCCTTTGAGGGCAGGGTTAGCATGGCAGAGATGTGGAAAACTTTTGTCAACACGCCACAGCTAACTGCACCACCACCTGATACGCAACGTGTTAGCAGGAGGCAACATTTCACTAACATGGTGGAACAGTACATGTGCACACCCCTCCACGTACTGACTGATGGTTCGGCCCCATTCAACTTCTGGGTCTCTAAATTGTCCACGTGGCCAGAGCTAGCCTTTTATGCCTTGGAGGTGCTGGCCTGCCCGACGGCCAGCGTTTTGTCTGAACATGTATTCAGCACGGCAGGGGGCGTCATTACAGACAAACGCAGCCGCCTGTCTACAGCCAATGTGGACAAGCTGACGTTCATAAAAATGAACCAGGCATGGATCCCACAGGATCTGTCCGTCCCTTGTCCAGATTAGACATTAACTACCTCCCCTTAACCATATATTATTGGACTCCAGGGCACTTCCTCATTCAATCCTATTTTTATTTTCATTTTACCATTATATTGCGAGGCTACCCAAAGTTGAATGAACCTCTCCTCTGTTTGGGTGCCGGGGCCTAAATATATGCCAATGGACTGTTCCAATGTTGGGTGACGTGAAGCCTGATTCTCTGCTATGACATGCAGACTGATTCTCTGCTGACATGAAGCCAGATCCTCTGTTACGGGACCTCTCTCCTCTGCCTGGGTGCTGGGCCTAAATTTATGAAAATGGACTCTTACAGTGGTGGGTGACGTGAAGCCTGATTCTCTGCTATGAAATGAAGACTGATTCTCTGCTGACATGAAGTCAGATTGTCTGTTACTTGACCTCTCTCCTCTGCCTGTGTGCTGGGCCTAAATATAAGCCAATGGACTGTTGCAGTGGTGGCTGACGTGAAGCCTCATTCTCTGCTATGACATGCAGACTAATTCTCTGCTGACATGAAGCCAGATTGTCTGTTACGGGACCTCTCTCCTCTGCCTGTGTGCTGGGTCTAAATATATGCCAATGGACTGTTGCAGTGGTGGCTGACGTGAAGCCTCATTCTCTGCTATGACATGCAGACTGATTCTCTGCTGACATGAAGCCAGATTGTCTGTTACGGGACCTCTCTCCTCTGCCTGGGTGCTGGGCCTAAATATATGCCAATGGACTGTTGCAGTGGTGGGTGACGTGAAGCCTCATTCTCTGCTATGACATGCAGACTAATTCTCTGCTGACATGAAGCCAGATTGTCTGTTACGGGACCTCTCTCCTCTGCCTGGGTGCTTGGCCTAAACTTATGAAAATGGACTGTTGCAGTGGTGGGTGACGTGAAGCCTGATTCTCTGCTATGACATGCAGACTGATTCTCTACTGACATGAAGCCAGATTGTCTGTTACGGGACCTCTCTCCTCTGCCTGTGTGCTGGGCCTAAATATATGCCAATGGACTGTTGCAGTGGTGGCTGACGTGAAGCCTCATTCTCTGCTATGACATGCAGACTAATTCTCTGCTGACATGAAGCCAGATTGTCTGTTACGGGACCTCTCTCCTCTGCCTGTGTGCTGGGCCTAAATATATGCCAATGGACTGTTGCAGTGGTGGCTGACATGAAGCCTCATTCTCTGCTATGACATGCAGACTAATTCTCTGCTGACATGAAGCCAGATTGTCTGTTACGGGACCTCTCTCCTCTGCCTGGGTGCTGGGCCTAAATATATGCCAATGGACTGTTGCAGTGGTGGGTGACGTTAAGCCTCATTCTCTGCTATGACATGCAGACTAATTCTCTGCTGACATGAAGCCAGATTGTCTGTTACGGGACCTCTCTCCTCTGCCTGGGTGCTTGGCCTAAACTTATGAAAATGGACTGTTGCAGTGGTGGGTGACGTGAAGCCTGATTCTCTGCTATGACATGCAGACTGATTCTCTACTGACATGAAGCCAGATTGTCTGTTACGGGACCTCTCTCCTCTGCCTGTGTGCTGGGCCTAAATATATGCCAATGGACTGTTGCAGTGGTGGCTGACGTGAAGCCTCATTCTCTGCTATGACATGCAGACTAATTCTCTGCTGACATGAAGCCAGATTGTCTGTTACGGGACCTCTCTCCTCTGCCTGTGTGCTGGGCCTAAATATATGCCAATGGACTGTTGCAGTGGTGGCTGACGTGAAGCCTCATTCTCTGCTATGACATGCAGACTAATTCTCTGCTGACATGAAGCCAGATTGTCTGTTATGGGACCTCTCTCCTCTGCCTGTGTGCTGGGCCTAAATATATGCCAATGGACTGTTGCAGTGGTGGCTGATGTGAAGCCTCATTCTCTGCTATGACATGCAGACTAATTCTCTGCTGACATGAAGCCAGATTGTCTGTTACGGGACCTCTCTCCTCTGCCTGGGTGCTTGGCCTAAACTTATGAAAATGGACTGTTGCAGTGGTGGGTGACGTGAAGCCTGATTCTCTGCTATGACATGCAGACTGATTCTCTACTGACATGAAGCCAGATTGTCTGTTACGGGACCTCTCTCCTCTGCCTGTGTGCTGGGCCTAAATATATGCCAATGGACTGTTGCAGTGGTGGCTGACGTGAAGCCTCATTCTCTGCTATGACATGCAGACTAATTCTCTGCTGACATGAAGCCAGATTGTCTGTTACGGGACCTCTCTCCTCTGCCTGTGTGCTGGGCCTAAATATATGCCAATGGACTGTTGCAGTGGTGGCTGACGTGAAGCCTCATTCTCTGCTATGACATGCAGACTAATTCTCTGCTGACATGAAGCCAGATTGTCTGTTACGGGACCTCTCTCCTCTGCCTGTGTGCTGGGCCTAAATATATGCCAATGGACTGTTGCAGTGGTGGCTGACGTGAAGCCTCATTCTCTGCTATGACATGCAGACTAATTCTCTGCTGACATGAAGCCAGATTGTCTGTTACGGGACCTCTCTCCTCTGCCTGGGTGCTTGGCCTAAACTTATGAAAATGGACTGTTGCAGTGGTGGCTGACGTGAAGCCTCATTCTCTGCTATGACATGCAGACTGATTCTCTGCTGACATGAAGCCAGATTGTCTGTTACGGGACCTCTCTCCTCTGCCTGGGTGCTGGGCCTAAATATATGCCAATGGACTGTTGCAGTGGTGGGTGACGTGAAGCCTCATTCTCTGCTATGACATGCAGACTAATTCTCTGCTGACATGAAGCCAGATTGTCTGTTACGGGACCTCTCTCCTCTGCCTGGGTGCTTGGCCTAAACTTATGAAAATGGACTGTTGCAGTGGTGGGTGACGTGAAGCCTGATTCTCTGCTATGACATGCAGACTGATTCTCTACTGACATGAAGCCAGATTGTCTGTTACGGGACCTCTCTCCTCTGCCTGTGTGCCTGGGCCTAAATATATGCCAATGGACTGTTGCAGTGGTGGCTGACGTGAAGCCTCATTCTCTGCTATGACATGCAGACTAATTCTCTGCTGACATGAAGCCAGATTGTCTGTTACGGGACCTCTCTCCTCTGCCTGTGTGCTGGGCCTAAATATATGCCAATGGACTGTTGCAGTGGTGGCTGACGTGAAGCCTCATTCTCTGCTATGACATGCAGACTAATTCTCTGCTGACATGAAACCAGATTGTCTGTTACGGGACCTCTCTCCTCTGCCTGTGTGCTGGGCCTAAATATATGCCAATGGACTGTTGCAGTGGTGGCTGACGTGAAGCCTGATTCTCTGCTATGACATGCAGACTGATTCTCTGCTGACATGAAGCCAGATTGTCTGTTACGGGACCTCTCTCCTCTGCCTGTGTGCTGGGCCTAAATATATGCCAATGGGCTGTTGCAGTGGTGGCTGACGTGAAGCCTCATTCTCTGCTATGACATGCAGACTAATTCTCTGCTGACATGAAGCCAGATCCTCTGTTACGGGACCTCTCTCCTCTGCCTGGGTGCTGGGCCTAAATTTATGAAAATGGACTCTTACAGTGGTGGGTGACGTGAAGCCTGATTCTCTGCTATGAAATGAAGACTGATTCTCTGCTGACATGAAGCCAGATTGTCTGTTACTTGACCTCTCTCCTCTGCCTTGGTGCTGGGCCTAAATATATGCCAATGGACTGTTGCAGTGGTGGCTGACGTGAAGCCTCATTCTCTGCTATGACATGCAGACTAATTCTCTGCTGACATGAAGCCAGATTCTCTGTTACGGGACCTCTCTCCTCTGCCTGGGTTCCGGGGCCTGAATATCTGAGAATGGACTGTTCCAGTGGTGGGTGACGGGAAGCCAGATTCTCTGCTATGGGACCTCTCTCCAATTGATTTTGGTTAATTTTTATTTATTTAATTTTTATTTTAATTCATTTCCCTATCCACATTTGTTTTATTAGGGTAAACTCCAAAAGAGTGGGACATATCAAGAGACCCAGTATGGAGACCCAGTATTTGGTGGTGAAGTGGTGCTGTTCGGCTGAGCGACTCACCCGTGTGTGCTGCAGCTGAAACTCCACTGAGCGGGAAGGCCGAAGTTATGCTGCAGCACTGACAGGCGAGCAGCAGCAGGGTGAGAACGCCGAAAGCGCGCACAGACAGCCCGCACTTTATGCAGCAGCTCTGACATGTCAGGGTAATTTTTAAGGAATATCTGCACCACCAAATTCAGCACATGCGCCAGGCAAGGGATGTGCGTCAAACCGGCTAGTCCCAGAGCTGATACGAGATTTTGCCCATTACCGCACAACACCAAGCTGGGCTTGAGGCTGACTGGCACAAACCACTCATCGGTCTGTTGTTCAAGGCCCATCTACAGCTCCTGCGCTGTGTAGGGTTTGTCCCCCAAACAGATAAGTTTTAAAACAGCCTGTTGTCGTTTACCCCTGGCTGTGCTGAAGTCGGTGGGGAAGGTGTTACGCTGACCTGATGAGGAGCTGGTAGAGGATGAGGAAGCAGAGTAGGAGGAGGAAGCAACAGGAGGCAAACTGAAGCTCCCTACAATCCTCAGTGGTGGAAGGACATGCGCCAAACTGCTATCTGCCTCAGGCCCAGCCACCATTGCATTCACCCAGTGTGCCGTTATCGAAATATAACGGACCTGACCGTGCTTACTGGTCCACGTATCCGTAGGCAGGTGCACCTTGGCACAGATGGCGTTGCGCAGTGCACACCTGATTTTGTCCCCTACTTGGTTGTGAAGGGAAGGGATAGCTCGTCTGGAAAAGTAGTGGCAGCTGGGCACGACGTACTGTGGGACAGCCCGCACCATAAGGCCTTTAAAACTATCCGTCTCCACCAGACGGAATGATAGCATTTTAGAAATGCTGGCATTCAGGGCTAGTGATCGCGGGTGGCTAGGGGGGTACTTCCTCTTCCTCTCCAGCATTTGGGATATAGAGAGCTGAACGCTTCAGTGGGACATTGTGGAGATGCTTGGTGACCCAGGTGTTGATGTGGCTGGCAGATCATCTGTTTGCGGGGTGGCAGGTGGCACTGTCACTCCAGAGGTGGATTAAGAGGCCGTGACTGTAGCAGAACAGGAAGCAGGAGGAGCCAGAGACCTTTCTTTGTTTTTGAGGTGTCTACTCCACTGAAGCTGGTACTTTGCACTTAAATGCCTGGTCATGCAGGTTGTGCTCAGGTTGAGAACCTTTATGCCTCGCTTTAGGCTCTGATTGCACAGCGTGCAAACCACTCGTGTCTTGTCGTCAGCACATTGTCTGAAGAACTGCCAAGCCAGGGAACTCCTTGGAGCTGGCTTTGGTGTGCTCGGTCCCTTCCTGCGGTGGGCAGTAGGAGGCATACTGTCTAGAGGATGGCTGCTCCGCTTTTGCACCCTGCTTCCTCTTCTGCTGTGCTGGTGGCTCTGTGCGACCACCGGCTCTTATATCGAACTACATAGGTCACTTGCATGACCTTGATTCCATGTGGGGTCGAGGACCTCATCATCCTCCACATCATCTTCCACCCAGTCTTCATCCCTGCCTTCCTTGTCGGTCTGCACACTTTTGAAAGCCCCAGCAGTTGGCACCTGTGTTTCGTCATCATCCGAGACATGCTGCAATGGTCCTCCCATGTACTCATCTTGAAAGGTAAGTGGTTGGGCATCGGTGCACTCATGCTCTTCCACTTCTGGGGCAGGGCTATGTGGATGGCCCTGGGAAACCCTGCTAACAGAGTCATCAAATAGCAGAAGAGACTGCTGCATGACTTGGGTTTAGAATGCTTGGCTGTTTTGCAATGGGGTGAGGTGAAAGACTGATGGACATCGGCTGCAGGTGCCAACTGTGGTCTTTCAGCAGGAGACTGTGTAGTAGACAATGTGAAGGAACTGTATTTACTGTCAGTAACCCAATCTACTATCGCCTGTACTTGTTTAGGCCACACCATTCGTAGAGCAGCATTAGGCCCGACCAAAAACCGCAGCAGGTTTTGTCGCCTTCTCGCACCTGAGGAAGGGGTTTCACTTGTGCGTGTAGCTGACACAGATCGACCACGTCCTCTCCCTGCAACAGGAGCTCCACCAGCAGCACCACGAACTAGGCCACGTCTCTTATTTGACAATCTCCTCATATTTTTTTCAAATTTAGGATCTTGCCCTAAATGGGTGTTTAATTAATAGTAGAATAGAACAACAGTATGTAAAGGGTGTATTTCACACGGTCTGAACCAGTGTAGGCCTGAATTTAATATTTATTTGCCCAAAATGGCTGTATTTCAAATGCCTGATTCAAACCCCTGTATGTATAGGGGGTATCTCACACTGTCTGAACCAGTGTAGGCCTGAAGTAAATATTTATTTGCCCAAAATGGCTGTATTTCAAGTGGCTATATTTCAAATCCCTGAATCAAACCCCTGTATGTAGAGGATGTATCTCACACGACCTGAACCAGTGTAGGCCTAAATTAATTATTTCTTTGCACAAAATCGCTGTATTTCAAATGCCTGCATCAAACCTTTGTATGTAGAGGGTATATCTCACACGGCCTGAACCAGTATAGGCCTGATTTCAATATTGGTGCACCAAATGGCAGTATTTAAAATCTCTGAATGTAACCCAAATGTATTAAGGGTGTATCTCACAATGACATCTGTATCAAAGGCTGCCAACTAATTTTTTTGTGCCCAAGCAAGTGTTTGTTTAACAACTGAATTTGACAGCAGTATATAAGCCTGTAATTTCACACGTGCTGATGCTGCAAGGCCTGAAAATAGTTTTTTTTTTTTCCAAAAAGTGTGTTTTTCAAACCCCAGAAAATGATGGGTGTATTTCTAGCTTAAATTGCACACTGACTAATCAAGATGTTGTATATTGCCCAAAAAAAAATTGTGATTTGCAATGTTCCAAAAGCTCAGATGCTGGTGCACTGAGCTTGCATAAAATGGCCGCCGCCACAGCCCACCTAACTAACAGAAATATAAGTTTTTTTTTTTTTTGGTCAATGGCCTCAGGGCAGGGTAAATCGATTGTGCCCTGCACACACACAACTATTTCTCTGCAGATCACTGAGTTAGATTCTCTCCTATTCTCTCCCTGAAATCACAAGTCCAGCAGCATCCTCTCCCTACACTTGTAACAGCAGAGTGACGTGCAACGCTACGTGACTCAAGCTTTTATAGAGCCTGGGTCAAATGCTGCTCTGGCCAATCACAGCCATGCCATTAGTAGGCATGGCTGTGATGGCTTCTAAGGTCAGACAGTTAAGCGCTTGTTGATTGGCTGCTCTGCAGCCTTTCAAAAAGCACCAAGAAAGCGCCGAACACCGAACCCGAACTTTTACGGAAATGTTGTGGCTCAGGTCCGGGGTCCAAAAATCCTAAAGTTCGGTACGAACCCGAACTTTAGAGTTGAATTTCTTACCCTCATCTTACATTTTCTACCTCTTGGGCTAATAGTATAATACAAAAGATTTTTTTCTACCTTCTAGATTTCTAGATTGTTCGGAGCAGTGCGTCGGCAGAACTTGAAGAGGAGAAGAGCACGTCAGTGAAGACTGCATTCCAATGAGAAAGATCACAACAAGGGTGAGTACGGCTGGCTTCAGTGCTATGGACCTGAGTGTCTCCTACTCAGCCTCTACATCTTAGTAACATTAGAGGAGAAGGGTGGACTTCTGTAGCATCTGACACTGGCCGCTAAGCTACACCAAGTGGAACTTGGAATGTGCAGGGTGTTGGAGGAGGACAGCAGCAGACTGCTAAGAGAATCTCCTTAAAGGTTTTGTCTGTTTTTTTTTTTTTTCTATTCGTGACCTATCCAGATTGGTGGGGGGAGGGGGCAACTTCCGACACCCCCACCGATCAGCTGTTTGAAAAAAAGGCAGCACTCCTACAAGCGCTGCCTTCTCCTCATTGTTAACCTGCTTACCGACTGCAGTGAAGAGCAGTGTAATTGCAACCAGTGATGGTCAGGTCACAGTGTTTGCCAGTGAACACATGTGGGCTGCCATCTTTAGTAAGGTAGACTCACCAGTCCGGCGATGCACAGGTAAGCCCTTACCTGTGTGGGGAGCTGGTCTGAAATCAAATGCAGTCACCGGGAGCAGGCAGTTCCGAGAACAGCCGCCGGGGGACTTCATCGGGCTGTAAATGAGCTATTTCTGTGTACCAGGAGTTTTACTGGGTGCGCCCAGTGGTATGCTATAGAATTGTTCCGTAGAGCTGAGGTGATAGGAGCCAAGTTGCGGCGTAGTTGTAAAGTAGCTGCTGAGAGGTCAGCAAACAGCTTAACTGCCTGATAAGGGGTTGGTAATTCCTCCAGCTTCCTGGCTGCCATCAAGACTTCTTTTATGTGGAAAAAGTATATCCTTGCCAGCACGTCTCTCAGCGTATCATCAGACAGATGTTTCGGTCTTGCTATTCTGTGGGCTCTGTCTACAATGATGTCCTGCTCTGTGCAGGAAGGAAGAAGCAGCTTGATCAAGTTTTGAATGTATTCCTAGAGCCCAATTGGTGTCACGTTTTCCAGTACTCCGTGCAATTTCAAATTGTTATGGTAGGACCGGTCCTCCTGGTCCGCCACTTGGGCCCTGAGTTGGGCAACTTCCTCTGAGATCATGAGAATCAATGAGGTTGTTATGAGACGCTGCAAACTCTCCCATCTTGAATTCCACATGGTGCACTCTATTATAAAACTCAGATACTGAGAACTGGAGTGGTACAATAAGCTGAGATATATGTGCCATCATAGACTGCCTAAATGCTAGTAACATGTCTTTCAATAAAGTACCTGATGCTGGTTTGTCAGAAGTAGGGAGGTGCTGGACTACCTTTGTCAGCGTGGGGGTTGCTCTGCGGTGGGGTAGACAAGACTTCTGTCCCTCCTAATCTGGAAGAGTCCTGTAGCTGAGGCCTCTCTTTTGCCAGACTAGTGGAGGGAGAGGCTTGTACAGCACGTGATGCTGGAGGAGACCGGGACCTGGTAGGAGTCTCCTGGGTTTGGATGGCGGGATCTTGTTCCAGTGTAAAATTCTGGGCAGATTGGTAGGATGAAGCAGGGCTCCTCTACTGTAGTTCTCCAGCTCCTTCGCTGCGTGGAGAGGGTGAAGCCAGGTGCGGTGAGTGTGACATTGTTTTCGGTGCCTTATTTGCCCCGGACTTGGCCGGATAAAAACTCCAGCTTCCCTTTGGGTTTCAGACTCCTTTTACCTCGGGTTATCATGGGGGAGTTAAGAGGAGCATCAGGAGAACGCCTGGGTCGAAAAAAGCATTTTTGCAGGAGCTGTAGCACGAGCTCAAGCTGCCATCTTGCTCGGCCGCTCAGCCACGATCCCAGGGCAGTACTTTGATTCACTCCCTTTGCAGAGCGGGGGGGGGAGGGGCACAAATATTTGAGGGAAACCTCAGAGATTGTTGTTATTGCAGGTAAACAAAGGACCAGAAGAGAACCAGAAAAATTTGGAAATATATACAGTATATATATTTTTTTGCTTAAAACTTGCTTAACCTTGTTATAATATTGCTGACCATCAGATTTACAGTGCCAGATTTACAACCCCTTTAATTCCCAGTGTGCAGGCTGACATTTAATTTTAAAGCCAGCAGGTGGAACTCTTAGATAAGAAAAAGCGCTCCCTGCAAGCTGTCAGCCTTTTCCATGTAATACACGCTTGTAGCAGAGTGCTACAAGCGTGTATCTCTGCCTAAGCTCTCCAGCTGGCCATGGCACACCTTCCTGTGACAGCGTGGTCACAGCGAACTGCAGCAGCACGGGCCGTTGGCAGATCGCAATGTAACCCAACGCTTTTATAAGTCGGGTTACAGATAAGAGCTTACTGCGGCATTGTAGAAAGTTGTGTGGCATTAGGCAGGTGGTTAAATACTTCTAAGGTGAGAGTACTATATATACATTCAGCCATATAAAAAGGGTGTGTAAATCTGCTACCATCTCAGATTTGGTGTGTTTGCAGCCTTTCTATACATTGTAGTAATAGTTATATATTTTATTATTATAAAAAGTTAGTAAGATATAATCCATTTAATGTCCTGCATATTTAGTATTTTGTGCTGTTTCTTTTTCACAGCATTTTTATCATGGGTAGGAGTTTTGTTCTGTACAGCTGATCTAGACCTAAGTCAGAGATATCATTGACCTGTCAAGATGCACAAAAAAAAGGTGTCACAGCTCTCAGTTTCTCTCAGCTCTCATGTTTGTAAAGAGCACTCATAATCTGCTGATATCTGCCTGTGGCATTGTGTATTTTGTCCTCTAATTCCTTTGATGTTAGACTGCAGTATATTATCATTATTATCCTAAAAATGTAGAGAAATGATGGGAAAGCTGGCTTTCTCCGAGATGTGTACTGTAGAAATTTGTTGTGATGTATTATAGTTTATGAACTCCCTTTTTTATTCTCTATTTCTTGATAAATGGATAATTTACACCATTCCATTTTACTGAGAGATTTTTTAACAAAAGTGACATTATTTACACACTTACAGTTTGGTAATTAGTGTTGAGCGAATCAAAGTCAAATTGACTTTGATTTGAATTTCAAGGAAAATTTGATTTGTTGAGCATCCCAATTTTCCCTGAAATGGCAGTAAAAACAAACAAATAAAATAGATCCCTCATTCACTTGACAATGATTATATTTTGGGGGGCACACTAAGGTAAATGGGGAGTGCAAATGTGGTCAAAAGAAATTCATGCAACAAAAAAGACCTGCAGAAGTCAAAGGACCACAATACTATGCCCATCCAAACAGTAATAGAAATGTATAAAATACATTTTTTTTAGACAACACTAAGGCCTCTTTCACACAACCGTTTTTTTTTTCCGTCTACAATCCGTTCTTTGCGTTCCGTACCGTATACGGTCCGTATACGGAACCATTCATTTCAATGGTTCCGCAAAAAAAAGGAATGTACTCCGTATGCATTCCGTTTTCCGTATTTACGTGTTTCCGTTCCGTTCAAAGATATAACATGTCCTATTATTGCCCGCAAATCACGTTCCGTGGCTTCATTCAAGTCAATGGGTCCCCAAATAAAAAAGGAACACATACGGAAATGCATCCGTATGTCTTCCGCATCCATTCCGTTTTTGCGGAACCATCTATTGAAAATGTTATGCCCAGCCCAATTTTTTCTATGTAATTACTGTATACTGTATATGCCATACGGAAAAAAACAGAACGGAAAAAAGTAACAGAAACGGAAACAAAAAACAAAACAACAGATCCGTAAAAAACAGACCGCAAAACACTGAAAAAGTCATACAGTCATGTGAAAGAGACCTAAGACATACACATTTTAAAAATTGTATACAATAGAACAATAAATATATATAACCCAGCCAAATCGGATACACATATGAAGGCACGTATCTCCGGCGCAATCCGGCTTCCTGAGGATATACGTGGGGAGTCTTCCCTTGCAATCCCACCACACCAGTCCTGCAGACAGGTTATGGCATACATTTTTTACCTAACTTGGTCTTTCTTGACTTTTATCTTATGCCACATTATAATTACTTAATGCACTTTAATGGTACCTTATTATGTGTATCCGATTTGGCTGGGTTATATTTGTGGTCCTTTTTTATGGACATTTGTGGGTTCAGCATTTGTGTTTGGTTTTTATTGTCTACCAAATATATTGTTCTATGTATACAGTTTTTAAAATGTGTATGTGTATGTATTAGGCCTCATGCACACGGCTGTTTTTTTTTATTCTGCATTCGAGCCGCAGTTTTTGCGCCTTAGGTGTGGACCCATTCCCTTCAATGGGCCGCAAAAGATGCGGACAGCACTCCGTGTGCTGTCCGCATCCGTTACTCCGTTCCGTGGCCCGCAAAAAAAATATAACCTGTCCTATTCTTGTTCTTTTTGCGGACAAGAATAGGCAATTATATCAATGGCTGTCCGTGCCATTCCACAAATTGCGGAACGATCACGGATGCCATCCGTGTTTTGCGGACCGCAAAACACACAATGGTTGTGTGCATGAGGCCTTACTGTTTGGATGTGCATAGTATTGTGGTCCTTTGACTTCTTCAGGTATTTGTTGTTACACCTCATCCACTTGTGTGAAAAGAGGACGTCAGGCCATCTTGATTGAAGATACCATGCAAAATCTTGCACAGAATGACGTATGACATCACCATGCTGGTGCAGTGCCCGGCACAGAGTGACATCATCAATGAAGTCACCGCTCTCCCGGCCAGTGTGATGACATCATCACATCACTGCACAAGATTTTGCAGTGTCTTCACAGCAACGGTCTCTATGCGAGCAAATGCATAAGGTGAGTATTTTTATTTAATTTTTTTACCCTGATTAACCCCTGAAAAGGCCTAAATGGTAGCCTCAGATGCAACAATCAGCGATGAACGTGGCATCTGAGGGGTTCAATGATGGGGGGCGGCGCAATGACCGTTCCTCGTGATTGCACCCACTACATACCGTACAAAGAAATACGCCTCATGGCAAAGCAATTAATCACAAATCAAATTTCTTTGTGTAATTCGGCAAAGCAGCTAAATCAAATTTTTCATAACTTCACTCATCTCTTCTGGTAATTATAATGGGTATCGATTAGAGATGAACCATTTTCCTAACATTTCAATTGAATAAATTAATCTGAATCAAAATTGCACCTATTGCCCTCTAGAGTTGTTTATGAAACTTGAGGTCTTCTAGGACTGTACCCCGTTAAAGCTCTTTAACACCAAGGCAGCATTAGTAATATCAGACAATGATTAGAGATGTCGCAAACATAAAATTTTCCATTCGCGAACGGAGAACGCGAATTTCTGCAAATGTTCACGAACGGGCGAACCGGGCGAACCGCCATTGACTTCAATAGGCAGGCAAATTTTAAAACCCACAGGGACTCTTTCTAGCCACAGTAGTGATGGAAAAGTTGTTTCAAGGGGACTAACACCTGGACTGTGGCATGCCGGAGGGGGATCCATGGCAAAACTCCCATGGAAAATTACATAGTTGTGTAATGACCGGCAACACGCACAGGGAGGAAAACAGGGAAAGCCCTGCCCAAGGGAGAGGGAAAGGTGGTGACCCCTAACTCACCTTGCAGCTGGCACCTGCCTGCCCTGACGTCCCTAGACGGGTTCCTCACCCGTGCGGCGATCACGTGCCTAAACCCTGGCTTTCCCTGAAATGAGCCCTAGATAATGAACGGGCCGGTGGGATCGCTAGTCCTCACCACTGCACTAAGAGGGAAACACCAGGGAGAGGACAGACAAACACAGACAAACACAAACACCCAGGTGGACGGCAACAATTGTCCACAAAGGTCCAACAGGGATCCGGAGGGTAGCGTTCTAAGGCAACACTCAGAGAACGCAGCAACACAGCTCCAGTGGGTCAGAATAGATGTCCAGGCAGGAAGCTCTATATCTGGCAACCAGAGAAGTGTGAGAGGGGAATATAAGGAGGATTGGGAGTGCTGGACAAGGAACAGCTGAGAGAAGGAGCTACGGATCCCTGAGTGAGCCAAAAGGGTTTGTAAAGCAAACCCAGAAAGCTACAATAAGGAAACTTCCCTATCTGACATAGAGCGTGCAGCCAACCGCTGCGACCTCCTGACCCCGGGTACAACGGAGTCAGGCGTGGCTCTTGACACCCTCGTGACAAGTTGACGCAGAGTTGGATTTGAATCCATAAAGGGCATAAATCACCTAACAATCCTAAATTTTTTGGAACAACGTGGTTTAAAACATCCAGTGTGTGTATACGATCAGGTATGATGTTGTATCGATCAGGTAGTGTAAGGGTTACGCCCGCTTCACAGACATTGACAGACCAAACTCCCCTTTTAATGCACCGTAAACAACCACAAACAGTCCATTTGCCCAACAGCAAACTTCCCATTTGCACAAGGTTTGATACCAAGCTAGCCATGTCCATTTGATGTCATTGAAGGTTTCTTCCTTCACCCAGCCACGTACAACACCAAGGGTCCCCGAAAGGTGAATTGAATTGATTTTTCGAATGGGGAGATGGTTAAAAAAACGCTGGCTCCCTCCCCTTTGTTTGAATCCACGCCACGGTCACTGCGTCTGCGCCGTGCAATTTACTGTCACACCCGATATGAGTGATATTTTCTGTAGTACTAGTCTCATCAGTTTAATCCCTGTTACGTGACATCCTCAATCTGGGGTCCATTTATTAAATTGATTTTTTGAATGGGGAGATGGTTAAAAAACGCTGGCTCCCTCCACTTTGTTTGAATCCACGCCATGATCACTGCGTCTGCGCCGTGCTATTTATTGTCACACCCGAAATGAGTGGTATTTTCTGTAGTACTATTCTCATCAGTTTAATCCCTGTTATGTCCTCTATCCGGGGACGTGTGTCGAATTGATTAATCATTGACGAATTAACGACATCCTGAAATAATTTTGTTCTGAGCTCTGTACTTACTTTGTATTGGAATTGATGGAGATTTTTTTAATTGTCTGCATTATTTCTAATAAACTATTAAGAGACTTTATAATGTTTTTTTTATTTTATGTATTAAAAACCCATACAACTTAAAATAAAATAAAAAAATAAAATAATGTTTTTTCTATGAAAAATTATCTAGCCGATCGCTTTTAGTCTGATCATAATAAAGCAACGGCCTTATCTGGGGTGTGGCAACATTGCCAACACACTCATAGAGGTGATGATCGCTTCCTTGTGATACGCAAGCCCCTTCACCACTACAAGGTACCGATCACGAAGGGTAATTGACACATGTACAGTATGTGCCTTTTTTTGTTTTGTTTTTGCAGCCACAGTGCAGCACTAGAGGCCAGAAAAATTAGGCATGTACAAATGCCTGACAAATTAGGTATTGTTGCAAATTGATGTTTTCAAGGCAGAAAGGTGACTAAAACATTGCGGCTTGAACCCTAGTTGGGGGCGGAGAATTCACGAAAGTCATCCTGTATGCAGACATTAAATACAGCAGCATGGGAACCATTTTGAGGCCAAGGCATGTCATCAGGCCTTTTGTTAGTCAAACGTATCCCCTACTGTCATTCCCTTCGGGATCCATGCCTCATTCATCTTAATGAAGGTGAGGTAATCAACACTTTTTTGACCAAGGCGACTTCTTTTGTCAGTGACAATGCCTCCTGCTGCACTGAAGGTCCTTTCTGACAGGACACTTGAAGCGGGGCAGGCCAGAAGTTCTATCGCAAACTGGGATAGTTCAGGCCACAGGTCAAGCCTGCACACCCAGTAGTCAAGGGGTTCTTCGCTCCTCAGAGTGTCGATATCTGCAGTTAAGGCGAGGTAGACTGCTACCTGACGGTCGAGTTGTTCTCTAAGGCTGGATCCCGAAGGGGTTTGGCGATGTGTAGGACTGAAAAAGCTCCGCATGTCCTCCATCAACAACACATCTGTAAAGCGTCCTGTCCTTGCCATCATGGTCATGGTAGGAGGAGGATTACTTTCCCCTCTTCCCCCCATTGTGCTGTGACGTCCCCCTTATAAGCTGTGTAAAGCATATTTTTTTGTTTGGATTTGAACTGCTGCATCCTTTCTGACTTCCGGCAATTTGGTAACATTTCCGCTACTTTCTGCTTATACCGGGGGTCTAGTAGCGTGGCCACCCAGTACAGGTCGTTATCCTTCATCCTTTTTATACGAGGGTTTCTCAACAGACATGACAGCATGAAAGACCCCATTTGCACAAGGTTGGATGCCGAGCTACTCATTTCCCGTTCCTCCTCCTCACTGATGTCATTGATAGTCTGTTCTTCCCCCCAGCCATGTACAACACCACGGGTCCCAGATAGGTGACAACAACGAGCACCCTGGGATGCCTGCTGTGGTTGGTCTTCCTCCTCCTCAAAGCCACATTCCTCCTCTGACTCCTCTTCCTCACACTCCTATTGCAGCGTTGCCGCAGGTCCGGCAAGCGTTGATGACAAGGCTGTTTCTGGTGGTGATGGTGACCACAACTCTTCCTCTTCACGCTCATCTACAGCCTGATCCAGCACTCTTCGCAGGGCACGCTCCAGGAAGAAAACAAATGGAATGAGGTCACTGATGGTGCCTTCGGTGCGACTGACTAGGTTTTTCACCTCCTCAAAAGGACGCATGAGCCTACAGGCATTGCGCATGAGCGTCCAGTAATGTGGCAAAAAAAAAATCCCAGCTCCGCAGAGGCTGTCCTAGCACCCTGGTCATAAAAATACTAGTTGTCGGCTTTTTCTTCTTGGAGCAGGCGGTCAAACAAGGAGTGTTGAATTCCAACGTGTCGGGCTGTCGCAAATCAAGCGCCTCACTGGCATGTTGTTTAGGCACTGAATGTCTGAAAAGTGCGCCACGGCTGTGTAGGAACACCTGAAATGGCCACACACCTTCCTGGCCTGCTTGAGGACTTCCTTAAAGACTGGGTACTTAGACACAAAGCGTTGTACGTTGAGATTCAACACATGTACCATGCACGGCATATGTGACAACTTGCCCAAATTCAATGCCGCCAACAAATTGCTTCCATTGTCACACACCACTTTGCCGATCTCCAGTTGGTGCGGGGTCAGCCACTGATCCACCTGTGCGTTCAGGGCGGACAGGAGTGCTGGTCCGGTGTGGCTCTCTGCTTTCAGGCAAGTCAACCCCAAGACAGCATGACACTGTCGTATCCGGGATGTGGAATAGCCCCTGGGGAGCTGGGGGGATTCAGTTGATGTGCAGTCAGACGCTGCAGCAGAAGAGGACTCAGCCGAGGAGGTTATGGAAGAGGATGGAGTAGGAGGAGTAGAGGAGGTGGCAGTAGGCCTGCCTGCAAGTCGTGGCGGTGTCACCAACTCCGCTGCAGAGCCACGCATTCCATGCTTAGCAGCTGTCAGCAGGTTGACCCAATGCGCAGTGTAGGTGATATACCTGCCCTGACCGTGCTTTGCAGACCAGGTATCAGTGGTCAGATGGACCATTGCCCCAACACTGTATGCCAGAGATGCAATGACTTCCTTTTCAATCACTGAGTAGAGGTTTGGGATTGCCTTATTAGAAAAAAAAAATCATCCGGGTACCTTCCACTGTGGTGTGCCAATAGCGACAAATTTTTTTGAAGGTCTCAGACTCCACCAGCTGGTATGGTAAAAGCTGGCGGGCTAAGAGTTCCATCAAGCCAGCTGTCAGACGCTGGGCAAGGGGGTGACTCTGTGACATTGGCTTCTTACGCTCAAACATTTGCTTTACAGACACCTGACTGTGGGCAGATGAGATGGAACTGCTGAAGGTGAGAGGCGGAGTGGCGGGTGGTTGAGAGGGGGCAAGGAGGACAGCAGTGGTTGACGTGGCTGAAGATGCTGGACCAGGAGGAGGATGGTGGCTTTGAGCTTGTGTGCTGCTTCTACTCATCATCATGTGTTGATCCCTTAGGTGTTTGAGATGTGCGATCATGTGCCTTCGCAAAGCAGTTGTACCTAGGTGGGTGTTGGATTTCCCACGACTCAGTTTCTTTTGGCACAGGTTGCAAAAGGCATCGCTGTTGTCAGAGGAAGACACACAAAAAAAATGCCACACTGCTGAGCTTTGCAATGACGGCATTCTGGTGGTGGCAACAGCATGCTTTGATTGGCGTGCTGTCTGGCTGACCCCGGGTGCCGATACATGCTGTCTGACTGTGCCACTAGCTCCTTGCGATGACCTCCCCCTGCTTCCAATTCGTCTCCTTCTTCTCTCTGTCTTCCCTTCTGAAGTTTCCCCCTCTTCTTCTTCTCTTCGAGCAGGCACCCACGTGGCATTCACGGACACATTGTCATCATCAACCACTTCATTTGTATCTGACACCTCAGCAAAGGAAGCAGCAGCAGGTACAACATCATCATCATCATCATCACACTGTACATTCATGTGTGTAATGCTGCCTGACTGAGACATATCCCTGTTATCTACATCCCCTGGCAATAATGGTTGTGCATCACTAATTTCATACAACTGATGTGTAAATAACTCCTCTGAGGGATCAAGTGAAGCGGCTGTGGTGGTAGTGGTGGTGGTGGCGGCGGGCGGGAGAGTGGTAATTTGAGAGCAGGTGACCAAAGCTCAGCTGGAGGAGGATGGTGCGTCAAGGTTCTTAGCGGAAGCTGTTGAAGATTGGGTGTCCTGTGTAAGCCAGTAAACTATTTTTTCAGAATTTTTGGGGTTCAGGGTACGTGGTCTCTGAACACTAAGCATTATTCCTGGGCCAGTGGAAATCACAGCACCACAACCACGACGGCCCCTGTGGGGTGGCCTACCTCTGCCTGTCATTTTTTTTTTATGTGAAGTTGTACTATGCGTGAAAGGTACTGTGCCATCCTATATAAGTGGTGGGCAGTGGGCACAGTACAGTCTGTGTGGGCCTGACACACACGGGCTTGCAAATGTGATTATAAATTTTAAATAGATTTTTTTTTATCTGCAAGGTATTTGAGTGAATGACACCCTGTAACGGTATGAGTGGAGGCCTAGCCACTAGCCAGTATACAGTATGTGTGGGCCTGACACACACGGGCTTGCAAATATGATTATATCACAGAAAAAAATTTAATATAATTTTTTTTTTAATCTGCAAGGTATTTAAGTGAATGACACCTTGTAACGGTATGAGTGGAGGCCTAGCCACTAACAGTATACAGTCTGTGTGGGCCTGACACACACTGGCTTGCAAATGTGATTATATCACAAATCTTTTTTAAATAGAATTGTTTTTATCTGCAAGGTATTTGAGTGAATGACACCCTGTAACGGTGTGAGAGGAGGCCTAGCCACTAGCCACTAGCCAGTATACAGTATGTGTGGGCCTGACACACACTGGCTTGCAAATGTGATTATATCACAGAAACATGTTAAATATAATTTTTTTTATCTGCAAGGTATTTGAGTGAATGACACCCTGTAACTGTATGAGTGGAGGCCTAGCCACTAACAGTATACAGTCTGTGTGGGCCTGACACACACTGGCTTGCAAATGTGATGATATCACAAATCTTTTTTTAAATAGAATTGTTTTTATCTGCAAGGTATTTGAGTGAATGACACCCTGTAACGGTATGAGAGGAGGCCTAGCCACTAGCCACTAGCCAGTATACAGTATGTGTGGGCCTGACACACACAGGCTTTCAAATGTGATTATATCACAGAAAAATGTTAAATATATTTTTTTTTATCTGCAAGGTATTTGAGTGAATGACACCCTGTAACGGTATGAGAGGAGGCCTAGCCACTAGCAACTAGCCAGTATACAGTATGTGTGGGCCTGACACACATGGGCTTTCAAATGTGATTATATCACAGAAAAATTTTAAATATAATTTTTTTATCTGCAAGGTATTTGAGTGAATGACACCCTGTAACGGTATGAGAGGAGGCCTAGCCACTAGCCAGTATACAGTATGTGTGGGCCTGACATACACGGGCTTGCAAACTTGATTATATCACAGAAAAATTTTAAATATAATTTTTTTTATCTGCAAGGTATTTGAGTGAATGACACCAAGTAACGGTATGAGTGGAGGCCTAGCCACTATCCAGTATACAGTATGTGTGGGCCTGACACACACAGGCTTGATAATGTGATTATATCACAGAAACATTTTAAATATAATTTTTTTTATCTGCAAGGTATTTGAGTGAATGACACCCTGTAATGTTATGAGTGGAGACCTAGCCACTAGCCAGTATACAGTATGTGTGGGCCTGACACACACGGGCTTGCAAATGTGATTATATCACAGAAAATTTTTAAATAGATATTTTTTTTTTATCTGCAAGGTATTTGAGTGAATGACACCCTGTAATGTTATGAGTGGAGGCCTAGCCACTAGCCAGTATACAGTATGTGTGGGCCTGACACACACGGGCTTGCAAATGTGATTATATCACAGAAAAATGTTAAATAGATTATTTTTTTTATCTGCAAGGTATTTGAGTGAATGACACCCTGTAATGTTATGAGTGGAGGCCTAGCCACTAGCCAGTATACAGTATGTGTGGGCCTGACACACACGGGCTTGCAAATGTGATTATATCACAGAAAAATGTTAAATAGATTTTTTTTTTATCTGCAAGGTATTTGAGTGAATGACACCGTGTAATGTTATGAGTGGAGGCCTAGCCACTAGCCAGTATACAGTATGTGTGGGCCTGACACACACGGGCTTCAAAATGTGATTATATCACAGAAAAATTTAAAATAGATTTTTTTTTATCTGCAAGGTATTTGAGTGAATGACACCCTGTAACGGTATGAGTGGAGGCCTAGCCACTAGCCAGTGGGCACAATACAGTATGTGTGGGCCTGACACACACTGGCTTGCAAATGTGATTATATCACAGAAAAAAATGTAAATCGATTTTTTTTATCTGCAAGGTATTTGAGTGAATGACACCCTGTAACTGTATGAATGGAGGCCTAGCCCCTAGCCACTAGCCAGTATACAGTATGTGTGGGCCTGACACACACGGGCTTGCAAATATGATTATATCACAGAAAAATGTTAAATATATTTTTTTTTAGCTGCAAGGTATTTAAGTGAATGACACCCTGTAACGGTATGAGTGGAGGCCTAGCCACTATCCAGTATACAGTAGGTGTGGGCCTGACACACACGGGCTTGCAAATGTGATTATATCACAGAAATTTTTTAAATATAATTAATTTTTTTAATCTGCAAGGTATTTGAGTGAATGACACCCTGTAACGGTATGAGTGGAGGCCTAGCAATTATATAGTATGTGTGGGCCTGACACACACTGGCTTGCAAATGTGATTATATCACAGAAAAATTTAAAATAGATTTTTTTTTATCCGCAAGGTATTTGAGTGAATGACACCCTGTAATGGTATGAGTGGAGGCCTAGCCACTAGCCAGTGGGCACAATACAGTATGTGTGGGCCTGACACACACAGGCTTGCAAATGTGATTAGATCACAAAAAATATTAAATATATATATTTTTTTATCTGCAAGGTATTTGAGTGAATGACACCCTGTAACGGTATGAGTGCAGGCCTAGCCACTAGCAGTATACAGTATGTGTGGGCCTAACACACACGGGCTTGCAAATGTAATTATGTCACAGAAAAATATTATATATATATTTTTTTTAATCTGCGAGGTATTTTCTGTCACACCCTGTATGAATCCTTATTGAATCATCAGCAGCAACACTCTCCCTCCTCTCACTGTGAATGCAGCTTCCGAATGAATCTAAAATGGATTCTGTCCAGGAGGTGGGAGGGTCTGTCTGGGAGGGAGGGTCTGCTGCTGATTGGCTGGAATGTGTCTGCTGACTGTGAGGTACAGGGTCAAAGTTTACTCAATGATGATGTATAGGGGGAGGACCGAACATCGCATATGTTCGCCTGCAGCGGCGAACACGAACAAGCTATGTTCGCCGGGAATTATTCGCCGGCGAATAGTTCGGGACATCACTAATGACCACCTCTTGGAACTGAAGGAAAGTTCCTGTGTGGCCTGCAGTTCGATGTAAAATGTATGCATGTTCTCATGGCGGAGAGACTTACTATCGCCTTTTCGGAGTAGTTGCCCTTCCAGGGATCTAGGGAGCAGTGATGGTCAGTTTGCAGTGTTTGCAGTGTTTGCCAGCGAACACATGCGGGCTGCCATCTTGATTTACCCGTTCGGCGATGCACAGGTAAGCCTTTACCTGTGCTGGAAGCCGGTCTGAAATCAAATGCAGTCACCGGGAGCAGGCAGTTCCGAGAACAGCTGCCGGGGGCCTTCATCGGGCTGTTCTCGGACTGCCTGCTTCCAGTGACCGCATTTGATTTCAGACCGCCTCCCGCCACCGTCCACAAAAAATTACACCATTTTTCAGTCCCATACCACTAACAAGAAAAAGACCCAAAAAAGAAGAAGAGGGTGCAGAGGAGGAAAATCTAAGAACACCAAAAAAGAAAAAACCCAATCGCACTCCTCCCCTCCAGACTACACCCAATCTGTAGGACCCACCACTTCCTCTTTAGAGATATCAACACAAACCGAAGAGCCTAATATAATAGCTAAAAAGAAAGGCATCTTTAACCTTTCTAAATATAACCTAACATCCGATGAAATATCAGTTTTGAGCAAAGGCCTATCGTTTTGCCCCACTCAATATCCTGATCCTTTCGAGTTGTTCGTGGACCTCAACCAATACATACGCAAACTAACTTTAAAAAGACACTTTACCATAAAAAATCTAAACAAAGAAAACGGTATAAGCCCCAGTCCTAACATCAACACTTTACCATCAACAAACTCCCCCTCTATAGAAACATCTGAACCAGCACCTATCCCATCCAACCTAAAATTGAAATCATCCTTTTATCCCTTAGAAAGTAGGGGTCCACATCTAGAGAGCTTTTTTAATATAGTGCTCGAGGACCTAAAAACCATTACAGATACACAAACAGACAAACCAACACTCAATCTTACTAGATGCGAAAATAAAGCCCTGAAAAATCTCAAACAAAATAAAGAAGTGGTAATAAAAAGTGCTGATAAGGGAGGAGGTATAGTCATCATGGACTAAAATTACTATCTGGAAGAATCTATGAGAATCCTATCGAATAGTGAATACTATAGCATAATCAAAGAAGATCCCACCCCACTTTTTAAAAAGGAATTGCAAACCCTGATTGATTCAGGACACAGCACAGGAATCCTTAACAAAAATGAAAAATGCTTTGTTTCCAACCCCCATCCCACAATAGCCCGGTTTTATTTTCTTCCAAAAATCCATAAATCCATCACTTGTCCACCTGGTAGGCCAATCATTTCAGGAATTGACTCTCTCACCTCCAACCTTTCAGCATATATAGACAAATTTCTTCAAAAATATGTTTTGAAAACTGCCGTCCTACCTCAGAGACTCCTCCCACCTGATTAATATATTGGATGAGGTTGTATGGAAGCCCCACTACATTTGGGTAACACTTGATATAGCTTCACTGTATAGCAATATTCAACACACCCTAGGCCTGGAAGCAACACGACACTTTTTAGACAATGATGTAGAGATGTCCTCAATACAAAAAGAGTTTATCTTAGAATCAATTTCTTTTATCTTGAAACATAATTATTTTATTTTTAACGAACAATTTTATACTCAAAGAAAGGGAACAGCTATGGGGACAAAATTTGCCCCATCATACGCCAATCTGTTTGTGGGACATTTTGAACAAAAAATAGGATTGATGTCAAATAAAAATATTGTAATATTTAAAAGATATATAGATGACATCATATTTATATGGGACAACAGCACAGAAGATCTAATAAAATTCATCGAAGATATTAATCAGAATAATTGGGGCCTAAAATTCACATCCGAATACCATTCAAAAGAGGCAACTTTCCTTGATATCAGCATTAAAATTATAGCAAATAAAATTACTACCAGAACCCATTTTAAAAAAGTAGATTCAAACAGCTATTTAGATTATTCAAGCTGTCACTATTCAAAATGGAGAAACAATATACCATATGGACAAATGAAACGGGTTAGGAGAAACTGCTCAGATACAAAAATAATGGAAAAGCAAATAAAAACCCTGAAAGAGAGGTTTAGGGATAAGGGTTATCCAAAAGGATTGATCAACAGCTCCGCCAGACGAGCTGTTTCTATTAGTCAAGATACCGCGCTACAACCTGCCCCAGTAAAAATCATCAAAGACGATAGATATCAATATAACCTCATCACTCGATATAACATCCATCACAGTAAGATCCGACAAACCCTCAATAAACATTGGGGCATCCTCCTCAAAGACCCTATCCTGAAAAACATCCTACCAAAACAACCCTCCATTACATTTAGGAAAGCCAAAACCCTAAAAAATCTAATTGCACCTTCGTGTCCTAAACTTACCATGAATCAAAAGACCACTCATACCGACCCTACAGACAAAATGGGAATACGTAAATGTGCCTCAAAAAAATGTCTCTGTTGCCCTATGATTACACATGGAGTTAAAACAGTCAGTATTCCTAATCCTAAAACCAAAGATGAGTCCCTTTGGATTATCAAAAAGGAACTAAATTGTGGGTCAAAAAACATAATCTACCTCCTCCACTGTCCGTGTGGTCTAAAGTATATTGGAAGGACCACACAGACAGCTAGAGAAAGGATGAATGAGCATCGCTCAAACATTAGACGTAGCATCCTCACCCACAGTGTCTCGCGACACTACACAGAGACACACAACAGTGACCCTTCGAGCCTAAGAGTATCAATTTTAGAACAGATAAAATACCTATCAATTTTAGAACAGATAAGATACCTATCAGCAACTTTGTCGCAAAGAAATGCACTGGATATACAAACTCAATACCCTTGTCCCCTTTGGACTTAATGAGACCCTTGAATACTCGAACTATTAAAACACCATAGAAAATTATTTTATATTGCCATCTAGAAATATCTACTGGTATCCAAGATATTTTTAGCACACTTTAGGAAAATAGGTTTTATAGAAATAATCGCAGCACTTTTCGAATGTGTATATATACATATATGTAATTTTTTATCTATTTATCTATCTATCTATTTATATTTTAATTTTTTATTATTTTTTTATATTATATTTTTTTATATATTTTTTTTGTTTCACATATGTATATATTTATATATATATATATATATATATATATTTTTTATACTTTTACATTTTTATATACATGTATATAATCTACATATATATGTTTTCTGTATATTTTATATAAGTACATTTCCTGTTGCTGATGTATCTCTGTATATGTGCGCATGTATGTAGATATGGGCCAGATGTGCGTGTTTGCATATACATATATACATGGTTTCTCTGTAACACCTAACCATTGTTTCTGGCCTATACTGTCCATGATAGATAACCCCCAGTTTATTCCTGTGCCTGGAAAATGCAAATAGAAATATGGAAACATAAATCCTAATATATAAATAATTATGTCTTCAAATGGCAGAATAATGAGACACAAAATCGGAAGTTGATTTTATTCTAAATCGCAAGATATATGGAGAGAAGACACAGAGTAAAATACAATCTTCTTTTACCCCTCATCCTATAAAATCAGAGAAAATCCAGAAGCAGCTCCATCTGTCTGGACGATAACGGGGAGAGCGTCACTTCCGGTGCGTTCCACGTTGGAACGCAAACCGGAAGTGACGCCCCGATGCCGGCCGAGAATCATTTCACAACCAAGAACTCGGTAATCACCTAATCACTAAATACTGGCCGCTGAGATGGGAGCATTTCAGCCCCAAACCTACTCAAATAGAGAGGCGCCACCTCCGGTTCGTTCATGGAGGGAACGTAAACCGGAAGTGACGACCAGGCACAAACTACAAGCCAGGTGAAACTCTAACAATATATACCCTGACAATTGGGCCCTATTTTACAACAACCAAATTTTATTTCATTTTGTGACTTTTATCATCTGTATGCAGTGGGAGACGTCATTTCCGATGCGTTCCACGCTGGAACGCAAACCGGAAGTGACGTTTTTCATCGTTTTTTGGCGCCTTTCTGCACACATTTTATGTATATATACTCCTCAAAGGATGGTTGATGTCATATGCTCCTGATGAAGGGGTCTCTTATACCCCGAAACGCATAGAGCAAGATTCCTTCACCCCACCCTGTGGTTCAAATAAAGACGTTTGACAAGAAGCTCGACTGGACTGCTGTCATTTCGTGAGATCCTACAGGCGACCCAGGCGCAGGAGGTGATCCGGTGGGTGTTTTGAGTTTATCCCTTCCGGGACCTCCTGGGTGAAGTGAGTTAAAATTGTTTTTATTATTATTATTATTTTTTTTTATTTCTATTAATTATTTATAATATGACATCATAGCCACTATTTGAGCCTTTGAATATATGAATTTTAATAACATACCGAACTTGAATCTTAATAACTTATTATCAAGTGGATATTTTAATATATATCTCTCATCTAAGGGACGGTGGCGCCGTCTAAAGGGGTGAAAAACATTTTTTTCTTCCTTGCGTGCCTATACTCCCATCTGTAAGACAGGCTTGCTTTTTTTCTTGGGTAGTCTAAGGGAATACCCCCTAAATTTAGTAGTCCAAATGTCAAACAAGGGGTATTCTTCTGAAGAGGCCTACAGGCTCCTGACCCAGTCGGATGAGGAATGGGAACCCTCATCTGACGAATCCAGCGGGTCAGAATATGAACCTGTAGAAAGCAGTGGCAGTCTGACCCAAAATTCGGACGAGGAGGTTGAGGTCCCTGATACCAACAGGCGTACCCGGCCCCGTGTTGCTACACCACAGGTTGCGCAGGATCCGCTTCAAGGGCAGCAGAGTGGGGCTGGCGCTGTAGGATTACATGGTGAGGCATACACCAGCAGCGCAGCCCACCCTGGACCTAGTACCAGCACTGCCGTACAACATGGTGAAGTGGCGAGCACCAGAAGGGCAGTTGAAGCTGGTACGGTGGCAAGTGCAATACCCCGTCGCAGCCACCGCACAGACAGGCCCGTAGAGCCCCTAGAGTCCCTGAGGTGCTGGCAAACCCTGATTGGCAGTCCCCAACTTCAGCCGCACATGTAGTTCCCCCTTTCACCGCCCAGTCTGGAGTTCGGGTTGAGACAGCTCAGATCGGTTCGGCACTGGGATTTTTTTTAGCTATTTTTGACTGCAGAGCTCTTGGACATAGTCGTGGCAGAAACAAATCGGTATGCCACTCAATTTATAGCCGCCAACCCGGGAAGCTATTATGCCCAACCCGTCCAAGTTTCCGAATTAAAAAAAAATTCTGGGCCTTCTCCTCAACATGGGTCTAACCAAAAAGCATGAATTGCGGTCATATTGGTCCACAAACCCAATTCATCACATGCCCATGTTCTCTGCTGCCATGTCCAGGGCACGATTTGAGGCCATCCTGCGTTTCCTGCACTTTAGCGACGACACCACCTTCCGTCCCAGAGGCCACCCAGCTTTTGACCGGCTCCACAAAATTCGGCCCCTCATAGACCACTTCAACAACAAATTTGCAGATTTGTATACCCCTGAGCAAAACATCTGCATAGACGAGTCCCTTACACATTTTACCAGGCGCCTTGGCTTCAAACAATACATCCCAAGCAAGCGCGCCTGGTATGGGGTCAAATTGTATAAGCTCTGTGAAAGGGCCACAGGCTATACCCACAAATTTCAGATCTATGAGGGTAAAGATCAGACCCTGGAGCCCGTCGGTTGCCCTGACTACCTGAGGAGCAGTGGGAATACAGTCTGGGACTTGGTGTCACCCTTATTTTGCAAGGGGTACCATCTTTACGTGGACAATTTCTACACAAGTGTGCCCCTCTTCAGGCATTTGTTCCTAGAACAGATTGGCTGCGGTGGCACCGCGTGACCTAGTTGCCGGGGCTTCCCCCAACGGCTCGTTACCACCCGTCTTGCAAGGGGGGAGAGGGCTGCCTTGTGTAATGAAGAACTGCTCGCGGTGAAATGGAGAGACAAGCGTGACGTTTACATGCTCTCCTCCATTCACGCAGACACGACAATCCAATTTGAACGAGCAACCAGTGTCATTGAAAAGCCCCTCTGTATCCACGACTATAATTCGCTCATGGGAGGGGTGGACTTCAATGACCAGATGTTGGCTCCTTATTTAGTTTCCCGACGCACCAGATGCTGGTATGAGAAGGTGTCTGTATATTTAATTCAATTGGCTGTATATAATAGTTTTGTTCTCTACAGTAAGGCTGGGAGAACAGGATCCTTCCTCAAATTTCAGGAAGAGATCATCGAGAACCTCCTGTATCCAGGAGGTTCCGTGGCCCCATCCACCAGTGTAGTGAGCCGTCTACACGAGCGACATTTCCCCAATGTTGTTGCTGGTACCTCAACCCAACCGTCACCCCAAAAAAGATGTCGTGTCTGTAGCAGGAGTGGAATAAGGCGTGACACCCGCTATTTCTGTCCTGACTGCCCTGACCACCCTGCCCTATGCTTAGTGGAGTGTTTCCGGAAGTACCACACACAGGTACACTTAGCATAGGGATTGCATCTCACAGGACAGGCACACAGGAATATTAGGGCCCATTCACACAGAGCTGCTGCAAACCTCTCCTTTCACCTGTGACAAAGTGCATAATGTACTTCGCCATTATCTCTGGGCGATTTGTGCTTTGCACATTGTCCCATGGGGAAGGAGAGGTTTGTCCTATAAAGGTAAAAAAATAAAAAATAAAATCACCAGTAAGCAAAAAGTTAACGTTCTGTTCAAAAAGTTAAATAAAGTTCATATGTTCCATTCAAATGTTATTATAAAGTTAATAAATGTATTGCGTTGCGTCCTGGTTTTTTCATTTTTTTTACCTCCAGGTGGACCAACCGATCGACTAGCTGCAGCACTGATGTGCATTCTGACAGAAGCATTGCGCTGCTGTCAGATTACACAAAATTCGGTGTATGCGGCGCTGCAAGACGAGATTTCTCCTCTGCAGTAAAAGATACGTTTGCCAAGGCATATGAGCTGAGGGGGTGGCGGTGTTCATATGCTTTGGCAAACACTTTGTATATATATATATATAAATAAAAATAAAAAATCCCGGCATTGGGCAATGATTTATTCATCCACATCGATTGATGTGAATGGAGAAATCGGGTTTGCCAGGGCATACGAGCTAAGTGAGTGTGGATGTTGGGCGGAGCTCCTATGTCCTGGCAGAAGCCTTTCCCCTCCTTTTTTTTTGGCAGAGATTTTTTCATCCACATTGATCGATGCGAATGAAGAAATCTGTGCCGTTCAATTTTTCTTTCAGCCCAGAGGCTGAACGAAAAAAAAAAATCTCATTACCTGTATGCTCAATATAAGGAGAATAGCAGAAACTCCTAATGCTGGCCATACATGTAATGATTGAATACTTTGGGGTGTCTTCTTTCCAAAATAGGGTCACATGTGGGGTATTTATACTGCCCTGGCATTTTAGGGGCCCTAAAGCGTGAGAAGAAGTCTGGGATCCAAATGTCTAAAAATGCCCTCCTAAAAGGAATTTGGGCCCCTTTGCGCATCTAGGCTGCAAAAAAGTGTCACACATGTGGTATCGCCGTACTCAGGAGAAGTTGGGCAATGTGTTTTGGGGTGTCATTTTACATATACCCATGCTGGGTGAGATAAATATCAAATGCCAACTTTGTATAAATTTTTTTTTTAAAAGTTGTCTTTTGCCTAGATATTTCTCTCACCCAGCATGGGTATATGTAAAAAGACACCCCAAAACACATTGCTCTATTTCTTCTGAGTACGGCGATACCACATGTGTGACACTTTTTTGCAGCCTAGGTGGGCAAAGGGGCCCACATTCCAAAGAGCACCTTTAGGATTTCACAGGGCATTTTTTACACATTTGTTAGGGGTCACCATCAAATTTATTAAATCGTCAGAGAAAAATATGTTGAAAAAATCTATTTCTGTGTAGCCTGTGCAGTCAATCTGGATTCCAGAGTTTCCCACAAACTCTGGAATTTGGGGCTCATAATCTTCAGGCGGTGTGGTCCATAGGGGATCATGGGGGGGCTACTTCATATCTCCTGAGGCGTCTCCTTGAGGGTCCCTCATCACCGGATGACGATGATGATAAAGGAGTAGAGGAATGTGGCATCCTCTTCTCCCTCACTTGCAGACTCCTTTTCAGAGGCAAGGATGGCGTATGCCTCTTCAGCAGAGTACATTCTCTGCGATGAATGGGACATTTTTATTTTTATTGGTGTGTGTAAAGTGAAAAGTGTCAGAGGGGCGTATGTAGTGATTTAACACGTGAGGGGACTTTTAATGAATCTAAAATAAAATGTATGATAACAAAAAAGAGAAAGAAAGAAAAGAAAAAAAGATAAGTGAAAGGCCTCATACACACGGCCGTTTTTTTGGTCCGCATCTGAGTCGCAGTTTTGGCTGCTCGGATGCGGAACCATTCACTTCAATGTGGCCGCAAAAGATGCGGACAGCACACTGTGTGCTGTCTGCATCCGTTGCTCCGTTCTGTGGTCCGCATAATATTAAATGCTGTCCGTGCCATTACGCAATTTGCCATCTGTGTTTTGCGGATCTGCGATTTGCTGACTGCAAAACACACATCTATTGGTCGTGTGCATGCAGCCAAAGAATAAGACAGTTTTTTAGAAAAAATAAGTTTAAAAAAATAAATAAAATGGAATGAAACCTAGCACTAACTGATTTTCATTTTTTGTAAAGCACAGAAATTTGAGCAGACGCTGTCAGTAATTGACAGTACTGACCGACGCTCAGAAGGTGCAGGGCCTACACATGCAGACGGCGCGTGTGTGGGTTCAAAAATCTAAACTAGTCAACTAGTACTAGCTAAAATTGACTTATAACTAGCTAAAACTAAATTAATTATTTTTTACCCAAAAAATCTAAAAACATAAAGCAGCACTAAGACCTGAGCAGACGCTGTCAGTAATTTACAGTACTGACCGATGCTCAGCAGGTGCAGGACCCACGCACGCAGACGGCACGTGCGTGGGTTCAAAAATCGAACCTAGTAAACTAGTACTAACTAAGATTTACTTATAACTAGCTAGCACTAACAGATTTTTTTTTTTACAAAAAAAAAGGCTGAAAAAAATTGCAGCACTAAAACCTGAGCAGACGCTGTCAGTAATATACAGTACTAACTGATGCTCAGCAGGTGCAGGACCCACACACGTAGACGGCACGTGCGTGGGTTCAAAAATCTACATAGCACTAACTAAAATTAACATTATATATATATATATATATATATATATATAGTGGGGATTTGCTCTGGTAGACAGGATTGCGGACACAGTACAGAGGAAATGACAACGTCTTTTACTTAAACAGTGCAGTGTTTTATTCACACATAAGTAAAGTGACAACAAAGGGGCAGTTTCAAGGAAAAACAGTTTTTTCACACCAGGCAGCAGCACATAAATCCTTGGGTGAAGCAGACTTCCACGTGCTTTTTCCCAAACAATATAGCAGGCCTTAATCCCGGCCCAAACTCTCAGGCTCCAACACCTAGACTGCCAAAGCTCCACTATCAGATAGAGGATAATCCACACAGCTTACCAAAACCAGGCCTGGAACGTGGGGAACAGCCACCCACCTCACACACCAGATCGGCTTTACAGCCACACTAAATAATTAATAGTGTCAGTCAGCACTAGATGCAGCTGACACTTAAAATTACCGGCTCTTACCTCAACGAAGCCAGGAACCTCAGTGACACATATATTCTGTCAATGATGGCCCCTTGTGCTTTCCTGTAAATATATATTTACAGTACAGACCAAAAGTTTGGACACACCTTCTCATTCAAAGAGTTTTCTTTATTTTCATGACTATGAAAATTGTAGATTCACACTGAAGGCATCAAAACTATGAATTAACACATGTGGAATTATATACATAACAAAAAAGTGTGAAACAACTTAAAATATGTCATATTCTAGATTCTTCAAAGTAGCCACCTTTTGCTTTTATTACTGCTTTGCACACACTTGGCATTCTCTTTATGAGCTTCAAGAGGTAGTCACCTAAAATGGTCTTCCAACAGTCTTGAAGGAGTTCCCAGAGATGCTTAGCACTTGTTGGCCCTTTTGCCTTCACTCTGCGGTCCAGCTCACCCCAAACCATCTCGATTGGGTTCAGGTCATCTGGCGCAGCACCAAATCACTCTCCTTCATGGTCAAATAGCCCTTACAGCCTGGAGGTGTGTTTGGGGTCATATAAATGTTGGTCCAACTAAACGCAAACCGGATGGATTAGCATGCCACTGCAAGATGCTGTGGTAGCCATGCTGGTCCAGTATGCCTTCAATTTTGAATAAATCCCCAACAGTGTCACCAGCAAAGCACCCCCACACCATCACACCTCCTCCTCCATGCTTCGTGGTAGGAACCAGGCATGTAGAGTTCATCCGTTCACCTTTTCTGTGTCGCACAAAGACACGGTGGTTGGAACCAAAGATCTCAAATTTGGACTCATCAGACCCCAAAACACAGATTTCCACTGGTCTAATGTCCATTCCTTGTGTTCTGTAGCCCAAACAAGTCTCTTCTGCTTGTTGCCTTTCCTTAGCAGTGGTTTCCTAGCAGATATTCTACCATGAAGGCCTGATTCACACAGTCTCCTCTTAACAGTTGTTCTAGAGATGTGTCTGCTGCTAGAACTCTGTGTGGCATTGACCTGGTCTCAAATCTGAGCTGCTGTTAACCTGCAATTTCTGAGGCTGGTGACTCGGATGAACTTATCCTCCGCAGCAGAGGTGACTCTTTGTCTTCCTTTCCTGGGGAGGTCCGCATGTGAGCCAGTTTCTTTGTAGCACTTGATGGTTTTTGTGACTGCACTTGGGGACACTTTCAAAGTTTTCCCAATTTTTCGGACTGACTGACCTTCATTTCTTAAAGAAATAATGGCCACTCGTTTTTCTTTACTTAGCTGCTTTTTTCTTGCCATAATACAAATTCTAACAGTCTATTCAGTAGGACTATCAGCTGTGTATCCACCTGACTTCTCCACAACGCAACTGATGGTCCCAACCCCATTTATAAAGCAAGATATCCCACTTATTAAACCTGACAGGGCACACATGTGAAGTGAAAACCATTTCAGATGACTACCTCTTGAAGCTCATCAAGAGAATGCCAAGAGTGTGCAAAGCAGTAATCAAAGCAAAAAGGTGGCTACTTTGAAGAACCTAGAATATGACATATTTTCAGTTGTTTTACACTATTTTGCTATTTATATAATTCCATATGTGTTAATTCATAGTTTTGATGCCTTCAGTGTGAATCTACAATTTTCATAGTCATGAAAATAAAGAAACCTCTTTGAATGAGAAGGTGTGTCCAAACTTTTGGTCTGTACTGTGTGTATATATATATATATATATATATATATATATATATATATCATGGACGCCAAATTATGCAGTGGGTCAGGATATGGGTATAATAGTCTATAGTTCTGTTTGTGACACCAATTGCAGCATGTGCAGTGTACTAACACAGGGTCCTTTAAGGTGTTGTGACTCACATACCAGGTTAGGAATGCCAGAGTGGTGTAATGTCTCTGTATGATAGTAGTAATGGTGTCAACTGTGTCTCCTACCTGGGTACGGCTGGACTCCTGAATCCTGGCTCACTTGCAATAAAATGAGTGTGGTGCTAGTAGGAGTAATAGAGGAATTTGCAGCAGTAATTGAGATCCAGTCCTTTGGTAAAGGTCAAACTTGTCTTTACTGGTTGTAGCTTTCATCCAAGCAAGATACATTAGTCTTTGGTCCTAGCAGGTATTGGCAATGTGTGGCAGGAATATATCTTCTGCTCTATCATATACCTGGAGCTTTGCAGGAAAGGACATCTGCTTAGTAGCTCTAAACTGTAGCAGGAATTTGGCTTCTGCACTTTCTAGCTTCGGCTCTGTGGGGGACTGACTAGCTGAGGAGAAATATGGCTTCTCCTAGGTCTCTGGACTTTGACTCTCAGTTAGCTTCACAGGGTATGATTCTTCCTGGAACTGGAGTTGTCTGCTTGCTTCTTCCAGCTGAGGCTGCAAGGCTCAGGCTGGGGATGGTGATCAATTGTCTCAGCCGAGACAAGATCATGGCTTTGGATCCTTATATCTGGGAGCTCCTACATGCACAGCCTTGGGGTGGCTGGCACACTAACTTACCTTCCTTCTCACCCCATGAGGCAGGAAATGGGTGCAGCCCACTTTGCTCATAGAGGGGGGAGCTAAACTGGAATGTACTATTCCAGCCTAGAAACACTAAACTGAATTAACTCCTTGCTAACACATTGCTGCCACCTGCTGGCGAACATGGAAATTACAGCAATATACATTTAACAAGGTTTTCAATGCACATTTGTGAGAATATTATGTGAAATTACACAAGATGACAATGTAAATGCTCTTAACAAGTTGTAGCGGGGTAAAAGAGTTTAGTAACACAACTCTGGGGTGTATTTTTACAACTCAAGTGATAGCAATTATATAGGGAAATCAATCAACATACAAGTCATGTGATCACATATCACCCAGTGGGTGTGTTACAAATCTTAACAACAGTGTAGTAAATGAATGCAGAATCAATTGGTGCATTAAATGAAAATCATGAATTATGAAGCATAATTATGCATGCTAAATACATCAAAAGCGTTATGTGCATATCAAACATAATAAACTTAATCCAATATAGTATCCGCACTGGACATATATAAGTGTGCATAATACAGGGGGAGGAGCAGGGTAGTGATGCCGCGAACATACCGAACCAGCAGGGAGGCTCATTCAGTGCTGCCATATGGCGTTGTAAACATCCTATTGCCCAGGCGTGGCAAAGCACCAATAGCAGGCAGCTGACTCAGAGGAGACGCTGCGCATCATCAAAGCAGGCCGGCATTCAGACGTCACGTGGACGTCACTCCAGTCAGTCGCAACGCCGCGCATGCCCAGTAAGGGATCTAGCTGAGAAGCGCCATCTTGGTGATTGGAAGCTGACCCTTAAGTCATCGCTCTGTGTAGCGCATCCAACCTAGAATAAATCAGGACATCCGTGGCTTGAAAAAGGGCACTAAGCTCCCATAGAAACAGGGTGCCTACATCCCCAACCTAGGCAGAGATCCACCGCGACTGCGGAATCCGCAGTCACTACAGGGTTCATGCCAGAGGTACCAAGCCACCTTGTAGCCCGAGAGGGATCTCCTCGTCAAGGTACTCAGATGCCACAGAGTGTAAATGAATCAATGTACAATACTGAGAGATAAATAAAGATGAATGAACATAAAAAGTCGGCATAGCTATCTTTTTAGATAAAGTCTTACGAGATTTTTCTACTGGGGGATCTTCGTATATACAAGATACACCATACTTTTTAGTCAAACTTCAGGATGTTGATTTGACACAGGTGTCTTCGGTTGTACTTGCATCCTTTGATGTGATTTCATTATACACAGCCATTGTACATGAAAGGGGTATCAGGGCCGTTGAGCAGATGCTAATGACATCTACCCATACTCCTCAGGCCTCTGAATTTATAATTGATTTGCTCAGGATTGTGTTACAATATAATTACTTTCTCTTCAAAGATGTTTTTTTATTTGCAAGAACGTGGTGTGGCCATGGGGTCTCAAATATCTTCATGCGGTGCTATGAGGAGGATGTCGTCTATCTGTCCCACCACTTCAGCCATGTGCTGAGGTGGTGGCGATACATTGACGACATCTTCCACATATGGACAGTTCTGAGACCGACTTGGTGAATTTCCACAGCTTTTCGAACAGCCATGATCCGAATTTACAATTCACCCTCATTCATTCCAGAACTGAGATCCAGTTTCTGGACACCCGAGTGATGTATAATGAGGGCAGGCTCCATACTGAGCTATTCATAAAACCCACTGATACCAACACCTTTCTGCGTTATCACAGCTCCCACCCCAGGAGAATGATCCAATCATTGCCTTTCTCCCAATTTCTCCGGGTCAAACGCATTGTGTCAGATGAGGCCAAATTAGATGCGACCCTAGATTCCATGGCCACCAAGTTCCAAGGGAGGGGTTACCCCAAACGACTATTGAGGGAACACATGGATAGGGTTCACACTCTGGATAGGACCGAGTTGTTAACAAAGCGGAGAATTGTCCGCAACAACAGGATTCCGTTTGTTTCTGTTTATACGGAACTCTGCCCTTCCATAAACAGGATCCTCAACAAACATTAGGGTCTGCTGGGTACGTGTTTCAAAGATATCCCCGAGTTTTCATGTCCACCTCTATCTTCTTACCGCAGATCCAGAAACCTGCGGGATCAGTTGGTAAAAGCCGACATTGGCTCTAAGGGATCTCTGAGACAAACTAAGTTGACGCAGTCGGGCCAGGGTTGCTTTCTCTGCCTTAATTGCGTCAACTGCAAATACATTCGTAAAAGGAGGAATTTTGTACATCCCAACACTGGTGCAACATACAGTATCTCTTTTCATCTGACCTGTGATTCTAACCATGTCATCTATGTACTATCCTGCCCATGCAATTTGCTTTATGTGGGTGAGACGACAACTGAACTCAAGACTCGCCTCAATAATCATCGTCTCAGCATTCGTAAAAAACGTCTGGATCTGCCGGTATCGAAGCACTTCACTGAGGCTAAACACAAAGAAGGTGATTTGAGGTGTTGGATCCTGGACCACATACCTCAATCCAGACGAGGTGGTAACAGGTCCAGGATACTTAAGCGGAGAGAACTCAGCTGGATCCATAAATTTTGGGGATGTTCTATGAGGGTTGGTTTGCCCTTGATGTCTTGCTGGATGTTGTTCCGCTACTTGTGTACCTACTTAGAGAGTTATACAGCTCAATTTATTCTTGCTCTAATATCTTTTTCTCTCTCTTTTTTTAGATCACTCAACACTACGGGGGATGGAATATATGGATGGTGTGCACGCCGTATACCGCAGGAGGGGGCCACTCCACTACACTATGCACTATGCATTTTTATGGCATCACTCATCCTTGTTTTAGCCAGGCTTGACAGGCACCGCGTTTTTTTTGGGTACAGCAGCCCTTTTGCCTTTTTATGTTCATTCATCTTTATTTATCTCTCAGTATTGTACATTGATTTATTTACACTCTGTGGCATCTGAGTACCTTGACGAGGAGATCCCTCTCGGGCTACAAGGTGGCTTGGTACCTCTGGCATGAACCCTGTAGTGACTGCGGATTCCGCAGTCGCGGTGGATCTCTGCCTAGGTTGGGGATGTAGGCACCCTGTTTCTATGGGAGCTTAGTGCCCTTTTTCAAGCCACGGATGTCCCAATTTATTCTAGGTTGGATGCGCTACACAGAGCGATGACTTAAGGGTCAGCTTCCAATCACCAAGATGGCGCTTCTCAGCTAGATCCCTTACTGGGCATGCGCGGCGTTGCGGCTGACTGGAGTGACGTCCACGTGACGTCTGAATGCCGGCCTACTTTGATGATGCGCAGCGTCTCCTCTGAGTCAGCTGCCTGCTATTGGTGCTTTGCCACGCCTGCGCAATAGGATGTTCACAACGCCGATATGGCAGCATTGAATGAGCCTCCCTGCTGGTTCGGTATGTTCGCGGCATCACTACCCTGCTCCTCCCCCTGTATTATGCACACTTATATATGTCCAGTGCGGATACTGCATTGGATTAAGTTTATTATATTTGATATGCACATAACGTTTTTGATGTATTTAGCATGCTTGATCATGCTTCTTAATTCATGATTTTCATTTAATGCACCAATTGATTCTGCATTCATTTACTACACTGTTGTTAAGATTTGTAACACACCCACTGGGTGATATGTGATCACATGACTTGTATGTTGATTGATTTCCCTATATAATTACTATCACTTGAGTTTTAAATTTGCTTGAAGAAGGCTCATTGGAGCAGAAACGTTGCACCGCTTGGGTGAGGGTTCACTTGCTTTTACTTATTGGAGTGCCGCTCTTTTTTCCCGGATCTATATATATATATATATATATATATATATATATAGTTCATAAATATTGGGACATCAACACAATTGTAAAATTTTTGGCTCTATACACCACCACAATGGATTTTTTATATGAAACAAACAAGATTTGCTTAAACTGCAGACTGTCACCTTTAATTTGAAGGTATTTACATCCAAATCAGGTGAATTGTATAGGAATTGCAACAGTTTGCATATGTGCCTCCCACTTATGATGGAACCAAAAGTAATGGGACAGAATAATAATCATAAATCAGTTTTTCACTGTCACAGTCAATTATAGCCTGATGTCTGGAACGCATAGACATCACCAGATGTTGGGTTTCATCCCTGGTGATGCTCTGCCAGGCTTCTACAACAACTGTCTTCAGTTCCTGCTTGTTCTTGGGGCATTTTTCCCTTCAGTTTTGTCTTCAGCAAGTGAAATGCATGGTCAGTCAGATTCAGTTAAGGTGATTGACTTGGCCATTGCATAACATTCCACTTCTTTCCCTTAAAAACTAATTGGTTGCTTTTGCAGTATGCTTTGGGTCATTGTCCATCTGCACTGTGAAGCGCCGTCCAATGAGTTCTGAAGCATTTGGCGGAATATGAGCAGATAATATTGCCCGAAACTCTTCAGAATTCATCCTGCTGCTTTTGTCAGCAGTCACATCATCAATAAATACAAGAAAACCAGTTCCATTGGCAGCCATACATGCCCACGCCATGACACTACCACCACCATGCTTCACTGATAAGGTGGTATGCTTAGGATCATGAGCAGTTCATTTCCTTCGCCATACTCTTCTCTTCCCATCATTCTGGTACAAGTTGATCTTGTTCTCATCTGTCTATAGGATGTTGTTCCAGAACTGTGAAGGCTTTTTTAGATGTTGTTTGGCAAACTTTAATCTGGCCTTCCTGTTTTTGAGGCTTACCAATGGTTTATATCTTGTGGTGAACCCTCTGTATTCACTGTGGTGAAGTCTTCTCTTGATTGTTGACTTTAACACAGATACACCTACCTCCTGGAGAGTGTTCTTGATCTGGCTGACTGTTGTGAAGGCTGTTTTCTTCACCAGGGAAATAATTCTTCGGTCATCCACCACAGTTGTTTTCCATGGTCTTCCGGGTCTTTTGGTGTTGCTGAGCTCACCGGTGCGTTCCTTCTTTTTAAGAATGTTCCAAACAGTTGTTTTGGCTATGCCTGATGTTTTTGCTATCACTCTGATGGGTTTGTTTTGCTTCACTGATAGTGACAGCTCTTTGGATCTCATCTTGAGAGTTGACAGCATAAGATTCCAAATGTAAATAGCACACTTGAAATTAACTCTGGACATTTTATCTGCTCGTTGTAATTGAGATAATGAGGGAATGACACACACCTGGCCATGGGACAGCTGAGAAGCAAATTGTCCCATTACTTTTGTTTTCTTAACAAGTGGGAGGCACATATTCAAATTATTGTAATTCCTACACAGTTCACCTAATTTGGATGTAAATACTGCCACATTAAAGCTGACAGTTTGCAATTAAAGCTGACAGTCTGCAATTTGTTTCATTTCAAAATCCATTGGGGTGTTGTATATAGCCAAAAATGTTACAATTGGGTTGATGTCCCAATATTTATGGACCTGACTCTGTGTGTGTGTGTATATATATATATATATATATATATATATATATATAGTGAGAATTAGCTCTGATAGAGGCAGGATTGCCCGGCTGGCGGACAGTCAGAGACAGTGACACACAGTAAGTCCAAACTGCAAAACTAAGGTCCTCTACATTTCAGGTAAAAACACAAAACAAATCCTGCTCGTCTGAGCACTACCTTGACAGTGTTTTACTAACTGTTCTAAATATGGTACTGTCAGTACTGAAGTTCACCACATCAAGCTACTCACATGCACCAGCATATCAGTTCCAATATAATCCAGCTCTCAGGCCCAGACTCTCTGCCCGGGTTCTCTTTATGCAAATGCTGCAGGTGCAACTAATCAGAGACAGCAGGCTAGCACACTTACCAAAAGTGGACTGCAGATTGGGGAACCCGCCCAACTCTTTCCCAATCCAAACTCCAGGCCCTATACCAGCTTTTCTATAAAGCCCCCTCAGGAGAGCTTGGGCTTTTCACTACATACTGGGCATTCCCTGGAGCTTAAGCTGCACATGACAAGATTCTGGGGGAAAATACCTGCCATCAATCACTCTGCCTGTCACTGTCTCACACTCACATAACCTCCCCCTCTGTTCGAACCTGTGGGTTCGGACACTTTTAGCTATCAATGTGTTTTTGACAGAGCATCTGCATTTCCTTGCAGCTTCCCTGCTCTGTGCTCAACGGAATAATTAAAAATTTTGTAAAGTGAGAAGCCACCTTGTCACTCGTGCATTTCTCTCTTTTTGCTGGCACATCCACGTAAGTGGAGAGTGGTCAGTGACCAACCTAAAGTGGTGCCCCAACAGGTAGTACTTAAGAGATTCCAAGGCCCACTTAATTGCTAAGGACTCCCGTTTGACAATGCTGTAATTTTTCTCAGCGGGAGTAAGCTTCCTGCTCAGATATGTCCCAGGATGCTCCTCACCGCCAATCTCCTGTGACAGGACTGCACCTAGCCCTACATCAGATGCATCAGTCATGGACGACAAACTGCTTTCTGAAGTCTGTTGTGACTAGGATCGGCTGTTTACATAGAGCCACTTTTAATTCCTGAAACGCCTTTTCAGCCTCAGCACTCCATTGGACCATGACAGACTTACTTCCCTTAGTAAGGTCTGTTAACGGGGCTGCTGTACTGGCAAAGTGAGGAATAAACCTGCGGTAGTATCCCACAATTCCTAAAAAAACATTCACCTGCTTTTTGGTAAAAGGACGTGGTCACTGCTTGATAGCCTAAACTTTATTTTCTGAGACTTTACCACTCCCCTTGCCAATTATGTACCCCAGGTGACGTGCTTCCTCCAGGCCCAAAGTACACTTTTTAGGATTGGCTGTTAACCCTGCCTCTCGGAGAGAATCTACTACCGCTTGTACTTTCGGTAAGTGTCTCATCCAATCATCACTAAAGATAATTATGTTGTCCAAGTATGCTGAAGCATACCGACGATTGGGTTTAAGGACTGTGTCAATTAATCTTTGAAAGGTTGCTGGAGCCCCATGTAACCCAAAGGGTAAGCAGACATAATGGTAGAGCCCATCTGGGGTAACAAACGCAGTTTTCTCTTTGGCACTATCAGTGAGAGGAACTTGCCAATAGCCTTTGGTTAGGTCAAGAGTGGAGAAATATCTAGCCTGACCGAGTCTCTCAATGAGTTCATCAACTCGTGGCATAGGATATGCGTCAAACTTTGACACCTCATTCAACTTACGGAAGTCATTACAAAAGCATAATGTGCCATTAGGTTTAGGAATTAGCACGATGGGACTGGACCACTCACTTTTTGATTCTTCATTCACACTCAGGGCTAACATTTTCTTGACTACTTCAGATATGGCCTGTCGGCCGGCTTCAGGGACCATGTAGGGTTTTAAATGGACCCGTACATGTGGATCGGTGACAATGTGATGCTTAATGATGTTTGTCTGCCCTGTAAACTCTGAAAAGACGTCAGTGTTCCTCTGAACAAACTCCTTGGCCTCCTGACTCTGAGACTTTGACAAGAAGTCTGACACATGCACTTCAGGAGTTCCACTGCAGGGGGCACTCACAGCTGACATAGCCTCTCTGTCTTTCCAGGGTTTCATGAGGTTCACATGGTACAATTGTTCTGGCTTTCTCTTACCAGGCTGGTACAGCCTATAGTTTACCTCACCCACTCGCTCAATTATCTCATAAGGCCCCTGCCATCTAGCGAGAAATTTGCTGTCTACTGTGGGCACTAAAACTAACATTTGGTTTCCTTGGTTAAAGGTTCTTATTTTAGCGGACCTGTTATATACCCTGCTTTGGGCCTCTTGAACCTGTTCTAAATGCTCCTTAACCATTGGCATGACAGCGGCGATTCTGTCTTGCATCAGGGAGATATGTTATATTACACTCCTGTAGGGGCTAGGCTCTTGACACCAAGTTTCCTTTGCTATATCAAGGAGACCACGTAGATGTCTGCTATACACCAGTTCAAAGGGAGTAAAACCTGTGGATGACTGAGGGGCTTCATGGATGGCAAACATAAGATAAGGTAATAGACTGTTGCAATCCTTACCATCGCTACTGACCACCTTCCGTAACATACTCTCTAGTGTCTTATTATATCTTTCTACAAGACCGTCAGTTTGTGGGTGATACAAAGATGTATGTATGGGTTTAATTTTTAACAGTTTACACAACTCTTTCATGACTCTGGACATAAAGGGGGTGCCCTGGTCGGTAAGTATCTCTTTCGGTATACCAGTACGGGTAAACATGTTAAACAATTCTCGTGCTATGGTCTTGGACCAGGTATTTCTTAGCGGGAATGCCTCAGGATAGCAGGTGGCGTAATCTAACACAACCAGGATATACTGATGTCCCCTAGCGGACTTTACTAAAGGGCCAACCAAATCCATGGCGATCCTGTCAAAAGGAACCTCTGATAGGTAGAGGAACCAGTGGACTCCTGAAATTTGGCATAGGCGCAGTCAGCTGGCACTCAGGGCAGGACTTGCAGTACCTTTGTACCTCAGTATACACACCAGGCCAGAAAAATCTCTGGAAAATACATCCTCTGTTATTTTTTCACAGCCTAGGCGTCCCCCAACCACATGCTTGGAGCTAGATCTAATACTATTCTACGGTAGGGCTGTGGCGCCATGAGCTGCTCAACAACTTCCCTACGTATTTTATCAACCTGGTACATTTCTTGGTTAATGGCCATGTGGGGGAACATTTTATCAGCCCCTGGAAATTGTGGCACCCGATCTATGACCTTAATTTTCCCTGGCCTTTAATAACGTGGGATCTCTGAATTGCGCCGTGCCAAAATTATCTCGGGATACCTCTAGATCCGGCTTATCTACGATTTCCTCCGGCTGCTCTGTTTCACCAGCAAGAACCTCTAAGGGAAAATTATTGGGTTCGGTGGTTACCCCTACTGCTGGCACCTCAGCATCCTGGTCAAGGGGCACAGGACTTATCAAAAGGCACACATTATTGTCCTCAGTACCATTACAGTAGAGTGCACAATTTTCATCCCCCACAAGTCCCAGAACAATGGAAATTCTCTCCCCAGGATTACACTGTGCATCAGAGACTTGACCACGCCCACTTGATGACAGGCAGTTCCACATTCAGTCTCGAGTGTGACAAAGTCTGTGGGGTATTCTTTAGTGTCCTCATGAATACACAAAACCCCAATGCAATGTCTTCTGAATGCCCCCGGGTCTACCAGACTGCCATGCACTAGGGTAACAAAACTTCCAGAGTCCAGTAGAGCATTAACAGTGCATCCATTCACTGTTAGGGCACGCATTTGTGGTTCAGTCTCAGAAACAATTTCAGCAGAACAAATCGGGCGTGCAAAAAAAAGATAGTCGTCTGGCTGTATCACACTCCATAGGCTCAGTAGTCAGGGGATACTTTGCAGCAATATGACCATGTCCACAACACCTCCAGCACTGTATGTGGCCCTGGTCCCCAAATTTAGAACCTGTTCTAGCGATTGGGGTCCCTCTGGAACCTTTAGTCAGTAATTCCCCCTCTTAGCCACCTCCCTTATTGGCACTTTTTACCCCTTTATGAAAAGGAACGGTCTTACCGGGTGGTCTGTGTGTGTTGCTGTTCCGAGGGTTACAGTGTTCAGGAGGCACTTCTTGGAGTAGATCCTCAGTCGCTCTGTATCTTTCCAGAAGGTTGACCAGCTGATTGGCATCTGTTGGGTTTCTTTGACCAACCCAGCACTGGATCCTTGGTGGTAAGGAACGGATGTACTTGTCTAGCACCACTTTCTCAACGATCTGTGCAGGGCTTGACTCCTCTGGTTGTAGCCACTTTTGCACCAGGTGAATAAGGTCATACATCTGCGACCTAGCAGGTATGTTCTCTACATAAGTCCAATTGTGCACCGATCGTGCCCGGACATTCATGTTGACGCCCAGACTGGTACGGATTTCACCCTTTAACTTCACATTGTCCTTGGCATCCTGCTCACTCAGGTCAAAGTATGCCTTTTGCGGTTCTCCAGTTAGGAAAGGCGCTATGAGGTAGGTCTCGATGTCATCACTGGGGGTCATATTCTGCAAGGAGGTCTGTACTGCAGCACAAACCGTTAGAAGTGGCCTTTGAGGCCTCTGGACTCTCTCTGCCACAGCCTGTATTTGCTCCTGCAGCTGCCGGTTAATCTGCTGCTGTTCCTTTAAGGCCAGTCTGTTGGATTCCACTAGTAAGGCATTTGTTTCTGCCTGGGCACGCATGGCTTCCTCATGTACCCGTTGCTGGGTACCACTGGCTTCTTGCAGGGATGTGCTGACCTGTATTTGATTGGAGGCTAGCATTCGCCTGAAGCAATTGTTTCAGTAGTTCCTCCATGTTAACAGTCTCTTTCGGTAGTCCTCTTGCGGCTTTTACCCAGGACATGCACTTTGTAGCACTCTGCAAGAAGTTTTAATAGCTGCTCCTTGCTGATAATCCCTTAATGCCACTACCATTACAGCTACACAGCTGTCACTTCTACTACTGTCCCTAAACAGCTGCACATACTTGCTTTGGCTGTTCCAGCTGTCGCTACAATTATGGCCAATTATATAAATGTTAAAAAGTATAAATCTCAAGGTGTCGGGTCTTTAAAGAGTAATGAGGGGGGAGTCGCAGAGAGCGATGAGGAGAAAGCAAAGCTGTTAAATATTTTTTTCTCCAATGTATTCACTGAGGAAAATAAACTGTCAGATGAAATGCTGAATGTAAAAATAAATTCCCCATTTTAAAGTGTCCTGTCTGACCCAGGAAGAAGTACAACAGTGACATAAAAATATGAAAATAGACAAATCGCCAGGACCAGATGGCATACACCCTTGTATCCTAAGGGAATTAAGTAATGTCATAGCCAGACCCTTATTTCTGATATTTGCAGACTCTATACTGACAGGGAATGTCCCACAGGATTGGCGCATAGCAAATGTGGTGCCAATATTCAAATAGGGTCCAAAAACAGAGCCTGGAAACTATAGGCCGGTAAGTTTAACATCTGACGTGCGTAAACTGTTTGAAGGTTTTCTAGGAGATGCTATCTTAGAGCATCTCAATGGAAATAAGAAAATAACTCCATATCAGCATGGCTTCATGAGGGATCAGTCATGCTAAACAAATTTAATCAGTTTCTATGAGGAGGTAAGTTCTAGACTTGACAGTGGCAAATTAATGGACGTCGTATATCTGGACTTCTCCAAAGCATTTGACACTGTACTACATAAAAGGTTAGTATATATAATGAGAATGCTCGGACTGGGAGAAAATGTCTGTATGTGGGTAAGTAACTGGCTCAGTGATAGAAAACAGAGGGTGATTATTAACGGTACACACTCAGATTGGGTTACTGTGACTAGTGGGGTACCTCAGGGGTCAGTATTGGGCCTTATTCTCTTCAATATATTTATTAATGATCTTGTAGAAGGCTTGCATAGTAAAATATCAATTTTCGCAGATGACACTAAACTGTGTAAAGTAATTAACACTGAAGAGGACAGTATACTACTACAAAGGAATCTGGATAGATTGGAGGCTTGGGCAGATAAGTGGCAGATTAAGTTTAACACTGACAAATTTAAAGTTATGCACATGGGAAGGAATAATACAAGTCACTCGTACATACTAAATGGTAAAACACTCGGTAAAACTGACATGGAAAAGGATCTAGGAATTTTAATAAACGGCAAACTAAGCTGCAAAAACCAGTGTCAGGCAGCTGCTGCCAAGGCCAATAAGATAATGGGTTGCATCAAAAGGGGCATAGATGCCAGTGATAAGAACATAGTCCTACCACTTTACAAATTGCTAGTCAGACCACACATGGAGTACTGTGTACAGTTCTGGGCTCCTGTGAACAAGGCAGACATAGCAGAGCTGGAGAGGGTTCAGAGGAGGGCAACTAAAGTAATAACTGGAATGGGGCAACTACATTACCCTGAAAGATTATCAAAATTAGGGTTATTCACTTTAGAAAAAAAGATGACTGAGGGGAGATCTAATTAATATGTATAAATATATCAGGGGTCAGTACAGAGATCTATCCCATCATCTATTTATTCCCAGGACTGTGACTGTGACGAGTGGACATCCTCTGCATCTGGAGGAAAGAAGGTTTGTACACAAACATAGAAGACGATTCTTTACGGTAAGAGCAGTGAGACTATGGAACTCTCTGCCTGAGGAGGCGGTGATGGTAAATACAATAAAGGAATTCAAGAGGGGCCTGGATGTATTTCTGGAGTGTAATAATATTACAGGCTATAGCTACTAGAGAGGCGTCATGGATCCAGGGAGTTTTCTGATTACCTGATTGTAGTCGGGAAGGAATTTTTTATTCCCCTAAAGTGGGGAAAATTGGCTTCTACCTCACAGTTTTTAGTTTTTTTTTTTCCTTTCTCTGGATCAACCAGGATGACAGGCCGAACTGGATGGACAAATGTCTTTTTTCGGCCTTATGTACTATGTTACTATGTTACTATATGTCACTATTATCCTACCCTTCCCACATCCACACTGAACTGCTGCTGCTACCCAATTAAAAAGGGAGAATTTTTCCATTCCATTCAGAACAAGCAGCTCTTTTTTCTGACAAGTAACACTTGTGTGGGTATAAATATGGTCAGGCATCTGACCCCATTAGCACATCATTTTTAGATGCTTGTGCAGAATAAGCCACTATTTTTTCCATAATACCATATGTTTTTTTAAACATCATCTGCCCTTGATAAAGAACAATTTTTGGAAGCTTTGTAATATGATAAAGGATAACGCATGTGACAAAGCAGTGTGTTTTTAAACACACTATTTGTTATCATCACTGTCAACCATGTGTTTGACCATATCCATGTATATGTGACAATATTTTCTATTGCTCTCATTGCGTTCAAGATCATAAAAGGGGGGAGAGGAGAAAGAGCAAAAATTCATAAAAAAATTAACCCAAAAATATTTCTTTTCATACAATATTTCAGTTCTGGGAGAGGTCAGAGTGTAATCTGCTAACGAATCTCCAGAAGTTCACTCATCTGTAGGTTGGATACACAAATAGGGGACCCCGGCATGTCATATACAACTTTTAAGGCAATCTGAGCATGTTCAATTAGATTCAATTTAGATATGAATAAATTTGACTTCTAAATGATTCGTTAGAATTGGACCCAAAACTAATTTCAACAAATTTACTCTTGTCTTTTGTTTTCCTTTTATGTGCAAATATATATATATAGTAGATGAAAAAAGTCCAGTGGGAGCACCACCAGAGTACGGGTGCAAGGTCCAACACAGGGCAGTGGCAAACCCCAAAATTGTATAAAGCGAAGAAGTAGGGCTGCACTCCAAAATGTAGTAAAATAGCAGTGATTTATTCACCCATGATATGGCAAGTCTTGCGACGTTTCGGCTCACAAGAGCCTTCTTCAAGCATAGTAACAGTGAAAATCAGAACATATAAAGGCATTTACAAAGTGTCCAACCCACAAAGGTGTGGTCACAATCAATTACAATTACATACATCTGGTTGAGATCAATAAAGTGCAAATACATAAAGTGACAAGTGCTGAATAATGTACAACTCTAGGGATGCCTTACCCTCAGCGAGAGCCAAAATATGTACAATACTTTGTATAGGTAGATTCACAATTAAATAAGTGACTTATTGAATGTGGATCACAGAAATACGGCCTTCAGTGGCGATGGGGCCCACATATACCATCGCGTTCGTAGCGAGTCTTCAACTCATCAATGCGCATGTTCGCACTGACCTCATGGTGTGCGTCATAGTGTAAAATTTGCGCGCACACATTCGCGCGCAAATTCGCGCGCATGCGTACCATGCGATTGGCGCAAAGGCACCATTTTGCTTAAGTGAATCCACCCTACAATTCTATTTGTATTATATGTGACTGTTATATAAAAAGGATCGTTATATAAACATGCGACCGCTGTAGGGATCTCCTACAAAAGCCAGCCTCTGGACCGGGATCCCGACCTTGCGAGCGAGACACCTGACCAGGGGGCCGTGAATGCCAGGGGAGAGCATTTCCATGATCTCTGCCGGCAGTCTAGGCCCATTGCTGGTAATTAAAGCAGTCATGAAGAGATACTCACTCCCAAATAAACAGTCATATCATATAAATATAAAGGTACAGATGTATATCTGAAGTAACGCATGGATGTAAAGACGCCGATGTCCACGCTGGGCCGCATCGTCCACAAAGGCAAAAAATTCAAGGATCCACATCCAATAGTGTGAAAATATATAAAACCTAAGAACAAAGAGAGAGGAATAAATATTTCCAAATATAATACAGATATATATTGATCTTTTCACGGTTATCTTACACCAATATACCGATATAAGGAGGACAAGAACACATATATGCGATTGGACTAAGAATGACCCGCAGATCCACAACACTGTCACCTGAACTCGATGTTGAGACCCTTAGGGTGCAAGCTGTCAAGATCATAAATCCAGCGTAACTCTCTTTTTTTCAAGAGAGTTAAGCGATCACCACCTCTTCTAGGGAGCCTGACCTGATCGATGATCCAACATCTTAGATCCCGCTCGGAGTGTCCTAGGGATCCAAAATGTCTGGATACTGGTAGATCAGTGCGTTTCTTCCTTATTGAGTTCCTATGGTTATTCAACCTAACTTTTAATTCTGTAGAAGTTTCCCCAACATATAATAGGTTACAGGGGCAGGCCAACACATATATCACATATGACGATGAACAGTTTAAATGGAACTTAATAGGGTATTCTTTATTTGTGAACGGATGTACAAAAGACTTAGCTTTGCAAATATGTCGACAATTGACGCAACCGAGACACGGAAAACATCCGAGGCCCGGCTGCGCCAATGTCCGCTGCACACTGATCTTCTTCGGACCTGTATCAGCCCTGACCAATTGATCTTTAAGGTTTTTATTTTTACGGTACGATAGAAGAGGAGGGAATTTAAATTCCGGAACATCTACAATGGACCTGCTTAAGATACTCCAATTATTTTTGAGGATACGACCTATCTCCAAAGAACATTCAGAGTAGGTAGACCTGAATGGTATTCTTTGAGTTTTTTTGGGGGTAGTTGGTATTATTTCAGTATTCGTATCTAGAATTTTATTCTTGTGTGTATCTAATAATTTACGGGGATAGCCCCGGTCCCTGAATTTACAAGCCATCGTTTCCAATGTGTCTAACAGTTCAGTATGGTCAGAGACAATGCGTTTCGTACGTAAAAATTGTGAATAAGGAAGGTGTTTCACTAAACTGCGTGGGTGATTACTTTTGTATCGCAAAATAGTGTTCCTATCGGTCGGCTTAACATACAATCCTGTACCAATTGTACCATCGACCAATTTCACATTGGTATCCAAGAATGATAATTGTGTCTTGGAGTATGATACAGTGTATTGAAGATCCGGGTCTATATTGTTAAGGTATACATGGAACTCACTCAATTGTGATTCCGTACCAGACCACAGGAGGAAGACGTCATCTATGTATCTCCACCACCTGATCACATGTTGAAAGTGGTGGGACACATAGATAAAGTCTTCCTCCATGTGTCGCATGTAGATATTTGCGTACGTTGGGGCCACATTGGACCCCATCGCCACGCCACGTTTCTGATTATAGAAAGTGTCTTGAAACAAGAAGTAATTGTTTTCAAGAATTAGTCTCAGTAGAGTATTTATAAAACATTTTGCATTCTGTGTTACGGGCGAGTCATCCAGATATTTGTTGACCGCACTAATGCCCTTCTCATGCCCTATTGATGTGTATAAAGACACAACATCAAAGGATACGAGAGTCACAGTCTGCATGTCACTGATGTCCACAGCCCTCAGTTGTTCTAAAAAATCGCCTGTATCCTTTATGTAAGACTTTCCAGCCATTGAGAATTCTCTGAGTATCCTGTCTAGAAAAATGGATATCCTACTGAAGACAGAATCAGAGCCAGATACGATGGGGCGGCCGGGGGGGTCCACCAAACTCTTATGGACCTTGGGTAATATATATATGACGGGAGTAATGGGAGTAGTGATCGTCAGATACTCCCTTAATCCCTCATCTATAATACCCCCGGCCACCGCATCGGATAGGCTCCTGTTGATAATAGCCATAATGCGAAATTTCGGGTCACCTTGCAATACACCATACACATTTATATCATTCAGTTGATGTTCGATTTCCTTAATATACTTTTGTGTAACAAGGACAACTACCCCACTGCCCTTATCGGCCGGTTTAATAGTTAACTGGGGGTTGTTCTTGAGTTGGGATAGGGCCTCTATTTCAGCAGTGGTCAGATTAGGGTTGCTTACTCTAGCTGTATCCCCATGTAGGGATTTTAGCATACTGACATCTCGTTGAACTGCCGAAATATAGGCCTCTATCGCAGGTTCGTCTATATTAGGAAAAAAGGCGCTTTTATTAAACAGGTTTAATCCCCTAAGTGAAAATTCGCTAGAGCATGTTTGTAAATTTACATTGCGTCCCTTAAAGAATATTTTAAGTCTAAGGGAACGAAAAAAATCAGTTAAATCCATCTCTAAGTCAAACCAATTTACCTTTGTACTTGGGCAAAAGGTGAGACCCTTGGACAGGACACTCAGTTGGGCTTCAGTCAATTCAACTGAGGATAAATTAAAGACTATTGTCTCTTTCTCTGAGATTGCGCTTTGGTTGATTGCAGTCTGGTTCTGTTCTGTCGCTGTTTTCCCTTGTCTTCTATACCGGCGACCTCCCCTCCTGGTTCTTGTTCTTTTCCTTTCTTTATCTCTGGATCCACCCCTAAAAAAGCTTTGTCTTCATCTGTGGGCAATGGAGTATACTTTTTCTTTCTCCTATTATCACGATTGGAGCTCATTGATGGCTGGTCAGTTTGCCAGGTGTATATATCACCACGTTTGTAGTCGTCCACATCACGTGACCACTTGCTCCTTTTCCCTTCCTCCAATTCCATCTGAAACTTATCAAGTTGAATTTTAATTTCCTCTTAGTATAAAATAAGATCGTCGGGAGGTAATTGTGTCTGCAATGTCCGTTCAACCTCTGACAGTTCCTCCGAAAGTGAGGCCACTTCTATTTGCAAAAAATCGATGTTTAGCAAAATATAATCAAGTGAATACCTGTTTGATAACATCTCAAAGCGTTTACAAAATAATTCATTATTAGGAAAAAGATTCGGCCGTAGATTTGAACGCATTCCTCTCGGAATTTTCTTTTCTTTATAATACTGCCCCAAAGTGGCCATATGTAATCTCATTGCAATGAGGCGCCTGGATAAAGCGACATACTTGCGTTTGAGTTCCTTTACGGTTGGAGCTTGTAGAAATGAGGCATCACTCTCAATTCCCCGCATAATGCGATCCACCTCCTCAGCAGTATAGGTGCCGCCATAGGGTGTTTCCGTATTTGACATGGTAAATCCTTCAGGTGTGCTCACCCACGGTGCCAGTAATAGTAGATGAAAAAAGTCCAGTGGGAGCACCACCAGAGTACGGGTGCAAGGTTCAACACAGGGCAGTGGCAAACCCCAAAATTGTATAAAGCGAAGAAGTAGGACTGCACTCCAAAATGTAGTAAAATAGCAGTGATTTATTCACCCATGATATGGCAAGTCTTGCGACGTTTCGGCTCACAAGAGCCTTCCTCAAGCATAGTAACAGTGAAAATCAGAACATATAAAGGCATTTACAAAGTGTCCAACCCACAAAGGTGTGGTCACAATCAATTACAATTACATACATCTGGTTGAGATCAATAAAGTGCAAATACATAAAGTGACAAGTGCTGAATAATGTACAACTCTAGGGATGCCTTACCCTCAGCGAGAGCCAAAATGTGTACAATACTTTGTATAGGTAGATTCACAATTAAATAAGTGACTTATTGAATGTGGTGTCAGTATGCTATGTGGTGTCAGATGTCAGTATGCTAAAATCCCTACATGGGGATACAGCTAGAGTAAGCAACCCTAATCTGACCACTGCTGAAATAGAGGCCCTATCCCAACTCAAGAACAACCCCCAGTTAACTATTAAACCGGCCGATAAGGGCGGTGGGGTAGTTGTCCTTGATACACAAAAGTATATTAAGGAAATCGAACGTCAACTGAATGATATAAATGTGTATGGTGTATTGCAAGGTGACCCGAAATTTCGCATTATGGCTATTATCAACAGGAGCCTATCCGATGCGGTGGCCGGGGGTATTATAGATGAGGGATTAAGGGAGTATCTGACGATTACTACTCCCATTACTCCCGTCATATATATATTACCCAAGGTCCATAAGAGTTTGGTGGACCCCCCCGGCCACCCCATCGTATCTGGCTCTGATTCTGTCTTCAGTAGGATATCCATTTTTCTAGACAGGATACTCAGAGAATTCTCAATGGCTGGAAAGTCTTACATAAAAGATACAGGCGATTTTTTAGAACAACTGAGGGCTGTGGACATCAGTGACATGCAGACTGTGACTCTCGTATCCTTTGATGTTGTGTCTTTATACACATCAATAGGGCATGAGAAGGGCATTAGTGCGGTCAACAAATATCTGGATGACTCGCCCGTAACACAGAATGCGAAATGTTTTATAAATACTCTACTGAGACTAATTCTTGAAAACAATTACTTCTTGTTTCAAGACACTTTCTATAATCAGAAACGTGGCGTGGCGATGGGGTCCAATGTGGCCTCAACGTACGCAAATATCTACATGCGACACATGGAGGAAGACTTTATCTATGTGTCCCACCACTTTCAACATGTGATCAGGTGGTGGAGATACATAGATGACGTCTTCCTCCTGTGGTCTGGTACGGAATCACAATTGAGTGAGTTCCATGTATACCTTAACAATATAGACCCGGATCTTCAATACACTGTATCATACTCCAAGACACAATTATCATTCTTGGATACCAATGTGAAATTGGTCGATGGTACAATTGGTACAGGATTGTATGTTAAGCCGACCGATAGGAACACTATTTTGCGATACGAAAGTAATCACCCACGCAGTTTAGTGAAACACCTTCCTTATTCACAATTTTTACGTACGAAACGCATTGTCTCTGACCATACTGAACTGTTAGACACATTGGAAACGATGGCTTGTAAATTCAGGGACCGGGGCTATCCCCGTAAATTATTAGATACACACAAGAATAAAATTCTAGATACGAATACTGAAATAATACCAACTACCCCCAAAAAAACTCAAAGAATACCATTCAGGTCTACCTACTCTGAATGTTCTTTGGAGATAGGTCGTATCCTCAAAAATAATTGGAGTATCTTAAGCAGGTCCATTGTAGATGTTCCGGAATTTAAATTCCCTCCTCTTCTATCGTACCGTAAAAATAAAAACCTTAAAGATCAATTGGTCAGGGCTGATACAGGTCCGAAGAAGATCAGTGTGCAGCGGACATTGGCGCAGCCGGGCCTCGGATGTTTTCCGTGTCTCGGTTGCGTCAATTGTCGACATATTTGCAAAGCTAAGTCTTTTGTACATCCGTTCACAAATAAAGAATACCCTATTAAGTTCCATTTAAACTGTTCATCGTCATATGTGATATATGTGTTGGCCTGCCCCTGTAACCTATTATATGTTGGGGAAACTTCTACAGAATTAAAAGTTAGGTTGAATAACCATAGGAACTCAATAAGGAAGAAACGCACTGATCTACCAGTATCCAGACATTTTGGATCCCTAGGACACTCCGAGCGGGATCTAAGATGTTGGATCATCGATCAGGTCAGGCTCCCTAGAAGAGGTGGTGATCGCTTAACTCTCTTGAAAAAAAGAGAGTTACGCTGGATTTATGATCTTGACAGCTTGCACCCTAAGGGTCTCAACATCGAGTTCAGGTGACAGTGTTGTGGATCTGCGGGTCGTTCTTAGTCCAATCGCATATATGTGTTCTTGTCCTCCTTATATCGGTATATTGGTGTAAGATAACCGTGAAAAGATCAATATATATCTGTATTATATTTGGAAATATTTATTCCTCTCTCTTTGTTTTTAGGTTTTATATATTTTCACACTATTGGATGTGGATCCTTGAATTTTTTGCCTTTGTGGACGATGCGGCCCAGCGTGGACATCGGCGTCTTTACATCCATGCGTTACTTCAGATATACATCTGTACCTTTATATTTATATGATATGACTGTTTATTTGGGAGTGAGTATCTCTTCATGACTGCTTTAATTACCAGCAATGGGCCTAGACTGCCGGCAGAGATCATGGAAATGCTCTCCCCTGGCATTCACGGCCCCCTGGTCAGGTGTCTCGCTCGCTCGCAAGGTCGGGATCCCGGTCCAGAGGCTGGCTTTTGTAGGAGATCCCTACAGCGGTCGCATGTTTATATAACGATCCTATTTATATAACAGTCACATATAATACAAATAGAATTGTAGGGTGGATTCCCTTAAGCAAAATGGTGCCTTTGCGCCGATCGCATGGTACGCATGCGCGCGAATTTGCGCGCGAACGCGTGCGCGCGAATTTTACACTATGACGCACACCATGAGGTCAGTGCGAACATGCGCATTGATGAGTTGAAGACTCGCAACGAACGCGATGGTATATGTGGGCCCCATCGCCACTGAAGGCCGTATTTCTGTGATCCACATTCAATAAGTCACTTATTTAATTGTGAATCTACCTATACAAAGTATTGTACATATTTTGGCTCTCGCTGAGGGTAAGGCATCCCTAGAGTTGTACATTATTCAGCACTTGTCACTTTATGTATTTGCACTTTATTGATCTCAACCAAATGTATGTAATTGTAATTGATTGTGACCACACCTTTGTGGGTTGGACACTTTGTAAATGCCTTTATATGTTCTGATTTTCACTGTTACTATGCTTGAGGAAGGCTCTTGTGAGCCGAAACGTCGCAAGACTTGCCATATCATGGGTGAATAAATCACTGCTATTTTACTACATTTTGGAGTGCAGTCCTACTTCTTCGCTTTATATATATATATATATATATATATATATATATATATATATATAGAAAACAAAGGATCAATTCCAGCTTCTGACGTATAAAATAGTTTGTTCTTTATTTGGCTTCCAAAGTTTAAGATCCAACATACATCACACGGAGAGACACAAGGTATTTGTGACGCGTTTCGGGCTATAGTATTGAGCCCTTCATCAAGACAATACATAGTGCACTAAAAACAAGTACTTATATGCAACACAGATAGGTTCCTCCTCCTTTTTTGATTGTCTAAAGGTCACATCCCAGGCCCAGGTGTTCCTGGATTAGGTAAAGGAGTCCAGCCAAGAGCACATGGGCGGGGAGGCAACAAATTAGTATCATGCATTTGAAAACACACACTACATTGCTTCAACATATGTTTTTTTATTATTAGCCATAGATATGACCTCTTTTGAGATAAACATATGTCAACAGCAAATGCATTTTTTGCTACCACATTTGTAGTTTCCATTAGTTTTAGGCCAAGTGCATATTTTGGGAATTTTTTCCTCAAACAGACTTGGACTTATTTTTTGACCCACTGTAGGGGCTCTTTTTGCTACACACCTTATCCCTGTGGATGCTATGTTTCTCCATTCCTCATTAAAGGTTAGAACTGGAAGATGTTTCCGTATGATTTTACATATCCTGAAATAATCTCTACTGTAATTGGTAGAAAAAATGATGGGTTCATCTTTATTCAAGTCTTTTTTGTTCCTGTTTTTGTTTTTGTTTTTACTTTTATGTTTGTTCCCTCTCCAATTATTTTTGTTTTCATCCTTTATTCTATTATTATTATTTCCTTTAGAGAAAATAAGAGTCTTTCTGTCTTTTAATCTGGCAGCTGCTGCCAAGGCCAATAAGATAATGGGTTGCATCAAAAGGGGCATAGATGCCAGTGATGAGAACATAGTCCTACCACTTTACAAATCATTAGTCAGACCACACATGGAGTACTGTGTACAGTTCTGGGCTCCAGTAAACACAGCAGACATAGCAGAGCTGGAGAGGGTCCAGAGGAGGGCAACTAAAGTAATAACTGGAATGGGGCAACTACAGTACCCTGAAAGATTATCAAAATTAGGGTTATTCACTTTAGAAAAAAGACGACTGAGAGGAGATCTAATTAATATGTATAAATATATCAGGGGACAGTACAGAGATCTATCCCATCATCTATTCATTCCCAGGACGGTGACTGTGACGAGGGGACATCCTCTGCGTCTGGAGGAAAGAAGGTTTGTACACAAACATAGAAGAGGATTCTTTACGGTAAGAGCAGTGAGACTATGGAACTCTCTGCCTGAGGAGGTGGTGATGGTGAGTACAATAAAGGAATTCAAGAGGGGCCTGGATGTATTTCTGGAGTGTAATAATATTACAGGATATAGCTACTAGAGAGAGATCGTTGATCCAGGGAGTTATTCTGATTGGAGTCGGGAAGGAATTTTTTATTCCCCTAAAGTGAGGAAAATTGGCTTCTACCTCACAGGTTTTTTTTGCCTTCCTCTGGATCAACTTGCAGGATGACAGGCCGAACTGGATGGACAAATGTCTTTTTTCGGCCTTATGTACTATGTTACTAACATGTATGCCTCTATTTATACTGATTTGGGTATATCCTCTCATTTTTAGTCTAGCTGCAATATTTTGGACTTCTCTTTCAAATAGTTCCTTGGTGGAGCAGTTTATTTTCGCCCTAATCATTTCCCCCTTGGGGATATTGTAAATAACGTGTGGTGGATGGCAGGAGGAGGCAGAGAGAATAGTATTACCAGCTGTGGGCTTTCTGTGGGTATATGTTACCACCTTATTAATGCCCTTGTCCACTTCCAGACATAGACACTTCCAGGTCCGAGGTCCTTGACAGATTCCAGGAGTTGGTTCAGAAGGACCTCTGCGCTTTAAAAACCAACACAGATAAAAAAACTTTTAAAAATAATCTTACCAAAGATGAATATAAAGCGTTTGAGGAGTTACAAAATATGCAGGATGCTGTAATACGCAGAGCTGACAAGGGAGGAGCGGTAGTGATCCTAGATAGCGAGTTATATAAAAACCAGATTTTAGATATGCTAAATGATCACAGTACCTATCTTGTATTGGACTGCAACCCTCTCCTCCCATGTCAGAAAATGCTTTGTGAAATTTTGGAAAAAGGCCAGTCCCTGGGTATTTTATCGAAAAAGGAAACTGAATTCATATATGTAGAGCATGCAATTACACCTGTATTCCATGCGCTTCCTAAAATCCATAAACCAGGTTTCCCTCCCCCATTACGTCCAATTGTGGCAGGCATAGGCTCCTACTCCGAAAATTTATCGGAGTGGGCAGATTCCCTGCTACAGCCACTTGTGCCGTTAATACCAGGACATTTGAGGGACACAGGCACGGTATTAGAAAATTTCTTTTCTTTTGATTGGCACAGCAATTTGACTTGGGTAACAGCAGATATCACTGCATTATATACAGGTCCTTCTAAAAAAATTAGCATATTGTGATAAAGTTCATTATTTTCTGTAATGTACTGATAAACATTAGACTTTCAAAAATTTAGATTCATTACACACAACTGAAGTAGTTCAAGCCTTTTATTGTTTTAATATTGATGATTTTGGCATACAGCTCATGAAAACCCCAAATTCCTATCTAAAAAAATTAGCATATTTTATCCGACCAATAAAAGAAAAGTGTTTTTAATACAAAAAAAGTCAACCTTCAAATAATTATGTTCAGTTATGCACTCAATACTTAGTCGGGAATCCTTTTGCAGAAATGACTGCTTCAATGCGGCGTGGCATGGAGGCAATCAGCCTGTGGCACTGCTGAGGTGTTATGGAGGCCCAGGATGCTTCGATAGCGGCCTTAAGCTCATCCAGAGTGTTGGGTCTTGCGTCTCTCAACTTTCTCTTCCCAATATCCCACAGATTCTCTATGGGGTTCAGGTCAGGAGAGTTGGCAGGCCAATTGAGCACAGTAATACCATGGTCAGTAAACCATTTACCAGTGGTTTTGGCACTGTGAGCAGGTGCCAGGTCGTGCTGAAAAATGAAATCTTCATCTCCATAAAGCTTTTCAGCAGATGGAAGCATGAAGTGCTCCAAAATCTCCTGATAGCTAGCTGCATTGACCCTGCCCTTGATAAAACACAGTGGATCAACACCAGCAGCTGACATGGCACCCGAGACCATCACTGACTGTGGGTACTTGACACTGGACTTCAGGCATTTTGGCATTTCCCTCTCCCCAGTCTTCCTCCAGACTCTGGCACCTTGATTTTCGAATGACATGCAAAATTTGCTTTCATCCGAAAAAAGTACTTTGGACCACTGAGCAACAGTCCAGTGCTGCTTCTCTGTAGCCCAGGTCAGGCGCTTCTGCCGCTGTTTCTGGTTCAAAAGTGGCTTGACCTTGGGGATGTGGCACCTGTAGCCCATTTCCTGCACACGCCTGTACACGGTGGCTCTGGATGTTTCTACTCCAGACTCAGTCCACTGCTTCCGCAGGTCCCCCAAGGTCTGGAATCGGTCCTTCTCCACAATCTTCCTCAGGGTCCGGTCACCTCTTCTCGTTGTGCAGCGTTTTCTGCCACACTTTTTCCTTCCCACAGACTTCCCACTGAAGTGCCTTGATACAGCACTCTGGGAACAGCCTATTCGTTCAGAAATTTCTTTCTGTGTCTTACCCTCTTGCTTGAGGGTGTCAATGATGGCCTTCTGGACAGCAGTCAGGTCGGCAGTCTTACCCATGATTGCGGTTTTGAGTAATGAACCAGGCTGGGAGTTTTTAAAAGCCTCAGGAATCTTTTGCAGGTGTTTAGAGTTAATTAGTTGATTCAGATGATTAGGTTAATAGCTCGTTTAGAGAACCTTTTCATGATATGCTAATTTTTTGAGATAAGAAATTTTGGGTTTTCATGAGCTGTATGCCAAAATCATCAATATTAAAACAATAAAAGGCTTGAACTACTTCAGTTGTGTGTAATGAATCTAAAATATATAAAAGTCTAATGTTTATCAGTACATTACAGAAAATAATGAACTTTATCACAATATGCTAATTTTTTTAGAAGGACCTGTATGAATATACCGCATCAGTCAGCTATTACTGCTCTAAAATGGTTCCTAGAGTGTTATAGCAATTAAACCTCAGAGCTGCAGGATTTTTTATGTCTATGTATAGACTTTCTGATGAGACATAATTTTTTTTATGTTTAACAAAAAATATTATCTTCAGCAATCAGGAATCCCTATGGGAGCGAAATACTCACCTTCAATCGCAAATATATATATGGCGTGGTGGGAAAGCAGGTATCTCTTCTCTGACAATATCCCGTATGGTCGATTTATCGACGATATGTTGTGGGTATGGCAGGGGGACAAAGAGAGAATAGTAAAATGTATAGAGTAGTTAAACAGTTGTACAACATCTATACAACTAACTTTTTCCAGCGATCCGGGCAAAATTGTTTTTCTGGATCTATGTCTGGAAGTGGACAAGGGCATTAATAAGGTGGTTACATATACCCACAGAAAGCCCATAGCTGGTAATACTATTCTCCCTGCCTCCTCCTGCCATCCACCACACGTTATTAACAATATCCCCAAGGGGGAAATGATTAGGGCAAAAAGAAACTGCTCCACCAAGGAACTATTTGAAAGAGAAGTCCAAAATATCACAGCTAGACTAAAAATTAGAGGATATACCCAAACCAGTATAAATAGAGGCATACATGTTGCCAGATTAAAAGACAGAAAGACTCTTATTTTCTCTAAAGGAAAAAAATAATAATAGAATAAAGGATGAGAACAAAAATAATTGGAGAGGGAACAAACATAAAAGTAAAAACAAAACCAAAAACAGGAACAAAAAAGACTTGAATAAAGATGAACCCATCATTTTTTCTACCAATTACAGTAGAGATTATGTCAGGATATGTAAAATCATACGGAAACATCTTCCAGTTCTAACCTTTAATGAGGAATGGAGAAACATAGCATCCACAGGGATAAGGTGTGTAGCAAAAAGAGCCCCTACAGTTGGTCAAAAAATAAGTCCAAGTCTGTTTGAGGAAAAAATTCCCAAAATATGCAATTGGCCTAAAACTAATGGAAACTACAAATGTGGCAGCAAAAAATGCATTTGCTGTTGACATATGTTTATCTCAAAAGAGGTCATATCTATGGCTAATAATAAAAAACATATGTTGAAGCAATACATTAATTGCAACACAGACCACGTAGTATATGTTATAACATGTAAAATATGCAGGGTGCAATACGTGGGCTGTACCACAAATGATCTAAAAGTACGTATAAGGAAGCATTTGAGTGATGTCCCTCACGTCATGTCTCGGAATGTCTCAACGGCAACAATGCATTTTGCCACTGTTCACAAGGGCAATATCGTTTTCTGTGCAGGGCCTGGAGGTTGTTCCCACACCAATTAGAGGAGGTAATCGCAAACAGAAGCTTTTAAGTAGAGAAACATATTGGATGTTTTTTTTGGAAACTTGTATACCGAAGGGCCTAAACAGAAAATATGATTTAACACTGCAATACATGTAGTTCATCAGTGTGTGTTTTCAAATGCATGATACTAATTTGTTGCCTCCCTGCCTATGTGCTCTTGGCTGGAACACCTGGGCCTGGGATGTGACCTTTAGCCAATCAAAAAAGGAGGAGGAACCTATCTGTGTTGTGTATAAGTACTTGTTTTTAGTGCACTATGTATTGTCTTGATGAAGGGCTCAATACTATAGCCCGAAACGCGTCACAATTACCTTGTGTCTCTCCATGTGATGTATGTTGGATCTTAAACTTTGGAAGCCAAATAAAGAACAAGCTATTTTATGCGTCAGAAGCTGGAATTGATCCTTTGTTTTCTGGATATTCTAAATGTGGCTGGGTTCAAGCCTTATCTTCCGTGCTTCACAAGGTTGATCAGAGGTGAGAGCTGCAACTTTCTTCTTTTTCTCTCTCTCTCTCTGTATATATATATATATATATATATATATATATAAACATCTTTACTTTAAGTACATAGTCAAGTCACATGATTGTGACCACCAGCTAATATCCAGAGTAACCATTGTGTGCAGTACGGACAGCAGCTATAGAGTAAACATGATGATCAGAGTGGTCTGACAGATGCCGAATTTTAGATCAGGGAGGTCTTTGGATGTCTTGTTCATGCTCTTACATCCACATCCAATGTTGGACATTTATAGCCATGTGGCTGTGTCTTGCTGGAAGATCCCAAACACCCCAGGGTAGACAATTAGCATGTATTGGTGTGATCTACAAGGATGGATTCATGCCCCAATCTGTTGAGAGTGCCTTTCACATGGATAGGTGGACCTAGAAAATGCCGCAAAAAACATTCCTCCGACCACCATTCCAGCATTAGTTGTAGGATACTTTTTCTCTGGTTTTATCATCTGATTCACTAATGTCCATTTCTTTGAGGAAGCAGGAAATGTGACTCATTGGAGAAGGCAACCATTTTCCAGTCAGCAGAGGTTCAATTCTGATACTGCTGCAAAAATTAAAGCATTTTCTGCTCCATCTTCATTAGCAGAGGTGCAGTGCTCCATCTGCTTTTAGAGACCCATACGTATGAGGGTTCATTGAACTGTTGTTTTAGACACATATCTAGTTGCCCCTTGGTTAATTTTGGCTCTGAGCTGCTCCACCATAGTAAGCTGGTTCACCTTGGCACACTTTTACATTCATGTTCACCTCTCACATCAGTGGCATGTGGTGTTCTACAGTTTCCATGTTGCTTATTCGCATTGGTGCCATTTGTCCATCCACTTTAGTGATGGACGAACATCGGCCGGGACAGTTCACAAAAGCGATCAAACGAACTCGATCAAATGTTCGCAACTGCAAGTTCGTGGTGGGCCCCATTCACTTTAATGGCAGGCAAACCTGAAAAACCTTCAGTTCATATTTTCAGCCACCAAATACTTGGTAGAAGTGCACAAATAGTCCCACAACATGGACAGTGACATACTAGAGGGGTATCAATGACAAAAATTCCAACACAAAATGTGTCTTAATCAGGGGACATTTTCGTGTGTCTTAAAGGAAAATTCTCTGAAATGTGCCCTGTGGGAACCTAGAATTTTTTTTATTTTAGGCCACTGGAGTACGGGCCTTAAAAATTAGGCATTCACCTGACATAAATGAAATTCCAGTTATGTGGCTCAAGGTACATTATGCGGCCAAACATTAGGCATTCACCGGACAGAAAAGATCAAGTGATTATGTGGCCGGAGGTATAGTACACGGTCAATGGATATCAATTTTACTGCAGACCAGTACAAATACAGGTCAAATACATATGTTTGAAAGAACTAAAAATATAAAATTGGATTAAAAACAAACACCCCAGAACCTATCTTGCCGCAGAGTTCATACAGCTAGTCTTTAACTGCACGATTCTGCTGGAGCAGCCTATCAAGAATATTCAAGGTGGAGTTAAATTCTTTGAGCTCAGTAATGAGTAGCTCCGCCGTTATTGTTTATCACTTCAAAAATTTGTTTTGGCATGCTTGATGCAAGCGTTTCCATGAGATGAGTGGGAACATTTCTCCAAGTGGTGAAGACGGCCGCACGAAGGCCATCTACTGTTTGAAACTGTTGTCAGTTTTTGTAAACTTCCCTTGCCATCCATCCCCAAAGGTTCTCAATTGGATTTAGATCAGGGGAACATGCAGGATGAGCCAAAAGTGTGATGTTATTCTCCTGGAAGAAGACCCTTGTCCTGCGGGCATTGTGAATTGTAGCGTTGTCCTGTTGAAAAACCCAGTCGTTACCACACAGACAAGGCCCCTCAGTCATGAGGAATGCTCTTTGCAACATCTGGACATAGCCACCGGACGTTTGACGCCCCTGCACTTCCTGAAGCTCCATTGTTCCACTGAAGGAAAAAGCACCCCAGACCATTATGGCGCCCCCTCCACTGTGGCGCGTAGAAAACATCTCAGGTGGGATCTGCTTGTCATGCCAGTAACGTTGGAAACCATTAGGACCATCAAGGTAAAAAAAATTCCCATCAGAGAATAAAACTTTCTTCCACCTTTGAATGTCCCATGTTTGGTGCTCTCTTGCAAAGTCCAAACGAGCAGTTCCGTGACGTTCAAGGAGACAAGGTCTTTGAAGACGTTTTTTGTTTTTGAAGCCCTTCAGTCTCAGATGCCGACTGATGGTTATGAGGCTACAGTCAGCACCAGTAAGGACCTTAATTTGGGTCGAGGATCGTCCAGTGTCTTGACGGACAGCCAATTGGATCCTCCGGCTCAGTGCTGATGACATTTTTTTTGGGTCTTCCACTTGACTTTTTTGTTCCATAACCCTCAGGATCATTTAAGAAATTTCAAATGACTGTCTTACTGCGTCCCACCTCAGCAGCGATAGCGCACTGTGAGAGACCCTGCTTATGCAGTTCAACAACCCGACCACGTTCAAAAAGGGGGAGATTTTTTCCTTTGCCATCACAACGTGCGACTACTTGACAGAAAATGACAATAAATCCACATCTTTGCACAGATTTGGCCTTTTAAAGGCATGTGGTCCTAAAATTTGGATCAGCTGAAAAACAGACTGAATCAGTTTAATCGTTATTTTCAATTAATTGAATGCTCAAAAAATGTTTTGTCTCACTCTCATTTCTTCTTGTTGCATGTTGAAGCTCTACTTGGAACCTTGTTAAGATCCAACAATGTAAAATATGATTATTTTCAATTTTTCAAGTGGTCTTAAACTTTTGATCGGGACTGTATATCACACCAATAGAAATTATTTGTTCCAATAGCGTTTGTCATTCTGCGTAGCTGAGGTAACGCAGAAAAACCTCAAACAAATTCTGCACAACCCAAATGCACTATATAGAAATTATATTATTTATATATAACACCCCTGGTTTAATCACATTTTTGAGGGGGCAACTAATATATCACACCTAGGGATGAGCGAACTCGAACTGTATAGTTCGGGTTCGTACCGAATTTTGGGGTGTCCGTGACACGGACCCGAACCCGGACATTTTCGTAAAAGTCCGGGTTCGGGTTCGGTGTTCGTCGCTTTCTTCGCGCTTTTGTGACGCTTTCTTGGCGCTTTTTGAAAGGCTGCAAAGCAGCCAATCAACAAGCGTCATACTACTTGCCCCAAGAGGCCATCACAGCCATGCCTACTATTGGCATGGCTGTGATTGGCCAGAGCACCATGTGACCCAGCCTCTATTTAAGCTGGAGTCACATAGCGCCGCCCGTCACTCTGCTCTGATTAGCGTAGGGAGAGGTTGCGGCTGCGACAGTAGGGCGAGATTAGGCAGATTAACTCCTCCAAAGGACTTGATTAACTGATCGATCTGCAGCTGTGGATCATTGAGCTGCTGATCCTCAATTGCTCACTGTTTTTAGGCTGCACAGACCGTTTGTCAGTCTCATTTTTCTGGGGTGATCGGCGGCCATTTTGTGTCTTGTGGTGCGCCAGCACAAGCTGCGACCAAGTGCATTTAACCCTCAATGGTGTGGTTGTTTTTTGGCTAAAGCCTACATCAGGGTGAAGCTGTCACACCAAGTGCATTTAACCAGCAATAGTCTGTTCATTTTTTGGCCATATACAAAATCAGGGGCAAGCTGCGCCTGTCACCAAGTGCATTTAACCCTCAATGGTGTGGTTGTTTTTTGGCTAAAGCCTACATCAGGGTGAAGCTGTCACACCAAGTGCATTTAACCAGCAATAGTCTGTTCATTTTTTGGCCATATACAAAATCAGGGGCAAGCTGCGCCTGTCACCAAGTGCATTTAACCCTCAATGGTGTGGTTGTTTTTTGGCTAAAGCCTACATCAGGGTGAAGCTGTCACACCAAGTGCATTTAACCAGCAATAGTCTGTTCATTTTTTGGCCATATACAAAATCAGGGGCAAGCTGCGCCTGTCACCAAGTGCATTTAACCCTCAATGGTGTGGTTGTTTTTTGGCTAAAGCCTACATCAGGGTGAAGCTGTCACACCAAGTGCATTTAACCAGCAATAGTCTGTTCATTTTTTGGCCATATCCCAGTCTAATTCTGTCACTAAATCCATACCGGTCACCCAGCGCCTAAATACTAGGCCTCAAATTTATATCCAGCTAAATCTGTCCCTAGTGCTGTAGCTGGGCGAGTTATTTAGTGTCCGTTCAAGCACATTTCTTGTTCTGGGTTGAAATACAATTCTCAATTTAGCAATTTCATAATTTAGTGGTTCCTGCTATATCAGAGCTCTTTGAAATCTATCCCAAAAAGGGTATATAATATTGAAGGTGCACATAGGGTCATTCAGAGTAACTTCACACACACCCGCTACTGTGTATTTCCAAGTCTAATTCTGTCACTAAATCCATACCGGTGACCCAGCGCCTAAATACTAGGCCTCAAATTTAATTCCCTCTAAATCTCTCGTTACCCACCGCTGTACTGTTGTTGCTGGGCAAGATATTTAGTGTCCGTCAAAGCACATTTTTTGTTCTGGGTTGAAGTACAATTCCCAATTTAGCAATTTCATAATTTAGTGGTTTCTGCTATATCAGAGCTATTTGAAATCTATCCCAAAAAGGGTATATAATATTGAAGGTGCACATAGGGTCATTCAGAATAACTTCACACACACCCGCTACTGTGTATTTCCAAGTCTAATTCTGTCACTAAACCCATACCTGTCACCCAGCGCCTAAATACTAGGCCTCAAATTTAAATCCCTCTAAATCTCTCGTTACCGTTGTCCTGTTGTAGCTGGGAAAGTTATTTAGTGCCCGTCAAAGCACATTTTTTGTTCTGGGTTGAAGTACAATTCCCAATTTAGCAATTTCATAATTTAGTGGTTCCTGCTATATCAGAGCTATTTGAAATCTATCCCAAAAAGGGTATATAATATTGAAGGTGCACATAGGGTCATTCAGAATAACTTCACACACACCCGCTACTGTGTATTTCCAAGTCTAATTCTGTCACTAAATCCATACCGGTGACCCAGCGCCTAAATACTAGGCCTCAAATTTAATTCCCTCTAAATCTCTCGTTACCCACCGGTGTACTGTTGTTGCTGGGCAAGATATTTAGTGTCCGTCAAAGCACATTTTTTGTTCTGGGTTGAAGTACAATTCCCAATTTAGCAATTTCATAATTTAGTGGTTTCTGCTATATCAGAGCTATTTGAAATCTATCCCTAAAAGGGTATATAATATTGAAGGTGCACATAGGGTCATTCAGAATAACTTCACACACACCCGCTACTGTGTATTTCCAAGTCTAATTCTGTCACTAAACCCATACCTGTCACCCAGCGCCTAAATACTAGGCCTCAAATTTAAATCCCTCTAAATCTCTCGTTACCGTTGTCCTGTTGTAGCTGGGAAAGTTATTTAGTGCCCGTCAAAGCACATTTTTTGTTCTGGGTTGAAGTACAATTCCCAATTTAGCAATTTCATAATTTAGTGGTTCCTGCTATATCAGAGCTATTTGAAATCTATCCCAAAAAGGGTATATAATATTGAAGGTGCACATAGGGTCATTCAGAATAACTTCACACACACGCTTCTGTGCATTTCCAAGTCTAATTCTGTCACTAAATCCATACCGGTGACCCAGCGCCTAAATACTAGGCCTCAAATTTAATTCCCTCTAAATCTCTCGTTACACACCGCTGTACTGTTGTTGCTGGGCAAGATATTTAGTGTCCGTCAAAGCACATTTTTTGTTCTGGGTTGAAGTACAATTCCCAATTTAGCAATTTCATAATTTAGTGGTTTCTGCTATATCAGAGCTATTTGAAATCTATCCCTAAAAGGGTATATAATATTGAAGGTGCACATAGGGTCATTCAGAATAACTTCACACACACCCGCTACTGTGTATTTCCAAGTCTAATTCTGTCACTAAATCCATACCGGTGACCCAGCGCCTAAATACTAGGCCTCAAATTTAATTCCCTCTAAATCTCTCGTTACCCACCGGTGTACTGTTGTTGCTGGGCAAGATATTTAGTGTCCGTCAAAGCACATTTTTTGTTCTGGGTTGAAGTACAATTCCCAATTTAGCAATTTCATAATTTAGTGGTTTCTGCTATATCAGAGCTATTTGAAATCTATCCCTAAAAGGGTATATAATATTGAAGGTGCACATAGGGTCATTCAGAATAACTTCACACACACGCTTCTGTGCATTTCCAAGTCTAATTCTGTCACTAAATCCATACCGGTGACCCAGCGCCTAAATACTAGGCCTCAAATTTAAATCCCTCTAAATCTCTCGTTACCCACCACTGTACTGTTGTTGCTGGGCAAGATATTTAGTGTCCGTCAAAGCACATTTTTTGTTCTGGGTTGAAGTACAATTCCCAATTTAGCAATTTCATAATTTAGTGGTTTCTGCTATATCAGAGCTATTTGAAATCTATCCCTAAAAGGGTATATAATATTGAAGGTGCACATAGGGTCATTCAGAATAACTTCACACACACGCTTCTGTGCATTTCCAAGTCTAATTCTGTCACTAAATCCATACCGGTGACCCAGCGCCTAAATACTAGGCCTCAAATTTAAATCCCTCTAAATCTCTCGTTACCCACCGCTGTACTGTTGTTGCTGGGCAAGATATTTAGTGTCCGTCAAAGCACATTTTTTGTTCTGGGTTGAAGTACAATTCCCAATTTAGCAATTTCATAATTTAGTGGTTTCTGCTATATCAGAGCTATTTGAAATCTATCCCTAAAAGGGTATATAATATTGAAGGTGCACATAGGGTCATTCAGAATAACTTCACACACACGCTTCTGTGCATTTCCAAGTCTAATTCTGTCACTAAATCCATACCGGTGACCCAGCGCCTAAATACTAGGCCTCAAATTTAATTCCCTCTAAATCTCTCGTTACCCACCGCTGTACTGTTGTTGCTGGGCAAGATATTTAGTGTCCGTCAAAGCACATTTTTTGTTCTGGGTTGAAGTACAATTCCCAATTTAGCAATTTCATAATTTAGTGGTTTCTGCTATATCAGAGCTATTTGAAATCTATCCCTAAAAGGGTATATAATATTGAAGGTGCACATAGGGTCATTCAGAATAACTTCACACACACGCTTCTGTGCATTTCCAAGTCTAATTCTGTCACTAAATCCATACCGGTGACCCAGCGCCTAAATACTAGGCCTCAAATTTAATTCCCTCTAAATCTCTCGTTACCCACCGCTGTACTGTTGTTGCTGGGCAAGATATTTAGTGTCCGTCAAAGCACATTTTTTGTTCTGGGTTGAAGTACAATTCCCAATTTAGCAATTTCATAATTTAGTGGTTTCTGCTATATCAGAGCTATTTGAAATCTATCCCTAAAAGGGTATATAATATTGAAGGTGCACATAGGGTCATTCAGAATAACTTCACACACACCCGCTACTGTGTATTTCCAAGTCTAATTCTGTCACTAAATCCATACCGGTCACCCAGCGCCTAAATACTAGGCCTCAAATTTAATTCCCTCTAAATCTCTCGTTACCCACCGCTGTACTGTTGTTGCTGGGCAAGATATTTAGTGTCCGTCAAAGCACATTTTTTGTTCTGGGTTGAAGTACAATTCCCAATTTAGCAATTTCATAATTTAGTGGTTTCTGCTATATCAGAGCTATTTGAAATCTATCCCTAAAAGGGTATATAATATTGAAGGTGCACATAGGGTCATTCAGAATAACTTCACACACACCCGCTACTGTGTATTTCCAAGTCTAATTCTGTCACTAAATCCATACCGGTGACCCAGCGCCTAAATACTAGGCCTCAAATTTAATTCCCTCTAAATCTCTCGTTACCCACCGCTGTACTGTTGTTGCTGGGCAAGATATTTAGTGTCCGTCAAAGCACATTTTTTGTTCTGGGTTGAAGTACAATTCCCAATTTAGCAATTTCATAATTTAGTGGTTTCTGCTATATCAGAGCTATTTGAAATCTATCCCTAAAAGGGTATATAATATTGAAGGTGCACATAGGGTCATTCAGAATAACTTCACACACACGCTTCTGTGCATTTCCAAGTCTAATTCTGTCACTAAATCCATACCGGTGACCCAGCGCCTAAATACTAGGCCTCAAATTTAAATCCCTCTAAATCTCTCGTTACCCACCACTGTACTGTTGTTGCTGGGCAAGATATTTAGTGTCCGTCAAAGCACATTTTTTGTTCTGGGTTGAAGTACAATTCCCAATTTAGCAATTTCATAATTTAGTGGTTTCTGCTATATCAGAGCTATTTGAAATCTATCCCTAAAAGGGTATATAATATTGAAGGTGCACATAGGGTCATTCAGAATAACTTCACACACACGCTTCTGTGCATTTCCAAGTCTAATTCTGTCACTAAATCCATACCGGTGACCCAGCGCCTAAATACTAGGCCTCAAATTTAAATCCCTCTAAATCTCTCGTTACCCACCGCTGTACTGTTGTTGCTGGGCAAGATATTTAGTGTCCGTCAAAGCACATTTTTTGTTCTGGGTTGAAGTACAATTCCCAATTTAGCAATTTCATAATTTAGTGGTTTCTGCTATATCAGAGCTATTTGAAATCTATCCCTAAAAGGGTATATAATATTGAAGGTGCACATAGGGTCATTCAGAATAACTTCACACACACGCTTCTGTGCATTTCCAAGTCTAATTCTGTCACTAAATCCATACCGGTCACCCAGCGCCTAAATACTAGGCCTCAAATTTATATCCCGCTGAATTTGAATACAATACATTGGGCCAAATAATATATTTGTTGTTGTGGTGAACCATAACAATGAGAAAAACATCTAGTAAGGGACGCGGACGTGGACATGGTCGTGGTGGTGTTAGTGGACCCTCTGGTGCTGGGAGAGGACGTGGCCGTTCTGCCACATCCACACGTCCTAGTGTACCAACTACCTCAGGTCCCAGTAGCCGCCAGAATTTACAGCGATATATGGTGGGGCCCAATGCCGTTCTAAGGATGGTAAGGCCTGAGCAGGTACAGGCATTAGTCAATTGGGTGGCCGACAGTGGATCCAGCACGTTCACATTATCTCCCACCCAGTCTTCTGCAGAAAGCGCACAGATGGCGCCTGAAAACCAACCCCATCAGTCTGTCACATCACCCCCATGCATACCAGGGAAACTGTCTCAGCCTCAAGTTATGCAGCAGTCTCTTATGCTGTTTGAAGACTCCGCTGGCAGGGTTTCCCAAGGGCATCCACCTAGCCCTTCCCCAGCGGTGAAAGACATAGAATGCACTGACGCACAACCACTTATGTTTCCTGATGATGAGGACATGGGAATACCACCTCAGCATGTCTCTGATGATGACGAAACACAGGTGCCAACTGCTGCGTCTTTCTGCAGTGTGCAGACTGAACAGGAGGTCAGGGATCAAGACTGGGTGGAAGACGATGCAGGGGACGATGAGGTCCTAGACCCCACATGGAATGAAGGTCGTGCCACTGACTTTCACAGTTCGGAGGAAGAGGCAGTGGTGAGACCGAGCCAACAGCGTAGCAAAAGAGGGAGCAGTGGGCAAAAGCAGAACACCCGCCGCCAAGAGACTCCGCCTGCTACTGACCGCCGCCATCTGGGACCGAGCACCCCAAAGGCAGCTTCAAGGAGTTCCCTGGCATGGCACTTCTTCAAACAATGTGCTGACGACAAGACCCGAGTGGTTTGCACGCTGTGCCATCAGAGCCTGAAGCGAGGCATTAACGTTCTGAACCTGAGCACAACCTGCATGACCAGGCACCTGCATGCAAAGCATGAACTGCAGTGGAGTAAACACCTTAAAACCAAGGAAGTCACTCAGGCTCCCCCTGCTACCTCTTCTGCTGCTGCCGCCTCGGCCTATTCTGCTGCTGCCGCCTCGGCCTCTTCCTCCGCCTCTGGAGGAACGTTGGCACCTGCCGCCCAGCAAACAGGGGATGTACCACCAACACCACCACCACCACCTCCGTCACCAAGCGTCTCAACCATGTCACACGCCAGCGTTCAGCTCTCCATCTCACAAACATTTGATAGAAAGCGTAAATTCCCACCTAGCCACCCTCGATCCCTGGCCCTGAATGCCAGCATTTCTAAACTACTGGCCTATGAAATGCTGTCATTTAGGCTGGTGGACACAGACAGCTTCAAACAGCTCATGTCGCTTGCTGTCCCACAGTATGTTGTTCCCAGCCGGCACTACTTCTCCAAGAGAGCCGTGCCTTCCCTGCACAACCAAGTATCCGATAAAATCAAGTGTGCACTGCGCAACGCCATCTGTAGCAAGGTCCACCTAACCACAGATACGTGGACCAGTAAGCACGGCCAGGGACGCTATATCTCCCTAACTGCACACTGGGTAAATGTAGTGGCAGCTGGGCCCCAGGCGGAGAGCTGTTTGGCGCACGTCCTGCCGCCGCCAAGGATCGCAGGGCAACATTCTTTGCCTCCTGTTGCCACCTCCTCCTTCTCGGCTTCCTCCTCCTCTTCTTCCACCTGCTCATCCAGTCAGCCACACACCTTCACCACCAACTTCAGCACAGCCCGGGGTAAACGTCAGCAGGCCATTCTGAAACTCATATGTTTGGGGGACAGGCCCCACACCGCACAGGAGTTGTGGCGGGGTATTGAACAACAGACCGACGAGTGGTTGCTGCCGGTGAGCCTCAAGCCCGGCCTGGTGGTGTGTGATAATGGGCGAAATCTCGTTGCAGCTCTGGGACTAGCCAATTTGACGCACATCCCTTGCTTGGCGCATGTGCTGAATTTGGTGGTGCAGAAGTTCATTCACAACTACCCCGACATGTCAGAGCTGCTGCATAAAGTGCGGGCCGTCTGTTCGCGCTTCCGGCGTTCACATCCTGCCGCTGCTCGCCTGTCTGCGCTACAGCGTAACTTCGGCCTTCCCGCTCACCGCCTCATATGCGACGTGCCCACCAGGTGGAACTCCACCTTGCACATGCTGGACAGACTGTGCGAGCAGCAGCAGGCCATAGTGGAGTTTCAGCTGCAGCACGCACGGGTCAGTCGCACTACAGAACAGCACCACTTCACCACCAATGACTGGGCCTCCATGCGAGACCTGTGTGCCCTGTTGCGCTGTTTCGAGTACTCCACCAACATGGCCAGTGGCGATGACACCGTTATCAGCGTTACAATACCACTTCTATGTCTCCTTGAGAAAACACTTAGGGCGATGATGGAACAGGAGGTGGCCCAGGAGGAGGAGGAGGAGGATGAGGAAGAGGGGTCATTTTTAGCACTTTCAGGCCAGTCTCTTCGAAGTGACTCAGAGGGAGGTTTTTTGCAACAGCAGAGGCCAGGTACAAATGTGGCCAGCCAGGGCCCACTACTGGAGGACGAGGAGGACGAGGATGAGGAGGAGGTGGAGGAGGATGAGGATGAAGCATGGTCACAGCGGGGTGGCACCCAACGCAGCTCGGGTCCATCACTGGTGCGTGGCTGGGGGGAAAGGCAGGACGATGACGATACGCCTCCCACAGAGGACAGCTTGTCCTTACCCCTGGGCAGCCTGGCACACATGAGCGACTACATGCTGCAGTGCCTGCGCAACGACAGCAGAGTTGCCCACATTTTAACCTGTGCGGACTACTGGGTTGCCACCCTGCTGGATCCACGCTACAAAGACAATGTGCCCACCTTACTTCCTGCACTGGAGCGTGATAGGAAGATGCGCGAGTACAAGCGCACGTTGGTAGACGCGCTACTGAGAGCATTCCCAAATGTCACAGGGGAACAAGTGGAAGCCCAAGGCCAAGGCAGAGGAGGAGCAAGAGGTCGCCAAGGCAGCTGTGTCACGGCCAGCTCCTCTGAGGGCAGGGTTAGCATGGCAGAGATGTGGAAAACTTTTGTCAACACGCCACAGCTAACTGCACCACCACCTGATACGCAACGTGTTAGCAGGAGGCAACATTTCACTAACATGGTGGAACAGTACGTGTGCACACCCCTCCACGTACTGACTGATGGTTCGGCCCCATTCAACTTCTGGGTCTCTAAATTGTCCACGTGGCCAGAGCTAGCCTTTTATGCCTTGGAGGTGCTGGCCTGCCCGGCAGCCAGCGTTTTGTCTGAACGTGTATTCAGCACGGCAGGGGGCGTCATTACAGACAAACGCAGCCGCCTGTCTACAGCCAATGTGGACAAGCTGACGTTCATAAAAATGAACCAGGCATGGATCCCACAGGACCTGTCCGTCCCTTGTCCAGATTAGACATTAACTACCTCCCCATAACCATATATTATTGGACTCCAGGGCACTTCCTCATTCAATCCTATTTTTATTTTCATTTTACCATTATATTGCGATGCTACCCAAAGTTGAATGAACCTCTCCTCTGCCTGTGTGCTAGGCCTAAATATATGCCAATGGACTGTTGCAGTGGTGGCTGACATGAAGCCTGATTCTCTGCTATGACATGCAGACTAATTCTCTGCTGACATGAAGCCAGATTGTCTGTTACGGGACCTCTCTCCTCTGCCTGGGTGCTGGGCCTAAATTTATGACAATGGACTGTTGCAGTGGTGGCTGACGTGAAGCCTGATTCTCTGCTATGACATGCAGACTGATTCTCTGCTGTCATGAAGCCAGATTGTCTGTTACGGGACCTTTCTCCTCTACCTGGGTTCTGGGCCTAAATTTATGAAAATTGACTCTTACAGTGGTGGGTGACGTGAAGCCTGATTCTCTGCTATGATATGAAGACTGATTCTCTGCTGACATGAAGCCAGATTGTCTGTTACGGGACCTTTCTCCTCTGCCTGGGTTCTGGGCCTAAATTTATGAAAATTGACTCTTACAGTGGTGGGTGACGTGAAGCCTGATTCTCTGCTATGATATGAAGACTGATTCTCTGCTGACATGAAGCCAGATTGTCTGTTACGGGACCTTTCTCCTCTGCCTGGGTTCTGGGCCTAAATTTATGAAAATTGACTCTTACAGTGGTGGGTGACGTGAAGCCTGATTCTCTGCTATGATATGAAGACTGATTCTCTGCTGACATGAAGCCAGATTGTCTGTTACGGGACCTTTCTCCTCTGCCTGGGTTCTGGGCCTAAATTTATGAAAATTGACTCTTACAGTGGTGGGTGACGTGAAGCCTGATTCTCTGCTATGATATGAAGACTGATTCTCTGCTGACATGAAGCCAGATTGTCTGTTACGGGACCTTTCTCCTCTGCCTGGGTTCTGGGCCTAAATTTATGAAAATTGACTCTTACAGTGGTGGGTGACGTGAAGCCTGATTCTCTGCTATGATATGAAGACTGATTCTCTGCTGACATGAAGCCAGATTGTCTGTTACGGGACCTTTCTCCTCTGCCTGGGTTCTGGGCCTAAATTTATGAAAATTGACTCTTACAGTGGTGGGTGACGTGAAGCCTGATTCTCTGCTATGATATGAAGACTGATTCTCTGCTGACATGAAGCCAGATTCTCTGTTACGGGACCTCTCTCCTCTGCCTGGGTGCTGGGCCTAAATTTATGACAATGGACTGTTGCAGTGGTGGCTGACGTGAAGCCTGATTCTCTGCTATGACATGCAGACTGATTCTCTGCTGACATGAAGCCAGATTCTCTGTTACGGGACCTCTCTCCTCTGCCTGTGTGTGTGCTGGGCCTAAATATATGCCAATGGACTGTTGCAGTGGTGGCTGACGTGAAGCCTCATTCTCTGCTATGACATGCAGACTAATTCTCTGCTGACATGAAGACAGATTCTCTGTTACGGGACCTCTCTCCTCTGCCTGGGTGCCGGGGCCTAAATATCTGAGAATGGACTGTTCCAGTGGTGGGTGACGGGAAGCCAGATTCTCTGCTATGGAACCTCTCTCCAATTGATTTTGGTTAATTTTTATTTATTTAATTTTTATTTTAATTCATTTCCCTATCCACATTTGTTTGCAGGGGATTTACCTACATGTTGCTGCCTTTTGCAGCCCTCTAGCTCTTTCCTGGGCTGTTTTACAGCCTTTTTAGTGCCGAAAAGTTCGGGTCCCCATTGACTTCAATGGGGTTCGGGTTCGGGACGAAGTTCGGATCGGGTTCGGATCCCGAACCCGAACATTTCCGGGATGTTCGGCCGAACTTCTCGAACCCGAACATCCAGGTGTTCGCTCAACTCTAATCACACCAGTAGAAATTATTTGCTCCAATAGCGTTTGTCACTCTCTGAAGCTGAGGTAACGCAGCAAAACTGCAAACAAATGCTGCACGACCCAAATGCACTACATAGAAGGTATATTATTTGTATATAACACCCCTGCTTCAATCACTTTTTTGTGGGGGAACTGGTATATCACACCAGTAAAAATTATTTGTTCGAATAGCGTTTGTCACTCTCTGTAGCTGAGGTAATTCAGCAAAACCGCAAGCAAATGCTGCACTACCCAAATGCACTATATATAAAGTATATTATTTGTATATAACACCCCTGCTTCAATCACTTTTTTGGGGTGGAAAATGGTATATAGTGATGTCCCGAACTATTCGCCGGCGAATAGTTCCCGGCGAACATAGCTTGTTCGCGGCAGTGGGCGAACATATGCGATGTTCGGTCCGCCCCCTATACATCATCATTGAGTACATTTTGACCCTCTACCTCACAGTCAGCAGACACATTCTAGCAAATCAGCAGCAGACCCTCCCTACCAGACCCTCCCACCTCCGGGGCAGCATCCATTTTAGATTAATTCGGAATCTGCATTCACAGAGAGAGGAGGGAGAGTGTAGCTGCTGCTGATTCAATAGGGAAAGCGTTAGCTAGGGCATTGTTCTGTGTCCACAGACTCATCTGCTGTAAGGACAGCATCCAGACAGCACCCCAAAAAGCCCTTTTCAGGGCTGGTACATCAGTTTGCGTGTATATATTTTTTTCTCATATATATATATATATATATATATATATATATTGCAGTTGCCTGGCTTCCCGTGTGTGAGAGGCCGCAGGCTCAGTCATAGACAGCACTGTGTGCACAGTGCACACCATTCATACAGGGCGTGACAGAAAATACCTTGCAGATAAAAAAAAATTCTATTTCATATTTTTCTGTGATCTAATCACATTTGCAAGCCTGTGTGTGTCAGGCGCCCACACATACTGTATTGTGGCCACTGGCTAGGCCTGCACTCATACCGTTACAGGGTGTCATTCAGTCAAATACCTTGCAGAAAAAAAAAATCTATTTAAAATGTAACTGTGATCTAATCACATTAGCAAGCCCGTGTGTGTCAGGTGCCCACACATACTCTATTGTGTCCACTGGCTAGTGGCTGGTTAGGCCTGCACTCATACCGTTACAGGGTGTCATTCGCCCAAATACCTTTCAGAAAAAAAAATTCTATTTAAAATTTAACTGTGATCTAATCACATTAGCAAGCCCGTGTGTGTCAGGCGCCCACACATACTCTATTGTGTCCACTGGCTAGTGGCTGGTTAGGCCTGCACTCATACCGTTACAGGGTGTCATTCGCCCAAATACCTTTCAGAAAAAAAATTCTATTTAAAATTTAACTGTGATCTAATCACATTAGCAAGCCTGTGTGTGTCAGGCGCCCACACATACTCTATTGTTTCCACTGGCTAGTGGCTAGTTAGGTCTGCACTCATACCGTTACAGGGTGTCATTCGCCAAAATACCTTTCAGAAAAAAAAATTTGATTTAAAATTTAACTGTGATCTAATCACATTAGCAAGCCCGTGTGTGTCAGGCGCCCACACATGCTCTATTGTGTCCACTGGCTACTGGCTGGTTAGGCCTGCACTCATACCGTTACAGGGTGTCATTCGCCCAAATACCTTTCAGAAAAAAAAAAATTATATTTAAAATTTAACTGTGATGTAATCACATTAGCAAGCCCGTGTGTGTCAGGCGCCCAAACATACTCTATTGTGTCCACTGGCTAGTGGCTGGTTAGGCCTGCACTCATACCATTAAAGGGTATCATTCGCCCAAATACCTTTCAGAAAAAAAAAAATCTATTTTAAAATGTAACTGTGATCTAATCACATTAGCAAGCCCGTGTGTGTCAGGCGCCCACACATACCCTATTGTGTGCACTGGCTAGTGGCTGGTTAGGCCTGCACTCATACCGTTACAGGGTGTCATTCACCCAAATTCCTTTCAGAAAAAAAAAAATCTATTTAAAATTTAACTGTGATCTAATCACATTAGCAAGCCCGTGTGTGTCAGGCGCCCAAACATACTCTATTGTGTCCACTGGCTAGTGGCTGGTCAGGCCTGCACTCATACCGTTACAGGGTGTCATTCGCCCAAATACCTTTCAGGAAAAAAAAATCTATTTAAAATTTAACTGTGATCTAATCACATTAGCAAGCCTGTGTGTGTCAGGCGCCCACACATACTCTATTGTTTCCACTGGCTAGTGGCTGGTTAGGTCTGCACTCATACCGTTACAGGGTGTCATTCGCCCAAATACCTTTCAGAAAAAAAAAATTCTATTTAAAATTTAACTGTGATCTAATCACATTAGCAAGCCTGTGTGTGTCAGGCGCCCACACATACTCTATTGTGTCCACTGGCTAGTGGCTGGTTAGGCCTGCACTCATACCGTTACAGGGTGTCATTCGCCCACATACCTTTCAGAAAAAAAAATTTGATTTAAAATTTAACTGTGATCTAATCACATTAGCAAGCCCGTGTGTGTCAGGTGCCCACACATGCTCTATTGTGTCGACTGGCTACTGGCTGGTTAGGCCTGCACTCATACCGTTACAGGGTGTCATTCGCCCAAATACCTTTCAGAAAAAAAAAATTATATTTAAAATTTAACTGTGATGTAATCACATTAGCAAGCCCATGTGTGTCAGGCGCCCAAACATACTCTATTGTGTCCACTGGCTAGTGGCTGGTTAGGCCTGCACTCATACCATTAAAGGGTATCATTCGCCCAAAAACCTTTCAGAAAAAAAAAAATCTATTTTAAAATGTAACTGTGATCTAATCACATTAGCAAGCCCGTGTGTGTCAGGCGCCCACACATACTCTATTGTGTGCACTGGCTAGTGGCTGGTTAGGCCTGCACTCATACCGTTACAGGGTGTCATTCACCCAAATTCCTTTCAGAAAAAAAAAAATCTATTTTAAAATTTAACTGTGATCTAATCACATTAACAAGCCCGTGTGTGTCAGCCAGGCCCACACAGACTGTACTGTGCCCACTGCCCACCACTTATATAGAGTGGCCCAGAACCTTGCACGCATAGTAACACTTATCTAATAAAAAATGACAGGCAGAGGCAGGCCACACCGCAGGGGCCGTCGTGTTCGTGGTGCTGTGATTTCCACTGCCCTGGAATAATGCCCAGTGTTCAGAGGCCACGTACCCTGAACCCCAAAAATTCGGAGAAAATAGTTGATTGGCTTACACAGGACACTCAATCTTCAACAGCTTCCGCTAAGAACCTTGATGCACCATCCTCCTCCAGCTCAGCTTTGGTCACCACTCTCCCGCCCGTCGCCACCACCACCACTACCACCACAGCCACCACAGCCACTTCACTTGATCCCTCAGAGGAGTTATTTACACATCAGTTGGATGAAATTAGTGATGCACAACCATTATTGCCAGGGGATGTAGATAACAGGGATATGTCTGTCAGGCAGCATTACACACATGGACGTACAGTGTGATGATGATGATGTTGTACCCACTGCTGCTTCCTTTGCTGAGGTGTCAGATACAAATGAAGTGGTTGATGATGACAATGTGTCCGTGAATGCCACGTGGGTGCCTGCTCGAAGAGAAGAAGAAGAGGGGGAAAGTTCAGAAGGGGAGACAGAGAGAAGGAGGAGACGAGTTGGAAGCAGGGGGAGGTCGTCGCAAGGAGCTAGTGGCACAGTCAGACAGCATTTATCGGCACCGGGGGTCAGCCAGACAGCACGCCAATCAACGCATGCTGTTGCCACCATCAGAATGCCGTCATTGCAAATCTCAGCAGTGTGGCATTTTTTGTGTGTGTGCCTCTGACAACAGCGATGCCATTTGCAACCTGTGCCAAAAGAAACGGAGTCGTGGGAAATCCAACACCCACCTAGGTACAACTGCTTTGCGAAGGCACATGATCGCACATCACAAATGCCTATGGGATCAACACATGATGGCGAGTAGAAGCAGCACACAAGCTCAAAGCCACCAACCTCCTCTTGATCCAGCATCTTCAGCCACGTCAACCACTGCTGTCCTCCTTGCCCCTTCTCAACCACCCGCCACTCCGCCTCTCACCTTCAGCAGTTCCATCTCATCTGCCCACAGTCAGGTGTCTGTTAAGGAAATGTTTGCGCGTAAGAAGCCAATGTCACAGAGTCACCCCCTTGCCCGGCGTCTTACAGCTGGCTTGACGGAACTCTTAGCCCGCCAGCTTTTACCATAGCAGCTGTTGGAGTCTGAGGCCTTCAAAAAAAAATTCGCTATTGGGACACCACAGTGGAAGGTACCCGGACAATTTTTTTTTTCTAATGAGGCAATCCCAAACCTCTACTCAGTGATTGAAAACAAAGTCATGGCATCTCTGGCATACAGTGTTGGGGCAAGGGTCCATCTGACCACTGATAATTGGTCTGCAAAGCACGGTCAGGGCAGGTATATCACCTACACTGCGCATTGGGTCAACCTGCTGACGGCTGCTAAGCATGGAATGCGTGGCTCTGCAGCGGAGTTGGTGACACCGCCACGACTTGCAGGCAGGCCTACTGGCACCTCCTCTACTCCTTCTACTCCATCCTCTTCCATAACCTCCTCGGCTGAGTCCTCTTCTGCTGCGGCGTCTGGCTGCACATCAACTGAACCCCCCCAGCTCCCCAGGGGCTATTCCACATCCCGGATACGACAGTGTGACGCTGTCTTGGGGTTGACTTGCCTGAAAGCAGAGAGCCACACCGGACCAGCACTCCTGTCCGCCCTGAACGCACAGGTGGATCAGTGGCTGACCCCGCACCAACTGGAGATCGGCAAAGTGGTGTGTGACAATGGAAGGAATTGGTTGGCGGCATTGAATTTGGGCAAGTTGTCACATGTGCCGTGCAAGGCACATGTGTTGAATCTCATCGTACAGCGCTTTGTGTCTAAGTACCCAGGCTTACAGGACGTCCTCAAGCAGGCCAGGAAGGTGTGTGGCCATTTCAGGCGTTCCTACACGGCCATGGCGCACTTTCCAGACATTCTGCGCCGAAACAACATGCCAGTGAGGCGCTTAATTTGCAACAGCCCAACACGTTGGAATTCAACACTCCTAATGTTCGACCGCCTGCTCCAACAAGAAAAAACCGTCAACGAGTATTTGTATGACCGGGGTGCTAGGACAGCCTCTGCGGAGCTGGGAATTTTTTTGCCACGTTACTGGACGCTCATGCACAATGCCTGTAGGCTCATGCGTCCTTTTGAGGAGGTGACAAACCTAGTCAGTCGCACCAAAGGCACCATCAGCGACCTCATCCCATTTGTTTTCTTCCTGGAGCGTGCCCTGCGAAGAGTGCTGGATCAGGCTGTAGATGAGCGTGAAAAGGAAGAGTTGTGGTCACCATCACCACCAGAAACAGCCTTGCCATCATCGCTTGCCCGGATCTGCGGTAACGCTGCAAGAGGAGTATGAGGAAGAGGAGTCAGAGGAGGAATGTGGCTTTGAGGAGGAGGAAGACCAACCACAGCAGGCATCCCAGGGTGCTCGTTGTTGTCACCTATTTGGGACCCGTGGTCTTGTACATGGCTGGGGGGAAGAACAGACCGTCAATGACATCAGTGAGGAGGAGGAACGGGAAATGAGTAGCTCGGCATCCAACCTTGTGCAAATGGGGTCTTTCATGCTGTCATGTCTGTTGAGGAACCCTCTTATAAAAAGGATGAAGGAGAATGACCTGTACTGGGTGGCCATGCTACTAGACCTCCGGTATAAGCAGAAAGTGGCGGAAATGTTACCAAATTACCGGAAGTCAGAAAGGATGCAGCAGTTCAAAACCAAACTAAAAAATATGCTTTACACAGCTTATAAGGGGGATGTCACAGCACAACGGGAATCTTACTGGGGAAGAGGTCAAAGTAATCCTCCTCCTACCACGACCACGGTGGCAAGGACAGGACGCTTTACAGATGTGTTGTTGATGGAGGACATGCAGAGCTTTTTCAGTCCTACACATCGCCACAGCCCTTCGGGATCCAGCCTTAGAGAACGACTCGACCGACAGGTGGCAGACTACCTCGCCTTAATTGCAGATATCAACACTCTGAGGAGCGATGAATTCCTTGACTACTGGGTGTGCAGGCTTGACCTGTGGCCTGAGCTATCCCAGTTTGCGATAGAACTTCTGGCCTTTCCCGCTTAAGTCTCCTGTCAGAAAGGACCTTCAGTGCAGCAGGAGGCATTGTCACTGACAAAAGAAGTCGCCTTGGTCAAAAAAGTGTTGATTACCTCACCTTCATTAAGATGAATAAGGCATGGATCCAAAGGGACTGACAGTAGGGGATACGTTTAACTAACAAAAGGCCTGACATGCCTTGGCCTCAAAATGGTCCCCACGCTGCTGTATTTAATGTCTGCATACCGGATGACTTTCGTGAATTCTCCGCCACCAACTAGGGTTCAAGCCGCAATGTTTTAGTCACCTTTCTGCCTTGAAAACATCAATTTTTCCGGCCGCTGCTACAACAGCGGCTGCAACAATAACAGTGTTTTTCAGGCATGTGTACATGCCTAATTTTTCTGGCCTCTGGTGCTGCACTGTGGCTGCAAAAGCAAAACAAAAAAAAGGCACATACAAGTGTCAATTCCCTTTCGTGATTGTTACCGTGTTGTGGTGAAGGGGCTTGCATATCACAATGAAGCGATCATCACATCTATGAGTGTGTTGGCAATGTTGCCACACCCCAGATGATAAGGCCATTGCTTCATTATGATCAGACCAAAAGCGATCGGGACGGCTGGATGTTTTTTCATAGAAAAAACTAAAAAAATTTATGTATCTTTTTTTAAGTTGTATGGGTGGGTTTTTAATACATAAAAAAAAAAAAAATCATAATAAAGTCTCTTAATAGTTTATTAGAAATAATGCAGACAATTTAAAAAATCCCCAACAATTCCAATACAAATCAAGTACAAAGCTCAGAACTAAATTATTCCAGGATGTCGTATTGGTTAATCAATTCGACACACGTCCCTGGATAGGGGACGTAACAGGGATTAAACTGATTGGAATAGTACTAGTTAAGACACCACTCATATAGGGTGTCACAGCACATTGCTCTGTGCACGTGCAGTGCCCCAACTTGGGAGTAAGAGGACCGACCAAGCTCCTTTTTTTATCTCCCGGTTCCTAAAATCAATTCAGTTTGGTGTATCAGAGTTTGGTCTGTCAATGTAAAGGCAGTCGAAGATACCCGGCCTAAATTTTTTTTTTCACAAAAGGCAATCCCACCCTGATATGGGACGTAACAGGGATTAAACTGATGAGAATAGTACTACAGAAAATAGCACTCATATCGGGTGTGACAGTAAATTGCACGGCGCAGACGCAGTGACCGTGGTGTGGATTCAAACAAAGGGGAGGGAGCCAGCAATTTTTTAACCATCTCCCCGTTCGAAAAATCTATTTAATAAATGGACCCCAGATTTGGGATGTCACAGGGATTAAACTGATGAGAAGAGAGAACTACAGGAAATACCACTCATATCGGGTGGGACAGTAAATTGCACGGCGCAGACACAGTGACCGTGGATTCAAACAAAGGGGAGGGAGCCAGCGTTTTTTTTAACCATCTCCCCATTCGAAAAATCTATTCAATTCACCTTTCTGGGACCCTTGGTGTTGTACGTGGCTGGGTGGTGGAAGAAACCTTCAATGACATCAACAGGACATGGCTAGCTTGGCATCCAACCTTGTGCAAATGGGAAGTTTGCGGTTGGGCAAATGGACTGTTTGCGGGAGTTTGGTCTGTCAATGTCTGTGAAGCGGGCGTAACCCTTACACTACCTGATCGATACAACATCATACCTGATCGTATACACACACTGGATGTTTTAAACCACGTTGTTCAAAAAAAAATTGGATTGTTAGGTGATTTATGCCCTTTATGGATTAAAATCCAACTCTGCATCAACTATGTAATTTTCCATGGGAGTTTTGCCATGGATCCCCCTCCAGCATGCCACAGTCCAGGTGTTAGTCCCCTTGAAACAACTTTTCCATCACTATTGTGGCCAGAAAGAGTCCCTGTGGGTTTTAAAATTCACCTGCCCATTGAAGTCAATGGCGGTTCACCCGGTTCGCCCATTCGCGAACATTTGCGAAAATTTGCGTTCGCTGTTCGCTAATGGAAAATTTCATGTTCGCAACATCTCTACTGGTATATCACACCAGTAGAAATGATTTGTTCCAAATGTTTGGCACTCTGTGTAGCTGCGGTAACGAAGCAAAACCACAAACAAATGCTGCACTACCTAAATGCACTATATAGAAAGTATATTATTGGTATATAACACCCCTGCTTCAATCACTTTTTTGGGGGGCAACTGGTATATCACACCAATAGAAATTATTTGTTCCAATAGTGTTTTTTTCTCTCTGTAACTGAGGTAACACAGCAAAACCGCAAACAAATGCTGCACTACCTAAATGCATTATACAGAAAGAATATTATTTGTAAATAACACCCCTGCTTTAATCACTTTTTTTGGAGGGCAACTGGTATATCACACCAGTAGAAATTTGTCCAATAGCGTTTGTCACTCTATGTAACTGTGGTAACACAGCAAAACCGCAAACAAATTCTGCTCTACCCAAATGCACTATATAGAAAGTATATTATTGGTATATTACAACCCCGCTTCAATAAGTTTTTTTGAGGGGCAACTGGTATATCACAGCAGTAGAAATGTTTTGTTCCAATAACGTTTGGCACTCTGTGTAGCTGCAGCATCGCAGCAGAGCTGCACACAACTGCTGCACAATACAAATGCACTATAATATACTTTCTATGTTAGAAAGTATATTATAAGTATATCACACCCCTCAGTATGTCACACCTATCGATAGCACACCTATACCAGTCCTTAAAAGACCTTTTGTGGCCCTATTAGCTAGCGTTTGGTGTCCCTAACAGTCTGTCCCTGCTCCACACAGCAACCTCTCCCTACACTGGCAAAATACTGAATATAAAATGGAGGCCAGATCAGTTTTTTTTTATAAGGTAGGGGGTATGTCCATGTGCTGAAACGTCTCAATTGGCTGTTCTGTGGATGTTTCATGGGTCAAAGTTCTTCACAATGTAAAAGAATATGATGCCGGCGGACATCGCCATATGTTCGCCTGTTCAGCAAAACTGCAAACAAGCAAAGTTCCTCGCAAAACGACCGCCGGGTGAACCGAAAGGCCATCTATAATCCATAACACACTTTCACCACAGCAGCATGTGAACAGTTCACAAACTGTGCAGTTTCAGAAATATTGCCACCTGTGACAGGGTGTCACAATGTTTGGCAGAGAAAGTGCTGGATGGTGTGTACATTGCATCAAGTTTCCGGCACTTCATGTGTTAAAAGGCTCCAGGAAGGTTTGGTTTTCTTTGATTCCAGAAGTTTCCTGGGAAAAAGTAAGCCAGTTTAGGGTCCTGGAGCCGGTCAGGGAAGAGTTGGGTGGGTTCCCTGACCACCCGGAGCAAGTCCGGGTTTTACCTGCCTGGGGGACTGCTCACACAGATGTAATAACTGACCCAGGGGCTCTCTCTCTGGGAATCTGGGCAGTCTGTTTGAGAAGCTGCAAGCCTAGGTGCTCTGAGAGCGCTCGCTTTTCTATCTAACTACTGAACTGTAAGTTGCTCTGTTTTCCCCCCTTGAAAATGCTCTTTGTGTTTTGTGTTGTGAGTTTAGCTAGGGCTGCCGAGTGAGATAGGCAGAAGCCGGACGGCTATTGTTTGCTTTGGTTTTGTTTGTTATTTTGAGCAACTTGCAAAATAAACTAGCAACAGTCTGACGCACAAGCTACAAAGGTGTCAGTGTTCCTGTTTGTGCCCAAAACAACCCCGCAGGAAAGTATAACAGTTCACACAGCCTTGGCCTGAAAGCCCATATTCATCTCTTTTTGCAAAAATAATGCAACTTGACTGTCTGTAATACATTACAAAAGTCAGTAATTATTTTCCATATTAACAATAGTAACATAATGGATATGATTATGATGAAGTTAGTGGTATAAGTGATCTGGAAGCACTTCTAACTTGAAAATTGTGACTTTACAAGGTATTTAAAGTAAAAAAGCTATATTTAAAATGTAATGAAAGAAAATATTGCCTTCACTCTTCTGCCAGCTTTGTTAGACACAGTTGTTTTCAGAGAATGTTCTTGAAATGCCTGCATACTGAAATTGTGCTACCGTCTGTCGTGTAGGGGTTGAGCAATTAAAAAATAAATATAATATTTTATTGTGACAATTTAAAGAATTAATTATTCCATCCTAAAGCTCTAAATTACTATTAATGTATAAAATCTGAACAACAAAACATGTCAGAATGAATCATAATTGAAATAAATATTTTTAGATGAAAGGATCTTGAAAGTCGTTAAATTATGCATTCACAAATATACTGTAGATAAGTTTACCATTAATTAACCAAAAGATTGTGAAATCAAATGACTATTTTCTTCAAAGTGGAAAGCTAATACAAAATTTAACTAAAACTAACTTCCTGGGTACCCTTCCATTAGGGAAAGAAAAACCCACAATGGTCCATGAAATAACTTGAAACAGACAAAGGTAATAACTAAAATGTACTGAAATTCAGTGACTTTTGAATTGTAATAAAAATAAAAAAAGCCAATGAAATTGGCCTGGACAAAAATGATGGTACCCCAAGAAAAAAAAGTTACAAAATGATATGACTATCGGAACATGTTAAACTAAGGTGTGTCCTGCAATTAGCATCATAAGTGACTTCAAACTTATGGTCAATCAGTCAGTCAAACTGCTTATTAGGTTAAAGTAGTCACTAAGCTGTTTGGTATCATGGTGCGTACAACACTAAAATAGACCAAAGAAAGCTAAGGAGTTGTCTCAGGAGATTAGAAAGAAAATCATAGACAAACATTTAAAAAGTTAAGATTAGTGTTGATCGAGCACCAAAGTGCTCGGGTGTTATGGTGCTTGAGTAGAACAGTTTGCGATGCTCGGGAGCTCTACAGAGCACCCGAGCACAATGGAAGTCAATGGGAGAAACCGAGCATTAAACCAGGCACCCCCTGCTTGAAGAGGGGAGGGTGCCGGGTCCCACTGAGGTCTCTGCAGAAGATCGCTATATAGTGAGCCAATCCCCCAGTGTGAGTTTGCGGCTTAGGAGTCCCTGCTCTGACTCCATATATAGCTATGTCTATGTATGGAGTAAGTGCTTGAGGACACCCAGTGTATTTAAATCTAATTTAGCCTCAATTTCTGAAAGGTTTCTGCCGGGATTTAAATACACTGACTCGAGCATCGCACACAAGGTATTCGGCCAAACACTGCGATGTGCTGAGCATAGCGATGATCGAGCCAAACTGGTGTTCAGCCGAGCATGCTCGCTCAACACTAGTAAAGATTATATATAGTAGAGGACCACTTAAAAGTGGTCACAATGAAGTGCAGTATCAAGTGGGCTTATACAAGTTTCTAAAAAAATATATTTATATATAATTATAATATAATATATAATTTTCTTAGTTGTACTGTTCATTTCTATTTTCCACTATTTGGAATTGTTCACAGTGTGGTATTTAGTATACTGCTGTTATGTGCTATCTTTAATATACAAATGCATATAATTTTCCATAATGGTGATGGTGCCACCTTTTGCACCCCAAATTGAAATATTGTGTTATACACTTCCCAGTGGCCCTTATCAATAGTAATGCCCCTTTTAACCTGTTACAGACACAGGGCGTACAGGTACATCCTGTGTATTTCCGATCACCGCCACGGCGGGTGGTGATTGGAACTGGGTGCCTGCTGAAATCAATGAGCAGGCACCCTGGGACAATGCCGAGGGGGGTCCTGTGATGCCCGCATATTCGCAATCGCTGTGGATTAACCCCTTCTATGCCGCTGTTATGTTTGAGTGAGCCCATTGAGTCGCCGCGCTGCTGTGGCGGGGACTCAATGTCTCAAAAGGCAGCCTGATGCCATTCAGAGGCTGCCCAATGCCTTGCATGGCATCGGGACCTGCCTTCTACGGGGGCCGAGGAGATCCAGCCTCGGGCTGGGTCTCCTAGGCAACCTGTTAGTGTTTTTTCAGTGTATTAGTGGAAAATATATATATATATATATATATATATATATATATATTTGCTGCTCAGTGGTGCAATTATCTATTTTAAAGCTCTTTTTTGTGTTTATTAGTGGAAAAGGGAAAAATATATTTGCCGCTCAGCATTGCAGTTATCTGTTTTAAAGCCCTTTTTTGCGTGTATTAGTGGAAAAAGGAAAAATATATCTGCCACTCAGCATTGCAGTTATCTGTTTTAAAGACCTTTTTGCGTGTATTAGTAAAAAAAAAAATAATAATCTTTGCTGCTCAGCGGTGCCGTAATATATTCTAAAGCCCAGTTTGCTGTCTATTAGTGGCAAAATAAAAATATATTCGCCTTTCAGCATTGTACTTATCTCTTGCAAAGCCTTTCGTGTAAACTAGAGATGAGCACATTTTTAAAAAGTTAGAGGTGGCAGCAGAATATGGAGGCCACCAAGTGGCACAATAATAGAGTATGGAGGTGGCAGCAGTATGAGGAAGCCATGTAGTGGCACAGTGACAGAGCCTGGAGGTGGCGGCAGCAGCAGTAGCAGCATAAGGAGAAGGCCACCGAGTGGCACAATGACAGATTCTGGACATGGTGGCAGCAGCAGCATCAGTAGGAGGCCACAGGGGTGGCACAATAACAGAGTGTGGAGGTGGTGACAGCATCAGAAGATCACAGAGTGGCAAGGTGACATAGTGTGGAGATGGCAGCAGCATCAGGAGGCCACAGAGTGGCAAGGTGGCATAGTGTGGAGGTGGAAGCAGCATGAGGGGGCCACAGAGTGTCACAATGACCAAGTGTGGAGTTAGCTGCACCATAATGAGTCCACAGAGTGGCACAATGACAGTCTGGAGGTGGATAAACCATAAGGAGGCCATAAAGTGGCACAATGACAAAGCCTGGAGATGGCAGGCAGCATGAGGAGTCCACAGAGTGGCACAATGACAGAGTCTGGAGGTGGCAACAGCAGTAGCAGCATCAGGAGAGGGCCACCGAGTGGTATAATGACAGAGTGCTGAGGTGGCAGCAGTATGAGGAGGCCACCAAGTGCCACAGTGACCGAGTGTAGAGGTGGCAGCAGTATGAGGAAGCCACTAAGTGGCACAATGACAGAGTCTGGACATGGCAGCAGCAGCATCAGTAGGAGGCCACCGAGTGGCACAATGCAAGAGTGTGGAGGTGGTGTCAGCCGCAATAGCAGCATCAGGTGAAGGCCACCGAGTGGCACAATGACAGAATGCAGAGGTGGCGGCAGCAGCAGCATCAGTAGGAGGCCACAGAGTAGCACAATGACAGAGTCTGGAGGTGGCCGCAGCAGTAGTAACAGCATCAGGAGAGGGCCACTGAGTAGCACAATGACAGAATGTGGAGGTGGTGGCAGCAGCATCAGTATTAGGCCACAGATTGGGTAAATGAGAGAGTGTGGAGTTATCGGCAGCAGCAGCATCAGGAGGAGCTGACTGGGTGGCACAATGTCCGAGTGTGGAGGTGGTGACAGCATCAGAAGATCACAGAAGCAGCAGTAGCACCAACAGTAGAAGGCCACTGAGAGGCACAATGAGAGTGTGGAGGTGGCTTCAGTATGAGGAGGCCACCAAGTGTCACAATGACAGAGTCTGGAGGTGGCGGCAGCAGCATCAGGAGGATGCCACAGGGTGGCACAATGACCGAGTGTGGAGGTGTCGGCAGCATTAGGAGACCACAGAGTGGCAAGGTGACATACATAGTATGAAGGTGGTGGCAGCATCAGGAGGCCACAGAGTGGCAAGGTGACATACTGTGGAGGTGGCAGCACCATAAGGAGGCCACAGCATGAGGAGGCCACAGAGTGGCACGACGACTAGAGATTGCAGAGGTGGCAGCAGCATGAGGGGGACAAAGGGTGGCATGACAATGAGAGATTGTCAAGGTTGCAGCAGCATGAGAAGGCCACAGAGTGGCCGCTTTGTCTATTCATTTATAGTGAATATGGGACAGAACAGTCGTTTAAAATCTCTCAACTTTATAAAGTGTTGCTTAACACCTTAAGGACCCGGCTCATTTTCACCTTAAGGACCAGGCCATTTTTTGCAAATCTGACCAGTGTCACTTTATGTGGTGATAACTTTAAAACGCTTTAACTTATTCAGGCCATTCTGAGATAGTTTTTTCGGCACATATTGTACTTCATGACACTGGTAAAATGAAGTAAAAAATAAATAAATTATGTATAAAAAAAATACCACATTTACCAAAAAGTTGTAAAAAATTGCAAATTTCCAAGTTTCAATTTCTCTACTTCTATAATACATAGTAATACCTCCAAAAATATTTATTACTTTACATTCTCCATATGTCTACTTCATATTTGCATCATTTTGGGAATGATATTTTATATTTTGGGGATGTTACAAGGCTTAGAAGTTTGGAAGCAAATCTTGAAATTGTTCTGAACTTTTCAAAAACCCAATTTTTAGGGACCAGTTCAGGTCTGAAGTCATTTTGTGAGGCTTATATAATAGAAACCACCCAAAAATGACACCATTCTAGGAAATACAACCCTCAAGGTATTCAAAACTGATTTTACAAACGTTTTTAACCCTTTAGGTGTTCCACAAGAATTAATGGAAAATACAGATACAATTTCAAAATTTCACTTTTTGGGCAGATTTTCAATTTTAATAATTTTTTTTTTTCCAGTTACAAAGCAAGGGTTAACAGCCAAACAAGACTGAATATTTATGGCTCTGATTCTGTAATTTACAGAAACACCCCATATGTGGTCATAAACCACTGTACGGGCACACGGTAGGACACAGAAGGAAAGGAATGCCATACGGTTTTGGAAAGGCAGATTTTGCTAGATAGTTTTTTGGGGACACCATGTCCCATTTTAAGCCCCCCTGATGCACCCCTAGAGTAGAAACTCCATAAAAGTGACCCCATCTAAGAACCTACACCCCTCAAGGTATTTAAAACTGATTTTACAAACGTTGTTAACCCTTTAGGTGTTCCAAAAGAGTTATTGGCAAATGGAGATGACATTTCAGAATTTCAATTTTTGGGCAAACTTTCCATTTTACTATTTTTTTTCCAGTAACAAAGCAAGGATTAACAGCCAAACAAAACTGAATATTTATTGCCCAGATTCTGTAGTTTATAGAAAAACCTCATATGTGGTCGTAAACTACTGTACAGGCACACGGCAGGGCGCAGAAGGAAAGGAATGCCATATGGTTTTTGGAAGGCAGAATTTGATGGACTGTTTTTTTTTTTTTACACCATGTCCCAAGACCCCCTGATGCACCCCTAGAGTAGAAACTCCCAAAAAGTGACCCCATTTTAGAAACTATGGGATAGGGTGGAAGTTTTTTTGGTACTAGTTTAGGGTACATATGATTTTTGGTTGCTCAATATTACACTTTTTGTGAGGCAAGATAACAAGAAATAGCTGTTTTCGCACCGTTTTTATTTTATTTTATTTACAAAATTCATCTGACAGGTTAGATCATGTGGAATTTTTATAGACCAGGTTGTCACGGACGCGGCGATACCTAATATGTATACTTTATATTTATTTATGTAAGTTTTACACAATGATTTCATTTTTTAAGCAAAAAAAACAAAAAACGTTTTAGTGCTTCCATAGTCTGAGAGCCATAATTTTTTCAGTTTTTGGGTGATTACCTTGACTAGGGTATGATTTTTGCAGGATGAGATGACAGTTTCATTGGCACTATTTTGGGGTGTGTGTGACTTTTTGATTGCTTGCTATTACACTTTTTGTGATGTAAGGTGACAAAATATGGTTTATTTAGCACAGTTTTTATTTTACATTTTTTACTGTGTTTATCTGAAGGGTTAGGTCATGTGAGATTATTATAGAGCCGGTCGATACGAACGCGGCAATACTTAATATGTATACTTTTTTTATTTATGTAAGTTTTACACAATGATTTTATTTTTGAAACAAAAAAAAAATCATGTTTTAGTGCTTCCATAGTCTGAGACCCATAATTTTTTCAGTTTTTGGGCAATTTCCTTGGGTAGGGTATGATTTTTGTGGGATGAGATGATGGTTTTATTGGCACTATTTTGGGGTGCGTGTGACTTTTTGATCGCTTGCTATTACACTTTTTGTAATGTAAGGTGACAAAAAAGTCACTGTTTTTATTTTACATTTTTTACAGTGTTCATCCTAACCCGGTCATGTGATATTTTTATAGAGCCGGTCGATACGAATGCGGCAAAACATAATATGTAAATTTTATTTTATTTTTTATGTAAAAAAAAAGGAGGAGGGTGATGCCGAATGGGTGCCACCTACTTTGGCAAGTGACAACAGCACTGAAGAAGGTAGACACCCGAGGCAAACGGTGCGCCAGGTCTCCATGGAGCCCATTGGCAGGGGCTCTACTGTTGAGAGTTGCAGGCAGCAGCAGCAGCATGCTCCACCTGTGCACACCGAGCCCCAACAGGCGCAAGCCAGCACTACCCCATCGGACAAGAGGTTGGTGCGGAAGTCGCCTGTTTGGGCTTTCTTCACCCTGGCAACAGATGATGTTACTGTTGCCATTTGTAACCTCTGCCATGCCAGGGTGAGGAGAGGGAGGTCAATTTCTCGGCTGGGTACCACAGCCCTGAACCAGCACATGCGACTGAACCACTGGCGGTAGTGGGAACAGAGTAAGAGTGGTAGTAGCAGCAGCACCACCGGCAGTGTGCAGGGGACAGCAGCTCCTGCTACTGTACAGCAGCTCCCCCTCTCTATTGCTACTGATTCCCACCCCCCCCAGCTCCCTCTAGTAGAGGTATTGGTACCAGCAGCCATCCCTCTGCAACCAGTGCACCCTCCTCTATCTCCTCCTCTGCCGTCCGGCGCCAGCCATCAGTTGCTGATGCTTTTGAACGCACCGCGCCCTATGCCCCAGGGGACCGACGTGTGCGTTCACTCAATGGGCTCCTGGCAAGGGTTATTGCCCAACAATCTGGTTGACAGCAACCCATTTAGGCAGATGTTGGAGCAGATAAATATATAAGTGGGTGGCTCTCACCTAATAGCTATGATGGGTGCTACTAACTCAGAATTGGGTGCCCGGACCCAAAAATGGATTGAGAAATTTAAAACAAGAGAGAGAGTGAGCACCCCAGGCCCAACCCAGAGTGCGTGTCCCCAGCCGCCATTACTTTGCCAGGACTGGCGTCACTGCCCTACACCAGCACCTTGTGCAGAATGTATCCCTGTCGCTGGATCATGCTGTCAGCGACAGGGTGCATCTCACAATGGATGCTTGGACCAGCAGGCATGGGCAGGGTCGATACCTAAGTTTTACAGCCCATTGGGTTTCCCTCCGAGGCGCCGGGGAGGGAGCGGCGGCATCTGAGTTTGTGGTGCCGCCCCGGGGTGTCGATGGGAGAAATGCTCCTCACCCGCAAGCCATTGTCTCCACGGCTGCTGAGCCCCCAAGCAAGCATCCCCGTAGCTACGCAAGTGTGGGGCACGTCCGCTGCCAGGCCGTGCTCCAGCTTGTGAGCTTGGGGGAACGGAGACACACTGGACCTGATGTTCTGTCCGCACTACAGGCTCAGGTCCAGAAGTGGCTGACACCCCGAAGTCTCCAGGCAGGTATGGTTGTCTGTGACAACGGCAGCAACCTACTCGCCGCCCTTCAGGCTGGCAGTCTGACACACGTGCCCTGCATGGCACATGTCCTCAACCTTGTGGTTCAGAAATTCCTCCGCACTTACCCAGGGTTGAGTGACATTGTGCAAAGGGTACGTAGGATTGCCAGCCGATCCCCAACCGCCGCCGCGTCCCTGTCCAAACTGCAGCGGGACAACAGCCTGCCCACCCACAGGCTGATTATGGACAGTGTGACGCGGTGGAACTCCACCCTCAACATGCTGGAGAGGTTGTGGGAGCAGCGATGGGCGGTGAGGGAATACCTGCTGGAGCTAGCTACTCCAGGGCCATACACCCACTCCCCTACGTCACTAATACGGAGTGGGGGCAGATTCAGCAAGTCTGTCACGTGTTGGCCCCAATCGAGCAGGCAACAAAGATGGTCAGCAGGGAGCATGTTGGCCTCAACGACGTGCTCCCCTTAGTGTTCCTGCTGGACAGGACACTAGATCGCCTGATTGAGACTGGGGAGAGTGCCTTGGTGGAGCATGAAGAGCCACCATGACCAGGCCCAGGACGAGGAGGAGGAGGAGGATGAATTAGTGGACATCCAGGAGTCTGGGCTTGGTCAGGAGGGAGAGCCGGTGCTGGGGGCACCGTTAGTCCGGGGGTGGGGCACCTCCGACCGGGAGCAGCAGCATCGGCAGCAGGAGGACCAAGAGGTCATGGTCCTGGGCAGCTCTGAAGAGTCACAGCGGGCTGTGCTCTTCCCCATGGCTGCCCATATGCTGCGATGCCTCAGGAGGGACCCCCGGATCAGAAAAAAAAAAATGCGAGGGATGAGTTTTGGTTGGCCACCCTTTTAGACCCTCGCTGCAAGGGGAAACTGGAGCAGTTTCTACCAGCCAGCCGGAGGCAGGCCCGTATTGAAAAATTGCAGGCCTGTCTGATCCACCGGTTGGAGGAGGCAAACCCTAGGCCTCACACTCCAGTTCTCCCCGCCCATCTCACCCAGCAGGTGGCTGGAACCAGCAGCACCAGCCGAGCAGGTGACCTTATGGGTGAGATGAGGCTGTTCTACCAGTCTGCGCGACCCAGTACCACCAGCAGCAGCAGCAACATCAGTCACCACCAGCGGCTGGCCCGCATGGTGGCAGACTACATGGGGTCCGTTGGTGCTTCCGACAGCATGAGCACAGACGACCCCATGGAGTACTGGGTTGCCAGGCTGGACACCTGCCGTGAGCTGGCTCAGTATGCGCTGGAGTTACTTTCTTCCTCCCCCTCCAGCGTACTGTCTGAGCGGACTTTCAGCGCGGCAGGTGGGGTGGTCACCGACAAGAGGACCCGTCTGTCCACTGACTCTGTGGACAGACTCACATTCATTAAAATGAATGAGTTCTGGATCGGCAGTGACTTCTTGGCCCCCGCTGTCGGTTCAGGGCGCTGAAGGGTCCCTTGTTCATCCCTCTCCTTTGCTCTCCCTCCAATTATCCGTTGTTTTTTAATGTTTCTTAATGACATGGACACTAACACAACTGGCCAAGGCCAAGCAACGTCTTCACTGACTTCTGGGCTCTGTTTGGTCTCAGGACGGTGTGGGCGTGCACATGTCGTTAGCGCTGGATGTGAGCAGCGACAATCGTGTATGGGTCTGGCGACCTGCGTTACATATCCCTCCTCACAGACAAACGGAGGACAACAGAGACACTACTAAACCCTTGCAGTCCTTTATCCCTCTGGCTCAGAGGAATCAGAACACGTTGAGTCATGCTGCAACAGAATTGATGCGCCTTATATTGAAAATTATAGATGAATGTTGCTGGCATAAAGTATACCTGATTGATTAATTGAAAATAGAGTGTGTTCAAAATGTCAAATTGCTTTAGTAAAAACATTTTTTCAATGTTAATATTTAATTTATTATATATGTTACGACATTACAGTTTTAGACTATTTAAATTAAAAATATAACTTGTTTTTATTTAGTTTTGGGTTGTGTTCATGGTTTGATGGGTGGTCCATTCATGAATTCACATTCATGCTGCTTAGTTAGAAAATGATACAATGTAATGTGTATTATTTTAGTGTTGGTGCTGCCCCTGTTTGTTGTTCCGGATACACATTTAGCTGCTCCTGCCGCCTGTCCTGCTGATTTTGTGCCTAGCTATATGTGGGCCTCATTCAATACCATTTTCAAATATCCTCTGTTGGATGCTGCCGCCTGTCCAGACTCCTGATATATCCGAGTCATCTAGGGGCTTAAAAACACTCTATCTACTGCTGCTGCTGCATGTCCTGCTGATTTGAGCCTAGCTATATGTGGGCCTCATACTATGCCATTTTAAATTATCCTCTGTTCGATGCTGCTGCCTGTCCAGACTCCTGATATATCCAAGTCATCTAGGGGCCTAAAAACACTCTATCTACTGCTGCTGCTGCATGTCCTGCTGATTTGAGCCTAGCTATATGTGGGCCTCATTCAATACCATTTTCAAATAACCTCTGTTCGATGCTGCCGCCTGTCCAGACTCCTGATATATCTGAGTCATCTAGGGGCCTAAAAACACTCTATCTACTGCTGCTGCTGCTACATGTCCTGCTGATTTGAGCCTAGCTATATGTGGGCCTCATACTATGCCATTTTAAATTATCCTCTGTTCGATGCTGCTGCCTGTCCAGACTCCTGATATATCCAAGTCATCTAGGGGCCTAAAAACACTCTATCTACTGCTGCTGCTGCATGTCCTGCTGATTTGAGCCTAGCTATATGTGGGCCTCATTCAATACCATTTTCAAATAACCTCTGTTCGATGCTGCCGCCTGTCCAGACTCCTGATATATCTGAGTCATCTAGGGGCCTAAAAACACTCTATCTACTGCTGCTGCTGCTACATGTCCTGCTGATTTGAGCCTAGCTATATGTGGGCCTCTTTCAATACCATTTTCAAATATCCTCTGGTGGATGCAGCTGACTGTCCTGATCTATATGAGTCATGTAGGGGCCTAATAAGACTACAATTTGTGCTTTGATGTGTATACTATTTTTCTATTAATTTAACCACATAGTTTACATTTCAATGCTGATGTCTTACAGGTTTACTGTCACTACCAGAGCTTTGAGACGTTCTCATAGCTCTGTTTCTCCACCCCTGTGATGATGTCACTACTAGAGCTTGGAGGAGTTCCCTCTGCCCGGTTTCTCCGCCCCTGTGATGAGGTCTTTACTTTCTGTTTCCTTCCTTCCAGCTGTCTCTCCTGTGTTTGATTTTGTTGCCTTTAAATCACCCCTCCTCCTCTGTAGAGGTGCGGATTATACTTTTCATTTGAGCTGTATCTCTCGCTTGAGTATCTTCACCTGTGTGATATCTTTTCACTGGATCTGTGTTCTGCTGAAGCAAGTACTTCGGATATTGTCTGCTGACTTTGGATCTGTTTTCACTGCAGCTGCACCTCCTTCAGTTAAGTGTACATTCATTAGTGATTTTCTGTTTGCTGGATCCCAGGTGACCCTGACTCCCTCCGTGTCTAGTGTAGGGAGCCGGTGGTCGTGTCCCCTCACTATTGTAGGGTGTTCAGGTGTTATATAGTCGAGGTACGAGGATATGCGATCATCCTCCATTGGGGTGTTCGCATAGGCTGAGCAGCTTAGGGAGAGCTTTTAGGGTCTGACAGGGGTCACCCTTTATCCTCCCTAGTTTGGGTCCGGTCAGTTGGTTTTCACTGTGTAGGCTCTTGTTTCTCACTTACAGGTGTGACATTATAATCCGCCAAACCGTCCTTTTTTTGACATAGATCCGCTTTCTGACCTGGTTGACCGCATGCAGAGTCTTTCTTTGGAGGTAGCGGATCTCCGTCAATCTATGACTCAGCTTCAAGCATTGGGCTCTGCTCCGGCCCATGGAGTCTGTTGTGAGCCAAAAGTCTCACTTCCGGAAATGTTCTCCGGGGGCAGTGAGAATTTTGTTCGTTTCAGAGAGGCATGCAAACTCCATTTTTGCTTGTGTCCCCATTCCTCTGGTAATGAGGAACAGAGGGTGAGGATTGTCATCTCCCTGCTCAGGGGTAGTGCTCAGACTTGGGCTTTTTCGTTGCCATCGGGGGATCCCTCCCTTCGATCTGTGAAAAGATTTTTTGTGGCCCTGGGGCAGATATATGATGACCCGGATCGTGTTGCTCTGGCCGAATCTAACTTACGTTCTTTATGCCAGAACAAACTGTCTGCGGAGCTTTATTGTTCTGAATTTCGGAGATGGGCAGCTGATTCAGGTTGGAATGATGCTGCACTCCGGAGTCAGTTCTCTCATGGTCTCTCAGAGAGATTGAAGGATGCGTTTGCTTTCCATGAGGGGGCATAGGTCATTTGGCAAATGTTTGTCCGTCTAGGTAATTCTTGATATGTACAAAGAGTTATAATAAGAGAAAAACCCCAAAAGGTAAATCATCAAACTCTGCTTCATCTGCTACTTTGGGCAAAGTTGATGTAGGAATTGATGCTTTTCCTCTGACCTGCAGTTCCCGTTTTCTCCTTTCTGCCAGGGTAGCGCTAGGGAGCAAAGTCATTTCTTGTGAAATTTTTGCCGATAGTGGAGCGGTCGTCAATCTTATTGATACTCAATTTGTAGCCATGCATGGTTTTCAGGTTTGCACATTAGAAAAGGATATACCTGTTTTTGCTATTGACTCTGCTCCACTCTCACAGAGATCCCTGAAGGGCATTGTTCACAATATCCGGTTAGCGGTAGGTGACACTCATGTGGAGGATATATCTTGTTTTGTCCTTAACGGATTGCCTTCTCCTCTAGTTTTGGGGTTACCCTGGCTCACTAGACATAACCCCACTATTGATTGGCAAGGAAGGCAAATAAATGAGTGGAGTGAGTTTTGTAAAGAGAATTGTCTCACAGCGATTTTTGCAGAGGTGTCTACTAAAACGGTGCCATCATTTCTCTCTGATTTCTCGGACGTGTTTTCCGAGAGCGGTGTTCAGGAGCTACCTCCTCACCGTGAGTTTGACTGTCCCATTAACCTCATTCCCGGCGCCAAGCTGCCAAAAGCACGCCTCTACAATCTCTCACAACCGGAAAGAATCGCAATGCAAACTTATATCTCTGAGAGTCTCGATAAGGGGCATATTTCGTCCCTCAAAATCACCTGTTGCCGCTGTTTTTTTTTTTTTTTTGTTAAAAAGAAAGATGGCTCTCTGAGACCTTGCCTAGATTTTAGGGAGCTGAACCGTATCACGATTCGCGATCCCTATCCCCTTCCTCTGATCCCAGACCTCTTGGATTTGAGAGGCGCGTACAACCTGGTCAGGGTCAGAGAGGGGGATGAATGGAAAACGGCCTTTAATACCCCTAACGGGCATTTTGAGAATCTCGTTATGCCTTTCGGCCTGATGAATGCTCCGGCCATCTTTCAGCATTTTGTTAACAGTATTTTCTACCATTTAATGGGGAAATTTGGATTGGTGTATCTTGATGATATTTAGATTTTTTCCCCTGATGTTCAGACCCATCAGGATCATCTTTTTCAGGTTCTGCGGATTCTGCGGGAGAATTAATTGTACGCCAAGCTGGAGAAATGTGTTTTTATGGTATCAGAGATTCAATTTCTGGGTTTTCTCCTCTCTGCTTCTGGTTTTCGCATGGATCCGGAGAAGGTCCGTGCTGTGCTGGAGTGGGAGCTTCCTGAGAATCAGAAGGCATTGATGTGCTTTCTGGGTATTGCGAACTATTACAGAAAGTTCATTTTGAATTATTCCTCTGTTGTCAAACCCCTCACTGACATGACAAAAAAGGGGGTAGATTTTTCCTCTTGGTCGGAGGAGGCACTTGCAGCTTTTTCTAAGATTAAAGAGAGTTTTGTGTCTGCTCCCATCTTGGTGCATCCCAATGTTTCCTTACATTTTATTGTTGAGGTGGATGCTTCCGAGGTGGGTGTGGGTGCGGTTTTGTCCCAGGGCCCTTCTCCTGCCAAGTGGCGACCCTGTGCCTTTTTCTCTAAAAAACTCTCCCCGGCAGAGAGAAACTATGATGTGGGAGATAGGGAGTTGTTGGCCATCAAGTTGGCTTTCGAGGAATGGCACCATTGGTTGGAGGGGGCCAGGCACCCTATCACCGTTTTTACCGACCATAAGAATCTGGCATACTTGGAGTCGGCCAGGCGTATGAATCCGAGACAGGCCAGATGGTCTCTGTTCTTCTCCAGATTCAATTTTGTCGTTACATTCCGCCCTGGGATCAAAAATGTGAAGGCTGATGCTCTCTCTTGCTGTTTTCCGGGAGGAGAAAACTCAGAGGACCCGGGTTTCATTTTGGCAGAGGGGGTGGTTGTTTCTGCTCTGTATTCTGATTTGAAGGCCGAGGTCCAGGCTGCCCAGACTGAGCTACCTGCCCGTTGTCCTCCTGGGAAGTTGTTTGTGCCTCCTGAGTTACGTCACAAACTCTTCAAGGAGCATCATGATACTGTTCTTGCTGGTCACCCCGGGAGTAGAGCCACGGTAGATCTCATTGCTCAGAGATTTTGGTGGTCGGCTCTTCGTACGTCGTGGAGGGTTTTGTGGCTGCTTGTGAGACGTGCGCTCGCGCTAAGGTCCCTCGTTCACGGCCTTCAGGTCCCCTTCTCCCGTTACCCATACCTTCCCGTCCTTGGCCACACCTCTCCATGGACTTTATCACGGATCTTCCTCATTCCTCAGGGAAGTCGGTGATCCTGGTGGTGGTGGACCGTTTTAGCAAGATGGCTCATTTTGTACCCTTCCCTGGTTTACCCAGTGCTAAAACGTTGGCGCAAGCTTTTGTCAACCATATTGTTAAATTGCATGGCATTCCCTCCGTTATTGTTTCCGATAGAGGCACGCAGTTTGTGTCCAGATTCTGGAAGGCTTTCTGTTCTCGCCTGGGGGTTCGGCTGTCCTTCTCTTCTGCTTTTCACTCGCAGTCGAATGGTCAGGCTGAACGCGTCAACCAGAATCTGGAGACATAGTTGCGCTGTTTTGTGGCAGAGAACCAGGAGGATTGGTGTTCATTTCTCCCTCTTGCTGAGTTTGCTCTGAACAACCGTCTTCAGGAATCTTCTGATAAGTCACCATTCTTTGGTGCATATGGGTTCCATCCGCGGTTTGGGACATTATCGGGAGGGGCTCCCTCTGGTTTGCCTGAGGAGGAGAGATTTTCCTCGTCTTTGTCTACCATTTGGCAAAAGATTCAGAGTAATCTTAGAAAGATGAGTGAGAAATGTAAGCGTGTGGCTGATAAGATACGTATACCTGGTCCGGACCTGAATGTGGGTGATCTTGTGTGGTTGTCTACAAGAAATATTAAACTGAAGGTTCCCTCCTGGAAATTGGGTCCCAAGTTTATTGGGCCTTATAAAATCTTGTCAGTCGTCAATCCTGATGCCTTCCGTCTTGATCTTCCACGGGTTTGGAAGATACATAATGTATTTCACAGGGCTCTTTTAAAACCATATATTCAGCCCACAGTACCCTCCTCTTTTCCTCCTCCGATTTTGGTTGATGGCAATCTGGAGTTTGAGGTTTCCAGAATTGTGGACTCTCGCATTGTCCGCGGTTCTCTTCAGTACCTCGTTCATTGGAAGGGTTATGGTCCTGAGGAGAGGATGTGGGTTCCGGTGTCAGACATTAAAGCCACTCACCTCATCAGGGCATTTCATAGGGCTCATCCTGAGAAGGTGGGTCCTGGGTGTCCGGAGTCCACCCGTAGAGGGGGGGTACTGTCACTACCAGAGCTTTGAGACGTTCTCACAGCTCTGTTTCTCCACCCCTGTGATGATGTCACTACTAGAGCTTGGAAGAGTTCCCTCTGCCCTGTTTCTCCGTCCCTGTGATGAGGTCTTTACTTTCTGTTTCCTTCCTCCCAGCTGTCTCTCCTGTGTTTGATTTCGTTGCCTTTAAATCACCCCTCCTTCTCTGTAGAGGTGCGGATTATACTTTTCATTTGAGCTGTATCTCTCGCTTGAGTATCTTTACCTGTGTGATATCTTTTCACTGGATCTGTGTTCTGCTGAAGCAAGTACTTTGGATATTGTCTGCTGACTTTGGATCTGTTTTCACTGCAGCTGCACCTCCTTCAGTTAAGTGTACATTCATTTGTGATTTTCTGTTTGCTGGATCCCAGGTGACCCTGACTCCCTCCGTTTCTAGTGTAGGGAGCCGGTGGTCGTGTCCCCTCACTATTGTAGGGTGTTCAGGTGTTATATAGTCGAGGTACGAGGATATGCGATCATCCACCATTGGGGTGTTCGCATAGGCTGAGCAGCTTAGGGAGAGCTTTTAGGGTCTGACAGGGGTCACCCTTTATCCTCCCTAGTTTGGGTCCGGTCAGTTGCTTTTCACTGTGTAGGCTCTTGTTGCTCACTTACAGCCATGACATTTACAGTTTATTTTGGGCTTAAATTGTAGCTTTAATACTATTTCTTTAGTACACTTACAAAATTAAATACATTATTTTTATTAGATAATATTATTGGAGCAACCAAGTTGAAAATTTAAGTAAGGCTACTTTCACATTTGCGTTCGGGGCTCCGCTTGTGAGTTCCGTTTAAAGGCTCTCACAAGCGGCCCCGAACGGATCCGTCCAGCCCTAATGCATTCTCAATGGATGCGGATCCGCTCAGAATGCATCAGTCTGGCAGCGTTTGGGCTCAACTCCTCTCAGCAGGCGGACACCTGGCCGTGCGGAGGCAAACGGATCCGTCCAGACTTACAATGGAAGTCAATGGGGACGGATCCGTTTGAATTTGACACTATATGGCTCAATTTTCAAACGGATCCGTCCCCCATTGACTTTCAATGTAAAGTCAAAACGGATCCGTTTGCATTGTTCATGGTAATGCAAACGGATCCGTTCTGAACGGATCCCATCGTCTGCATTATAGGAGCGGATCCGTCTGTGCAGACACCAGACGGATCCGCTCTGAACGCAAGTGTGAAAGTAACCTAATGTGTTTATATATTTTTCTGCTCCGTATTCTTTTTTCTTTTAATTTCATAAACAACAATGCAGAAATATATATTTTCTGCTTCTGTAAAAATTATGTTTGCAATTTACAGAAAAGTCAATACAGTGTCAAGTATCAAACATAGAGCTAAATATTCATAGATTGACCTTAGTCCTAAAATGTGTGTAATAAATGTTATAAACACTTTAAAAAAATTGAAGTGTAGAACTGATAAGTAAAAGGTTGACATTTTAGATATATGTAAATATAAACTTTATTATCCTGATTGGCAATAACTTAACATTTTTTTGGGGAAAAAATCTTACTAAAACCACAATCAAAATCCTTTGAAATGTTTAACAGTGAAAGTAGGTGTTTTTTTTTTAAAAAAAAAGCACAATGAAAAGGGAACTCAAGACATTGGTACTGAACATTTGTTTTCAATACCCTTATGAAAAAACATATACCATATATACTCGAGTATAAGCCGACCCGAATATAAGCCGTGGCCCCTAATTTTACCCCCCAAAAATGGGAAAAATTATTGACTCGAGTATAAGACTAGGGTGGGAAATGCAGCAGCTACTGGTAAATTTCAAAAATAAAAATAGATACCAATAAAATTACATTAATTGAGGCATCAGTAGGTTAAAGGTTTTTGAATATTTATTTCAAAGAAAAACAATATGGTATCAACAATAACTTTAACAGTACAAAAAACAACAAAAGCTAAAACAGCTAAAAGAGTTAAAATCCTTCAAAACTGGATTCCTCATCGTCTGTATGTCCAAACAGAGCTTCAACTATGTTTGCATAGAGCAGCATGTGTTGGGGCTCATACTATACACGCAGTGTTACTGCATGCACTGCGTTACGGCCGGCGTGCAGGAGAAAAGAAGAGCGGTGATATCAACATTGGACCACCCACAGAGGCTGCAGAGGATGAGTGGGAGAGACTCCCATCAACTGGGCATTTATTTATTTATTTTTTTATATTTATCAGGTTGTTTATTTTTTTTTTGCTCCCCCCCTCCCTACTTCATACTTGGCCAGAAAGGGGGGGCTGTCCAGGGGGAGGGGGGAATGTCCAGGGGGAGGGGGGCTGTCCAGGGGGGAGGGGAGGCTGTGCAGGGGCCGGTACTTACTGCCGGTGTAAATCTCGCGGTCTGCTCCCAGTGTAAATCTCACGGCCCGCGTGTCTCGCAAGGTTTTTCACTGGGAGCTTAACAGAGGTGCCGCGCGGACGTGCTGGGAACTGACCGGAGCAACTGTAAAGGTAAGTAACAGCTTCTCCGACCCCCAACATGTCATGGTCTGTATTATGGCAATGTAAGTTGCCATAATACAGACCTAGACTCGAGTTTAAGACGAGGGGGCTTTCCATAGCATCATCACGACGGCATACAAGGAGATTGACCCCTGACCTCTGTAGGGGCAGGAACAGAGAAAGGTTAAATACCCTCCTCCCACCACCAACACCAGTGTTTCCTGTCCCTACAGAGGACAGGGCAGAGAAAGGTCTCCCTGTATGCAGGGAGATGAAGCTAAGGAAATGGAATCTTTCTGTTGGTTGTTACCTTAGAAGATCGCCGGCATCCTGCATGGCGTCCCCCTGCCCTCCCGCGGTCCAGTACTAACGCTGGGCAGGGGATCAGGGCTCTATCTCGTCCCGGTTTTCCAGGGCCTGTTCCCTGGCGCAGACTCCCTCCTGGCCTATTAAGGCGGCAGCTGGGTGCGCGCCGGCGCATGGGGCGCATGTTGATGACGTCACGGCCGGCGACCCGGAAGTGACGTTAGCGGCGGCAGCGTGGGGCCTGGCTTAAAACCGAGGCCTGAACCTCTGGTAAACGCTCCCAGGATCGGTCCCCACTGGTGCGGAACCCTTGCCTGCAGAAGAGGACGACCATGTCGGTATCGGAGCGGTCCCCTAGAGCTGAGCCACCGGCACCAACCGTGAGTCCCCTTCGGGGGTATTATATGAGTGGGTCAGGGAGTCTGTTGATCCCCCTCTCCTGCGGTAATAAGGTGAAGGGGGGAGAGATAGAGTGAGCACTTGTTTCCATGCTTCGAGCGGCTGCGGCAAGGAGCTTACTTCTGATGCGCCCCTCCCCCCCCCCCCCTTTTTTGCTGTCTCTCCCTCTAGTGGCCATACCCTTATACCTTGCTGTCTCCTTTCTTTTAGGCTAAAGAAGCCCTGAAAAAGATTGGGAAATCACTCAAATGTATCTCCTGCAATAGTAGACTCCCTGACGGCTACCCCAAAAGAGAGTCTCTGACTCAGACTCAGTGGACGACAGTCGTAGATATTACTTTTCTACGGAAGGAATGTCCGACCTTTTGAAGGCAGTAAGGTCGACCATGGGCGTGGAGGAGGTGCAACGTACCCATTCGGTACAAGAAGAAATGTTTGGGGGCCTAAGAGTTAAGAAGACCCGTGTGTTTCCCATCAATGAAAGTATTAGGGATATGATCCTTGATGAGTGGGCAGACCCAGAAAGGTGGCTGGGAGTCCCGGCGGCGTTCAAAAATAGGTTGCTATTTGATCCAGAGGAGTCAAAAATTTTCAATGAAATTCCCAAGATCGATGTACAGGTTGCCAAAGTGAACAAGAAAACGTCCCTTCCATTTGAGGATGCCTCCCAACTTAAAGATTCGATGGATGGTAAGGCGGACAGTCTTCTCAGGAAATCCTGGGAGGCATCCATGTTTATTGTTAAAACCAATATTGCGGCTACCTCAGTCGCCAGATCCATGTATCTTTGGTTGGGAGAATTAGAAACTCATATTAAAGATAAAGCATCTAGGGAGCAGATTCTTAATTCTCTCCCTCTTTTAAAATACGCCACGGATGCCTCTGCCGAATCAGTCCGATTCTCCGCCAGAGATGCGGCGCTCTCCAATGCAGCCAGAAAAGCCCTCTGGAGGAAGTGCTGGTCGGGGGACAAGACGTCTAAGTTAAAGCTTTGTTCCATACCTTTTTCTGGAGAATATGTGTTTGGCCCGGTGCTAGATAAAATTCTGGAGAAGGCCGCGGACAAGAAGAAGGGGTTTCCGGAAGATCGCCCCTCCAAACGCCGGTATCCTTTTCGCCCCTCCTCGGGTCAGGAAAAAGGCTACAGGGGGAAAGGGAAATCAGGGCGTTGGCGCTATCCAAAAGGGGGAAGAGGAAGAGGCCAATCCTTCTCCGACCAAAAATCTTCAGATAAGCAATGACGCCGGAGTGGGGGGAAGACTCTCAAAATTCCTAGGGTCATGGGAATCTATCTCCCAGAACCCCTGGATTTCCAAGGTAGTCGGTGCAGGCTACCAAATAGAGTGGTCTTCAAGACCCCCAAACAAATTTAAACGAACCTTTGGCAAGGAGTCCAGAAACTTCATCAAATGAACGTAATCTCACCGGTCCCGCCTCTAGAAAGAGGCAAGGGTTTCTATTCAACTCTATTTCTAATCAGGAAAAAAGAAGGTACCTTTCGGATGATCATAAACCTGAAACCACTAAACAGGTTCATTCATTACCAGAAATTCAGGATGGAGACCCTAATATCTACAATCCCTCTGCTAAGCAAAGACGTCTTCATGTGCACAATAGACCTGCAAGACGCTTATTACCACATTCCCATTCACACCAACTCACAGAGTTTTCTCCGGTTTGCAATCCAGGATATATCAGGGAACGTCCATCACTACCAGTTCAGAGCCCTTCCCTTCGGGATTTCATCAGCCCCGAGAATATTTACCAAAGTAGTGGTAGAGATGGTCGCCTTCGCCCGAAGAAAGGGACTCATGATAATCCCCTATTTGGACGATTTCCTTCTGATCAGCGAAAGTCTCAGCCAAATCAATTTGAATCTGAGGTTCTTTCTCTCCATCCTAGACGACCTGGGGTGGATCGTAAACAAGGAAAAGTCCGTCCTCACCCCCTCAAGTGAAATTTGATTCTTAGGTATGATCCTAGACTCCCGAAAGCAAGCGGTATTCCTACCTCGAGACAAAATATCAGTTCTCCAACAAAAGATCAGGTCCTTCCAGAAAAGAAGATCTTGCTCTATCAGAGAGGCGATGAGTATGCTAGGCCTGCTAACATCTTGTATTCCGGCAGTTCCCTGGTGTCAAATACACTTCAGACCCCTTCAGTCCTGGATCCTGAGTGTCTGGAACAGGTGCCAATCCTCTCTAGATCGTCAAGTAAGCCCACCAACTTGGATTCTACAGTCCCTAAATTGGTGGAAAAACCACGGGAACTTATCCCGGGGAAGTCCCTGGCAGAAGACTCCCCAGATTCAGGTAATAACAGACGCAAGTCTGTCCGGCTGGGGCGCAAAGGTGGGGGATTGTATGTTCCAGGGCACTTGGCCAGATTCGATCAGATCACAGTCATCAAATTTCAGGGAAATGAGAGCAGTCTGGGAAGCATTGAAGGTAGCAAAGGAAATGTTGTGTCATCATCACATAAAAGTGCTATCGGACAACACTACAGCTGTTGCCTACCTCTCCCATCAGGGGGGAACACGGTCCGTAACCCTCCAGGCACTGACAACAAAGATCTTTGCTTGGGCAGAACAGAAGGTGGCCTCTATATCGGCAGTTCACCTGAAGGGAATACTAAATCAGGAAGCAGAGTTTCTCAGCCGCCACAGGATCGATCATACAGAATGGTCTCTAAGTCCAGAAATTTTCGGGCTAGTAGTAAGAAAATGGGGGATGCCCGACGTGGATCTGTTTGCCACCAGGGCAAACTCAAAAGTGGAAACATTCTGTTCCCTAAACCCCAGGGACAGACCTCATGCCTTAGACGCCTTCGCCATCCGTTGGCATTGGAATCTGTGCTATGCCTTCCCTCCACTTCCTCTAATTCCGAAGGTGGTACAAAAAATTCTCCAGGACAAGGCCACGGTGATTGTGATCGCTCCCCTGTGGCCAAAGAGAAGTTGGTTATCATCTCTCCAGAAACTTTCTCTACAGGATCCATGGCCCCTTCCTGTGCGGGGGGATCTACTCCAGCAGGGTCCAGTTCTACACCCAAACCCGCAGTTTCTAAAATTGGCAGCTTGGATCCTGAGTCCCAAACCCTGAATCTTCAGAGCCTGTCGGAAGAAGTTATTGCTACTCTGAAAGCCTCCAGAAAGAAGGTAACGTCAGCAATCTACCTTAAGATCTGGAAACGTTTTTGTTCCTGGAGTGGGGACGAATCGCCACATTTACATAAACCCAACATCCAAAGAATACTGGATTTCCTACAGCAAGGTCTAGACCTGGGACTTAGACCCTCTACCTTGAAGGTCCAGATCTCAGCCCTGGGTTGTTTTTTTGACCAAGATATAGCCGGCCATCGTTGGATCAAAAGATTCATTAAGGCAGCGACGAGGCTCTGCCCAACGATCACCGCCTGTGTCCCTTCCTGGGATCTGAACATCGTTCTTACAGGCCTTACTTTACCACCCTTTGAACCCATGTCTGACTGTCCAATAAAATTATGGTCCTTGAAAACGGTCTTCTTAATTGCAATAACTTCGGCCCGCAGAGTAGGAGAATTACAAGCCCTATCAATCAGGGAACCCTACCTCCGTATTCTAGATGATAGAATAATTCTCCGTCTGGATCCTGGATTTCTCCCCAAAGTTGCATCTAATTTTCATCGGAGCCAGGAAGTTACCCTACCTTCCTTTTGCCAACACCCCTCTAAGGACAAAGAATCCGCATTTCAATCTCTGGACGTTAGACGGGCAGTCCTAAACTATATCGCTGTGACGGAAAAGTTTAGGAAATCTGACAACTTACTAGTTTTCTTTTTTTAAGGGCCAAAAAGCCTCCCGGGGGCCAAAAAGCCTCCCGGTCCTCTATAGCTAGATGGCTCAAAGAAGCCAGGAAGTTACCCTACCTTCCTTTTGCCAACACCCCTCTAATGACAAAGAATCCGCATTTCACTCTCTGGACGTTAGACGGGCAGTCCTAAACTATATCGCTGTGACGAAAAAGTTTAGGAAATCTGACAACTTACTAGTTTTCTTTTTTTAAGGGCCAAAAAGTCTCCCGGGGGCCAAAAAGCCTCCCGGTCCTCTATAGCTAGATGGCTCAAAGAAGCCATTAGTCTTTGTTACCAAATACAAAATCTTACATGTCCGGTCCACATTAGGGCCCATTCCACTCGGGCCATGTCTTCCTCTCAGGCTGAGAGAGCTGGGGCTTCTCTGGAGGAAATCTGTCGTGCTGCCACTTGGTCCAGCATTCATACCTTTATAAAACACTATCGCCTGGATCTTTCCAGATCATCTGATCTGTCCTTCGGGCGGAAAACCCTCCAGGCTGTAGCCCCCCCTTAACTGATATATTTTTTATATCTCCTTGTATGCCGTCGTGATGATGCTATGGAAAAACCGGAATTAGTCTTACCGGTAATTATGTTTCCATGAGATCATCACGACGGCACGTTATTCCCTCCCTATGATTTAAATCGTTTGACCTACTGGGTCTCTAGAAGGTATGGAGTAATACCTTTTTTCACTGTTTTCCACCACCGGGTTGCTCTGTGTGATTTTGGAAACACTGGTGTTGGTGGTGGGAGGAGGGTATTTGACCTTTCTCTGTTCCTGCCCCTACAGAGGTCAGGGGTCAATCTCCTTGTATGCCGTCGTGATGATCTCATGGAAACAGAATTACTGGTAAGACTAATTCCGTTTTTTTTTTAGCACAAAAATATGTGCCAAAAAACTTGTCTTATACTCAAGTATATATGGTAATATTTATTTCATTTTGATCTAAGAAAAATGTATATGCAAGGGAGCTTATAGATCGGACTCTGGAGCAATTTCATAATTTTATGTTGTCGGATGATTCAGGATTTAACATGTTCCAGAGTGATACACTCAACTAAAAAAGCCTATCATGCCTAGTGCCTACTGTACAAGCCTGTGGGTCCAGTGCTATATTCTAGCGATGCTACAGTTGTTCAAGTGTATGTTTAGCATTGAGCAACAGTATGTTTTGAAAGAATTAGGTCACAGGACTAATTCAACAGATCAAGTGACCAGGTTAATAATACATGAATTAATGTTTTCTGCCGTGATGCCATGAAGAAGACAATGCCATCATGCATCTTGTATCAAATGTGAACTAGTGGTTCAGGGAGCATTAGACCTAATTTACAAACCAGATATTTGAGACCTTTACGACAGTATATATATTTTTTTTATAACAGTGTACTTAACGGTTATTTAATTCCCTTATTCGGAATAGTTATGAATCATAACTTTTGAGTCAACATTTTACTACAGTGTTAACTGTTAAACATGAAGTTTGTTAATCCTGTGTAGGCAACCATCATGGATCACTTTTTCTACTTTGCACTATAACAAGTCTAGAGTGTAGAATTCTAAAAACATGGTTTGGATTGTTCATATTCATGCATGTTCTGTGTTAATTATGTATTGCCAATATTTATACAAAGAAATATGTATCTAAATAAAAATATTTTTTTTTTAAAATCCTGTGCTGTTAGGTTTCATTTACAAAATTAATTTATTTTACTTAATTTTATTATGTTTTATAAAAAAAAAATTGGGTTTGGGGCGCCAGTGTTGTGGTTCACGATGTAGCAAGTTGTGGACTGCATGTGGCCTTCCCTTGTCAAAAGGTCTTGTGCACGAAAAATTGTACTGGACTTATTGATGAACCTAATGAAAAAATTTTTTTTTTATTATTTTTATGTTTTTTGTTTTTTTGCTACGGATTAAGGTTCGAACATGGTGTTGTCTGTTGTCCTGGGAGGGATGGCTTGACTTCCGTGTTGACCTATCTACATGGTTGGGTCTGACTGGCATTATACTCATCCGTGTGACAATCCGGTTTTGTTAATGAAGCCTGAATGACACATGTATATAGGGATAGTTACTTTTATATATTTTTCTAAAATATTGACAATTATGTAATGATAATTTGCACATGCAAAATATATATAGACACAGCTTTAAAAAATGTAATTAAAAAAATACCTACTATATAATGTTCCTCACCGGTTTCAGAATTCTTATACTCTGAGTCATGTAATCACATTTTTCGCTCTGTTTGGCGGAAGCAATGCCAGGACATTTACATTTTTGTAATAAGTGCGCTATAAAGGATCTGTGCTGTTTAGTTTTTACAACATGCCCTTACCATTTTGCTTATTTCCGATTTTTTTTTTTTTTTTTTTTTTGTGGGATATCCACAATTATTTCTAAATAAATTTGATATTAGTTCTCAGTCTTATTAATTGAGCTCTTTTAATAATGATAACATTTTTGTTACTAATGATTTAATTGGCTGGATACAAATTTATATTCTTATAACACAAAATGATTATTTATTTATTTTAAATATTATCAATCCGTCAAGTTTAAGAATAATGTATTTATGTTGAAAGTAGTTATTTCTTGTATTATAGGTGAAACTTGATGTCTTCAATTGTTTTTATTTTCCCCCCAAAAATTGGATTAATGAACAATAGAGTAAAAAAATAGAATTTTCTTTTACACTTAACGCTAAAAATGAATAACATTTTGCTGTCTGTTCCTGCAGAGTGACTCAGGGCTATGTGTAGACCTTAAACTACAACATTAATTAACCATATGCCTGCTGCTGGTTTGTCAAGATGATTCTGAGATTAACGGTGGATTATAAGGCCTACACCAACCATAAATGCTGATATTATCCAATTGCTTACTAATTATGTGTAGGCCATATACTCAACAATTATCAAGGACTACTGCTATTATCAATATGCATTAAAGTTATGTGTAGGACAAATAATGTCCCTTTTATATGTACCTGCAGGTGATGTTTGTCAGTCTACTAATGAGTTTGTGATGGAGTATATGGGCCTTACTGTAACCTAATGTTTTGAAATTAATAAGAAAACTTCAATTAATCAAGCAAAAACAAATACACAACATTTTTTAACCATGAAAATAGTATATTAATAACATTAACAAAATAAAATAAATTAACAATGTGCCTTAAGGCAAAGCCTTTAGTTGACCATGGAGGTCCATGAGCTCCCCCATGCTCTTATTGTGCTGCTCCTCCAGGACTGCCATCGTATGAGGGAACTGCAGCCTCATCTCCCTTATTTTCCGGCAGTGCTGCTCCCGGAACTGCCTGATCAGGGTCCTATAGTCCCGTTGTATGGCAGACATTTTTTTTTTGCAATGCCTTAAGTACTGTTAAAAAAAAAAAAAAAAAAAAAATTAATATCTAGAGTCTTTACTCTTGAGTAAAAGAGCCATGTATGGCGACTGTGGAAAAGTACGACAGGGTTGGCAGGTCATTGGCACAATAGTGTTCTTGTTATAACTTTATTTTTGCCATAATTATTAAACATTTTATTTAAACAATATTATATTACGAAACTAAGGATTGAAGTTGCTATATGCACTGTAGTAAACCAAAGGGGAGAATCAGGGATGCTCGGTATATCTCAATGGGAATGTATGCCTCAGGGAGATAATTTATGTTAATCAGTACGTCTGGAATCAGCACACCTGTTTTGTTTCTGGGGTTTTGTCTTTAATATTGATTTTTGAACTGGTTTTAAATAGTTAACATAGACATTGGGTGGGACAGGTCTCACACATACTCCATCCTATGTTCTCATAGCGGTGCTGTTAAAAAGGATGTTAAGATAAAGGGTGGACAGGCCATCCCAATGCAGAACAATCTGAGAAGGGAGCCAGAACAATGACAGACTGTAAAGAGTGTTGCGATAGTACTGTCTTGTTACCCTGCTTGTAATGAACTGTAAGTGTGGGACTTTCTGTTATCCAATATAACTAAACTAATACGTGTGTGTGTTTGAATGAGTTTAAACAACAAAAGCACATATTTACCCTCCTTGTGTGGGGTGGTGACAACTCCGTCATCATCCTCTTCCTCCTCTTCATCATCCTCCAAAATTGGGGGGGGGGGGAGACTCTTGTATGGCTGACGGTCCAGCCTCTTCCTCCTCTTGTGGTGGTGCAGGGGCACTTGTGGGCCCTGGGGGTCCTGGCTGCTCCTCCTCCTCCCCATCAGACGCAGAGACCTCCCATGAATCCCTACTGGCAGGCCTGCATCTGACAGAGGGAAGACGAGCACCTATAATAACAAACTAGACTTATGTAAAAATAATAATCACAAATAATAAATGTAACGCAGCATTACATTACTTTTGTTTATTTCACCAACACTCAGTAATAATTGTACCTGGACAGTGGGTATCCCGGATCTGGCGGATTCTAGGCAGATGCCGCCGCTTGAGATCCGACCACTTCTTGAGTACTGCCAATGGGGTGTGTTTCCCACCATGCACCCTTCGCACCTCATCCACAAGGTCTTGAATGATGACCTTCTTATCCGAGTGGGAACGGAGGTCATCATATCCCCTCTCTAACAGGCGCTGCGTGATTAAAAAAGGAATAATTTAATCAAAAACATTTAATAACACATATTTTTCCATTTAATAAAACTAATATTACGCAACTTTAACATTAGCAGAAGTGGAGTACATCAGGCTATTCCAGAAAGTTGAACAAGCGGTCGGATCCATCCTGACGCTAGTTCACTTATGACCCCAGACAGTGGCGTAGCTAGAAATTACTTTGCCCCACAGAATTTTTTTTAATGGGGACAACCTACCATGGGGACAACCTACCTACCACAGAAATATTTTCACAAGCCCTTCCTTTCATGCCACCCACATAACTGTGGATAGTAAAGATCGCTCTCTCAGACCAGGCCCCGCAGCTGTTTCAGCCTCTTCATACACTGTCTATACTGTCACTGTGTATAATTTCATTGTGTAATACTGTTGAGGGGGCCCTGAAAAAAATCTTTTAGTCCTCCTCCTCCAGGATGGGCCCCTTCTGGGTCAGGGCCCCCAAGCAGCCCCTCTAAATACGCCACAGCGACAAGAATGACGATCCGTCAACATTTACTATAATGGTGGCGGCCAGGGTTGGAACTATCGGGGAATTAGGAGAAGCGTCTGCTTTGCGGTCCTGACCCAGAAAAGGCCCATCCCACAGAAGGAGGGGGACTAAAATATTTGGTCAGACCCCCCTCGGTAGTATTACACAATGAAATTATGTAACACAGAGACAGTGAAGGAAACGGATGGAACAGCTGCCGGGCCTGCAGCTACACCGCTGGTGGCGAGGGAAAAGTTCCAGCAGCAGCAAGGCAGCACACGGCGAGAGGTAGTCTAACTAAAAGCTCTGCATGTTGTAGTTTAATTACAGGGAACCGCGCGCCGTGCGCTGCCTTGATGCTGCAGTAACTGACCACCACCATGTCATCATCATCACAAACACCAAACCAATAATTATTATTGTTTGAGAGTGAAATAATACAATTTAAGTTAATGTAAACGTATACAATCTAAATTGTATTGAAATTGTATGTGTGTGGGGTATAAGCTATTAGATATTGTCCATGTGAGGAGAGATGTACCTGTCTAGTGACGTGACTGCATAGTATGAGGTGTAAAGCTGGTCCGCCTCCACGTGGTGCACCCTGGGTAACGCTAAATGAACCAGCGAATATAGAATGTAAAAAATTCAGTCTCCTGACCAACAGGACACTTTTTTGAATCCCTAGACTAGCCATCCGCACACTGTGGTCCTCCAGCAAACTGCGTCCCTATAGCTGTGGCAAAAATACAACTCCCATCATTTCATGACAGCCTACAGCTATCATCCTATAGTAGGGCATAATGGGAGTTGTAGTTTAGGAACAATTGGACCGCTGTTTGAATAGACTGCGTGTGTGTGTTTGTGTGTTGGGGGTGGGGGGTGGTCAGAGGGGGTGTGGGTTTGAGGGGGGGTTAGGTGGTATGCACTGTGGGTATATTATGTGAGGCAGGAAATTAGATGTGCAATGTGCATCTGATATAGATTTGTCTGCTATCCATACATAATGACACGTCGGCCACATGTATGTATGGATAGCATATAAATACAGTTGCAAGAAAAAGTATGTGAACCCTTTGGAATTATATGGATTTCTGCACAAATTGGTCATAAAATGTGATCTGATCTTCAGCTCAGTCACAACAATAGACAATCACAGTCTGCTTAAACTAATAACACACAAAGAATTAAATGTTGCCATGTTTTTATTGAACACACCTTGTAAACATTCACAGTGCAGGTGGAAAAAGTATGTGAACCCTTGGATTTAATAACTGGTTGAACCTCCTTTGGCAGCAATAACTTCAACCAAACGTTTCCTGTAGTTGCAGATCAGACGTGCACAACGGTCAGGAGTAATTCTTGACCATTCCTCTTTACATAACATTTTCAGTTCAGCAATATTCTTGGGATGTCTGGTATGAATCGCTTTCTTGAGGTCATGCCACAGCATCTGAATTGGGTTGAGGTCAGGACTCTGACTGGGCCACTCCAGAAGGCGTATTTTCTTCTGTTTAAGCCATTCTGTTGTTGATTTACTTCTATACTTTGGGTCGTTGTCCTGTTGCAACACCCATCTTCTGTTGAGCTTCAGCTGGTGGACAGATGGCCTAAAGTTCTACTGCAAAATGTCTTGATAAACTTGGGAATTCATTTTTCCTTTGATGATAGCAATCTGTCCAGGCCCTGACGCAGCAAAGCAGCCTCAAACCATGATGCCCCCACCACCATACTTCACAGTTGGGATGAGGTTTCGATGTTGGTGTGCTGTGCCTCTTTTTCTCCACACATAGTGTTGTGTGTTTCTTCCAAACAACTCAACTTTGGTTTCATCTGTCCACAGAATATTTTGCCAGTACTGCTGTGGAACATCCAGGTGCTCTTGTGCAAACTGTAAACGTGCAGCAATGTGTTTTTTTTGGACAGCATTGGCTTCCTCTGTGGTATCCTCCCATGAAATCCATTCTTGTTTAGTGTTTTACGTATTGTAGATTCGCTAACAGGGATGTTAGCATATGCCAGAGACTTTTGTAAGTCTTTAGCTGACACTCTAGGATTCGTCTTCACATCATTGAGCAGTCTGCGCTGTGCTCTTGCAGTTATCTTTACAGGACGGCCTCCCCTAGGGAGAGTAGCAGCAGTGCTGAACTTTCTACATTTATAGACAATTCGTCTTACCGTGGACTCATGAACAGCAAGGCTTTTGGAGATACTTTTATAATCCTTTCCAGCTTTATGCAAGTCAACAATTCTTAATCGTAGGTCTTCTGAGAGCTCTTTTGTGCGAGGCATCATTCACATCAGGCAATGCTTCTTGTAAAAAGCAAACCCAGAACTGGTGTGTGTTTTTTACAGGGCAGCTGTAACCAACACCTGCAATCTCATCTCTTTGATTGGACTCCAGTTGGCTGACACCTCACTCCAATTAGTTCTTAGAGATGTCATTAGTCTAGGGGTTCACATACTTTTTCCACCTGCACTGTGAATGTTTACATGGTGTGTTCAATAAAAACAAGGTAACATTTAATTCTTTGTGTGTTATTAGTTTAAGCAGACTGTGATTGTCTATTGTTGTGACTTAGCTGAAGGTCAGATCACATTTTATGACCAATTTGTGCAGAAATCCATATCATTCCAAAAGGTTCACCTACTTTTTCTTGCAACTGTATATAGCAGATGCCAGTGAGATAGTGCTTTGATGGCAGACCAAACATTTGTCATATCAAAAATGCTTAACTATTTTTTTTTAGTAATACAAATTAAATCAAATGTTATCTAGTATGAGTAGATGTTAATGATTATCTGAAAAAAATATTACCTTTAAATGTCAACAATACTTGTTTCAACCTATCATTTATAGCTAATCAAAGTATGTGCTATGCGAATTTAATTGCCATCCGAAAATAGTTTCCACATACAAAGACATCCGAAAAATTCAATTCAATAAACATACATAAGAATATTCGTAAGATATGCCAAACAAGCGTGTGTGATAGAATTTACAATTTACTTATACTTACTATGATAAGGGTCTCTTCCTCAGCCTTCTGAAACTTGCTGGCCATCATCTTGCCAATCGCATGCAACAAACTGACGCACGATGGATTCAAGCTGGAACTGGTTTCTTCCGGCCGGGAGTAAATCACGCGCATGCGCATGAGCATACGAACATTTCATTGCCGTTTAAGCTGTGCATTTTTACGAATATTCCAAGTATTGCTGATATATCAGGTTTTAGAATATTCGTAATATTTGTGGTCAATTATGTATGTGAATATCTAGAATATTCGTAAAACACACAGCGGATGTAGTGCATTAGTATTTTTAAAATCTTTAATTTAATTACTTTTTTTATATTATTGGCTAATGGCTAATGCTATATTGCAATAACATAGATTTTTATAATATTCGTCTGATTTTATATTGCAATACAGCGAATATTCGAAACCGTAAATATAGGAAACTTGTATTGTATGCACTGGACTGAACATTTACACTGAACTGATCAACAGAGATTAGAGACATTTAATTAATCGTAACATGCGACTAAAAATTTCCATATTTATACGCAAATTACTACAATTAGCGAATATTCGATGTCGGCGAATATTATATGAATATTAGGACGAATATTCGCGAAATATCACGAAATCGAATATGGCACCTCAAGCTCATCACTAGTTACTACAAGGCACAGTGCTCTACACCACTATAAAGTCTGTTAGCAGCCAGGAAATAGCAGTTTTTTTAACACAATATATTCGGATCAAACCAAATTTTCCCAGAAAAATTTGGCAAACCGGCGAATCGAATTTTAGAAAAATTCGCTAACCTCTAGTAAATACGTTTGGCTTCAATTCGCTCAAAACTGCTCATTACTTGCATATTATATTTCAGGCTAGCAGGTGGCAGCACTAAGTTGCAATATATTGCATGTTGGGGTTCACTTGGGGACCTAAAAAAAGTGAAAAGAAAAATTTCCCCAAAGTCAAAATCAGTTTCTCCAAAATCAAAATATGAACAATAAAAAAATCAACATCATGGCCATCCTCGTGTGCAAAAAGTCCCATACTATTAAAATATATATAAAAAACTTAGTGTAATGGCGTGCCAAAAAATTGCTTATTTGACATCTTTTATCACTTAAAGTCCCCAAAAAATTTAGCAAAAAGTTATCAAAAGTAGGGATGAGCGAACTCGAACTGTATAGTTCGGGTTCGTACCGAATTTTGGGGTGTCCGTGACACGGACCCGAACCCGGACATTTTCGTAAAAGTCCGGGTTCGGGTTCGGTGTTCGTCGCTTTCTTGGCGCTTTTGTGACACTTTCTTGGCGCTTTTTGAAAGGCTGCAAAGCAGCCAATCAACAAGCGTCATACTACTTGCCCCAAGAGGCCATCACAGCCATGCCTACTATTGGCATGGCTGTGATTGGCAAGAGCACCATGTGACCCAGCCTCTATTTAAGCTGGAGTCACATAGCGCCGCCCGTCACTCTGCTCTGATTAGCGTAAGGAGAGGTTGCGGCTGCGTCAGTAGGGCGAGATTAGGCAGATTAACTCCTCCAAAGGACTTGATTATTGATCGATCTGCAGCTGTGGGTCATTGAGCTGCTGATACTCAATTGCTCACTGTTTTTAGGCTGCCCAGACCGTTTGTCAGTCACATTTTTCTGGGGTGATCGGCGGCCATTTTGTGTCTTGTGGTGCGCCAGCACAAGCTGCGACCAAGTGCATTTAACCCTCAATGGTGTGGTTGTTTTTTGGCTAAAGCCTACATCAAGGTGAAGCTGTCACACCAAGTGCATTTAACCAGCAATAGTCTGTTTATTTTTTGGCCATATACTACATCAGGGGCAAGCTGCGCCTGTCACCAAGTGCATTTAACCCTCAATGGTGTGGTTGTTTTTTGGCTAAAGCCTACATCAGGGTGAAGCTGTCACACCAAGTGCATTTAACCAGCAATAGTCTGTTTATTTTTTGGCCATATACTACATCAGGGGCAAGCTGCGCCCGTCACCAAGTGCATTTAACCCTCAGTAGTGTGGTTGGTCAAGCTATCACACCAAAGGCATTTAACCAGCAATAGTCTGTTCATTTTTTGGCCATATACTAAATCAGGGGCAAGCTGCACCCGTCACCAAGTGCATTTAACCAGCAATAGTCTGTTCATTTTTTGGCCATATACTACATCAGGGGCAAGCTGCGCCCGTCACCAAGTGCATTTAACCCTCAGTAGTGTGGTTGGTCAAGCTGTGACACCAAGTGCATTTAACCAGCAATAGTCTGTTCATTTTTTGGCCATATACTACATCAGGGGCAAGCTGCGCCCGTCACCAAGTGCATTTAACCCTCAGTAGTGTGGTTGGTCAAGCTATCACACCAAGTGCATTTAACCAGCAATAGTCTGTTCATTTTTTGGCCATATACTAAATCAGGGGCAAGCTGCGCCCGTCACCAAGTGCATTTAACCAGCAATAGTCTGTTCATTTTTTGGCCATATACTACATCAGGGGCAAGAAGCGCCGTCACCAAGTGCATTTAACCCTCAGTAGTGTGGTTGGTCAAGCTGTGACACCAAGTGCATTTAACCAGCAATAGTCTGTTCATTTTTTGGCCATATACTACATCAGGGGCAAGCTGCGCCCGTCACCAAGTGCATTTAACCAGCAATAGTGTGGTTATTTTTTGGCCATATCCCAGTCTAATTCTGTCACTAAATCCATACCGGTCACCCAGCGCCTAAATACTAGGCCTCAAATTTATATCCCGCTAAATCTGTCGTTACCGCTGTACTGTTGTGGCTGGGCAAGTTATTTAGTGTCCGTCAAAGCACATTTTTTGTTCAGGGTTGAAATACAATTCCCAATTTAGCAATGTCATAATTTAGTGGTTTCTGCTATATCAGAGCTATTTGAAATCTATCCCTAAAAGGGTATATAATATTCAAGGTGCACATAGGGTCATTCAGAATAACTTCACACACACGCTACTGTGCATTTCCAAGTCTAATTCTGTTAGTAAATCCATACCGGTCACCCAGCGCCTAAATACTAGGCCTCAAATTTATATCCCGCTAAATCTCTCGTTACCGCTGTCCTGTTGTGGCTGGGAAAGTTATTTAGTGTCCGTCAAAGCACATTTTTTGTTCTGGGTTGAAATACAATTCCCAATTTAGCAATTTCATAATTTAGTGGTTCCTGCTATATCAGAGCTATTTGAAATCTATCCCTAAAAGGGTATATAATATTCAAGGTGCACATAGGGTCATTCAGAATAACTTCACACACACGCTACTGTGCATTTCCAAGTCCAATTCTGTTAGTAAATCCATACCGGTCACCCAGCGCCTAAATACTAGGCCTCAAATTTATATCCCGCTGAATTTGAATACAATACATTGGGCCAAATAATATTTTTGTTGTTGTGGTGAACCATAACAATGAGGAAAACATCTAGTAAGGGACGCGGACGTGGACATGGTTGTGGTGGTGTTAGTGGACCCTCTGGTGCTGGGAGAGGACGTGGCCGTTCTGCCACATCCACACGTCCTAGTGTACCAACTACCTCAGGTCCCAGTAGCCGCCAGAATTTACAGCGATATATGGTGGGGCCCAATGCCGTTCTAAGGATGGTAAGGCCTGAGCAGGTACAGGCATTAGTCAATTGGGTGGCCGACAGTGGATCCAGCACGTTCACATTATCTCCCACCCAGTCTTCTGCAGAAAGCGCACAGATGGCGCCTGAAAACCAACCCCATCAGTCTATCACATCACCCCCATGCATACCAGGGAAACTGTCTCAGCCTCAAGTTATGCAGCAGTCTCTTATGCTGTTTGAAGTCTCCGCTGGCAGGGTTTCCCAAGGGCATCCACCTAGCCCTTTCCCAGCGGTGAAAGACATAGAATGCACTGACGCACAACCACTTATGTTTCCTGATGATGAGGACATGGGAATACCACCTCAGCATGTCTCTGATGATGACGAAACACAGGTGCCAACTGCTGCGTCTTTCTGCAGTGTGCAGACTGAACAGGAGGTCAGGGATCAAGACTGGGTGGAAGACGATGCAGGGGACGATGAGGTCCTAGACCCCACATGGAATGAAGGTCGTGCCACTGACTTTCACAGTTCGGAGGAAGAGGCAGTGGTGAGACCGAGCCAACAGCGTAGCAAAAGAGGGAGCAGTGGGCAAAAGCAGAACACCCGCCGCCAAGAGACTCCGCCTGCTACTGACCGCCACCATCTGGGACCGAGCACACCAAAGGCAGCTTCAAGGAGTTCCCTGGCATGGCACTTCTTCAAACAATGTGCTGGCGACAAGACCCGAGTGGTTTGCACGCTGTGCCATCAGAGCCTGAAGCGAGGCATTAACGTTCTGAACCTGAGCACAACCTGCATGACCAGGCACCTGCATGCAAAGCATGAACTGCAGTGGAGTAAACACCTTAAATCCAAGGAAGTCACTCAGGCTCTCCCTGCTACCTCTTCTGCTGCTGCCGCCTCGGCCTCTTCTGCTGCTGCCGCCTCGGCCTCTTCCTCCGCCTCTGGAGGAACGTTGGCACCTGCCGCCCAGCAAACAGGGGATGTACCACCAACACCACCACCACCACCTCCGTCACCAAGCGTCTCAACCATGTCACACGGCAGCGTTCAGCTCTCCATCTCACAAACATTTGAGAGAAAGCGTAAATTCCCACCTAGCCACCCTCGATCCCTGGCCCTGAATGCCAGCATTTCTAAACTACTGGCCTATGAAATGCTGTCATTTAGGCTGGTGGACACAGACAGCTTCAAACAGCTCATGTCGCTTGCTGTCCCACAGTATGTTGTTCCCAGCCGCCACTACTTCTCCAAGAGAGCCGTGCCTTCCCTGCACAACCAAGTATCCGATAAAATCAAGTGTGCACTGCGCAACGCCATCTGTAGCAAGGTCCACCTAACCACAGATACGTGGACCAGTAAGCACGGCCAGGGACGCTATATCTCCCTAACTGCACACTGGGTAAATGTAGTGGCAGCTGGGCCCCAGGCGGAGAGCTGTTTGGCGCACGTCCTTCCGCCGCCAAGGATCGCAGGGCAACATTCTTTGCCTCCTGTTGCCACCTCCTCCTTCTCGGCTTCCTCCTCCTCTTCTTCCACCTGCTCATCCAGTCAGCCACACACCTTCACCACCAACTTCAGCACAGCCCGGGGTAAACGTCAGCAGGCAATTCTGAAACTCATATGTTTGGGGGACAGGCCCCACACCGCACAGGAGTTGTGGCGGGGTATAGAACAACAGACCGACGAGTGGTTGCTGCCGGTGAGCCTCAAGCCCGGCCTGGTGGTGTGTGATAATGGGCGAAATCTCGTTGCAGCTCTGGGACTAGCCAATTTGACGCACATCCTTTGCTTGGCGCATGTGCTGAATTTGGTGGTGCAGAAGTTCATACACAACTACCCCGACATGTCAGAGCTGCTGCATAAAGTGCGGGCCGTCTGTTCGCGCTTCCGGCGTTCACATCCTGCTGCTGCTCGCCTGTCTGCGCTACAGCGAAACTTCGGCCTTCCCGCTCACCGCCTCATATGCGACGTGCCCACCAGGTGGAACTCCACCTTGCACATGCTGGACAGACTGTGCGAGCAGCAGCAGGCCATAGTGGAGTTTCAGCTGCAGCACGCACGGGTCAGTCGCACTACAGAACAGCACCACTTCACCACCAATGACTGGGCCTCCATGCGAGACCTGTGTGCCCTGTTGCGCTGTTTCGAGTACTCCACCAACATGGCCAGTGGCGATGACGCCGTTATCAGCGTTACAATACCACTTCTATGTCTCCTTGAGAAAACACTTAGGGCGATGATGCAAGAGGAGGTGTCCCAGGAGGAGGAGGAGGAGGAGGAAGAGGGGTCATTTTTAGCACTTTCAGGCCAGTCTCTTCGAAGTGACTCAGAGGGAGGTTTTTGGCAACAGCAGAGGCCAGGTACAAATGTGGCCAGCCAGGGCCCACTACTGGAGGACGAGGAGGACGAGGATGAGGAGGAGGTGGAGGAGGATGAGGATGAAGCATGGTCACAGCGGGGTGGCACCCAACGCAGCTCGGGTCCATCACTGGTGCGTGGCTGGGGGGAAAGGCAGGACGATGACGATACGCCTCCCACAGAGGACAGCTTGTCCTTACCCCTGGGCAGCCTGGCACACATGAGCGACTACATGCTGCAGTGCCTGCGCAACGACAGCAGAGTTGCCCACATTTTAACGTGTGCGGACTACTGGGTTGCCACCCTGCTGGATCCACGCTACAAAGACAATGTGCCCACCTTACTTCCTGCACTGGAGCGTGATAGGAAGATGCGCGAGTACAAGCGCACGTTGGTAGACGCGCTACTGAGAGCATTCCCAAATGTCACAGGGGAACAAGTTGAAGCCCAAGGCCAAGGCAGAGGAGGAGCAAGAGGTCGCCAAGGCAGCTGTGTCAATGCCAGCTCCTCTGAGGGCAGGGTTAGCATGGCAGAGATGTGGAAAACTTTTGTCAACACGCCACAGCTAACTGCACCACCACCTGATACGCAACGTGTTAGCAGGAGGCAACATTTCACTAACATGGTGGAACAGTACATGTGCACACCCCTCCACGTACTGACTGATGGTTCGGCCCCATTCAACTTCTGTGTCTCTAAATTGTCCACGTGGCCAGAGCTAGCCTTTTATGCCTTGGAGGTGCTGGCCTGCCCGGCGGCCAGCGTTTTGTCTGAACGTGTATTCAGCACGGCAGGGGGCGTCATTACAGACAAACGCAGCCGCCTGTCTACAGCCAATGTGGACAAGCTGACGTTCATAAAAATGAACCAGGCATGGATCCCACAGGATCTGTCCGTCCCTTGTCCAGATTAGACATTAACTACCTCCCCTTAACCATATATTATTGGACTCCAGGGCACTTCCTCATTCAATCCTATTTTTATTTTCATTTTACCATTATATTGCGAGGCTACCCAAAGTTGAATGAACCTCTCCTCTGTCTGGGTGCCGGGGCCTAAATATATGCCAATGGACTGTTCCAATGTTGGGTGACGTGAAGCCTGATTCTCTGCTATGACATGCAGACTGATTCTCTGCTGACATGAAGCCAGATTGTCTGTTACGGGACCTCTCTCCTCTGCCTGTGTGCTGGGCCTAAATATATGCCAATGGACTATTGCAGTGGTGGCTGACGTGAAGCCTCATTCTCTGCTATGACATGCAGACTAATTCTCTGCTGACATGAAGCCAGATTCTCTGTTACGGGACCTCTCTCCTCTGCCTGGGTTCCGGGGCCTAAATATCTGAGAATGGACTGTTCCAGTGGTGGGTGACGGGAAGCCAGATTCTCTGCTATGGGACCTCTCTCCAATTGATTTTGGTTAATTTTTATTTATTTAATTTTTATTTTAATTCATTTCCCTATCCACATTTGTTTGCAGGGGATTTACCTACATGTTGCTGCCTTTTGCAGCCCTCTAGCCCTTTCCTGGTGTGCTGTTTCTTTCAAATTTAATTAATGCACTGTATTATTATATCTCCTTTCACTATGTTGTTTCTACGTATTGTTTCTCTGCTGCCATCTGCTGGCCGGAATTTGTATGCTGCACGCCTTGTTCCTTATCTATAAAGTTTTTCTCTGCTGGGCGTGGTTTTTGCAGCCTTGGTTCTTGTCACTTCCTGTAGCCATTTTAAGTGCTGCACTCCTTGTGACTAGAGACTCACACCTTGGCTTGTGAAGGCATCAGTTTTTGACCAGCAGTTGCCTCAGCAGTTAGCCTCAGGAAAGACACCCACATCACAGCATTCCTGTACTGCATCATTGTATGTTGCTGCTCTGGATCAAATAAACCCACGTTTGATCGCACCCTCATGTCTACGTCTGGGTCCATCTAACCTGAGCATCTGCAGGTCCGGTCTGCTCCACTGCTTGGATACGAAGGTAGGACAGTCACAAGGTCATCATCAGTTACACCTTCATTCGCCTTCATGTGGGGACAGAACAGTCAAAAACTGCCTTAAAGCCTTATCCCCCAGTCAATACCCGTCTCAAAGTCTAATGCCCGGCTACAGGTTCCCTCAGAGCCCAGTGCCACACTCAGGAACCTCCCCTGCAACAGGCCCACTTGCAGCAAATCTGCCCGGCAACAGTGCACGTCCCACAAGCCCAAGGGGAAGCACGGGGTGTCCGCAGTAGATATACTCTCGCCTGGAAGTCCTCCACTACTCACCAAGACACTTTCTACATCCTATATTAACCCTTGCTCGCATGATATAGGAACTGCTCACGCACGCGGGGCCTCCCTCAAACCAAAACCCCGCAATTCACTCAAAACACTTTATGAACCTTATCGGGGTGCCTTATCTGAGTCGCACAGCAATTTTCAGCCCCAAATTCTAAAGTTCATTTTCTTAAAGAGACAGCGCACCTTAAATCAAAATGGCCGAAAATGACCTTGTACAGTTCCCCAGTGATAAAACAAAGCAAATGCAACCTGATACTGATCATTATGAAGAGCTGGAGGTAGAACCCACACTTCCAGCAGACCAAGTCACGCGACCAAGGCGCTCTCTCAAACCAACTATAAAGATCACAGAAAACTATCACACCAGGAAAGATGAGCTGTGCGACAACCTGGAAGAGCTATGGGAACGAGTTTCCTCCCTCATATCAGGACTTAAGTCCTCCTCAGGTGATGCCACCAGTTTACAAGTTGCCGTCGGGCGGCTGAACGCAGCCCACGAAAGATACAAGAGACTGTCCACAAGGTATATAACCTTTCTAAAAGACTCTAATATTGAAGAAGCCCTGTCAGAATTGTGCAAGGCAGAATCAATAGACAGATAAAGAGACGCCATGGTGATGGATGCTAAAGATAAAGTGGAACTCTGCATCTCTCATTTGCAAGAAACTAGATCACACAGATCGCATTCATCCAAACATTCCTCGCGGTCCTACAGATCATCATGCTCTAGAAGCTCCGCCCTGAGCGACAGATTACTAGAGGCTCGCATAAATGCAGAGCTATCCAAAGTGAGGCGTTCCTTCACCGAAAAAGAAGTCCTTGCGAGAACAGAAGCACAGACGGCGGCGGCCAAGAGGGCAGAAGCGGAGGCAGAAGCCAAGAGGGCAGAAGCGGAGGCAGAAGCCAAGAGGGCAGAAGCAGAGGCAGAAGCCAAGAGGGCAGAGGCAGAAGCCAAGAGGGCAGAAGCGGAGGCAGAAGCCAAGAGGGCAGAAGCGGAGGCAGAAGCCAAGAGGGCAGAAGCAGAAGCAGAGGCTCGAATAAAGATCCTTGAATCAGAGAGGGAAGAGGAAATTGCATTAGCAAAAGTAAGACTACTTGAGCAAGCATTGAGCCAAGGCTTTGATTCAGTCTGCTTACCACCAGAGGAGAGAGACGATCCAGTTGATCGCACCAGCGACTATGTACTGAAACAGTTATCTGCACCACCCCCAGTGGGCAGTACTGTCCAAGCAAACAACACTGAAACCTCCAAGTCAGCTCTACCTGCAGTCCCAGCGATACCCACAGCACCCGAGCAACCCAATAACAGTTGCCCAGGCGCGCCCTCTCAAGGGCAGTTATTACAGCAAGATGGCTACCAGGTGTTCCCTGGCCTACCTCCACAGCTCAAGCGGCAGTCATCAGAATCTACAGAGGCTAGACCACAGCTCAACCCTGCAGCAACATCATTCTACCCGGAAGCATCTCACCCTTTCACGCCACACAGCCTATACGCCCCAGGGGCATCACAAGTTGTCATGGCAACAAGCAGTGAGAGATCAGATATGTCTGAGTTTGCCAGGTTTATGGTGAGCAGAGAGCTAATTAACACCAGTCTCTCAAAATTTGATGACCGTGCGGAGAGCTACAGAGCCTGGAAGGCAACCTTCAAAGCTGCCATCGCCAACCTCAACCTAACTGCAGAGCAGGAGCTCGACCTCTTGATCAACTGGCTGGGCCCAGGCTCCACAAATTGCATCAAGAGCCTTAGAACTGTCTATGTGGGACAAGCAGAAGCAGGTCTCGCTGCAGCCTGGCAAAGACTCGAACGCACCTTTGGCAGTGCAGAAGCAATAGAGAAGGCACTATTCAGGAGACTGCAGAGCGTTCCCAAGATCAGTCTTAAGGATGTCCACAAGCTTCAGGATTTAAGTGATTTGCTCATGGAACTGGAGCTCGCCAAAAGAGATCCTCGTCTGTCCGGGCTGTGCTACCTGGATACTGCCCATGGGGTGAACCCAATTGTCGTGAAGCTACCATACAGCCTGCAAGAGAAGTGGGCGGCATCAGTCTCAAGGTACAAAAGAGTGCATGACGTCACCTTTCCCCCATTTATTTATTTCTGTAGGTTCATCGATGAACAGTCCCAGATGAGGAATGACCCCAGCCTCGACTTCCTGGAGTTTAATACTACAGCTTCAGTGATGCCATCATCAAGGTATGAAAGTATTGTGCATAAACACAGAGACTTTAAGAGCAGCGTGAATGTTAGAAAGACTAACCTACCATCATCTGCAGTACCCACTGGTAAACAGTACACTACCTCATCAGGAGACAAGGCCTTCAATCGTGAATGTCCCATTGATAAAAAACCACACTCACTGAACAAATGCAGAGGATTTAGATCCAAAACCATACAGGAGCGCAAGAAAGTCCTCACCGAGCTTGGGGTATGTTTCAGGTGCTGCGCTTCATTGGAGCACATGGCTAAGGACTGTAAATCCATTATCAAGTGTGAGGAGTGTCATAGTGAAAGACACGCCTCAGCTATGCACCCAACCCCACTCACAAGGGATTCACCGGCTGCTGTCACCACCAGTCCCGCTCCAAGTCATGGCGGGGAGCCCCAAAATAATGCCAACACAGCCACTGCTGTTTCCTGCTCATGCTTGGATGTATGTGGGGAGGGCCAGAGTGAGAAATGTTGTGCCCGCATATGCCTAATCAAGGTCTACCCGGAGGGGCTACCAGAAAAGGCAGTAAAAATGTATGCCATCATTGACGACCAAAGTAACCGCTCCCTAGCAGGACCTAAATTCTTTGAAGCCTTTGGAATAAAGGGACCGTCAGAACCCTACATCTTAAACACCTGCTCGGGTCGCATAGAGACTAGCGGCAGGAGGGCACAAGGATTCATTGCTTGTTCCGTCAGTGGGAATACAGAAATACCTCTACCGACGCTGATCGAATGTGATCAAATACCCAACCATAGGGATGAAATTCCTACCCCGGAAGCTGCATTTCACCATCCACACCTAAGGCACCTAGCCAACATTATCCCACCTATGGACAACAACGCCGAGATTCTACTCCTGCTTGGCAGAGACAATCTAAGGGTACACAAGGTGCGTCAACAGTGTAATGGTCCCGACTATGCACCATACGCCCAGAGACTGGACTTGGGATGGGTAGTCATAGGAAATGTATGCTTGGATCAACCTAGAATCCACTCTTTCAAAACGTACGTGCGTGGAGATGGACGCACAACTTGCATTAAGCCTTGTCCTCATCACTACGAGGTGAAAGAGAAGCCTCCAGACCTCATACAACCACCTGACGACATTCCTCCCTTCTTTGCCGACAACTTGGGAAGATTAGTCTTTCACACAAGCAAGGACGATGATAAAGTAGCTTTGTCAGTAGAAGACAGAGAATTTATCAAGATAATGGACAAGGAGTTCCTTAAAGACGAAACCAATCACTGGGTTTCTCCATTACCCTTCCGAGCTACCAGGGTGAGACTCCCGAACAATAGGGAACAAGCTCTGTCTAGATTTAACTCTCTTCAGCGTACCATGAACAGTAAGCCTGAGATGAGAGAACACATCGTTGCCTTTATCGACAAAATATTCCGCAACAACCATGCAGAACCAGCTCCATCCTTAGGGAAGAACGACGAGTGCTGGTACTTACCTTCATTTGGAGTGTATCACCCACGGAAACCTAATCAAATTAGGGTTGTTTTCGACTCAAGCACCAAACATCAAGGTGTATCTCTTAATGACGTCCTTCTCACAGGTCCTAATCTGACGAATAACCTAGTTGGAGTGCTGATGAGGTTCAGAAAAGAGCTCGTTGCCATCACCGCCGACATTGAACAGATGTTCCACTGTTTCGTAGTCAGAGAGGACCACCGGAATTTCCTCAGGTTTCTGTGGTACAAGAATAATGACACCAACGCAGAGATGGCAGAGTATTGAAAGAGGGTACACGTATTTGGAAACAGCCCTTCACCTGCCGTGGCAACTTACGGCCTTCGGCGCACTGCAATAGAGGGAGAATCAGAGTACGGTAAAGACGTCAGAGGACCAGTAAAACAATTGAGGTCTGACCAGGGAAGCAACTTCATCAGAGCCTGTAGAGAACTTAACATCGACACCAAGTCCATCCAAGATCAGTTGGCGGAAAAAGGTTGCACCTGGATTTTCAACCCTCCTCATAGTTCTCACATGGGGGGCTCTTGGGAGAGAATGATCGGCATCTCACGCAACATCTTAAATTCTATGTTGATGGATGTAAACTCATCTAGACTCACACACGAGACTCTAGTTACTCTTCTCGCTGAAGTTTCAGCCATTATCAATTCAAGACCCCTTGTGCCAGTGTCTATGGATCCTGAAACACCAGCCATTCTGACTCCGGCTATTCTACTTACCCAAAAAACTGAGAGTACGCTTATTCCTAGTGGAGAATTCACTCATGCGAACATCTATCAAAAACACTGGAAACGTGTACAATATCTAGCAGATTACTTCTGGAACAGGTGGCGAAAGGAGTACCTCAGTGTTCTTCAAGGAAGAAGAAAATGGCAACACCACAAACCAAACTTGAAGGAAGGAGACCTTGTATTGATGAAAGAGCAACAAACCGAAAGGATTGACTGGCCTGTTGGGCTAATTTCAAAGGTTTTCCCTAGCAAGGATGGCAAGGTCCGGAAGGTGGAGTTGAAGATCTTCAGGAAAGGCGAGCTTAAAACGTTCTCAAGACTAATCAATGAACTCATCTTAATACTACCCATCGAGAACGTCCCCGACGGGTGAACAGGACTGTATCTAGCTTCGCAGATCTTCTCCATTCCAAGTTGAAAACAGGACTATCTATGTTTTGCATTCTAACATGTTTTTTTTACAGGTTGTTTATATTTTATGGACATTCGTCATAGTGAAATCCCCAAAGTGAATTTCAGATGGGGAGTGTGCTGTTTCTTTCAAATTTAATTAATGCACTGTATTATTATATCTCCTTTCACTATGTTGTTTCTACGTATTGTTTCTCTGCTGCCATCTGCTGGCCGGAATTTGTATGCTGCACGCCTTGTTCCTTATCTATAAAGTTTTTCTCTGCTGGGCGTGGTTTTTGCAGCCTTGGTTCTTGTCACTTCCTGTAGCCATTTTAAGTGCTGCACTCCTTGTGACTAGAGACTCACACCTTGGCTTGTGAAGGCATCAGTTTTTGACCAGCCGTTGCCTCAGCAGTTAGCCTCAGGAAAGACACCCACATCACAGCATTCCTGTACTGCATCATTGTATGTTGCTGCTCTGGATCAAATAAACCCACGTTTGATCGCACCCTCATGTCTACGTCTGGGTCCATCTAACCTGAGCATCTGCCGGTCCGGTCTGCTCCACTGCTTGGATACGAAGGTAGGACAGTCACAAGGTCATCATCAGTTACACCTTCATTCACCTTCATGTGGGGACAGAACACCTGGGCTGTTTTACAGCCTTTTTAGTGCCGAAAAGTTCGGGTCCCCATTGACTTCAATGGGGTTCGGGTTCGGGACGAAGTTCGGATCGGGTTCGGATCCCGAACCCGAACATTTTCGGGAAGTTCGGCCGAACTTCTCGAACCCGAACATCCAGGTGTTCGCTCAACTCTAATCAAAAGGTCACACAATACACCAAAATTAACAAAAGATAGAGATCATCCTCTAAAAAATTTGCCCTCACACATCTCCGTAGACATAGATATAAAAAGTTATGGGGGTCAGAATATGTTAATGAAAAAGCATTAATTTGGACAAAAGTTTTTTTTTTTTTTCCAGTATTAAAACGCAAAAAAAAAACTATACAAGGGTGGTATCGACATAATTTGACAGACATGTATTTGTACTACATCACTGCCCAATTAGTGTATACCTCCTAGTGGATCAGGGCAGATGCCAATAACCCAGCAGTGGTATTAGTGGCGGCTCTGGTGGGCTCCTATGAGGCATTGGCCAACTTAGTATATCGGGAGGGAGCAACTTCAGTCCTGCATTACACTGAAGCAATGGCTGCAGTGGTGATGGTTTGGAAGCAGTTTGTGGTGACACACACTGAGAGTGAGGGATGTGATACTTGGTCCCCATACATACCATTGTGATGCAATAAGCAGCTGAAAGAAATGCTTCACTTATCTGATTATGAATTTTGGCCCCAGAGGGGTGTGAAATACCTCACTCAATTGTATGTGAATGGGGTATTCTGTTCATTTGACAGCCGTCGTAGTGAATACAATTTGCCCCGTACGTGTTTCTATCGGTACCTCCCAGCTGAGGCACGCCTATTAGGCCCAATATAAATCCTTATCCTTGTCTTTGAAATGTGGCCCCGTTGAATCTGTGGCCCGGGTGAAACAACCTTATAAACCTGTTTAATCATTCTATGTTGAAATTATGAAATTGCAGGATTCACCGGTCTGTCCCCCCTTCGAGGGTTGATATCCCGGATCTGGAGGCGTCTCACCTGGAGGAACTGAGCTCTGTCTGGAGGAACACGGTAATAAGCGCTCGGGATCAACTCATTCAACTTAAGTGGGTACACATGGTTTATCTCACTCCAGTGTGTCTGCATCATATGCATAGGCTCCCAGACCCCTCTTGTACCAGGTGTGGAGAGCCAAGAGGATCCTTGCATCATATGGTATGGACTTGTCCTGTTGTGCAGAAGTTCTGGAGTGAGATTTGTGATTTTATCTCCTCAAAGCTGCGACCCCCGGGGATACTCTCTCCTTTAGTGTGCCTATTAGGATTAGTGTCAGAAATAGATCCTACTAAATATGGAAGGACGTTGCTCCATTTACTTATGTTTTATGGGAGGAAAACAATCCTTTTGCATTGGATACCACCAAAGACCCCTACCCTTGGTTCTTGGATCCAACTGATAAACGCCGACCTGCAGATGTACAAACTCACTTTTGCAGCAAGGGGGAATCCTGACAGATTCTATCAGATTTGGGGACCTTGGTTATGTACTCTATGAGCTTAGGTGCCAGGTTCTGGGACTCCAGGTTGTATGAGTGTGTGTGTGAATGGTTGTTGGGTCCTGTACTCGTAAATATGCCATGAAGTATTGCGGGACTGCTCATTTGTTTAGCAACTTTTCGTCATTGACTTTTTCTGAGATACTTCTTGTATGAATGCGGGTCTTCAGACTTGTTGTCTGGCTGTCTTCATTTCTGTATCCCTATTGGGATTTGGAGAAGTTTTGTAAAGTTAAAATGCTTTCAATAAATAAACACTATAAAGAAAAAAAACATACTGACCTGGAGAATGAAGAGCACAAGTCAGTTTTACTGCATGGTGAACATCGTAAAAAAAAAACATAAGACTGTGGTGGAATTGCGGAAAATGAAAAAAATAAAATAAAATTGTGGTTCCGAGAAGGCAGGGAGTGAAAAACATAAATGGAAAAACGGAACATCGCTGCGTCAGAAAAGGGTTTAAATAAGTTCAGTTTGTCTCCTACAGAACTGTTGTGCTTGTTTTAGCATATATCAATTAATCATTGAAGAATCATTTCTAATTACATTTAAGCTACTGTAACCCTCTGCCAAGAGTTGGGAATAACATTCCCAAAACAATGTTATCTTCTTTGTGACTGTAAGCATGAAAGCCAGCTATTGCATTACACTTTTGCTTTATGTATGTTCCTTGGCTCTTTCATGTTAAATCACTTTGTACTAGACACTAAGTGCAGTCAATTCAGAAAATGCATTTTAATTGCGGTGAATCTGTCAGATGACATCTAGAACTTCAAGCATATACTTTTCCTATCAGCACTGAATCATTAGAGTGACCAACTTGATTTCTGTTTCATCGGCTATGCTGTTTAGAAACCTCCTGCCCTTTATCTCATGCACTTGGAGCAAGTAATTTAAAGTACCAAAACTCAACTTTTTCGTAATCATATTTTTGAATTTGGAAACGGTATTACTAGTGTTGATTGAGCACCATAGTGCTCGGGTGCTCGGGTGCTCTACCGAGCACCCAAGCACAATGGAAGTCAATGGGAGAACCCAAGCATTAAACCAAACACCCCTTCTCTGAAGAGGGAAGGGTGCCTGGTTCATAGGAAAAGGTCATAAATTGAAGAAAACACCACCAAAATGGTTCAGGAACAGCATGGGGAGGATGTCTAGATGCATCTTGGACTCCCAGGTAGCTGCTGGGAATGATGATGTCCGAGTAGTACGCCACTTTTACAGACTGACAATAATACGCACAAGACCAAAGATAAAATCGATTTTAGAGGAAAAATTGTTAGGAAACATTCTTTCCTGTATATTTACTTGTATATAAAGTGCGAGTGCTGCCAAAAATTCACATTGTGGTACAATTGTTCAGGTAGTGGTACTCCTACACTCATAAAGCCTATGCACTAAGTGAAAGAGCTGTTAAAAAATACAAGGAACCGGATCTACAATACATCCTTTGTTACACATAAAGGAGGGCATCATACACAGCCATGAAAAATTATGATTGATGGCCTACTGGTGACCCTCAAAAACATTTGGAGCAGCGCTTGCTGATCTGACCATTTAAAACATTATGGGCGAGGGCCTGCTGCTATGGCGAGGGCCTGCCGCTATGGTGACTCTAGATAACCTGGGCCTGATCACGTGTCCCCGTGACAGCGGCGATCCATTCAGATGTCTGCCCTATTAACTTTTGATGTTATTTTCATCGCGAACCACAGTGACCATGGGTAACGAGGAATCAGGGTTTGATTTTGGAGAGGGAGCCTGAGAAACAGCTATGGCTACCACTTCCAAGCAGGGCAGAATTATCTATTAGCTATATTTAGGTGAGGGCCTGCAGGTGAGCTGACCCTCTAAAACATTATATGCGAGGACCTGCAGGTGATCTGACCCTCTAAAAAATTATATGCGAGGGCCTGCTGCTGAACTGACCCTCTAAAACATTATGGTAGAGGGCCTGCTGCTGAGCTGACCACTTTTAAAAAAAAGATTAATAAAATGGCTGTACAACTTTTCACATACAAACAATAAAGCTGAAATGGAGATCATTCTAAATTAAAGTGGTATTATACCTACTCTAAATGAAAAAATGGAAGTTCTTAGTGCACATTTTTGATCAAATATTTCTCGGGCCCATCTACCAGGCGTCAAGGCGTCCGCAGACAGGAACCTAACACTAATATACTGCCTCTCTTGGACTTACCTAAGCCTGCAATTTCAGGGCAGTGGAAAAGTGCCTGCTGCTTAGCTGACCATTGAAAAGATTTACAGTGTTCAAAGCAGGCCAGGTCACCTGAATACTTCAGCTAAAAATAATGGAATAGGACTCCGGTTATATTTTGTAGGTTTTCTGAACTAGGGCTATGATTAAGAGGGACGGTCAGGGACCGTTAGAGGTGAAATTCTTAGACCGGAGCAAGACAAACCAAGGCAAAAGAATTTACCAAGAATATTTCTATTAATCAAAAACTAAATTTGTAGGTTCAAAGACGATCAGATACCGTTGTAGTTCAGACCAAAAGTGATAATGACTGGAGATCCGGCAGCACTATTCCCATAACCCGCCGAGCAGCTTCTGCAAAACAAAAGTCTTTGGGTTCTGGGGGGAGTATGGTTGCAAAGCTGAAACTTAAAGGAATTGATGGAAGGGCACCACTAGGAGTGTAGCTTGCGGCTTAATTTGACTCAACACGGGAAACCTCACCTGGCACGGACACAGAAAGGATTGAAAGATTGATAGCTCTTTCTCGATTCTGTGGGTGGTGGTGCATGGACATTCTTAGTTGGTGGAGTGATTTGTATGGTTAATTCTGATAACGAACGATTCTCCTCCGTGATAACTAGTTATGCGACCCCCAGCGGTGAGGAATGTGCTTACTAGACTCTTGGATAATGAGACTGGACTTGTAGGTGAGGGCCTGTTGGTGAGCTGACGCTCCAAAAAATTATATGTAGGGGGCCTGCAGGTGAGCTGACCCTTTAAAACATTATATGTGTGGGCCTGCTGGTGCCAAGAATGTTTTCATTAATCAAAAACGAAAGTCCGAGCTTCAAAGACGATCAGATACCGTTGTAGTTCCAACCATAAGCGATGGCGACAGTTGATCCGGCGGCGTTATTCCCATGACCCGCTGAGCAGCTTCTGCAAAACCAAAGTCTTTGGGTTCTGGGGTGGGGGGGGGAGTATGGTTGCAAAGCTGAAACTTAACGGAATTGATGGAAGGGAACCACTAGGATTGGAGCTTGCGGCTTAATTTGACTCAACACGGGAAACCTCACCTGGCACGGACACGGAAAGGTTTGAAAGATTGATAGCTCTTTCTCTATTCTGTGGGTGGTGGTGCATGGACATTTTTAGTTGGTGGAGTTATTTGTCTGGTTAATTCCGATAACGAACAAAACTCCTCCATGATAACTAGTTACGCGACCCCCAGCGGTGAGGAATGAGACTCTTGGATAATGAGACTGGACTTGTAGGTGAGGGCCTGCAGCTGAGCTGACCCTGTAAAAAATTATATGCGTGGGTCTGCTGGTGCCAAGAATGTTTTCATTAATCAAAAATGAAAGTCGGAGGTTCGAAGATGATCAGATACCGTCGTAGTTCCGACCATAAGCGATGACGACCGGCGATCCAGCTGCGTTATTCCCATGACCCGCCGAGCAGCTTCTGCAAAACCAAAGTCTTTGGGTTCCGGGGGGGAGTATGGTTGCAAAGCTGAAGCGTAAAGGAATTGATGGAAGGGCACCACTAGGAGTGGAGCTTGCGGCTTAATTTGAATCAACACGGGAAACCTCACCTGGCACAAACACAGAAAGGATTGACAGATTGATAGCTAGGGTTGAGCGAACCCAAATTGTAAAGTTCGGGTTCGTACCGAACTTTAGGATTTTTGGAACCCGAACCCGAATATTTCAGTAAAAGTTCGGGTTCGGGTTCTGTGTTCGGTGATTTCTCTGCGCTTTTTGAAAGGCTGCAGAGCAGCCAATCAACAAATGTTTAACTCTGTGCCCTTAGAAGCCATCACAGCCATACCTACTATTGGCATGGCTGTGATTGGCCAGCGTAGCACGTGACCCAGTCTCTATATAAGCTGGAGTCACGTAGAGCTGCATGTCACTCTGCTGTGCTTAGTGTAGGGAGAGGATGCTGCTGGTGATTTCAGGGAGAGAATAGGAGAGAATCTTTGCTCAAAACGTGAATCTAACTCAGCGATCTACAAAATTGTGCCCTGTTGTGTGAGTGCAGGGCACAATTTTTTTATCCTGCCCTGAGCCCAGTGACGGAAAATAACTTTTATAAGTCAGTTAGGTGGGCAGCGGCAGCGGACATTTTATGCAAGCTCAGTTCACCAGCACTGCATCTGACCTTTTGGGACATTGAAATCCAAGCTTTAAAAATAGCACAAATAATCATTTTTTATCACAATTTTTTGGGCAATTTTCAAAATCTGGTGCATTTGCAGGCTTAGTCAGTGTGCAATTTAAGCTAGAAATACAGTCATCATTTTCTGGGTTTTTAAAAACACATTTTTTTTTGCCAGAAAACACTATTTTCCAGATCTGCAAGTTTTTAATTCACGTTTAATATATACAGCTTTCATATTATGTTACCAAAAAAATCACTTTTTTGGCAATATACAGACAGAGGAGATATGATATAAACTTTTAAATACATAAAGGGAATCAAGAAGGTAAAAGGGAGAGAATATTTAAAAGAAGAAAAACTGCTACACTACAAGAGGACATAGTTTTAAATTAGAGGGGCAAATGTTTAAAAGTAATATCAGAAAGTATTCCTTTACTGAGAGAGTAGTGGATGTATGGAATAGCCTTCCTGCAGAAGTGGTAGCTGCAAATACAGGGAAGGAGTTTAAGCATGCATGGGATAGGCATGAGGCCATCCTTCATATAAGATAGGGCCAAGGGCTATTCATAGTATTCAGTATATTGGGCAGACTAGGTGGGCCAAATGGTTCTTATCTGCCGACACATTCTATGTTTCTGTGTTTCTATCTGGATTAGTCAGTGTGCAACTTAAGCTAGAATTACAGCCATCATTTTCTGGGTTTTTAAAAACACACTTTTTTGCCAAAAAACCCCCACTATTTTCTAGATCTGCAAGTGTTAAATTCAAGTTTAATATATACAGCTTTCATATTCTGTTACCCAAAAACACTTTTTTGGCAATATACAACATCTGGATTAGTCAGTGTTCAATTTAAGCTAGAAATACAGCCATCATTTTCTTTTTTTTTTTTTAAACACACTTTTTTGCCAGATTCCACTATTTTTCTGGCCTTACAGCATCCGCACGTGTGAAATTCCAGGGTTATATACTGCTGTCAAATTCAGTTATTAAACAAACACCCGTTTGGGTCTTTGCTGCAGATGTCATTGTGAGATACCGCCTTTACATACTGTCTTTCTATTCAGTTATTTGAAATAAAGCCATTTTGGGCACAATTCTTTGATAGTGTCCTAGTGTGGATCAGGGCGTGTGAAATACACCCTTTAAATACAGTGCTTCTATTCAGGTATTCGAAATACAGCCATTTTGGGAAAACAAATTTAATTGCGGCCTATTGTGGATCAGGGTGTGTGAGATACACCCTCTAAATACATGGGTTGTATTCAGGTATTTGAAATACAGCCATTTTGGACAAACACAATTAAAATAAGGCCTAGTCTGGTTCAGGGCGTGTGAGATACACCCTTTAAATACAGGGGTTTGATTCTTTTGTTAATAAAATACATTTATTTGTGCAAAATACACAAATTTTCAGGCCTTGCAGCATCTTGACGTTTGAAATTCCAGGGTTATATACTGCTGCCATATTAAGTATTTAACAAACACCCGTTTGGGCAAAAAGAGTTTCTTTTGCAGCCTTTGCTGCATATGTCATTGTGAGATACATAGTGTGGTTCTATTCAGGTATTTGAAATACATCCATTTGGTGCACAAATCTTTAAATGAGGCCTAGTGTGGGTTAGGCAATGTGAGATACACCCTGTATATACAGGGCTTATATACTTCTATTAATAAAACACCCTTTTTGGGGCAAAATACACAATTTTTCAGGCCTTGCAGCATCAAGATGTTTGAAATTCCAGGGTTATATACTGCTGCCATATTCAGTTATTAAACAAACACCCGTTTGGGCAAAAAAAGATTATTTGGCAGACTTTGCTGCATATGTCATTGTGAGATGCACCTTTTATATATTTGGTTGTAAATTGTTGTATTTTTGTTTTATTGAGAAATATAACAAAGGCTTTGCAAGCTTTAAACAGTGCAAATTAGGGTTTCCGTCATCATTATAATTGGATGAGTACATAAGCGATGTCGATCAGTAATAAAAATTATTATATGAATATGATGTATTTCTCAAAAACATATGATTAGTATATCTAATGTTATTATTCTGATATTCAAATTGAGCATATAACATGTAAAGATAGGCATATATTTGGGATATATTCAGATATTTGAAATACCGCCATTTGGTGGACAAATCTTTAATTAAGGCCTAGTGTGGGTCAGGCCGTGTGAGATACACCCTGTATATACACAGCTTATAGTCTTCTACTAATAAAACACCCTTTTTGGGGCAAAATACACAATTTTTCTGGCCTTGCAGCATTAGCACGTTTCAAATTCCAGGATTATATACTGCTGTCATATTCAGTTATTAAACTAACACCCGTTTGGTCAAAAAAAAGTTTATTTGACAGCCTTTGCTGCATATGTTATTGTGAGATACACCCTTTATATATTTGGGTTATATTTAGATATTTGAAATACCGCCATTTAGTGCACAAATCTTTAATTGAGACCTAGTCTGGTTCAGGCCGTGTGAGATACACCCTTTAAATACAGGAATTTGATTCAGGTATTTAAATGCAGCCATTTTGGGCAAACTAATTTAATTGAGGCCTAGTCTGGTTCAGGCTGTGTGAGATACACCCTATTCTACTATTAATTAAACACCCATTTAGGGCAAGATCCTAAATTCGAGAAATATGAGGAGAGCGTCAAATAAGGGACATGGCCCAGGTCGTGGTGCTGCTGGTGGAGCTCCTGTTGCAGAGAGAGGACGTGGTCAATCTGTGCCAGCTACACGCAGAAGTGAAAAACCTTCCTCAGGTGCGAGTAGGTGACAGAACCTGCAGCGGTATTTGGTCGGGCCTAATGCGGCTCTACAAATGGTGAGGCCTGAACAAGTACAGGCGATAGTAGATTGGGTTGCTGAAAGTGGATCCAGTTCCTTCACATTGTCTCCCACCCAGTCTCCAGCTGAAAGACCACAGTTGGCACCCGCAGCTGATGTCAATCAGTCTTTCACCTCTCCCTCTTGCAAATCAGCCAAGCAGTGTGAGCCCCAAGTCATGCAGCAGTCTCTTCTGCTTTTTGATGGCTCTGTTAGCAGGGTTTCCCAGTGCCATCAACCTAGCCCTGCCCCAGAAGTGGAAGAGATTGAGTGCACCGATGCCCAACCACTTATCTTTCAAGATGAGTACATGGGAGGACCATTGCCAACTGCTGGGGCTTTTGAAAGTGTGGAAGATGATGTGGAGGATGATGAGGTCCACAAACCTACATGGAGTCAAGGTCACGCGAGTGACCTTTGTAGTTCGGAGGAAGAGGCGGTGGTCGCACAGGGGCACCAGCACAGCAGAAGAGGGAGCAGGGTGCAAAAGCGGAGTGGCCGTCCTCTAGACAGTACGCCTGCTACTGCCCTCCGCAGCAAGGGACCGAGCACACCAAAGCCAGCTCCAAGGAGTTCCCTGGCGTGGCAGTTCTTCAGAAAATGTGCTGACGACAAGACACGAGTGGTTTTCACGCTGTGTAATTAGAGCCTGAAGCGAAGCATAAACGTTCTCAACCTGAGCACAACCTGCATGACCAGGCATTTACGTGCTAAGCAGTAGTAGACACCTTAAAAACCAAGAAAGGTCTCTGGTTCCTCCTGTTTCCTCTTCTGCTGTAGTCTCGGCATCTTGATCCACCTCTGGAGTGACAGTGCCACCTGCCACCCTGCAAACAGTGGATCTTCCAGCAACACCACCACCTGGGTCACCAAGCATCTCCACAATGGAGATGGAGGAGGAGGAACCATGTTCACAACAGGGTGGCACCCAGACCAGCTTATTGCCATCAGTGGTGCGTGGCTGGGGGGATACAGAAGACACAAACGATACACCTCCCACAGAGGACAGCTTTTCCTTGCCTCTGGGCAGCCTGGCACACATGAGGGATTACATACTCCGAGTTGCCCACATTCTAACTTGTGCTGATTACTGTGTGGCCACGCTGTTGGAGCCCCGTTACAAGGACAACGTACCATCCTTAATTCCGTCACTGGAGTGTGATCGTAAGATGCGCGATTATAAGCGCACGCTGATAGGCACGCTGCTGGTGGCATTCCCACCTGACAGCGGGGGCACAGTGGAAGCACAAGGCGAAGGCAGAGGAAGAGGTCGCTAACGCAGCTGGGGCACTGCCAGCACCTCAGAAGGCAGGGTTAGCATGGCCAAAATGTGGAAAAACTTTGTCAGCAGGCCACAACAACCAGCACCACCAGCTGAAATGTAACGTCTTAGCAGGAGGCAGCATTTCACGAACATGGTGGAGCATATGTGTGCACACGCCTACACCTACTGAATGACGGGTATGCACCCTTCAACTTCTGGGTCTCCAAATTGGGCACATGGCCAGAGCTTGCCCTTTATGCCTGGGAGATGCTGGCCTGCTTTGCAGCCAGTGTATTATCTGAACGTGTGTTTAGCACGGCAGGGGGCGTCATCACAGACAAGCGCAGCTGCCTCTCCACAGCCAATGTGAACAAGCTCACGTTCATTAAAATGAACCAGGCATGGATCCCTCAGGACTTGTCCGTACCTTGCGCAGAATAGACATGTACACCGTCACTAACCAGCCATTGTTTTACTGCAGCACAATTGCTTATTCTTGTATTTTGAATATTTCACACTTTTTTGGAGTGAAACCTAATTAAAAAAAATATAATTAAAACCAAAAACCTGTGTTGGCTACCTTGTCATCCTCCACCGCCGCTTGCATAAATCAAATTTTTTTTTTATTTGTACATATTTTATGTAATTTCACTACTTTGTAATTTACAATTTTTGTGTGTATAGTACCACTGCTATACCTAGTAGACCGGTAAGAAATAAAAATAAAAAATTGTAATTTACATTTTCGGGTGAAAATCACAAATTGTTGGGTGTTTAGTACCACTGCTATACCTAGTAGACCGAAAAAAATAAATAAATGTGTCAGTTATATTTTCCGGTGAAATTCACAAATTTTTGGGTGCGATGTACCACTGCTATACCTGGTAGACAGGTTTTAAAAAAAAATATTTGTCAGTTACATTTTCTGGTGAAATTCAACAATTTGTATGTGTGATGTACCACTCCTTATACCTATTAGACCGGTAATTATTATATATTTTTTTTCTCAGTTACATTTTCTGGTGAAATTCACAAATTTTTGGGTGTAATATACCTCTCATCTACCTAGTTGACAGCTTAATAAATTTCAATAATTTTTCTTTAACATTTTCGGGTGACAATAAACAGTTTTTTTTTCTGTCATAGACCCCTGCTCTACCAAGCTGACAGGTTAATACATTTCACTAATTTTTCTGTTACATTCTTGAGTTGACATTATACAATTTTAGATGGGAATAAAGCCCTGCTCTGCATAGCTGACAGGGAATAAAATGTAATAAATTCTTCAGTATTTAATGCGCGCCACATCCTTTCATTCAATGCCTAAATTTTAAAAAAGTTGTCACACTTTTATGCTTTAATAATTTCTCCCAAATGTATCCTCCCTTGGATGTGGTCTCTCTTTCCCCCGCTCCCTCTCCGGGGTGGAACCCTGATTCCCCGCCACCTGTGATCACCCTAGTAGGCGCAGAAAAGAACATCGAAAGTTGATAGAGCAGATATCAAATTGGATTGTGAACATCACGGGGACGTGTGACATGGTGGGGCAGTAAGTTTGCACACGCCTACACGAACTGACTGACAGGGGTCAGCCCCTGCAACTTCTGGGTCTCCAAATTGGGCACATGGCCTGAGCTTGCCCTTTACCCCTTGGAGGTGCTGTCCTGCCCTGCAGCCAGTGTATTGTCTGAACGTGTGTTTAGCATGACTGCAAGGGGTTATCACAGGTTATATTTCCCAATGTGTACCTTAATTTAAAAAATATAATTTAAAACCATAAACCAGTGTAGGCTACCTTCTCCTCCACCACTGCTTCCACCTACACCGCCACATCCACCGCCTCCTCAACCTCCTACTCCATATGGACCTCGTCCTTCTAGATCAAGATAATTATTTTTTATTTTTACATATTTTATGTTATTTAAAGTCATTTCCCTATCCACTATGTACTTCTTCACCATCTTCCAAAATTTTACCTCTTTGTCACACTAGACCGCTGATCAGGGTGAGTATGCTGGTGGGGTGTCATGAAACAGTCTCAGGCTTTGGAGACTGTTGCCCTGCCTCTGTTGGAACTGCTGTATGTTCCACTACTCTCCCCTTCTCAGTTGGCCAAGACAAGACGGTCTCTGCCACCAGCGTTGTCAGATGGAAATTTGTTATTGGCAACTGTGTCTCATGATCATCCACCTAATGAAACAGTAATTGCCGTTCCCCACCGTCATCTTCTTGTTATTGTGGATGCTCAAGAGTTTGGGAATCGGGCAAAAGATCTGTCCCTCTTCAAGCATGCATGGAGAGAGGGTCAAATCAAGGAATGTCGCTGAAAAGAGCTCCTCGGAATATCCGAGTGTGGGATCACTTGTTTGCCCAGACTCTTCATGGTGGGAGGAAGGAGGATCAGGGTGAGAATTGGGTTGAGCAGACTCTTGGCTACTGAAACTGGACTTGGTGGAAGACAGGGTGGCGCTTAACCGACTGGAAGCAATATCTGCTGCAATCCAACAAACCACCTGGTCGCATTGGCCTGACTCCAAGAGTGGTGTCCTGCACCGCCCTGCAAACTGGGACATGAAGCTAGGTATCGTTGATGATTGTTTTTCTTATGCTCTGGCAGCAGGCACTGTTTCACCGGGCCCAGGGCCATGGCCTCTGCGTGCACCATCAGCATCACGGCCACTGCCCCGTCCCTTACTGCTCGCCTTCTTCATTTTAAATATGATATATCATTGAAAGTCTGTCACACATACAGTAGCGTAGGATTTGGAAGTGTATGCACAAACAAATTTAAAAAAGGTATTTGGGATGTGGAAACGTCACACAGGAGATATCCCGTAGATAATGTCAATGCTGTCACCACCAGCTAATGAAAAATTTAAGGTCACAGGTATTTGGGATGAGGAAACGTTATACAGGAGAGGTACCACCGGTAATGTCACTGTACGCAGCGTATACGCAAAAAAAGTACTCTGTATGTCACAGATACATTTTTGAAGCGCACACCTTACACTGCAGATGTGGCGCTGGTAATGTCACTGTACGCAGCAGACACCATATACGGAAAAAGTACACTGTACGTCACAGATAAATTTTAGAAGTGCACACGTTACACTGCAGATGTGGCGTGGATAATTTCTCTGTCCGCAGCGAACATCGTCTACGGAAAAAGTACACTGTATGTCACAGATATTTTTTGGATGCGCACACTTTACACAGGAGATGTGGCACAGCTAATGTCACTGTCTGCAGCGATCTAACTATTGTACGCTATTTAGCGCAGGATGTGCTAACAATAGATATTGCTAACACACAATAGTCCTTGGAAGGACTTTTGGGTCTGTAAAGTTTTAGCTAGTTAGCACAGGTTGCGCTAAAAATATAGATTGCTGCTGCCACACACAATAGAATAGTCCTTAAAAGGACGTTTGGGTCTCTAAAATGTTTTGGTGGCAATAATATTCTTAACCACCTCAGCCCCCCTAGCTTAAACCCCCTTAATGACCAGACCACTTTTTACAATTCAGCACTACACTACTTTTACAGTTTATTGCTTGTTTTTTTTTTTTTAACTTGTTTATTTTATTTTCATAGCCGCAAAACACGACAGTAGGTTACAGGGAATAATGTAACATGGAAAAGGTACATAATATTCAGTAGCATAAAATTCAAGCATATATAGAGGAAGCAAGCACGTCAGTGACCAACAGGAGACAGTCGGGTATAGTGTACGGTGAGGCTGACCATATTCACAACAATTTATGTACAGAGAGTGCTATCCAGTCAGGTTCGGAGGCCTATAACTATGAGTGGGCATGTCTAATCCTAGGAAGCTTGGATATAATTTGAGCTATGATGTCGAAGGCATTCATATAAGCATGGGCAAGCCGGGACCTAGAAAGCTTTGACTTCATGTGATTTATGGCAACAGAGCACCAGAGATAGGAGGTATAAATAACTAGGGGAGGGAGTGTGGCTATGTGCTGCTGGAAAACCTAAAAGTAGACCAGAGTGACCAACGCTCCAGGAAGGCTGGATGTGTGCGAGATTCCCAAGCAGAAAGCTCTTCAAAACGATAGAGCTGGTCCACCTTAAGCTTCCATTGTTCAATTGTTGGCAATGAGGTCTGAAGCCAATGTTTGGGAACAAGTAGGCGTGCTGCACTCGAGCTGTTTGAAGAGATAGCTGGGGGGGGGGGGGGTTGGTTTGCGTCCGTATAATGGGACAGCAGTGCACCAAGTGGAGACATCTTTACTGATTCACGGCTTATCTGATTGCTTAGGCGAAAAATGTCCGACCACCATTTGCTAATTACAGGGCAGTTCCACCAAATAGGGAGAAAGGTCCCAGTCTCCTCGGAACACCTCCAGCACTTGTCAGAGGAGGATTCAGCAAAATGGGCAGATCTAGATGGAGTAATATACCATTGAGTCAGTATTTTGTATCCATTTTCCTGAATGCGCACGGGAAGCCTTGTGGGGAGTGTTGAATAAATCAGGCAAATCACTGAAAGGTATGGTTATCCCAGTTTCTCTTTCCCAGTGGTGAATGAAAGATGGTTTGGCGATAAGTGGTGGAGTCCGCAGTTTGCTATGTATTTGCGATATTAGCTTTCTCAGAGGTTTGGGATTGATGATGAGGGCTTCGAGCCAACCTATTGGCTGAAGAAGTTCTCCTTCGGTATTGTTTCTTGTTAGAAAGGACCTAATGTGAGGGATTAAGGTAAGGTCACATGGGCGGGGGTTGAGTAAGGTATGTATGGCATCGGTCTCAAGGAGCTTCCCCGTGGAGTCCAAGAAATTTCTTATGGGCAAAGAGGAGGATTTAATACGTTTGGAGGAGGAATGCAATAGAGTTGGGGAGGACGTACCTAAGATATCTGCAACAGTCAGTATAGGGGAAGGGAAGGGAACTGAGCAATGAGAGGAGTTCAGCCATCTCCAAGCATCCAGTGTTGCTTTTAAAATTGGATAGTTAGGCAGTGGTATATGAGGGGGAAATTGATGACCTAATAAGACTGTCCGAAAAGGAATATCTAGTATGCTTTGTTCTAGGCTTACCCAAGGTTTATCAGTAGGGTTGTGGAGCCAGTCAACCACTCTAGCTAACAGTATTGCTTTTCCATACAGTTCTGGGTCTGGGAGGCCAATACCGCCTAGCTGACGTGGGTGGGCTAAAAGTTTGTATGAGAGTCTGGCTTTCTTGCCGTTCCATATGAAAGTTCTAAACTTTTGTTTCAAGGATGTGTAGAAGGAGCTAGGTAAAGGGATTGGGAGGACCTGTTGGAGGTATGTCAGGCGCGGTAAGATTAATGAAGTGAGAAGATTTTTACGCCCAAACCAGGATAGCATGGGTGCCCTGGTCTGCAAGTTGTCTATGGCTTTAAGTAGAGAGTTTTTAAGGGGGATGTAGTTTAGGGAAAAGAGATCTGAGATTTGAGGGCCGATTTTAACTCCTAGATAAGTAATGGTTGGGGAAGACCAATTAAAGGGGGAATTTTCCATCAGTAAGGACTTGGTATGAGTAGATATTCCTATCGTAAGGATCAGTGATTTGCTAGTGTTTATCTTAAAGTTAGAGATGGAACTATAGTGTTGTAAGTGATTTTGTATGTAAGGTAGGGAAGTAGTGGGATTTGTTGTCATGATCATAACATCATCGGCGAACGCCGCAATTTTGTGGTCCCTTCCTCCCAAGGTAGTACCTTTAATATTATGATCTTTCCTAAACGTGGACAGAAGGGGTTCCATTGCCAATACAAATAGGAGGGGGGACAAGGGACAACCCTGGCGGGTACCGTTGTGTATGCAAAAGGGCAATGAAAGACTACCATTAACCATTACCAGGGCAGTGGCCTGTGCATACATAGTAAAGATCGCTTGAACAAAGGGACCAGGCAGACCAAAGCCCAGAAGAGCTTGTCTCAGATATATCCAGTTGATTCTGTCGAACGCTTTTTCTGCATCGGTGCTAAGCAAAAGGAGAGGAGAGGAAGTGTGTTTGGCATGGCACATTGCATTGATAACTCTCGTAGTGTTATCTTTGCCCTCCCTATTGTGGACAAAGCCTACCTGGTCCCCATGTATCAAAGAGGGAAGGAAGTTTGCGAGCCGGTTGGCCAACATTTTAGCTAAAAGTTTGAGATCTATATTCAAGAGGGAAATGGGTCTGTAGTTTGCGCAGAGTTTGGGATCCTTCCCTTCTTTGGGGATCAGTGCTATATGTGCAGTTGTCATATCCCTAGAAAGGGCATTACCTTGTAACGCAGAGTTGCATACATTAAGAAGGTGCGGGAGTAGTTGAGTCTTAAAGGTTTTGTAGTATGATGACGGGAGGCCGTCGGGGCCAGGACTTTTTCCCAGGGGCAGTTGGGAAAGAGCTACAGAAAGCTCCTCGATTGAGAAGGGAACTGCCAGTAGGGTTTTCTGAGTATCGGTGAGCGTAGGGAGGTGTAAGGGATCGCCTCTTATTTGGGGGTCATTCTCACAGATACGCCTTTAGGACACCAGGTTTCAGGTCCAAACAGTGTATTTATTGTTCAACACCAGCAACAATAAAATGACAAAATAATAAACACTCGCCCGTCCAGGCTCTAACTAAACATAAAGTTTCCTGACTCACCTAGGTCCCAGTTCACACCATGTGAACTCGTGCGGCTTTGTCAGCCACTGTACGCCCACTGTCTCCAGTTCAGTATTTCTTGTGGGGGATTGGGGCTCAGTAGTCTGCCTGACTATGGCCCTGCGACCCTCCCAGGCGTCGCTGCGTCCCCCAACTCCAGGCTATCGCCCAGCTTTGTGGTCCCTCAGCCTTGCCCAGCTGAGACCACACAGACAGAGCCTCCAGGCCTCTGTCCACAGGTACCACACTCCCCCCTTTCTGACACTCTGGGAGGTGCTTTGTGCCAGGCTGATTACCTCCAGCTTCTCTCACCTGTGGTGGAACAGGGGTGTGGACCGAACTATCCACCCCTTCCTTGCCTCTAACCTGAGTGAGACCTGTCACTGTCTCACAGAGGGTATTCGCCTCTAAAAAAGAGGAGATTAAGGACAGGTGAGTTTCAGAGGATGGAGGGGACGGGATATTGTAGAGCTCTTCATAGAATGCTCTAAATTGATTAGCTATTTGGTTTGTGGAGAAAATGGTTTCACCAGTTGGGGAACTTAGCTGGTGTATGTAATTGGTGTCTCTTCTTGCCTTAATTCTATTCATCAAGAACTTCGTAGTCTTATCGCCGTGAGCATAGAATTTATGCTGCGAGTTCAGATAGTATTTAGCGGATTTAGTATCCAATAAAGCTTTCAGTTCTGCTCTAAGACTAGAGAGGTCTTGACGCTGAGAATCGGCTAAGGAGCATTTGTGTAGAGTCTCAAGTTTTTTAATTTTAGTGAGGAGAGAAGCTATCTTTTGTTCCCTGAGCTTCTTAATGTATGATCCAATGCTAATGAAGTGTCCCCTTATGAAGGTTTTATGTGCATCCCATAGAGTTTGAGGGGAGAGAGAAGGGTCAGTATTCAGTTTAAAGTATTCCTCTAGTAGGGAAGAGATTTTTGTAATGATTTTGGGGTCTCCTATAATGGATTCGTTTAGACGCCAGTTAAAACATGAGGTATTGCGTGTAGGGGACGTGACTGTGAGGAATACAGGAGCATGATCAGATATATGGATAGAGCCGATCTTGGCCGCCGAACAGTGCTGGAGGTGTTCCTTGGACACAAATAAGTAGTCAATACGGTGGTATGTATTATGAACATGCGAAAAAAAGGTGTAGTCTACCTCACTAGGATGCAGAGTACGCCATAAGTTGACCAGGTGTAATTTCCAGAAAACATCTCTCACCCGTCTCAGTGAGTTTAGTGAGTGAGCTGATTTATGGGAGGATAAGTCAAGTAGTGGGTCAAGCGCTATATTAAAGTCGCCTCCCAACACAACAATACCTTCTTTGAAGGACTCAATGATTTTATACATGTTGGAAAACCAGGATGTTTGTTTGGTGTTGGGGGCATACAAGTTTACAAATGTGTATATCTGAGGGCCTATATTCCCTTTCACCAAAAGGTATCTCCCATATGGATCTTGAGTATGTTATGAGTATTTAAATGGGATTTTTCTTCTAAAACCAATGCTAACACCTCCTGACGCTGACGAATTACCACCACAATGGAACCACACAGGATAATGTGAGAATTCCAAGTTGGGGTAATGATTGAACCTGAAGTGTGTCTCCTGGAGAAGCAACACATTTGATCCCTCTTTGCGTAACATCGCCCAAATTTGGCTTCTCTTAGAAGGAGAATTAAATCCTATCACATTGTAGGTGGCAATTTGTAGATCAGCCATGATTGATTAGTGAGTGGGGATCGAGGCGCATCAATGTGTCAGTCCCCCAGGGGAGAGCACTTACCGGTAAAGTGTCAGTCAGCTGGTCAGTGGAGTCCTCTACTGTGATGTGACAATAGTATCATGTACCTTAGAACAAACCGGGGAAAAAAGGAAAACATTAGAACAAAGGAAAAAGAACATTTCAAGAGTAGGGTCACCCCTAAGCTAGTCATCTTGGTGGGAATGAGGTCTACTGACCGAGTTGTGTGCCGTCCAGCACATTAATAAGCAGCCTACATGGGATAGTAGGGCCCTATAATAAGAAAGAAGGTGTTGAGCATTTATGGAAAAGGCCAACTAACTAGTGGCAGGGACTAGGCAAAATTGACATTGAGAAATTGGGCATAGCTGACAGACCAAATAGGTATGAAAAGTGAGAGCACAAGACAGAAGCGAGCAAGTGACAGAGGGTCACGAGGGAGGGGAGAGTGGAAAGCATAAGTAAATCAGACAGACAGTAAGATACTACAAATGGTTAAGACTTCTCCAGGTTTCGCTGAGACAAGTCCACTCCGTGAGGTATCCGTCGTCGTCTGTTCTAGAATATATGGAAAGGGTTCAGGCAAGCAAGTTATAACAAAGAAAACACAGGATTGGCCCTTAGTAAATTCACTGGTCTTGGGAAAGTCTCTTTGGAGTTAGTTGTCTTCCTCTTTTACCCGTTTTATGGGCTTTAGGGGTGTGCATCAAGGTGAAAGGTGTGACGGTCGGGACTTCTGTGAGAGCAGCAACATCCTGAAATAAGTCCCAGTTCTCAATCTGGAAGGGAGGGATTTGCAGAACGTCGTACATTGCATCTAGATCTGAGTGTGAAGAGATATTGAAACGATGCCCTTCCTGGGTAAAAGATAGCCCAAACGGAAAGTTCCATTTGTATTGGATCCTGTTAGCACGTAGCCATTCTGTCAAAGGTTTCATGATGCGGCGCTTTCTGAGTGTAGAGGGGGCTAAATCTTGATAGATGGATATTTGCGCCCCTTCAAATACAATATCAGGGTGGTTTCTAGCCGCTTCTTGCACCGCAGCTTTTACCTGGAAGTTAAGAAATTTACAAATTATGTCCCTAGGGGGATCTTCTGCTTTAGGCTTAGGGCGTAGAGTCCTATGGGCTCTCTCCAATGTTATTTCTGGAGTGAAATTTGGGCCCATGAGTGATATGCAGAGATGTTTGACAGCATTTGGGACGTCTCCTGGGGCCACCGTTTCAGGGATCCCTCGTATCCTGAGGTTGTTGCGGCGCCCCCTGTTCTCCTGGTCCTCCAGGGCATTATGTAGTTCGTTGAGATAAGCGCTGCACTTCTGTAATGAAGTTGATGTGGCTTTCTGGTGTTCCAGAACCATGGCCTGGTGGGTCTCGAGGGCCTCCACTCTGTCCCCAACTTGCCTCATGTCCTGGCGCATAGCCGCTATCTCAGTGAGGATCGGTTCCATGGCCTTGCACAAGGTATGTTTTAAGTAGTGCCGGGTTATGGGGAGAGTCCCTTTACCTTGCGGCTCGTCGGCATCAATGTCCTCGTCGGACTTTTCCTGCGTGCTGGCTCTGTGGGGCTCCGTAGGCTGAGTCGGTGCCATCTTAGAATCTCGCGCTACAAACGAGGCCGCAGCTTTTTTAATAAACTTGTCCATTTCACCGCTCGCTGGCAGGGTCTTTTGCAGAGTCGGGTGTTCACCGATCCTTGGGTTGCCAATTTTCACCATGATGAGGCTAATAGCTGCTGATAGCTAGAGATATGGACGGCGGTAGTGCAGGAGCTCAGCAAAGTGCGGCCATCTCAGACCGGCCCCCCCCCCCCCCCCCCCCGGTTTATTGCTTGGTTATACAACTTACCACCCAAATAAATTTTACCTCCTTTTCTTCTCACTAACAGAGATTTCATTTAGTGGTATTTCATAGACTTTTTTTTATATTAATCGAAAATGACCGAAATTTTAGCAAAAAAATGGAATTTTCCACTTTCTGTTGTAAAATTTTTCAAATAAAACTACATTTCTATATACATTTTTCTCTAAATTTATTGTTCTACATGTCTTTGATTAAAAAAATGCAATGTGTATATTTATTGGTTTGGGTAAAAGTTATAGCGTTTACAAACTATGGTGCAAAAAAAAATTATTTACGCACTTTGACTGTCTGAGCACCTGTCATGTTTCCTGAGGTTTTACAATGCCCAGACAGTAGAAACACCCCACAAATGACCCCATTTCGGAAAGTAGACACCCTAAGGTATTCACTGAGGGGCATAGTGAGTTCATGGAAGTTTTCTTTTTTTTTCTTACAAAGTCTTATATTCCACTAACTTGTGACAAAAAATAAAATTTTACATGAACTTGCTATGCCCCTCACAAAATACCTTGGGGTGTCTTCTTTCCAAAATGGGGTCACTTGTGGGGTATTTATACTGCCCTGGCATTTTAGGGGCCCTAAAGCGTGAGAAGTAGTTTGGAATCCAAATGCGTAAAAATGCCCTGCGAAATCCTAAAGGTACTCTTTGGAATTTGGGCCCCTATGTGCATCTTGGCTGCAAAAAAGTGTCACACATGTGGTATCACCGTATTCAGGAGAAGTAGGGCAATGTGTTTTGGGGTGTATTTTTACATATACCCATGCTGGTTGAGAGAAATATCTCTGTAAATGACAACTTTTTACATTGTTTTATACAAAGTTGTCAATTTACAGAGATATTTCTCTCACCCAGCATGGGTATATCTAAAAATAAACCCCAAATCACATTGTCCTACTTCTCCTGAGTACAGCGATACCACATGTGTGACACTTTTTTTGCAGCCTAGGTGCGCAAAGGGGCCCAAATTCTAATGAGTACCTTTTAGGAGGGCATTTTTAGGCATTTGGATGCCAGACTTCTTCTCATGCTTTAGGGCCCCTAAAATGCCAGGGCAGTATAAATACCCCACATGTGACCCCATTTTGGAAATAAGACACCCCAAGGTATTCCGTGAGGGGCATGGTGAGTACATAGAAGTTTTTTTGTTTGTTTTTTGGCAGAGGTTAGCGGAATTTTTTATATTTTTTTCTCACAAAGTCTCCCTTTCCACTAACTTGTGACAAAAAGTTCAATCTTTCGGGAAGAGGTTAAATCACTACCTACACTGTCTGTCCCTTCCTCAGCACAGCTCACCCTGACTAAGAATGAGCTGAACATGAGTCATCGGGTGCTATGTAGCACCTGATGATGCGTTCCGGCCAGCCAGTCACCGTAATGCCATCAACCATCATGGTTACGGCATTACAGTTAGGGCAGTACTTTCCTACACGTTTATTGGCTGCTACACAGCCAAGAAATGTGCGGGGTGTAGACTCGAGCATTGCGCTTGAACACATGCAGTATTCTGCCGAATACCACCATGTGCCAAGCATAGAGATGCTCGAGCCGAACAGGTGTTCGGCCAAGCATGCTTGATCATTACTACTTATTAAATTTAATGAGGCTACTGACAAAATTGGAAAAATATTATTGAAAATTATAGTATATAAAGACATGCAGTACTGTGCAAATATTTTAGGCTACCTTCACACTCGCATTTTGGCTTTTTGTTTGTGAGGTCCGTTCAGGGCTGTCAAAAGCAGTCCAAAACGGATCAGTTTTGCTTGAATGCATTCTGAATGGAAAGGGATCCGCTCAGAATGTATCAGTTTGCCTCCGTTCAGTAACCATTCTGCTCTGGAGGCGGACACCAAACGCTGCTTGCAGCGTTTTGATGTCCGCCTGACAAAGAGGAGCCAAACGGATCCATCCTGACACACAATGTAAGTGTCACGACCATGGTCATGGTTGTGACTTCTTGGGACCCGCATGCATTTGCCAGCGGTCTGGTATTGTTGTCAACCACAGGTGAGGGCTAGTATCTTGCCTCACATGTGGTTGCCGCTGGCAACTTGTGGTTGTTGGGCAGTGGAGCAGCCTGAGCTGGTTGCTGGGTGGCTCGCTGTCCATGCATGCGGTTGTTTTTGGCAACGGGTGTTTATGTGTGCACTTTCCTTGTCTGGTGTGCACGGGGTTTATTCTGTGTGTATTCCCCTTTAAGTTGCTGTCTTCCCTTCCCTGGTGTGTGAAGGGTTAATCACCTTCCCAGTCTGTGAGCTCTGGGTGTGTCTGATTCTGGGTGTGACTACATGGGCTATAAAGCCTCAGTTAAGACCTGATGTCTGAGGGGGTACTCCAGCCTTGTAGTAAGCTGGAGGCACTCTCCTGGTCCCATATACCATCTGCCAGTGAGGGCCACCCTTGTGGTCATAAATTGTGATTCAATATGTTTTTACTTGATGTTAAGTTTATGTCTATGTGGTGTCTGTTATTATTGCAGCTATGGTTCTGGGTCCCTGTGTGTTTATGTGTGCTGTGTCCTTTTATGTTTGTGTGTGGACAGCCAGCACTTGTGTCCAGGGATCCAGTCAGTGTGTCTGTGGCAGGTAGAGGTGGAAGTCTTTCACTCTCCTGCCATATCCATAGTCTGTTTATGGTTACATCCCATTGCAGCACGGCCAGTTTTAGACTCCTGTTTCTCCGCATCCAGGAGGAACAGGTGGTCTACCCAGCTCCTAGTTCAGGGATCGGCGGAGGGTGAGTAGGGATCCGAGGTTCCTGAGCATGGGCCCTCCTATCTTCAAGGTCGGCTCATGCAGCTAGGAGTTTAGGAGGTGACCTGCTCCCTTATTCTGTTGTCCTGGCCGCACAGCCACTAACATCACGTGGCATCGCACGGCTGAGGGTTTTCCCCGTCCTCAGCCGTGACAGTAAGTCAATGGGTACGGATCTGTTTTCTCTGACACAATCTGGCACAATAGAAAATCTGGCACAACGTCACTGCAGAAAATGGAATTCATAATGTAGACAATTTTAATACAAGGCTTTTACTTATGTATTGCCTCCTTTGCTGGCATGATTCATTTAGTCACGACTAGGCTTAGGCTAATCGAGCTTTGGATCATAGATCCAAAGTAAATTTGTTCAAAAACTTTGATGTCAATGCTGTTTCTGTACATCATTAAAATGTATTGGCTCTGTGGAGCCAAACTTTGTCTCGTCCGAAGTCACTGTATTCATATGTGCATATTGTAAAACAATTTAAAATAGGAATAGAAAGTGGGCTTTGGTCCAAATTCCTATTTTTAATACGCAAATATGAATAAAGTAGTAATTCACCAAAGTCTCACTTGACTTCTGGCAAGACGAAGTTTGGCTCCACGGAGCCAATACATTTTAATGCTGTATGGAAATAGCATTGACATTAAATAATGATGGACGAACATTGGCCGGGACGATTCGCGAATGCGATCAAATGTTTGCGAACCGCAAGTTCGCGGTGGGCTCCATTCACTTAATGGCAGGCGGACCTGAAAAACCTTCAGGTCATATTTTCAGCCACCAAATACTTACTAGAAGTGCGCAAATCATCCCACTACATGGACAGTGGCATACCAGAGAGGGATCAATGGCAAAAATCCCCACAAAAATATGTATTTTAATCAGGGGCCATTTTTATGCATCTTTAAGGGAAACTGTCAAAAAATTGCCCTGCTGGAGCCTAGAAAAGTTTTATTTTAGGCCACGTGAGTACAGGCCCCAAACATTAGGCATTCACCGGACAGAAAATATCATGAAATTATGTGTCTGAAGGTATAGTAGACGGTCAATGGATATCAATTTTTCTGCGGGCCAGTAGAGTACAGGCCCCAAACATTAGACATTCACCGGACAGAAAACATCATGTGATTATGTGGCTGGAGGTATATTAGACGGTCAATGGATATCAATTTTACTGCAGGCCAGTGGACTACAGGCCCCAAAAACTATTCATTCACAGGACAGAAAATATCAAGTGATTATGTGGCTGGAGGTATATTAGACAGTCAATGGATATCAATTTTACAGCAGGCCAGTTTACCACAGGCCCCAAAAATAATTCATTCAACGGACAGAAAAGAACAAGCAAGTAGGTGGTTGGAGATAGATTACACGGTCATTGGATATCAATTTTACCTCAGGCCAGTGTATTATAGGCCCTAAAAATTATGCATTCACCGTACAGAAAATATCAAGTGATTATGTGACTGGATATCAATTTTACTGCAGGCCAGTGGACTACAGGTCCCAAAAATTATTCATTCACCAGACAGAAAACATCAAGTGATTATGTGGCTGGAGGTTTATTAGACGGTCATTGGAAATCAATTTTAATGCAGGCCAGTGGTGTATAGGCCCCAAAAATTATTCATTCAACGTACAGAAAAGAGCAAGTGATTATGTGGCTGGAGGAATATTAGACGGTCATTGGATATCAATTTTACTGCAGGCCAGTACAAATACATGTCAAATGCATATGTTTAAAAGAATTAAAAATATTAAATTAAAACATGGCTAACGAATTCCCCCTCTTGAATAAACCCCAAAGGATAATAGGTGAAATTCGATAACACATGGTCATCACAGGTGTTGAATTCCTCCGAGGCCCTAACAATTAGGCATTCACTGTACAGAAAAGATCAAGTGATTATGTGGCTGGAGATATATTAGACGGTCAATGGACATCAATTTTACTGCAGACCAGTGGACTACAGGCCCCAAAAATTATTAATTCGCCGTACAGAAAAGAACACGTGATTATGTGGATGGAAGTATTTTGGAAGGTCATTGGATATCAATTTTAATGTTTTCAGTGCAAATATAGGTCTAATGCATATGTTTAATAGAAGTAAAAATATTGGATTAAAAGCATTGCTAACGAAACTCTCCCCTAAAAAAATAAAATAAAATGATAATAGTTGAAATTTGATAACATGTGGTCATCACAGCTGTTGAATTCCTCCTTAAGACATTCACCAGACAGAAAAGGCATTTTATGCCGCTGTATTTACATAAGACAGGGACGATTCTTTGTTCTGGGTGGTGGAGGATATGTGTGGGCTGGCATGAGAAAATTTAATTAAACGTGGTCATCACTTTTGTTGAATTCCTCCGAGATCCATGCCTCATTCATTTTAAAAAATGTGAGGTAGTCCACACTGTCATAATCTAGGCGAAGGATCTTATCGTTCATGATCCCCCCTGCTGTGCTGAACATCCTTTCTGACAGGACACTCGATAAGGGGCAAGCAAAGAGTTCCAAGGCAAATTGTGCCAGCTCTGGCCATAGGTCAAGCCTGCACACCCAGTAGTCCAGGGGTTCCTCACTTCTCAGAGCGTCCAAATCGGCCATTAACCCGATGTAGTCGGACACCTGTGTCATGGAACCATGAACCAGACGTACAACAAGAGATAAGTGGAAATAAGAAGGCTTTATTGAAAATCAAGCTGTAAGGCAAAAGTCCAAACGGATGGCTAAACCGAAGCAGGGTCTTGCGAAGCCAGAGGTCAGGAACCAGAAGGGTAGTCAGACGAAGCCTGGATCAGGAACCAGCAGGGTAGTCAGACGAAGCCTGGATCAGGAACCAGCAGGGTAGTCAGACGAAGCCAGGATCAGGAACCAGAAGCAGCAGCAGTCTTAGAAGCATGTGAACACAGGAGGACCAAGCAAGGAACTGAAGCCACAGACCTCCTATATATATGAGCTAGGCATCCAGCTCCTCCCAGTGGGAAGGAGAAGCCGCAGGGTGGGAGGCTACAAGAAACCCAGAAACCAAGATGGCCGCCAGCACATGTCAAACGAAGGAGAACAGCAAGAAGGTAAGACCATGACAGTACCTCCCCCTCAAGGGCCCCTCCTCCGCGGAAAAAAGAACGGTTTCTGAGGGAAGCGTGCGTGGAAGGCTCGGAGCAAGGCAGGACCATGGACATCTGCGGAGGGAACCCAGGAACGCTCCTCTGGACCATAACCACGCCAATGGACCAAAAACTGCACCCGACCGCGGACCAGGCGTGAGTCCAGGATATTGCTCACCTCATACTCATCACGATTGCCCACTTGGACCGGACGAGGCCGGGGAACCGAGGAAGTGAAACGATTACACACCAGTGGCTTCAACAGGGAGACATGAAACACGTTGGAGATCCGCATGCCAGGAGGAAGCGCAAGGGCATAGGCTACCGGGTTTACCCTGCGAAGCACTCGGAAGGGACCAACAAAGCGAGGCGCCAGCTTGGGAGTGGGCACTCGAAGGTTGAGGTTGCGGGTGGACAACCATACGCGGTCTCCGACCTGGTAGGAAGGAGCGGGCGCTCGTCTGCGATCAGCCTGGAGTCTCTGGCGCTGCGCAGAGACCTCAAGGGACCTCTGGATCTGTACCCAAGAAGCACGTAGGACGGAAAGGTGATCCTCCACAGCCGGAATATCCTGGGGAGAGAATACCTCCGGTAACACGGCAGGTTGGAACCCATAATTGGCCATGAAGGGAGACGTCCCAGAGGAAGAGTTCACCGCCGTGTTCCTGGCAAACTCAGCCCAAGGCAGGAGGTCAACCCAATTGTCTTGTGATCGGAGACATAGCAACAAAGGAATTGCTCCAAGGCCTGATTGGATCGTTCTGCGGTTCCATTGGACTGAGGGTGGTAGGCCGAGGAGAAAGAGAGCTGAATCCCCAACTGGGAGCAAAAGGCGCGCCAGAACCTGGACACAAACTGACTCCCCCGATCCGACACAATCTCCTTGGGCAAACCGTGCAACCGGAAGACCTCCCTGGCAAAAATCGAGGCCAACTCTTGTGCAGAGGGTAACTTCTTGAGAGGAACACAGTGGCACATTTTGGAAAACCGATCCACAATCATGAGAATGACCGTATGGCCTCGGGATGCAGGGAGGTCCACAATGAAATCCATCCCCAGGTGTGACCATGGACGCTCCCCGGTGGCTATGGGTTGCAAAAGGCCCAACGGAAGGTGCCAAGGGGACTTACTCTGGGCACAAACGGAGCATGCCGCTACATATGCGGCGATGTCGGAACGTAGAGAAGGCCACCAGAACAGACGTGAAACAGCCCCGGACAGCTGATTCTTTCCAGGATGCCCCGCGGCCTTGGAGTTATGGTAGGTTCGCAACAACCGAGTGCGCAACTCCTCAGGCACAAAACATCTGCCGTTGGGTCTCCCAGAGGGAGCACCAGATTGAGCCGCCAAAATCTGCTCACCCAGGGGAGAGGTCAGGCTGGTGCGAATGGCGGCCAGGATCTGATTCGGAGGTATGACCGAAGTCGGAATCGACTCCTCCCCGGACAGCTCGGAGTACTGCCGTGATAAGGCATCCGCTCTGATGTTCTTGGAACCGGGTAGGTAGGAGACCACGTAATTAAAACGTGACAAGAACAGAGCCCACCTGGCCTGACGTGGTGTCAATCTCTTGGCCTCAGAGAGGTAGGTCAGATTCTTGTGGTCCGCCAGGATGAGAACCGGAACCACCGAGCCCTCGAGCAAGTGCCTCCATTCTTTAAGGGCCTGCACGATGGCCAATAACTCCCTGTCACCAATCTGATAGTTGCACTCCGCGGAAGACAGTTTCCGGGAGTAAAACCCACAAGGAAGCAGAGGACCCTCTGGTGTTCTACGCTGAGACAGAAGGGCGCCTACTCCCGTCTCAGACGCGTCCACCTCGAGGACAAAAGGCAACCCAGGGTTGGGATGCGACAGAATCGGAGCCGACACAAAGGCGGACTTTAGAGCCTCAAAAGCTCGGATGGCCTCGAGCGGCCAGACCTGGGGATTACTGCCCTTCCTGGTCAGATCCGTGAGAGGCTTGGCTAGCATGGAAAAGTCCCTGATGAACTTCCGATAATAATTGGCGAAGCCCAAAAAGCGCTGCAGGGCACGAAGACCACTGGGCTGGGGCCACTGTAAGACAGCCGAAACCTTCTCAGGATCCATGGAGAACCCCTCAGCGGAAATGATGTAACCTAAGAAGGTTACCTGGGATCGGTGAAATTCGCATTTCTCAAGCTTACCGAACAGCTTGTTCTCTCGTAACCGTTGCAACACTCGTCTGACATCCAGAATGTGGGCCTCCATGGATTCAGAATATACCAAGATGTCATCCAAATAGACCACCACACACTGCTGCAACAGGTCACGGAAAACATCGTTGATGAATTCCTGGAAGACTGCGGGCGCATTGCACAACCCAAAGGGCATAACCAAGGATTCATAATGACCGGTCCTGGTGTTAAACGCGGTCTTCCACTCATCGCCCGCCTTGATCCTTACCAGGTTATATGCCGCCCTCAGGTCGAGTTTGGTAAAGACCGTGGCCCCTTTGAGGCGATCGAACAGCTCGGAAATCAAGGGTATCGGGTAAGCGTTCTTGATCGTGATGCGATTGAGACCCCTGTAATCGATGCAAGGCCTCAACTCACCGCCCTTCTTTTTCACAAAGAAAAATCCAGCCCCTGCCGGGGACGAGGATTTGCGAATGTGTCCGCGTGAAAGCGCCTCCCTCACGTACTCCTCCATGGCCTCATTCTCTGCTACCGACAGTGGATAGACTTTGCCACGAGGAGGAACGGCACCAGATTGTAACTCTATGGCAAAATCGTATGGGCGGTGCGGAGGTAGGGCAACCGCACGCACCTTATCGAATACATCCCGGTACTCCTCGTATTCAGGAGGCAACAGAGAGTCCGAGGTAGTACACAGCAACTTGACAGGCCCATGGATGCAACTAGCCCCACACTGCGGTGACCACGAGAGGATCTCGGCCGATCTCCAATCGAAAGTCGGATTATGCTTCTGGAGCCAGGGGTACCCCAAGACCACCGAGTAGTGTGGAGACGAAATAACCTGGAGACAGACCGACTCTCTGTGAACGGCACCAATGGCCATCCCCACTGGAAGGGTCTCCTGAGTCACGTGTGGCGGCAGAAGGGGTCTGCCGTCTATCGCCTCAAGAGCCAGTGGGGAACCTCGAGGCTGCAGAGGAATGGAATTGGCGGCAGCGAACACACTATCAATGAACAAACCACCAGCACCAGAGTCCACCAACGCCTGGGTCGTCACCGAGCCCCTGACCCAGGAGAGGACAACAGTAATCAGTGGTTTGTCAACACGGGAAACCGGGGACGAGGAGACTCCACCCAAGATCTGCCCCCGACAGGATCTCAGGTGCGAGCGTTTCCCGGACGGTTCGGGCATGCCAACCGAAAATGCCCACCGAGACCACAGTACATGCATCGGCCCTCGCGTCTCCAGAGTACCCTCTCCCCCTCGGACAGGCGAGCAAACCCCAGCTGCATGGGTTCACCCCCAGACAAGTCATCCCCAGGAGGCGTGGGAGGAGAGGGAGGCACGGGTGGGACAGCAAACGTAGGCGCCAATCTGTTAGAAGACCTCCGCAGGCTCTCCTTAAAGGAAGGTCTCTCCCTGAGTCTGGTGTCAATCAAAATCAGGAAAGAAATAAGAGACTCGAGCTCCACTGGTAGGTCCTTAGCTGCAACCTCATCCTTCAAGGCATCCGAGAGACCATGAGAGAAAGCAGCGACCAGAGCCTCATTATTCCAGCCCACCTCTGCTGCCAGGGTACGAAACTCAATGGCGTATTCAGCTACGGATCGTGAACCCTGTCTGATGGACATAAGGAGCTTCGCAGCAGAGGCAGCACGAGACGGCACATCGAATACCTTCCGAAGAGAAGCAACAAAACCGGAAAACTCGGCAACCACCGGATTGTTGTTCTCCCATAAAGGGCTGGCCCAGGCCAAGGCCTTGTCCGAGAGCAGCGAGATCAAGAAGCCCACCTTTGATCTCTCAGTAGGAAAGGCATGTGGCAGCAACTCGAAATAAATGCCCACCTGGTTAAGGAAACCTCGGCACTGAGTTGGCTCTCCCCCAAAGCGCTGTGGAAGGGGGGCAGAACCGGTCATACCCCGAAACACCGCAGGCGCAGCAACAGGTGTGGGGGTAGACTCTGGCGCAACAACCGGAGCGGCAGTAGGAGCGGGCCCAGGAGCGACAACCGACCCATCGGCAACGGAAGCGAAATGAGCCGTGCGTTCAAGCAGGGTTTGCAACGCCACAGCGAACCGACCCAACAGGTGATCCTGCTGATCAAGTCTGGCAACCAGCGTAGGTAGCGAGGATGGCCCTGTACCGTCAGAATTCATGGCTTGGTCCTAATGTCATGGAACCATGAACCAGACGTACAACAAGAGATAAGTGGAAATAAGAAGGCTTTATTGAAAATCAAGCTGTAAGGCAAAAGTCCAAACGGATGGCTAAACCGAAGCAGGGTCTTGCGAAGCCAGAGGTCAGGAACCAGAAGGGTAGTCAGACGAAGCCTGGATCAGGAACCAGCAGGGTAGTCAGACGAAGCCTGGATCAGGAACCAGCAGGGTAGTCAGACGAAGCCAGGATCAGGAACCAGAAGCAGCAGCAGTCGTAGAAGCATGTGAACACAGGAGGACCAAGCAAGGAACTGAAGCCACAGACCTCCTATATATATGAGCTAGGCATCCAGCTCCTCCCAGTGGGAAGGAGAAGCCGCAGGGTGGGAGGCTACAAGAAACCCAGAAACCAAGATGGCCGCCAGCACATGTCAAACGAAGGAGAACAGCAAGAAGGTAAGACCATGACAACCTGTCTGTCTAGGCGTTCCATGAGACTGGATACGGAGGGCGGCTGTCGATGGGTTGGCTGCAAGAATGATCTCATATCAGAAGTGTCCAACACATCTTTAAACCGCTCTCTTTTTGCATGTGCGGTAGGATTGGTACCCCCAACTGTTTCTCTGTGGGTGGAAATTCCTGTGCCAGCGCCCGCAACAGCAGAATGCAGCATCTCTCGAAGCAAGGCCTGGAAATGCTGAATTCTGACAGCCCTTTGTGATGCTGGTAACATGTCCGCTATTTTGTGTTTGCACTGCTGGTCAAAGTAAGCTGTGTACTGTACCAAGTACTGGTCCTTGCCCTTTATGCTTTTTATATGGGAGTCCCTCTTCAAAAATTGAAGCATGAAGGCCCCCATTTGCACTAAATTGGAAGTGGTTTAGCGGCCTGGCTCCTGTTCATCGCCCAGGAGAATGTCGTCCTCGGTCTCCTCCCCCCAGCCACGGACAATACCAGGGATCACAGAAAAGTGTAAAGCCTGCTCTTCTTATTCATCCTCCTCCCCCCAATCACCATCGTCCTCTGACTCCTCTTCAGACTCCTGCTGACTTGTCTCAGATGGAGTAGCCCCCCTGGGAATTCATTCAGCATTACGACTTCCTCATCTTCCTGCTCCTCGATGGCTTGATCAATGACACAACGCAATGCGCGCTCCACATATAAGGCATAAGGTACAATGTCGATGATGGCGTCCTGGCTTTGACTAACCAGTTTGGTTATCTTATCAAATGGCCGCAGGAGTCTGCATGCGTTGCGCATGAGCAGCCACTGGCGTGGTGAAAAAAAAAAAAAAAAAAAAGCTCCCCAGAACCTGTCCTGCCGCAGAGTTCATAAAGGTAGTCATTAACGGCACATTTCTGCTGGAGCAGCCTATCAAGAATATGCTAGGTGGAGTTCCATCATGTCTGGCAGTCACAAATTAGACATCTGACGGGCAAGTGGTGGCACAGCTGAATGTCAGCAAGGCAAGCCATGCGTGTAAGATCTTCTAAAATTGCTATCGCTGCCCAACTAAGTTCAAGGTGTGCCATGCATGGCACGTGTGTCATTTTGCCCTGTTTCAGCACGCTCAGCAGATTGGCACTGTTGTTGCACAACACTTTGACAACTGTCAAATTGAGCGGGGTTAGCCAGTGATCGGCCTGTGACAGCAGAGCTGAGAGGAGTGCAGGGCTGGTGTGGCCCTTGGCTTCCAGGCACAATAGCCGCAGCACAGCATGGCAACGTCTCACCTGGTATGTCGAATAGGTTCTGGGGAGCTGGGAAAGTGCAGCGGAAGAGGCAGTAGCAGTGTAAAAGAAGGAGTCAGCTGAGGAGTAGACAGAGGATGAATTAGGAGGAGAAGAAGATGCAGGCCTGCATGCAATCCATGGTGGTAACACCAAATCCACACGGGTGCCACGGGTTGCATGCTTGACAGGCGTCAGAAGGCTCACCCAGTGGGCAGTAAAAGTTATGTACCTTCCCTGTCCCTGTTTGCTAGACCTCGTGTCTGTGGTCAGATATACAGAGATACATTCACTTGCCACTGAACATGGACATATAGCTCTGGGATGCCCTTCTGGGAGAAATATTTCCTTCTGTGGACCTTCTATTGCGGTGTGCCAATGACCACAACGTTTCTAAAGGCCTCAGAGTCCACCAGTTTATATGGCAGTAGTTGGCGGGCTAGCAGTTCCGACAAGAGGGTTATCCGGCATCATCAACGGTGGAAGGTGAAGTAGAGGATAAATGGGAGTGTGGCTTTGTGGGTTCTGACTGTGTTGCTCCCACTGGGCTCAGTAATGGGAGGCCAGGTGCCTTCTTATGGAGGTCGTCCCTAGGTGAGTGTTGGGTTTACCATGACTTATGCATTGAAAGCACAGGCTGCAGATGGCAACACTTTTGTCAGCAGCTGACACGTTAAAAAAAGACCACACTGAGGACCCATGTGCCGGTGTCCTGGGAGCGCCAGATATGACCGCGCATGGTGGATGGCTCGCTCCAGATACATTTGCATTCTGCTTTTTGCCTCCTGTGCACTGCGAGTTCTGCCTGCTTCTCCTCCTTCTCCTCCCTATCTGCTACTCCTTCTCTCCCTCTGAATTCCCCTCCTCTTCCTCTCTTGTTGGCTCCCACGTCATCTTCGTCACCTTCACCACCACTGACATTACAGATCTCGGAGTAGGCAGCAACAGCAGGGACCACCCTCCTTGGGCTGATCTGGGTACTCTCGTCAGACCGCTGGGTGGCAGCCGTTGCTACCTCATCTTCCTCATCTGATGCCGAGAATGGCTGTGCATCGGTAAGGTCTGGGAATGGATGGAAAAATAATTCCTCTGACTCAAGTGGAGTGGCTATGGTGGTGCTAGTGGTGTCTTTGGGGGTGCACACAGCAGAGAGTGAGGAGGAGGCTTATACAGAGGATGAGGAGGGTGCAGAAGCGGAAGGCTGAGTAAGCCACTCAACCAACTCTGGTGCATAAGTATTTTGTGGAAGGTATATAGAACCCAATAATGAGTATTTGATGGAAACAGGCAAATCAAACCCCTTAATCAATATTTGGTGGAAGCTGGTGTATCGCAGGCCTCAATCAATATTTGTTGGAAGCTGGTGTATCACAGGCCTTAATCAATATTTGGTGAAAGCCGGTATATCAATCCCCTCTATCAATGTTTTGTGGAAACAGGTATATAGAACCAAATAATGAGTATTTGATGGAAGCTGGTAAATCAAACCACTTAATCAATATTTGGTGAAGCTGGTATATCGCAGGCATCAATCAATATTTGGTGGAAGCCGATATATCAATTCTCTCTATTAATATTTGGTGGAAACAGATATATAGAACCCAATAATGAGTATTTGTTTGAAGCCAATAAATCAAACCCCTTAACCAATATTTGGTGGAAGCGGGTGTATCGCAGGCCTCAATCAATATTTGGTGGAAGCTGGTGTATCGCAGGCCTCAATCAATATTTGTTGGAAGCTGGTGTATCACAGGCCTTAATCAATATTTGGTGTAAGCCGGTATATCAATCCCCTCTATCAATATTTTGTGGAAACAGGTATATAGAACCCAATAATGAGTATTTGCTGGAAGCTGGTAAATCAAACCACTTAATCAATATTTGGTGGAAGCCAATGTATCACAGGCCTCAATCAATATTTGGTGGAAGCCGGTATATCAATATCCTCTATCTGTAGTTTGTAGAAACAGGCATATAGAACCCAATAATGAGTATTCGTTAAAAGCTGGTATATCAAACCCCTTAATCAATATTTATGGGAAGCTGGTGTATCGCAGGCCTCAATCAATATTTGGTGGAAGCTGGTATATCAATACCCTCTCTCAGAATTATTTGGAAACATGTATATAGAACCCAATAATGAGTATTTGCCGGAAGCCAGTATATCAAACCCCTAATCAATATTTGGTGGAAGCTGGTGTATCGCAGGCCTCAATCTGTAATTGCTGGAAGCTGGTGTATTACACCCCTCAATCAATATTTTGTGGAAGCAGGTATATCACACCCCTCTATCAGTTTTTTTTGGGGGGGAGGCAACAGGTTTATCACACCAGTTGCAATTAGTTATTCCAATAGTGTTTGTCCCTCTATCTTGCTGCAGTATCTCAGCAGAACCGCACACAACTGCTGCACAATACAAATGCACTATAATATACTTTCTATGTTAGAATGTATATTATATTACAGCCCTCAGTATGTCACACCTATCAATAGCACACCTATACCAGTCCTTAAAAGGACTTTTGTGGCCCTATTAGCAAGCATTTGGTTACACTAACAATCTGTCCCTGCTTCACACAGCAACCTCTCCCTACACTGGCAAAACACTAAATGTGAAATGGCTGCCAGATGGGGTTTATTTATTATAAGGTAGTGGGTATGTCCATGTGCTGAAACGTCTCAATTGGCTGTCCTGTCCCACCTGATGGATGTGTCATTGGTCAAAGTTTGGCGCTATACAAAAAAATATGGCACGTGCGGATATCGCCATATGTTCACATGTTCGGTGAATTGTGAACGAGCAAAGTTCGCCTCTAAATGACCGCCAGGCGAACCGCAAGGCCATCTATAACATTGAAGTTTTTAACTGAATTGACTTAGGATCTATGATCTGAAGCTCGATTTGCTCAAGCCTGGTTACGACCACCCTACATTCTAGCAGTGGTGGCCATGCTTGCACACTATAGTAAAAAGAGCAGTCCTCTCTTGTCGGCACCGTAGTAATGTGCATAGACTGGTAATTTTTCCTGTAGTGTACAAGCACAACCATTACTGGTGGATTGCAGGGTGGTTGTAATTCCTGGATATGAGCAGTGTATAATGTGATTCAAAAATAAATGAAGCCAGTAGAAGCAATATGGACAATCACAATGCATTCAAAAGTGCCTTGTAATAAGCCATTTGCTGAATTCAGAGAACCCCTTTAAGACTGACAACTTCTATCTATCTAATTACATGTCTGTCATTTCTTTATCTTTCTAATTATTTAAAAACAATCCATCTAACATTTATTTCATAACCTGTGAAAAGAGTAATTTCATTCCCATTTTTCAGAAAGCTCAGAGGGCTTTCATGTTCCATTTTATGTTTAGCACTTCTTTCTTGCTGCAGTTTGCTTCAGGTGTCGCATGATCATTTAGCACAATTCTGTTTGAGGTTTTTTTCTATGAAGCTTCAAATTTTCTGCAGGCCATTGCCTTCATTCAAATGTCCACATACTGTGGCAGAACCCTGCCCTTTGGTTTTCTCAGCATGTATCAGAGTTCTTGTCCTTTGGCACTAAATGTAATTATTGTAGCTTATTACTTCCAGTAGTTTGTTTTCACAAGGTCCTGTATATCTGCAGCATATGTAGTAAAAAGTAATTGCCAAGAAATATTGCAAACAATAATGTTGAGTAAATTAAAATGTTCACATTTATTCAGTATTTTCTGAAAACGCCAACATTTATCCACATAGGGGGATGTTTATCAATACCGACATCTTTATCACCGGTCTTGATTCCCCTTGTGCAGCCGGTGGATACGCAATGCTGTGACGTATGCCTCAGAATAGATTTGGCGCATTCTATCACAGGCCATGAGAAAGAGTAATATCTGCAGCAGGTTCCTAGGCTATGTAGATTTCTATCTTCATTTATGACAGTTTTCTGTATCTGCTCTGCGAAGAGGAAGTCACAAAATATGCCGTAAAAATGGAGTGCAACATAACTTGCAACTTTTTGATGGCAACAATACTGATGTATATAGCATGATAAATGACCTCAATATTGTCTACAAGAAGCGTGTATCGAAAATATTGTAAGCAACTTCAACCATGTGGTGAAGGATTTTTTTTATCTAACTGTTAAAACCAGATAGCGACACATAGTTTTTTTCTAATCTGTTTTTATTTTCTAATTGCAGATTTACTCCTTCTATTTTGTAAACGTGATTATGGGGGCTGTCATCTTGCTTGAGCTGTTCTTACAGAATTTAGAAAGCATTAAGTAAATAGCTTTGCAGCCACCACATGGGCCATAGACACAATGGCCAGGAGGAGACCTCATTGACTTCTATGGGAGAGTTTTCTGGGCATGCTCTGTGACCTGTGCAGAGGTCATTGTACAAGAAAAGCATACATGAGCTCTGACAATCACCTATTGTGAATGGTGGATCCTTTCCTGTCTATACAGAGATTATATCACTATAGGCAGGATTAGAATGACAGAGAAGCAGGTAACTGCAGTAAAGTGATCTGAGCAGACCAAGAAGTCATGCCTAATATTAGACTTAGCGGCCAGTGTGAAAACTGCATGATTTTATAGTTTTTGTTTGAATATAGAGTTTGACATGGGTAATTCAAAATAAAATCATCAAAAATTATTTAAAATTATATTAAATAATGATATAAAACATGATATAAACAAAAGGTCATTTTCGGTTCACACATCCCCTTTTACACTCGAGATTAAATGAAATACAGAGAAATTATAAAGCAGTAAATGGAATGGAGAGAGCATTTCCATCAGCATGTGCACCAATATTGGTTATCTTTTTACTATCACATTATTGGTATTTAATGGTAAATAGTGTTGATCGGGCACCTGAACACAATAGAAGTCAATGCTCTGAAGAAGGGAGGTGTCTGGTTCACATAAAAAGGTAAGAAATTGATGGAAAATCGCTGAACTGGTTCAGGAACAGCATGGGGAGGATGTCTGGATGCATCTTGGACTCCCAGGTCGCTGCTGGGAACGATGTTGTACGAGTAGTACGCCACTTTTACAGACTGACAATAATACGCACAAAACTGAAGACAAAATTGATTTTAGAGGAAAAATTGTTAGGAAACATTCTTTGCTGTATATTTACTTGTATATAAAGTGCAAGTGCTGCCAAAAATTACAAGGAAGAGACACTCCGATACAACCTGTATATCACATGAAGGAGGGCCTCATTCACATTGTGGTACAATTGTTCATGTAGTGGGACTCCTACACTCATAAAGCCTATGCACTAAGTGAAAGGGCTGACAAAAATTACAAGGGACCAGGACTCCAATACACCTTTTATTACACATAAAGGATGGCATCATATACACCCTTTAAAAGTTATGATAGATTGGCGTGGTATTAAAAAGCAGGATGTGCTCAACCCCATATACAGTGGTGCATCTATACAGGGGGGCAGATCCTGCACTTGTGGTCCGCTGCTAATGGAAATCCCCAGCATAAAAAACAATACAATAGAGGATGCCTGCAGCAGACTACAAGTACCACAATGGACATCCTACACAGGATAGCAAATGTGTGGATGTGATAAACAGCAAAAATAATATAACAATAACAAAGACAGGTGCACTCTGCGGTGTTACTAACTCTCATACTGTAGAAACAATTCACAGCATGAAAAAATATAATTTGTAGGAAATATAACTGTATATCACTGAATAATTGTCCTACTAAAACTTAACTTTTATATCAATATATATTTAAAATGAGTCCCACAATGAGAATTTAGATAACTACATGTAAACAATAAATTTGTGTATTTTTAGCAGACCTTGAATATATACACTTTCCCCTTAGGCAGAGAGAGTATGGTTGCTGGGAGATATGAGTCCCTAGCCAGCTATTATGGCCCTGCCTAAAAGCGGAGAGGTCTCCCGCCTAAATGCGACATGCGCCAGAAGGCGGTGAGGGTAGAACGGTGGAACGCAGATGCGTTCCAACCATTAAAACACCCTATATATTGTAAATTGAATTGTAATATACAATATTTATAGATTGCCTAGGAATATACAATGATAATAACTATATGTGCAATACCTATAATTTGCCTGCATATATAGAATGATTAGGCAATCATGTGCATATATAGATATATAGGGTTATTTTAAAGTCTACTAAGAGGGTATATATATATACATATGGGGCAACGGAAGTTGGTTTAATAAGGTGGGACCGCTAAATGGGAATAAAAGGAGGATCTCTTCTTGTTACATATTATATACACGGGATGTCCTACCTAAGGTGCCAATTCCCACTAGCACATATAAGATGATTAAATTGAGACCTATTCCGGTCTGATAACAATATTATTTATCTGGTCCGTAATTTATTACAATTACGATCAGTCACTGAGTATACCAAGTTTTCAAAAAAGAATATATTAGTATACACACCATATGATGTAATAAATCTATATGGTTATATATAATCAAAAAGGTCCATCAGATAGTTGGGCACATTTTATATAAAGCAACCAAAAGATAGAATTTCATTGAGACCGAGTGGGCTCACCGTTTTCAATCGGTAGGTCCACTCGGCCTCTTTTTGCAAGATTTTTTTATCCAAATCTCCCCCCCCCTTGGAGAAGGGCGAATCACCTCAACGGCGCTGAATTTAAGACACTTGGGGTTCCCATCATGGAGATCATAAATATGTCTGGAGAGGGTGGTATCTCTCTTATGTTTGATATCTCTCAGATGGTCCCCAATTCTTCTTCTGAATTCGCGCTTCGTTTTACCGACATACTGAAGTTGACACACACGTGCATAAATACACCACCCCGGTGGTTTTGCAATTTGCAAAATCCCTAATGTTATATGATTTATTGGTTACATTGCTAGTGAAGATTTTAGTTTGATTTATGTAGGGACAGGCTATACATGAGCCACATCTAAAAGTCCCCAAAGGTCTTCTAGCTAGCCATGTGCCGGGTTTTTGAACTGGTGTATAATGACTGTGAACAAATCTGTCACCTAACGATCTCCCCCTTCTATAAGTAATAGCTGGATTAGCTGGGAGAATATCACGAATGTCCGGATCCAATAGTAGCATATCCCAATATTTTAGGAAAATATTTCTCACTTCTCTATTGCAGGTATCATATGTTCCAATTATACGGAAAATCGGATCCATTTCAGGTTTTTTTGGCTTTGGTGATAAAAGGTCCATTCTATTGGTATTTAAGGCCGACTTGAAAGCCCTTTGTAAAGGGTGATCTGGATAACCTCTTTGATTAAATCTACTTTTTAGATCTTTAGCCTGGCTGAAAAAGTCTTTTTGTGTGGTACAGTTCCTACAAACTCGCAAATATTGTCCCTTAGGGATACCACATTTTAGATTTTCTGGATGATGAGTTTCCCACCTTAGCAAGTTGTTAGTTGCTGTGGGTTTCCTATAGGTTTTGGTATTGATTACACCATCTTTTAGGGTTATATATAGATCCAAAAATGCCAGACCATGGTCATACATTTCCGACGTGAAATGCATGCCTATTTCGTTTTTATTTAAATCGGCCAAGAAATCCGAGAATAGTCGTCTGGGGCCGCTCCAAAATATCAATATATCGTCGATATAGTGGTCCCAGGAGACTATCCTCGATGTTCAGGGACTCTCATCCGAAAAAACCAAAGTGTCCTCCCACCAGCCCAGGAACAAATTTGCATATGTGGGGGCACAAGCGCTCCCCATTGCTGTGCCCCTGAGCTGGTGGTAGTATCTAGAATCAAAAAGAAAGAAATTATGTCTAAGGATGAAATCCATGAGTTTTAGAACGAAATTACTATGCGCATTAAATTGAGTACCACGACTTTTTAAAAAAGTGTGTCTTAAATTCAGCGCTGTTGAGGTGATTCGCCCTTCCCCAAGGGGGGGAGATTTGGATAAAAAAATCTTGCAAAAAGAGGCCGAGTGGACCTACCGATTGAAAACGGTGAGCCCACTCGGTCTCAATGAAATTCTATCTTTTGGTTGCTTTATATAAAATGTGCCCAACTATCTGATGGACCTTTTTGATTATATATAACCATATAGATTTATTACATCATATGGTGTGTATACTAATATATTCTTTTTTGAAAACTTGGTATACTCAGTGACTGATCGTGATTGTAATAAATTACGGACCAGATAAATAATATTGTTATCAGACCGGAATAGGTCTCAATTTAATCATCTTATATGTGCTAGTGGGAATTGGCACCTTAGGTAGGACATCCCGTGTATATAATATGTAACAAGAAGAGATCCTCCTTTTATTCCCATTTAGCGGTCCCACCTTATTAAACCAACTTCCGTTGCCCCATATGTATATATATATATACCCTCTTAGTAGACTTTAAAATAACCCTATATATCTATATATGCACATGATTGCCTAATCATTCTATATATGCAGGCAAATTATAGGTATTGCACATATAGTTAATATCATTGTATATTCCTAGGCAATCTATAAATATTGTATATTACAATTCAATTTAGAATATATAGGGTGTTTTAATGGTTGGAACGCATCTGCGTTCCACCGTTCTACCCTCACCGCCTTCCGGCGCATGTCGCCTGGTTTATGGCCGCTTTGGAACGCATATGCGTTCCATTTCGGGCTACGTCACATCCGGTACATATGACCAACTTCCTGGTCATTATGCGTCTCGCATAGTATGACGTGATCCGGCGTGCATTCCACGGACGCCCAATGAGGAGAGTCTATGCATCCACAATGACGCACTTCCGGATGAGGTACCGAGGGTGGTGGAACGCACGCCGGTCTCCAATAATCATGAGGTACACACCGGTCTATATTTTCAATGATCTAAGTGGGTATATATAGGGGAGCAGATCCAAACATTATTCTGGACTGCATTATTCAGTTGGATTATCTATAGAGAAGAGCTACTGTGCTTTTGGCGATTGTACCATACTCTTATATTTTTTGTATCTCCTTGTGGACATCCCCTGATGAATCCGGTGACTACTTTATCAGAGGAAACGCGTTGGGATCAATATCTATTTTTGGGATTAATATGCAATTAATAATTTTTGTGTAATTTGCGGACATCTGGGAGTTTTTGTATCCTATAGGGTCAGAACAACAGGGTCAGCCACCGATAAGTGGTATCGCTCCTTTAGGGGGTGATTCTCCCGCATTTAGGTGGGAGACCTCTCCGCTTTTAGGCAGGGCCATAATAGCTGGCTAGGGACTCATATCTCCCAGCAACCATACTCTCTCTGCCTAAGGGGAGCTAGTGATTTTTAATACGATTTTTCTTCAGTACATGGGCTGTGAAGAGCTCCTCCTGGAACCCTGGTGGACCCCTCTACAAAATTTGTTCATTCGTTGTGGCTGGATACATCTCCTTTAACTTTCATCAAACCGTGAGTGGTGACTATATAGTCCAAAATTGTAATCTGAAAGTGTATATATTCAAGGTCTGCTAAAAATACACAAATTTATCGTTTACATGTAGTTATCTAAATTCTCATTGTGGGACTCATTTTAAATATATATCGATATAAAAGTTAAGTTTTAGTAGGACAATTATTCAGTGATATATAACTCCCATACTGGCGTAAAATTGAGAGATTAGCCAACATATCCAACTTGGAGGACATGTTTGAGCCCAAGCACCGCGCCAAAGTTTCTCAAGTAGCTCAGGACCAAACGCTAAACCTACCTGTGCCGAGCTACTTGAGAAACCATAGCGCAGTGCTCGGGCTCAGACATGTCCTCCAAGTAGGATATGTTGGCTAATCTCTCAATTTTAATCCAGTATGAGGGTTAGTAAGACCGCAGAGTGTACTTGTCTTTGTTATTGTTATCTAATTTCTCTCTTCCTTGGTTGCTTAAGGAAGTACGGACTCTGCCGGCCGCGTTGTCAGATGGAAAATTTTGGAGCAATCTCTCAACAAGTCCCTTCTGGTATTGCACCATTTTACTCCTCTTCTCCACCACAGGAAAGAGAGATGAGAAGTTATCTTTGTAGCGAGGGTCGAGAAGGGTGAACACCCAGTAATCCGTGTTAACTAAAATGCATATAACGCAAGGGTTGCTGGAAAGGCAGCCTAACATGAAGTCAGCCATGTGTGCGAGAGTACGAACAGGCAAGACTTCATCTCCTCATACTCTTCCTCCTCTTTTGCCCATCCATGCTGAACATATGAAATTAAAGTTCCATGGGTACTACCCTATGTAGCAAAGGCAACTGCCTCCAGCTCCTCCTCCTCCTCTTCATGGTCCAATTTGTGCTGAGAAGACGAACTGTTGGTCTGGCTTTCACCCTGTGTAATGCCCTTCCACATTTCCTCTTCTGCCACATTCAGACCGCCGTCCTTAATTGTGAGAAGTGATTGTTTGAGTAGACACAGAAGTGGGATAGTTACGCTAATAATAACATTATCGCCACTAACCATCTGTGTGGATTCATCAAAGTTTTTTTAAAACCTCACAGAGGTCTGAAATCAATGCCCTTTCCTCGCTTGTGAATAGTGACAGTTGACTCGAAAGGCAACAACCATGTTGCAGCTGGTATTCCACAACTTTCCTCTGCTGCTCACAAAGCCTGGCCAATATGTAGAACGTAGAGTTCCAGCGAGTGCTCAAGTCACAAAACAGTCAGTGAGCTGGAAGCTGCAAGCACTGCAGCAGCATTGACGGGCCGGCTGAAGCAGTGGACGCCTTGCGGAAATAGGCACACAGAGGCGCACCTTCACTAGTAGCTCTGGAAAACTGGGGTAGGTTTTGAGAAACCGCTGAACCACTAAGTTTAAGACGTGGGCTAGGCATGGAATGTGTGTCAGGTTGCCAAGCTCCAAAGCCGCCACCAAGTTACGGCCATTGTCAGACACAACAATGCCTGGTTGTAGGTTGAGTGGCGAGAGTCACAGCTTGGTCTGCCATAGCTCTGCGGCGGTGTGCTGTTTGTCCACTAAGCAGATCAGCTTCAGCGCGGCCTGTTGATGCTTAACCACAGCAGTGCTAAATTGATTCCAGTTAGCGACTGATGGCTGACTGCAGCTGGAGGTGGAAGTGGAGGAGGAGGCGGCAGAGAAGGAGAAGTGGGGGTTGGATCCAGTAACATAGCTGCTGGTAGAGACCCTGATAGATGTAGGGCCCGCAATCCTGGGCGTGGGTAGCACCTTTGCCATACCAGGGTATGACTCACTCCCGGCCTCCACAAAATTCACCCAGTGTGCAGTTAGGGAAATGTAGCATCCCTGGCCACCAGCACTTGTCCATGTTTCTGTGGTTAAGTGGACGTTCCCAGTAACTGCCTTGGTGAAGGCACGGGTGATGTTCTGAGACAAATATTGGTGTAAGGAGGGCACGGTACACCGTGAAAAATAGTGGCAGCTGGGGACTGTGTACCGAGGGATGGCCGTCGACATCAGCCTGCAAAAAGGTATCAGTGTCCACAAGCCTAAATGACAACATTTAAAGGGCCAGTCATTTCAAAAGTTGTTTATTTAGTGCTATGGCTTATGGGTGGGTATTTGCGCTTGCATTCAAATGACTGTGTTATGGATATTTGGACGCTGCGCTGGGACAGGGAAGTGAATGTTGTTGATAATGGTTCATGTGAAGGTCCAGGTGCAGGGTGAGGGGCATCAGGGATCCACAGATTATGGACACTATATTGGGCCCAGAATATTAGAATTTGCAATACAGACACTGTTTTATAATGTAGTACAGTATTGGTTACAGAACACCACAGATTATGGAAACTATATCAGGCCCAGATTATTAGAATCGGCAAAACAGATACTGTTTTCTAAAGTAGTAGAGTATTAGTTACAGAACACAAAAGAATATGGACACTATATTCGGCCCATATTATTGGAATCTGCATTACAGACACTGTTTTATGATGTAGTACAGTATTGGTTACAGAATGACACAGATTATGGACACTATATTAGGCTAAGATTATTGGAATCTGCAATACAGACAATGTTTTCTGAAGTAGTACAGTATTGGGTAAAGAAAACCACAGATTATGGAAACAATATTAGGCCCAGATTATTGGAATTTGCAATACAGACACTGTTTTCTGATGTAGTACAGTATTGGTAACAGAACACAATAGATTATGGACACTATATTAGGCCCAGATTATTGGAATTTTAAATACAGACCCAGTTTTCGGATGCAGGGCAGTTTATGTCACATAAACCCCCAGATTATGGGCACTATATTAGGCCCATATTATTGGAATCTGCAATACATACACTGTTTTCTGATGTAGTACAATATTGGTTACAGAACACCACAGATTATGGACACTATATTATGCACAGATTATTGGAATCTGCAATACAGACACTGTTTTCTTATGTAGTACAAAATTGGTTATAGTACACCACAGATTATGGACACTATATTATGCCCAGATTTATGGAATCTGCAATACATACACTGTTTTCTGATGTAGTACAGTATTGGTTACAAAACACCACGGATTATGGACACTCTATTAGGCCCAGATTATTGGAATCTGAAATACAGACACTGTTTTCTGATGTAGTACAGTATTGATTACAGAACACCACAGATTATAGACACTATATTATGCACAGATTATTGGAATCTGCAATACAGACACTGTTTTCTGATGTAGTGCAGTAGTGAATACAGAACACCACAGATTATGGATAATATATTAGGCCCAGATTGTTGGAATGTACAATACAGACACTGTTTCCTGATGTAGTATAGTATTGGTTACACAAAACTACAGATTATGGATAATATATTAGGCCCAGATTGTTGGAATTTACAATACAGACACTGTTTCCTGATGTAGTATAGTATTGGTTACACAAAACTACAGATTATGGATAATATATTAGGCCCAGATTATTGGAATCTGCAAAACAGACACTGTTTTCTGATGTAGTACAGTATTAGTTAAAGAACACAACAGAATATGGATACTATATTTGGCCCATATTATTGGAATCTGCATTGCAGACACTGTTTTCTGTTATAGTACAGTATTGGTTACAGAACACAACAGAATATGGACACTATATTCGGCCCATATTATTGGAATCTGCAATACATACACTGTTTTCTGATGTCGAACAATATTGGTTACAGGACACCACAGATTATGGACAGTATATTAGGCCTGGATTATTGAAATCTGAAATACAGACACTGTTTTATGACGTAGTACAGTATTGGTTACAGAACACCACAGAATATGGACACTCTATTAGGCCCAGATTAATGGAAGTTGCAATGCAGATACAGTTTTCGGATGCAGAAAAGTATATGTCACAGAGACCCACAGAATATGGACACTCTATTAGGCCAAGAATATTGGAATTTGCAATACAAACACTGTTTTCTGATGTAGTACAATATTGGTTACAGAACACTACAGTTTAAGGACACTATATTAGGCGCAGATTATTGGAATTTGCAATACAGACCCAGTTTTCGAATGCAGGACAGAATATGTCACAGAAACCCCCAGAATGTAGACACTATATTAGGCCCAAATTGTTGAAATCTGCAATACTGACACTGTTTTATTACAGTATTGGTTATAGTACACCTCAGATTATGGACACTATATTATACCCAGATTATTGGAATTTACAATACAGACAGTTTTCTAATGTAGTACAGTATTGGTTAAAGAACACCACAGATTATGGATTATATGTTAGGCCCAGAATATTGGAATATGCAACACAGACACTGTTTTCTGATGTAGTTCAGTATTGGTTAAAGAATACAACAGAATATGGATACTATATTTGGCCCATATTATTGGAATCTGCAATACAGACCCAGTTTTCGGGATGCAGGACAGTATATGTCAAAGAAACCCACAGAATATGGACACACTATTCGGCCCATATTTTTGGAATATGCATTACAGACACTGTTTTCTGATGTAGTACAGTATTGGCTAGAGAACACAACAGAATATAGACACTATATTAGGCCCATATTATTGGAATCTGCATTACAGACACTGTTTTCTGATGGAGTACAGTATTGGCTATAGAACACCACAGAATATGGACACTATATTAGGCCCGTTTAATAAAAATCTGCTTTATAGACACAGTTTTTTTTATGTAGTACAGTAATAGTTACAGAACAACACTGACTATGGACACTATATTAGACCTAGATTATTGTAATTTGCAAAACAAACACTGTTTTCTGATGTAGTACATTATTGGTTACAGAACACCACAGAGTATGGACACTTTATTTGGCCCAGATTATTGGAATTTGCAATACAGACCCAGTTTTCGAAAGCAGGACAGTATCTGTCGCAGAAATCCACAGAATATGTACTTTATATTGGGTCCAGATTACTGGAAATTGTAATATAGACATTGTTTTATGATGTAGTAAAATATTGGTTACAGAACACCACAAAGTATGGACACTATATTAGGCCAAGATTAATGGAATATGCAATATAGATACGGTTTTCAGATACGGGACAGTATATGTCACAGAGACCCACAGAATATGGAGACTATATTAGGTCCAGATTATTTGAATTTGCAATAAAGACACTGTTTTCTGATGTAGTACTGTATTGGCTACGGAACACCACAGAATATGGACACTATATTAGTCCCAGATTATTGGAATTTGCAATACAGACAAAGTTTTCTGATGCAGGACAGTATATGTCACAGAAACCCACAAAATATGGACATTACATTTGGCACAGAATACTGGAATTTGCAATAAAGACATTGTTTTCTGATGTAGTACAGTATTGGTTACAGAACACAACAGAATATGGATAATATATATATTAGGCCCAGATTATTGGAATCTGCAATACAGACACTGTTTTCTGATGAAGTAAAGTATTGGTTAAAGAACACCACAGAATATGAACACTATATTAGGCCCAGTTAATAAAAATCTGCATTATAGACACTGTTTTCTGATGTAGTTCAGTATTGGTTATAGAATACAACAGATTATGGACACTATATTTGGCCCATATTATTGGAATCTGCATTACAGGAACTGTTTTCTGATGTAGTACAGTATTGGTTACAGAACACCACAGATTATGGATACTATATTAGGCCCAGATTATTGGAATTTGCAATACAGACCCAGTTTTCGGGATGCAGGACAGTATATCTCAAAGAAACCCACAGAATATGGACACACTATTCGGCCCATATTTTTGGAATATGCATTACAGACACTGTTTTCTGATGTAGTACAGTATTGGTTAGAGAACACAACAGAATATAGACACTATATTAGGCCCATATTATTGGAATCTGGATTAGACACTGTTTTCTGATGTAGCACAATATTGGTTACAGAACACCACAGAATATGGACACTATATTAGGCCCAGATTATTGGAATCTGCAATACAGACACTGTTTTCTGATGTAGTACAGTATTGGTTACAGAACACCACAGAGTATGGACACTTTATTTGGCCCAGATTATTGGAATTTGCAATACAGACCCAGTTTACGGAAGCAGGACAGTATCTGTCACAGAAATCCACAGAATATGTACTTTATATTGGGTCCAGATTACTGGAAATTGTAATATAGACATTGTTTTATGATGTAGTAAAATATTGGTTACAGAACACCACAGATTATGGACACTATATTAGGCCAAGATTAATGGAATATGCAATATAGATACTGTTTTCAGATACAGGACAGTATATGTCAGAGACCCACAGAATATGGAGACTATATTAGGCCCAGATTATTTGAATTTGCAATAAAGACACTGTTTTCTGATGAAGAAAAGTATTGGTTACAGAACATCACAGATTATGGACACTATATTAGGCCCAGTTAATAAAAATCTGCATTATAGACACTGTTTTTTGATGTAGTACAGTATTGGTTACAGAACAACACTGATTATGGACACTATATTATTCCTAGGTTATTGGAATTTACAAAACTAACACTGTTTTCTGATGTAGTACAGTATTGGTTACAGAACATCACAGAGTATGGACACTTTATTTCGCCCAGATTATTGGAATTTGCAATACAGACCCAGTTTTTCGAAAGCAGGACGGTATCTGTTGCAGAAACCTACAGAATATGGACTTTATATTGGGCCCAGATTACTGGAAATAGTAATACAGACATTATTTTATGATGTAGAAAAATATTGGTTATAGAACACCACATATTATGGACACTATATTAGGCCAAGATTAATGGAATATGCAATATAGATACTGTTTTCAGATAAAGGACAGTATATTTTAGAGAGACCCACAGAATATGGAGACTATATTAGGCGCAAATTATTCGAATTTGCAATAAAGACACTGTTTTCTGATGTAGTACAGTATTGGTTATAGAACACCACAGAATATGTGCACTATATTAAGTCCATATTATTGGAATCTGCAATATAGACACTGTTTTCTGATGTAGTACAGTATTAGATACATCACACCACAGATTATGGGTAATATATATATCAGGCCCAGATTATTGGAATCTGCAATACAGACACTGTTTTCTGATGAAGTACATTATTGGTTAAAGAACACAACAGAATATGGACACTATATTAGGCCCATTTAATTAAAATCTGGAATTTGCAATACAGACTCAGTTTTTGGATGTAGTACAGTATATGTCACAGAAATCCCCAGAATATGGACACTATATTAGGCCCAGATTACTGGAATTTGAAATACAGACATTGTTTTAAGATGTCGTACAGTATTAGGCCAAGATTAATGGAATATGCAATATGGATACTGTTTTCAGATAAAGGACAGTATATTTTAGAGAGACCCACAGAATATGGAGACTATATTAGGCGCAAATTATTCGAATTTGCAATAAAGACACTGTTTTCTGATGTAGTACAGTATTGGTTATAGAACACCACAGAATATGTGCACTATATTAAGTCCATATTATTGGAATCTGCAATATAGACACTGTTTTCTGATGTAGTACAGTATTAGATACATCACACCACAGATTATGGGTAATATATATATCAGGCCCAGATTATTGGAATCTGCAATACAGACACTGTTTTCTGATGAAGTACATTATTGGTTAAAGAACACAACAGAATATGGACACTATATTAGGCCCATTTAATTAAAATCTGGATTTTGCAATACAGACTCAGTTTTTGGATGTAGTACAGTATATGTCACAGAAATCCCCAGAATATGGACACTATATTAGGCCCAGATTACTGGAATTTGAAATACAGACATTGTTTTAAGATGTCGTACAGTATTAGGCCAAGATTAATGGAATATGCAATATAGATACTGTTTTGATATGTTTCAATATAGATACTGTTTTGGATTATAGACACTGTTTTTTGTAGTACAGTATTGGTTACAGAAAAAAACTGATTATGGACACTATATTAGACCTAGATTATTGGAATTTGCCATACAAACACTGTTTTCTGATGTAGTACAGTATTGGTTACAGAACACCACAGATTATGGACAATATATTTGGTCCAGATTATTGGAATTTGCAATACAGACCCAGTTTTCAGAAGCAGGACATTATATGTCGCAGAAACCCACAGAATATGGACTTTATATTGGGCCCAGATCACTGGAATTTGTAATACAGACATTGTTTTATGATGTAGTAAAATATTGGTTACAGAACACCACAGATTATGGATACTATATTAGGCCAAGATTAATGATATATAGATACTGTTTTCAGATGCAGGACAGTATATGTCACAGAGACCCACAGAATATGGAGACTATATTAGGCCTAGATTATTGGAATTTGTAATACAGACACTGTTTTCTGATGTAGTACAGTATTGGTTACAGTACACCACAGAATATGGACACTGTATTAGGCCCAGATTAATGGAATTTGCAATACAGACCCAGATTTCGGATGTAGGACAGTATATGTCTCAGAAACCCCCAGAATATGGACACTATATTAGGCCCATATTACTAGAGTTTGCAATACAGACATTGTTTTATGATGTAATACAGTATTGGTTACAGATCCCCACAGAATATGGACACTATATTAGGCCCAGATTATTGGAATTTGCAATACAGACTCAGTTTTTGGATGTAGTACAGTATATGTCACAGAAATCCCCAGAATATGGACACTATATTAGGCCCAGATTACTGGAATTTGAAATACAGACATTGTTTTAAGATGTCGTACAGTATTGGTTACAGAACGCCACAGATTATGGACACTATATTAGGCCTAGATAATTTAAATCTGTAATACAGACACTGTTTTCTGATGTAGTATAGTATTGGTTGCAGAACACCACAGATTATGGACACTATTTTAGGCCCAGATTACTGGAATTTTTAATAAAGCCACTGTTTTTGGATGTAGTACAGTATATGTCACAGAACACCACAGATTATGGACGCTATATTAGGCCCATATTATTGGAATCTGCAATACAGACACTGTTTTCTGATGTAGTACAGTATTGCTTACAGAACACCATAGATTATGGACACTATATTATGCCCAGATTATTAAAATTTGCAATACAGCCACTGTTTTCTGTTGCAGAACACCACAGATTATTGACATTATTTTAGGCCTAGATGATTGAAATCTGCAATACTGACACTGTTTTTTGATGTAGTACAGTATTGTTTACAGACCACCACAGATTATGGACACTATATTAGGCCCAGATTATCGGAATTTGCAATACAGAAACTGTTTTCTGATGCAGGACAGTATATGTCACAGAAACCCACAGAATATGGAGACTATTAGAGTTGAGCAGACACCTGGATATCCGGGTTCGACGGGTTCAGCAGAACTTCACAAAAAAGTTTGAGTTTGGGACCGAACTTTACCCCGAACCCTATTGAAGTCAATGAGGACCCAAACATTTGAGCACTAAAATGGTTAAAAAAAACTAATGGAAAGGGCTAGAGGGCTGCAAATGGCATCACAATGTGGTTTAGACCATGGCAAGTGCTCTGCAAACAAATGTGAATAGGGGAATGACTTTAAATAGCTAAGGGGAAGCTATATGTTGGTTGATGACTTAATCACCAATATTTTTGATTTACATAAACAGAGTGGGGATGGTGATTCTTTGTTAAAAATTAACATTTAATTACTTAGATAGAATAAGGTCCCTAGATGTTAAGATTTGATACAAAAAAGAAGTGCATGATAACACAAGGGATAGAAAATAAATTAGTGCACGGTGGCACCTTAAATAACCGGTAGTCCTACCGTTTAGCCGGGGTCCTCCGGTTTCCGTAGATGTCCAGTAGATATAGTGTTACTGTGAAAAAGAGCAATTCAGCCTGGGCAGGGGTATTAGTGGGTTAGAAGCACTCATTTATTCCAAGAATGTCCCTCACCAGCTTAAAGATCAGGTTCCCAAAAAATGTTATTCTGGGACACGACCACCATATATGTAAGAAGGAGCCTTTTTCAGAAAGGCATCTCCAACAACTATTAGAAGTGTCCTGATACATCAGACTAAGTCTTACAGGGGTTAAATACCACCTTGTGAGGACTTTGTAAGCGTTCTCTTGTACAATTACACATCTGGAAATACTCTTAGGCGCGCTTAGAATAATCTGGACATCTCTTACAGAGAACTTCTTATCCAAATCCTTCTCCCACTCCTTAATGAAGTAAAGGGAGGAAGAAACTTCTAAAGGCAGTAAATTTCGAATCACATTGGAAATGATCCTTGTTTGGTATACAGTTTGAGAAACGAGTTTCTCAAACCATGTTAATGATGGATCTGTTCGGTTCTTTTTGAGAGTAGAACTAGTGCTAGATTTTAGGCATGAGAATTGCAACTGACTGAGGTTCGTGAGATAAAATTTACTTATTAAAGAGGCGGAATCTAAAAAGGCGCCTTCAACGTCCAATAACTCATGAACAGGCAAGGTGGAGTTGCGTATTTGAGAGGGTAATATACTAAAACTATCTGTGTTGAGGCTAAGGCAGTCTCTAATAGTTATCAGTGTTGACGGATAGGTCAAGCAAATTCCTCTGATATCTGGATTCTTCCACAGTGATAGTGTAACAGATGCCAAAGGATCTCCACTAGTCAATTGAGGTGGTTTCCCGGACTCAGATAATAACAAGGGTCTGATAGGACTCCCCACCAATCTTTCCTCCAGAGGGATCCATAATTTATGATCAGGCCTCCTGATCAGATCAATGACTCTGCAAAGGTGAACAGCTCTGTGGTATCTTTTAATGGAAGGAAAGCCGATTCCCCCCTTTATGAAGGGAAGAAGCAGGATCCTATTAGAAATTCTGGGTTTTATATTTCCCCAGACATATGAGGAACATATTTTCCTAAAAGACTCAAAGAAACTATATGGCAATTTTATAGGGAGGACTTGTAGTAGGCCGGTAATTTTGGGAACTATTAAAGAATATAAAATATTACGTCTGCCTATCCAGGAGATAAAGGACGGTGACCATGAGTTTAGTGTAGCAGGTATGGATTTTAACGGCCGGGGGGGGGGGGGGGAATTGGCCTCATAAAGTCTATTTAGGTCTGGCGTGATGTTTATTCCCAGGAATTTTATGAATGAGTGTGTTCATTCATAAGGGGAGTTATCTTTTAGTTTCTGTAGGAGTTTGGATGGGAGATTAATATTCATCGCTACTGATTTAGAAAAATTTATTTTGAAATTTGAGATGAAGCCAAAGTAGGTAAAGATCTTGATTATGACAGGAAAAGCTTGCGATGGGTTAGAAATCATTAGGAGTAAATCATCGCTATATGCCGCCTGTTTAATCTCCAAATTCCCACAAATCAAGCCTTTTATCTCTTTAGTTTGTCTAACATATTGTAAAAGTGGTTCAATTGTAAGAATGAAGAGTAAAGGTGACAATGGACAACCTTGTCTAGTCCCGTTATTTATCAGGACAGGCTGAAAAAGAATGTCATTAACTTTAATATTGGCACTAGGAGATATATGCAGTGAGAATATAGCAACTGATGTTGTGAGTTGACAGTTTGCGGTAGGAATGGCTTACCAGCAAGCCCTTCATTGAAAGAGTTAAGCAAATGGGGCAATAACGCCTCTTTAAAGGAGATATAGTAAAGTGTTGGGAGACCATCCGGCCCTGGGGATTTCCCTTTGGCCATCTGTTTTAGTATATCCACTAATTTTGAGAACTTATTTGGAGAACATAGATTTGTTGCCTATTCTGCAGATAACGATGGGAGATGCATTTTACTGAGGAACTCTTTCGTCAAGGCTTCTTTTTTTTCCTTAAGGGCGATATTATCGGATTTTCCTATGTTATATAGTTCTGAGTAAAACTTATGAAAGGCCTCTGCTATTTCTAAATCATTTTTAACTAATGTTTTCTCATCAGTCCGAATAGCTGAAATCCTGGATTTGCGTTTACGCTGCTTTATTAAAGCCAACATGAACTTAGTGGGTTTATTACCGTGGGCATAAAACTTCTGGTTAAGGGCTAGGTATAACTTGGCTGATTGTTTATTCAGAAGTTCCTTAAGTTCATCTCTGATAGCGGAGAGTTCCAGAAATTGTTGTTTATTATTGGAGCTTTTATGTGAGGCTTCTAGTATGGAGATTTTTTTGTATAAATCGTCTATTCTGGCTCTTCTCTGCTTGTTTACATGCAAAGCAATAGAAATAAATTTGCCTCTAATAACTGATTTATGGGCTTCCCATAACATGTGTGGAGACACTGTCTATGAAACATTCAGAGAGAAGAATTCCTTGAGTTTAGCCTCGATTTTATCTTTTACCTCCGAGTTATCTGTATGTTTGTGGAAGCCAATACTCACACCAAGCTTATTGGAATGTTCTGAAGAGCTGTGGAACCAGAGATTAAAATAGGATCTCGACATGTTAGGGATTCTATTATTTTTAAAATGTGTTTCCTTGATAAAGCTCACCTTAGTTTTTTCTCCATGCAGGAAATGTAGGATCTGGCTTCTTTTTGCAGGAGATTTAAAACCTCTAACATTATATGTGGCTATATGTAAATCTGCCATAATGAATATTGTGGGGGTAAAGCTCTCTACATGAGTTTGCTGTAAAGCTATTGAACACGAGGTAGGTCAATGGTATCACTGGATCAGAGAGTTTGTGGATAAAGAAGGGTGGGGAAAGGCTAAAAGGTAAGAGAAATAACGTTAATAACCAAAGTGGATAACTGAATAACATTCCTCTGTCGATATTCTGGACAAGGGAATTAAATATCCTACATGAGACCATTTGAGATCTGAACCACTGGCTGCGGTTCGAGAGGACAGAGGTATCAAACCCAGAAACCTGTTCAGGGCTGACATACAGAGTAGAAACCTTAAAACTTAAACTAGAAGTTAAAGATTAAAGAAGTGAGTAGTACATGTAGCAATTACGTACCAATAACCAATTTCACAAACGTTTGCTGTTGTTACTACAGGGAAGTAACTGCATCTTAACAGCAGTGCACCTTGGTCATAGTCTGCTGACCATCCATAGTCTGTGAACATTAGGGAGTATACAACCAGCAGCCTCACCGTCACATCTATCTAACTGTCAGATTGACAAAAAAAATAACACACAGATTCAAGAGATCCTGGATGTGGTCAGTCCTCTTCTGCAATAATACGTCTAGGGGTGAGTTTACCCTGTTTTTTCTTAGAAATTTATGGCTTGCCACTCCCCACTATTTCCCAAGCTGAGGGAGGCATGATGTCTTGTGGAATCAAAACATCATTGGTGGCTGACCAGTCAGGTATGTCCACATCTTGAATATCTAAAGCAGCAAGAATGTCTGGGAGGTTTTTAGGTGATCTCAAGACGTATTTCTTCTCTTTGCATGTTATCAGCATCCCAAATGTGAACAGCCATCTGAAAGCAATGCCTCTTTGTCTAAGGTGGTCAGTGAGAGGTTTTAGGGCGCGTCTCTTATTGAGGGTGGCAGGGGCCAGATCCTGAAATAGGAGGATTTGAGAACCTTCATGTTTCCGCTTTCCCTGGCTCTTTTCATCACTAGATCTTTCTGTGCAAAATTTAAAAGCTTGCAAATTATATCCCTTGGGAAGTCACCAGGCTTAGGTTTAGGACGTAGTGCACGGTGGGCTCTTTCTATGATAATTGGATCAGGGTAATCCTCTCCCAACAAGGATAGGCAAATTTATTTTGCTGCAGAGGGAATTGCTTCTGTTGCGACTCTGCTTCTGTTGAGTCTCTGGGACTCCTCTGATGCAAATATTGTTCCTCCTGCCTCTATTGTCCTGATCTTCCATATAATCATAAAGATAATTGATGTGTTGTTGATAGAGAGAGCAGCAGAATTTTTGCAGGTGTATTCAGCCACGGCAGACTGGGTAGACTCTAATGCTTCCACTCTCTGACCTATTTGTCTCACCTCCCATTTTATTTCAGAAAGTTCCTCTAACACAGGGTTTAATGCTTTGGATAAAGCTTGCGAGATGAAGGATCTAGATATTGGGAGATCTAAAGCGACATCTATTTGGTCTTCATCCTCACTTTCTCTATCTTGTTGTGATAGTGATTGTCGGTGCGGGTTGCTTTTGGGTGTGGACTGAGGTGCCCCTTGAGAGTTTAAGTTTTTCTTCATCATAAATCTGTCTAGGTCAGATTGCGCCAGAGAAGATGTCTTAGACTGCTTGTGAGAGTCTTGGTAAGCCCCCCTTTATCTTCCAACTTTCACCATATGTGCATATATTTGGCCCCTTAACCACCTCCCGACCGCCTAACGCAGATATGCGTCCGGGAGGTGGTTGCTTTACTCCTCCTGGACGCATATACGCGTCATCTCGCGAGACGCGAGATTTCCTGTGAACGCGCGCACACAGGCGCGCGCGCTCACAGGAACGGAAGGTAAGCGAGTGGATCTCCAGCCTGCCAGCGGCGATCGCTCCCTGGCAGGCTGGAGATCCGAATTTTTTAACCCCTAACAGGTATATTAGACGCTGTTTTCATAACAGCGTCTAATATACCTCCTACCTGGTCCTCTGGTGGTCCCTTTTGTTAGGATCGACCACCAGAGTACACAGGTAGGTCAGTAAAGTCGCACCAAACACTACACTACACTACACCCCCCCCGTCACTTATTAACCCTTTATGAACCCCTGATCACCCATGATCACCCCATATAAACTCCCTGATCACCCCCCTGTCATTGATCACCCCCCTGTCATTGATCACCCCCCTGTCAGGCTCCGTTCAGACGTCCGTATGATTTTTACGGATCCACGGATACATGGATCGGATACGCAAAACGCATACGGACGTCTGAATGGAGCCTTACAGGGGGGTGATCAATGACAGGCGGGTGATCACCCATATACACTCCCTGATCACCCCCTGTCATTGATCACCCCCCTGTCATTGATCACCCCCCTGTAAGGCTCCATTCAGACGTCCGCATGATTTTTACGGATCCATGGATACATGGATCGGATCCGCAAAACACATGCGGACGTCTGAATGGAGCCTTACAGGGGGTGATCAATGACAGGCGGGTGATTACCCATATACACTCCCTGATCACCCCCCTGTCATTGATCACCCCCCTGTAAGGCTCCATTCAGACGTCCGCATGTGTTTTGTGGATCCGATCCATGGATCCATGGATCCGTAAAAATCATGCGGACATCTGAATGGAGCCTTACAGGGGGGGTGATCAGTGACAGGGGGGTGATCACCCTGATCACCCCCTGTCATTGATAAACCCCCTGTAAGGCTCCATTCAGACGTCCGCATGTGTTTTGTGGATCCGATCCATGTATCCATGGATCCGTAAAAATCATGCTGACATCTGAATGGAGCCTTACAGGGGGGTGATCAGTGACAGGGGGGTGATCAGGGAGTCTATATGGGTGATCACCCCCCTGTCATTGATCACCCCCCTGTCATTGATCACCCCCCTGTAAGGCTCCATTCAGACTTCCGCATGTGTTTTGCAGATCCGATCCATGGATCCGTAAAAATTATACGGACGTCTGAATGGAGCCTTACCAGGGGGGTGATCAATGACAGGGGGGTGATCAGGGAGTCTATATGGGTGATCACCCCCCTGTCATTGATCACCCCCCTGTCATTGATCACCCCCCCTGTAAGGCTCCATTCAGACATTTTTTGGCCCAAGTTAGCGGAAATTTTTTGTCTGTTTTTGTTTTTGTTTTTTCTTACTAAGTCTCATATTCCACTAACTTGTGTCAAAAAATAAAATCTCACATGAACTCACCGTACCCCTCACGGAATCCAAATGCGTAAACATTTTTAGACATTTATATTCCAGACTTCTTCTCACGCTTTAGGGCCCCTAAAAAGCCAGGGCAGTATAAATACCCCACATGTGACCCCATTTCGGAAAGAAGACACCCCAAGGTGTTCCGTGAGGGGCATATTGAGTCCATGAAAGATTGAAATTTTTGTCCTAAGTTAGCGGAAAGTGAGACTTTGTTAGAAAAAAACAAAAAAAATCAATATCCGCTAACTTATGCAAAAAAAAAAAAATTTCTAGGAACTCGCCAGGCCCCTCATTGAATACCTTGGGGTGTCTTCTTTCCAAAGTGGGGTCACATGTGGGGTATTTATACTGCCCTGGCTTTTTAGGGGCCCGAAAGTGTGAGAAGAAGTCTGGGATCCAAATGTCTAAAAATGCCCTCCTAAAAGGAATTTGGGCCCCTTTGCGCATCTAGGCTGCAAAAAAGTGTCACACATGTGGTATCGCCGTACTCAGGAGAAGTTGGGGAATGTGTTTTGGGGTGTCATTTTACATATACCCATGCTGGGTGAGAAAAATATCTTGGTCAAATGCCAACTTTGTATAAAAAAATGGGAAAAGTTATCTTTTGCCAAGATATTTCTCTCACCCAGCATGGTTATATGTAAAATGGCACCCCAAAATACATTCCCCAACTTCTCCTGAGTACGGCGATACCAGATGTGTGACACTTTTTTGCAGCCAAGGTGGGCAAAGGGGCGCATATTCCAAAGTGCACCTTTCGGATTTCGCAGGCCATTTTTTACAGATTTTGATTGCAAGGTACTTCTTACACATTTGGGCCCCTAAATTGCCAGGGCAGTATAACTACGCCACAAGTGACCCCATTTTGGAAAGAAGACACCCCAAGGTATTCTGTGAGGGGCATGGCGAGTTCCTAGAATTTTTTATTTTTTGTCACAAGTTAGCGGAAAATGATGATTTTTCTTTTTTTTTCTTTTTTCCTTACAAAGTCTCATATTCCACTAACTTGCGACAAAAAATAAAAAATTCTAGGAACTCGCCGTGCCCCTCACGGAATACCTTGGGGTGTCTTCTTTCCAAAATGGGGTCACTTGTGGCGTAGTTATACTGCCCTGGCAATTTAGGGGCCCAAATGTGTAAGAAGTACCTTGCAATCAAAATCTGTAAAAAATGATCGGTGAAATCCGAAAGGTGCACTTTGGAATATGTGCCCCTTTGCCCACCTAGGCTGCAAAAAAGTGTCACACATGTGGTATCGCCGTACTCAGGAGAAGTTGGGGAATGTGTTTTGGGGTGTCATTTTACATATACCCATGCTGGGTGAGAGAAATATCTTGGCAAAAGACAACTTTTCCAATTTTTTTATACAAAGTTGGCATTTGACCAAGATATTTTTCTCACCCAGCATGGGTATATGTAAAATGACACCCCAAAACACATTCCCCAACTTCTCCTGAGTACGGCGATACCAGATGTGTGACACTTTTTTGCAGCCAAGGTGGGCAAAGGGGCACATATTCCAAAGTGCACCTTTCGGATTTCACCGGTCATTTTTTACACATTTTGATTGCAAAGTTCTTCTCACACATTTGGGCCCCTAAATTGCCAGGGCAGTATAACTACCCCACAAGTGACCCCATTTTGGAAAGAAGACACCCCAAGGTATTCCGTGAGGGGCATGGCGAGTTCCTAGATTTTTTTAATTTTTGTCGCAAGTTAGTGGAATATGAGACTTTGTAAGAAAAAAATAAAAATAAAAAATCATCATCATTTTCCGCTAACTTGTGACAAAAAATAAAAAGTTCTATGAACTCACTATGCCCATCAGCGAATACCTTAGGGTGTCTACTTTCCGAAATGGGGTCATTTGTGGGGTGTTTCTACTGTCTGGGCATTGTAGAACCTCAGGAAACATGACAGGTGCTCAGAAAGTCAGAGCTGCTTCAAAAAGCGGAAATTCACATTTTTGTACCATAGTTTGTAAACGCTATAACTTTTATCCAAACCATTTTTTTTTTTGCCCAAACATTTTTTTTTTATCAAAGACATGTAGAACTATAAAGTTAGTGAAAAATTTATATATGGATGTCGTTTTTTTTGCAAAATTTTACAGCTGAAAGTGAAAAATGTCATTTTTTTGCAAAAAAATCGTTACATTTCGATTAATAACAAAAAAAGTAAAAATGTCAGCAGCAATAAAATACCACCCAATGAAAGCTCTATTAGTGAGAAGAAAAGGAGGTAAAATTCATTTGGGTGGTAAGTTGCATGACCGAGCGATAAACGGTGAAAGTAGTGTAGTGCCGAAGTGTAAAAAGTGCTCTGGTCATGAAGGGGGTTTCAGCTAGCGGGGCTGAAGTGGTTAAGCTAAATACTCACTTCTTCAAAAAAAAAAAAAAAGTGTTTACCACATTATTAGATTTGGATGTATATATGATTTTTCCAGATTTTATAACATCCTGTGGCTGTGGACATGATACTTCTGCTTGAATGCACCAGAAACCTAAATCGGTTACTGTCTCTTTAAATATGCAAGTAATTGAAAAGGCAAACTTTAGGCTAGCAGAAAATCTTCTAGAATTGCTAAAGGATAATGTGCCATGAAAAACCCTTCCAATCACAGTTTTGAAGGGGCCTGCAGGTTAAATAGAGTCACAGTAAATAGGCTATGGCCGTAGCTGAAAGCGGGCTTATCACTGATTAACTGGCAAAACTTAAATACGACAGGCTCCTATTGTGAATGCCCCCCTCTGAGTTGCAGGAGCTATAGTTCTGTAAAATCAGGGCTCACTGATGCCGCAGTCAGCGGACCGAACAGTAGGTCTGTAGAGATCTAAGATGGCGCCGGCACCGTGGATGCAGCGTTCGGAGCAGCAATATAGCCTCTTATGCAGCTAGATTGAGGTATGTCCCTTTTATGCCCACTAGTACCTTGCACCAGATTTGCGGTACCGCGATTCTTGTCGGCTGGAGCAGAAGTGGAGCACGGTAGTCAGCCACGCTCCGGTTTAAATCCAGGCCGGGGGTTCTCCCTCAGCTAGGCCTCTCTTACAACTCTGGAACGAAGCGGTCCTGTGGCCCCAGAAAGGTCTCGATTCAGGGCAGATCGTGTCCGCTTTCACCAGAGGTCTGATAAGAGGTCCGTAGATCTGAGGAAGTGGGCAGATGAGAATAGATTGGGTCTGCTGAATCAGAGCTGAAGCGATAGATGTCTTCCTCGGTCAGCAGCTAGCCACGCCCCTTAGCCTGGTTCATTTTTTTATGAAAGTGAACTTGTCCACGTTGGCTGTGGACAGACGGCTGCGTCTGTCTGTAATTACGCCTCCTGCCATGCTAAATACACGTTCAGAGAGTACACTGGCTGCAGGGCAGGCCAGCACCTCCAAGGCATACAGAGCAAGCTCTGGCCATGTAAACAATTTGGAGAACCAGAAGTTGAATGGGGCAGAACCATCAGTCAGTACGTGTAGTCGTGTGCACAGGTACTGTTCCACCATGTTGTTCAAATGCTGCCTCCTGCTAACACGCTCCATATCAGCAGTTGGGGCCGGTTGTTGTGGCGAGGTGACAAAGCTTTTCCACATGCCTTCTGAGGTGCTGGCGCTGACACAGGTGCGTTGGCGACCTCATCCTCCTCCCCTGCCTTCGCCTTGTGCTTCCACTTTTCCCCCTGCGTTAGTCGGGAATGCTCTCAGGAGCGCGTCTACCAGCGTGCGCCTGTAGTCGCGCATCTTCCGATCACGCTCCAGTGAGGTAATTAAAGACGGCACATTGTCTTTGTAACGGGGTTCCAGCAGGGTAGCCACCCAGTAGTCAGCACACGTTAAAATGTGGGCAACTCTTCAGTCGTTGCGCAGGCACTGCAGCATGTAGTCGCTCATGTGTGCCAGGCTGCCCAGAGGTAAGGACAAGCTGTCCTCCTTGGGAGGCATATCGTCTGCGTCCTCCATATCCCCCCAGCCATGCACCAGTGATGGGCCCGAGCTGCGTTGGATGCCACCCCGCTGTGAACATGCTTCATCCCCATACTCCTCATCCTCCTCTTCCTCCTCCTCCAGTAGTGGGCCCTTGCTGGCCAAATTTGTACCTGGCCTCTGCTGTTGCAAAAATCCTCTTTCTGAGGCCTGAAAGTGTTAGAGATGACCCCTCTTCCTCCTCCTCGTCCTGGGCCACATCCTCTTCCATCATCGCCCTAAGTGTTTTCTCAAGGAGACATAGAAGTGGTATTGTAACGCTGATAACTGCGTCATCGCCACTGGCCATGTTGGTGGAGTACTCGAAACAGCGCAACAGGGCACACAGGTCTCGCATGGAGGCCCAGTCATTAATGGTGAAGTGGTGCTGTTCTGCAGTGTGACTCACCCATGCGTGCTGCAGCTGAAACTCCACTATGGCCTGTTGCTGCTCGCACAGTCTCTCCAGCATGTGCAAAGTGGAGTTCCACCAGGTGGGAATTTCGCATATGAGGCGGTGAGCGGGAAGGTTGAAGTTATGCTGTAGAGCATATAGATAGGATGAGAACGCCGGAAGCGCGCACAGACAGAGCGCACTTTATGCAGCAGCTCAGACATGTCGGGGTAGTTGTGAATGAAACCGGCTAGTCCCAGAGCTGCAACGGGATTTTGCCCATTATCGCACACCACCAGGCCGGACTTGAGGCTCACTGGCAGCAACCACTGGTCGGTCTGTTGTTCTATACCCCGCCACAACTCCTGCGCGGTATGGGGCCTGTCCCCTAAACAGATTAGTTTCAGAACGGCCTGCTGACGTTTACCACTGGCTGTGCTGAAGTTGGTGGTGAAGGTCTGTCGCTGACCAGTTGAGGAGGTGGTAGAAGAGGAGGAGGAAGCCGAGTAGGAAGAGCAGGCAACAGGAGGCAAAGAATGATGCCCTGCGATACTTGGCGGCGGAAGGACTTGCGCCAAACAGCTCTCCGCCTGGGGCCCAGCCGCCACTACATTTACCCAGTGTGCAGTTAAGGAGCTATAGCGTCCCTGGCCATGCTTACTGGTCCATGTATCTGTGGTTAGGTGGACCTTGCCACAGATGGCGTTGTGCAGTGCACACTTGATTTTATATCTGATACTTGGTTGTGCAGGGAGGGAACGGCTCTCCTGGAGAAGTAGTGGCAGCTGGGAACGACATACCGTGGGACAGCAAGCAACATGAGCTGTTTGAAGCTGTCCATCTCCACCAGCCTGAATGACAGCATTTCAAAGGCCAGCAGTTTAGAAATGCTGGCATTCAGGGCCAGGGATCGGGGGTGGCTAGGTTTGAATTTGCTCTTTCTCTCAAATGTTTGGGAGATGGAGAGCTGAACGCTTCCGTGTGATATGGTGGAGATGCTTGGTGACGGAGGTGGTGTTGTTGGTAGCACATCCTCTGTTTGCTGGGTGGCAGGTGCCAACGTTCCTCCAGAGGCGGAGGAAGAAGCCGAGGCAGCAGCAGAAGAGGGAGCAGGAGGGGCCTGAGCCCTTTCTTGGTTTTGAAGGTGCTTACTCCACTACAGCCCGTGTATCGCATGTAGATGCCTGGTCATGCAGGTTGTGCTAAGGTTCAGAACGTTAATGCCTCGCTTCAGGCTCTGATGGCACAGCGTGCAAACCACTCGGGTCTTGTCGTCAGCACATTGTGTGAAGAAGTGCCATGACAGGGAACTCCTTGAAGCTGCCTTTGGTGTGCTCGGTCCCTGTTGATGGTGCTTTTGCACCCTGCTCCCGCTTTTGCTACGCTGTTGGCTCGGTCTAACCACTGCCTCTTCCTCCGAACTCTGAAAGTCAGTGGCACAACCTTCATTCCATGTGGGGTCTAGGACCTCATCGTCCCCTGCATCGTCTTCCACCCAGTCTTCCTCCCTGACCTCTTTTTCAGTCTGCACACTGCAGAAAGACGCAGCAGTTGGCACCTGTGTTTCGTCATCATCAGAGACGTGCTGAGGTGGTATTCCCATGTTCTCATCAGGAAACATAAGTAGTTGCGTCAGTGCATTCTATGTCTTCCACCGCTGGGGAAGGGCTAAGTGGATGCCCTTGGGAAACCCTGCCAGCAGAGTCTTCAAACAGCATAATAGACTGCTGCATGACTTGAGGCTCAGACAGGTTTCCCGATATGCACGGGGGTGATGTGACAGACTGATGGGCATGGGTTTCAGGCGCCACCTGTGCGCTTTCTGCAGAAGACTAGGTGGGAGATAATGTGAACGTGCTGGATCCACTGTCGCATCCCTTATTAGATGTTTGCCTCAAAGTTAGCTTTTACAAAGCAAAGTAAAAAGTGGTTAAGTCTGTTCAAACTAATTAACCGCCAATAAAAATCCTGATGTCGGGAATTGCACGCAATTGATTTTTTTCTATATGACAGCGGTATTTGTGGCTTAAATGTGACACTCACTTATTCATGTCTTATCCCAGATGTGCAGTATATCAGAGGAATTTTTCACTCCAGTAACCAAAAAGCCGTATTTCTGGCTTAAATGTGACAGTCACTTATGCATGACTAATCCCAGATGTGCAGTATATTAGAGGGTCCCCCCCCCCCCCCAGTAAGCAAAAAGATGTATTTCTGGTCAAAATGTGACAGTCACTTATGCATGTCTTATCGCAAATGTGCAGTATATTAGAGGGGTTTTTCACCCCAGTAAACAAAAAGCCGTATTTCTGGCCAAAATGTGACAGTCGCTTATGCACGTGTAATCCCAGATGTGCAATATATTAGAGGCTTTTTTCACCACAGTATGACAAAGCTGTATTTCTGGCCTAAATGTGACTGTCACTTATGCATGACTAATCCCAGATGTGCAGTATATTAGAGGGGTTCCCCCCCCCCCAGTAAGCAAATAGATGTATTTCTGGCCTAAATGTGACAGTCACTTATGCATGTTTCATCCTATATGTGCAGTATATTAGAGGTTTTTTTCACCCAAGTAACCAAAAAGCCGTATTTCTGGCCTAAATGTGACACTAACTTATGCATGTCTTATCGCAAATGTGCAGTATATTAGAGGGTTTTTCACCCCAGTAAACCAAAAGCCGTATTTCTGGCCTAAATGTGACAGTCGCTTATGCATATGTAATCCCAGATGTGCAATATATTAGCCGTATTTCTGGCCTAAATGTGACAGTCGCTTATGCATGTGTAATCCCAGATGTGCAACATATTAGAGGCTTTTTTCACCACAGTATGCCAAAACTGTATTTCTGGCCTAAATGTGACAGTCACTTATGCATATCTTATTGCAGATGTGCAGTATATTAGAGGGTTTTTTCACTCCAGTAGCAAAAAAGCCATATTTCTTGCCTAAATGTGACAGTCACATATGCATATGTAATCCCAGATATGCAATATATTAGAGGGTTTTTTAACCACAGTATGCCAAAGCCGTATTTCTGGCCTAATGTGACAGTTACTTATGCATGTGTAATCCCAAATGCGCAGTATATTAGAGGGTTTTTTCACCCCAGTAACCAAAAAGCTGTATTTCTGGCCAAAATGTGACAGTCACTTATGCTTATCTAATCCCAGATGAGCAGTATATTAGAGGGGTTTTTCACCCTAGTATCCAAAAAGCCGTATTATTGGCCTAAATGTGACAGTCACTTATGCACGACTAATCCCAGATGTGCAGTATATTAGAGGCTTCCCCCCCCCCCCAGTAACCAAAAAGCCGTATTTCTGGCCTAAATGTCACACTCACTTATGCATGTCTAATACCAGATGTGCAGTATATTAGATGTTTTTTTCACCCCAGTAACAAAAAATCAGTATTTGTGGCCAAAATGTGACAATCACTTATGCATGTGTAATCCCAGATATGCAATATATTAATGTTTTTTTTATCTACAGTAACCAAAAATCCGTATTTCTGGCCTAAATGTCGCACTCACTTATACATGTCTAATTCCAGATGTGCAGTATATAAGAGGTTTTTTCATCCCAGTAAACATAAAGCCGTATTTCTGTCCTAAATGTGACAGTCACTTATGCTTATCTAATCCCAGATGTGCAGTATATTAGAGGGGTTTTTCACCCCAGTATCCAAAAAGCCGTATTATTGGCCTAAATGTGACAGTTACTTATGCTTGTCTAATCCCAGATGTGCAGTATATTAGAGGGTTTTTTCACCCCAGTAACCAAAAAGCCGTATTTCTGGCCAAAATGTGACAGTCACTTATGCATGTCTTATCCTAGATGTGCAGTATATTAGAGGGTTTTTTCACCAAAGTAACCAAAAAGCCGTATTTCTGGCCTAAATGTGGCAGTCGCTTGTGCATGTGTAATCCCAGATGTGCAATATATTAGAGGCTTTTTCCCCCCAGTAAGCAAAAAGATGTATTTCTGGCCAAAATGTGACAGTCACTTATGCATGTCTTATCCTAGATGTGCAGTATATTAGAGGGTTTTTTCACCAAAGTAACCAAAATGCCATATTTCTGGCCTAAATGTGGCAGTCGCTTGTGCATGTGTAATCCCAGATGTGCAATATATTAGAGGCTTTTTTCACCACAGTATGCCAAAGCTGTATTTCTGGTCTAAATGGACAGTCACTTATGCACATCTTATCGCAGATGTGCAGTATATTAGAGGGTTTTTTCACCCCAGTAACAAAAAAGCAGTATTTGTGGCCTAAATGTGACAGTCACTTATGCACGTGTAATCCCAGATATGCAATATATTAGAGGCTTTTTTCATTACAGTATGCCAAAGCTGTATTTCGGGCCAAAATGTGACAGTCACTTATGCACATCTTACCGCAGATGTGCAGTATATTAGAGGGTTTTTTCACCCCAATAACAAAAAAGCCGTATTTGTGGCCAAAATGTGACAGTCACTTATGCATATGTAATCCCAGATATGCAATATATTAGAGGGTTTTTTAACCACAGTATGCCAAAGCCGTATTTCTGGCCTAAATGTGACAATTACTTATGCATGTGTATTCCCAAATGTGCAGTATATTAGAGGGTTTTTTCACCCAAGTAACCAAAAAGCTGTATTTCTGGCAAAAATGTGACAGTCACTTATGCTTATCTAATCCCAGATGTGCAGTATATTAGAGGGGTTTTTCACCCCAGTATCCAAAAAGCCGTATTATTGGCCTAAATGTGACAGTCACTTATGCACGACTAATCCCAGATGTGCAGTATATTAGAGGCTTTCCCCCCCCAGTAACCAAAAAGCCGTATTTCTGGCCTAAATGTCACACTCACTTATGCATGTCTAATACCAGATGTGCAGTATATTAGAGGGTTTTTTCACCCCAGTAACCAAAAAGCCGTATTTCTGTCCTAAATGTGACAGTCACTTATGCTTATCTAATCCCAGATGTGCAGTATATTAGAGGGGTTTTTCACCCCAGTATCCAAAAAGCCGTATTATTGGCCTAAATGTGACAGTTACTTATGCTTGTCTAATCCCAGATGTGCAGTATATTAGAGGGTTTTTTCACCCCAGTAACCAAAAAGCCGTATTTCTGGCCAAAATGTGACAGTCACTTATGCATGTGTAATCCCAGAAATGCAATATATTAATGTTTTTTTTTTAACCACAGTAACCAAAAAGCCGTATTTCTGGCCTAAATGTCACACTCACTTATGCATGTCTTATCCCAGATGTGCAGTCTATTAGAGGGTTTTTTCACCCCAGTAACCAAAAAGCCGTATTTCTGTCCTAAATGTGACAGTCACTTATGCTTATCTAATCCCAGATGTGCAGTATATTAGAGGGGTTTTTCACCCCAGTATCCAAAAAGCCGTATTATTGGCCTAAATGTGACAGTTACTTATGCTTGTCTAATCCCAGATGTGCAGTATATTAGAGGGTTTTTTCACCCCAGTAACCAAAAAGCCGTATTTCTGGCCAAAATGTGACAGTCACTTATGCATGTCTTATCCTAGATGTGCAGTATATTAGAGGGTTTTTTCACCAAAGTAACCAAAAAGCCGTATTTCTGGCCTAAATGTGACACTCACTTATGCATGTCTTATTCCAGATGTGCAGTATATTTGAGGGGTTTTTCACCCCAGTAACCAAAAAGCCGTATTTATGGCCTAAATGTGACAGTCACTTATGCACGTTTTATCCCAGAAGTGCAGTATATTAGAGGGGTTTTTCACCCCAGTAACCAAAAAGCCGTATTTCTGTCCTCAATGTGACACTCACTTATGCATGTCTTATCCCAGATGTGCAGTATATTAGAGGGTTTTTTCACCCCAGTAACCAAAAAGCCATATTTCTTGCCTAAATGTGACAATCACTTATGCACGTGTTAGGCTACTTTCATACTTGCGTTCAGAGCGGATCCATCTGGTGTCTGCACAGACAGATCCACTCCTATAATGCAGATGATGGGATACATTCATAACGGATCCGTCTGCATTATATTTTAGAAAGAATTCTAAGTGTGAAAGTTTCTCAGATGGATCCGTCCAGACTTTTGAATCCGTTTGAAATTGAGCCATATTGTGTCAACTTCATCGGATCCGTCCCCATTGACTTACATTGTAAGTCTGGACGGATCCGTTTGCCTCCGCACGGCCAGGCAAACACCCGAACTCTGCACTATTACGGCGCTGGTTGGGAAAGGGTTAAATAACAGCAAAATTACAACTGGTTTTCACAAAAAGAAAGGCATTATTGTGCAGTGTACCCAGAGAAATGCATGCTGCTGTGCTGGGATTGCATGGGAATTCCTATTAATTACTTATGAACTATAGAAGCTTGAGTTTTTTTTTTTTTCCACTTGCCAGCAGCTGTCCCCTTAATGTAAAACACACATACAACTCTGACCCGATTCTATCCTTCAATTACAAGAACCTGAGTTTTCTACCTATTGATTCAAACATCTTATCTAATTTCATGTGCATCTCAATAAATTACAATATCATTGAAAGTTAATTTATATTCTAAAAGCAAAATTCATATATTCTATAAATTCATTAAAATAGAGTGATCTATTTCAAGAGTTTATTTCTTTTAACGTTGATGATAATGGCTTATAGCTAATGAAAACCCAAAAGTCAGTATCTCAGAAAATTATATTATTATATAAAACTAATTAAAAAAGTGATTTTTGTGATACAGAAATGTTGGCCTACTGATAATCTAGCTATAGTAACTACCGTATTTTTCGCTCCATAAGACATCCCTGTGTCTTATGGGGCGAATACTAATGAAGCGCTTCCATTATGGAAGCGCTTTATTAGCACCGGTGGACCGGGAAGCAGTGAAGGTTCTGTACTCACCGTTTCCTGGTCCTCGGCTGTCAGCTGTGAAGGTTGCGCACAGTGTGAGGGCGCACTGTGACCTCACGCTGTACGCGTCAGTTCACAGCACAGCAGACTGAGTGGGAGGAAGACCAAGTGCAGGTGGTGAGGAGCGGCAGCGGCATCTGGGGGCAATATGGACATGCTGGAGGCTGATATGGGGGCAATATGGACATGCTGGAGGCTGATATGGAGGCAATATGGACATGCTGGAGGCTGATATGGGGGCAATATGGACATGCTGGAGGCTGATATGGGGGCAATATAGAGATGCTGGAGGCAATATGGAGATGCTGGAGGCTGATATGGGCACAATATAGAGATGCTATAGGCAATATGGAGATGCTGAAGGCTGATATGCGGCAATATAGAGATGCGGGGGTTGTTCTGTGACAATATGGAGATGCTGATGCAATATGGGCCTGCCTCTTCTTCTCCTCCTACTCTATCCTCAGTCTCTTCCTCAGCTGACTCCTCCTTTTCCACTGCTACCGCCTCTTCCGCTGCACCCCCCAAGCTCCCCAGAACCTATTCGACGTGCCAGGTGAGACGTTGCCATGCTGTGCTGTGGCTTTTGTGCCTGGAAGCCAAGAGACACTCTGGTCTTGCACTCCTTTCAGCTCTGCGGTCACATCAGTGGCTAACCCCGCTCAATTTGACAGTTGCCAATCTGATGAGCGCGCTGAAACAGGGGCAAAATGACACACATGCCATGCATGGCACACGTCCTGAACTTAGTCGTGCAGCGATTTGTTGCAAGAATTATTTCATTTAATCAAGAAAAATTAGACTAGCACATCTATGATATCCATAGTCACAAGTGCATATCCATAAAGCAAACGCGCACAACATTTCACATACAAACCATAGAGCTGAGAAATGGGGATCATTCTAAATTAAAGTGGTATTATACCTACTATAAATGGAAAAATAGAAGCTCTTTGCGCACATGTTTGATCAAATGTGTGTCGGGCCCATGTACCAGGTATCAAGCCACAACTTAAATAACTCTAAAATATAATGTTTATTGATTTTATTTATAAATCAGTAAAGCTATATTTTAGAGAGTTATTCACTGTCTCATATGCGACGTACCGACAAGGTGGAACTCCACCTTGCATATGCTGGAGAGACAGTAGCAGGCGATAGTAGAGTTTCAGCTGCAGCATGCACGGGTGAGTCACTCTGCGGACCAGCACCAGTTTACCACCAACGAGTGGGCCTCCATTCGGGAAGTGAGTACCATGTTGCTCCGTTTCAAGTACTCCACCAACATGGCCAGTGCTGATGACGCCGTGCTCAGCATTACTATCCCACTTGTATGCCTCCTTGAAAAAACGCTTCAGGCGATGATGGATGAGGATGTGTCAGAGGAGGAATAGGAGGAGGAACACGGATTATTACCACAGTGGCTCAGAGGGACAACAGCAGCCAGGTACACAACTTTCCAGCCAGGGCAAAGTTTTGGAGGATGAGGAGGACTGATTGGTCTTGTCCATTTAACTTTTGGGTGTCCAAATTGGACACGTAGCCTGAGCTTGCCCTTTATGCCTTGGATGTGCTGGCCTGCTCTGTGCAAGTGCATTTTGCGTGCGTGTGTTTAGCATGGTAGGGGATGTGATCATGGACAGGCGCATTCACCTGTCCACAGCCAACGTGGACAAGCTCATATTCATTAAAATGAACCCGGCATGGCTCCCACAGGACTTATCCGTACCTTAAGCAGAGTAGTGAAGTATACTGGCCGCACCCAGCCATTGTTATATTCCAGAGCAATTTGTTCTGTTTGCCATTTCTCAATGTTTCTGTGCCTCCCCAAATAAAATTCCATCTACACCGCTATTTCCACCTCCTCTTCCAATCGAACCTCCACTTTCTGGCTCGTTTATTATTTGCTGTATTGGCAGAGTGGAGAAGTATACAAACTGCACCCAGCCATTGTTGTACTCCAGCACAGTCTGTTCTGTTTACCATTTCCCAATGCTTTAGGCCCTCCCAAAATAAAAAATAAAATATGAAAGGAAACAAAATTTTAAGCAAACAAAAACAGTGTTGGCTACCTCCTCTGCCTCCTTTGCTTCTTACACCTACACTGCCATGTCCACCTACTCGTCCACTCGGACCTCCACCTCCTGGTTCAAGATTTGTATTTGTTATATTGAGTACAGAAGTATACAGGCTGCACCCCCAAATTGGCTATAGGTCACACACAGAATTAAGAGACAAAAAACTTAAATAAAATTAAAGAAGAAAATAACACAAAAGCAGTGTTGGCTATCTCCTCCGCCTCTTCCACCTACACCGCCACGTCCACCACCTCCTCAAACTCCTACTCCACTTGGACCTTCGCCTCCTGATTTAAGATAATTAATTTGTATTTTTTTCTATTCTATGTTATTTTAAGTTATTTCCCTATCCACATTTGTTTGCAGGGCAATTGTCCTGTTCTTATCCCAATTTTGCTTTCTTTTGCAGCCCTTTCTATGACTATTTTACAGCCATTTTACAGCACCAAAGTTTGGCTTCCAATTGAATTCTATAAGGGTTTGGGTTTTAAACAAAGTTTGGCTGAACCTGTCAAACCCGAACATCCATGGGTTCGATCATCCACAGTGACCACCTAATCAGCACCTCAATAAGTAGAATGAGTAGAATGAGATGTGCCTTTGATGGAATTCAACAAATACTGGAATGGAAAGGCCGCCAGACACATAAGTTAGGGATATTTGGCTTGTGATTAAAATTTAGGATAAACCTAAAATGTACCCCTTACAAGTGAACTTTTTGTGACCTTCGCTAAACTTTTGAACACACATGTCCAACTGTTCAATGTTTTAGCACAACTTGCTGGGTGGAGGGGCGGAGCCTGCACCGGAGCTAGATGGCAGCTTGAAGTGCAGCTCTGCTGTGTAAAATCCCTCACATCCCTATTCAATCTGCGATTTGGATCCAAAATGGTCAAGATAGGTGGCCCCAGACCTGGAGACTCACAGGGAATAAACAAGGAAACGATTCCAAACAAATCTATGGATAGATTCCTAAAGAAAGCCGCTCAAGCTCATGTGGCTAAAGAATCCAAGATGGCGCCCGGCACGCCGAGAGCGGCGGGGAGCAGTATGAAGCCTGCAGCTGCCTATGAGAAGGTAAGGGAGACCTCCCCCGGGACTGACACCCTGCCTATCTCCAGATCATTTCTAAAAGATGCCCTGAATGAAGTGCTAGAACCTCTGAGATCCGATCTCACCTCTATTAAAGAAGACATGCGCCACATAGGAAGAAGGGTAGAGGTGCTAGAGGACACACAATCAGCGATTATATCGCATCAGAAAGATACCTCCTCCACGCTGTCTCAACACCAGAAACACCTGAACACCCTGTACACACTCCTGGAAGACCAGGAGAACAGGGGAAGACGCAACAACCTGCGTTTTAGAGGCATACCTGAGACAGTGGGCACAGATGAAATAAATGAAGCTGTAACAAACATATGCATGCAGCTGCTGTGCCCAGACTCTACATATGAAATAATCATTGAGAGGGCACACAGAGCACTGCGCCCCAAGCCCCAACCTACAGAGCCGCCAAGGGATGTGATCTGTAAATTTCTACATTACCCTGTTAAGGACGCAATACTGAATAAAGCAAGGATTGCCCCACAAATAAGTGTGGATGACTGTCCTATTTCAATATATCAGGACTTAGCACAAACCACCTTAAAGAAAAGGAGAGCTCTTAAACCACTAACTGAGTGGCTACGTAATAATAAAGTGATGTATAAGTGGCTCTTTCCCTTTGGCCTGTCCTTTCTCTTTAACGGTCAGAGATTCTCCATCTCATCATATCAGGATCTGACCAAAGCATTCGATATCCTGCAAATTGACCATCTCCACATTGAAAACTGGGACATTATTCAAGAAAATATCTCAGCAACCAATCTTCCTTCAATTGCTCCGTGGGAGACACCTCGCCCAGCCAAGCCCCAAAGATCAAGAAGAGGCCGTAACTCCTCCATGCCAAGAAGACTTCCTCTCAATGAAGATTAAGGGACTCCTCTTATAATGGCATACTAGACCGTCCACTATATAAGTATTATTGCCCCTTGCGTGCTTTCTCTTTCATTAAGATGTTCTATTTAGGCCATTCTTTCCATCTGTTCTTGTACCTTACAGGATCCAAGATATAGATCCCTACGAGGGTGACACACCACGTCACAATATGTTGTGTACCCCCCCTCTCCTATCATACCATTTGAGCATCATTGCTCTTTTCCTCAAGGTCATCAAAATCATTTGTTGTTATGTTTTTCACTTATGTTGTATGTTTTTTGTTTTGATGACAGGTATTCTTCAGTATCTAAGATTCATCCCAATGTGGGCGGGTGTCTTCTCCGGATCCCGGATGCTTCACCAAGGGAGGCTAAGTACCTTTATTTTATACACACACAGGATCTATCAAAGCGAACAGCAGACTGATATTCCTTTGATAGATGGCTGATATATGTGTAGCCTCCTTCAATGTAAAGGGATTCCATGCCCCAGCTAAACGTAGTCAGATCTTTTCCCATATGAAAAAGGAAAAATGCTCAGTCCTGATGCTTCAAGAAACTCATTTCAAGTTTAATAAATATCCTAATCTCTCCCGATCCCTATTTCCACAGTGGTATCACTGTGGCTCCGACTCTGCAGCATCTAGAGGTGTTAGCATCGGGTTCCGGAGGGGACTCCCTTTCACGTATGTGTCGCACATTCAGGATGCAGAAGGTTCATATATCATTCTGAGAGGAACTATCGCTAACCAATTGTACACATTTGCTAATGTATATGCCCCTAATGTTAATCAGGTATTGTGGCTGGTAGAAATGCTTTCCCTTTTAGAATCATATAAGGAGGGTGTGGTTCTTCCGGGAGGAGACCTAAATATAACACTGGACCCCTTTGTTAGACTCAACTTCCAAGAAATCTGCAATCTCTTTTAGAGCCTTAAAACATCTTAAGAAGAATTTGCAGCATAGCGCATTGATTGACGCTTGGCGTCTCTTCAATCTATCCAGAAAGGACTACACCTTCTTTTCATCACCACATCACTCCTATCACAGACTGGATTATATATTAGTGTCCAAAGAACATCTAGGCCTGTGTACCCAGACTCACATTGGTAACATGTTTCTTTCAGATCATGCACCGTTTTTTTTTAACCATACTTGCTCCCTCAATGGAACCTAGGGCATTTAGGTGGAAATTAAACGAACAGCTTATAACCACTGAGGAAAATATAAAGATTACAAAAGCCTCATTAGAAGAATTCTTCTCCCTTAACGCCCTTCCTGGAACTTCCCGCATATTCTGTGGGATACCCATAAGGCTTACATGAGGGGACATTTCATCTACAGAGGAGCTAAAATTAAGAAAGTAGAAGAACTGCTGTCCCATATTCAGCGCTTAGAATGCCTACATAAAAAATCCCTACTACAATCACACCTAGAAGAACTTTCTGAGGTGAGAGCAAAGCTGAAAAACATTCTAAATACAACCTCAGCAAAGTTCTACCTCAATACACAGTACAAATACTATGCACATGGGGATAAAGCATCTAAATTTATGATGCAACGCATAAAACAAAGGAAATCACAGAATTATATTCATAAGATTAAAACTCCAGATAAAGAACAAGTATTTACTACCCCAGAAATAGCTAAACAGTTCCAAAAATATTATTACTCTCTATATAACATACAAACCGGATTCCAAAAAAGTTGGGACACTATACAAATCGTGAATAAAAACTGAATGCAATGATGTGGAGGTGCCAACTTCTAATATTTTATTCAGAATAGAACATAAATCACGGAACAAAAGTTTAAACTGAGAAAATGTACCATTTTAAGGGAAAAATATGTTGAATCAGAATTTCATGGTGTCAACAAATCCCCAAAAAGTTGGGACAAGGCCATTTTCACCACTGTGTGGCATCTCCCCTTCTTCTTGCAACACTCAACAGACGTCTGGGGACCAAGGAGACCAGTTTCTCAAGTTTAGAAATAGGAATGCTCTCCCATTCTTGTCTAATACAGGCCTCTAACTGTTCAATCGTCTTGGGCCTTCTTTGTTGCACCTTCCTCTTTATGATGCGCCAAATGTTCTCTATAGGTGAAGGATCTGGACTGCAGACTAGCCATTTCAGTTCCCGGATCCTTCTCCTACGCAGCCATGATGTTGTGATTGATGCAGAATGTGGTCTGGCATTGTCTTGTTGAAAAATGCAGGGTCTTCCCTGAAAGAGATGACGTCTGGATGGGAGCATATGTTGTTCTAGAACCTGAATATCTTTTTCTGCATTGATGGTGCCTTTCCAGACATGCAAGCTGCCCATGCCACACGCACTCATGCAACCCCATACCATCAGAGATGCAGGCTTCTGAACTGAGCATTGATAACAACTTGGGTTGTCCTTGTCCTCTTTGGTCCGGATGACATGGCGTCCCAGATTTCCAAAAAGAACTTCGAATCGTGACTCGTCTGACCACAGAACAGTCTTCCATTTTGCCACACTCCATTTTAAATGACCCCTGGCCCAGTGAAAACGCCTGAGCTTGTGGATCTTGCTTAGAAATGGCTTCTTCTTTGCACTGTAGAGTTTCAGCTGGCAACGGCGGATGGCACGGTGGATTGTGTTCACTGACAATGGTTTCTGGAAGTATTCCTGAGCCCATTCTGTGATTTCCTTTACAGTAGCATTCCTGTTTGTGGTGCAGTGTCGTTTAAGGGCCCGGAGATCACGGGCATCCAGTATGGTTTTTTGGCCTTGACCCTTACGCACAGAGATTGTTCCAGATTCTCTGAATCTTCGGATGATGTTATTGATGATGATAGATGCAAAGTCTTTGCAATTTTTCGCTGGGTAACACCTTTCTGATATTGCTCCACTATCTTTCTGTGCAACATTGTGGGAATTGGTGATCCTCTACCCATCTTGGCTTCTGAGAGACACTGCCACTCTGAGAAACTCATCATGTTGCCAATTGACCTAATTAGTGTTAATTGGTCTTCCAGCTCTTCGGTATGCTCAAATTTACTTTTTCCAGCCTCTTATTGCTACTTGTCCCAACTTTTTGGGGATTTGTTGACACAGTGAAAATTTGAATCAACGTATTTTTACTTTAAAATGATACATTTACTCGGATTAAACGTTTGATCTGTCATCTACGTTCTATTACAAATAAAATATTGACATTTGCCATCTCCACATCATTGCATTCAGCTTGTATTCACAATTTGTTTAGTGTCCCAACTTTTTTGGAATCCGGTTTGTAAAAGAAGCTGAGGAAAGCATTAACACCTCCCCCCTACCTCCCCCAGAAAAATCAGTTGAGGCTTACCTTACCTCATTATCTTTACCGAAATTAACAGACTATCAATCCCAGACTCTTCAAGCACCATTTACACTAGACGAGATCATGACAGCTATCAAACAGCTTCCAAAAGGGAAAAGCCCAGGACCAGATGGTTATCCTGCTCTATACTATCGGACATTTAGAAATATATTAGGCCCTTACTTACTATCTGTTTTCAATAGCTCCCTGTCTGGTGTCCCCCTTTCCCCGGATATGACTAGGGCAAATATTACGATTATTCCGAAAGAGGGGAAAGATGGTTCTCTATGCTCTAACTATCGCCCCATATCTTTACTGAATTTAGATTTAAAAATATTAGCTAAAATTTTGGTGACACGCCTTTCTGTTTTTCTCCCATCCTTAATCAAGAATGATCAAGTTGGCTTCATCCGTGGTAGGGAGGGCAGAGATAACACTGCTAAGGTCCTAAATGCAATATACTATGCAACAAAAAAACGGGTCGTCCTCTGGTCCTCCTTAGCACGGACGCTGAAAAAGCTTTTGATAGGGTTAGCTGGGACTACATGATGGAAGTCCTTCAGGCTTTTAATGTTCCTGAACCTTATATTAAAGCCATCTTATCATTATATTCTAATGCATCAGCTTCAACTATCATAAATTACACTTTGTCCCCGCCCTTCATTATCCGCAATGGCACCAGACAGGGATGCCCCATGTCACCATTGATTTTTGTGTTGGTCATGGAAACACAGGCTCTCAGAAATGAGGGAGGGATAGAGGGCATTAAATTGGACCAACAGGAACACAAAGCGGCTGCGTTTTCGGATGACCTCCTCATAATGAATACCAACCCAACCAAAGCTCTTCCCTTAATATACAATATCTTGGAACAATTTAGTCTTCACTCCAATTTTAAAATCAATATGAGCAAGTCACATATTCTAAGTATTGATCTCCCCCCTTCACTTAAGAAAGTCTTGAAAGATAGTTCTCCTTTTAACTGGGATACCCCATACATTACCTATTTGGGAGTTAAAATTTGTCCAGACCCTACTTCATTATTCCATTTAAACTATTCCCCCCTCATGAAATCGATAAGTGACCAACTGTTGATATTAAAGAATCCCCCACTTTCATGTTTTGGTAGAAAAAATATTGTCACCGCCCTAGTTTTACCCAGACTGACTTACTTACAACAGGTCCTGCCTATTCCAGTCCCCAAATCATATTATGCTAGACTTAAAAGTGAAATTAGCAAGTTTGTTTGGGATGGGAAGAGGGCTCGACTAGCTCGCTCTGTTCTCTGCAGACCTAAGACTAAAGGTGGGAATGGACTCCCGGATCCTGAGCTTTATGGGAAAGCTGTTGCACTATCACGAGTAGTAGACTGGCTTTCAGGACCTATAGAAAAGTCGTGGGTCTCCATGGAGCAGAGTGACTTTGGCTCGAGGAGGGGGAGGTGGTGATAGGTGCTAATATGCTAAGATATGGAGTCGCCCGGACTGCCGACCAGCAGAAGGGGGGACTATTTGGATGGGAGGGTATGGAGGGTTTGGGGGGGGTGGGGCGTGGAGAGAAATTTCCTTTTTTTTTTTTTTTTTTTTTCTTTCTCCCCTTCCTGGATAGATGGTTAGGGTTCTTTCATTGAATGTGAGAGGGCTCCGTGAGAGGGTTAAAAGGTTTGCTATCCTTGAGTGGATCAAGAGGTTCCTGCCAGCCGTCGTCTTCCTCCAGGAGACACATTTAGATAAAGAATCAGTAAGGTGGTTGGAGAGGAGATGGATGGTGGTGGGATATCATTCGGTATATACTACCTACTCTAGAGGGGTCTCGATCTTGATACATAATAAGATTAAATTTGAGGCTCTGGCATGCGAGGCCGACGATTGTGGCAGGTACCTCTTTCTATACTGCTACGTAGAGGGGAAAAAAACCGTACATGCAAATATATATATTCCACCACCATATAAATCAGATGTTTTGTACCAATTGTATAGATTTATGTTGAATAAACAGGAATGTATGTTGATCGCGGTCGGAGACTATAACGCGGTTATGGATCCACTCAGGGATAGGATGTCTAGTGGAAGGGGAGGAGCACAAAATGTAGAGTTATGCAAATTAGTGTATGAATTAAATTGGGTAGATGTCTTGCGGGTGCAGAACCCGGACGAAATTAATTATTCTTGTTACTCAAAAACACACCAAACCTGGTCGAGAATAGATATGATTCTGGGAAACAAAAATTTTATATCTCAAAATAGGATTAGGATAAAGTATATACCCATGGCTTTATCGGACCATAGTGCAATGGTAATGGAGTTGGACCAGAACAAAAATAATACTTTGCCGTTGTTTAAGTTTAATCCCCATTGGCTATTATTAATCTCAGATAAAGAGAGTATAATGGAAGAGTTGAAACTTTTTTTCATGGAAAATAATGGTTCTGCCGGTAGACTTGTGGTCTGGGACACCTTTAAGGCATTTTTGAGGGGATTACTGTTCAAAAAAGTAAACTATTGGAAAAAAAACACTAGAGAGAACGGGAAGGCATTGGAAAAAAAATTACAAGAGGTTGGAATGGTATGTATGAGACACCCTACTGTACTTAATAAGAGAGTTTGGGAGGAAGAACAAGAAAAGTTGAGGTTATATCAATTAGAAAAAAGCAGGAAAGAATTGCTCCTTCAGGGGATTAAGTTGGCCTCGGAGGGTGAAAAGGTCGGTAAAATATTAGCAAATATAGTGAGAAATCAAAAAGGGAAATCATGGATTGGCGTGATTAAAGATAAAACGGGAAAATTACTCACCGCACCTGAAGATATAAAAAAAGTGTTTTGGGACTATTTCCAAGAGCTATATAAGTCCAGGGTACAATACTCAAAACAAGAGTTAGATTCCTATTTAGATAAGATTGCTTTTAATAGGATATCTGAGGTCCAAAAAGAATTTCTGGAAAAAGAAATAACGGTGGCAGATATAAATTCAGCTCTGGGCAAGGTTAAATCCGAGAAAGCACCAGGTGGAGATGGGCTCCCCTTTGAAATATATAAAACCTTTGCACAGGTACTAGTTCCAGAATTAAAAATAACATTGGATGAGGCTCGAAAATTAGGTGATCTACCGAGCTCTATGAAGGAAGCAATTATTACATTAATCTTTAAAAAGGGGAAGGAACACACAGACCCCGGCTCATATAGGCCTATATCCCTCTTGAACACGGATGCAAAAATTCTGGCAAAAGTTCTAGCAGACAGGCTCTCTAGGGTTATTAAAGAAATAATAAATAAAGATCAAACAGGTTTTATACCGGGTAGAACAATATATTCCAACATAAGAAGGCTATTCCTTAATATTGAAGCTAATAGATCAGATGCAGGGGAAAAAGCGATACTCTCATTGGATGCCCAAAAGGTGTTTGATTGCATTGAATGGGAGTATCTATGGGCAGTATTAAGGAGATTTGGCATAGGGGAAGGATTTATAGGGTGGATTCAGCTAATTTATCGTAACCCCAGGGCTAGAGTGGTTGTGGATGGGAGCCTATCCCCCTCGTTTGCCCTATCACGCGGCACAAGGCAGGGATGTCCTCTCTCCCCATTGCTATTTGCAATTGCAATTGAACCCCTGGCAAATATAATAAGAAATGATAGGGAGATTAAAAGTTTTACATATGTGGGTGGAGAAGAAAAACTGCTGATGTATGCAGATGATATTTTACTTTTTTTGCAAAACACCGGGGAACTGTTTAACAAAATAGCAGAGATAATAGACAAGTTTGGGTTTTATTCCGGTTTAAACATTAATTGGGGTAAATCACACATGTTATTATTAGGAGAGGGGCAACTACAGAGAGATATACGGGTGCACGTTTTAAAAAGGCACGAAAATTTTAAATATCTCGGTATACAAATCTCCGGGAACATAGAAGAATATGAAAAATTAAATATTCTCCCTCTAATAAAAGAACTAAGAACTAAAATACACATATGGAAAAGACTACCACTGTCAATGCAGGGCAGGGTAAATTTAATAAAAATGGTCTTCCTCCCAAAGATACTTTACGTATTGCAAAATGCCCCAGTAAGAATACCACAAAATACTTTTAAACTATTTGATAGACTAATGGGGGATTTTATGTGGAAGGGTGCGATTCCTCGGATAAAGAAGGAAGTCCTTCAGCTCCCAGTGAAAGAAGGAGGATTAGCGCTTCCTAATCTATTTTTCTACTATTTAATAACACAATACGGGAATATAAAGGATAGCTTAGATAGTCAGGTGGGTAGACAAGAATTAAATAGATGGGGATGGAAAGAAAAATTTAATCACTTAGAGGTGTTGGAGTCAGGTTTTTTTGGGAAAAAAAATACTAGTAATAGGATATTCAACCTGTTAGAATACGTATGGGGGGAAATTAAGAAACTATTAGAGATTAAAGGGTTTTTGAAATATACACCGATATGGAAAAATCTTAATTTAAAGGAACTGGAAACAATAAGGGATTATATAGATTGGGAAAAAAAAGGAGTGAAATACCTAGAACAGATTTTCGAGGGAGATAAGCTGAAGGACTTCAATATAATGGTGTCGGAATTTGGGATCCCCCATAGGGACTTGTATAAATATTTCCAGCTTAGGAATGCATTGCGGATAGTGGTACAGGGGGATAGGTACCGAAGGGAAACATCAGATATGTTGGACAAGTTTATTGCAGCAGGGGAAGGAGGTGGAATAACTGCAAAGAGATATAAGATCTTGATGGAGGAAAAAAGAAAAACAATTACAATGCTTGCCGTGAAGAAATGGCAGAAAGACTTAGATTCCTTCACAGAGGAAAAATGGAGTGATGCCCTTAGAAATTACGCAACAATTTCGGATAGGGGTTCGCACAAGATCTCACAATTCTTTATAATACATAGACTACATCGTTCTCCATGGATGTTAAAAAGAATGGGAGTGAGACCTACAGATAAATGTTTAAAATGTTGGGAGGAGAGAGCTGATTTGATACACTGTTTCTGGAGGTGTCCCAAGCTTCATAGATACTGGACAGAAATTATGGAAACTGTGTTTTTGTTACTGAAGGTCCGAGTACCAAATGACCCAGTAATTTGTATTTTAGGGGTAACTGAACATTTGAAATTAAATAAAAATATACGATTGGTTTTGAATAAAGTATTATTTCAGGCTAGAATCCTGATACTTAGGAAATGGATAAAGGTAGATCCACCGACGGTGGAACAGTGGAGGAAAACAATAGACAAGTTAATTAAAGAAGAACGCGGGACGAAGAATTATACTAAAAAGTCCTCAAATCTCGACCAGGTCTGGAAAAATTGGGTACTTTAGTTTTTTTTTAGTTTTTTCTCTCCACGTGGGGGGAAACGGGAGGGTGGGCGTTGGGAGGTGGTCGGGAATGGGGTGAAAGAAAGAAAAAAATAGAAATGAAAGATGAATAGTAATCACTATCTGTTAATAATTTTTCTTATGTACTGTTGGGATAATGTTTTGTTATGGATGTATTTATTGTACGAAATCGAAATAAAAAAGATTTATAACAAAAAAGATCCGGATGGAGTGCCTGGTCCAAGTACAGGAACTTCACATAGAAACTCATTAAGGATAGCCTTATTTATGACAACCTTTATGTACAAAGCATAGAGCAATTCCATCCCTCTCTGAGATGATTGTAGTTCTGAGTATAGTTGTAATAGATAATAAAGAAAGTGATTAATATAGGGCTCACGGCCTTCTTCGACCACCCACCATAATGCAATGCTATAATGCAATATTACTGTCTGTAACCTGTCACTCAACCGGTTTATTATAATATGTACTTCATCTGTATGTACTTTATTTCTCAATAAAAACATTAAAAAAATGAATTGGTATTTAAACTTTCCTCTTTATCATGCTGTTCACATTTTGACATCATGAGACCAAGACGACACCTAACAATTGCTCAACAGTACCTCACCATTGTGAGGCTTCAAGCAGGATGTTCTCAGACGGAAGTGGCCATTGAGCTTAGAGTGTCACAGAGTGTTGTCAGCAGGTTGCAACAGAGATATGGAGAGATTAGAAAAGTCACAGAAAGGCATAGAAGTGGAAGTCCTTGAGCCACATCTCACACTGATGACCGCTTTATTCTGTGGAACGGGATAATAAATGCCACACAAATCCAAGCACATTTAAGGAAGGTGAGAGGCACCAAGTGTCACGTCAGACCATTTGAAACCATTTACATCAAGGTGGTCTGTGTGCTAGATGACCTGCAATGGTACCTGACCACAGACGTCATCGTCTTGCATGGGCCATGCAGCATCTATGCTAGACGAGGGACCAGTGTCCCTCAATGCTGTTCACTGATGAAAGTTAATTTACGCTGAGCAGAAATGATGGCCGCCAACTATGTTGGAGACGTCAAGGAGAGCGCTATGCATCAGTCACTGTTGTCACCAGATGAGCCTTTGGTGGTGGTGATGTTACAGTGTGGGCAGGTGTGTCTAGTCAATACAGAACTGCCCTACACTTTCATCTTCAAGGATTAGAATATGCCCGCTCATTGTGGTTGCATCATTAGGGAACGGTTGCTGGAGACTGCGGTACCTCACATGGAGTAGCCTGAACTTTATCCAGACCTGAATCTCATTAAAAATCTATTATCAGCTGAGTCGCCGTATAGAGGCTCGTAACTCTGTACTCCTGAGGGCCGCCCTTCAAGAAGAGGGGGATGTCATGCCTTGGCAGACAATAGTTTGACTTGTGAACAGCATGAGACATCGTTGACATCTGTAATTGATGCTCATGTCCACATGACAAGTTATTGAGACATTGACATATTTTGTGGGGCTATACCCTCCACCGTTGTTGGCTTTTCTTTCAATAAATAGTTTGAGATAAACTTATATACTTAAATGCCCTATATAAATGCCCTATATATAATATCACTGTATGATCAACTTTTGTGTTTTTCATCAATTTCATCCGAAAGCCAAATATCCCTAACTTTTTGTGAGTAATATATATATATAATTAATGCAGTGAGAATATTTGGATAAGATTGCCTGTGACTAGTGTTGAGCGAATCGAAGCTCACAAAGTGGACTTCAATACGAATTTCAGGAAATATTTGATTTGCCGCAAAACCGAATTCCCTAGTGTTTCATGGGAACAAATCAATTTTCCCCGAAGTGAAGGTAAAATAAAAAAAATAATACCTCATTCATTGGAGTGCGACGTGACCGCCGCTGTTATCTTTCTTGATGATTTCACTTTTTTTTGTTAATCAACCCCTGAAAGGCGATCATTGCAGCATCTGAGGAGTTCAATGATGGGGAGACACAATCGCCGTTCACTGTCATTGCACTGGACATTTACAAAGAAAAAAGTAATTTGTCACAAAGCAAAGAACTGCACTCATCTCTACCTGTGACCCTTTAATGGCAATGTCTCAAGGTCCCTCCTTCCAGACGATCTCCCAAACCAGATAGATCTAAAGATGAGATACTCCCTGGGGTGGTAAAGCAGAAGTTATTGGTACCTGTTACTGTTTCATTTGGTTTAAACAAGGGGTCCTTCCCAATCCTATCTACATTGTAGCCATTGACTCTACCCCCCTGCTAGGGGGCACTGTTAAGTTTTGTACACCTGAAATAACCCTGACTGTAGGGGTAACTCACACTGAGAATTGCTCCTTGTTGATCTTAGAAAATGTACCCGCTGAAATGGTTTTAGAAATACCCTGGCTCCAATTACACAACCCTGTCATTAATTGGACCAGAGGTGAGCTTGAAAAATGGGGCCCTATGTGTAACTCTTGTTTACCCATTATACAGGTGGGTATCTCTGCTGAATCTAAGAAATTATCTGCATATATAAAGAAATTTGATGATGCGTTCTCTCCATCTGACCTGGGAAGTCTGCCCCCCATAGATCTTATGACTGTGCTATTGATTTAGTAATGGATTACAAGTTCACTAAGGGTCAGATATATAATTTATCTGGACCAGAGTGCAATGCTATGAAGGAGAATATTAGGGAGAGTCTTAATAAAGGAAACATCAGACCCTCTGTTTCTCCTATGGGGGCGGGGTTCTTTTTTGTTAAAAAAAAGGATGGAGACCTCAGACCGTGTATTTATTATCGCAAATTAAACAAAATCACCATTAAAAATCAATACTCTCTCCCATTGATCCCCGATCTGTTCAATCAGGTTCTGGGGGCATCATGGTTATCCAAACTTGATTTGAGAGGGGCATATAATTTGATTTGTATCAAAGAATGGGACAAATGGAAGACTGCCTTTAATACTCAAGAGGGACATTTTGAATACACGGTGATGCCTTTTGGGCTCAGTAATGCTCTTGCAGTCTTTCAAAATTTTATGAATTATATATTCATAGAATTCATCGGTAAATTTATGATTGTATATCTTGATGATATTTAGATTTTTCCCCGACTTGGCATTCCCATGTTAGTCAAATCAAACAAGTGCTGAAAGAGAAAATCAGTTATCGGTCAAATTTGAAAAATGTGTTTTTGGGGTTCAAGAAATTTTATATTTAGGTTACATCCTTACTCCACAATCATTTAAGATGGATCCTGGTAAGGTACAGGCTATTCAAGACTGGGTCATGCCATCTTCACTTAAAGCATTACAGCACTTCCTTGGGTTCTCTAATTATTATCGCAAATTTATTAAAAATGTTTCTGTAATTGCCAGACCCTTAACCAACTTAACCAACTTAACCAATAAGGGGGCGGATCTTGATAACTGGCCTGTTGAGGCCATAGAAGCCTTTGAAACTAAAAAAATTGGGAGCACCCTAGTCTTGATTCAGCCGCATCAAGAAAAACCTTTAGTGGTGGAGGTTGATGCTTCTGAGGATGGGGTGGGGGCTATTCTGTGTTAGGGACCCTCTAACCTACTAATCTAAGACTCTGTGCATTTTTTTTCACAAAAATTGTCTCCTACTGAGAGGAATTATGATATTGGTAATCGGGAACTGGTAGCATTTTTTTTCACAAAAATGTTCTCCTACTGAGAGGAATTACGATATTGGTAATCGGGAACTGGAAGCCATTAAATGGGCATTTGAGGAGTGGAGAAATGTTTTGGAGGGGGCCAAACATTGCATCACTGTTCTTACTGATCACAAAAATGTATTATTTTTAGAATCTGCAAAATGCCTGAAACCTAGCCAGGCCAGATGGGCATTGTTCTTCACACGTTTTAACTTCTCAATTACTTTCAGGCCAAGTTTTTTTGCGTTTCAACCCCTGACACTTCTCCTGAACCTATTTTGCCAGCTAACATGATTGTGGCATCTTCATCCGCAGATCTTGCTTCGGATATTGAGGCGGCACAACATCTAGCTCCGGGGTAGACACCCACAGATAAGTTGCTTGTTCCTGGTCATTTTTTGTCTCCGTTTGCTGGGTGAGTGCCATGATTCTGTTTTATGTGGTCATCCTGGTATTGAGCCCACCAGTGAACTGGTGTCCAGGTCTTATTGGTGGCCCATGTTATCTAGAGATGTCAGTTCTTTTGTCTCTGCTTGCGAGGTATGTTCCAAATCGAAGACTTCTAGAACACGTCCTGCTGGTAAATTTCAACATTACCCATTCTTAGTAAACCCTGGTCACATATTTCCATGGATTTCATTACTGACTTGCCACCCTCTAAGAGTAAATCCGTAGTTTTGGTAGTGGTCAATAGGTTTAGTAAGATGGTACATTTTTTTCCGCTGGCTAAGCTCCCAAATGCCAAGACTCTGGCTTCTGTTTTTATTGAGCATGGAGTTCCGGAGAACATTGTATCTGACAGGGGTGTTCAATTTGTTTCCAAGTTTTGGAGAGCATTTTGTCAGAGGTGGGAGATATCATTGTCCTTTTTATCAGCTTTTCATCCTGAGACTAATGGGCAGACTGAATGATTGAATCAGGCAGTGGAACAATTTTTAAGATCTTACATCTCTAATAATCAACAATTGTGGGTGAAATGTCTTTCTTTGGCAGAGTTCGCTATCAATAACCATGTGAACTCTTCCACTGGAGTCTCGCCGTTCTTTTGTAATTTTGGTTTCCATCCTCGATTTAATTCTTGCTCATAGATTTCCTCAACTAACCCTGAAGCTGATAGTGTAACTTCAGAACTCTGCACAATCTGGGCTCTGGTTCAGTTGCACCTGGAAAAAGCTTGGAAAGTTTAGAAAATTAATGCTAATAGGAAGCATTCCAAAGGGAAGCATTCCAAAGGGATTGATTTTAAGGTTGGGGAAAAAGTCTGGTTGTCCACAAAAAAATTTGTCCTTAAAAGTGTCTTCTAGAAATTTTGCACCATGATTTGTTGTGTGATTAAGGTCTTCTTGCAAGGCAAACCTTCAGCCCAGTCTGAGTTCCAGAGTATGCTGGATCAGGTTTTCATGAACTATATCTCTGTACTTTGCTCCATTCAACTTTCCCTCAACTCTGATCAGTCTCCCTATCCCAGCTGCTGATAAACACCCTCACAGCATGATGTTGCCACCTTCACTGTCGGAATGGTATTGGGCAGTGAGTGGTTTCTTCCAAGGATGAGCTTAGAATTAGGGCCATAAAGTTCAATTCTGGTTTCAGCAGACCAGAGATTCTTGTTTCTCACAGTGTTAGAATCCTTTAGGTGCTTTCTTGCAAATTTGTATGTGTCTTTTACTGAGGAGATTCTTATTTTTTGTGGGGCGGCCATTTCTAGGAAAAGTCCTGGTTGTTCTAAACTTCTTCCACTTTAGAATTATGAAGGCCACTGTGCTCTCGAGAACTTTCAGCTTGCCAGAATTTTGTGTACCTTTCTCCAAAGCTGTGCCTTCACACAATTATATATCTGGGCTCTACAGCCTCATAGCTTGGTTAATGCTTTGATATAGATCGTTAGCTGTGAGACCTTATATAGACAGGGAAGTGTCTTTTCAAATCAAGTGAATCAAATCAACTGAATTGACCACAGGTGGACTCCAATCAAGGTGTAGAAAGATTGAAAACATGATCAAGAGAAAAGAGATAAATGTCATATGCATGTCATATCAAAGGATTTGAATGCTTCTGTCCATGCAAAATGTAAGTTTTTCTTTTTTAATAAATGTGCAAACATTCCTAAAATTCCTTTTTTTTTTCTTTCCCATTAAGATGGGTTGAGTGCAGATTGATGGGGGGGACGGACTTTTTTTTTATTTTATTTTAGCACAAGGCCGCAACATAACAAAATATGAAAAAGTGAAAGGCCCTGAAGACTTTCCAGATGCATTGTACAGTTAGATAGATGATAGATAGATAGATAGATAGATAGATAGATAGATAGATAGATAGATAGATAGATATTGTTTGAGATAATTTTACACCTTGATTGTAGTCCACCTGTGGTAGATTTAGTTGATTGAATAGTTTTTGACACATTTGCTTGATTTTGTTATCTTTATCTACTTTTAAGACTTGAATGAAAATCTAATCTAGTTTTAGGTGAAAGTTATGCAGAAATATACTGTAGCAAGAATTAAAAAGTGTAAGACTGGCACTCAAATATGTGGTTCAAATAGAACGTGGCAATTTATTATAGCAATCAATCAATATAAAATCAACACTTAAAATACAATAAAATCCAATCACACTCAATTGATAAAAAAGATCAATAAAAAAGACTGCAGGGTAAATGCACACTGGTGGTGCCGAATCCAATAATGCACGAATGGTGTCCTTCAATCACATAAAAATAATATAGAGATGAGGTATTTTCTTCATATAGAGTCCATAAGAGAGTAGATTGTTCCAAGTCTAGCAATATTTGAAAACAGTCACTTCTATAGTTGTGACTGTATATTCTCAAAGTATTCTCTTTAGTAGGGACAATTATTTGTTCAAATATAGAGAGAATAGATAAATCTGGAAAACAAGGTCTGGTATTTCAGTTGGTATTACTGGTAAATACAAGTGGTGAGTGAGGCATAGATTGATATCTTACCCGTATGGACCGGCGTCTTCCTCTGCTGTTTGGCGTCCTCGTCCGAGACTTCCGGGTCACATTGCAATTCAGTCCCTTCTAGTATTTTATGTCTTCATTTTTAGACTTTATATTCTTATATTATATTTATACCGCAGGATTGTGAAATTAGAATGTGGATTTTAGTTGGATGTGGCTGATGTATTGGGGCCTATATGTATACAAGAAATAGATGATCAATATATTTTAAAGTAATCTTTTAAAGTAATTCTTATATATGCATTTGTTATAAAGTATTCTTTGGGAAAGAAATGCTGCAGAGATGTCTCCTTTACTACATAGCTTAACTGCAATTAGATGGAGACAATATGCAAAAAACGCATATGTACAAGAAAAACTGCATTAAAAACGCATGGACGTCACAGCAAGCTAAAACACGATTCTGGTCCAGCTTTTCGATAACATTAAGTGGACTATAAAAAGGAAGTGAGATTGCAATGGGGGTTGAGCCACTGAGGAAGGGGAGAGAAGTCCCCGAAACGCATCTGGCGTAGTTCACCCCCACAAAGACAGATCCGGATCAACTACAGAGGAGAGATGACATCCTGATTCTTGGAGCGCTCCGTAAAATTGTTGAATCAGAAATATCTGTAAGACATACCGGACTTAACAGGCAACCCCCGCGAGACTACCACCACGTGACCCGGAAGTCTCGGACGAGGACGCCAAACAGCAGAGGAAGACGCCGGTACAACGTGGTGAGTGGAGATCTGAGAGACACTATCTCTGAAGTGCCGTTCCCGATTCCATACGGGTAAGATATCAATCTATGCCTCACTCACCACTTGTATTTACCAGTAATACCAACTGAAATACCAGACCTTGTTTTCCGGATTTATCTATTCTCTCTATATTTGAATGAATAATTGTCCCTACTAAAGAGAATATTTTGAGAATATACAGTCACAACTATAGAAGTGACTGTTTTCAAATATTGCTAGACTTGGAACAATCTACTCTCTTATGGACTCTATATGAAGAAAATACCTCATCTCTATATTATTTTTATGTGATTGAAGGACACCATTTGTGCATTATTGGATTCGGCACCACCAGTGTGCATTTCCCCTGCAGTCTTTTTTATTGATCTTTTTTTATCAAATGAGTGTGATTGGATTTTATTGTATTTTAGGTGTTGATTTTATATTGATTGATTGCTATAATAAATTGCCACGTTCTATTTAAACCACATATTTGAGTGCCAGTCTTACACTATTGTTTTCAAACCTTTTCCTTACTGATTGGGTGATCAGTTTTAGACTAGAGCACCTGTTCCAGGCTGTGAAGGAGGTGAGCTATCCACTCCAGTGTTAAAGAATTAAAAAGTACTTAGCCAGAAAAAAAAACTACATGATGTTGAATACCTTTATACTAATAAATACGGAAGTATTATGGGAGTAATACCTTTATTGGATAACCAGCAAAAATCATATTGTATGCCGTAAGAGCACAGAGGTTCCTTCTTCACTCTACATTACAAATTGAAGCCTTGGAAACAGGCACAACTTTAGAGGTTACAAGGAGACAATGTACATGGGGAGATGCATAATTAAGATAAGAGAGCAATAAACAGTGGTTTTGCTATAAGTGAGCAAGGTCAGTAGAGATGATGAGTATGCAGATTAGGGATTGGGAGCTGAAGTGAGGGAGGTGTGAATTTTGTCCAAATAATGGCTCATAAATCCAGGTGTTAAATTTAGTCATTGGGTCAATGACTTGAATGTAATCATCATCCTAAATATTGTTGAACAAATCAAACTATCCAAAGTGGAGTTCAATCTGAATTTCAGGGAAAATTTTATTTGCTGCAAAGCTGAATTTCCTTGTGCTTTGTGGTAACAAATCAATTTTCATGAAATGGCTGTAAAATAAAAATCATACTCACCTCATCCATTTGAGTGCAAAGGGGCTGCCACGGCCATTTTGATTGAAGATATCATGCATGGTGACATATGACGTCACCATGCCAGCGTGTGGATCTTCAATCAAGATGGCAGCTGCGGCCTCTTCGCGCTCAAATGGATATGGTGATTTTTTTTAACTATTAACCCATGGAAGCCCTAATTTTTATCTCAGATGTTGCGATCAGCGATGAACACGGCATCTGAGGGGTTCAATGAAGGTGAAGGGGGGGGGGGGGGGGGTGCATTGACCATTCCCCGTCATTATGCCCGCTGCTGCAAAGAAATGCGCTTCATGACAAAGTAATTCAATACAAAGCAAATTTATTTGGGAAATTCGGCTAAGCAGCAAAATCAACGTTTTGTAAACTTCGCTCATCTCTATTCTTAAATTTCCATGTTTTCCTGTCCCTATGATTCTTACAATTCCCTTTGAGAATTAAATCTGTGAAGTTGTCAATGCAGTGTTCTGGTCCAGAAAAATGGTTTCCCACAGTTTTATCGGCCTTGTCCATTATAGTGTATCTGTCTAAGTTCATTCTAGATCATAGTTTCTATACAGTCTCACCAATATAAACTCCTCCATTAGTAGTGCTGAGCGTGAATATTCGTATTACAAATTTTTAATGCAAATATCGGCACTTTGAGAATTTGCGAATATTTAGAATATAGTGCTATATATTTGTAATGACGAATATTCATAATTATTTTTTTTTTAACACAGGTGATGATCCCTCCCTTTATCTAGCGTGTGGGCCAATGAGAAGGCTTTGTCACAGCTTAGCAATATCCCCAGCAACCAATAGAAAAGCTGCCTACCCTTTCACTATATAAATTAAGACACTCCCCAGCAGGCATTTTGTGGCGTTTCATGTGTGACAGAGAGAGGAGCTTGAATACTGTGCTGTGCTTTGTCAAATTGCATTCCAAATCGCGTATAAATATTCCTGATAGTTAGTGTTAGATAGTAATAGGGAATTGTGCAGCTGAACAGCTGATAGGGTCCAGTGCAGGGTGCAGTGTAGCTTATAGCGATAGTTAGCTGAAATATATCATCCATATAGTTAGTGTTAGATAGTGTAGGTTATATATAAAATTTCTCTGCTGTCCATACATACGTGCTACAGAAATAGTTCTGTGATGTCACAACAATACTAAGTTCAACAATCAGTATTATGTTGTCAGACCTGATTAAAGGTGAAGTTGTATGTATTACACTAAAATATTCAAATCAATAGTGGTGATTTGCACGATCTCGAATACTTAGAAAAATTTGATTTGCATATAAAGCTATTGTTATAACATGCATGGAATTTTAATCTAAAACAACGCTGTAATGAAAAATTTAAATTCCTGTACTTCACTAGATTGCTTCAAGTGTTGTATTTTATTTGACAAGCAAATTTCCAGGTCAAATGAAATGTACTGAACGTTTTCGGCATTTAGCAGATAGGGTAGAGGACCCAAAATGGTCCTGGTGTGTTGGACTCTGCGGCCCTGGTCAGCAGCCCTATAGGAATGGTGCCATGAACCATGTGGGACGTGTGGCATTTCATATCCTGCCACATTGGTGCCTGGGAAGAAAGGAGGGCGGTTCAGGGGTGGAGGAAGGGAGGAGGAATTTGATTTGATGTTTTGACTAGAACATTTTCTATTTGATTATTGTGTGTGTATCACGCTGCATTATATTATGCTTTGCACTATTTTCTAATAATCGCATGTCTGTAAATTATTCCAGTGTTCTGAAGAAGGCTAAATGCCAAAAACGTTCAGTACTTTTCATTTGAACTGGAAATCCGCTTGTTAAATAAAATACAACACTTGAAGCAATCTAGTGGAGTACAGGAATTTTAATTTTTCTTTTCTCTTCTAACGAATATCGCAAAATCACGAATATTTGGGAAATATTCGCCTAAATATTCATGATATATCGTGAATTTGAATATTGCCCCTGCCGCTTATAACTTTCCATTAGAACACATTGATAACATTGTGACTGGTTACCAGAGTCAAATTTAGCTGGGTGCATATGCTCTGAAGATGCAAGTTGTGCAGCACCTGAAACTACGGATACTGGAAGCCTGTGCTAGCATTTCTCCTGCGGTGTTGCTTTTAGTGTGTGAAGAGTGGGAGAAGAGGGTTGCATTGACAATCCAACACAATGGGCAGCACATTGAACACATTTTATAAGTGGTCAGAAACTTGTAAATAACTCATGAACGAATAAAGTTACATTAAAACCAAGCACACCATTGTTTTGATGTGCCACATGACCCTCTTCCTATTGTATTGAAAAAACTAAAATTGGATTCAAAATGGCCGACTTCAAAATCGCTGCCATGGTCACCACCAATCTTGAAAAGTTTCCCCCCTCACATATACTAATGTGCCACAAACAGGAAGTTAATATCACCAACCATTCCCATTTTATTAAGATGTATCCATATAAATGGCCCACCCTGTAGATATTTGATGCCATTTTTTTAATTTAAAATATATACAAACAGTAGAAAACTTACATTATCAATTGAGTTAACATCATCTGACATAACGCATCAGTTAGTTTTAGCGAAAGCCATCTGAGTCTCTATCTGAAAAAACATTTCTATGAAAAGCGTCCTTCCATAGATGAACTTCAACTGCTAGCTGAAAATTTCCAGCTTTCATACCATTTAAACAAAGAGCTTCACCCCCTGGTGGAATGTAGCCAGCTTATGCAGTCTATAACGGTCACTGTGTATTGTGTATCCCGTTTATCTGTTATTATTTCACACCTTGGAGTGGCAAATTCTCGAATCTGCCATAATGAAAATCCTAAAATAATGTTGGTAGACAATGCAAACTTGCACAAACATTTCATTTTTAGGTCAAATAAAAGGGACAATACCTTGCACATATATTTCAGACATGTCTCTTTGTTCAGACTATTAAATAACAATGGACACTGTCTAGCACAAACATTTTAGACACGTCTTCAATTTATTTATAGGTCAGGATAGTTTTATCAGCCACAGTGAAGTCTGTATGATCAGAGACTGCATCTTCACACTTTAAAGGATTACAAACTTTCAAGCACCACTGTGTATAGGTATAAAAAAATTTAAGGGGACAGCATGAAAAAACACAGCAATTCCTCAACTTTTGTTTGGGTTTTGTTTCTGTAACATTCACAGTGTGGTAGAAATTGCATAACTGTATGCTGCTAGTCACTGCTATTGTGATAATATCAAATTTATATTGTGTTTTTTTTTCTTTTTCTATTTTTGCAGAATAAAAGTTTTTGAAAATCATTTATTTTTGTGTCATTGCATTCAAATTATATTTGTTGTAGATTTAATTGGTACCATTTCAAAGTACAGTACATATGATTTTTTTTTATCACATTCTATTATTTTCTTTGTGATGTGCAATGAACAAAAACAGCAAGTTCACATTTTTTTTATTAATAACAAGTCTTTAGGATGTTCACCATATGTAATCATTTTATTATGAGTACAAATCATTTTACCAATTATTGTAACAATATACTTTTTTGTATTTTGTTATTTTTGTGAATGTAAAGGTTTTGTAATTCAAAAAAGGGGCTGTTTATAGGGATAAGCGAACCCGAACTGTATAGTTCAGGTTCGTACTGAATTTTGGGGTGTCCGTGACACGGACCCGAACCCGGACATTTTCGTAAAGGTTCGGGTTCGGTGTTCGTCGCTTTCTTGGCGCTTTTTGAAAGGCTGCAAAGCAGCCAATCAACAAGCGTCATACTACTTGCCCCAAGAGGCCGTCACAGCCATGCCTACTATTGGCATGGCTGTGATTGGCCAGTGCAGCATGTGACCCAGCCTCTATTTAAGCTGGAGTCACATAGCGCCGCCCGTCACTCTGCTCTGATCAGTATAGGGAGAGGTTGCAGCTGCGACGTTAGGGCGAGATTAGGCAGTGATTAACTCCTCCAAAATACTTCATTCAGAGATCGATCTGCAGTTGTGGATGATTGAACTGCTGCTATTGAATTGCTCACTGTTTTTAGGCTGCCCAGAGCGTTTTTCAGTCACTTTTTTCTGGGGTGATCGGCGGCCATTTTGTGTCTTGTGGTGCGCCAGCACAAGCTGCCAACAAGTGCATTTAACCCTCAGTAGTGTGGTTGTTTTTTGGCTAAATCCTACATCAGGGTCAAGCTGTCACACCAAGTGCATATAACCATCAATAGTCTGGTTATTTTTTGGCCATATACTACATCAGGGGCAAGCTGAGCCTGTCACCAAGTGCATTTAACCCTCAATAGTGCGGTTGTTTTTTGGCTAAATCCTACATCAAGGTCAAGCTGTCACACCAAGTGCATTTAACCATCAATAGTCTGGTTATTTTTCGGCCATATACTACATCAGGGGCGAGCTAAGCCTGTCACCAAGTGCATTTAACCCTCAATAGTGCGGTTGTTTTTTGGCTAAATCCTACATCAGGGTCAAGCTGTCACACCAAGTGCATTTAACCATCAATAATCTGGTTATTTTTTGGCCATATACTACATCAGGGGCAAGCTGAGCCTGTTACCAAGTGCATTTAACCCTCAATAGTGCGGTTGTTTTTTGGCTAAATCCTACATCAGGTCAAGCTGTCACACCAAGTGCATTTAACCATCAATAATCTGGTTATTTTTTGGCCATATACTACATCAGGGGCAAGCTGAGCCTGTTACCAAGTGCATTTAACCCTCAATAGTGCGGTTGTTTTTTGGCTAAATCCTACATCAGGTCAAGCTGTCACACAAAGTGCATTTAACCATCAATAGTCTGGTTATTTTTTGGCCATATACTACATCAGGGGCAAGCTGAGCCTGTTACCAAGTGCATTTAACCCTCAATAGTGCGGTTGTTTTTTGGCTAAATCCTACATCAGGTCAAGCTGTCACACCAAGTGCATTTAACCATCAATAGTCTGGTTATTTTTTGGCCATATACAACATCAGGGGCAAGCTGAGCCTGTCACCAAGTGCATTTAACCCTCAATAGTGTGGTTAGTCAAGCTGTCACACCAAGTGCATTTAACCATCAATAGTGTGGTTATTTTTTGGCCATATCCCAGTCTAATTCTGTTCGTAAATGTATACCTGTCACCCAGCGCCTAAATAATAGGCCTCAAATTTGTAGTCTGCTAAATCTGTGGTTATTGCTGTGGCTGGGCGAGTTATTTAGTGTCCGTCAAAGCACAGTTTTTGTTCTGGGTTGAAATACAATTCCCAATTTAGCAATTCTCTAAATTAGTGGTTTCTGCTGTATCAGGCCTACTATAAATGTATCCCTAAAAGGGTATATTAGAGTCAAGGTGCAGATAGGGTCATTTTTAATAACTTCACACACACGCTACTGTGCATATCCCAATCTAATTCTGTCTGTAAACGTATACCTGTCACCCAACGCCTAAATAATAGGCCTCAAATATATGGTCATCCAAATCTGTCGTTATTGCTGTAGCTGGTCAAGTTATTTAGTGTCCGTCAAAGCACAGTTTTTGTTCTGGGTTGAAATACAATTCCCAATTTAGCAATTCTCTAAATTAGTGGTTTCTGCTGTATCAGACCTCCTTTAAATCTATCCCTAAAAGGGTATATAAGATTCAAGGTGCACATAGGGTCATTCTCAATAACTTCATACACATGCTACTGTGCATATCCCAGTCTAATTCTGTCTGTAAACGTATACCTGTCACCCAGCGCCTAAATAATAGGCCTCAAATTTATAGTCAGCTAAATCTGTGGTTACTGCTGTGCCTGTATTAGCGTAATACGGTACCTAAATAGATAGCCAGATAGTGTTAGGTGTATTTAAAAAAAGGCCTGAATTTGAATTCAATACATTGGGCCAAATAATATTTTTGTTGTTGTGGTGAACGATAACAATGAGGAAAACATCTAGTAAAGGACGCGGACACGGACATGGTCGTGGTGGTGTTAGTGGACCCTCTGGTGCTGGGAGAGGACGTGGCCATTCTGCCACAGCCACACGTCCTAGTGTACCAACTACCTCAGGTCCCAGTAGCCGCCATAATTTACAGCGATATTTGGTGGGGCCCAATGCCGTTCTAAGGATGGTAAGGCCTGAGCAGGTACAGGCATTAGTCAATTGGGTGGCCGACAGTGGATCCAGCACGTTCACATTATCTCCCACCCAGTCTTCTGCAGAAAGCGCACAGATGGCGCCTGAAAACCAAGCCCATCAGTCTGTCACATCACCCCCATGCATACCAGGGAAACTGTCTGAGCCGCAAGTTATGCAGCAGTCTCTTATGCTGTTTGAAGACTCCGCTGGCAGGGTTTCCCAAGGGCATCCACCTAGCCCTTCCCCAACGGTGGAAGACATAGAATGCACTGATGCACAACCACTTATGTTTCCTGATGATGAGGACATGGGAATACCACCTCAGCATGTCTCTGATGATGACGAAACACAGGTGCCAACTGCTGCGTCTTTCTGCAGTGTGCAGACTGAACAGGAGGTCAGCGATCAAGACTGGGTGGAAGACGATGCAGGGGACGATAAGGTCCTAGACCCCACATGGAATGAAGGTCGTGCCACTGACTTTCACAGTTCGGAGGAAGAGGCAGTGGTGAGACCGAGCCAACAGCGTAGCAAAAGAGGGAGCAGTGTGCAAAAGCAGAACACCTGCCGCCAAGAGACTCCGCCTGCTACTGACCGCCGCCATCTGGGGCCGAGCACCCCAAAGGCAGCTTCAAGGCATTCCCTGGCATGCCACTTCTTCAAACAATGTGCTGACGACAAGACCCGAGTGGTTTGCACGCTGTGCCATCAGAGCCTGAAGCGAGGCATTAACGTTCTGAACCTTAGCACAACCTGCATGACCAGGCACCTGCATGCAAAGCATGAACTGCAGTGGAATAAACACCTTAAAAACAAGGAAGTCACTCAGGCTCCCCCTGCTACCTCTTCTGCTGCTGCCGCCTCGGCCTCTTCTGCTGCTGCCGCCTCGGCCTCTTCCTCCGCCTCTGGAGGAACGTTGGCACCTGCCGCCCAGCAAACAGGGGATGTACCACCAACACCACCACCTCCGTCACCAAGCATCTCAACCATGTCACACGGCAGCGTTCAGCTCTCCATCTCACAAACATTTGAGAGAAAGCGTAAATTCCCACCTAGCCACCCTCGATCCCTGGCCCTGAATGCCAGCATTTCTAAACTACTGGCCTATAAAATGCTGTCATTTAGTCTGGTGGACACAGACAGCTTCAAACAACTCATGTCGCTTGCTGTCCCACAGTATGTTGTTCCCAGCCGGCACTACTTCTCCAAGAGAGCCGTGCCTTCCCTGCACAACCAAGTATCCGATAAAATCAAGTGTGCACTGCGCAACGCCATCTGTGGCAAGGTCCACCTAACCACAGATACGTGGACCAGTAAGCACGGCCAGGGACGCTATATCTCCCTAACTGCACACTGGGTAAATGTAGTGGCAGCTGGGCCCCAGGCGGAGAGCTGTTTGGCGCACGTCCTTCCGCCGCCAAGGATCGCAGGGCAACATTCTTTGCCTCCTGTTGCCACCTCCTCCTACTCAGCTTCCTCCTGCTCATCCAGTCAGCCACACACCTTCACCACCAACTTCAGCACAGCCCGGAGTAAACGTCAGCAGGCCATTCTGAAACTCATATGTTTGGGGGACAGGCCCCACACCGCACAGGAGTTGTGGCGGGGTATAGAACAACAGACCGACGAGTGTTTGCTGCCGGTGAGCCTCAAGCCCGGCCTGGTGGTGTGCGATTACATAGTTACATAGTACATAAGGCCAAAAAAAGACATTTGTCCATCCAGTTCGACCTGTCATCCTGCAAGTTGATCCAGAGGAAGGCAAAAAAACCCTGTGAGGTAGAAGCCAATTTTCCTCACTTTAGGGGAATAAAAATTCCTTCCCGACTCCAATCAGGCAATTAGAATAATCCCTGGATCAACGATATCTCTCTAGTAGCTATAGCCTGTAATATTATTACGCTCCAGAAATACATCCAGGCCCCTCTTGAATTCCTTTATTGTACACACCATCACCACCTCCTCAGGCAGAGAGTTCCATAGTCTCACTGCTCTTACCGTAAAGAATCCTCTTCTAGGTTTGTGTACAAACCTTCTTTCCTCCAGACGCATAGGATGTCCCCTCGTCACAGTCACCGTCCTGGGAATAAATAGATGACGGGATAGAGCTCTGTACTGACCCCTGATATATTTATACATATTAATTAGATCTCCTCTCAGTCGTCTTTTTTCTAAAGTGAATAACCCTAATTTTGATAATCTTTCAGGGTACTGTAGTTGCCCCATTCCAGTTATTACCTTAGTTGCCCTCCTCTGGACCCTCTCCAGCTCTGCTATGTCTGCTTTGTTCACTGGAGCCCAGAACTGTACACAGTACTCCATGTGTGGTCTGACTAATGATTTGTAAAGTGGTAGGACTATGTTCTCATCACGGGCATCTATGCCCCTTTTGATGCAACCCATTATCTTATTTGCCTTGGCAGCAGCTGCCTGACACTGTTTTTTGCATCTTAGTTTGCTGTTTATTAAAATTCCTAGATCTTTTTCCATGTCTGTGTTACCGAGTGTTTTACCATTTAATAAGTACGGGTGACTTGCATTATTCCTTCCCATGTGCATAACTTTACATTTGTCAGTGTTAAACCTCATCTGCCACTTATCTGCCCAAGCCTCCAATCTATCCAGATCACTCTGTAGTAGTATATTATCCTCTTCAGTGTTAATTACTTTACACAGTTTAGTGTCATCTGCAAAAATTGATATTTTACTATGCAAGCCTTCTACAAGATCATTAATAAATATATTGAAGAGAATAGGGCCCAATACTGACCCCTGAGGTACTCCACTAGTGACAGTGACCCAATCTGAGTATTTACCATTAATAACCACCCTCTGTTTTCTATCACTGAGCCAGTTACTTACCCACTTACAGACGTTTTCTCCCAGTCCGAGCATTCTCATTTTATATACTAACCTTTTATGTGGTACAGTGTCAAATGCTTTGGAGAAGTCAAGATACACGACATCCATTGATTCGCCGCTGTCAAGTCTAGAACTTACCTCCTCATAGAAACTGATTAAATTTGTTTGACATGATCGATCCCTCACGAAGCCATGCTGATATGGCGTTATTTGCTTATTTCCGTTAAGATGCTCTAACATAGCATCTCTCAGAAAACCTTCAAACAGTTTACCCACAACAGATGTTAAACTTACCGGCCTATAGTTTCCAGGCTCTGTTTTTTGACCCTTTTTGAATATTGGCACCACATTTGCCATGCGCCAATCCTGTGGGACATTCCCTGTCAATATAGAATCTGCAAATATCAGAAATAAGGGTCTGGCTATGACATTACTTAATTCCCTTAGGATACGAGGGTGTATGCCATCCGGTCCTGGCGATTTGTCTATTTTAATCTTTTTAAGTCGCTTATGTACTTCTTCCTGGGTCAGACAGGACACTTTTAATGGGGAATTTATTTCAACATTCAGCATGTCATCTGACAGTTTATTTTCCTCAGTGAATACATTGGAGAAAAAAATATTTAACAGCTTTGCTTTCTCCTCGTCGCTCTCTGCGACTCCCCCCTCATTACTCTTTAACGGGCCGACACCTTCAGATTTATACTTTTTAACATTTATATAATTGAAGAACATTTTAGGGTTAGTTTTACTCTCTTTGGCAATTAATCTCTCAGTCTCTAGTTTGGCCGCTTTTATTTGTTTTTTACATGTTCTATTTTTTTCCTTATAGTTTTTCAATGCTTCCGTGCTACCTTCCTGTTTTAGTGTTTTATATGCTTTCTTTTTGTCATTTATTGCTTTCTTTACAGTTCTGTTTATCCACATTGGTTTCTTTTTGTTCCTTAACCTTTTATTCCCATACGGTATGTACCTCTCACAATGAGATTTTAGGATGCTTTTAAAGATATCCCATTTTGTGGCTGTATTTTTATTTGTGAGGACTTTATCCCAGTTAGTTAGGCCTATGGCCTCTCTTAGTTGGCTAAATTTAGCTTTTTTGAAGTTTGGTATTTTTATTCCTCCCTGTACAAACGCTCTCTTGAATGATAATTGGAAGGTTATTACTTTGTGGTCACTATTTCCCAGGTGTCCCCCGACCTGCACGTCTGTTGTTCTGTCAGGCCTATTGGTTAATACTAAGTCCAGTATGGCCATCCCTCTAGTCGGGTCCTGAACCAGTTGGGAGAGGTAATTGTCTTTGGTTATTGCCAAGAACCGGTTTCCTTTATGAGATACACAAGTTTCAGTTTCCCAGTCTATATCTGGGTAGTTAAAGTCCCCCATAATAACCACCTCATTATGATTTGCCGCCTCGTCTATCTCGTTTAGTAGTAGATTTTCTGTGGACTCTGGTATATTAGGTGGTTTATAGTAAACTCCTATTAGTAATTTATTATTGTTTTTATCGCCATGTATCTCTACCCACAGTGACTCCACATGTTCATGTCCCTCACTTATATCTTCACGGAGTGTGGGCTTTAGACAGGACTTTACATAAAGGCAGACCCCTCCCCCTCTCCGGTTTTGACGATCCTTTCTAAACAGGCTGTAACCCTGTACATTAACTGCCTAGTCATAGCTATCATCCAGCCATGTCTCAGTTATTCCCACTATGTCATAGTCCTCCTCACACATCACTAATTCCAGTTCACTAGTTTTATTATTTCGCGATAATGGGCGAAATCTCGTCACAGCTCTGAGACTAGCCGGTTTGACGCACATCCCTTGCTTGGCGCATGTGCTGAATTTGGTGGTGCAGAAGTTCATTCACAACTACCCCGACATGTCAGAGCTGCTGCATAAAGTGCGGGCCGTCTGTTCGAGCTTCCGGCGTTCACATCCTGCCGCTGCTCGCCTGTCTGCGCTACAGCGTAACTTCGGCCTTCCCGCTCACCGCCTCATATGCGACGTGCCCACCAGGTGGAACACCACCTTGCACATGCTGGACAGACTGTGCGAGCAGCAGCAGGCCATAGTGGATTTTCAGCTGCAGCACGCACGGGTCTGTCGCACTGCGGAACAGCACCACTTCACCACCAATGACTGGGCCTCCATGCGAGACCTGTGTGCCCTGTTGCGCTGTTTCGAGTACTCCACCAACATGGCCAGTGGCGATGACGCCGTTATCAGCGTTACAATACCACTTCTATGTCTCCTTGAGAAAACACTTAGGGCGATGATGGAAGAGGAGGTGGCCCAGGAGGAGGAGGAGGAGGAAGAGGGGTCATTTTTAGCACTTTCAGGCCAGTCTCTTCGAAGTGACTCAGATGGAGGTTTATTGCAACAGCAGAGGCCAGGTACAAATGTGGCCAGCCAGGGCCCACTACTGGAGGACGAGGAGGACGAGGAGGAGGTGGAGGAGGATGAGGATGAAGCATGGTCACAGCGGGGTGGCACCCAACGCAGCTCGGGCCCATCACTGGTGCGTGGCTGGGGGGAAAGGCAGGACGATGAAGATACGCCTCCCACAGAGGACAGCTTGTCCTTACCTCTGGGCAGCCTGGCACACATGAGCGACTACATGCTGCAGTGCCTGCGCAACGACAGCAGAGTTGCCCACATTTTAACGTGTGCAGACTACTGGGTTGCCACCCTGCTGGATCCACGGTACAAAGACAATGTGCCCACCTTACTTCCTGCACTGGAGCGTGATAGGAAGATGCGCGAGTACAAGCGCACGTTGATAGAAGCGCTACTGAGAGCATTCCCAAATGTCACAGGGGAACAAGTGGAAGCCCAAGGCAAGGCAGAGGAGGAGCAAGAGGTCGCCAAGGCAGCTGTGTCACGGCCAGCTCCTCTGAGGGCAGGGTTAGCATGGCAGAGATGTAGAAAAGATTTGTCAACACGCCACAGCTAACTGCACCACCACCTGATACGCAATGTGTTAGCAGGAGGCAACATTTCACTAACATGGTGGAACAGTACGCGTGCACACCCATCCACGTACTGACTGATGGTTCGGCCCCATTCAACTTCTGGGTCTCTAAATTGTCCACGTGGCCAGAGCTAGCCTTTTATGCCTTGGAGGTGCTGGCCTGCCAGGCGGCCAGCGTTTTGTCTGAACGTGTATTCAGCACGGCAGGAGGCGTCATTACAGACAAACGCAGCCGTCTGTCTACAGCCAATGTGGACAAGCTAACGTTCATAAAAATGAACCAGGCATGGATCCCACAGGACCTGTCCATCCCTTGTGCAGATTAGACATTAACTACCTCCCCTTAACCATATATTATTGTACTCCAGGGCACTTCCTCATTCGATCCTCTTTTTATTTTCATTTTACCATTATATTGCGGGGCAACCCAAAGTTGAATGAACCTCTCCTCTGTCTGGGTGCCGGGGCCTAAATGTATGACAATGGACTGTTCCAATGTTGGGTGACAAGAAGCCTGATTCTCTGCTATGACATGCAGACTGATTCTCTGCTGACATGAAGCCAGATTCTCTGTTACGGGACCTCTCTCCTCTGCCTGGGTGCCTGGGCCTAAATATATGACAATGGACTGTTACAGTGGTGGCTGACGTGAAGCCTGAATCTCTGCTATGACATGCAGACTGATTCTCTGCTGACATGAAGCCAGATTCTCTGTTACGGGACCTCTCTCCTCTGCCTGGGTGCCTGGGCCTAAATATATGACAATGGACTGTTACAGTGGTGGCTGACGTGAAGCCTGATTCTCTGCTATGAGATGCAAACTGATTCTCTGCTGACATGAAGCCAGATTCTCTGTTACGGGACCTCTCTCCTCTGCCTGGGTGCCTGGGCCTAAATATATGACAATGGACTGTTACAGTGGTGGCTGACGTGAAGCCTGATTCTCTGCTATGAGATGCAGACTGATTCTCTGCTGACATGAAGCCAGATTGTCTGTTACGGGACCTCTCTCCTCTACCTGGGTGCCTGGGCCTAAATATATGACAATGGACTGTTACAGTGGTGGCTGACGTGAAGCCTGATTCTCTGCTATGACATGCAGACTGATTCTCTGCTGACATGAAGCCAGATTCTCTGTTAAGGGACCTCTCTCCTCTGCCTGGGTGCCTGGGCCTAAATATATGACAATGGACTGTTACAGTGGTGGCTGACGTGAAGCCTGATTCTCTGCTATGACATGCAGACTGATTCTCTGCTGACATGAAGCCAGATTCTCTGTTACGGGACCTCTCTCCTCTACCTGGGTGCCTGGGCCTAAATATATGACAATGGACTGTTACATTGGTGGCTGACGTGAAGCCTGATTCTCTGCTATGACATGCAGACTGATTCTCTGCTGACATGAAGCCAGATTCTCTGTTACGGGACCTCTTTCCTCTGCCTGGGTGCCTGGGCCTAAATATATGACAATGGACTGTTACAGTGGTGGCTGACGTGAAGCCTGATTCTCTGCTATGACATGCAGACTGATTCTCTGCTGACATGAAGCCAGATTCTCTGTTACGGGACCTCTCTCCTCTGCCTGGGTGCCTGGGCCTAAATATATGACAATAGACTGTTACAGTGGTGGCTGACGTGAAGCCTGATTCTCTTCTATGACATGCAGACTTATTCTCTGCTGACATGAAGCCAGATTCTCTGTTAAGGGACCTCTCTCCTCTGCCTGGGTGCCTGGGACTAAATATCTGACAATGGACTGTTACAGTGGTGGGTGACGTGAAGCCAGATTCTCTGCTATGGGACCTCTCTCCAATTGATATTGGTTAATTTTTATTTATTTTATTTTTATTTTAATTCATTTCCCTATCCACATTTGTTTGCAGGGGATTTACCTACATGTTGCTGCCTTTTGCAGCCCTCTAGCTCTTTCCTGGGCTGTTTTACAGCCTTTTTAGAGCCGAAAAGTTCGGGTCCCCATTGACTTAAATGGGGTTCAGGTTCAGGACGAAGTTCGGATCGGGTTCGGATCCCGAACCCGAACATTTCCGAGAAGTTCGGCCGAACTTCTCGAACCCGAACATCTAGGTGTTTGCTCAACTCTAGCTGTTTATTATTTATTTTAATTTTTTCTGACCTTCTTTTAAATCCCATTAAGCTAGGATCCTCCGGTTGCCCATATACTTTACTTGTATTGTATGCTAGCTACAGTAGATCTGATCTGTAATTCTAAATCTCACTGCCTTTGAGGCTTTGCCTTTGGAAGATATTGGACCATTGTTAAAGAGGTATTCAGGTGGGGTGGAGCTAGCGCCGGACGGAGATGGCCGCATAGTTCACTGCTCTCCCAAGAGGATCGTTTATAACACCAGCTTTCAGCAGCACTTTTGGGCGAGAATGGTCAAAATCGGTAACCCGAAACAAGGTGATCACTCCACCACCTCTAAAGGCCAAATTCCCCCTGGAGACATGGAGAAATTCCTTAAGAAGTCGGCTGCAACGGTCGCGCAGAGGGAAACCAAGATGGCGCCGACACCACAACCTAAAGCGCAGAAGCGTGCTCCAGTCCTCTCGGAAGGGGAAAGCGAAGCAGAGGACTCTCATGTCAGTTCTGACCTTCCCCTAATCAGAAAATATCTGGATCGAGCCCTGAGCAGGGTTATGGAACCCATCCTCACAGAAATTTTGGCGTTTAGACAAGAGGTAAGACACATCGGGGACCGGGTTGAGGCCTTAGAGTCACACCAAACAGCGTCCCTAAATCACCATACCGCAGTGTCAGATGCCCTATGCCGATGCTCTAACTACTTGAATGGGCTTCACAACGCGATCGAGGATCAAGAAAACAGAGGGCGCCGCAATAACTTAAGGATCCACGGGATCCCATAAGCAGTGCTACCGGGGGACATACCGGCAACTGTCCTTGCTATCTGCGGCTCACTGCTGGGGTCCGACTTCCCGCAAGAAGTGGTCATCGAACGGGCGCATAGAGCCCTTCGCCCGAAACCCAAGCCTTCTGACCCACCCAGGGATGTCATCTGCAAGTTCTTGAATTTTCCGATCAAGTCCACCATCTTGGAAGCAGCCCGTAATAGTGCAGATTTATCCTATGAGGACTCTAAACTTGAAATCTTTTAAGACTTGGCCCCCTCTACTCTGAAGAAACGCAGAGCACTGAAGCCCCTGACTGACTGGCTCCGGTCCAATAAAGTCCTATACCGCTGGTCCTATCTATTTGGACTTTCATTCTCCTTTGCGGGGAAAAAAGTTTTCATCACATGCTTCACAGACCTGCAAGCTACCTATGACATCTTGAACATCGACCCCTTGCCAATCGAGAACTGGGAGCTTTATCAGGACCTGAGTGACCTTCCAGAACTTCCTAAAATAGTCCCTTTTGAGGTCTTACGTACCCCGAAGTCCTCCAGATCCAGGAAAAGAGGGCTACAGTTCACTCCTAGAAGCCTTTCCCAGGACCTTCAGTCTAAACCTCAGTAACTCCTTTCTGCATGATTGGGACTATTGTCTTACCGTTTTCTTTTTCCTGCTTGAGTAGGTTCTCGAATGTCTTGTCTGTTAATTTGCTATTATTGGATATGACGTCAAAGTATATATACCTGCTTTACCGCCTAGGTAGATTCATTCTCCCTGATAATTCATCAGCCCTATTTGAGGTGTTATACGACCTCTTTCTTGGTCATAAGACCACACTTCCCCCACATGTATGTAGCATATACATATATGCTTAGTTCTTTTCTGTCTGTTTTATTATGTTCTGTTCTATATTCTTACCCTGTTCTTTCCCCAAGGTATGAGACACTCCTATTCGCTACACGCGATCTTTGCTGCATTTTGATCCTGTTTGCACACCTAGAGATGGGAACGCACGATACCCTTTTACTCTCTTGGAGGAGACATCATCGTCTTAGAGGTAACTCCACTTACACTCCACCATATGGCTGATCTACACATTGCTTCTAACAATGTTAAGGGCTTTCACTCCCCTTCCAAAAGGAGTCAAGTCTTTGCCATTCTAAGGAAAGCCAAGGCTGAAGTGGTGTTCCTCCAAGAGACACACTATCGTTTTAATCGTTACCCCAACATGCAGTTTTCCTATTACTCTGACTGGTATCATTGTGGGGGCAACTCCTCTGCATCATGTGGGGTTAGCATAGGTTTCCACAAAAAGATCCCATTTAAACTCATCGACCAAGTACTTGACCCAGAGGGAAGGTATATGCTGATTAAGGGCTCCATTGGCCAACAAATATACACCTTTATTAACATATACGGTCCTAATTCCAATCAGTCCCAGTGGATAGCCAACATAGTCCCAATTATTAACCCTTTTAAAGAAGGGATTGTGATAATGGGAGGAGATTTGAACATTGCCCTATTCCCACAACTTGACATATCTTCGCACAGATCATCCCACTCTGGCAAATCCCTCAAATTCATCAGGAAAAACCTCTGGGATCTTCATCTGGTTGACTTCTGGCGTTCCCATCACCCTAATACCCTTGACTACATCTTCTATTCTCCAGTCCATGGCACATACCACCGGCTGGACTACCTGTTCATCTCTAAGGAACATCTCCACCTATGTAGCACAGCCTCGATAGGCTCCATTCATTTGTCAGACCACTCCCCTATATTTATTAAGTTACTAGCCCCCGCTAAAAACCCTACATGTTTTAACTGGCATCTAAACGAGACCCTATTAGGTTCCCAAGATTTGGTAGACCAGGTCTCCAAGCACCTAGCGGACTACTTCTCACTGAATGAAGGCTCGGACATCTCTATTAACACCCTTTGGGATGCCCATAAACCGGTTATTAGGGGTCACTTTATTAATATTGGGTCCTATAAAAAAAAATCACAAGAGAAAGTCATGGATGAAGTCCTCAAAAAAATACAGAGTCTTCAGTCTTGCCATAAATCATCCCCCTCTGATTCCCAGTTAAAAGAACTTTCTGAATATAGAGCGAAACTCAAATCTCTCCTATCGTCCAAAGCAGCTAAGTATTTCATGAGCATGCAACATAAGTTCTTCGCCCACGGAGATAAGACCACTAAATTCCTGATGAGTAGGATTAAGGGAAGGAGGTCTTCTAACTATGTCCATCAGTTATCTTCACCTGGTGGTAAACCGATCTTTTCTACCACTCATATCGCTGCACAATTCCGGGCCTACTATAATAACCTCTACAACCTTTCCTCCCCTGAATCCACCCACAAGAGAACATCTGCTATAGGAAGCTTCTTAGACTCATCCAAAGTGCCTCATCTCTCCCCGGATCAGAAACTAAAACTGGAAGCCCCTTTCACCATTTTGGAACTCAAGAACGCTATGTTACAAATGCCAGTAGGAAAGAGCCCCGGTCCAGACGGGCTTCCTCTCTCATATTATAAAGCCTTTCAGGAACTCCTCCTTCCCCACCTCTTAAAGGTCTGTAACCAGTCCCTGCTAGGCTGCCCACTCTCTAGAGACATGACCATGGCGCATATTTCCCTCATACCAAAAGAAGGGAAAGACCCCAAACAATGTTCTAACTACAGGCCCATTTCCCTCCTAAACATAGACCTCAAGCTCCTGGCCAAGATGTTAGCCAACAGACTAGCCGTTCTTCTCCCCCTCCTCATACATGGGGATCAGGTTGGCTTTATCCGTGCCAGAGAAGGCAAAGATAACACTTCCAGAGTGATTAATGTCCTCTGCCACGCCAAAAGACTTTCTTCCCCTCTGCTTCTCCTTAGTACCGACGCGGAGAAAGCTTTTGATAGGGTAAACTGGCAATACCTAAAACATACTCTGCTGAGGTTCAGCCTTCCTGATCCCTTTGCCATGTATGAGCAGGCATCAGCTAGGGTACAAGTTAACGGAAGCCTGTCTGCCCCTTTCTCGATAAGCAATGGGACAAGACAAGGCTGCCCCCTCTCACCTCTCCTATTTATCTTGGCACTAGAGCCTCTCCTTGCTAACATAAGGCGAGATGAGGAGATTTCAGGTCTATGTTTGGGAGGCAGGGAACAGAAAGTTGCAGCATTTGCGGACGATGTTCTTATGATGACGACTAACCCTAAAGCCTCCCTACCACGAATTCAAACCCACCTGAATAGTTTCAGCTTAGCTTCAGACTTCAAAATTAATGCAGGCAAATCCCTGGTCCTCTGCATGGGAATACCCCAATCCACAAAGAACCAGTTGATGTTAGACTCACCCTTTAACTGGTCTTCACCTACTATGACATACTTAGGGGTCAAACTCAGTCCCAACATACACAACCTCTTTTCTCTTAACTATATCCCCCTTAGAAAATCCATTTTTGAGGCCATAGATAAACTGGCGCAATCCAATCCAACTCTCTCTTGGTTCGGCCGTAAGAATCTCCTTACATCGCTAATCCTTCCTCGACTAACCTACTTACAACAGGTATTACCTATCCCGGTTCCCAAACAATATTACGAGCAAATCACTAAAAAGTTTAGAACTTTTATCTGGAGTAGCAAAAAAGCGAGACTGTCGTTTTCCCTACTTACTAGGCCTAGACATGCAGGAGGGATCGGACTGCCAAACCCCGAAATCTATGGTAGGGCTATCCTCCTTACCCGAGTGGTTGCTTGGTTGCGGCCCTCCCCGCACTCTCTCACAGTGGAAACTGAGGTGGATATCTTAAAGAAATCCCCCAGGGCTCTGCTCCTAGGTTCTCAAATGGTTTTCCCAGGACAATTCTCCCATTATCCAATAATAAAAGCCACATTAGAGGCCTGGAAGTGGTTCTCGTCCTCGCATTGCTCTATCCCATTTCCCTCCCCCCTCCTGACAGTGAATGACATTATTGACACAGCCCCCTCCCCCATAATATCCGCGACCTCCCAAGGGCTTAAGTCATCCTTATTACACGTTAACACCCTGGCACTCCCCTCGGGAGAATGGATGGACCATCAATCAACAAACGCTCTTTTAAACCCTCATCCATGTGATATCTTCACCATTGCATACCTTAGAGCCTATTTGAAACAGCATATTAATATAGGGGATTTGACTCGTCCCATAGTGTGGTTCGAGTCGATTATCTCTTTCCACTCCACTCCTAGGAAACTCATCTCGTTGATGTATAGCAAACTCCGCTCACCGCCTATGCTTGCCAAACCATCATTTGTTAGTGGTTGGGAAAGAGATCTCAATATTGTGGTCCCGTTTAACAGTCTTGCCAGTCTCCTGAGTTCTCCCCATGGGGCCTCCCGCTGCGTACGAATTCAGGAGAATAGCTACAAGATCCTCACCAGATGGTATAATATGCCTGACAAGACATCATTGTACTCTGAATCTGCTTCGGGCGTCTGCTGGAGGTGCCATGGGGAGAAAGGAACTTTTTTCCACATATGGTGGACCTGCCCTCCCATTTATAAATGGTGGACAGAGATTTTTGCTTATTCAAACAAGATCTGTGGGACCTCTATTCCAATCTTTCCGCAGCTTGCTCTCCTATCCCTCCCCCTAACTGAACATGCGGCAAAACCACCATACGTATTTGCCCAAATGCTAATGGCCGCACGCCTTTTGCTCCCCAAGCATTGGCTACAATCCTACGTCCCAACCATAGACGACTGGATCCAAAAAATGGATCAAATCCATAGATTTGAAGAACTTTCCTCATGGGAAATGCGATCTCATGACATCTTTCTCAAGAGGTGGCTCCTTTGGTCGGTATTCAGAAACCCCCAAAAGTAAACTGGACTCCTATCTAACGACACCTTGGTCCCTGACCCAGGGGATTAACCTCTACCTTAGCTGATCACCCTCTAGACGGCCTCCTACCTTGGTGGCCTCTGGGGAAGGGAGTATACCCTGAGGGTCAGACTAATATACACAAAGATTAGACCTTCTCTTTTCTTAAAAACTGTGCTCTGATTAGGGGTATGCCCTTACTTATGCCAGCATGATTGTCGGTTTTCTCCCTAAGATGTTTTGACCTAGTCCATTAACATGCTCTTTTCTCCTCCATAATTCCACTTTACCTGACTATGTATGCTTTAGGTGTTTAGATTGTGTAATTTGAACCTACGCTGTATCTCTAGCTAAAATGCAATATACTCATTTTAGTAACTAGACAGGCCTGCGTGCCTCTAACTCGGTACCTTGTTACCCCTTGTTTACTGTTGGAAAAACCAATAAAAAATATAAATTTGAAAAAAAAAGAGGTATTCAGGTTCCCAGAATTGGGTCTGCTTTGAAACCATTCTGCAAGTTTAACAAATGTCTAATATATTGTAACAAACATTTTTTCCCTGTTCTCTAATAATATCTACTTACTTCTTAGTTTCACTGTGCCTTGTTAACACTTCTGCATCCCTTAGTTATGACCTGCCTGCTCTCTCCTGCAGCTGGTCGATCATGCTCAGTTTCTCTGTTCTGTGGTTAGTGTCTCGCACCTAGAACTAGTTCTGGTCAGGGCTTCTCTGCTCTGAACTTCTTGTCTGCTGAGAGAGGGAGTTGTCTACTGATTCCACAAGGCATGTAAGGGAGCTATGCTCTACTTCACCTGAATAAACCTGACATATAACAGTAAGATTAGGTTTCTTGTAGCTTTTTCAGTTTTTTTTCCAGCTTGCCTGTGTAGATCTTTCTCAGTGTCAATTGGTCTTTAACCTGTCTGCTTCTTCTGTTACTTGCTGTTTCAAACTACTTTCTGCGTCTGTATTTTTGATACTTGTATGTTTCTTCCTTCTATATAGCTGTATGTCAGTATTTGTCTGTTTCTGTATTACTGTGTGTCTGTCAATCTGTATGAGCCTATCTGTCTACAAATCTTACAGTGTGTCTGTATGCTTTTCACTATGTATCTCTCACTATTTTCCACATCTGTCTGTATGTATTGTTTTGTATTTCTCAAACCATCACATGAAAGAGGATGCTCTCTCCAATGTGTGTTTCAAGAAAGGGAAGCAGACCTAGAAAAAGTGGGGTGCACTTCAGAGGTTGACGTGTATCAGACCACCACATACACACCAATGCTACCGGAGTTGAAAAATGTTACATAACCGCAATAACGCTTTAAGCCCCTGTCTGCAATGACAAACACTTGGCACCATGGGATCATCTCCCTTTCTCTAACTACTTAGATGCTGCAGCATCTAAGTGGTTAAATCATAAAAATTGGAGATATCAACTGTATAATACAGCCAATTTCTGCAGGTGCTAGTGCAGGCACAACTCTTGCATCTGTGCCATCAGTACGCATCAGCAGTACAAGATGAGCAATAGCCACTAGTGTTGATTGAGCACCAAAGTGCTTGGGTGCTTGAGTAGAACACTTTGGGATGCTCAGGTGCTCTACAAAGCACCCGAACACAATGGAAGTCAATGGTAGAACACGAGAATTAAACCAGGCACCCCCTGCTCTGAAGAGAGAAGGGTGTCTGGTTCATAGGAAAAGGTCAGAAATTGATGGAAAGACCACTGGAATGGTTCGGGAACAGCATGGGGAGGATGTCTGGATGCATCTTGGACTCCCAGGTCGCTGCTGGGAACAATGCTGTCCAAGTAGGCACTTTCACAGACTGACAATAATACGCAGTCGCACCAAACCGAAGATAAAATCGATTTTAGAGGAAATATTATTAGGAAATTCATTCAACATTCTTTCCTGTATATTTACTTATATATAAAGTGCAAATGCTGCCAAAAATTACAAGAAAGAGGCACTCTGATACAACCTGTATAGCACATGAAGGAGGGCCTCATTCACATTATGGTACAATTGTTCAGGTAGTGGGACTCCTACACTCATAAAGCCTATGCACTACGAGAAAGGGCTGACAAAAATAACAAGGAACTGGCACTCCAATACACTCTTCATTACATATAAAGGAAGGCTCCATACACACCATTAAAAAATTATAATTGATGGCCTGCTGGTGACCCTCAAGAACATTAGGGGTGAGGGCCTGCTGCCGATCTAACCATCAAAAAAATTTGGTGTGAGGGTCTGCTGCTGAGCTGACCATCTAAAACATTAGGGGCAAGGGCCTGCTGCTGATCTGACCTTCTAAAACATTAGGGGGGAGGGTCTGCTGCAGATCTGACCATTTAAAACATTAGGGGCAAGGGCCTGCTGCTGATCTGACCATCCCAAAAAATAGGGGTGAGGGTCTGCTGCTGGTCATCCTCAATAACTTCACACGCTACCGTGCATTTCCAAGTCAAATTCTATCCGTAAAAGGGATACCTGTCATCCATCAAGGGCCTAAATACTAGGCCTACAATTTATATTCAGCTAAATCTGTCGTTACTGCTGTTCCTGTATTAGTGTAATACGGTACCTAAGTAGATAGCCAGATAGTGTTAGGTAAAAAAAAGGCTTGAATTTGAATTCAATATCTTGGGCCAAATAATTTTTTTCTTATTGTGGTGAATGGTAACAATGAGGAAAACATCTAGTAAGGGACGCGGACGCGGACATGGTCGTGGTGGTGTTAGTGGACCCTCTGGTGCTGGGAGAGGACGTGGCCGTTCTGCCACAGCCACACGTCCTAGTGTACCAACTACCTCAGGTCGCAGTAGACGCCAGAATTTACAGCAATATTTGGTAGGGCCCAATGCCGTTCTAAGGATGGTAAGGCCTGAGCAGGTACAGGCATTAGTCAATTGGGTGGTAGACAGTGGATCCAGCACATTCACATTATCTCCCACCCAGTCTTCTGCAGAAAGAGCACAAATGGCACTTGAAAACCAAGCCCATCAGTCTGTCACATCACCCCCATGCATATCAGGGAAACTGTCTGAGCCTCAAGTTATGCAGCAGTCTCTTATGCTGTTTGAAGACTCTGCTGGCAGGGTTTCCCAAGGGCATCCACCTAGCCCTTCCCCAGCGGTGGAAGACATAGAATGCACTGACGCACAACCACTTATGTTTCCTGATGATGAGGACATAGGAATACCACCTCAGCACGTCTCTGATGATGAAACACAGGTGCCAACTGCTGCGTCTTTCTGCAGTGTGCAGACTGAACAGGAGGTCAGGGAGGAAGACTGGGTGGAAGACGATGCAGGGGACGATGAGGTCCTAGACCCCACATGGAATGAAGGTCGTGCCACTGACTTTCAGAGTTCGGAGGAAGAGGCAGTGGTGAGACCGAGTCAACAACGTAGCAAAAGAGGGAGCAGTGGGCAAAAGCAAAACAGCCGCCGCAAAGAGATTCCGCCTGCTACTGGCCACCACCATCTGGGACCGAGCACCCCAAAAGCAGCTTCAAGGAGTTCCCTGGCGTGGCAGTTCTTCAAACAATGTGCTGACAACAAGACCCAAGTGGTTTGCACGCTGTGCCATCAGAGCCTGAAGCGAGGCATTAACGTTCTGAACCTTAGCACAACCTGCATGACCAGGCACCTGCATGCAAAGCATGAACTGTAGTGGAGTAAACGCCTTAAAAACAAGGAACTCACTCAGGCTCCCCCTGCTACCTCTTCTGGTGCTGCCTCAGCCTCTTCCTCCACCTCTGGAGGAATGTTGGCACCTGCCGCCCAGCAAACAGAGGATGTACCACCAACCCCACCACCTCTGTCACCAAGCATGTCCACCATGTCACATGGCAGCGTTCAGCTCTTCATCTCACAAACATTTGAGAGAAAGCATAAATTCCCACCTAGCCACCCTCGATCCCTGGCCCTGAATGCCAGCATTTCTAAACTACTGGCCTATGAAATGCTGTCATTCAGGCTGGTGGACACAGACAGCTTCAAACAGCACATGTCGCTTGCTGTCCCACAGTATGTTGTTCCCAGCCGCCACTACTTCTCCAAGAGAGCCGTGCCTTCCCTGCACAACCAAGTATCCGATAAAATCAAGTGTGCACTGCAGAACGCCATTTGTGGCAAGGTCCACCTAACCACAGATATGTGGACCTGTAAGCATGACCAGGGATGCTATATCTCCCTAACTGCACACTGGGTAAATGTAGTGGCGGCTGGGCCCCAGGCGGAGAGCTGTTTGGCACACGTCCTTCCGCCGCCAAGGATCGCAGGGCAACATTATTTGCCTCCTGTAGCCTCCTCCTCCTACTCGGCTTCCTCCTCCTCTTCTTCCACCTGCTCATCCATTTAGCCACACACCTTCGCCACCAACTTCAGCACAGCCAGGGGTAAACGTCAGCAGGCCATTCTGAAACTCATATGTTTGGGGGACAGGCCCCACACCGCACAGGAGTTGTGGCGGGGTATAGAACAACAGACCGACGAGTGGTTGCTGCCGGTGAGCCTCAAGCCCGGCTTGGTGGTGTGCGATAATGGGCGAAATCTCATCACAGCTCTGGGACTAGCTGGTTTGATGCACATCCCTTGCCTGGCGCATGTGCTGAATTTGGTGGTGCAGTAGTTCATTCACAACTCCCCCGACATGTCAGAGTTACTGCATAAAGTGCGGGCCGTCTGTTCGGGCTTTCGGCATTCACATCCTGCCGCTGCTCGCCTGTCTGCGCTACAGTGTATCTTCGGCCTTCCCGCTCACCGTCTCATATACGACGTGCCCACCAGGTGGAACTCCACCTTGCACATGCTGGACAGACTGTGTGAGCAGCAGCAGGCCATAGTGGAGTTTCAGCTTCAGCACGCACGGGTCAGTTGCACTGCGGAACAGCACCACTTCACCACCAATGACTGGGCCTCCATGCGAGACCTGTGTGCCCTGTTGTGCTTTTTCGAGTACTCCACCAACATGGCCAGTGGCGATGACGCCGTTATCAGCGTTACAATACCACTTCTATGTCTCCTTGAGAAAACACTTAGGGTGATGATGGAAGAGGAGGTGGCCCAGGAGGAGGAGGAAGAGGGGTCATTTTTAGCACTTTCAGGACAGTCTCTTAGAAGTGACTCAGAGGGAGTTTTTTTTCTCTCCATTTGATATTGGTAAATATTTATTTATTTTATTTTTATTAATTTCCCTTTCCACGTTTGTTTGAAGGGGATTTACCTACATTTTGCTGCCTTTTGCAGCCCTCTAGCCCTTTCCTGGGTTGTTTTACAGCCTTTTTAGTGGCAAAAAGTTTGGGTCCCCATTGACTTCAATGGGGTTCGGGTTCGGGGCCAAGTTCGGGTCGAGTTTGGATCCCGAACATTTCCGGGAAGTTCAGTCGATCTTCTTGAACTCGAACAGCCAGGTGTTCGCTCAACTCTAGTCACGATCCCTCCGGCTGCGCTGGCTGTTAAGCCAATGTAGTCGGACACCTGTTGGTCTAGGCGTTCCCTGAGGCTGGATCCGGAGGGCGGCTGTCGATGGGTTGGCTGCAAGAATGATCTCATATCTGAAGTGACCAACACTTCTTCAAACCGCGTTTTTCTTGCATGCGCTGTAGGATTGTTACTCTGTGGGTGGCAGTTCCTGTACCAGTGCCCACAACAGCAGAATGCAGCATCTCTCGAAGCAAGGCCTGGAAATGCTGCATTATGACAGCCCTATGTGATGCTGATAACATCTCTGCCATTTTGTGTTTGTACCGGGGGTCTAAGTATGTTGCCTCCCAGTACTGGTCCTTGCCCTTTATGGTTTTTATACAGGGGCCCCTCTTCAAACACTGGAGCATGAAGGCCCCCATTTGCACTAAATTGGAAGCAGTGGAGCGTCCTGGCTCCTGCTCATCGCCCAGAAGAATGTCTCCTTCCTCCATCCACGGACAACACCAGGGATCCCAGAAAAGTTTCATGCCTGCTCTTCTTGCTCCTCCTCCTCCTCCTCCCGCCAGGCACCATCCTCCTCTGACTCCCGTTCAGACACCAACTGACTTGTCTCAGATGGAGTAGCCCCCTCATGGGAATTTATTCAGAATTGCGACTTCATAATCTTCCTGCTAGTGCTCCCAGACAGCTTCATTAATAACACAACGCAATGCACGCTCCAGAAAGAAGGCGTAAGGTATGATGTCACTGATGGCGCCCTGGCTGCGACTGACCAGTTTGGTCATCTCATAAAATGGCCGCAGAAGTCTGCATGTATTGCACATGAGCAGCCCCTGGCACGGTGAAAAAAAACAAGCTCCCCAGAACCTGTCCAGCCACAGAGTTCGTACAGGTAGAGTTCCAGTGCATCGGGCAGTCACAAATCAGACATCTGTCGGGCAAATAGTGTCAGCAAGGCGAGCCATGGCCGTGTAAGATCTTCTAAAATAGCCAGAGATTTCCTGGACTCCAGGGTATTTGGCAACGAATCGCTGCACGACTAAGTTCAGGACGTGTGCCATTTTCAGTGCGCTCAGCAGATTTGCACCATTGCCGCACACTACTGTACCAACTGTCAAATTTAGTGAGGTTAGTCACTGATCTGCCTGTGACCGCAGAACTGAAAGCAGTGCAAGAACGGAGTGGCTCTTGGCTAATAGGCACAACAGCCGTTGCACAGCATGGCAACGTCTCACCTGGCGCAATGAATAGTTTCTAGGGAGCTGGGGGGGTGCAGCGGAAGAGGTGGTAGCAGTGAAAAAGGAGGAGTCAGCCAAGGAGGAGACTGAGGATGAAGTAGGAGGAGGAGAAGAAGAGGCAGGCCAATGTGTAATCCGTGGCGGTAACACCAAATCCACATGGGTGCCACAGGTTGCATGCTTCACAGCCGTTGGAAGGTTCACCCAGTGGAGTGAGCAACTTCGCTGCCCGTGTTTGGTAGACCATGTGTCTGTGGTTAGATGTATCTTGTCACCGACACTGTGTGCCAGAGATACATTCACTTGCCGCTGAGCATGGCCATATAGCTCTGGGATGCCCTTCTGGGAGAAATATTTCCTTCCAGGGACCTTCCATTGTGGTGTTCCAATGGCCACAAATTTTCTTAAGGCCTCCGAGTCCACCAGTTTATATGGTAGTAGTTGATGGGCTAGCAGTTCAGACAAGCCAGCCGTCAGCCATTGGGCAAGAGGGTTATCCAGCATCATCAACTTTTTACGTTCAAACATTTGGGCCACAGAAGTCGGCCTTTTGCCAGATGAACGCAACGACGGCATGGTGGAAAGTGGAGTGGTGGACAAATGGGTGGAAAGAGGAGAAGGAAAAAAGGCAGGACGTGGAGTTCCGGGAGTGTGGCTTTGTGGGCTCTGGCGGTGTTGCTCCCGCTGGGCTCGGTGTTGGGAGGCCAGGTGCCTTCTTAAGGCGATTGTTCCTAGGTGAGTGTTTGGCTTACCGAGACTTATGTGTTGACAGCACAGGCTGCAGATGGCAACTCTATTGTCAGCAGCTGACACGTAAAAAAAGCACACACTGCGGAGCCATGTGCTGGCATCCTTGGAGCACCAGATGTGATTGTGTATGGTGGATGGCTTCGCTCCAGAAACATTTGCAGTCTGCTTTTTGCCTCCATGCACTGTGAGTTCTGCCTGCTTCTTCTCCTTCACCTCCCTGTCTGCTGCTCTGTCTCTCCCTCTGAATTCTCCTCCTTTTCCACTGTTGTGGGCACCCATGCAACGTCCATCGTCAAGTCATCATCGTCACCTTCACCACACTGACATTAGAGATCTTGGAGTAGGCAGAAAAAGCGGGGACCAACCTCCTTGGGCTGATCTGGGTATTGTCGTCAGACCGCTGGGTTGCGGCCTTTGCTATAGTCCCTATAGAAGAGCAGTACAGGGAGTGCAGAATTATTAGGCAAGTTGTATTTTTGAGGATTAATTTTATTATTGAACAACAACCATGTTCTCAATGAACCCAAAAAACTCATTAATATCAAAGCTGAATATTTTTGGAAGTAGTTTTTAGTTTGTTTTTAGTTTTAGCTATTTTAGGGGGATATCTGTGTGTGCAGGTGACTATTACTGTACATAATTATTAGGCAACTTAACAAAAAACAAATATACACCCATTTCAATTATTTATTTTTACCAGTGAAACCAATATAAAATCTCAACATTCACAAATATACATTTCTGACATTCAAAAACAAAACTAAAACAAATCAGTGACCAATATAGCCACCTTTCTTTGCAAGGACACTCAAAAGCCTGCCATCCATGGATTCTGTCAGTGTTTTGATCTGTTCACCATCAACATTGCATGCAGCAGCAACCACAGCCTCCCAGACACTGTTCAGAGAGGTGTACTGTTTTCCCTCCTTGTAAATCTCACATTTGATGATGGACCACAGGTTCTCAATGGGGTTCAGATCAGGTGAACAAGGAGGCCATGTCATTAGTTTTTCTTCTTTTATACCCTTTCTTGCCAGCCACGCTGTGGAGTACTTGGACGCGTGTGATGGAGCATTGTCGTGCATGAAAATCATGGTTTTTCTTACCTTGCAGACTTCTTCCTGTACCACTGCTTGAAGAAGGTGTCTTCCAGAAACTGACAGTAGGACTGGGAGTTGAGCTTGACTCCATCCTCAACCCAAAAAGGCCCCACAAGCTCATCTTTGATGATACCAGCCCAAACCAGTACTCCACCTCCACCTTGCTGGCGTCTGAGTCGGACTGGAGCTCTCTGCCCTTTACCAATCCAGCCATCTGGCCCATCAAGACTCACTCTCATTTCATCAGTCCATAAAACCTTAGAAAAATCAGTCTTGAGATATTTCTTGGCCCAGTCTTGACGTTTCAGCTTGTGTGTCTTGTTCAGTGGTGGTCGTCTTTCAGCCTTTCTTACCTTGGCCATGTCTCTGAGTATTGCACACCTTGTGCTTTTGGGCACTCCAGTGATGTTGCAGCTCTGAAATATGGCCAAACTGGTGGCAAGTGGCATCTTGGCAGCTGCACGCTTGACTCTTCTCAGTTCATGGGCAGTTATTTTGCGCCTTGGTTTTTCCACACGCTTCTTGCGACCCTGTTGACTATTTTGAATGAAACGCTTGATTGTTTGATGATCACGCTTCAGAAGCTTTGCAATTTTAAGAGTGCTGCATCCCTCTGCAAGATATCTCACTATTTTTGACTTTTCTGAGCCTGTCAAGATCTTCTTTTGACCCATTTTGCCAAAGGAAAGGAAGTTGCCTAATAATTATGCACACCTGATATAGGGTGTTGATGTCATTAGACCACACCCCTTCTCATTACAGAGATGCACATCACCTAATATGCTTAATTGGTAGTAGGCTTTCGAGCCTATACAGCTTGGAGTAAGACAACATGCATAAAGAGGATGATGTGGTCAAAATACTCATTTGCCTAATAATTCTGCACGTAGTGTATATGTGAAAGCAGGTATATAGAACCCCTTAATGAGTATTTTTGAAAGCGGGTATATCAAACCCCTTAATCAGTTTATTTTGGGGCAGCAGATATATCTCACCAGTTGCAATTAGTTATCCCAATAGTGTTTGTCCCTCTGTATAGCTGCGGTATCTCAGCAGAACTGCACACAACTGCTGCACAATACAAATGCACTATAATATACTTTCTATGTTAGAAATTATATTATAGGTATATCAGACTCCTCAGTATGTCACACCTATCGATATCACACCTATATACCAGTCTTTAAAAGGACTATTGTGGCCCTATTAGCTAGCGTTTGGTATATAGGTATATCACACCCCTGCCTTAATCTGTCTTTTTTTGGGGCCAACTGGTATATCACACCAGTTGCAATTAGTTGTGACAATAGTGTTTGTTCCTCTGTATAGCTGCGGTATCTCCGCAGAACCGCACTCAAATGCTGCGCAATGCAAATGCACCATATAGAAAATATATTATAGGTAAATCACACCCTTGCCTTAATCAGTTTTTTTGGGGGGCAACTGGTATATCACAACAGTTGCATTTAGTTGCTCCAATAGCGCTTGTCCCTCTGTATAGCTGCAGTATCAAAGCAGAACCGCACACAACTGCTGCACAATACAAATGCACTATAATATACTTTCTATGTTAGAAATTATATTAAAGGTATATCAGACTCCTCAGTATGTCACACCTATCGATATCACACCTATACCTGTCCTTATGTCCTTAAAAGGACTTTTGTGGCCCTATTAGCTAGCGTTTGGTGTCTCTAACAGTCTGTCCCTGCTCCACATAGCAACCTCTCCCTACACTGGCAAAAGACTGAATGTAAAATGTAAGCCAGATCAGGTTTATTTATAGGGTAGGGGGTGTGTCCATGTGCTGAAACGTCTCAATTGGATTTCCTGCCCCACCTGGCTAATGTGTCATGGGTCAAAGTTCGGCACAATGCAAAAAGATATGGCGCTGGCGGACATAGCCATAAGTTTGCATGTTCGAGTGAAGGAAGAGGTGGAGGAGGAGAAGGGGGATTAGAGACACTAATGTAGGTGGTGGCAGAAATCCTGATGGAAATAGGGCCTGCAATCCTTGCCGTCGTTAGCACCTGTGCCATCCCAGGGTACGACTAGCTCCCGACCTCCACAACGTTCACCCTGTGTGCTATCAGGGAAATGTAGTGTCCCTGGCCAAAAGTTCTTGTCCATGTGTCAGTTGTTAAGTGGACCTTCACAATAGCTGCGTTGGTCAGGGCACAGTTGATGTAATGGGACACATGCTGGTGTAAGGCGGGGAAGGCACACCGAGAAAAATATTAGCGGCTGGGGACAGAGTACTGCGGGACATCCCCTGCATCAGGCGGCGGAAAGCCTCATTGTCTATAAGCCTAAATGGCCACATTTCCAGGGCCAGACATTTGGAAAGGTTCACATTTAGTGCTATGGCCTATGGGTGGGTGGCTAGGCATTTGCGCTTTCGTTCAAAGGCCTGGGGTATGGACACCCGTATGATGCGCTGGGACACAGAAGTGGATGTGCTAGCTGATGGTGCTTTGAATGTCCAGGTGCAGGACGGGAGGCATCCGGGCCTGCGTCTTGGACAGACAATCAGTGGCGTCTCTAGCTTTCAAATTTTGGGGGGGCACACTGGGGGCCAGGACAAAAGTAGGGGGGGTGGCAGCTATAACAACAATACATTTACACAAGTACGCTTAGAAATGCTGCGATAATTTACCCAACACCAAAAAGCGCAACAGGGAAGAAAAGTCCTGCTGTCTGTGGTTTAAAAAATATAAATAAAAAATCCCTCAGATTTCAACATGTCCTAGCTGCCTGTGGATGACACTTTTATAGGGAGGGGGATCTGTGGATGACACTGCTATGAAGGGGGGGGGGGGGGGGGAAATCTGTGGATGACACATACCGTATATAGCATTATATGCTATATGTGTCATCCACAGATCCACCCCATGACAGTGTCATCCCCATTTCCCCCTCCATAACAGTGTCATCCCCATTTCCCCCTCCCTATAACAGTGTCATCCACAGATCCCCCTCCCTGCCGCTTACAGGAGTGTACATTTGACATTTCTAAACTGTAATCCATATCCTGCAGTAACTTTAACTTTAAATCAGGATTAGGCAGCCGCTCATCTCTACTAGTACCTTAACCTTACACCACTCGGTTAGCTTCGGTAACAGGGCCAGGCTACAGCCTACAGGTACTGCCTGTTAGTTGTTACCGAGAGAGTGCTGATTTCTGCAGGTCAGAGGATAAGGATTACAGTTTAGAAGAAATGTACACTCCTGTGAGCGGTCCAGACCAGTGGCGGATCCAGAGCCTGGTCTCGGGAGGGGCACTTCCAGATTATTTTCTGTCTGCCGCCACAGAACAAGGGTGCTTATAGAACAGACTACACAGTGTAGAGGTATACTGTATATTGTGGGGCACAGTGTAGAGGTATACTGTATATTGTGGGGCACAGTGTAGAGGTATACTGTACATTGTGGGGCACAGTGTAGAGGTATACTGTACATTGTGTGGCACAGTGTAGAGGTATACTGTATATTGTGGGGCACAGTGTAGAGGTATACTGTATATTGTGTGGCACAGTGTAGCGGTATACTGTACATTGTGGGGCAGTAACTTTAACTTTAAATCAGGATTAGGCGGCCGCTCATCTCTACTAGTACCTTAACCTTACACCACTCGGCTAGCTTCGGTAACAGGGCCAGGCTACAGCCTACAGGTACTGCCTGTTAGTTGTTACCGAGAGAGTGCTGATTTCTGCAGGTCAGAGGATACGGATTACAGTTTAGAAGAAATGTACACTCCTGTGAGCGGTCCAGACCAGTGGCGGATCCAGAGCCTGGTCTCGGGAGGGGCACTTCCAGATTATTTTCTGTCTGCCGCCACAGAACAAGGGTGCTTATAGAACAGACTACACAGTGTAGAGGTATACTGTATATTGTGGGGCACAGTGTAGAGGTATACTGTATATTGTGGGGCACAGTGTAGAGGTACATTGTGGGGCACAGTGTAGAGGTATACTGTATATTGTGGGGCACAGTGTAGAGGTATACTGTATATTGTGGGGCACAGTGTAGAGGTATACTGTATATTGTGGGGCACAGTGTAGAGGTATACTGTATATTGTGGGGCACAGTGTAGAGGTACATTGTGGGGCACAGTGTAGAGGTACATTGTGGGGCACAGTGTAGAGGTATACTGTATATTGTGGGGCACAGTGTAGAGGTATACTGTATATTGTGGGGCACAGTGTAGAGGTATACTGTATATTGTGGGGCACAGTGTAGAGGTATACTGTACATTGTGGGGCACAGTGTAGAGGTATACTGTACATTGTGTGGCACAGTATAGAGGTATACTGTACATTGTGGGGCACAGTGTAAAGGTATACTGTACATTGTGTGGCACAGTGTAGAGGTATACTGTACATTGTGTGGCACAGTGTAGAGGTATACTGTACATTGTGTGGCACAGTGTAGAGGTATACTGTATATTGTGGGGCACAGTGTCGAGGTATACTGTACATTGTGGGGCACAGTGTCGAGGTATACTGTACATTGTGGGGCACAGTGTCGAGGTATACTGTACATTGTGGGGCACAGTGTCGAGGTATACTGTACATTGTGGGGCACAGTGTAGAGGTATACTGTACATTGTGTGGCACAGTGTAGAGGAATAGTGTATATTGTGGGGCACAGTGTAGAGGTATACTGTACATTGTGGGGCACAGTGTAGAGGTATACTGTATATTGTGGGGCACAGTGTAGAGGTATACTGTATATTGTGGGGCACAGTGTAGAGGTATACTGTATATTGTGGGGCACAGTGTAGCGGTATACTGTATATTGTGTGGCACAGTGTAGCGGTATACTGTGCATTGTGGGGCACAGTATAGAGGTATACTGTATATTGTGGGGCACAATGTAGAGGTATACTGTATATTGTGGGGCACAGTGTAGTGGTATACTGTACATTGTGGGGCACAGTGTAGAGGTATACTGTACATTGTGGGGCACAGTGTAGAGGTATACTGTATATTGTGGGGCACAGTGTAGAGGTATACTGTACATTGTGGGGCACAGTGTAGAGGTATACTGTACATTGTGGGGCACAGTGTAGTGGTATACTGTATATTGTGGGGCACAGTGTAGAGGTATACTGTACATTGTGGGGCACAGTATAGAGGTATACTGTACATTGTGGGGCACATAAACATATTTCACATAAAAACTTACAATTACTTGGCTTGGCCCTTGGGGATCTCGGACACCACTTCAACACTTTGGCCGGGGGCTCGGCGGAGCTGGTGTGTTCCTAATGAGAAATATTTCATAATAAGGATTTGGAGAAGGGGCAGAGGGGTCACAGAGCAGGGAGAGGCTGGTTCTGCTACTAGGGGGTCATACCATGGGGGAGTAATAAAGCCCACCATAATGCCCCCACCCCAGTAGAAATAATTCTCCTTATAATGTGACAATGCAAAAAATACCCCCTTGCAATGCCCCCAGTTGAGTTTATGTCCCTCATAATGTACCAGTATAAAATGCCCCATATATAGTGCCCCAGTAGATGCCCTCAGTGTCCCCCATAACTTGCAAGTATAAAATACCCCTTCTTAGTGCCCCCCGTAGATGACTCCATAGTACTCCTCTCCCCCCTTCCCCATAGTACCCACCATGTGTCCCAGTATAAAATGCTACTGTACAGAGCCCCCCATATAAAATACCCCTTCTTTGTGGCCTCAGTAGATGCCCCTATAGTGCCCACCAATAATGTGCCAGTAATAAGTGCCCTCAATAACGTGCCAGTAATAGGTGCCCCCAATAACGTGCCAGTAACAAGAGCCCCCAATAACGTGCCAGTAACAAGAGCCCCCATCACGTGCCAGTAACAAGAGCCCCATCACGTGCCATTAACAAGAGCCCCCCATCACGTGCCAGTAACAAGCCCCCCATCATGTGCCAGTAATAAGCCCCCCATCATGTGCCAGTAATAAGCCCCCCATCATGTGCCAGTAATAAGCCCCCATCATGTGCCAGTATTGTAATAAGCCCCCCATATGTGCCAGTAATAAACCCCCCATATGTGCCAGTAATAAGCCCCCCATTTGCCAGTAATAAGCCCCCCCATGTGCCAGTAATAAGCCCCCCCATGTGCCAGTAATAAGCCCCCCCATGTGCCAGTAATAAGCCCCCCAATGTGCCACTAATAAGCCCCCCAATGTGCCAGTAACAAGAGCCCCCCCCCTAATGTGCCTGTAAAACTATTGTAACAAAAAACACTTATACTTACCTCCATGTCAGTGATGCGATGCAGGCCTCTTCTGGCCTGTGTCCCGCGCTGTATGGCTCAGCCTATCAGAGGAAGGGGAAGGGACAGGCCTCTCCCTCCCCTGCACCGCCGCAGCGCAGGCAGATTACTATGGAGATGAGCGCAATGGAAGCGCTCATCTCCCTGTGCCCGACTGTGGCGGCTCACTTGGGGGGCATTATGGGGCACAGCATGATGTAGGGGGGGCCGTGGCCCCCTCTGGCCCCCCCCTGGCGACGCCACTGCAGACAATTGGCCAGCACGTAACACAGAGGAAGAGGAGGCAGTGGTTTCACCCGCAGACACTGATTGTGGACCCAGGCGTTTAGCCCACCTATTAGAGTGCTTTGATGCCATGTGGCAGATCATACTCATGGTGGTGAGGTTGCTAGTGTTCGTGCCCCTGCTCATTTTGATACAGCACAGGTTGCAAATAACAATTCTTTTATCATCTACACTTTCTTTAAAAAACGCGCCAGCCTTCTGAACACCTACCCCTTGGCAAGGGAGATTGCCGCAAGGCGGTGCTCCGGGCTACAGTTGTAGGCCTGTTTGGTGTGGCCGCCCTCTCCCTTTTGCCACAACATTACCTCTTACAGCCTGTAGCAGTGCTGAAGATCCCTCCCCCTCTGTACTGCTGTCCTCACTCGGCTTGCCACCTTCCGGGTTGGGTCAGTGATTTAAGTGTCCACCACCTCGTCATCCACTTCCTCACTCTGGTCATCCTTCTGACTTGTTGACCTAACAAGAACCTCACTTATTGACAACTGTGTCTCATGCTCTTCATGACCTCTTAAGACACTAATTGCAGTTGACTTATTGGCAACTGTGTCTCATCATCATCATCCACCTCGTGAAACACTAATTGCAGTTCCCCACTGTCATCTTTTTCTGACTTTGGATGCTCAAGAGTTTGGGAATCAGAGCACAAGATCTCCTCACGTCCCTCTTCAAGCGAGCTTGGCGAAAGGGCCAAATCAAAGAATGGTGATGAAAAGAGCTCATTGGAATATCTGAGTGTGGGATCACTTGCTTACCAAGACTCTCCATGGTTGGAGGAAGGAGGATCAGAGTGAGGATTTTGTTGACCAGACTTTTGGCTAATGAGACTGTACTTTGTGGAAGACAGAGTGGTGCTTAACCGACTGGAAGCATTATCTGCTGCAATCCAACCTACCACCTGGTCGCACTGGTGTGACTTCTGACTTTGACAGTGATGTCCTGTGCCGCTCAACAAACTGGGACATGAAGCTAGGACTTTCCCTTCCCTTAATGCTCGCCTTGAGCATATTAAATGGCATATATGTTTGTAAGTATGTCACACGTATACAGTAGTGTATGTTTTGTAAGTGTATGCATAAATGAATTAAACTGAATGTCACAGATATTTGGGATGCGCAAACATTATACAGGAGATTTTTGCAGGCAATGTCACTGTCACCAGCGCCAAAAATATTAAACTGAATGTCACTGATATTTAGGATGCGCAAATGTTATACAGGAGATGTAGCGCAGGTAATGTCGCTGTCACCAGTGGCAAAAATATTAAACTGAATTTCACTGATATTTAGGATGTGGAAACATTATACAGGAGATGTAGCGCAGGAAATTTTGCTGTAACCAGCAGCAAAAATATTAAACTGAATGTCACTGATATTTAGGATGTGCAAACGTTATACAGGAGATGTAACGCAGGTAATGTTGCAATAGCAAATGTGTAGGCAATAACAAATGCTCGGCGGCCCTGATAGCCTAACCACAGACCACCCGCCCAGAAAAGTGCGACCCCCGTCCGGAACCTTACCCTATATAAAAATGGCCCTAGTAAGCCCCTAGGCCCCTGACTTCCAGGTGATCACTATATAGATCTATGTGTTTTTGACTCATTATAAAAGTATATTATAAGTATATCGCACCCCTCTGTGTAACACACATATCGATAGCACACCTATACTAGTGCTTATAATGACTTTTGTGGCCCTATTAGCTAGCGTTTGGTGTCCCTAACAGCCTGTCCCTGCTCCACACAGCAAACTCTCCCTATACTGAATGTAAAATGGCGTCCAGATCAGGTTTTTATAAGGTAGGGGGTATGTCCATGTGCTGAAATGTCTCAATTGCCTGTCCTGTACCACCTGATAAATGTGTCATGGGTCAAATTTCAAATCGCAAACATGCAAAGTTAGCCTCGAAACGACCGCCGGGCGAACCGCAAGGCCATCTCTAGTCACTGATATTTAGGATGCTCAAACGTTATACAGGAGATGTAGTGCAGGTGTTGTCGCTGTCACCAGCGGGAAAAAAATTAAACTGAATGTCGCTGATATTTAGGATGTGCAAACGTTATACAGGAGATGTAGCACAGGTAATGTTGGTTTCACCAGCGGCGAAAATATTAAACTGAATGTCACTGATATTTAGGATGTGCAAAGATTGTACAGGAAATGTAGCTCAGGTAATGTCGCTGTCACCAGCGGTAAATTTTTTTAACTGAATGTCACTTATATTTAGGATGCGCAAACGTTATACAGGAGATATAGCGCAGGTAATGTCACTGTTACCAGCAGCGAAAAAATTAGACTGAATGTCACTGATATTTAGGATGGGCAAAAGTTATATATGAGATATAGCGCAGGTAATGTCGGTGTAACAAGCAGCAAAAATATTAAACTGAATGTCACTGATATTTAGGATGTGCAAACTTTATAAGGTGCTGTAGCGCAGGTAATGTCGCTGTCACCACCGGCAAAAATATTAAACTGAATGTCACTGATATTTAGGATGTGCAAATGTCATACAGGAGATGTAGCTCAGGTAATGTCGCTGTTACCAGCGGCAACATTTTTTAACTGAATGTCACTTATATTTAGGATGCGCAAATGTTATACAGGAAATATAGCGCAGGTAATGTCGGTGTAACCAGCGGCGAAAATATTAAACGGAATGTCGCTGATATTTAGGATGCACAAACGTTATACAGGAGATGTAGCACAGATATTGTCGCTGTCACCAGCGGCAAAAAAATTAAACTGAATGTCACTGATATTTAGGATGTGCAAACGTTATACAGGAGATGTAGCGCAGGTAATGTCGGTTTCACCAGCGGCAAAAATATTAAACTGAATGTCACTGATATTTAGGATGTGCAAATGTTATACAGGAAATGTAGCTCAGGTAATGTTGCTGTCACCAGCGGCAAAATTTTTTTACTGAATGTCACTTATATTTAGGATGCACAAAAGTTATACAGGAGATATAGCGCAGGTAATGTCAGTGTAACAAGCAGCAAAAATATTAAACTGAATGTCACTGATATTTAGGATGTGCAATTGTTATACAGGAGATGTAGCGCAGGTGTTGTCGCTGTCACCAGCGGCTAAAATATTAAACTGAATGTCACTGATATTTTGGATGTGCAATTGTTATACAGGAGATGTAGTGCAGGTGTTGTCGCTGCCACCAGCGGCAAAAAAATTAAACTGAATGTCACTTATATTTAGGATGTGCAAATGTTATACGGGAGATATAGAGCAGGTAATGTCAGTGTAACCAGCGGCGAAAATATTAAACTGAATGTCACTGATATTTAGGATGTGCAAATGTTATACAGGAGATGTAGTGCAGGTAATGTCGCTGTCACTAGCAGCGAAATAACTAAACTGAATTTCAATTATATTTAGGATGCTCAAACATTATACAGGAGATGTATCGCATGTAATGTCTCTGTCACCAGCGGCAAAAATATTAAACTGAATGTCACTGATATTTAGGATGTGCAAATGTTATACAGGAAATGTAGCTCAGGTAATGTCGCTGTCACCAGTGGCCAAAAAATGTAACTGAATGTCACTGATATTTAGGATGTGCAAATGTTATACAGGAGATGTAGCGCAGGTAATGTCGCTGTCACCAGCGGCAAAACAATTGCGCTTAATTTCATAGCGCAAATGTAACGCAACAGATGTAGCAGAAGTTGTGTCACTTTCTGCAGTGGCCAAACAGTTGCATGCAATTAAGCGCAGGCTGCATTAATAATATATATGGCAGCCAGATAAACAATAGACCTTAAACGGACTTTTGGGTTTCTAACACCTTTCATCAGTAAACCCTGCCTAAAAGAAAAATAATTCCAGTCCCTACACTATCTGTCCCTTCTGCTGCAGCTCTCCCTGACTAAGACTGATCCGAACCATGTGTCATCGGGTGCTATATAGCATCCGATGATGCGTTCCGGCCAGCCACTCACTGTAATGCCAGTAACCAACATTGCTACAGCATTACAGTGAGTGCCAGTACCTCCGCGCACAGTTATTGGCTGGGTAGCAGCCAACAAACGTGCAGGGAGGAGACTCGAGCATCGCGCTCAAGCACATGCGGTGTTCGGTCGAACACTGCGATGTGCCAAGCATCGCAATGCTTGAGTAAAAAAGTGTTCAGCCGAGCATGCTCGCCCAACACCAATAGCCACCTTTCAACCACAGCATACTATTATTATGCAAACTGGGCGCTCTTATCTTTACAGACAGCACAAACCACAAGATTACATGCACCTGAACGCATTCTGAGCACATTCCTTTGAACTGCAGCTGTGGCTATATAAAGTCAATCAGTAGCACTACAAAAGGTCTCCCTATAGCCCAGGCCTCTATCATGTGGCTCAGCACTGGTAGGCCCCATTCACAGGACTGTATTGTTTTGTTTACCCGCATCCATTTTTGTGAATTGGATGTGGACCCATTTATTTCAATTGGTCTGCAGCACCGTGTGCTGTCTGCATCTGTATGCCTGTTCTGCATAGGACATGTCCTATTCTTGTCCATTTTGCGGACAGGAAAAGGCACTGTAATAATGGATCCATAAAGAAAATGTATGTAACACGTCATCTGTATTTTTTGTGAACTGCTAAATACATACTGTCGTGTGAATGCACTATTATTCTGCGGGCACTGTGGTTCTGGATTCAAAATTGACCAAGGGGAACATCTACGTGGAGATTGTATGTTCTCCCTGTGTTTCTGAGGGTTTCTTTTGTTTACTTTGGTTTCCGCCCATGCTCCAAAAACATACTGATAGGATAATTTGAAATGTAAATTGTGAGTGCCATTAGGGATGTGGGGGCTGATGACAGTCTCTGTATATTGGTGTGAAATATATATGCACTACTGTATATAAATGAATAAAATAGCAGTCCTTCATCAATCAGCTAGGTGCCAGTGGGTCTGGATTTAAAAAGGGCTTACTCCTTGTATAATGAAGTATTATGGCCTTTTCCTATATAGTTTATGTTTAAATTCCTCAAATAATCTCAGGAATAGTTTTTCAGCCTCTGAATTTAACAAAAACGTTGAGGGAAAACCTTGAAAATGGACCAAAAATTTTATTAGGAAGTTGCATCCCATATAAATAAAACTGGTCATCTCAAGGAACTAATTTCAAAAGTAAAATTTTTAAGCGACACACTTGATAATGAACTGCCTGCAAATTGCTTTTCTCCTGGAAGCTTGTGAAGGAGTTTCAGCAACTATCATTTAAGTATGTAAGCTTTTAAAATCCTGTCTAATACCACCCATTCATTGAGGCCAGTTAATGACAAACAGCTCCTACAGCAGTTTATTTGTTGAATTGTAGGTGTGAAGCCTTTAAATAGATTACATATCATTTTCATCATTGCCTGTCTTCTCGCTGATGCATAGTTTGCATAATTCATTAACTTAATTGACCTTCTGATTAATTGTTTAGCTGTCATGTTCATGTTATTTAGTGGTGCAGAAATGCTACACATTTATGATGACATACGGCTGGCTAAGGCAATATTTGGGCTGTAAATGAATTGATGCATTGTTCAGAATAAAGGGTTAAAAATCCCATGCATTTAAGGTTTAATACAAACAGTTCACAAAACATCACATGTTGTTACTCTGATAGAACAGATTGCAAAGGGATTAAAGGGGAAAGCATTCCAAGGAAGATTTAAAAGCAAAATCTGTTCTAAATTCTAGTCAGATTACTACTGCGTGTTCTTTGATTATTATACAACTATCAGAAAATAAGATAGATGCAAAATCTGTAATAAGCTGGTGCTTACTATAAAACACAGGTGCCACAACTTTACAAGTTGATCCACCTGGAAAAATAATATGATATTGTAATAATGTTGAAAATAATTATATCCATGGAGAGGGGATAGAATATGTCTTTAGTTTTCATACAATTGCTGAAATTATAACATATTTGTATCCACCTATATTTTCTCTTTAAACAGAATAAAAACAATTTTAGAATAATACATACAGAAGAGAAAAGAAATGCAAAGATATATTTTTGTACCATTGATAACACACAGTTATGCCATACAGTTTGTAAAATGATTCTCCAAGGCTTTGACTAAATTGTAGCTTTCATAAAACTTTTCCCCACTACTTACCATTCCATTGCCCCTCTGAATCAGGGCTATGCTCATCTGACTGGTGGTGGGCTCTTCTGCTTATGTCTCAACTGGATATGCTTCTATGTATTTCTGTTCAGTTGTATGGTGTACATTCAGCTGAAAATGAAGGCATAGGGCTATATCCAGCAGAGACATTACCAGAAGAGGCCAGTCAGGTGGTGCTAAGTAGTTGTGAAACAAATTTGGTTCTTCAATTTGTGTGAAAGCTAGAATTTAGCCAAAGCAAATCCCTGGAGAACCCTGCTAAAGTAAAAAAAAAAAAAAATGTTTTCACCCATTGCACTCAATACCCATAAGGATTTGGGAATATTTTGCAAATTCATTAAAAAGGAAAAGCAAAAATGTTGCATGGGCATAAACAGTGATGAGCGAATTATTAAAAAATTTGATAAGGCCGCTTTGCCGAATTTTACCCAAAAATTAGCTTCGTGATAAAGTAATTTGCCACAAAGCAAATTTCTTTGTAAGTAGTGAGTGCAATAACAGGGAGCAGCGATTGTGCCGCCTCCCATCATTGTAACCCTCATATGCCAAGGCATCTGACAGCAAAATTACAGTGTATTTCCTGTACATAACATTTTTTAAGGGATTTCAATTATGTTTTAAGGCAAACCGTCAATGTGTGATGTATCACCATTGCCAACATGGATCAACCAATTGCTGAATTCAGTGTTAATTGAACGGATATTGTTAGTTAGGATAAATATTTGGAAGTTTTGACAAAGTTTATTATACTTTATACACGCTTAAAAAAAAATGGCCGGTCACCATGAGGAACCACTGGAAGTGTTTGCCGAGAATATCCACCAAGTAATAAAACTTTTCCTCCAAAGGGTTTGTGGTTATCCATTATTTATTTTAGCACTTTGTCGACCACTGTAAGAGCAATAGACGGGGCCATTGTACACTCATCCCAAATTAGCACTGTAGATGATCTAAATTTTTGGCATCAGCAGAATTGAGACGCATATTTGATATTGAGTTTTCAGCTATCGGAATAGGTAATTTGAACTGAGAGTGGCATGTTCTTCCACCCTTAAGAAGATTATCTGATATACCTATTGAGGCTACAGGGAGTGCAATGTTACCTTCTCCACGAACTGTGCTGAGAAGAGTTTTGTAAAGATAGGTTTTACCACTACCTTCTGGGCCATCCAAGAAAAAACTACTGTTGCAAAGGTTGTCATTCTTTCTAAAGCATTTTTTTGTTCTCTGTTTAATGTTTTCTCCCTTTCGTCACCTATGCATTTTTGTAATTCCTTGTCATACATATTCCAAAGTAGATCAGTATTTGGCGTTGTAGAAGGCAAGCCAAAATCTTTGCAGGTTTTGCCATGTAGTACCAGAATGTTGGCTATTTCTGTTATTGCAATCTTACGACCTTCGATGAGATATTGCTCATATTTTAGAAAAAGGGCATTTATATTTTGTAATGATGCAAAAACACAGATATATGCAGATAATTCCCTAAGTCGTTTATGCATTGTGAAGTGGACAGCATCTTCCAGAGTGTTCTCCCACACGTCATCATCATTAATAAGTCCTTTGCAGCCTCTTGGAAAGTGGTATAGACATTTCCATGTACCGTACATTCAAAGGAATGTCAGAATATAATATATTCTTTGCTTCCTCTTTTTGTTGATTCAATTTGAACCAAGCTGTCAATTGAGTATCACGGTTTAACGCTCTCTGTACCGCTGTGGTGATGTTATTTGGGTTGAAAAAAACCAGATTGTTCTTCAGGCAGATGCACAGCTAATCTATGGATGGTATGGGATTGATAATGCATTTCAAACCCATGCAAAAGCCATGCTGCTTCTGGAGCACTGACATACCTTGAATTAATAATGGTCTTTATTTCATCGTGATTGAAATTGCCTTGTTCTTGAATAACAACATTTGCACAATCATGACCTTTGTACACATATTTAGAAAGGTATTTGACACTTTTCACTGATGCTCAAACTTCCACATTAATGTGGCAATTGTACTTCAACTCTAAGTAAGGATTATATGGTACAACCCAAGAGTTATCAATTTTCTTTCCGTTAAGAATTATAGTTTGGCCTGTATTTCATCTCTTGTACTTTGGATAGCCATTGCTGTTAGTAATAGATTTTTGCTGGAATTCTTTTGGAAAATCCTTACAGCATTTGTCATTTGTCATATATGGAGAATTAGGATTCCGTGCTTCACATGGTCCATGAATCATATGCTTTGTTACAATTGCATGTAAGCGAGGAGTGATTTCTATGTTAGGGATTTCAGCAGAGACAATTTTATCTATCAGTACTTCATTTTTTGGTTTACAGCTTTCTTTAAGAATGAGAAGTATGTGAGCATGTGGTAAACCTCTCTTTTGAAATTCTATCACATAGACTATTGCTTTTGGGACTCCAAAAAATATGTTTTTTACTGATGCCATTAATTAGAGCTTTAAGGTTTAGGTGAAATACTCTTGCAACTAAATGTAGTTGTCCATCAACAGTTTGTCCATGTTGTAGGTTATGTACAATCTCTTCCCATTTGGGATTGCATGTCATTTTGTAATAACAAGATCTGGTTTTCCATATTTTCTGACACCTGCCATAGCATCTTGATAATTGTGTTGCATATTTCTGTGGCTCCCTGCAAATGAAGAAGGCAAAATTTACATTTTTCCATGACTCAGGCCTGCTTCATTGGCTTCATTAAGTAAATGATCCATTAATCCAGAGTATTTTTCAACACGCAATTTAGGCTGATTTTGACGTATATAATTGAGTCTTTTGGCTTCTGTTTTTACATATGCATTGTTCTGTTTGCGTTACTGAACTGTTGTATAATAATAGTCAGACAGTATAACAATAATTCAGAAGTCAAGAAACGTGAGACATCAGATCTGTATGTATTCTTTATTCTGAATAACTTTGTAAAACAACAACATAAGCACAAACAAAACATATGTATCAGCACATTAAACATGATATAGCCTCATTCCATCAGTGAGAGTATTCACGGACAATTCTACCATAAGTCCAGGAATAGCTCAGAGCTCCACTGAATGCTGCTTGCCGAATCCAGAAGCAGTCATGAAATGGAGGAAAGTTCCAGGTTAAAGGTTACTCTCTCTCTCCGTGAAAATTGCCACTTCCTGTCACGTCCTGGCATAATAATAACTAACTCTGACCGCTAGATGGCAGCAACGTCAAATTAACATCACAGTATAATCTATAACAGTACATTTCATACACTTACTATAACAATATGGGCAGAACATGCATCAACTATATATTGTTATGTAAGGCAGCCTGCATTTAAGAAAGGGTTAAAATCCTCTCTAATGGAAAGATGGTAACTGTAGTATTGCATTTGAGTGACTCTAACTCTAGGATTATATGACTGGTTTTCTAAAGTTAATAAAGCTTGTAGTCTGTTTTGCAATGGTATCTCAATTCCCCAGCTTTGATCACCATATGGAAATAGCAATGGATAAACCATGGGTTCCAAATTAGGATCAATGACACTAATTATTTGTGTTGTTTTTTTTTTGTGCAATCTTCACTTGGTTTGCAGTGCATAAGAAGATCTCTTTCAAGCGGTGGTTGTCCATCATCATTTTGAAAAATAAAAGCAACCTAAATATATTTGGTAATTTTGGTAATAGCGCCTTTGGTAATTTTTGCGATCTTGTACTATTATCATGGACACTTACTTAATAACATTGTAATTTTTGGCGGCAAACGCTTCATATTCTTTTTCAACTTGGTACAACATTTTGCAGGCCTCAGCAAAAGGATTGAATTGCACCATAAATGTACTTAATGTTTGCATAAGCTCTGTATTTATTCCTGAGTTGGCAGAAATTTCCATTATTTGCTCTGCAGCTTCAGAAGGATCTAAACTGTATAATTGTGCAAACTGTCTGTTTTCACCCTGCTGAGGATGCAGTGTTCCTGCTCTGTGACAAATCGAACCATGGATTCGAAAACAGCATGGCCCATAGCCAGAAGGCGGACTAATGTTAGCTCCCATAGATGAAAATGCTAGAGCACTATCTATTGACCTTATATTTTGCATGAAATTTTTGCTATAATGATGCTGACCCACCATGAGCTGTTGTATGTATAAAAGAATTTGTTTGAATTGGTTGAAGATTTACTTTTCCTTTTGAGCAACATTGTGTACATTTTTGATCAGATGGTCTTTCTCCTTCAAAATGGTTTGCTTGACAAAAATTGCATATCTGATTTAAATCTCCACATGTGTGGGGTATAATGTTACCCTCATTAATATTAACTATATCATTTATCAGTGCCATTCTTTCTATTGTGACCCTAGATTCATTTGTTTCTACTCGTTTACTCCCGGCCAGTCTCTGTAATTGTGCATGCCGCAAACATTGTAATTGTCGTTCTTCTGGTGTAAGACTTGCTGTCCTAGCTTTTTCTCTTTCAGCATGTCTCTTATGTTTTTGTCTTTCTCTTTTATAATTTATCCTCTCCTGTGTGGCTGTTGATAGAAGTGTTGTGTCTGTTTGAAGATCTGTTATCCTGCCTCTTTTTATTTTAGCTTGTTGCTAACATAGTGTTTTTCGTTCATCTGCAGTAAGACTTGCTCCCCTAACTCTGTGTGTTTTGGCATTTTTTATCTTCATTTTCCAGTTCTTGTATAGATCTATTTGCTCTTCTGAGTCATTCTCTTTTAGCGTTTTTGAGACGCTCTAGTATTTATTTTTTCTTGAATTGATTTATTTGCTCGTTTTTCTCTTAGTTTTTCAGCCTTTCTTTTTTTGATGTTTACTTGCTGAGCTGACCGTTTCTCCAGGAGAAGTTGCTTATGTAGGATTTCACTGTCTGTGTCTTTTGTCCTACTTGACATGTCCTTTTTTTTGGGTGCATGTTGTTAGTAGAAAGTTCCAGTATTGTTAATGGATAGATTGTTGGTTTCCACATACCTGGCTTTTGGCATATAGCCTTTGTGTGGTTGTCTATTGTATGCCATAGATAATAGAAGTCCAAGACGCATCCAGCCATCCTCTTAATGCTGTTTTCAAACCATTTTGATTGGTTTTCCATCAATGTCTAACCTTTTTTTCTAAACCAGACATCCTCTGCTCAGAAGGTACCTGGGGTTCTCCCATTGACTTCCATTGTGCTCGGTAGAGCACTCGAGTATACTGATGTTTTCTGCCAGATCACACAAGCACTTTGGTGCTCGATCAACACAATAAATTACATCTGCTCGCACACATACTATGTATACTAAGCACTCTCTGTAATGAAAAAGTGTACCCCCAGAAAATGCATACAGTGCCTTTCAAAAGTATTCACCCCCTTGACTTTTTTCAAATTTTGGTGCCTCACAACCTGGAATTAACATGGATTGTTTCAGGATTTGCATTATCCACACTATAAAAGGAGAACAGGGTCCAATAGGGAAGTGTACAGCCTGGGTAATAGGAGCGATTACTATTACACCTTGCTGCACTAATTGGGGATCCAAATTGCTGTTATACTGCTGCATTTAGGTTTGCACTATATGATAGCTCAGAAATTCCAGCAAACCTTGCTTGTTATTGGGGTTCAAGTGCTGTGTGATACAGCCATTTACAGTGTGTATTAATAGAAAATATACATAGGTCTTGTTAGTAGAGTTGAGTGGACACCTGAATGTTCGGGTTCGACGGGTTCAGACAAACTTCACAAAAAAGTTTGAGTTCGGGACCCGAACTTGACCCCGAACCTCATTGAAGTCAATGGGGACCTGAACTTTTGAGCACTAAAATGGCTATAAAAAAGTAACAGAAAAGGCTAGAGGGCTGCAAATGGCAGCAAAATGTGGTTAAGAGCATGGCAAGTGCTCTGCATACAAATGTGGATAGGGAAATGACTTAAAATAACATAAAATACGTAAAAAATAAAAATAAAATAATCTTGATCTTGGAGGACGAGATCATTATGGAGTAGGAGGTTGAGGAGGCAGTGGATGTGGCGGTGTAGGTGGAAGCGGCGGTGGAGGAGGTAGCCAACACTGATTTTTGGTATTGTTTTGTTGTTTTTTAAATATTTATTTATTTATTTTTTATTTGGGTAGACCCCTCCAGCCGTGCTAAACAAACATTCAGACAATACACTGGCTGAAGGACAGGCCAAGCACCTCTAAGGCATAAAGGGCAAGCTCAGACCATATGCCCAATTTAGAGAGCCAGAAGTTAAAGGGGGCAGACCCATCAGTCAGTACGTGTAGGCGTGTGCACACATAATGCCCCACCATGTCGCACGTCCCCGTGATGTCCACGATCCAATTGGATATCTGCTCTATCCACTTTCCATGTTCTTTTCTGTGCCTACCATGTTGATCACGGTTAGCGGTGAATCAGGGTTCCACGCCAGATAGGGAGCTTGAGAAAGGGAGACCAAATCCAAGGAAGGTCAATGGCTGCAATGTGATCAAGCTGAAATGTGGGACAAATTATTGAATCCGAAGCTTCCAAGTAAAGGAGGAGGCGCGCTGCAATTACCCACTCCCGACTTGGGGAGGTAGTGACGATAAATAACAATACAGGACTCTGAAGATTCCCTGTTATTGGAATGATTAATAAAAAATTATAGGGAATGTCACTGTGGTATTTTGGATTTGAAAACGTTAGACATGAAAGGCCCTGCTGCACCATTGTTAACTTTAGATAACTTCTGACTGATCGCACGTCTCCTTGACTTCCATGATCCGATTGGATATCTTCTCTATCAACTTTAGATGTTCTTTTCTGCACCTACCATGTTGATCACGATTAGCGGCGAATCAGGGTTCCATGCCGGAGAAGGAGCGTGATAAAGGGAGACCACATTCAAGGGAGGTCAAGGGCTGCAATGTGATCAAGCTGAAATGTGGGACAAATTATTAAAGCGGAAGGATCGAATGAAAGGGCCAATTAAAGACAAATTTTACAAATTTAATTCCCTGTCACCTATGCAGAGCAAGGGTTTTTCATCTCCAGAAATGGTTTAATGTCACCCACCAATGGAACAGATGATTTTTAAAAATTTTGGTCCCTGTCACCTATGCAGAGCAGGGGTTTGTTCACAGCAAAAATTGTAAAATGTCACCAAGGAATGTAAAAAGAAAATTAGTGAAATTTATTAAACTGTCTACTAGGTAGAGCAAGGGTATATCACAGCCAAAAATTGGTGATTGTCATCCAACTGTGTAACAGAAAAATTTGTGAAATTAATTAACCTGTCTACTAGGTAGAGCAGAGGTATCTCACAGCCAACAATTGGTAAATTTCACCTGAAAATGTAACAGAAATTAGTGAAATTTGTTTACCTGTTTACTAGGTAGAGCAGGGGTATATCACAGCCATAAATGTGTGAATTTCACCCGAAAATGTAACAGACAAATTAGTGAAATGACATGAAATAAAATATGTAATATTAAAAAAAAATATATATATATCTTCAAGTATGAGGTGGAGGTCCATATGGAGTAGTAGTGGGAAATATTAAAATTACAACAATGAGCAATTGCGCTGTAGTATAGCAATAGCTGGGTAAGGCTGGTATACATGTCTATTCTGCACAAGGTACGGACAAGTCCTGTGGGATCCATGCCTGGTTAATTTTAATGAACGTGAATTTCTCCACATAGGCAGCTGCGCTTGTCTGTGATAACGCCCCCTGCTGTGCTAAACACACGTTCAGATAATACAATAACTGCAGGGCAGGCCAGCACCTCCAAGGAGTAAAGAGCAAGCTCAGGCCAGGTGCCCAATTTGGAGACCCAGAAGTTGAAGGGGGCAGACCCGTCATTCAGTACATGTAGGCATGTGCACACACCTTGTTGCCGAAATACTGTCCTCTGCTAATACGTTCTATATCAGCTGGTGGTGCTGGTTGTGGCATGCTGACAAAGCTTTTACACATTTTGACCATGCTAACCCTGCCTTCTGAGGTGCTGGTGGTGCCCCAGCTGTGTTGACAAACTCTTCCTCCTCCTCTGCCTTTACTTTGTGCTTCCACTGTGCCCCCACTGTCAGGTGGGAATGCCACTAGCACCGCATCTACCAGTGGGCGCTTGTACTCGTGCATCTTACGATCACGCTCCAGTGAGGGAATTTAGAACGGTACATTGTCCTTGTAACGGGGATCCAGCAGCATGGCCAACCAGTAAGCAGCACAAGTTAGAATGTGGCCAACTCGGCGGTCGTTGTGGAGACACTGTAGCATGTAATCGCTCATGTGTGCTAGGCTGCCCAGAGGCAACAACAAGTTGTCCTCTGTGGGATGTGTATCGTCTGTCTCTTCTGTATCCCCCCAGCCACTCACCAGTGATGTAGATGAGCTGGTTTAGGTGCTACCCTGCAGTGAACACAGTTCCTCCTCATCCTCCACCTCATCATCCTCTAGAACTGTGCCTTGGCTGGACAATAAGAGGCGGGTGCGTTGCGGAAACACACACAATGTTTCCGCGCAAGTGCAAAACATTGTAATGCGTTTTGCAGTCGCGTGAGAAAAATCGCGCATGTTTGGTACCCAAACCCGAACTTCTTCACAGAAGTTCAGGCTTGGGATTGATGTTCTGTAGATTGTATTATTTTCCCTCATAACATGGTTATAAGGGAAAATAATAGCATTCTGAATACAGAATGCATAATAAAATAGTGCTGGAGGGGTTTAAAAAAGTAAAAAAATTAACTCACCTTCTCCTCTTGATCTCCAGCACTATTATACTATGCATTCTGTATTCAGAATGCTATTATTTTCCCTTATAACCATGTTATAAGGGAAAATAATACAGTGAATAGACTGTCACCTAGAAACCATGAGTGAAAATCGCACCGAATCCGCACTTGCTTGCGGATGCTTGCGATTTTCACGCAACCCCATTCATTTCTATGGGGCCTGTGTTACGTGAAAAACGCAGAATATAGAACATGCTGCGATTTTAACACAACGCATAAGTGATGCGTGAAAATCACTGCTCGTGTGAACAGCCCCATAGAAATGAATGGGTCCGGATTCAGTGCGGGTGCAATGCGTTCAACTCACGCATCGAAGCCGTGCGGAATACTCGCCCGTGTGAAAGGGGCCTAAGGCTTTTAAAACTCTCCATCTCCAGCAGACGGAATGACATCATTTCAAAGGCCAGTAATTTAGAAATGATGGCATTCAGGGCCAGGGATCGCGGGTCGGTACTTCCTCTTCTGCTCCAGTGTTTGGAAGATGGAGAGCTAAACGCTTCGGTGGGACTTTGTGGAGATGCTTGGTGACCCAGGTGGTGGTGTTGCTGGCAGATCCTCTGTTTGCGGGGTGGCAGGTGCCACTCTGATTCCAGAGGTGGATGAAGAGGGCGAGACTGCAGCAGAAGAGGAAGCAGGAGGAGCCAGAGACCTTTCTTGGTTTTTGAGGTGTCTACTCCACTGAAGCTCGTGCTTTGCACTTAGATGCCTGGTCATGCAGGTTGTGCTCAGGTTGAGAACGTTTATGCCTCACTTCTGGCTCTGATTGAACAGCGTTCAAACCACTCATGTCTTGTCATCAGCACATTGTCTGAAGAACTGCCACACCAGGGAACTCCTTGGAGCTGACCTAATCGTCCTCCACATCATCTTCCACCCAGTCTTCACCCCTGCCGTCCTTGTCGGTCTGCACACTGCAAAAAGCCACAGCAGTTGCGTCATCATCTGAGACGTGCTGCGGTGGTCCTCCCATGTACTCATCTTGAAACATAAGTGGTTGGGCATCGGTGCCCTCAATATCTTCCACTTCTGGGGCAGGGCTATGTGGATGGCCCTGGGAAACCCTGCTAGCAGAGTCATCAAAAAGCCCACATGCCTACAGAGGTTGCAGTGATTGTACCTTCCCGAGTATCCTTGCAATGTGGAGTGGTTGCAGGCCCCAAGGTGCCGGTTCGTTTCACGTAGCTGTAATTGATGTCATGTGCTGCATCAGGAAAATAGTAAGAGCGCTCTTAAATACATGGGGGTCCGGTGTTGATGAATAATTAGAGTTGAGCGAACACCTGGATGTTCGGGTTCGAGAAGTTCGGCCGAACTTCCCGGAAATGTTCGGGTTCGGGATCCGAACCCAATCCGAACTTCGTCCCGAACCCGAACCCCATTGAAGTCAATGGGGACCCGAACTTTTCGGCACTAAAACGGCTGTAAAACAGCCCAGGAAAGGGCTAGAGGGCTGCAAAAGGCAGCAACATGTAGGTAAATCCCCTGCAAACAAATGTGGATAGGGAAATGAATTAAAATAAAAAATAAATAAATAAAAACTAACCAAAATCAATTGGAGAGAGGTCCCATAGCAGAGGATCTGGCTTCCCGTCACCCACCACTGGAACAGTCCATTCTCAGATATTTAGGCCCCGGCACCCAGGCAGAGGAGAGAGGTCCCGTAACAGAGAATCTGGCTTCATGTCAGCAGAGAATCAGTCTTCATATCATAGCAGAGAATCAGGCTTCACGTCACCCACCACTGCAACAGTCCATTTTCATAAATTTAGGCCCAGCACCCAGGCAGAGGAGAGAGGTCCCGTAACAGAGGATCTGGCTTCATGTCAGCAGAGAATCAGTCTGCATGTCATAGCAGAGAATCAGGCTTCACATCAGCCACCACTGCAACAGTCCATTGTCATAAATTTAGGCCCAGCACTCAGGCAGAGGAGAGAGGTCCCGTAACAGACAATCTGGCTTCATGTCAGCAGAGAATTAGTCTGCATGTCATAGCAGAGAATGAGGCTTCACGTCAGCCACCACTGCAACAGTCCATTGGCATATATTTAGGCCCAGCACCCAGGCAGAGGAGAGAGGTCCCGTAACAGACAAACTGGCTTCATGTCAGCAGAGAATCAGTCTGCATGTCATAGCAGAGAATCAGGCTTCACGTCACCCACCACTGCAACAGTCCATTGTCATAAATTTAGGCCCAGCACCCAGGCAGAGGAGAGAGGTCCTGTAACAGACAATCTGGCTTCATGTCAGCAGAGAATTAGTCTGCATGTCATAGCAGAGAATGAGGCTTCACGTCAGCCACCACTGCAACAGTCCATTGGCATATATTTAGGCCCAGCACCCAGGCAGAGGAGAGAGGTCCCGTAACAGACAATCTGGCTTCATGTCAGCAGAGAATCAGTCTGCATGTCATAGCAGAGAATCAGGCTTCACGTCACCCACCACTGCAACAGTCCATTGTCATAAATTTAGGCCCAGCACCCAGGCAGAGGAGAGAGGTCCCGTAACAGACAATCTGGCTTCATGTCAGCAGAGAATTAGTCTGCATGTCATAGCAGAGAATGAGGCTTCACGTCAGCCACCACTGCAACAGTCCATTGGCATATATTTAGGCCCAGCACCCAGGCAGAGGAGAGAGGTCCCGTAACAGACAATCTGGCTTCATGTCAGCAGAGAATCAGTCTTCATATCATAGCAGAGAATCAGGCTTCACGTCAGCCACCAGTGCAACAGTCCATTGGCATATATTTAGGCCCAGCACACAGGCAGAGGAGAGAGGTCCCGTAACAGAGGATCTGGCTTCATGTCAGCAGAGAATTAGTCTGTATGTCATAGCAGAGAATGAGGCTTCACGTCAGCCACCACTGCAACAGTCCATTGGCATATATTTAGGCCCAGCACCCAGGCAGAGGAGAGAGGTCCCATAACAGACAATCTGGCTTCATGTCAGCAGAGAATCAGTCTGCATGTCATAGCAGAGAATCAGGCTTCACGTCACCCACCACTGCAACAGTCCATTGTCATAAATTTATGCCCAGCACCCAGGCAGATGAGAGAGGTCCCGTAACAGACAATCTGGCTTCATGACAGCAGAGAATTAGTCTGCATGTCATAGCAGAGAATGAGGCTTCACGTCAGCCACCACTGCAACAGTCCATTGGCATATATTTAGGCCCAGCACCCAGGCAGAGGAGAGAGGTCCCGTAACAAACAATCTGGCTTCATGTCAGCAGAGAATCAGTCTTCATATCATAGCAGAGAATCAGGCTTCACGTCAGCCACCATTGCAACAGTCCATTGGCATATATTTAGGCCCAGCACACAGACAGAGGAGAGAGGTCCCGTAACAGAGGATCTGGCTTCATGTCAGCAGAGAATCAGTCTGCATGTCATAGCAGAGAATCAGGCTTCACGTCACCCACCACTGCAACAGTCCATTGTCATATATTTAGGCCCAGCACACAGGCAGAGGAGAGAGGTCCCGTAACAGAGGATCTGGCTTCATGTCAGCAGAGAATTAGTCTGTATGTCATAGCAGAGAATGAGGCTTCACGTCAGCCACCACTGCAACAGTCCATTGGCATATATTTAGGCCCAGCACCCAGGCAGAGGAGAGAGGTCCCATAACAGACAATCTGGCTTCATGTCAGCAGAGAATCAGTCTGCATGTCATAGCAGAGAATCAGGCTTCACGTCACCCACCACTGCAACAGTCCATTGTCATAAATTTAGGCCCAGCACCCAGGCAGATGAGAGAGGTCCCGTAACAGACAATCTGGCTTCATGACAGCAGAGAATTAGTCTGCATGTCATAGCAGAGAATGAGGCTTCACGTCAGCCACCACTGCAACAGTCCATTGGCATATATTTAGGCCCAGCACCCAGGCAGAGGAGAGAGGTCCCGTAACAAACAATCTGGCTTCATGTCAGCAGAGAATCAGTCTTCATATCATAGCAGAGAATCAGGCTTCACGTCAGCCACCATTGCAACAGTCCATTGGCATATATTTAGGCCCAGCACACAGACAGAGGAGAGAGGTCCCGTAACAGAGGATCTGGCTTCATGTCAGCAGAGAATCAGTCTGCATGTCATAGCAGAGAATCAGGCTTCACGTCACCCACCACTGCAACAGTCCATTGTCATACATTTAGGCCCAGCACCCAGGCAGAGGAGAGAGGTCCCGTAACAGACAATCTGGCTTCATGTCAGCAGAGAATTAGTCTGCATGTCATAGCAGAGAATGAGGCTTCACGTCAGCCACCACTGCAACAGTCCATTGGCATATATTTAGGCCCAGCACCCAGGCAGAGGAGAGAGGTCCCGTAACAGACAATCTGGCTTCATGTCAGCAGAGAATCAGTCTTTATATCATAGCAGAGAATCAGGCTTCACGTCAGCCACCAGTGCAACAGTCCATTGGCATATATTTAGGCCCAGCACACAGACAGAGGAGAGAGGTCCCGTAACAGAGGATCTGGCTTCATGTCAGCAGAGAATCAGTCTGCATGTCATAGCAGAGAATCAGGCTTCACGTCACCCAACATTGGAACAGTCCATTGGCATATATTTAGGCCCCGGCACCCAGACAGAGGAGAGGTTCATTCAACTTTGGGTAGCCTCGCAATATAATGGTAAAATGAAAATAAAAATTGGATTGAATAAGGAAGTGCCCTGGAGTCCAATAATATATGGTTAAGGGGAGGTAGTTAATGTCTAATCTGGACGGACAGATCCTGTGGGATCCATGCCTGGTTCATTTTTATGAACGTCAGCTTGTCCACATTGGCTGTAGACAGGCGGCTGCGTTTGTCTGTAATGACGCCCCCTGCCGTGCTGAATACACGTTCAGACAAAACGCTGTCCGCCGGGCAGGCCAGCACCTCCAAGGCATAAAAGGCTAGCTCTGGCCACGTGGACAATTTAGAGACCCAGAAGTTGAATGGGGCCGAACCATCAGTCAGTACGTGGAGGGGTGTGCACATGTACTGTTCCACTATGTTAGTGAAATGTTGCCTCCTGCTAACACGTTGCGTATCAGGTGGTGGTGCAGTTAGCTGTGGCGTGTTGACAAAAGTTTTCCACATCTCTGCCATGCTAACCCTGCCCTCAGAGGAGCTGGCCGTGACACAGCTGCCTTGGCGACCTCTTGCTCCTCCTCTGCCTTGGCCTTGGGCTTCCACTTGTTCCCCTGTGACATTTGGGAATGCTCTCAGTAGCGCGTCTACCAACGTGCGCTTGTACTCGCGCATCTTCCTATCACTCTCCAGTGCAGGAAGTAAGGTGGGCAAATTGTCTTTGTAGCGTGGATCCAGCAGGGTGGCAACCCAGTAGTCCGCACAGGGTAAAATGTGGGCAACTCTGCTGTCGTTGCGCAGGCACTGCAGCATGTAGTCGCTCATGTGTTCCAGGCTGCCCAGGGGTAAGGACAAGCTGTCCTCTGTGGGAGGCGTATCGTCATCGTCCTGCCTTTCCCCCCAGCCACGCACCAGTGATGGACCCGAGCTGCGTTGGGTGCCACCCCGCTGTGACCATGCTTCATCCTCATCCTCCTCAACCTCCTCCTCATCCTCGTCCTCCTCGTCCTCCAGTAGTGGGCCCTGGCTGGCCACATTTGTACCTGGCCTCTGCTGTTGCCAAAAACCTCCCTCTGAGTCACTTAGAAGAGACTGGCCTGAAAGTGCTAAAAATGACCCCTCTTCCTCCTCCTCCTACTCCTGGGCCACCTCCTCTTCCATCATCGCCCTAAGTGTTTTCTCAAGGAGACATAGAAGTGGTATTGTAACGCTGATAACGGCGTCATCGCCACTAGCCATGTTGGTGGAGTACTCGAAACAGCGCAACAGGGCACACAGGTCTCGCATGGAGGCCCAGTCATTGGTGGTGAAGTGGTGCTGTTCTGTAGTGCGACTGACCCGTGCGTGCTGCAGCTGAAACTCCACTATGGCCTGCTGCTGCTCGCACAGTCTGTCCAGCATGTGCAAGGTGGAGTTCCACCTGGTGGGCACGTGGCATATGAGGCGGTGAGCGGGAAGGCCGAAGTTACGCTGTAGCGCAGACAGGCGAGCAGCAGCAGGATGTGAACGCCGGAAGCGCGAACAGACGGCCCGCACTTTATGCAGCAGCTCTGACATGTCGGGGTAGTTGTGAATGAACTTCTGCACCACCAAATTCAGCACATGCGCCAAGCAAGGGATGTGCGTCAAATTGGCTAGTCCCAGAGCTGCAACGAGATTTCGCCCATTATCACACACCACCAGGCCGGGCTTGAGGCTCACCGGCAGCAACCACTCGTCGGTCTGTTGTTCTATACCCCGCCACAACTCCTGTGCGGTGTGGGGCCTGTCCCCCAAACATATGAGTTTCACAATGGCCTGCTGACGTTTACCCCGGGCTGTGTTGAAGTTGGTGGTGAAGGTGTGTGGCTGACTGGATGAGCAGGTGGAAGAAGAGGAGGAGGAAGCCGAGAAGGAGGAGGTGGCAACAGGAGGCAAAGAATGTTGCCCTGCGATCCTTGGCGGCGGAAGGACGTGTGCCAAACAGCTCTCCGCCTGGGGCCCAGCTGCCACTACATTTACCCAGTGTGCAGTTAGGGAGATATAGCGTCCCTGGCCAATCTTACTGGTCCACGTATCTGTGGTTAGGTGGACCTTGCTACAGATGGCGTTGCGCAGTGCACACTTGATTTTATCGGATACTTGGTTGTGCAGGGAAGGCACGGCTCTCTTGGAGAAGTAGTGCCGGCTGGGAACAACATACTGTGGGACAGCAAGCGACATGAGCTGTTTGAAGCTGTCTGTGTCCACCAGCCTAAATGACAGCATTTCATAGGCCAGTAGTTTAGAAATGCTGGCATTCAGGGCCAGGGATCGAGGGTGGCTAGGTGGGAATTTACGCTTTCTATCAAATGTTTGTGAGATGGAGAGCTGAACGCTGGCGAGTGACATGGTTGAGACGCTTGGTGACGGAGGTGGTGGTGGTGGTGGTGTTGGTGGTACATCCCCTGTTTGCTGGGCGGCAGGTGCCAACGTTCCTCCAGAGGCGGAGGAAGAGGCCGAGGCGGCAGCAGCAGAATAGGCCGAGGCGGCAGCAGCAGAAGAGGTAGCAGGGGGAGCCTGAGTGACTTCCTTGGTTTTAAGGTGTTTACTCCACTGCAGTTCATGCTTTGCATGCAGGTGCCTGGTCATGCAGGTTGTGCTCAGGTTCAGAACGTTAATGCCTCGCTTCAGGCTCTGATGGCACAGCGTGCAAACCACTCGGGTCTTGTCGTCAGCACATTGTTTGAAGAAGTGCCATGCCAGGGAACTCCTTGAAGCTGCCTTTGGGGTGCTCGGTCCCAGATGGCGGCGGTCAGTAGCAGGCGGAGTCTCTTGGCGGCGGGTGTTCTGCTTTTGCCCACTGCTCCCTCTTTTGCTACGCTGTTGGCTTGGTCTCACCACTGCCTCTTCCTCCAAACTGTGAAAGTCAGTGGCACGACCTTCATTCCATGTGGGGTCTAGGACCTCATCGTCCCCTGCATCGTCTTCCACCCAGTCTTGATCCCTGACCTCCTGTTCAGTCTGCACACTGCAGAAAGACGCAGCAGTTGGCACCTGTGTTTTGTCATCATCAGAGACATGCTGAGGTGGTATTCCCATGTCCTCATCATCAGGAAACATAAGTGGTTGTGCGTCAGTGCATTCTATGTCTTTCACCTCTGGGGAAGGGCTAGGTGGATGCCCTTGGGAAACCCTGCCAGCGGAGTCTTCAAACAGCATAAGAGACTGCTGCATAACTTGAGGCTGAGACAGTTTCCCTGGTATGCATGGGGGTGATGTGACAGACTGATGGGGTTGGTTTTCAGGCGCCATCTGTGCGCTTTCTGCAGAAGACTGGGTGGGAGATAATGTGAACGTGCTGGATCCACTGTCGGCCACCCAATTGACTAATGCCTGTACCTGCTCAGGCCTTACCATCCTTAGAACGGCATTGGGCCCCACCATATATTGCTGTAAATTCTGGCGGCTACTGGGACCTGAGGTAGTTGGTACACTAGGACGTGTGGATGTGGCAGAACGGCCACGTCCTCTCCCAGCACCAGAGGGTCCACTAACACCACCACGACCATGTCCACGTCCGCGTCCCTTACTAGATGGTTCACCACAACAACAAAAATATTATTTGGCCCAATGTATTGTATTCAAATTCAGCGGGATATAAATTTGAGGCCTAGTATTTAGGCGCTGGGTGACCGGTATGGATTTAGTGACAGAATTAGACTTGGAAATGCACAGTAGCGTGTGTGTGAAGTTATTCTGAATGACCCTATGTGCACCTTGAATATTATATACCCTTTTAGGGATAGATTTCAAATAGCTCTGATATAGCAGAAACCACTAAATTATGAAATTGCTAAATTGGGAATTGTATTTCAACCCAGAACAAAAAATGTGCTTTGACGGACACTAAATAACTTTCCCATCCACAACAGGACAGCGGTAACAAGAGATTTAGCGGGATATAAATTTGAGGCCTAGTATTTAGGCGCTGGGTGACCGGTATGGATTTACTAACAGAATTAGACTTGGAAATGCACAGTAGCGTGTGTGTGAAGTTATTCTGAATGAACCTATGTGCACCTTGAATATTATATACCCTTTTAGGGATAGATTTCAAATAGCTCTGATATAGCAGAAACCACTAAATTATGAAATTGCTAAATTGGGAATTGTATTTCAACCCAGAACAAAAAATGTGCTTTGACGGACACTAAATAACTTTCCCAGCCACAACAGTACAGCGGTAACGAGAGATTTAGCGGGATATAAATTTGAGGCCTAGTATTTAGGCGCTGGGTGACCGGTATGGATTTAGTGACAGAATTAGACTTGGAAATGCACAGTAGCGTGTGTGTGAAGTTATTCTGAATGACCCTATGTGCACCTTGAATATTATATACCCTTTTAGGGATAGATTTCAAATAGCTCTGATATAGCAGAAACCACTAAATTATGAAATTGCTAAATTGGGAATTGTATTTCAACCCAGAACAAAAAATGTGCTTTGACGGACACTAAATAACTTTCCCATCCACAACAGGACAGCGGTAACGAGATATTTAGCGGGATATAAATTTGAGGCCTAGTATTTAGGCGCTGGGTGACCGGTATGGATTTACTAACAGAATTAGACTTGGAAATGCACAGTAGCGTGTGTGTGAAGTTATTCTGAATGACCCTATGTGCACCTTGAATATTATATACCCTTTTAGGGATAGATTTCAAATGGCTCTGATATAGCAGAAACCACTAAATTATGAAATTGCTAAATTGGGAATTGTATTTCAACCCTGAACAAAAAATGTGCTTTGACGGACACTAAATAACTTGCCCAGCCACAACAGTACAGCGGTAACGACAGATTTAGCGGGATATAAGTTTGAGGCCTAGTATTTAGGCGCTGGGTGACCGGTATGGATTTAGTGACAGAATTAGACTGGGATATGGCCAAAAAATAACCACACTATTGCTGGTTAAATGCACTTGGTGTGACAGCTTGACCAACCACACTACTGAGGGTTAAATGCACTTGGTGACGGGCGCAGCTTGCCCCTGATGTAGTATATGGCCAAAAAATGAACAGACTATTGCTGGTTAAATGCACTTGGTGACGGGCGCAGCTTGCCCCTGATTTAGTATATGGCCAAAAAATGAACAGACTATTGCTGGTTAAATGCACTTGGTGACGGGCGCAGCTTGCCCCTGATTTAGTATATGGCCAAAAAATGAACAGACTATTGCTGGTTAAATGCACTTGGTTTGACAGCTTCACCCTGATGTAGGCTTTAGCCAAAAAACAACCACACCATTGAGGGTTAAATGCACTTGGTGACAGGCGCAGCTTGCCCCTGATGTAGTATATGGCCAAAAAATGAACATACTATTGCTGGTTAAATGCACTTGGTGTGACAGCTTGACCAACCTTACTACTGAGGGTTAAATGCACTTGGTGATGGGCGCAGCTTGCCCCTGATGTAGTATATGGCCAAAAAATGAACAGACTATTGCTGGTTAAATGCACTTGGTGTCACAGCTTGACCAACCACACTACTGAGGGTTAAATGCACTTGGTGACGGGCGCAGCTTGCCCCTGATGTAGTATATGGCCAAAAAATGAACAGACTATTGCTGGTTAAATGCACTTGGTGACGGGCGCAGCTTGCCCCTGATTTAGTATATGGCCAAAAAATGAACAGACTATTGCTGGTTAAATGCACTTGGTGTGATAGCTTGACCAACCACACTACTGAGGGTTAAATGCACTTGGTGACGGGCGCAGCTTGCCCCTGATGTAGTATATGGCCAAAGAATAAACAGACTATTGCTGGTTAAATGCACTTGGTGTGACAGCTTCACCCTGATGTAGGCTTTAGCCAAAAAACAACCACACCATTGAGGGTTAAATGCACTTGGTCGCAGCTTGGATGCACTTGGTCGCAGCACCGCACAAGACACAAAATGGCCGCCGATCACCCCAGAAAAAAGTGACTGACAAACGGTCTGGGCAGCCTAAAAACACTGAGCAATTGTGTATCAGCAGCTCAATGATCCACAGCTGCAGATCGATCAATTAATCAAGTGCTTTGGAGGAGTTAATCAGCCTAATCTCGCCCTACTGTCGCAGCCGCAACCTCTCCCTACGCTAATCAGAGCAGAGTGACGGGCGGCGCTATGTGACTCCAGCTTAAATAGAGGCTGGGTCACATGGTGCTCTGGCCAATCACAGCCATGCCAATAGTAGGCATGGCTGTGACGGCCTCTTGGGGCAAGTAATATGACGCTTGTTGATTGGCTGCTTTGCAGCCTTTCAAAAAGCGCCAAGAAAGCGTCACAAAAGCACCAAGAAAGCGACGAACACCGAACCCGAACCCGAACTTTTACGAAAATGTCCGGGTTCGGGTCCGTGTCACGGACACCCCAAAATTCGGTACGAACCCGAACTATACAGTTCGAGTTCGCTCATCCCTATGAATAATATTTGGCTGGGTGTCCTCTTTCACCAGATGCGTTTCAGAGATCTCTGTCTCCTTCCTCAGTGGTTAAGAGACCTCTGGATCTAGTAAACCTTTTATAGTCTTATTGGATCTGTATCTCAGGTTGGCTGCAAAGCCTGTTGTGGACTCATTCTTCCACTGTAGATAACATTGCCATGTCAGGCATAGGTGCGGTTTGGACAAAACACTTGGCAGTTTTGATGCAACTTTTAAGTATCTAATTGATTTTCAATAACCAGTATTACAATTTAAAATATAGCAGATTTGGTAGTAGCTATAGGCATATAAAATAAAATAAAATGAAATTATTGAATATAAAATATCATATTGTATTATGTTATACAATATGTATATACAGTATATATATATATATATATATATATATATATATATACGGTATATATATATATATATATATATATATATATACATATATATATTTATATAAAAAACTGTCACTAATACTTGGTAAACAGTGATGTTAGTAAATAATAGGAGACCAAAAAGTACTTATTGATTGAGGTATGAATTGTATATATTATAATGTATTATAATATAGATTGTTATATATGAATTGAATTGCGGTTACTTATATTTTTGTAAACAGTGATGTTGGTAGAACAGTTATTATATTGCCAAAAATTGGTGTTTTTTTTAAACCCAGAAAATTATTGACGTATTGCCAGCTTGCACTTCACACTGACAAATGCTGCAAAGGCACCAGATGTAGGGTTTTGCAAAAATTGGTGTTTTGTTAAACCCAGAATTTTATTGCAATATCTCAAGCTTGTATCTCACACTGAGAGATGCAGCAAAGGCCGCAAATTTAGTATTTGGCCCAAAATGGGTGTGTTTTTTATAACAGAATATAACAGCAGTATCTAACGCGTGTATTTCACAATGACAGATGCAGCAAAGGTTGCAAATTTAGTATTTTGTCCAAAATGGGTGTTTTTTTAAACCAATAATTTTATTGAAGTATTTCAAACTTGTCTTTCACACTGACAAATGCTGCAAAGGCACCAGATGTAGGGTATTGCCAAAAATGTGTGTTTTTTTAAACCCAGAATATTATTGCAGTATTTCAAGTAAAAATGAGACACACAACAAATCCTGTCTATGTAGCAGCTGTAAGGCCTGTATGACATGGTCCCTTTTTTGCATCAGAATTGGCTTATGGTTTAGTAGCCAAAAGTGGGAGTGGTTACAAAACACAAAAGACATGCAAATATTCCATTCATCTGTCATTTCTGTTTTGGATCCACTCCTGTCTTATTTTTGGCGTTAGCAATACTGATGGATTACTGACAAAGCACTGACCATGTGAAGGAGGAAACTCAAGAGACACAATCCGTTTTTGGGGGTTATTATTCTGAGGGATCAGAAGAAGGGTAAAATAATCTGTGATGTCAACACAAACTTACTGATGACACCCTCTCCAATCTGTCAGGGGGGCTCCACTTGTATAATCATTCAAAAAAAATTGGTTCTGTAGAAATCTATGTGAAATCAGTGAATCGGTGTAAAAGGAGTGCACTCTTTCACACCATAGTAGGATCTTGGGCCTTTGCACGGTTCTGCACGGAGCCTCTGCATTGACCTGTAAGGCTAAGTTTACACTTGAGTTATTTGGTCAGTTTTGGCCCCATAACTGCCTAAATAAGTGAAAAGTTAAGTTATTCTGAGAGCAACGCCTGTAATCTGAGTGTCATACTGACTCACAGTATTGTTTCACTACCACAGAAGACTTCCTATGCATGTTTCTGCAAGGCACAGTGTTCTACACCACTATACAATCTCTCTGCACCCAAGAGATTTGCCTTGATTAAGTTTGGATCAAATCAAATCTTTTTGGAAAATGTGTTGAACTGACTGAATCAAATTTTTTAGAAATTTGGTCATCTCTAATCAAGATGGCTACAGAAGACTCTTCGCACTCAAATGGATGAGGTGAGTATTATTTTATTTATTTTTTTATTTATTTTTACCGCCATTTTAGGGAAAATTGATTCATTACCACAAAGCACAAGGAAATTTGTTTGCTGCAAATCCACTTTGATGGTCTAGGAAGAGGCTGTGGCACTCATGGAATACTGTGACCTCTTCAAACAGCTGATCTGTGTAGGAATCAGTCCCCCACAGATCAGGTATTGATGACCTATCCTGAGGTTAGGTCATTAACATTAAACACCTGCAAAACACCTTTGACTCATTATTTGTAGTTTTCTTTGTTAGAAGATTTCTTAGTCATATGAATTCAATCCATATTTATATGCAAGATAAAATTAAAATTTGCCATAACAGCTATTAATGGAAAGCTGCAATATACAATTAATATGTCATTCTCTTGATGATTTTCAAACCCTGACAGATTGTTAGCCTTTAAAATGTACACTTTCTCCCTGTAATATATATATATTTTTTTTATTTAAATTATTTATTAAAGAAAAAAGAAAACATAAAGGGAAGTAAGAATGATGAAGTTCACAGGCACTGAACAATTATGTTAAGGCAAAATTAACAACAGTGGTGAGCTATTTACTGATACAAGAGGGGATAATTAATATGTTCCCATAGGAGGATAGTCTCCAAATGGCCAAACAAAGGTAAAAAAAAAAAAAATCTGAAAGGAAGTCCATGCTTGTCAAAGGCTTCTATACTTGGCTATTGTACGACTCTCTCATGCTGCAATCTCCTCAAATCTGTATATTTGATCAACCCTTCCCATCCATTGAGATATAGATGGGAGATCAGTAGACAGCCAAAAATGTGGAATCAAAAGGCAGGCTGCGCTAAGAAGGGACCTGAAAAGTGGTGAGGGAACCTGAATAGAATCGTGTGCGAGATACCCAACAAAGCCAATTGCAGCAAAATCGGGTTTGATAGGTTGCAAATCTTATTGAAATTGTTAAAGATCTTAGACCACCAAGTCTGGATCAGGGGGCAGGTCCACCAAATATGGAAAAAGGATCCTCTCTGTTTTAGACATCTCCAGCAGGTATCCAACCCACTGGTATGATATAAGCAGGTCACGTCATGAGTTTTATACCACCTAGTGAGGATTTTATAACCATTGTCCTGTGTTCTAACACATCTGGAAATCTTGTCAGGAGTCAAGAAAAGCTGTGATATTTCTGACGGGATGAAGGAGATTCCCAGGTCTCTCTCCCAGAGACCTATGAACGCTAGTTTTGGCATGAGCACATGGGTACATAGCCTCTTATAGGGAGATTAACTTAGTGTGTTGATTTTGGTTTGCCACTAATTCATCAAACCAAGTCAAAGGGCACAGCATAGCTTGTTTAGGCACATGTTTAAGGATAAAGGAGCACAGGAACGATATTAAAGGTGGAAGAAACCTACCCTCAGGGAAGAGCTGTGCAATATCTTCTCCCCCCTGATCAGCGAGTTCAGTCTCACGTAGATTGTATAGAGAATAGTAAAAGTTCTGGAACTGTGTTGCAATAGCCGAGGTGGTTAAAACCTCTCCCCCACCAGGGACCTTAATCGTATGGATAAAATTTTGGGATTTCCTCTGCTTGATGCACTGCATCATAAATTTAGAAGCTCTATCTCCATGAGCATAGCATTTTAATTGGGAGTGGAGGTAAAGCTTAGCTGAAGCAGTTTTTAATAGGTTCTTCAGTGTTGCTCATGAAGCAGTGAGTTCAGCAAGATGGGTATCTAGCAGGGATTGCTTATGGAGTTTTTCCAGGCCTTGGATCTGGGAGAGAAGCATGTCTATACAGGCTCTTCTATCTTTCTTCATCCAAGCACCCATACTAATAAACTGACCTCTCATATATTCCTTGTGGGTATCATGTGGGGTGAGGTCTCCGGAAGAGAGTTTTGATAAAAAAAATTCCTAAAGTAGTTTTTGAGAGCGTATTAAAAGCTCTCCTACCAGTAATTTTCTCGTAACAAATTCAGCTATGTGAAGCAAATTCAGCTATTTTTTAACAAATTCAGCTTTGTGAAAATAACTTTGCCTTGAGGTGGTAAATTACACAGTCACACATTGTGCAATAACCATTTAGACCAAGTGGTGAAAAAGGTTAAAGCAAGGTGTTCCAGTCAATATTGCACTTGAAAATATTGACAAATGTGAAGACTGAGGAAAAGTAAAAAAGGAATTAAAATATCTGCTTGAAAAGAAGTAAAGAACTTTATGGTCTACTGTTCAGCTATGTTAATGGATTTTTAAGAGTTGTCAGAGAGCACTTCAAATAAAATACACAAGTTGTTATTTATGTCTAAGTTTGCTTTCATTGGAACTGGTTGAGCCTGGATTCTTTGTTGTTTCCATTAAGAAGAGAAATATGACATATATCGATATCTACTTCCTTACCTTTCCTCTCATCTGGAAATGTTCAAATTTGTGAGATGCGAGATGACCAGCTCTTTAACCCCCTCCCGACATGTGACGCACTATTACGTCATGGAAGTCAGTGACTTCCCGTATTTTGACGTGATAGTACGTCCAGGTGATCTGGCGGGCACCTGAGCGGTGCGCGCCTGATCACTGCAGGGGTCCGGTAGTTCCCGGTAGCCGGGTCCCTGCTGTATCCGCCGGCATCACTGTTTACAGGTGTTTAGGTATTTTCCCGTAATTATCTGCTCTATAAAAATATCACCTTACCTAACCCCTCAGGTGAGGGCTGTAAAAATAAATAAATAAATAAATAAATAAAAACTGCCAAAATAAAAAACATTTTGGTCACCTTGCCCCATAAAGCGTAGTAATGAATGAATTAAATCCTTGATGTGTTAAAGAATAAAATGGATTAAAATGGAAAATCTGTGAAATTTAGAAATTTCATCTCCATTTTCCTTTAATTCTTGTGGAACACCTAAAGGGTTAACAAAGTTTTTAAAATCAGTTTTGAGTAACTTGAGGGGTGTAGATTCTACAATGGGGTCATTTATGGGGGCTTTCTACTATGTAAGCCCCACAAAGTGACTTCAGACCTGAAATGGTCCTTGAAAAGTGGGTTTTGGAAATGTTCTTAAAAATTTCAAGATTTGCTTCTAAACTACTAAGGGCTGTTTCACACGAGCGAGTCCATTGCGGGAATCGCGCTCCGTGTGTGAGTGCGTTCCTCCGCTCTGGACTTGTAGGAGCGCACGGCATTATCAGGATTTATAATGCTATGTGCCTCTGCTTGACCTTATTTCTACAGAATCATACTGACAGCTTTATGTCACTATGATTCTGTGAAAAAAAGGCCATGCAGAGATAGATAGCATTATAAATCATGACAATGTCGTGCGCTCCTGCAAGTCCAGAGCGGAGGATCACACTCACACACGGAGCGTGATTTCCGCAATGGACTCTCTCGTGTGAAACAGCCCTAAGCCTTCTAACATCCTAAAAAAATAAAATGATGCCACCATAAAGTAGACATATGGGGAATGTTAAGTAAGAAATATTTAATGAGGTAGAGAAATAGAAATTTTGAAAATTGAGAATTTTTCAAAATTATTGGTAAATTTGGGATTTTTTTCATAAATAAAGGTAAAATATATTGAATCAAATTTATGACTATCATAAAGTACAATGTCACAAGAAAACAATCTCAGAATGGCTTGGATAAGTAAAAGTGTTCCAAAGTTATCACATAATGCGTCACATGTCAGATTTGCAAAAAATTAATTAGGCACACAACACATTGCAGAGGAAAGATTGTATACAGCAGCTCATCACACAATCCAGGGGAAGATTGTCTGCAACAGGGGCAAGGAAGATCATCTAGAGCTGCTGACAACCAGCTCACAGCACAATTCAAGGGGAGATCATTAGTGATGTCCCAAACTATTCGCCGGCGAATAGTTCCCGGCGAACATAGCTTGTTCGCGTTCGCCGCTGCGGGCGAACATATGCGATGTTCGGTCCGCCCCCTATACATCATCATTGAGTAAACTTTGACCCTCTACCTCACAGTCAGCAGACAGATTCCAGCCAATCAGCAGCAGACCCTCCCTCCCAGACCCTCCCACCTCCAGGACAGCATCCATTTTAGATTCATTCGGAATCTGCTTTCACAGAGAGAGGAGGGAAAGTGTAGCTGCTGCTGATTCAATAGGGAAAGCGTTAGCTAGGGCATTGTTCTGTGTCCACAGACTCATCTGCTGTAAGGACAGCATCCAGACAGCACCCCAAAAAGCCCTTTTCAGGGCTGGTACATCAGTCTGCTTTTTTTTTTTTCATATATATATATATTGCAGTTGCCTGGCTGCCCGTGTGTGAGAGGCTGCAGGCTCAGTCATAGACAGCACTGTGTGCACAGTGCACACCATTCATGCAGGGTGTGACAGAAAATACCTTGCAGATAAAAAAAATTATATTTAATATTTTTCTGTGATCTAATCACATTTGCAAGCCTGTGTGTGTCAGGCGCCCACACATACTGTATTGTGTCCACTGGCTAGTGGCTGGTTCGGCACTCATACCGTTACAGGGTGTCATTCACCCAAATACCTTTCAGAAAAAAAAAATCTATTTAAAATGTAACTGTGATCTAATCACATTTGCAAGCCGTGTGTGTCAGCCAGGCCCACACAGACTGTACTGTGCCCACTGCCCACCACTTATATAGAGTGGCACCGTACCTTGCACGCATAGTAAAACTTATCTAATAAAAAATGACAGGCAGAGGCAGGCCATGCCGCAGGGGCCATCGTGTTTGTGATGCTGTGATTTCCACTGGCCCTGGAATAATGCCCAGTGTTCAGAGGCCATGTACCCTGAACCCAAAAAATTCTGAGAAAATAGTTGACTGGCTTACACAGGACACCCAATCTTCAACAGCTTCCGCTAAGAACCTTGGCGCACCATCCTCCTCCAGCTCAGCTTTGGTCACCACTCTCCCGCCCGCCGCCACCACCACCACTACCAGCACAGCCACCACAGCCGCTTCACTTGATCCCTCAGTGGAGTTATTTACACATCAGTTGGATGAAATTACTGATGCGCAACCATTATTGCCAGGGGATGTAGATAACAGGGATATGTCTCAGTCAGGCAGCATTACACACATGGACGTACAATGTGATTATGATGATGATGTTGTAGCCGCTGCTGCTTTTTTTGCTGAGGTGTCAGACACAAGTGAAGCGGTTGATGATGACGATGTGTCCGTGGATGCCACGTGGGTGCCTGCTCGAAGAGAAGAAGAAGAGGGGGAAAGTTCAGAAGGGGAGACAGAGAGAAGGAGGAGACGAGTTGGAAGCAGGGGGAGGTCGTCGCAAGGAGCTAGTGGCACAGTCAGACAGCACCCGGGGTCAGCCAGACAGCACGTCAATCAACGCATGCTGTTGCCACCACTAGAATGCCATCATTGCAAAGCTCAGCAGTGTGGCATTTTTTTTGTGTGTCTGCCTCTGACAATAGCGATGCCATTTGCAACCTGTGCCAAAAGAAACTGAGTCATGGGAAATCCAACACCCACCTAGGTCCAACTGCTTTGCGAAGGCACATGATGGCACATCACAAATGCCTATGGGATCAACACATGATGACGAGTAGAAGCAGCACACAAGCTCAAAGCCACCATCCTCCTCCTGGTCCAGCATCTTCAGCCACGTGAACCACTGTTGTCCTCCTTGCCCCCTCTCAACCACCCGCCACTCCACCTCTCACCTTGAGCAGTTCCATCTCATCTGCCCACAGTCAGGTCTCTGTTAAGGAAATGTTTGAGCGTAAGAAGCCAATGTCACAGAGTCACCCCCTTGACCGGCGTCTGACAGCTGGCTTGACGGAACTCTTAGCCTGCCTGCTTTTACCATACCAGCTGGTGGAGTCTGAGGCCTTCAAAAAATTAGTCGCTATTGGGACACCAGAGTGGAAGGTACCCGGACAATTTTTTTTTTCTAATTAGGCAATACCAAACCTCTACTCGGTGATTGAAAAAGAAGTCATGGCATTTCTGGCATACAGTGTTGGGGCAAGGGTCCATCTGACCACTGCTACCTGGTCTGCAAAGCATGGTCAGGGAAGGTATATCACCTACACTGCGCATTGGGTCAAACTGCTGACGGCTGCCAAGCATGGAATGCGTGGCTCTGCAGCGGAGTTGGTGACACCACCACGACTTGCAGGCAGGCCAACTGCCACCTCCTCTACTCCTCCTACTCCATCCTCTTCCATAACCTCCTCGGCTGAGTCCTCTACTGCTGCGGCATCTGGCTGCACATCAACTGAACCCCCCAGCTCCCCAGGGGCTATTCCACATCCCGGATACGACAGTGTCACGCTGTCTTGGGGTTGACTTGCCTGAAAGCAGAAAGCTACACCGGACCAGCACTCCTGTCCGCCCTGAAAGCACAGGTGGATCAGTGACTGACCCTGCAACAACTGGAGATCGGCAAAGTGGTGTGTGACAATGGAAGCAATTTGTTGGCGGCATTGAATTTGGGCAAGTTGTCACATGTGCCGTGCATGGCACATGTGTTGAATCTCATCGTACAACGCTTTGTCTAAGTACCCAGGCTTATAGGACGTCCTCAAGCAGGCCAGGAAGGTGTGTGGCCATTTCAGGCGTTCCTACACGGCCATGGCGCACTTTGCAGACATTCAGCGCCGAAACAACATGCCAGTGAGGCGCTTGATTTGCGACAGCCCGACACATTGGAATTCAACACTCCTAATGTTCGTCCGCCTGCTCCAACAAGAAAAAGCCGTCAACGAGTATTTGTATGACTGGGGAGCTAGGACAGCCTCTGCGGAGCTGGGAATTTTTTTGCCACATTACTGGACGCTCATGTGCAATGCCTGTAGGCTCATGCGTCCTTTTGAGGAGGTGACAAACCTAGTCAGTTGCACCGAAGGCACCATCAGCGACCTCATCCCAATTGTTTTCTTCCTGGAGCGTGCCCTGCGAAGAGTGCTGGATCAGGCTGTAGATGAGCGGGAAGAGGAAGAGTTGTGGTCACCATCACCACCAGAAACAGCCTCTTCATCATCGCTTGCCGGACCTGCGGCAACGCTGCAAGAGGAGTATGAGGAAGAGGAGTCAGAGGAGGAATGTGGCTTTGAGGAGGAGGAAGACCAACCACAGCAAGCATCCCAGGGTGCTCGTTGTTGTCACCTATCTGGGACCCGTGGTGTTGTACATGGCTGGGGGGAAGAACAGACCGTCAATGACATCAGTGAGGAGGAGGAACGGGAAATGAGTAGCTCGGCATCCAACCTTGTGCAAATGGGGTCTTTCATGCTGTCATGTCTGTTGAGGGACCCTCGTATAAATAGGATGAAGGAGAACGACCTGTACTGGATGGCCACGCTACTAGACCCCCGGTATAAGCAGAAAGTGGCGGAAATGTTACCAAATTACCGGAAGTCAGAAAGGATGCAGCAGTTCAAAACCAAACTAAAAAATATGCTTTACACAGCTTATAAGGGGGATGTCACAGCACAACAGGAATCTAACTGGGGAAGAGGTCAAAGTAATCCTCCTCCTACCACGACCACGGCGGCAAGGACAGGACGCTTTACAGATGTGTTGTTGATGGAGGACATGCAGAGCTTTTTCAGTCCTACACATCGCCACAGCCCTTCGGGATCCAGCCTTAGAGAACGACTCGACCGACAGGTGGCAGAGTACCTTGTCTTAACTGCAGATATCGACACTCTGAGGAGCGATGAACCCCTTGACTACTGGGTGTGCAGGCTTGACCTGTGGCCTGAGCTATCCCAGTTTGCGATAGAACTTCTGGCCTGCCCCGTTTCAAGTGTCCTGTCAGAAAGGACCTTCAGTGCAGCAGGAGGCATTGTCACTGACAAAAGAAGTCGCCTTGGTCAAAGTGTTGATTACCTCACCTTCACTAAGATGAATGAGGCATGGATCCCGAAGGGACTGACAGTGGGGGATACGTTTGACTAACAAAAGGCCTGATGACATGCCTTGGCCTCAAAATGGTTCCCACGCTGCTGTATTAATGTCTGCATACCGGATGACTTTCGTGAATTCTCCGCCACCAACTAGGGTTCAAGCCGCAATGTTTTAGTCACCTTTCTGCCTTGAAAACATCAATTTTTCCGGCCGCTGCTGCAACAGCGGCTGCAACAACAGCGGCTGCAACAATAACATTGTTTTTCAGGCATGTGTACATGCCTAATTTTTCTGGCCTCTGGTGCTGCACTGTGGCTGCAAAAACAAAACAAAAAAAAAAGGCACATACAAGTGTCAATTCCCCTTTCGTGATCGTTACCTTGTTGTGGTGAAGGGGCTTGCGTATCACAATGAAGCGATCATCACCTCTATGAGTGTGTTGGCAATGTTGCCACACCCCAGATGATAAGGCCGTTGGTTCATTATGATCAGACCAAAAGCGATCGGGACGGCTGGATGTTTTTTTCATAGAAGAACGACCTGTACTGGATGGCCACGCTACTAGACCCCCGGTATAAGCAGAAAGTGGCGGAAATGTTACCAAATTACCGGAAGTCAGAAAGGATTCATATTTTTATTTATTTATCTTTTATTAAGTTGTATGGGTGGGTTTTTAATACATAAAAAAAATAAAAAATCATAATAGAGTCTCTTAATAGTTTATTAGAAATAATGCAGACAATTTAAATAATCCCCAACAATTCCAATACAAATCAAGTACAAAGCTCAGAACTAAATTATTCCAGGATGTCGTAATGGTTCGTTAATTCGACAATGGTTAATCAATTCGACACACGTCCCGGGATAGGGGACGTAACAGGGATTAAACTGTTAGGAATAGGACTAGTTAAGACACCACTCATATAGGGTGTCACAGCACATTGCTCCGTGCACGCGCAGTGCCCCAACTTGGGAGTAAGAGGACCGACCAAGCTGCTTTTTCCATCTCCCGGTTCCTAAAATCAATTCAGTTTGGTGTATCAGAGTTTGGTCTGTCACTGTGAAGGCAGTCGACGATACCCGGCCTAAAAATTTTTTCACAAAAGGCAATCCCACCCTGATATGGGACGTAACAGGGATTAAACTGATGAGAATAGTACTACAGAAAATAGCACTCATATCGGGTGTGACAGTAAATTGCACGGCGCAGACGCAGTGACCGTGGCGAGGATTCAAACAAAGGGGAGGGAGCCAGCAATTTTTTAACCATCTCCCCGTTCGAAAAATCTATTTAATAAATGGACCCCAGATTGGGGATGTAACAGGGATTAAACTGATGAGAAGAGAGAACTATAGAAAATAGCACTCATATCGGGTAAATTGCACTGCACAGACGCAGTGACCGTGGATTCAAACAAAGGGGAGGGAGCCAGCGTTTTTTTAACCATCTCCCCATTCGAAAAATCAATTCAATTCACCTTTCCGGGACCCTTGGTGTTGTACGTGGCTGGGTGGAGGAAGAAACCTTCAATGACATCAACGGGACATGGCTAGCTTGGTATCCAACCTTGTGCAAATGGGAAGTTTGCGGTTGGGCAAATGGACTGTTTGCGGTGCATTAAAAGGGGAGTTTGGTCTGTCATTGTCTGTGAAGCGGGCGTAACCCTTACACTACCTGATCTATACAACATCATACCTGATTGTATACACACACTGGATGTTTTAAACCACGTTCAAAAAAAATTTGGATTGTTAGGTGATTTATGCCCTTTATGGATTAAAATCCAACTCTGCGTCAACTATTTAATTTTCCATGAGAGTTTTGCCATGGATCCCCCTCCGGCATGCCACAGTCCAGGTATTAGTCCCCTTGAAACAACTTTTCCATCACTATTGTGGCCAGAAAGAGTCCCTGTGGGTTTTAAAATTCGCCTGCCCATTGAAGTCAATGGCAGTTCGCCCGGTTCGCAACATCTCTAGAGATCATCTAAAACTACTCCCAACCAGCTCACAGCACAGTGCAGAAGAAAGATTGAATACAGCAGTTCATCACATAATCAAGGAGAAGATTGTCTGCAGTAGCTTAGAACCAGCCTATAGTACAATGTGAAGAAATATTGTCTACGGCAACTGACAGGGAGAGAGAGAAGGGCAAGGATGTGACACACATATAACAGGATGTGACACACATTGGAGGCAGTGTGTGTGCCTCCAATTAGGCCTCTTTTACATGAACATGGTGGATTGGCTCAGGATGCGTTCAGTGAAACTCACACCATTTTGAAAGCAAGTTCAGTCAGTTTTGTCTGCGATTGCGTTTAGTTGTTCATAGGCTTGAGTGAACTTTGCGAGTTCATGTACCCGGACCTGAACTTTTTCACTGAAGATCTGGTTCGGGTTTGGCGTTCGGGTGATTTTTATTATTTTCCATCATAACATGGTTATAATGGAAAATGAAAGCATTTTTAAGACAGAATGCTAAATAAAATGGCCATTGAAGCTGGTATCTTCTTTCTTCTTTCTGCAGGACCTGCAAAAAGACCTGCGATGACGTCACTACGCAGAACATACTACGTTTTCACACAAACTTTTTAAATAATTCATGCCAATATTTGTATGGGGAAATGCACACATGGCAGATGTGCTTCTTATTTTTGCCAAATTTGTACATTTATCACTGTGGATTCCACCACTTTTAATGCGGCAGAGGTGTGACAAAATGACATGTAATCCACATCCATTGAGAATGGACTTATCACGAATGCTACAATGAAGACCTACCTGCAGCTGAGCCATATCACATACAGTATTAGAATTTCCTACAAGAAGATGGAGAGATACGTAATTGTGTTAGTAAACACTTCATCACAGACTTCATGGGAAATTGAGTATAGGCACCCTGTACTAGTAGGGGTTGCAATCTGAGAAAGCAAGCATACTGGAACTACATATGAGGGATTTATCTCAATGGAACTACGTTATGTTGGGTGTAGCCAACTGAGGAAGCAAGCAGGCTGGTGCTATGAAGGATTTGTCTCATTGGTACACTATATGGCATAAATTGGATGACTAGCACTATGCATGTGGGCACTGAATTGCTGGCATTATGTACTGGATTTCTATCTTGTCAGCCAACATAGGAACATTATTTAGATATCACTATGCATGGGGCCACTGTCTGGTTGGCACTGTGTATGGGGGAGTCACCTGTATTAACCCCTTTAAGGCAAAGCTAGTTTTCACCATAAGGACCATGCCACATTTTACAAAACATGCTTCACTTTATGTGTTAATAACTCTGGAATGCTTTTACTTATCCAAGCCAATCTGAGATTGTTTTCTCGTGACACATTGTTCTTCATGTTAGTGGTAGATTTGGGTCATTATGTTTTACCTTTAATTATTAAAAAAAACTCAAAAATTTATGGAAAATTTGGAAAAGGTCAAAATTTTCAAAATTCTGTCTTTTACGGCTACTTTCACACTAGCGTTTTCAATTCCGCTATTGAGATCCTTCATAGGATGAAAATGCTTCAATTTTGTCCCTATTAATTGTCAATGGGGACAAAACTGAATGGAACGAAACGTAATGCACCAAAATGCATTCCGTTCCGTTTGGTTGTGTCCCCATCGCAGACAGAATAAGGCTGCAAGCAGCGTTTTTATTTCCGCGAAGTGTTGCAGAGCAAGACGGATCCGTCCTGACAAGCAGTGTAAATCAATGTGGACAGATCCATTTTCTCTGATACAATAGAAAACGGATCCTTCCCCCATTGACTTTCAATGGAGTTCATGACTTTTCTGTCTTGGCTATATAAGACATAATACAACCAGATCTGTTCATGACGGATGCATGCGGTTGCATTTTTGTAACGGAAGCATTTTTGCAGATCCATGACGGATCCGCAAAAAAATCTACTTTCACACTAGCCTTTTTGTTGGATCCAGAAGGGTCCAGCAAAAATGCTCCCATTACGGATAATACAACCCTCTGCATCTGTTTGAATGGATCCAGTTGTATTATCTTTAACATATTTTTAACATTGCCAAAATGGATCCGTCATTAACTTCATTGAAAGTCAATGGGGGACGGATCCGTTTTCTATTGTGGCAGATTGTGCCAGAGAAAATGGATCCGTCCCCATTGACTTGCATTGGGGTCATCCATTTTGCTCCGCATCACGAAGGGCGGAATGCAAATTAAAACATGTTGCGGTTTGCTCTCCGGTCTGGTGGGAACATAACCAAACGGAGCGTAATGCATTTTGGAGCATTCCGTTCTGTTCACTTCAGTTTTGTCCCCATTGACGATGAATGGGGACAAAACGGAATTGTTTTTTTGGGTACTGAGCCCCTATGACGGAACTCAAACCTTAGACGAATAGTGATACTTCATAAAATAGTTATTACTTAACATTATATATATATACTTAGGATGTTAGAAGGCTTTGAATTTTAGAAGCAATTTGGACATGTTTAAAGAAAATGTTCAAACCTACTTTTTTTTTCAGATATGAAATCATTTTGTGGGGCTTACATAATCGAAATTATTAGAATCTATTTTTAGAATCTACTCCCTTCAAATTATTGAAAACTGATTTTACAAACTTTGTTAACCCACAACCCCTAGCAAAAGATTAGCCATTCAACAAATCAATGAAACAGATGTTTCCATCCTAGGCAGAATTTGCCCAAAGGATGGCAGCCAAAGATAAACAATCCTAAATCTATTACCATGCAAAGGACATCTACCCAGACATGGTACACATCATTTAGGTGGGAAACCTTTCCTCATAGCAATAAAATTGAGGGATTCACAACAGGGATAACCATAATCCCATGTGGATCCCTCCATAAGGCCCAGGATCCCTCCATACTATAAACCTAATGGTATTTAGATTTAAAAAAATGGTTGAAACCAGATGGGCCGAACATGGTGAATGGATCAAAGATGGCCACTGGATTACTGCCATAAGTGACATGAGCCTAAGAAGTAGCTTCTATATAATATGGTGGCCAAAAAGGAACTGTTGCTGGTATGGGATTTGACTGGTTAGGCGGAGGAACAATATGTAAATGCTTGCTGTTGTGGCTTGCAATCTCCTGCATGTTATTTGAAACTAAGTACAGAATATTTATCAGATCTGACATACCCTAGCGGTCACCTGCCCTACAGGTGGGAGCCCTTCTACTGCCATCTGAGCTTTTTCTCCCATCATCTAATATTAATAAGAATATGTCATCAGGAACATTCAGCTCCTCCTCGCTCTGCATCTTGCTGACTTTTCTTGGACATAAAGACCAAGAAGGATGATTTGGAAGAAAGATAAAAATTGTGTGGGTATGGTGGCTCACTTCTGGTAGTAGAGTTGTAGCTGTGCTCTGTCCAAGGAAAGCTAACCCAAAGCTTCAAAGTGGTAATAATGGAAATGAAATAAAAGGACGGCACTCGCAACAGATAGGATATATGGATCTATTTATTAGGTTATAAAGATAGGGGAACTTTAAAATGTGTCAAATGGTTATTGACAAATATCAGATGGTGTTTAGCATATATTTTCTTGCCTCATCTGTGTGATTTTGATAAAAATTGGGATGTGTACACCTTTTCAAAATGAATAAATAAGTAAATAAATATATAAATAGCTTATGGATGGAAAAAATATATGGAAAAAATATATATTGCTTCTTAGATACAGATGTTAAAAAAATTCTGAAAGATTAAAAAAATTATTCAGGGTTTGGTGTCCATAAAATGTTGATGTAACATAGTAACATAGTACATAAGGCCGAAAAAAGACATTTGTCCATCCAGTTCGGCCTGTCATCCTGCAAGTTGATCCAGAGAAAGGCAAAAAAAAAACTGTGAGGTAGAAGCCAATTTTCCTCACTTTAGGGGAATAAAAATTCCTTCCCGACTTCCTTCCATATAATAAGTCAGAAAATAGATATCACATGACGTTTGTTATTTAGGAATTGTGAATTTATATAGTCCAGAACAGAGTTCATATACTCAAAGAGGAAAAAGAAGGTCTATGTTGAGTTCATAAAAATATAACATATATATAGCTGTAGATCTAGATGTTCATAAGGTTCAAAAAACAAGTCCTATAGTTCGAAAAAATCATATGGTACCAAAATTGTTAAAGGTGGTTCATATAGGCGGTTAATCAATCCCAATGGTGGCCTCTTTAAATGAGGGATACTTAGTAGTCGAGGTGTTTAGTGGATGTGAATGGGTTACTCCTGTGTTTGCTCCTATGTTGGAGCTCGCATTTAGATTAGACTGGATCTCCACCTGGAAGGAGGAATACACGAGGGTACGTTACCACTTCTCTGCGTTACTCCAGCCGTCCGGGTGGTAGGTGGCGTCCTCGCTGTCCACATGGGTTACAGGAGTGCTGCCATTGCGCGCTTTCTTTGCCTCCGGTGACGTCACTTCCGGGTAGCAGGAATCCTCTCGCGGTCGGTGTATCACGTGTCAGCGTGCCACGTGTTTTGCTGAGTGGGATTTCTTGAGATATAGTCGGTTTATCTTCCTTGTATAATCCGCAGTTTTTTCAGTATACTGGCCAGTATAGGTAGAAATATGGGACTTATGGCTGCTCTCTTCCCATACGCATTTCAGAGCCTTCAGCTCCTTCTTCAGTGGGTATGAGTAGCCATAGTCCTTTTGCCCATATATATTATTTTGTTTAATTGATTAATTAGGAGGAGGGGATTGTGGACTCCTCCTCTGATTTGTTTAAAACATGAACCGGAATTCAGAAGGGTTCATTCTTGAATATTGAGAGTCGATCCATGAAATTGTATGTTGAGAATATATTCAAAACATTAAAAATATTAAAAATATTAAGAGTGTTCAAATGTTAAAAGAACCTTTTTTTTTCTTCTTTTATCCGTTAGAAAAAAGTATATTTAAACATGTGTATATCATTTGTTTGGACTAATGGGAATCTGCATATTCCTTATTCACTATTCACTATTTTGACTATTGTAATCTTGATGGATGTGACTGTAGAATTATGGTAGATAAGGGTGAGAGATAACCCGGGGAGGCGGGGTCATGGTGCTGGTGGACAGCCGGATACTTGACTCCGTGTCACCAGGGGACATCCCACCCATAGGTGGAACTCGAGTGATGGTCACAGGAAGCCAAATATTTCCATTTCGGCATTAAGGCCTGTCGGTATCATTGTGTCAAATTCAAATATTCTCCTTGATTCTACTCTTGACATATTCTCTATATGATTCCCCCCTCTCCAATGTCGTTTAACTCTTTCAAAGGCTGTAAAAGTTAATAGTGAGGGGTCACTGTTTGGTGTTCTTTAAAATGTTTTGAGACTGTGTGTAATTCGTATCCTTTAGTAATGTTTGCCATATGTTCAGATACTCTTGTTCTAAAAAGTCTTTTGGTCCTGCCTACGTATTGTTTTTGGCAAGGACAGTGTAGTAAATAGATTACGTCCATAGAGTTGCAGGAAAGATGTTCCCGGATTTGATATGTAAAGTCGTTTTGTTTGGAATTGACTGTATTTGTTCTTTTGGGGAAATTTGTGGTTCTGCAGTTCTTGCATCTCCCGCATCTAAAGAAGCCCTTTAATGAGAGCCAGTTTGGGTTACTACTGCTGGTTTTCTTTTTTATAGTTAGGGCTATTTTCAGGCCTAAATTTGGGGCTTTAGTGTATGTGATGAGTGGTTTTACTGGAAGCATATTGCCTATTAGTTTATCTTTTAATAGATGGTACCAGTATTTATTGATAATTTTTTATAATGTGTGTTAAAGGGTATTATCAATCTAATATTGTCATCTTCAGTTTTTGTTGAATCTTGTGGTGTAGAAAAAAAGGAGTTCCTGTCCATTATCTTAACTTTTTCAAATGAGTTTTCTATTGTTTTCATTGGGTATTCTTTCACCAAAAATTCCAGCTCCAGCTCTCCAGCTGTTGCAAAACTACAACTCTCAGCATGCCTAGACTGCCTACAGCTATCAGCCTACAGCAGGGCATGGTGGGAGTTGTAGTTTTACAACAGCTGGAGAGCCGCAGGTTGGCCAGCCCTGGGCTAGTCAGTATGTTTGTAAGCCATCTTGGTAAGTGGCAACTGGAATGGAGGATGTAGTTATTTTTTAGGTTTTTGGTATGTGCTACAAAGGAGTTTTGTTTCTGATGTTGTAATGGTAAGATCTAAAAATTCTATCTGTTTGTTACTTATATTCGAGGTCAGGGTAATGTTGCATTCGTTAATGTTGATATTTGTTACAAATTCTTTCAATTTGTCTTCAGTATCTGCCCATATAAATATAATATTGTCTATATATCGTCGCCAGAGTACCAGGCTCGCTCCCAGTTCTGGTGCTATGACCTCTTGTTCCCATTGTGCCATAAAGATATTGGCATAACTAGGGGAGAACCTGGTACCCATTGCTGTTCCTCATTTTTCTAGATAAAAGACTAAGTCATAAGAAAAATAGTTGTGGGTCAGGATGAAACATACTCCTTCCATTATAAATGTTATTTGTTCTTGAGGTAGCAGTTGATAATAGTTGAGTTGTTTGTCCAGGGCTGTTATTTCCTGTTCATGATCAATGATTGTGTAAAGTGGTACCATATGATTTTTTCGAACTATAGGTCTCTGCCATTGACATGATTGAGGATCTCCGGACTGTCAGTGATATGACAGAGGATCTGTGGATTGGCTGGCTGCACAGAATTATGGTTGATCTTGCATTCCTGAGCTTCTTACTTACACGTGCAGTCTGCATTTTAGGGAAAAATTGATTTGTTACCACGAATGCTTTGAATGCTTCACTTCGCTCTACACTAATTATAACAATAGAAGTTGATATAAATAATGAAGGCACTACGGGAGGCATAATTAATGGGGATAATACAGGAAGCATTATAAATACTGGGCACTTAAGGGGGAATTATAGCTACAGGTGAAATTATAAGCGACCTTATTACTATTGGAGGCTCTATAGGTGTGCCTTATAGATTGGCTTTATTTCTACTAAGGCTACTTTATAATAGGGCTTTATTACTATTGAGAGTGCTATAGTGACCCGTATTACCAGTTGCAGAATAATAAGGGGCCTTATTTCTACTGTGAGAGCTGTGGGGGCATTATTTTTTTTTTTCCTTTATAAACTTTTATTTTTTAATTATCATACAAAAAGATACATAACAATATACTATTTACAATGCTATAAAATCCAAAAGTCCGTCAGTTCTAGTCCTTAAAGCATAATTAAATATGATTTCATGCAAATACCCATAATTATATAGATATTAACTAAAATCAAATAGAGGTCCCACTGCCTGGGGGGGAAGCAGGACCAACCCGGCATCAAAGGGTTTAGCATTACAGATAGAAAACGAGATCTTATTTAATATTATTATCTCCATACTGGGAGGGAGCATAGGCCCGAGGCCCGGGCGGCCCGCCGAGCAGCGAACACGCACCCCCCACGGCCTCCCTCAGACGCAAGTAAGCACCACGGACAGGACCAACACCCGTGGGGCGAATCTCTGGTGCTCACCTATCCCGTATGGGGCAAGCTCACAGCGATCTTTGATCGCACCCTTCCGTAGAACCGAAGGAGAGGGGAGGGGGGTCCAGCAGTCTTCTATCCCAGTGGTATAAAACCCACTCCCAGGATTTCCTGCCTCATCCCCGTATAGTTGGATTAAATGTTAATGGCTTGTTTAAACATAACTCGCATGGGTTCACCACGGTGTCTCATGGAGAGGGGACACAAATCAAAGTGTCGCTCAGCAATCTCCAGCACTTGGGGAGAGAAAAAAAAATAGCCAGCCAGCACTGTCTCATTAAGAGAGCAGAGCCCGGCATCAACTCCAGTTCATTAAGAAGGGACAAATGACGGGACCCAGACCACACCCGTGTCAAATCGCTGCCCGTAGTAAAAACTCACGTCCAAGAGGAAAAGCCGCATCCCGGGTCGCACACGATGCCCGGACCCCCCAAGATCCCGAGCCCCGAACCCTCACCAGAATATTAGTCAATATTTTAGATTAATCAAAAATTAACCAATATCTAATGCCGGTGAGTCCTGCCAGCCCCCGGCATTTCTAAAGATGCTCCAATGCTCTATTATGGCTTCACATTCTGCATTAATACATTGCATACAAAAAGAAGCCGGACAAATTGGATCTTCCCCAAAAAAATCCCCCACCTTACCCCCCCCCACCCCCCACCTTGCAGACAAAAAAAAATAAAAATTTAAATTAGTTGGTCGTATCCCAGTCTTTCCACAATTTATCCCACTTTAAGTATGATCCTCGTTGTTTATACAAGATCTTCTCGTAGCTTTTCACCTTCTCAACCAAACCCAGCCAATTATTACAATCTGGAGCGGAGGAGCAAAACCATACTCTAGAAATGAGAAGCCTAGCCAGAAACATCACTTTAATCAACAATCGACCATTTGCGGGTTGGTAATTGACCTCCGATAAGTCTCCCAGAACCCATATCCTGGGAGTGAAGGGAACAGCAATGTTGAGTTTACGAGCCAGGTTGGTTTGAACCGATCTCCAGTACCTGCTCACCATTGGGCAGTCCCAGAACAGATGTAAATGATCTGCCTCGGATTTACCACAGCGTGGGCAGTCAGAGGAGGTTCTAAGTCCTCTCCTATATAACCATGTAGGTGTCACATATATTTTGTGCAGAATATTAAATTGTACCACAATGTGATTAAAATTATGCGAGACCAATTTTAAACTTTCCCCTATATTCTCCCAGTTTGGAGAGCCCGTCGCTGAAAGCGAAGATGACCAGGCTCTCTGTCCTGGTGAAAGAACGTCAGAAAAAAACTTTTTCATTAAGTGTCTATAACAGTGAGATACTTTAATTCTCGTGACAATTTTCTTGGAAATTAAATCATGTAAAAATTCAGGAGTTTCTATAATAAGAAGATAGCGATTCACAGTGCTAGAAAGTGCTGACCTTAATTGAAAATATGCATACCAAGCCACCTCACCTAGATTTGCCCCTTGCTTTAAATCCGCAAGGGGCAAAATGTGTCCACCACTGACCACTTGATGCAGGTACTGAATATTCTTGGTCCTCCAATACTGGCTGCAACTCAGGTCATTTAAATTCAAGAGCTTTGGGTTATGCCACAGTGGAGTACAAATAAGTGATGCCCCAGCTCCACACCAGTTCCTTATATTTCGCCAAGACTTTATAGCCATTCTGCAGAAGAGTGTATACCCATTTAATGCATTTAACCCCTTAGGGACCCATGACGTACCGGTACGGCATGTTTCCCGAGTCCTTAAGGACCCATGACGTACCGGTACGTCATGAGTTTAAATTGAGATTGTGGCGCCCCAGGGGTTAATCCGCACAGGATGCCGGCTGAAATCATTCAGCCGGCATCCTGTCACAACGCCTGGGGGGGTCATGTGACCCCCCCGTATCGGCGATCGCAGCAAACCGCAGGTCAATTCAGACCTGCGGTTTGTTGCTATTTCTGCTGTTTCTGATCGCCGCGGTCCCTGACCGCAGCGATCAGAAACTTTAGTGTGGCGAAAATCTATGTTCATCACCCCCCCTGCACCCCTGCATGATTTTAGCCTGGTGGGAGGTGCAGGGGGGGTGTTGCGGGCGGTGTGGGCGGTGCGGGAGGCGGGCGGTGCGGCAGGCGGGATCGCGATCCCCCGCCCGCCTCCCGCCGAATAATCGTTGGCTTCTAGTGGGTATACCAGGGTGCCAGCACATTGCTGGCACCCTGGTATAAACGGCTGACATCTGTGAATGGATGTCAGCCGTTTAACCCTTTCCATACAGCGGTCCGCACGGACCGCTGTATGGAAAGAGTTAACAGTAAGATGCGGCTCCCTCCCTCTCCCATCGGGGGGCTGCTGTGCCTTTGCAGCCCCCCGATGGGAGAGGGAGAGAGCCCCCAGACAGCCCCCCGAAGCCCCAGTTCTTACCCTTCCCCGTCTGCGAAGTTGTGGCAGACGGGGAAGGTTCCCATGGCAACAGGACGCCTGCTCAGGCGTCCTGCTGTCCATGGTGCTGAACAGATCTGTGCTGAAAGCATAGATCTGTTCAGTGTAAGTAAAATACAGTACAGAAACATATATAGGTTCTGTACTGTATTATGCAGACACCAGACCCACTGGATCTTCAAGAACCAAGTGGGTCTGGGTCAAAAAAAAAAGTAAGAAAAAGTGAAAAAAAAGTGAAAATCAAAAAACACATTTATCACTAATTAAAAATGAAAAAAATAAAATTCTTGGTATCGCCGCATCCGTAACGACCTGATCTATAAAACGGTCATGTTACTTTCCCCGCACGGTGAACGCCATAAAAATAAAAAAATAAAAACTATGAGAAAATTTAAATTTTGCCCACCTTACTTCACAAAAAAGGTAATAAAAGTGATCAAAAAAGTCGCATGTACGCCAAAATAGTGCCAATCAAACCGGCATCTCATCCCGCAAAAAATGAGACCCTACCCAAGATTATCGCCCAAAAACTGAAAAAACTATGGCTCTTAGACTATGGAAACACTAAAACATCATTTTTTTTGTTTCAAAAATTAAATCATTGTGTAAAACTTACATAAATAAAAAAAAGTATACATATTAGGTATCTCCGCGTCCGTATCGACCGGCTCTATAAAAATATCACATGAGTTAACCCCTCAGGTGACCACCGTAAAAAAATAAAAATAAAAACGGTTTAAAAAAAGCAATTTTTTGTCATCTTACGTCACAAAAAGTGCAATAGCAAGCGATCAAAAAGTCATATGCACCCCAAAATAGTGCCAATAAGACAGCCATCTCATCCCGCAAAAAATGAGACCCTACATAAGATAATCGCCCAAAAACTGAAAAAACTATGGCTCTTAGACTATGGAGAAACTAAAACTTTTTTTGTTTTAACAATGAAATCATTGTGTAAAACTTACATAAATAAAAAAAAAGTATACATATTAGGTATCGCCGCGTCCGTGAGAACCTGCTCTATAAAATTACCACATGATCTAACCTTTCAGATGAATGTTGTAAATAACAAAAAAAAAAACGGTGCCAAAAAAGCTATTTCTTGTTACCTTGCCGCACAAAAAGTGTAATATAGAGCAACCAAAAATCATATGTACCCTAAACTAGTACCAAGAAAACTGCCACCTTATCCCGTAGTTTCTAAAATGGGGTCACTTTTTTGGAGTTTGTACTCTAGGGGTGCATCAGGGGGGCTTCAAATGGGACATGGTGTAAAAAAACCAGTCCAGCAAAATCTGCCTTCCAAAAACCGTATGGCATTCCTTTCCTTCTGCGCCTTGCCGTGTGCCCGTACAGCAGTTTACGACCACATATGGGGTGTTTCTGTAAACTACAGAATTAGGGCCATAAATAATGAGTTTTGTTTGGCTGTTAACCCTTGCTTTGTTACTTGAAAAAATATATAAAAATGGAAAATCTGCCAAAAAAGTGAAATTTTGAAATTGTATCTCTATTTTCCATTATATCTTGTGCAACACCTAAAGGGTTAACAAAGTTTTTAAAATCAGTTTTGAATACCTTGAGGGGTGTAGTTTCTTAGATGGGGTCACTTTTATGGAGTTTCTACTCTAGGGGTGCATCAGGGGGCTTCAAATGGGACATGGTGTCAAAAAACCAGTCCAGCAAAATTTGGCTTCCAAAAACCAAACGGCACACCTTTCACTCTACGCTCTGCTGTGTGGCCGTACAGTAGTTTACGGCCACATATGGGGTGTTTATGTAAACGGCAGAGTCAGGGCAATAAAGATATAGTCTTGTTTGGCTGTTAACCCTTGCTTTGTTAGTGGAAAAAATGGGTTAAAATGGAAAATTAGGCAAAAAAATGAAATTCTCAAATTTCATCCCCATTTGCCAATAACTCTTGTGCAACACCTAAAGGGTTAACAAAGTTTGTAAAATCAGTTTTGAATACCTTGAGGGGTGTAGTTTATAGAATGGGGTCATTTTTGGGTGGTTTCTATTATGTAAGCCTCGCAAAGTGACTTCAGAGCTGTAGTGGTCCCTAAAAATTGGGTTTTTGTAAATTTCTGAAAAATTTCAATATTTGCTTCTAAAGTTCTAAACCTTGTAACATCCCCAAAAAATAAAATATCATTCCCAAAATAATTCCAACCTGAAGTAGACATATGGGGAATGTAAAGTCATCACAATTTTTGGGGGTATTACTATGTATTACAGAAGTAGAGAAACTGAAACTTTGAAATTTGCAAATTTTTCCAAATTTTTTGTAAATTAGGTATTTTTTTATGCAAAAAAAATAATTTTTTGGACTTCATTTTACCAGTGTCATGTAGTACAATATGTGACGAAAAAACAATCTCAGAATGGCCTGGATAAGTCAAAGTGTTTTAAAGTTTGAGCACTTAAAGGGACACTGGTCAGATTTGCAAAAAATGGCCAAGTCCTTAAGGTGAAATAGGGCTGAGTCCTTAAGGGGTTAATAAATAGTCAGACTCAAGTACTGTAAAAAAATCTGCGAAGCCTGAGTCTTTCACCACCCTGCTGCAGAACTGGCTATTTTCCCATTCATTAAACAAGCAGAGTTGAGAGGCCACAAAGTACCCCCTAAAATAGGGGAGGTTAAGGCCTCCCCGACTATAGGGCATAGAAAAATAGAGTACCTTCAATCTCACACGCTTCCTCCCCCATATTAAATCATTAAGCATCCGCTCTATCAATCTAAAGTACTTATCTACAATCCATACAGGCGAGTTGCGCAAGATATATAGAACCTGGGGCAGCACCACCATTTTTATTAATGAAATTCTGTCGGCTCTTGCCGACAGGATTTTTTGCCATATCTTTATTTTAACCCTCAGCTTTATCAACAGAGGGAGCAGATTAAGTTGTAGATATTCCTGTGGTTTGGCAGAAACTGTTATCCCCAGGTACTTTATTGAATCGGAGATCGTTAGCTGGTTGTACCGTTCGCCCCGCAGTTCATCTATAGGGAGGAGAACGGTCTTCTCCCAGTTGATCTCGAGACCGGAAGGGCCGGAAAAGAGACCAACCAGGTCCATTATGCGAGGAAGAGTAGTGTCTGTCTGATGTATAAAAATCAAGATATCGTCTGCATAAAGTGATACTCGATCGTGATTCCCCATTGTGCCAAAACCAGCCACCCTCGGATCCTGCCTAATACTATCCGCTAAGGGTTCAATGTAAATATTAAATAACAGGGGGGAGAGAGGGCAGCCCTGACGGGTACCTCTTCCTAATATAAAACTCTCTGTTATCATATCATTGATCCTTATCCTAGCAACTGGGGAGTTGTATAGGAGCTGTACCATCGCCAAGAATTTTGGGCCAAAGCCCATTTTTTTCATCACCTCCCAGAGAAAGGTCCACTCCACCCTGTCGAAGGCTTTAGTAGCATCCAACGACAGGATGGAGCGGGCGCCGCTCCCCGGGGACTGGATATTCATAAATAGCCTATGCAAGTTATGATGGGTGCCCCTTCTTGGCATAAAACCATTTTGATCTGGATGGATAATAGTGGATATAACCCGCGAGAGCCTCCTAGCCAAAATTTTTGATAGTAGCTTAACATCGGTATTTAATAAGGAAATTGGTCTATAGGAGCTCAATTCTGCCGGGTCTTTATCCTTTTTCGGAACTAAAACAATAAGAGCCTCCATCATGGAGCATGGTAAGCCCCCTCCCTGGATCGCTTGGGAAAACACCTCAAGTAGCTGGGGGAGGAGTGTCTCACCATACCTACGGTAAACTTCATATGGGAGGCCATCCAATCCTGGCGATGAGCTCCCCGAGATAGACCCCAGAGCCTCCTTCAACTCAGAAAGGGACAGCTCCTCCTCCAAAAATTCCACCTGAGCTTCATTCAAGGTAGAAAGTGGAATCCTCTCCAAGAATCGCATCGCCAGTTCGGGTGTCGTATCGGGAGGGGGTCTATATATCTGAGCAAAATATTGTAAGAAGGTATCCCTAATCCCCTCTAGATTTGTTATGGTTTCCCCCTCTAAATTACGAATTAAAGTGATGGATTGATTTTTCCTATCTTGTTGAGTAATTATTCTTGCTAGGAGCTTACCAGGACGTCCGGACTCCGAAAAATATTTAAGCCCCTTAAAGAATACTCTATGATTTGCTTTCTCTACTAAATACCTTTCCAAGCAACAGCTAGCCTTCTGCATCTCTTCCCTGTTGTATTCCGTGGGTTGACTGGTAAAACACTCATTGGTAGAGACAGCGATCTTAACCAGTTCCTCCTCTTTACACCTAAATGTTCTCCTTGCTGCAGCGATCTCACTGATAAAGACCCCTCTTAGATACGCTTTCAAGGCATCCCATACTACATTGATATTAGCAGAGGGAAAGTTTACCTCCCAAAAGGAGGATATCAATAATGTAATAGACTGAGGATTCTCCATAACGGCAAACCAATATGGGTTCAACTTGAATCCTAGCCCCCTTATGGCCTTATTCTCCCCAGTGCGAACCTCAATTAGTACGGGTGAGTGGTCCGAAACAGTTCGTACTCCGTATCGAATCTTGCTGATATTACTCAAATTGCTCTCATTAGTGAGTGCTAGATCAATCCGAGACATTGCTCTCCCCCCCCTGCTAACGCAGGAGTATACTCTCTTTCCTCCGCCGAGATGTTCCCATATATCTACCACTCCTACCTCTAAACAGAACTGGGGCAACAAGGAGTTACAGGGGTTCCTCCCCCGATCTGCATCTAAAGTAAATCTATCCTTGTTGGGGTCCATAACCGCATTGAAGTCCCCCATCAGGATTAGCCGGCATTCTGGTCTATTTTCAGCAAAAAGCAATAGCTGAGTCAGGGGGTACATTGAGAATGGAGGGGGTATATAAAAGAAAGCCAGAATGTAACTGTGGCCATACAGCTTGCCGTGTAGGAAAATGAATCTACCCTGATCATCTATATAGGATTTTATAAGGATGAAGTCTACAGAATTATGAATCAGGACTGAAACGCCCCTGGAGGATCCACTAAAAGTGGAGTGATAAGACTGGGAGTGCCATCCCGTTGTCAGACGGCACAGGGTTTCTTTAGTAAGGTGAGTTTCTACTATGCATATAATTGCTGGAAGGTATCTTTTTACTGCATCCATAATAGCTTGCCTTTTAACCCTTTCCCCAAGCCCTCTAACATTCCAAGATACAATTCTGATAGACATCAATCAAAAAAAGAAAAAAGAAAAAGAAAAAACCCAGCCTGCAAGGTGTGTTCCCAGCCCCCCCCCCCCCGCCCTCCCAACCCCCTCTCCATTGATCCGCCCGAACTACTCAGCGAACCTCTAACCCCCGGCCACTCTCCCCCAGCCAAGCCCCACCCCCCAGCATCCCTTCAAACATAATATTACGCGATTTCAAATGCCTGTTTGATCGATCCAGTCTGACGCTTGTTGTGGTGTCTCAAAAAACAAGGAAGTCCCATTGTAGATCACTCTTAATTTCGCTGGATACTGTAAAGAATATTTAATATCCTTTAGCGCCAAGCGCTTCTTTATCTCTATAAAATTGCGTCTCTTTTCCTGAGTCTGGCGAGCAAAGTCAGGAAAAAAGAGCAACCTAGAGCCCTGATATTCAATGGGAGTACATTCTCTAGCTCTTCTTAATATCATATCCCTATCAGCGGACAATAAAAGTTTCATTAAAATTGTGCGCGGCGGCCTCCCTGGAATAGGTTTTCCTCCTGGTATTCGATGAGCTCTTTCTATTTGAAACATAGAAGAAAAATTCTCGCTGCCTAGATTGTGTGTGACGACATCTTTGAGTTGCTCCTCTAGCTGCCGGCCCTCAGCCCCTTCTGGGAAACCAATTATACGGACATTGTTCCGCCTTGACTTATTCTCAAGGTCCTCCAGCCTGTGTTGTAGCACTTGGTTTTCTGAGGCGAGAAGGAAAGTTTGAGATTTTAATGTGGCTATATCGGTTTGCAGTGAAACAACAGTTTTTTCCACATTGAGAACTCGGTCACGGATCTTTACTAAATCTTCCCTGATTAGGGTGATATCGCTCTGCACTGAGCCCAATTGAGTGGACATCCCCTGCACCAGGGAGCCGTTGTTTTCCACGGCAGAAAGGATCTTATCTAATACCGATGGATCATATTCTGTTCGCGTTTGTACAGGGGAACCCTCCTCTACCGTCTCCTGATCTGCCTCCATTGATCCGTCCTCAGAGGGTTCCTCAGACTGGGGCGTTTTAGCATTTTTCTTCACGTTAGCAGAGGGTTTAATTTTAGGTGGATTTTTTTCAATAGGGAAGGGTGATTTCAAAAACTTATCAATCTTGTTTTCTGGTGTTTTAGACCCCAATTTGGTTGCCGAGGAGTCCACTGATCGTCGCTTTGGGGCCATTCTCTTCCCTTTTTTTTTTTCCAGCTGGTTCTCTCCCTTTTTTATTAATTTTCCAGTTTCTTTATATCCCCCCCCCTTTTTTTTTTCTTTTTTCTTTCTCTCTTTTTTTTCTTCCTTCCTTTTATCCCTGTTGATTTCACACCTCACTGCTTCTTTCTTTTTCCCAGCTTATGCTCTCCTTTAAACCTCCTTATAGCTTCTCTCTCGCCTTATTCTCCCCCTTTTAACCGCTTCCTCCCCCCCCCTACCTGACACCGCAAAAGAAAAGCGGAAAGAGGCAAGGCACAAAATATACGTCCTCCCAGCAACTCAGCAACACAGAAACCAGCACTATACAAAGACAAGGTCAACCAAGGCTGTGTTCTCACGTGTCCAGGAATGGCCAGCAGTCCAAGTTGCAGGGAGACAGCAGAGGAGAAGCCGCAGACAGAACAGCGAGGTCACCGGATCCAAAGCAGAGAGAAGACAAGAGACAAGGGCCAGCCGACGAGGAAAGGAAAAAGGAGGTCCCTGGAGCAGTGAAGCAGCCGAAGTCAAGCACAAGCAGGAGGGAGAACCGACAGCAAGAGAAGAGCAGCGGAGGGTCCCGTACAGCGCGTCCAGCAGCCAAACACCGATGAGCGGCAGGAAAGGTAATCCAGGATCCAGGAGCCACGTCCAGCACAGAGACGCCGCTCAGCGCATCAATGCTTCAGCGTCAGCTGCGCAGCATCGGCTAGTCAGCTGATCGGGTAAGCCGGGAGCCTGAGGGGAGGAGGCCGGCGCGGGAGAGCGAGACGTGCTGTGTTCACGTCATCCCGCCGTCCCCCTGTGGGGGCATTATTACTACTGATGATACTATAAAGTTTGGGATTAGGTGTTTATACTATATACTATTTGTTTAATGTAATTAAAACTATTTTGCGTAATTATATTTGTTTTAGTTTACTAAATGTATTGAATGTGACTGTTGGTACAATACTGTTAAACTTTTAAAGGGGTTATATAATTTCTCAAACAGCACCCCCATGTGCCGGGCCCCTCACAGGTAATATACTTACCCCGCTCCCGGCGCTCCTGGTCTCCGCACAGCCGCTACTGCTTCTCCCCATAACAGATGAAAACATCCCCATGCACGGGCAGAAGCAGCAGGGGCAGTACGGGGATCAGGAGCGGCACCAGGAGTGGGGAGCAGGGTATGTATATTACCTGTGAGGGGACCGGCATATGGGAGTGCTGTTTGAGAAATTGGATAACCCCTTTAAAAGTTTAAAACAGTATTGTACCAACAGTCACATTCAATATGTAAAGTAAATTAAAACAAATATAATTATGCAAAAGTGTTTTAATTACATTAAACAAATAGTATATAGTATCAACCCCTAATCCCAAACTTTATAGTATTGCACTCCAGGCTCTATACGGTATATAATACAGCACCTCTAATTTTGCTCAGGCCACATTTTACCTAAAACCAACCCAGCCCATAAAAATAATAGAAGTTACAGAAACAGAATACTGTAGCTCCCATTCACATCTAGGGGAGCTACAGAAAAAGCATAGCACAGTTGGTTCAACTGTTCCCATGACCCTGGCCAACTCTGGCTGGCACATAGAATGGGTATTTCAATCTCTGATATAAATGGTTGAGGATGAAATGCCCCTTTGCATGTTATACAGTAATTATTTTTCTTATACTTCATAGAGCCTATACTTTATACTGTGCAGGTACTGCAACTGACACCTGGTTCAAATCATCGTTTTTTGCAATGTTCTGCTCCATTAGTGGACCAGAACATGGAACTAAAGGAAGTGCCATATAGGGCACATAACTGACTCAAATAAAGCTTAAAAGACTCCACTGACTACAATGGAGTATGTTCAGTTCCCGTTCGGAATCCTATGTATTTATTGGACAAAAAAGTCCTGTCTTTTTAATGAAATCTGTGGCAGATGCCATTAACCGAGACTCCAACGCAGATGTGAACTCGCCCATACCAGCATTGTTCTAAAGATTGATAATAGTTCCAGTGTTTAGACCTACTTCAGTCAGCAATTCATTGCATTATTAGTGGCAACATACCCTTACTTATACTGTATTCAAAGGGAAACTCTTTAAAAATAGTATAATTTGTACCAATAATTGTTCCTGTTTGCTCTTTACTAGTAATCCAAATTAACAATACTTCAGTATTGATAATACTCCTGATGAGAAATGTTTGAATTTGAATTTTCAGATCACAGTTCAGAAAACATAGCTAATTCCGTAACTAGAAAATGTGTATTATATTTTGCAAATCAAGCTACATTGTACAAATACAAGCAGTGCTCCCAACACATCAAGTCCAAAGGTGAATGAACCACCACTACCTAGAACTTCTATTGTAAGCTTAGCACTCATTAAAACTAATAAGTATCTTACCCACTGATAACAACATTTAGCTCAACAAGGCATACAAAGTAATTACTATCTACGATACAGTACAACATTGGTCATTGCACTTCTCTTTCCTAAATGCCAGACATTTGATAAAAGCTTTTTATTTAAAAAATAAATAAATAAAAAACAAGCTAAATGTCATTTAATGTAGTGTAATAAGACTTGTATAATACATTCTGATACTCATTTTTACACTTTTACAAATAATATAAAATACTGTAATATAGTTTTCACTCATGGCCAAGCTTTTAAATATACAGCATTTATAAATAATTGCCATTATGTATAAAGACTGGCACAAAAACAAAATGATAAATGTGGGCCTTTATGCTTATAATTATTATAGTTTTAATAAAAGAGACAACATATGCTTCTGCAGATTGATCTCTGAATAAAACTTACTATACAGTAGTGACATGCATAGTATAATAGTATAATAAACATAATAAATAGTAAAATTGCAATGAGCGGGATACGGGTATATGCTGATGCCAAATTATGCAATGACTGGATCAGGTGTAGATGATAGTCTATGTTTTGTTCTTGATGCCAATTGCAGAGTGTGCAGGGTACTATCACAGGGCCCTTCCAAGGTGTTATAATGCATGTCCCAGGTTAGGAATGCCAGAGTGGTGTAATGGCCTATAATTTGGGTTGAGCAAACCCGAACTCTAAAGTTCGGGATCTTACCGAACCTTAGAATTTTTGGACCCCGGACCCGAACGGGAACATTTCAGTAAACTTTCGGGTTTGGTGTTCGGCGCTTTCTTGGTGCTTTTTGAAAGACTGCAGAGCAGCCAATCAACAAGCGTTTAACTGTGTGACCTTAGAAGCCGTCACAGCTTCATCACTAGATTGGCCAGTGCAGCATGTGACCTAGCCTCTATATAAGCTGGAGTCATGTAGTGCTGCACGTCACTGTGCTGTGCTTAGTGTAGGGAGAGGATGCTGCTATTGTGAGGGAGAGAATAGGACAGAATCTGTGATCTGAACTCCAATTGAACTCAGTGATCTACATAGATTTAGTTGTGTGGGTGCAGTGCACAATCTTTTTACCCTGCCCTGAGCCCAGTGACAGAAAAAAAACCCCTCTTATCCGTCTGTTAGTTAGGTGGGCGCTGCGGCGACCATTTTATGCAAGCTCAGTGCACCAGCACTAATAATCAGTTTTTTTTTAAAACACCTTTTTTTTGGCAATATACAACATCTGGTGCATTTGCAGGATTAGTCAGTGTGCTATTTAAGCTAGAAATACAGCCATAATTTTCTGGGTTTTTAAAAACCTTTTAGTTCAAAATACACTATTTTACAACCCTAGCTGCATCTGCACTTGTGAAATTCAATCGTTATATTCAGCTTTCATATTCTGTTATTAAAACAACAACCTTTTTTTGCAAAATACTTAATATTGCAGCCCTTGCTGCATCTGTGATTGTTAAAAACAAGTTTTAAAAAATTAAATAATTTTCAGGCTTTAAAAACACACAAATTTTTGCCATTTTTTTGCAATATCCAACATCTTGTGCCTTTGTAGGATTAGTCAGTGTGCAATTTAAGCTAGAAAAACAGCCATAATTTTCTGGGTTTTTAAAAACACCCTTTTTTAGCAACATACACAATTTTACAGCCCTTGCAGCATCAGCACGTGTGAAATTCAAAGGTTATGTACTGCTGTCATATTCAGTTATTAAACAAACACTCGTTTGGGCAAAAATCTTTAATTCTGGCCTAGTCTGGATCAGTACGTTTCAGATACACCCTGTAGATACTGTGGTTATATTCAGTTATTTGAAAAACAACCATTTTGGGCAAAAAACTTAAATGCCGGCCTAGTCTGGATCAGGACGTGTTAGATGCACACTTTAGATACTGTGGTTATAATCTTCTATTAATAAAACACCCTTTTTGGGCAAAATACACAATTTTACAGCCCTTGCTTCATCAGCACGTGTGAAAGCACGTGTGAAATTCAAGGGTTATATACTGCTCTCATAATCAGTTATTAAACAAACACTTATTTTGGGCCAAAAACTTAATTTTGCAACCTTTGCTGCATATGTCATTGTCAGATACACACTTTAAATACTGTAATTCTATTCAGTTATTTGAAAAACAACCATTTTGAGCAAAAAACTTTAATTGCGGCCTAGTATGGATCAGTCCGTGTAAGATACACACTTTAGATATTGTGGTTACATTCTGTTATTTGAAAAATAGCAATTTTTGGCAAAAAACTAAAAATGGCGGACTAGTCTGGATCAGTCCGTGTGAGATGCACCCTTCTATTAATTTTGGGCAAAATACACAATTTTACAGCCATTGCTGCATCAGCACGTGTGAAATTCAAGGGTTATATACTGCTGTCATATTCAGTTATTAAACAAACACCTATTTTGGGCCAAAAACTTAATTTTGAAGCCTTTTCTGCATATTTCATTGTGAGATACACACTTTAGATACTGTGGTTCTATTCAGATATTTGAAAAACAACCATTTTGGGCAAAAAACTTTAATTGCGCACTAGTCTGGATCAGGACGTGTGAGATACACCCTTTACATACTGTGGTTCTATTCAGTTATTTAAAAAACAACAATTTTGGGCAAAACAATTTATTGCGGCCTAGCCTGGATCAGTCCGTGTGAGATACACACTTTAGATACTGTGGTTATATTCTGCTATTTGAAAAACAGCCATTTTGGACAAAAAACTTAAAATGCGGCCAAGTCTGGATCAGTCCGTGTGAGATGCACACTTTAGATACTGTGGTTATATTCTTCCGTTAATAAAACACCCTTTTTGTGCAAAATGCACAATTTTACAGACCTTGCTGCATCAGCACGTATGAAATTCAAGGGTTATATACTGCTGTCATATTCAGTTATTAAACAAACACACATTTTGGGCAAAAAACTTAATTTTGCAGCCTTTGCTGCATATGTCATTGTGAGATACACACTTTAGATACTGTGGTTCTATTCAGTTATTTGAAAAACAACCATTTTGGAAAGAAAAAAAATACAATTCCAGCCTAGTCTGCATCTGTACGTGTGAGATACAACCTTTACATACTGTCGTTCTATTCTGCTATTAAACACCCAATTAGGGCAGGATCCTAAATTTGAGAAATATGAGGAGAGCGTCAAATAAGGGACGTGGCCTGGGTCGTGGTGCTTCTGGTGGAGCTCCTGCTGCAGGGAGAGGATGTGGTCGATCTGTGCCAGCTACACGCACAAGTGAAACCCCTTCCTCAGGTGAAAGTAGGCGACAGAACATGCAGCGCTATTTGGTCGGGCCTAATGCGGCTCTATGAATGGTGAGGCCAGAAAAAGTACAAGCGATAGTAGATTGGGTTGCTGATAGTGCCTCTTGTTCCTTCACAATGTCTCCCACCCAGTCTCCTGTTGAAAGATCAGAGTTGGCACCTGCAGCCGATGTCCATCAGTCTTTCACCTCACCCCCTTGCAAATCAGCCAAGCAGTCTGAGCCCCAAGTCATGCAGCAGTCTCTTCTACTTTTTGATGACTCTATTAGCAGGGTTTCCCAGGGCCATCCACCTAGCCCTGCCCCAGAAGTGGAAGAGATTGAGTGCACCGATGCCCAACCACTTATCTTTCAAGATGAGTACATGGGAGGACCATCGCAGCAGGTCTCGGATGATGACGAAACATAGGTGCCAACTGCTGGGGCTTTCAAAAGTGTGCAGACTGACAAGGAGGGCAGGGGTGAAGACTGGGTGGAAGATGATGTGGAGGACGATGAGGTTCTCGACCACACATGAAATCAAAGTCATGCGAGTGACCTATGTAGTTCTGAGGAAGAGGAGGTGGTCGCACAGACCCACCAGCACAGCAAAAGAGGGAGCAGGGTGCAAAAGTGGAGCATCCGTCCCCTAGATAGTACGCCTGCTACTGCCCAACGCAGCAAGGGAACAAGCACACCAAAGCCAGCTCCAAGGAGTTCCCTGGTGTGGCAGTTCTTCAGACAATGTGCTGACGACAAGAAACAAGTGGTTTGCACGCTGTGCAATCAGAGCCTGAAGCGAGGCATAAACATTCTCAACCTGAGCACAACTTGCATGACCAGGCATTTAAGTGCAAAGCATGAGCTGCAGTGGAGTAGACACCTCAAAAACCAAGAAAGGTCTCTGGCTCCTCTTGCTTCCTCTTCTGCTGCAGTCTTAGCCTCTTCAACCACCTCTGGAGTGACAGTGCCACCTGCCACCCTGCAAACAGAGGATCTGCCAGCAACACCACCACCTGGGTCACTAAGCATCTCCACAATGTCCCACGGAAGCGTTCAGCTCTCCATCTCCCAAACACTGGAGAGGAAATGGAAGTACCAGCCTACCTACCCGCGATCCCTAGCCCTGAATGCCAGCATTTCTAAATGACTGGCCTTTGAAATGCTGTCATTCTGTCTGGTGGAAATGGATAGTTTTAAAGGCCTTATGGGGGTGGCTGTCCTACAGTACGTCGTGCCCAGCCACGACTACTTTTCCAGGAGAGCTATCTCTTCCCTGCACAACCAAGTAGGGGACACAATCAGGTGTGCACTGCACAACGCCATCTGTGGCAAGGAGCGCCTCACTAAGGATACGTGGACCAGTAGGCACGGTCAGGGACATTATATCTCCATAACAGCACACTGGGTAAATGCAGTGGCGGCTGGGCCTGAGACGGATAGTAGTTTGGCGCATGTCCTTCTACCACTGAGGATTACAGGGTGCTTCAGTTTGCCTCCTGTTGCTTCCTCCTCCTACTCTTCTTCCTCATCCTCTACCAGCTCCTCATACTGTCAGCACAGCCAAGGGTAAATGACAGCAGGCAGTTTTAAAACTTATCTGTTTGGGGGACACACTCTTTTGGAGTGTACCCTAATTTTAATTTTTTAATTAAACCCAAAAAACAGTGTTATCTACATCGTCCTCCTCCAACACTGCTTCCTCCTACAACGCTACGTCCACCGCCTCCTCAAACTCCTACTCCATATGGACATCCACCTCATAAATAAAATATTTTTGGGGGGATTTGTACGTATTTTATTTTATTTTATTTTATGTCATTTCACTACTTTGTCTGTTACATTTTTGGTTGAAATTCACCAATTTTTGGGTGTGATGTACCACTGCTATACCTAGTAGACAGGTTAAAAAAATTCACAAATTTTTCTGTTACATTTTCAGATGAAATTCACCAATTTTTGGGTGTAATATACCCCCTCCTCTACCTTGTTGACAGCTTAATACATTTCACTAGTTTTTCTTTTACATTTTCGGGTGACATTACATTTTTTTTTTTTTTTATGTCATAGACCCCAGCTCTACCAAGTTGACAGGTTAATAAATTTCACTAATTTTTCTGTTACATTCTTGGTTAACATTTTACTATTTTGGACGTGTATAAACCCCTGCTCTGCATAGGTGACAGGGAATGCAATTTCAGAAATTCTTCTTTACTTGATGTGCGCCAACTCCTTTCATTCAATGCTTAAACTTTAACAAGTTGTCCCACATTTGCGCTTCAATAATTTGTCCCACATTTGCGCTTCAATAATTTGTCCCACATTTGCGCCTCAATAACTTTTCCCATATTTTCGCTTGATCAAAATAAAATGTCATCCATTTATCTCCCTTGTGGTCTTTCTTTCTCACGCTCCCTCTCCGGCATGGTACCCTGATTCGCCGATAACCGTGATCAACATGGTGGGCTCAGAAAAGAACATTGAAAGTTAATAGAGAAGATATCCAAATGGATGGTGGACGTCATGGGGGTGACTGGAACATAAATTTCAAAAAATCATCTGTTACATTGTCAGGTGCCATTTTACCAATTTTGATGGCTAAAAACCCCTGCTCTGCATAGGTGACAGGGAGAAAAATGTCAGAAATTATTTTTTTATTGATGCGTGCCACCTCCTTTCATTCAATGTTTAAACTTTAAAAAGTTGCCCCATACTTTGTCCCATATTTCCACTCTATCATATTTAATTTGAAACAATTAAACTCCCTTGGATGTGGTCTCTCTTTCTCACACTCCCTCTCCGGCGTGGAAGCCTGATTCGCCGATAACCATGATCAACATGGTAGGCTCAGAAAAGAACATCGAAAGTTGATTAAGAAGATATACCAATTCGATCGTGGAACATGGTGGAGCAGTGTGTATGCACACGCCTACACGTACTGAATGATGGGTCTGCCCCCTTTAACTTCTGGTTCTCCAAATTGGGCACATGGCCTGAGCTTGCCCTTTACGCCTTGGAGGTGCTGACCTGCCCTGCAACTAGTGTATTGTCTGAACGTGTGTTTAGCACGACTGGAGGGGGTTATCACAGGCTACCTCCTCCTCTTCCACCGCCGCTTCCACCTTCACCGCCACATCCACCGCCTCCTCAACATCCTACTCTATATGGACCTCGTCCTCCTAGATCAAGATTATTATTTTTTTATTTTTATGTATTTTATGTTAGTTAAAGTCATCTCCCTATCCACTTTTGTTTGCAGAGCACTTTCCATGCTCTTAACCACATTTTGCTGGCATTTGCAGCCTTTTAGCCATTTCCATGACATTTTTACAGCCACTTTAGTGCTCAAAAGTTCGGGTCCCCATTGACTTCAATGGGGTTCGGGGTCAATTTCGGGTACCGAACTCAAACTTTTTTGTGAAGTTTGGCCAAACCCGTTGAACCCGATCATCCAGGTGTCCGCTCAACTCTACCTATAATGTCTCTATAGGTGGTGATAATTGTGTCAACGGTGTCTCCTTCATGGGTACGGCTGGACTCCTGGCTCACTTGCAATAAATTTAAGTGTAGCGATAGTAGGAGTAATAGAGGAATTTTGCAGCAGAAATTATGTTCAGACCTTTAGATGAAGTTCAAACTTTTCTTTACTGAAGGTAACTTGTATCCAAGCAGAATACAGCCTTGGTCTTTGGTTCCAGCAGGTTTTGGCAATGGTTGGCAGGAATAAATCTTCTGCACTATAAATCTGGAGCTTGCCAGAAAAGAAGCCTGCTTAGTAGCTCTGCAACTGTGACAGGAATTTATCTTCTGCGCTTCTCTCTATTTTCTGCTTTGTGGTGACTGACTAGCTGAGGAGGATATGGCTTCTCCTAGGTCTCTGGGCTTTACTCACAGATAGGCTCTCAGGGAATGCTTTCATCATTGAACTCTGGAGGTTGTCTGCGTTCTTCTCAGCCAGCTGAGGCTGCAAGTTCTCAGGATGGGGATTTGATCAATGTCTCAGCCAAGACAAGATCCTGGCTTTCTTCCCTATGCAGGGGATCTCCTACAAACACACCCTACCTCTATCAGAGGGAGGGCTACATACTGACTCTAACTTCCTTCTCCACCCAAGGTGCAGGATGTGGGAACAGTCCACACCTCCACAGAGGGGAGCTAAGTTGGAATGAACTATTCCAGCCTAGATACACTAAACTGTAACTACAGATGTAGCAGGGTTAGCACTCCAGCTCTTAACTAAAATTTCTTAACTCATCGCGTTATCTTGAGACAAAATCCATTGAAAAGCAATTGAAGGTGTTTGCTTAGATTAGATAACACAACTCAGAAATCTCAGAAAACAGGAGTGTTAACTCTACTCCATCTGTAGTTCCTTACCAACGTATTGCTGCCACCTGCTGTCCAACCTTGAAAATTACAAGCATAATGGAATTTAACATAGTTTTACATGCACAGTTGTGAAGACATAATGTAAATTATATCAGATGACAATGTAAAGGCTCTTAAGAGATAGTAGCAGGGTAGAGGCATGTAGTAACACAATGTGCTGTTCTTCAACTGTTAAGCCATTTGAAGTATCTTTGAACTAGGATACAGTGTTATATATACGGTCTGTGCCTACTGTAGTGCACGGATGCCAATCCACTTACTGCTATTCATCCAGCAGTCCGGATCTGCTGGCAATCCTCTGCCCTTAAGCAGCAGGCCCAGATGCCAGAGTCCCATGTGTCTCTCTCTGTTAGACTGCTTCTTGCCATCAAAGATCTCTCCTTACCAGGCTTAGACTGGCCCACCGGGGAGGCGGGAGATTCCACTGTAGGCCCCCAGTCTCCTGCGCCCAGAGATAAGATGTTTCTAAGATGTTTCTCAGATAATTATTGTAGCCAATAGGTAGCAGTATTGCACAGTGATGCAGCCTTCTACTGTTGTAAATTGTACAGAAGGCACCGCATTATTTTCTAAGCTTCCCGGGATGCTGGCAGTGAAGGAGAAGATAACATGTCTGGCCATCCTCTTTCCCTCCATGCTGTCAGAAAACTGTGGTTGCTGGAGAGAAAGACTGCTCTGCGGTGCTAGGGTGATTTCTCAGGTGTGTGACAGTAGTGAGCTGAGATTAGACTATAAGGGGGATTTGTTTATAGTAGACTCAGATATGTGTATGTGTGCTGCTCTCTGCAGAGTTCAGAGTGGCATTGCCCCCCCAATACCTCTTCTTTCGGTGCAACTCCATTAGTGCCACAGCTTCAGATGACCCCCAATGACCCCACTCTAAATACACCCCTAATATTGCCTCTTCTCCAGTTGCCCCCCTAATTGATGGTGAGGCAGGCCACACATATGCCCTGCTGTTACATTTATTCTCTTTGGGCCCACTGGAAATAGCCAGCGCTGTACTGCCATCTCCAGCGACCCCATAGAGAATTGATATGCTCGACCTGCCACTCAATAAAGAAGGCGGATCAGTAGGGACTCCAGTGTTGAGACCCCCACAGATCACTTAGTTATCACCAATCCTGTGGAAAGAGAATAACTAGAAAACTGGACACAGGTCCTTTAACAGATGAGCATTTCTATTTCAGTTTGACACATATTTTGAGCCAGATTATAAAAAAAAAAATGTATTTTTATTTTTTTTACACCCAAAGAAAACCATTAAGGATAGGGAATGTGAAAAGGTCCAACAGCTATGACACGACAGGTGATACATGTCTGATTGATGGGGTCTGACTGCTGGGACTCACATGATCAAGGGAACATGGTCTTAAGACCCTTATGTACATAGATTGGTGGTAATGTAATTGAATGTCTCAGGACCCCTTTTTTCATAATCAGTGGGTGTACCAGCAGTCAGACACCGGCAATCTGATATTTATCACCTATCCTGTAGATAAGCAATAGGTCATTATAGTAGGACAACCCTTTTAATTATAATGTAGATTATGTACAATATGAGGAGGTTAAGATTTGGTAAATTTCATGCCAGACATTTATGCTTAAAGGATTTTAAGGGTTTGTCTCACTTTAGTATATGGCATTTATTATGCAGTTAATACAAGGCACTTACTAATATATTGGGATTGTCCATATTGCCTACTTTTCATCACATTATACACGCACTAGTTTTGATCGAGCACCAAAGTACTCGGGAGCTATGGCCGAAAACATCGGGCACCCGAGTATAATGGAAGTCAATGGGAGAACCCGAGCATTAATCCAGGCCCCCCTACTCTGAAGAGGGGAGGGTGCCTGGTTCATAAGAAAAGGTCAGAAATGGATGGAAACACCACCAAAATGGTTGGGGAACAGCATGGGGAGGATCCTAGGTCACTGCTGGGAACCATGTTGTCCGAGTAGTACGCCATTTTTACAGACTGAAATTTTTTTTAATTTTTTTTTTATAAACATTCTTTCCTGTATATTTACTTGTATATAAAGTGCAAATGCTGCCAAAAATTACTATGAAGAGGTACTCCAATACAACCTGTATATCACATAAAGGAGGGCCTTATTCACATTGTGGTACAATAGTTAAAGTAGTGGGACTCCTACACTCAGAAAGCCTATGCACTAAGTGAAAGGGCTGCCAAAAATTACAAGGAACCTGTACTCCAAAACATCCTTTGTTACACATAAAGGATGGCATCATACACACCCTTGAAAAATTATGATTGATGGCCTGCTGGTGACCCTCAAAAACATTTGGAGCAAGGGCCTGCTGATCTGACCATCTAAAACATTAGGGACGAGGGCCTGCTGCCGCATTGGTGACTCTAGATAACCTCTGGGCGGTTGCACGTCCCCGTGTCGACAATGATCCATTTGGATGTCTGCCCTATCAATTTTCGATGTTCTTTTCTGTGCCTATGCCGGAGAGGGAACCTGAGAAATGGCTACACATCCAAGGGAGGTCAATGGCTGAAATCTGATAGACTGTTGTTGCCTTGCCCCTTTTTTTTCCTAATTGTGAACCACCCAGAGAGGGTGGGACAAGTTATTAAAGCACGAGCATCCAAGGAAGGCAGCAGGCGCGTGGCAATTACCTACTTCCGACTCAGGGAGGTAGTGACGATAAATAACAATACAACACTCTTAAAAGGGCCTGTTATTGGAATGAGTGCACTTTCTGTTAACGAGGATCTATTGGAGGGCAAGTCTAGTGCCAGCAGCCAACTTTCTCCCGGCCTCCACAATGTTCACCCAGTGTGCCCTCATGGTGAGGATTGTGTTGACCAGACTCTTGGCTACTGAGAATGGACTTGTAGGTGAGGGCCTGCTGCCACTTTGTTGACTCTAGATAACTTCTAGGCGGTTGCACGTCCCCGTGACGGCGACAATCCATTTGGATGTCTGCCCTATCAACTTTGGAGCAATTTTTCAACAAGAACCATCTGGTATAGCACCGTTTTGTTTGTCCTCTCCACAAGAGGAATGCGAGATGAGAAGTTCTCTTTGTAGCAGGGGTCGAGAAGAGTGAACAATAAGTAATCCGTGTTGTCTAAAATGCGCATAACGAGTGAGTCGTGGGAAAGGCAGCATAACAAGAAGTCAGCCATGTGTGCCAGAGTACCAACAGGCAAGACTCCACTATCGTCATCAGAAGGTGAGCTGACCCTGTAGGTGAGGGCATGTCGGTGAGCTTAGCCTGTAAAACATTATATGCTAGGGCCTGCAGTTGAGCTGACCATGTAAAACATAATATGCGAGTGCCTGCGGTTGTGCTGACCCTGTAAAACATTATATGCGAGAGCCTGCAGGTGAGCTGACCCTGTAAAACATTATATGCGAGGGCCTGCAGTTGAGCTGACCATGTAAAACATTATATGCGAGGGCCTGCAGGTGAGCTGACCCTGTAAAACATTATATGTGAGGGTCTGCAGTTGAGCTGACCCTGTAAAACATTATATGCGAGGGCCTGCAGTTGAGCTAACCCTGTAAAACAGGCCACTCATCAGAGTGAGGGTGCTGGCGGGATGTCATGAAACTGTCCCAGGCCTTGGAGAGTGTTGCCCTGCCTCTGTTGGAACTGCTGTGTGTTTCCCTTGTCTCCCCTCCTCGGTTGCTCAAGGAAGTACAGACTCTGACGCTAGCGTTGTCAGATGGAAATTTTTGGAGCAATTTTTCAACAAGGACCTTCTGGTATTGCACTGTTTTGCTCGTCGTCTCCACCAGAGGAATGAGAGATGAAAAGTTCTCATTGTAGCGGGGGGTCGAGAAGGGTGAACACCAAGTAATCTGTGTTGTCTAAAATGCGTACAACACGCGGGTCGCGGGAAAGGCAACATAACATGAAGTTAGCCATGTGTGTCAGAGTACCAACTTCGCTATCGTCATCAGCAGGATGACTGTCTATCTCCTCATTCTCTTCCCCCTCTTCTGCCCACCCACGTTGAACAGATGGAATTAAACTTCCATGGGTACTACCCTCTGTAGTGGAGGCAACCGTCTCCTGCTCCTCTTCATCGTCCATTTTGTGCTGAGAAGACAGACGGAGGGTGGTCTGGCTATCACCCTGTGTAATGTCTTCTTCCCCCATTTCAACCTCTTCCACATACAAAGCGTTGTCCTTAATTGTGAGCATCAAGTGTTTGAGTAGACACAGTAGTGGGATGGTTACGCTGATAATAGTGTTATCGACGCTCACCTTCTGTGTTGATTCCTCAAAGTTTCTTAAAACCTCACAGAAGTCAGACATCCATGGCCACTCCTTGCTTCTGATTAGCGGAAGCTGACTGGAAATACGACAACCATGTAGCAACTGGTATTCCACTACTGCCCTCTGCTGTTCACAAAGCCTGACCAACATGTGGAATGTAGAGTTCCAGAGCATGCTCACATCGCACAACAGCCGGTGAGCTGGCAATTTCAAGCGTTGCTGAAGCGTTGACAGACCGACCAAAGCTGTCTATGACTTGCGGAAATGTGCACTAGTGTTGAGCGTGAATATTTGAATAACACATTTTTTTGCAAATATCACAACTTCGAGAATTCGCAAATATTTTGAATATAGTGCTATATATATATCTCGATTCCGAATATTCTCGAATATGAAACGAATATTCTCGCGAATATTTGTGAAATGTCGCTAATTCGAATATGGGGCCTGTTGCTCATCACTAATATGCAGACATGCGGCGCACCTTCACCAGTAGCTAAGGCAAATTGGGGTAGGTTTTGAGAAACCGCTGAACCACTAAGTTTAAGACTTGGGCTATGCATGGGATGTGTGTGAGCTTGCCGAGCTCCAAAGCCGCCACCAAGTTGCGGACATTATCATACACAACCATGCCTAGTTGTAGGTTAAGCGGCGAGAGCCACAGCTCAGTCTGTTCTCTTATCCCCTGCAACAGCTCTGCAGCAGTGTGCTGTTTGTCCCCTAAGCATATTAGCTTCAGCACGGCCTGTCAACGCTTCCCCACTGCAGTGCTACACTGCTTCCAGCTACCGGGCGGATGGTTGACTGGTGCTGCACGCAGATAATTCAGAGGTGGAAGTGTAGGATGTCACGAAGGAGGAGAACTGCGGACTGGAGCCACTAACGTAGGTGCTGGCGGAAACCCTGATGGAATTAGGGCCCGCAATACTTGGCATTGGTAGCACCTGTGCCATCCCAGCACCTGTGCCATCCCAGGGTTGGAGACACTAACGTAGATGCTGGCGGAAACCCTCATTGAATTAGGGCCCGCAATCGTCAACGTCAGTAGCACCTGTGCAATCCCAGGGTACAACTTGCCTCCGGCCTACACAACATTCACCTAGTGTGCCGTTAGGGAAATTTAGCTTTCCTGGCCAAATGCACTTGTCCATGTGTCCGTGGTTAAGTGGACCTTCCAGTAATTATACTGGTCAGGGCACGTGTGACATGTTAGTGTAAGGCAGGCACGGCACACCTTGAAAAATAGTGGAGGCTGGGGACAGAGTACCGCGGGATGGCCTCTGACATCAGGCTGCGTCCACAAGCCTCAGTGTCCACAAGCCTAAATGGCAACATTTCCAGGGCCAGTAATATTAAAGGGTGCACATTTAGTGCTATGACCTGTGGGTGGGTGGCTGAGAATTTGCACTTGTGTTCAAATGCCTGGGGCAATGACATTTGGACGCTGCAGTGGGACAGTGAAGTGCATGTGGTCGCTGATGGTGCTTGCGAAGGTCCAGGTGCAGGGCAGGAGGCATCCTCATCTGCGCCTTTGACAGGCGAGTGGACAGCACGTACCATAGGGGAAGAGGAGGCAGTGGTGTGACCCGCAGACACAGATTGTGGACCCAGGCGTTCATTCCACTTATCACGGTGCTTGGATGCCATGTGGTGGATTATGCTGGTGGTGGTGAGGTTGCTAGTGTTCATGCCCTGGTTCATTTTGGTGTGGGACAGGATGCAAACTATTATTCTATTGTCGTCCGCACTTTCCTCAAAAAAGTGCCGTACTGCGGAACACCTACCCCTTGGCAAGTGAGATTTACGCAAGGGGGTGCTCCGTCGAACAGTTGCAGGCCTGTTTGGTGTGGCCCGCCATCGCCATTTTGCCACCCTATGCCTCTTCCAGCCTGTTGCGGTACTGCAGATCCTAGCCCCTCTGTACTGCTGTCCTCACTCGGCATTCCACCTACCCAGGTTGGGTCAGTGACCTCATCGTCCACCACCTCCTCTTCACTCAGATCATCCTCTTGATTTTTTTTACCTAACCACAACCTCAGTGATTGACAATTGTGTCTCATCCTTTCATCAACCTCTTGAGACAGTAATTGCGGTTGACTCATTGGCATCCACCTCATTAAACACTAATTGCCGTTCCCCACGGTCATGTTCTTGTTACTGTGGATACTGAAGAGGTTGGGAATCAGGGCACAAGATCTCATGTCCCTCTTCAAGCGTGATTGGCGAGAGGGCCAAATCAAGTAATGGTGATGAAAAGAGATCCCCGGAATTTACAAGAGTGGGATCACTTGCTTGACCAGACTCTCCATGGTGGGAGGAAGGAGGATCACGGAGAGGATTCTGTTGACCAGACTCTTGGCTACTGAGACTGGACTTGGTGGAAGACAGGGTGGTGCTTAACAGACTAGAAGCATTATCTGGTGCAATCCAGCCGACCACCTGGTCGCACTGGTCTGACTACAAGAGTTTTGTCCTGCAATGCCCTGCAAACTGGAACATGAAGGTATGTATCATGGATGATTGTTTTTCTTGTGCTCTGGCAGCAGCACAGTTTCAAAGTGCCCAGGCCCATGGCCTCTGCGTGAACCATCAGCATCACGGCCACTTCCCCATCCCTTACTGCTCGCCTTCTTTATATTAAATGTTTTATGCACGCTTGACACACAAGATAAGGCATGGATGTCACAGTTCACAGCAAGCACAGTATATGGAAAAAGTATGTTAAAGTGTGGAAAAAATATACTAGTTTTAAATTATATTTTTCCTATCTCTGGCCCTGACACACAGAAGGTATTGGACAGATGTCACAAGTCACTGCAGACACCCTCTATAGAAAAAGTATTGAAAATGATGGAAACATATACTAGTTTTCCCTTATATTTTTCCTATCTCTGGCGCTGACACATAGAAGGTATTGGACAGATGTCACAAGTCACTTCAGACACCCTCTATAGAAAAAGTATTGAAAATGATGGAGAAATATACTCGTTTTTACTTATATTTTTCCTATATCTGGCCCTGACACACATAAAGCATTGGACAGATGTCACAAGTCACTGCAAAACCATGGATATGTGCTGTGTATAATGTGATGGAAAAGAGTCATTATGGACAATCATAATACATTAGTAAGTACCTTGTATTAACTTTCTCTACATGATAAATGCCAATTGCTGAAGTAAGACAACCCCTTTAAACCCATTAAGTGTGATACACTTAATAGGGTTAGGCATAAATGTCTTGATGTGTGTATTGTTTGTTTCCTGTGTGTGATTGGTGTGTGCTATATATGTTCTATGTATCAGTGGTGTATGTGCAGTATTTGACATATGCATCAGTGGCATGCGAGCCATGTATAGGTTTCTTGTGTGCCACATGTGTCCAATGAGTGATTGGTGTGTGCTGCATGTGTCTTGTTTCTGACTGACTTAAGTGCAGGATATCCATATATGCGTAAATTCTGCCTCATGTATGTTTGTGCATTTTGCTGTGAATGTCTGCCATCATACTTCATCTTTAACCTCCTTGGCGGTATTCCCGAGCGTGACTCGGGGTTAACTTTCGCTGCCAGGAGCGGTAACCCCTAGTCACGCTCGGGGTAACATTGCAGAGTCCCCTCACCTTCTGCCGATGTCCTCCTCTGTGATCGCCGACGAGAGCGCATTTGACTTCCTGGTTCTGTTCCCTGCGAGCAACAGCTGCACATGGGAGCGGAACTGGGCGGGAAATTCAAATAAATATAAACACAAAAAGTGACACACAAACATAAAATAAGCTATACATTGTAATCTGAGAGAATTACACTGTATAACCTCAGATCTGACATTTGATGACTGTACAGTCCCTCTTGCCTGCCATTTTACTTTCATTTGTGCCGATAAAATACATTTCTAACATGGCATCAAAAAGGCGCAACTTTACTACAAAAGTGCTTTTGGACCAGTTGAATGACAACAACAGTGACACGGAGGTGCTTGCAGAACTGAGCGATAGTGAGTTGTGGGGAGATTTGTCGTCTGACACTGACAGTGATCTGGCAAGTGACAACGGCGATGATCCTGCACCTGACCTCAGCCATGTGCGCACTTGGTGCCCTATTGACTGCGATAAGGACCAGGTAGCGCCCCCCCCAAGATTCCTGTTCACTGGATCACCTAGGATGAAGGTAGATGTTGAGCATGACAACCCTCTGGCATACCTGCAATTACTCCTCACTGAGGAGGTAATTGAAAAAATTGTCACGGAGACAAATCGCTACCAAGAGCAGCAATCCGTTACGCTGCATACCACGTTTTCCAGAAGCAGAAAGTGGGAACCGGTGGCAGTTTCTGGGACTCATCATTCTTCAGGGGGTGATGGGGAAACCGCTCCAGAAATGGTACTGGACCACCGATAAGTTACTGGCCACTCAATTTTGTGGCATCGTGATGTCAGAATACCGGTTTTCCCTCATCATGAAGTATTTCCACTTCACAAACAATGAAGAATTTGATAAGGCCACACATACTGCGGGGAAACTAAAAAAAATCTGGGAGGTATGGCAAATTATTGTGACCAATTTCCAGCGGACATACTTGCCAGAAAGGGACGTCAGCGTAGATGAAAGTTTGATGGCCTACAAGGGACGTCTAAGCTGGATAAAGTACATTTCATCCAAAAGAGCGTCAAATCCTACATGATCTGCAAGTCATCCACTGGGTACATCTGGAATTCGGTCATTTGCCCCGGTAAAGGCACGAAGTTCCACCCCAGCTACAGCAGCTATGGGATGGCCACATCATCTGTCCTTACACTGCTTGAGCCATTGCTGGACCAGGGATATTGTGTGACCACGGGCAATTTCTACAAGTCTCCAGAACTGTATGAGGTTTTGCTACAAAACAAGACTGATGCATATGGTACCGTTAGGTCTAACCGACGTGACATGCCATCTATGTTTGCCAATTAAAAAACTCAAAACCGGAGAAATGGTTGCCGGGCAGAAGGGTAAGATGATGCCAAGGCGATGGCGAGACAAGAAGGACGTGTGTCTCATGAGTACTATGCACAATGCCTCTACTGCCATGGTTCACACAAAAGGTGGGAAAGATGTGGCTCAAGCCGCAAGTCGTTATAGACTATAATAACACCATGGGAGGTGTCAACAATTTATCTGGCTATGCGCAAACAGCAAAAAAAATATTATAAGAAGATCTTCAGGCATCTTCTGGAACAATGCCTTTGGAATGCATATATCCTGCACAGAGCAAAGAGTGACAAGCCTCTTGTTCATTCTTAGTTTATATGGAAGGTGGGTGAGCGGATTTTTGTCAACCACCAGACGCCATCAGTAGCTGTGAACAGACCTGGATGTCGTGCTGTTGATATTGTCAACCAAGAACGCCTGATTGGTCGTCACTTTATCGACTACATCCCGCCACCGCAAAAAAGACAGCACCTACCAGGATGTGCGTGGTTTACTGCTCAAAGAGAGATGGCAATGGAAAGAAAGTCCGAAAAGAAACCAGGTTCCATTGTCCCGATTGTGACGTCAGACTTTGTGCAGTCCCATGCAAAAAATTTATCACACTCAGGATGTTTATTGAATTTTCTGTGTTTAACAAATTTCATTATTTTTATTACATTATTAAATAAAATTATATTAATTATTAGATTATAATTCATGATGTGTTTGAAACTTTATCACATGTGGGATGTCTACTAAATTCTTGTTTAGTCAGGTTTAGGTAAGTAATTACTAAGAATTGCAAGCCTGGGGGGCGGAGCCAGCGCCGACTGTGGATGGCTGTGTGAAGCGTTGCTCCGCTTAACAGATATCCTTCTAAGCCTTATATCTTTAGCTGACCAGGCCTACAATGGTCAAAATCGGAGGGCAGAAGAACAGTGACAACTCCGGTCCTGCTAGATCGGTGCCTCAGCCTGGAGAAATGGACAAATTTGTCAAAAAGGCAGCTGCTGCGTATGTGGCTAGAGAAAATAAAATGGCGCCCGGAACACCGAAGACGGCAGGCCACAAGCAGCATGCTCCGTTAGGAGCTGAAGGCGGCAGAGAGGCCTCTCCTAGCCCAGAAGCTCTCCCAATATCCAGGAGTTTTATTAAGGACTCTCTAGCTGAAGCCTTAGAACCCCTCAGCTCGGAACTTGCTGCTATCAGGGGAGACATACGCCACATTGGATCCAGAGTGGAAACCCTGGAAGAAAATCAACAAAGAGTTGTGGCGCATCAAACGGAAGTTTCTGCTAAAATGGCTGACCATCAAGCTCACATAAATGCACTGTATACAGCGTTGGAAGACCAAGAAAATAGGGGAAGAAGGAATAACCTTCGATTTAGAGGAATTCCTGAATCCGTTGGACCTGGCGATATTTCTGAGGCAATAATGCAAATATGCCTACAGCTCCTGGGCCCTGATACGGCGCACGAGATCACTATTGAACGGGCTCATAGAGCTCTGAGACCGAAGCCGCTTCCGAATGAGCCTCCAAGAGACATTATTTGTAGATTTCTCTATTTCCCAGTAAAAGAAGCAATATTGTCGGGAGCAAGGAATAATCCGTCGCTAATGTGGGAAGGCAACGAAATTGCGATTTTCCAAGACCTAGCTCAAACAACTCTTCGCAAGCGCAGAGCACTAATGCCGCTCACGGATTGGCTGCGATCACGGAAGATCCTATATCGCTGGTCCTTTCCCTCTGGACTCTCATTTTCTTACGACGGCCGTCGTCTAATGGTCTCAATCACCCAGGGACTTGGAGAAGATTTATGCGCAACTCCAAATTCAACCGCTGCCGATTGACAATTGGGAGGTGTTGCAGAATACTTTCGCCTTACCTGAGCTGCCATCTTTCCTTCCCTGGGAACCCCAACGTACCCCAAAGCCATCAAGAGGCAGAAGAATGAATGCCGCCTACTCCGAGGAGACTACCTTTGTCCGACGAGTGAAGAAAATCCCCATGGATGAGTATACTCTCTAATACCTGCTACAGTACTGTCACTGGCACAATCACCACAAATGCGGTTGTGGTGCTTGTATTTTACATATGAGTCCATAGAAGTAGACTAAGCTCTTCTTCTTTTTCCTTACCCCTGATGTTTCGGGATAGTTCCCGCAGACCCCTAAGGTTTGGTATGCTTTCACCGTACTGTAAATTTTCGCATATCCACAACCCTGATACCTTGTGTGCGCCTCACCCAGTTCGCGGAGGCTGATATTTAAATCTCCTTTATGTTTGTTCTGCTCCGTAGCTCCCCCCCTGGTCAGGATGCGCTTTTATTGCAATGTGAATTTTCGCATGTTAGCATTTTCACTGTTATATTTGCGCCCTACTCGAAAAGCGAACATGCGCATGAGAATTTTCTCTTGTGCATACTTATTAGTTAATGATCACTTATGCGTTTCCCGCCGTACTAGTCTAAATTGCTTGTCCCGATATTTAGGTAATTGTGGTTGTTTTTTCTTTCGCAATGCAGCGCGATTATTTACAGTTTCCATTGTACTATTGGAACTAGGTCTGGTTCTCTTTGGCCTCAGGAAGGATACTACAAGGAGTGTGTTCTCCCTCTTTATCCCCCCCTACATAGATAAAGAGTTTATTACTCAATATACAATGTTTAATGCACCTCAGAGTGCTCACTTTATGATTGTTGTTTTTATGATCTTTAACTTTTATGTTGTTTCTGTTATTTTTGTTCCTCAGTCAGGTACCCTTCTATGTGCGCAAGACATATGGTCTTTCTCAAGATATTTTGGACAACTTTGTGATACGCTTCTGGAGGCTGAGTATCCCCCTTCTCCTTTTAAGATTCGCCCTCATCAAAATCCCATCACTAAAGCTGTGTGTCGTACATCCCTTTACATTGTGGTATGGATGACTTATGCATTACATCCTTCAATGTGAAGGGATTCAATTCCCCCTCTAAACGTAATCAGGTTTTCTCCTACCTAAAAAAAGAAAAGTGCTCAATTTTATTTCTACAAGAGACCCACTTTAAATTTGGCAAATACCCGAATCTTAAGAACTCCCTATTTGCGGACTGGTACCATTGCGGCTCCAGTTCCTCGGCCTCCAGGGGCGTAAGCATAGGGTTTAGGAAACAAGTACCATTCACTTACCTATATCACACCCAGGATCAGGAAGGTAGATATTTATTACTCAAAGGGACTGTCAATAACCAAATATATACTTTCATTAATTTGTATGCTCCCAATGTTGGCCAGGCTTCATGGATTATAGAGACTCTCTCATTACTGGAACCATTCAAAGAAGGTGTGGTAGTATTGGGAGGTGACTTAAATTTAGCTCTTGAGCCTTGTATAGACTCCACATCCAAAAGGCCACCAATAGCTATCAAAGAGCTTAGACGTCTTAAGAAAGTCCTGCATAATTGGTCCATATGTGACGCATGGAGGCTTCTCAACCCTAACGAAAGAGACTACTCTTTCTTCTCACATGTACATGGTTCTTACCACAGATTGGACTACCTGTTCATACCAAAGGAGCATCTCCAGTTCTGCAGCCGGGCCGGCATTGGGACTATGCATCTTTCTGATCATGCCCCTATTTTCCTGTCGCTATCAACCCCAGAGGCGAAACCTCGGCCATTCAGATGGCGGCTCAATGAGCAATTGATTTCACCTGGTGACCGTCTGACCCAGACAAAAACAGCACTGAGGGAATATTTCACTATTAATCATAAATCTGTCGATTCCTGCCATGTGTTATGGGATGCCCATAAGGCATTCATTAGAGGTTTTTTCATTTCAATGGGCGCGAAAGCCAAAAAAGAAAGAACGGCCCGAGTAAATTCATTACTAACTAAAATCCGAACATTAGAAACCCTCCACAAACATTCCTTGTTAGAATCTCATTTCACTGAGTTAACTGCTTCAAGAGAAGCCCTAAAAAAGATATTAGATTCCACCTCGGCCAAATATTATTTACAGGCACGTTTTAAATACTACGCTCACGGTGATAGAGCATCTAAGTTTATGATGCAGAGGATTAAACAAAGGAAAGCCCAAAACTATATTCACCAGATCAAAACTTCGAGTGGCGGACTAGTGTACACCACAACTGAGATAGCGGCCCAATTCAAAAATTTTTACTATTCCCTATATAACCTAGAAGGATCAGTTGGTAAGACACGCTATCCTTTCCCACATAATATTCCAATATCTTCCTTTTTACAGTCACTGTCACTACCCTCGCTGTCCAAGGAGCAAGCCCAATTGTTAGAGACCCCTTTTACTATCCAGGAACTGGAGGATACAATTAAACAACTCCTGAGAGGAAAATGCCCGGGTCCGGATGGTCTTCCAGCGCCATATTATAGATCCCTATCCGATATACTTAACCCTTTCCTGCTGGAGGTATGCAACAGTGCTTTAAATGGCTCTGATATGTCCAAGGATATGACAAAGGCTCATATATCCTTGATTCACAAAGAGGGAAAAGATTCTTCAGACTGTGCGAATTATCGGCCCATATCTTTGCTGAATTTGGACTTAAAAATTTTGGCAAAACTAATGGCTTCTCGCCTGTCCTCCCTCCTTCCTTTTTTAATTCAAAAGGACCAAGTGGGTTTTGTTAAGGGAAGAGAGGGCAAGGATAACACGGCCAGAGTCCTAAATTGTATCTATCACGCTAAAAGGTCCAAGCGCCCTTTGATCCTTCTCAGCACTGATGCTGAGAAGGCGTTCGATAGGGTGGGATGGGATTATATGAGCAAGGTTCTGCTAGTATTTGGAATTCCGGAAAGGTTTTTGAAGGCGGTTTTTTCCCTATACACAAATGCTTCGGCCTCTGTAATTGTAAATGACTCTTTGTCCTCACCCTTCGCCATTAACAATGGGACTAGGCAGGGATGTCCTCTCTCCCCCCTTCTGTTTGTACTAGTCATGGAATCTCTTCTGCAGGCTATTAGGGGGGAGAGGGATATCCAGGGGGTTGTGGTTAGTGGTCAATGCCACAAAGTTGCAGCTTTCGCTGATGACTTGCTCATTATGTTTACGAACCCATCCATTGCTTTTCCCCACATTGAACGCATCCTGAGAAGTTTTGGTAAGCTTTCTAATTTTAAAATAAATGCGACCAAGTCTCATGTTCTTAATGTGGGTTTTCCCTCCCAAATGGCCAATAAGTTTAAATTGAACTCACCATTTAATTGGGATTGTTCACATATTACATATCTAGGGGTCAAAATAGGACCCAATCCTGATACCCTTTTTAGCCTAAACTATTCAACGCTCCTAAACTCAATAAAAGACCAACTCTCTTCCCTCAATAATCTTATGTTGTCATGGTTCGGTAGAAAGAATATAGTATCCTCACTTATTATCCCCAGAATGACTTACCTCCAACAGGTATTACCAATTCCGATACCAGGATCTTTCTATATATCATTCAATAGGATGATTAGATCTTTTATCTGGGCTGGCAAAAAAGCTCGGATATCCCTTGCAACTTTACAGAGACCGAAGCGTTTTGGTGGGATAAACATGCCTGATCCTGAACTTTATAATAACGCAGTATTATTAGCTAGGTTTGTAGGTTGGGTTAAGGGTACAATGAAAGAACCTTGGATCTCCCTTGAACAAGGACTCCATGGGGCCCCCTTTAGAGGACTTCTAGTGGGCAACAAACTATCTCAGCAAAGGTTTGTGGGTGATACTCCCATAGTTAAATCCACGATGAGAGCGTGGGACTGGTTTCAATCGTCCGCTCATGCTATATCACTACCATCTCCCCTGATTCAAGTGAGAGATATCTTGAGTTTTGCGCCCGAGACCTTGCTGGATAGTCTCCCACTGTCCTTAAAGAATTCAACTCATACGGTGGTTTCGCTTTTTAATAGTAGTGATAAGGTACTAGATCCGACCTCCATTACTAAACTTTACCCAGAATGCAAGTTTACTTTCCCTCTCCAATCCTTTCTTAGGTCCTTTGCCTCCAAATTTATTGATAAGAGCTCTCTTCAGCGCCAGCTCACATGGTTTGAGAAACTGTTGGCCAATCCCAAACCTCAACCCAAATTAATCTCCCTAATATACAAAAACCTTAGTTCTCCTAAAAGTTTTGTTAAACCAGCTTTCATTGGGCTTTGGGAGAAGGATCTGGACACTTCGTTCGACCAGACAATGACTACTAGACTGCTTATTAGACCTCACAAAGCTTCAAGATGTGTGCGTGTCCAGGAGAATGCTTATAAAATTTTGACGAGGTGGTACAAAGTACCGGAGATTACTTGCAGATTTAACCTCACATATTCGGACAGGTGTTGGAGGTGTGAACAAGATAAAGGCTCCTTTTTCCACATATGGTGGTCTTGCCCCATAATTAAGTCATGGTGGCTTACTATTTTCGAACAATGTAATAAGATTTGCCAGTCATCTGTACCTGCATCACCCGACTTGGCTCTCTTGGGAACGCATACATCTGCTCATAGCACGACCATACCCCCCTTATTTACTCATCTTTTAGATGCAGCTCGACTTCTGATTCCATGTTACTGGTTGTCATTAGAAGCGCCACCCATTTCTAGGTGGATTGCCAAAATTGATCAAATCTTCAGATTTGAGGAGCTAGCAGCGTGGGAAAATAACAGCATAACAGCTTATAGGTCACGATGGAAGCAATGGTCATCTTTCAGGGGATATGACTAGCTATCTCTGCTGACGTTAGATATAATCTTCTATATATTTTCTATAATAACAGGCTTAGGAGTCTATGTTTGGAATTGATATCTTGATAACATTATGGTAATGAGTCCATTAACATCCAGGGCCTCACTTGCCTCTTTTCAGTATTACTATATTTACAGATATTGGTAGTACTTATTCATGTCCTATTAATTAAACTAGGATTATGATTTTGTGTCACTAATTTGTACCTGATTGTATCTTAATTTGGCTTTTAATTTGTATTTGTATTTTACTTTGTTGATTTAGTTTTACCCAAATATGTATGCATTGCAACACTGCTTTATGACGGACATTGTTCATTTACTGTGGAACATGTGTATTGTTGATTGATATTTTCAATAAAGCATTGAAAATGGAAAAAAAAAAAAAAAAAAAAAAAAAAAAAAGAATTGCAAGCCTACAATACATAACACCAAATTTCATACCAAAAGTTGTACCACTTTTGGTACAAAATTCTTGACATAATCATACCGCCAGGGAGGTTAATATTTCTGTAACACTGTAATTGCTCACGAACACGACCGTTGGATGTTTTGCAGTCTGCAAATTGTGGATCCGCAAAACATGGATACCGGGTGTGCGCATTTCACATTATGCAGAACAGAACAGCCGTTCTCTAATAGAACAGTCCTATCCAAGTACCGGGCTCATTTTCACCTTAAGGACCAGGCCATTTTTTGCAAATCTGACCAGTGTCACTTTATGTGGTGATAACTAGGGATGAGCAAACCCGAACTGTAAAGTTCAGGTTTGTACCGAACTTTAAGATTTTTGGACCCCAGACCCGAACCCGAACATTTCAGTAAAAGTTTGGGTTTGGGTTCGGTGTTCGGTGCTTTCTTGGCACTTTTTGAAAGGCTGCAGAGCAGCCAATCAACAAGTGATTAACTGTCTGACCTTAGAAGCCATCACAGCCATGCCTACTAATGGCATGGCTGTGATTGGCCAGTGTAGCATGTGACCCAGCCTCTATATAATCTGGAGTCATGTAGCGCTGCGCGTCACTCTGCTGTGCTTGGTGTAGGGAGAGGATGCTGCTGGTGATTTCAGGGAGAGAATAGGAGAGAGTCTTTGCTCAAAATCAGAATCTAACTCAGTGATCTACATACAATGTGTTTTGTGGGTGCAGGGCACAATTTTTTTATCCTGCCCTGAGCCCAGTGATAAAAAAAAAATACTTTAATAAGTCAGTTAGGTGGGCGGCGGCGGCGGACATTTTATGTAAGCACCAGCACTGCATCTGAGATTTTGGGAAATTGTAAATCACGATTTTTTTGGCAACATCTGGATTAGTCAGTGTGCAATTTAAGCTAGAAATACAGCCATCAATTTCTGGGGTTTCAAAAACAATTTTTTTGCCAAAAAACTGTATTTTCCTGATCTCCAAGTGTAAAATTCAAGTTTAATATATACAGCTTTCATATTCTATTACCAAAAAAACACTTTTTTGACAATATACAACATCTGGATTAGTCAGTGTGCAATTTAAGCTAGAAATACACCCATCATTTTCTGAGGTTTTAACCCCTTAAGGACTCGGCCCTCTTTCACTTTAAGGACTTGGCCATTTTTTGCAAATCTGACCAGTGTCATTTTAAGTGCTGATAACTTTAAAACGTTTTGACTTATCCAGGCCATTCTGAGATTTTTTTTTCACCTATTGTACTTCATTGCACTGGTAAAATGAAGTTAAAAAAAAAAAATTTTATTTATAAAAAAATACCAAATTTACCAAAAATTTGTAAAAAATAGCAAATGTCCAAGTTTAAATTTCTCTACTTCTATAATACATAGTAATACCTCCAAAAATAGTTAATACTTTACATTCCCCATATGTCTACTTCATGTTTTGGTCATTTTGGGAATGATATTTTATTTTTTGGGGATGTTCCAAGGCTTAGAAGTTTAGAAGCAAATCTTGAAATTTTTCTGAAATTTTCAAAAACCCAATTTTTTGGGACGAGTTCAGGTCTGAAGTCACTTTGCAAGGCTTACCTAATAGAAACCACACAAAAATGACCCCATTCTAGAAACTACACCCCTCAAGGTATTCCAAACTGATTTCACAAAGTTTGTTAACCCTTTAGGTGTTCCACAAGAATTAATGGAAAATAGAGATACAATTTCAAAATTTAACTTTTTTGGCAGATTTTCCATTTTAATAATTTTTTTCCAGAGACAAAGCAAGGGTCAACAGCCAAGCCAAACTCAATATTTATGGCACTGATTCTGTAGTTTACAGAAACACCCCATATGTGGTTGTAAACACGGCAGGGCACAGAAGGAAAGGAATGCCATACAGTTTTTGGAAGGCAGATTTTGCTGGACTGTTTTTTTTTAAACCATGTCTAATTTAAAGCCCCCCTGATGCACCCCTAGGGTAGAAACTCCATAAAAGTGACCCCAACTAAGAAACTACACCCCTCAAGGTATTCAAAACAGATTTTTCAAACGTCATTAACCCTTTAGGTGTTCCACAACAGTTATTGGCAAATGCAGATGAAATTTCAGAATTTCAATTTTTGGGCAAATTTTCAATTTTAATCCATTTTTTCCAGTAACAAAGCAAGGGTTAACAGCCAAATAAAACTCAATATTTATGGCCCTGATTCTGTAGTTTACAGAAACACCCCACTTGTGGTCGTGTACAGCTATACGGGCACACAGCAGGGCGCAGAAGGAAAGGAATGCCCTACGGTTTTAGGAAGGCAGATTTTGCTGGACTGTTTTTTTTTTTTACACCATTTCAAGCCACCCGATGATTTAATTTTTGAAGCAAAAAAATCATGTTTTAGTGTTTCCATAGTCTGAGAGACATAATTTTTTCAGTTTTTGAGCAATTACCTTGACTTTTTGATCGCTTGCTATTACACTTTTTGTGATGTAAGGTGACAAAAAATTGTTTATTTAGCACAGTTTTTATTTTAAAAAAATTACGATGTTCATCTGAGGGGTTAGGTCATGTGACATTTTTATAAAGCCGGTTGATACGGACACCGCAATACCTAATATGTATTCTTTTTTTATCTGTGTAAGTTTTACTCAATAACAGCTTTTTTAAAACAAAAAAAAATATGTTTTAGTGTCTTCATATTTTGAGTCATAGTTTTTTTTATTTTTTGGGCGATTGTCTAAAGTAGGGGTTCATTTTTTGCGGGATGAGGTGATGGTTATATTGGCACTATTTTGGTGGCCAAACACCTTTTTGATCGCTTGCTGTTGTACTTTTTGTGATGTAAGGTGACAAAAAAAATGTTTATTTAGCACAGTTTTTATTTTTTACGGTGTTCATCTGAGGGGTTAGGTCGATACGGACGCGACGATACCTAATATGTATACTTATTTTTTTCCCTATTTTTTACAATTTTTTTTTTAGTTTATTTGGGGAAAATTAAATTTTTGTTTATTTTTACTTGAAACTTTTAATTTTTTGGGGGGAAAACTTTATTTTTTAAATTTTTTTTCACTCTATTTTTTGTCCCACTTTGGGACTTTTGGGGGTCTAATACTTTACAATGCATTCCAATACTTCTGTATTGGAATGCATTGGCTGTATGAGTAATACAGTGTGTATTACTCATACAGCTTCCGGCCTGTGAGATCCAGGGGGCTGGATCTCCCAGGCTCATCACCGTAAGGCAATGCAGATGCCTCAGGAAGGCATTGTGCTGCCTTCAATGCCATCGGGTCCCCTCTATAACCTCGTGGGGACCCGATGGCATCACCGCCGCAACAGGTAAAAGCCGCAAACCGCAGGTCTGAATCGCATTTAGCCAAGATGCCTGCTCAATGATTTGAGCAGGCACCGGGTCCCGATCACCGCCCGCCAGGCGGCGGTGATCGGGACTATACATGATGTACCGTTACTTCATGGGTCCTTAAGGACTCGGAAACCATGCCGTAACGGTACGTCATGGGTCCCTAAGGGGTTAAAAACACCTTATTTTGCCCCAAAACAGTATTTTCCTGATCTGCAAGCGTTAAATTGAAGTTTAATATATATAGCTTTCATATTCTGTTACCAAAAAAAAACACCCTAGTACGTCGTGCCCTGCCATCCCTTCCCTGCACAACCAAGTAGGGGACAAAATCAGGTGTGCACTGCGCAATACCATCTGTGACAAGGTGCACCTGACTACGGATACGTGGACCAGTTAGCATGGTCAGGGCCGTTATATCTCCATAACAGCACGCTGGGTAAATGCAGTGGCGGCTGGGCCTGAGGCGGATAGTAGTTTGGCGCATGTCCTTCCACCACCGAGGATTGCAAGGTGCTTCAGTTTGCCTCTTGTTGCATCCTCCTCCGACTCTGCTTCATCATCCTCTACCAGCTCCTCATCCGGTCAGTGTAACACCTTCACCACCAACTTCAGCAAAGCCAAGGGTAAACAAAAGCAGGCAGTTTTAAAACTTATCTGTTTGGGGGACAAACCCCACACCGCGCAGCAGCTGTGGATGGATCTTGAACAACAGACTGATGAGTGGTTTGTGCCAGTCAGCCTCAAGCCCAGCCTGGTGGTGTGCGATAATGGGCAAAATCTCATAGCAAATCTGGGACTAGCCAGTTTGACACACATCCCTTGCCTGGAGGTGCTGGCCTGCCCTGCAGCCAGTGTGTTATCTGAATGAGTGTTTAGCACGGCAGGGGGCGTCATCACAGAGAATCGCAGCCACCTCTCCACAGCCAAGGTGGACAAGCTCACGTTCATTAAAATTAACCAGGCATGGATCCCTTAGGACTTGTCCGTACCTTGTGCAGAATAGACATGCATACTGGCACTAAACAGCCATTTTATACTCATTCTTGTATTTTGGATATTTCACACTCTTTTAGAGTGTACCATAATTTAAAAATAATAATTTAAACCAAAAACCTGTGCTGGCTACCTTGTCCTCCTCCACCGCCACTTCCACCTACACCGCTACGTCCACCGCCTCCTCAAACTCCTACTCCATATGGAACTCCACCTTATAAATACATTTTTTTATTTATTTGTACATATTTTATTTTATATAATTTCACTACTTTGTCAGTTACATTTTCGTGTGAAATTCACCAATTTTGGTGTGTATATTACCACTGCTATACCTAATAGACCAGTAAAAAAATAAAAATAAATTGTCAGTTACATTTTCTGGTGAAATTAACAAATTTTTGGGTGTATAGTACCACTGCTATACCTAGTAGACAGGTTAAACAAAAAATAAATTGTCAGCTATATATTCTGGTGAAATTCACCAATTTTTGGGTGTGATGTACCACTGCTATACCTAGTAGACAGGTTTAAAAAAAAATACATTTGGCAGTTTTTTTGTGAAATTCATAAATTTTGAGGTGTAATATACCCCTACCTAGTTGACAGCTTAATACATTTCAATAATTTTTCTGTTACATTTTTGGGCTGACATTATACAATTTTAGATGTGAATAAACACCTGCTATTATGCATAGCAGGTGTTTATTCACATCTAAAATTGTATAATGTCAGCCCAAAAATGTAACAGCAAAATTATTGAAATGTATTAAGCTGTCAACTAGGTAGGGGAAAAATTGACAGGGAAATTTTTTTTATAAATTATTCAGTAATTAATGCTTGCCACATCCTTTCATTCAATACTTAAACTTTGAAAAGTTTTCACACTTTTATGCTTTAATAATTTCTCCCATATTTCAACTCTATAATTTTTAATTTGAAAAAATGAATCCTCCCTTGGATGTGGTCTCTCTTTCTCACGCTTCCTCTCTGGCCTGGAACCCTGATTCCCCGCCACCCATGATCACCATGGTAGGCGCATAAAAGAACATCAAAAGTTGATAGAGCAGATATAAATTTGGATTGTGAACACATCACGGGGACGTTGGACATGGTGGAGCAGTAAGTGTGCATACGCCTACACGAACTGACTTACAGGGGTCAGCCCCTGTAACTTCTGGGTCTCCAAATTGGGCACATGGCCTGAGCTTGCCCTTTACCCCATGGAGGTGCTGGCCTGCCCTGCAGCCAGTGTATTGTCTGAACGTGTGTTTAGCATGACTGGAGGGGGTTACCATAGGTTATATTTCCCAATGTTTTGGGGTGTACCCTAATTTAAAAAAAAAAAAAGTCACACAAAAAAAGCATTGTAGGCTAGCTCCTCCTCCACCGCCGCTTCCATCTACACCGCCACATCCACCGCCTCCTCAACCTCCGAACCTGTCGAACCCATACATCCAGGTGTCCGCTCAACTCTAGTGATAACTTTAAAACGCTCGGACTTATCCAGGCCATTCTGAGATTGTTTTTTTGTCATATATTGTACTTCGTGACACTGGTAAAATGGAGTAAAATAAAATCATTTTTATTTATAAAAAAAATTTGCAAATTTGAAAATTTCCAAGTTTCAATTTCTCTACTTCTATAATACATAGTAATACCTACAAAAATAATTATTACTTTACATTCCCCATATGTCTACTTGATTTTTGGATCATTTTGGGAATGACATAACATTTTTTGGCCATGTTACAAGGCTTAGAAGTTTAGAAGCAAATCTTGAAATTTTTCAATAATTTTCAAAAAAAACACTTTTCAAGGACCATGGCTCTGATTCTTTAGTTTACAGAAACACCCCATATGTAGTTGTAAACCGCTGTAGGAAGGGAAGGAAAGGAATGCCATACGGTTTTTGGAAGGCAGATTTTGCTGGACTGGTTTTTTGACACCATGCCCAATTTGAAGCCCCCCTGATGCACCCTAGAGTAGAAACTCCAAAAAACTGATCCCATTCTAGAAACTACACCCCTCAAGGTATTCAAAACTGATTTTGCAAACTTTTTTAACCCTTTAGGTGTTCCAAAAGAATAATGGAAAATAGAGATACAATTTACAAATTTCACTTTTTTGGCAGATTTTCCATTTGAATAATTTTTCTTTCCAGTTACAAAGCAAGGGTTAACATCCAAACAAAACTCAATATTTATGGCTCTGATTCTGTAGTTTACAGAAACACCCCATATGTGGTCGTAAACTGCTGTATGGGCACACGGCAGGGCGCAGAAGGAAAGGAATGCCATAAGTTTTTTGGAAGGCAGATTTTGATGGACTGGTTTTTTGACACCATGTCCCATTTGAAGCCTCCCTGATGCACCCCTAATTTAGAAACTCCCCAAAAGTTAGCCCATTTTAGAAACTACGGAATAGGGTGCCTTGGTTTGGTTGGTAATAGTTTAGGGCACATATGATTTTTGGTTGCTCTATATTACACTTGTTGTGAGGCAAGATAACAAGAAATAGCTGTTTTGGAACTGTTTATATTTTTAGTTATTTACAACATTCATCTGACAGGTTAGATCATGTGGTATTTTTATAGACCAGGTTGTCACAGACGTTGCGATACCTAATATGTATACTTTTATTTTTTATTTGTGTAAGTTTTACAGAATGATTTCATTTTTGAAACAAAACAATAATCATGTTTTAGTGTTTCCATAGTCTGAGAGCCATAGTTTTTTCAGTTTTTGGGCAATTATCTTCGGTAGGGTATGATTTTTGCGGGATGAGATGACGGTTTGATTGGCACTATTTTGGGGTGTGTATGACTTTTTGATCGCTTGCTATTACACTTTTTGCGATGTAAGGTGACAAAAAATTGCTTTTTTTTTTTTTACACAGTTTTTTTTTTACGGTATTCACCTGAGGGGTTAGAGCATGTGATATTTTTATAGAGCAAGTTGTTATGGACGCGGCAATATCTAATATGTATACAATCTTTTTATGTAAGTTTTACACAATGATTTAATTTTTGAAACAAAAAAAATCATGTTTTAGTGTTTCCATAGTCTGAGAGCCATAGTTTTTTTTTTTGTTTTTGGGAGATTATCTTCGGTAATTTTGAGGTATGAGATGACGGTTTGATTGGCACCATTTTGGGGTGCGTGTGACATTTTGATTGCTTGCTATTACACTTTTTGTGATGTAAGGTGACAAAAAATGGCATTTTTTACACCGTTTTCTTTTTTTACGGTGTTCACCTTTATTTATGTAAGTTTTAGACAATAACAGCTTTTTTAAAACAAAAAAAATAATGTTTTAGTGTCTCCATATTTTTTTGGCCGATTGTCTCAGGTAGGGACTCATTATTTGTGGGATGAGGTGACGGTTATATTGGTACTATTTTGGTGTGCATACACCTTTTTGATTGCTTGCTGTTGTACTTTTTGTGATGTAAGGTGACAAAAAATGGTCTATTTAGCACAGTTTTTATTTTTTATTTATTGCGGTGTTCATCTGAGGGGTTAGGTCATGTGATATGTTTATAGAACCGGTCGATACGGACGCGGCGATCAAATTTTTTTCCCTTATTTTTTCCCTATTTTTATTTTTTTACTTTATTTGGGGAAAATTACGTTTTTGTTTATTTTACTTGAAACTTTTAATTTTGGGGGGAACTTTGTTTTTTTAAACTTTTTGTTCAACTTTTGGGGGTCTAATCCTTTACAATGCATTTCAATACTTCTGTATTGGAATGCATTGGCTGTATGAGTAAAAGTGAGTATTACTTATACAGCTTCCGGCCTGTAAGATCCAGGTCCATGGCTGTCAATTAGGAATCCCTCTTCCAGTACCTGTGTCCACTGAAGTCCTGGCAGCTAACTCCACTGTCATTAACTTCTTTCAAATGTGGCAAGAAACTAAAGGGGCCCTGCTATAGGTGTTTGCTTGGATGAAGGGGGTTGTTGATCGCAAGCACAGAGTTTCACCTTAATTCTCTCCTAGGGACATGGTCTGGCCTTCTTCAAAAAATGTTAAAAGTAACCTCATACAAGTTGACATTGGTTCTTCTACTGTCAGCACAGAATGTGTGTATGAAGATAAAGACATTTTGCAAATGAAGATTAAAAGTGAAACCTTCTTTTGATAGATTGGAAAGGTTTAGGTCCTGGGAGCCTATCGAGAACACTGATCCTTCTGCCCTACTGAAGAAATTTATGCAAATGTCCAGACCAAAGAAGAGAGGGCCTAAGAGGTACCATTATGCTATCGGTTATGCCCACTGCTTTTCCGTTCCCTATGGAAATGCTGGGGCACTAATTCATTTATCCTACTGCTGCTGCTGCTATTGTTCCAGTGGTATGGACCTACTGGCCCCTTCTGCCCTCCAGCAGTAGCCACTGGAGACCCTTTTCTCTCTTTCTGGCTATAGGGCATGTGTGCATACCTTCTGGCTCTTAAAAGGCCAGCACATGAGCATCCAAATTCTTCCTCAGCCTATGGCTTGCCACTTCTGGGTATTTATGGCACCTTCCCCTATTAGTAGGTGCCTGAGCAATAGGGTTATCAAGCTTGTTAGTTCCTGCATAGATGTGCTGTTCTGATGGTCTACCTATATACTGACTTCTGCCCGATTTCTGACTCTGACTCTGCCTGACCTGTGCCTGTGTTCGGCCTTGGCCTTCTGCCTTAAGTCACTCTGTCTCACCTGTCATATCTCCAGCATCTCCTGCCTCGCTGCCCGCTGCTGTCTTTGCCAGATGTGGCAGGCGTATGCCTCCGGCCACATTGATTCTGTGCTCCATACTGGCATCCCGTGAAGGCATGTGCCCACGGCTTCCTGTCATTTATGCTTCAAGGGGCACGTGCTTCCTCCCTCCCTGCATGGCCCCTGAGTGAGGTTACAAAGTTAAAGGATAACTGTCACATTTACACCCTAATTTCAATTTTCATATATGTAGTTACTAATAACATGATATTCCAGAATAAGTTACTATTAGACTGACTTACCCCATATTTAATAATATTCAGCCCTTAGCAACCAGTCTGCATAAAACTGCAATTTCACTATTCAGTTAAGATGGCCGCCACTCCCCTCACCCTAAGGCTAATCCAGCCTGCCCTCACTAGCCAGTAACAATAGCCCCCCCAAAAGTGTCAGTAACCAGAGCCCTCCCCCCTAAAGGGTTAATCTCCTGCAGCACAAAGTGGTCCTCTTACCACATGTTGCTTTCAGTTATACCCTGCACGCTGCGTCCTCCGTCCTTCAACAGATAGACGGACCATGCCTAGCAACCCTATTTTAAGCACAGGTAAAAGTAGACAGTACAGTACAGAACAAAACTGTGGAATTAAGGGGTAATTGAAAACACAGTGAAAAGTTGAAATAGGGCCACCAAGGTGATATTAATCACCACAATCCAATACTCAAAAAAATAAATAAATACAACAGTTATCCTTTAAATAGCAGCTTCCTCTTCCAGAAAGTTGCCTGAGCATTAAGTTACTATCAGTAATAGCAAAGGTGTTTAGTTCTGATCTTTTATGTTTTACCCAGCCTGTTTGGCCATTTTGTTTGTCTGCGCCTGCATCAACTACTGGACCTGTCTGACCCTGAGCCTGTCTGATCCTCTGTACCACTCTACTATCTGATACCAACTTCTGACCTCTGGCTTGTATATGACCACGCTTCAGCTTCTGCCTCGGACAATCATCAGCATCAGCATCAGCAGCAGCTGCTGCCTTTATTCAAGTCTTCTTTGCAATGCCACTTCTCACCACCATGTCTGCTATTGGACTCCGTTCACACTAACTGCAATTCTTATTGAAACTTGAGCTATTACAGTGTTACTTATTGTCTGATTCTGTGAGTCAGCTGTCAACCATATTAGCTAATCATGTAGGTAGTGGTTCAGTTTCTCTCTTGATTCGTTCTGTCCTGTCTACTGTGTAAGTGCTGAATAACACCCTAGGGGTTAGTGGCTGCCATTCCTTGGTTGATACAGAGAATCCACACCTTTTGGTTTGACCAGTGGGTCTCACCCACTGGTCGTAACAGCCTGATTATCGCATTGACCCATTGCTTCCTGCCCTGACCTTTAGAGTGTTTCATATATTTGCACATACTCTGCCTGCCTGACCTTGGCCAGTGACTACAAGCTTGCCTGCCCCTTCGGTGCTATGTTTCTCTTGACTCTTGTGGGTCAGCAGTGTATGGAGGCTACTCCAAGAGACAGAGGCTTTTCTCTGCAGCAAAGTCTACATCCTTGCATAGAGGTTAAAGGGCAAATACCAGGGAGCCACCAGGATAACACTCTTAAGTCAAATTTGTTGTTTGGCACAATGTTTCCACTTCCACTGCGTAAAATACAGTATGTATGGTAACAGAGAAGTGCCTATCCTGGAATCAGGAGGGTAGAAGACCCGAGGGTTGAACTTCATTAACCTATTTTTGTTTATTTTTTTAATAAATGTTTTTATTGGCTATTTCAAAACAAGCATAATAAAATGGTACAAAAAATAGAGACAATGGGGGTGAATTATTAAGAATGACGTTTTAGATGCAGGTCTTAATAACCCCTATATCTGGTGGTGGATCTGCCAAAGTTATGAAGATGTGCAGGCCTCTACATAACTTTGGTGCATCCAGTGCTAGTCTAAATGTAAGCCAGTGTGCCTAAAACAGAAATACAAATGATGAATGAGAGGTGCCAAACGGCCCTTACCCTTCCCCACCCACACCACACACCCTTTTCTAGACCTGGCGTGAGCAGGGAAAAGTCACAGATTGCAGCAAAACTAACAACTGAGCCTCAATCTGCACCATACATATGCCTAATATTGGCATATTTTTGGATAATAAATGATCCCCCAATATTTACATCTACAAAATAAACATCAATTGTTGATCTCCAGATATAGGTGATTATTCAAGATGAGCGGATTTTACAAAAATTCTTTTCAAATTTTCCCAAAATATTCAATTCAATCTGTATTTAATCATGATGAATCACGTTAAAAATCAGCAACAGAGAGCCTGTATATTGGTGTAGAACACTGTGCATTGAAGAAACGGAAGTATTTCCTTATATGAATAACCAATCAAAACTTTAGTTTCGATTTCCACCCCCTCGGCAGTGTGCCAGATTTGTCTAGGGTAGTGTTATAAAGTTGTATGCTTGTGTGTAATAAAGTAGAGAGAGAATCTGATTTAGCTGTGCGTCTGTGTCAGCTCTCTGAGCGCTCATAATGACACTTCGATTGAGACCCCGACAATCATAAAGGTAGGGGGTTTTGCCCCAACATATGACAGGCAGTTGACAGGTGTCACTCTTAGAATCACTTCACACTTCACTTATTTAGTCAGTTATGGGGCTAAAACTGACCAAATAACTCAAGTGTGAACTTATCCTTTTAGGTCAATGTTAGAGTCAGGTATTAAAAAATGTGCAGTGTCTGAAGATTGTACTAAGAGAGTGAAAGAGTGCACTTCTTTTACACTGGCAGCTGATTCCACAAAGATTTTTAAAATCTTGCTCATCCATTTTCTAATGAAGGTAAGTGTACTTCTGTTTGTATTTTGTTGTTCCCATTTGCTTGATGTTTACAAGGCCTCAGGGAGATGCCGGTTCATTCATCTGGGAAGGAACCAGTAGTCTCAGACACTGTCACTACTCCTAGGGATATTCAGGGTTGCTAGGGTCTAGGTTTCCGGTGTATGAATATTCCCACCTTCAGAGTCTATTCATACTGACAGGAGTCAGGGCTAGGTCTAGGGTTTCCTAGCTGGTTACTGTTTCCCTTTTCCTAGCCTTGAGGCCTAGTTCCTGGTCATTTGCCTTCTGTTTTCATTCTGGTTATTCCTCCACTCCCCCTACATTGTGACACTTGGGTCTCGTGGTATGTAAACTACCTGAACCCATTCCGGTTTCAGAGGGGGATACTACCGCTTTAGCCGGAGCGTTTATTGAGTATAAAATTCTTGAATTGGTTATGAAGATTAGGTCTATTCATTCTGAAAAGTGTTCGTTATGTGTCATGAAAAATTGTATGCTGATGTCATATTGGGATTATCCTGGTTGAGGGTGCATAGTCCTGTCTTTAATTGGAGTTCTGGGGAATTAGTAAACTGGAGTCCTCAGTGCTCCAATTGCTTATCTATTCAACTCTCTGGTCTTGATTAGTGATGAGCAGCAGGGGCAATATTCAAATTCACAATATTTTGTAGAATATTCATCATATATTTGCAAATTCGAGAATTTGAGATTATATTCTTGATTGCAAAAATCGACAATGTAATATTTGTGTAATGCATGAGAAATACCGGCGTGGGTCACTTATGCTACATATTTCAAGCTGGTATAAGTTTCCTGAGACTGCAGAAAATGGTTGGCAGGGCAGCACATTAGAATAGCTTTATATGCAGATAGAGTGCTCCAATATATTTGTGCTTGCGAATTGTGGGCAATAGTAAGGGGTAGGCAACTTTTCTATTGGTTGCTAGGGATGTTGCTAAGCTGTGACAAAGCCTTCTCATTGGCCTGCAAGCTAGAAGAAGGGAGGGATGATCACCTGATGCGTACTGTGTTAAAAAAAAAAAAAAAGAACATTTGACTTATATAGTGCTATATTCTAAATATTTGCAAATTCTGAAAGTGCCGATATTTACGATTAAAATTCGCTATTCGAATATTCAGGCGCAACACTAGTCTTGAACTAAAGTAATTACTGATTCCTCTGTTTTTCTGACCTCGGCTTGTCTTCTGACCACACACTATCTCTCGTTTGCTACTGCGTAGCACATCTGGTTCTGACTAGTGATGAGTGAAGTATATAAAAAAAAAATATTCGGCTACTTCGCTAAATTTTACAAAAAAATCTGTCTCGTGATGAATTACTTCATCACGAAGCGCATTTCTTTGTAAACAGAGGGTGCAATGACAGGGAGCTGCGCTCCCTCATTGTACCCCTCAGATGCCGCATTCATAAAAGATCTTGGCATATGAAATAAATAAGAGTGTAAAATTTTATAATACTTACCTGATCCATTTGCTTGTGATGGACTGGACGCGCTGTCTTGCTTGAAGGTCTGGTGCGAAATCTCACGCAGCCTGAGATGATGTCACCACACATAGGATTTTGCCCAAGATCTTCAAGCAAGGTAGTGGTGGACGGCCTCTCGTGAGCAAATGAATCAGGTATTATTTTGTGTGTTTTTTACACTATTTCAGTTTAAATCAATTTACTACCACAAAGCAAAGCAAAGGAAATTTGGCTTCGCAGCTAATCAAATTTATCCTGAAATTGGGATAAAAATCCACTTTGTTCACTAGTTCTGACCCATTTCTGTACGACTCCTCTTTGTTATTTGTTTGTTGGTATTTGTCCGTCTCTACACTTACCGTATTTAGAGTAGGGGCCGTCATCCAGTTGCAGTTCTTCCAAGTAGGGTTTGTATTACAAGAAGATACGGAAAGCGGGCTGGGTTGTAGGTTTGGTCTCACTGTCCCTACCTACAGGTGTTACAGTACAATTCCCAAAAGTGGTATCCATTCAGAATTACTACTGGTTACTATAGATAAGTATATAATTTGCCTCTCACATTAGATTCTAGATCTAAGAACCTACATCTTTAGCACATTGTGAATAGATCCTAACAATTCAATGTGCAGAAGGTAAAGACTTTAGAAGTAGCATTGGATCCACATTGTGCAATTGATTCAGAATTTAAAATAACTGGGCCATGACAGTATTTTCAGTCTACTAAGAATTATCTTATAGATAAGTAACATCACAAAATATATTGTTGCACTGGAAAGTGATCACAATTTTTGCAGATTCATATTGCAACTTGGGACTATGGGGGAAATGTAGTAAACCTGCTGCAAAGGAAAGCTGACTTATGTGCACATAGCAAACAATCAGATTCCACCTTTCATTTTTCAGAGCTCCTTTGGAAATTGAAATGATCCATCTAATTGTTTGCTATGGGCAAGTACCGTATTTTTCGCCGTATAAGACGCACTTTTTTCCCCCCAAAAGTGGGGGGAAAATAGCAGTGCGTCTTATACGGCGAATGTAGCTTATTTTGCCCAGTTTTCAATGATACACCCGCCGCGATGCCGTGCGGCGGGTGTATCAGCTGTGAGGGAGGAGGGGCTGGGGGCGGCATCTGCATTAATAATGACAGCGGGGCCCGTGCAGTGACTATTCTACTACACGGGCCCCGCTCACTGTATAATCATATCTCTCTAATAGTTAATTGTTGTATGCATGTAATCGCATAATGAGCGCTAATGAGCGCTGTGTATTACCGTACTTAAAACTAGCAGCGCTCGCCGTTCGGAGCAGAGAGGAGGCAGGAGGCAGGCCGGGAGGACGGGCACTTGCAGCGTGAGTCATACGTCACGCGCCTGCACCGCCCACTTATGAATGAAGCAGGCGGCGCAGGCGCGTGACGTATGACTCACGTTGCAAGCGCCCGTCCTCCCGGCCTGCCTCCTGCCTCCTCTCTGCTCCGAACGGCGAGCGCTGCTAGTTTTAAGTACGGTAATACACAGCGCTCATTAGCGCTCATTATGCGATTACATGCATAGAACAATTAACTATTAGAGAGATATGATTATACAGTAAGCGGGGCCCGTGTAGTAGAATAGTCACTGCACGGGCCCCACTGTCATTAAAGCAGATGCGACCCCCACCCCCTGTATTGAGGGTCATTCACTACAGGGACACTTATGGAGGGGATCTGTGGATGACAGCATACGATGCTATATATGTGTCATCCACAGATCCCCCCCATAACTGTCATTCACAGATCCTCATCCTCATAACAGTGCCATCCAGAGAGGATCCCCCATAAGTGTCACCCACAGATCCCCCATAAGTGTCACCCACAGATCCCCCATAAGTGTCACCCACAGATCCCCCATAAGTGTCACCCACAGATCCCCCATAAGTGTCACCCACAGATCCCCCATAAGTGTCACCCACAGATCCCCCATAAGTGTCACCCACAGATCCCCCATAAGTGTCACCCACAGATCCCCCATAAGTGTCACCCACAGATCCCCCATAAGTGTCACCCACAGATCCCCCATAACAGTGTCACCCACAGATCCCCCATAACAGTGCCACCCACAGATCCCCCATAACAGTGCGTCACCCACAGACCACAATTAGTTCAAAACCCACCAAAAGTGCACCTTTTTGGTTCAAAATATTTTTTTTCTTATTTTCCTCCTCAAAAACCTAGGTGCGTCTTATAGGCCGGTGCGTCTTATACGGCGAAAAATACGGTAAGTCAACTTTCCTTTGGACGAGTTTTGAAAAATCTCTTTGTTAAATTCTTGTTATTTGGTTCAAAACTCTCCAAACTATCAATTCATACTAAGGAAAAATAAAAATGATCTGATTGTCATTAGAATATGAAAAAAGTGAAGCTGTTTTTATTAGGCAAGTTACAGAATACTTAAGTAGGTGGGTTGTATGATCTCCAGATGTTAACTACATTGTCTGTTTGATTTTAACATAATTTGATTAATCAATTAGCGCCAACTCTAACAAGATAACATTCTAGCAATTAAGACCAACACACATTCACCATATTTCTCATAGGATAGTTTTTGATTGTAACATATGGTTTTCCTAGTGGGAGAACATGTCATGCAGACATGTTATCTAGTTTTTTATTTTGTTCCAATGCAATGTCACGAGTTCAAACATTCCTACGTGTATGTTCCCAAGTTATACAAATCTTATATTTTGCCTCAAAAAATCATGATCCATTATGTGCTTAACCCTATAATACATGGATGATCCGTGTTTCAACCAACATTAAGCCAATTACTGTATATTACTATGTGAATGTTTGCTTGTTAGAACAAACCCCAAATCCCAAACTTGAAAGAGACTGCAGATAAGTTGGCAACTGCATACAAAGAAAATTATGTACATATTTATAATAGATCAATATACGTATAACATGTGAATGTGCTGTCCATGGGGGAGATTTATCATTGTGCTCCCATATTTCAATTTTGATTGATCCCCTTGGGCTATGACCACACGATGCTGTCATGATGCGGTCATGATGCCATTAAGAACTACAGACTCTCATTTCACAATAGAAGTCAAAGAGAAAATAAGTTTCTGAGATATACCTGGCATTTTCAAAGTTCTGATGCCTACACCTGATTGACCGCACTTAAGACATGTCCTGCTTGTGGCTGATGACTGCATGGTATACACAGTTGTGTAGCCGTTTGCCGTATATATGTTTTACCACAGGTGTCTCTATTTGAAGTTAGAATGCTAAGGAACCAGTTCAATTTGCGGACAAAAAAGTGCACTCTAAACACATGATTTTACTTGCAGTAACCGCATGCATTTCTTACCGGCAACATGACCACATCACAACCCTGCTGTGTGGTTGTACCTTAAGAAGCACCTAATTTACTGTATTAAGAGGCCTAAAAATTAGAGTTGAGCGAACACCTGGATGTTCGGGTTCGAGAAGTTCGGCCGAACTTCCCGGAAATGTTCGGGTTCGGGATCCGAACCCGATCCGAACTTCGTCCCGAACCCGAACCCCATTGAAGTCAACGGGGACCCGAACTTTTCGGTACTAAAAAGGCTGTAAAACAGCCCAGGAAAGGGCTAGAGGGCTGCAAAAGGCAGCAACATGTAGGTAAATCCCCTGCAAACAAATGTGGATAGGGAAATGAATTAAAATAAAAATTTAATAAATAAAAATTAACCAAAATCAATTGGAGAGAGGTCCCATAGCAGAGAATCTGGCTTCACGTCACCCACCACTGGAACAGTCCATTCTCAGATATTTAGGCCCCGGCACCCAGGCAGAGGAGAGAGGTCCCGTAACAGAGAATCTGTCTTCATGTCAGCAGAGAATCAGTCTGCATGTCATAGCAGAGAATCAGGCTTCACGTCAGCCACCACTGCAACAGTCCATTGTCATAAATTTAGGCCCAGCACCCAGGCAGAGGAGAGAGGTCCCGTAACAGACAATCTGGCTTCATGTCAGCAGAGAATCAGTCTGCATGTCATAGCAGAGAATCAGGCTTCACGTCAGCCACCACTGCAACAGTCCATTGTCATAAATTTAGGCCAAGCACCCAGGCAGAGGAGAGAGGTCCCGTAACAGACAATCTGGCTTCATGTCAGCAGAGAATCAGTCTGCATGTCATAGCAGAGAATCAGGCTTCACGTCACCCACCACTGTAAAAGTCCATTTTCATAAATTTAGGCCCAGCACCCAGGCAGAGGAGAGAGGTCCCGTAACAGACAATCTGGCTTCATGTCAGCAGAGAATCAGTCTTCATATCATAGCAGAGAATCAGGCTTCACGTCACCCAACATTGGAACAGTCCATTGGCATATATTTAGGCCCCGGCACCCAGACAGAGGAGAGGTTCATTCAAATTTGGGTAGCCTCGCAATATAATGGTAAAATGAAAATAAACATAGGATTGAATGAGGAAGTGCCCTGGAGTACAATAATATATGGTTAAGGGGAGGTAGTTAATGTCTAATCTGGACAAGAGACGGACAGGTCCTGTGGAATCCATGCCTGGTTCATTTTTATGAACGTCAGCTTGTCCACATTGGCTGTAGACAGGCGGCTACGTTTGTCTGCAATGACACCCCCTGCCGTGCTGAATACACGTTCAGACAAAACGCTGGTCGCCGGGCAGGCCAGCACCTCCAAGGCATAAAAGGCTAGCTCTGGCCACGTGGACAATTTAGAGACCCAGTAGTTGAATGGGGCCGAACCATCAGTCAGTACGTGGAGGGGTGTGCACACGTACTGTTCCACCATGTTAGTGAAATGTTGCCTCCTGCTAACACGTTGCATATCAGGTGGTGGTGCAGTTAGCTGTGACGTGTTGACAAAACTTTTCCACATCTCTGCCATGCTAACCCTGCCCTCAGAGGAGCTGGCCGTGACACAGCTGCCTTGGCAACCTCTTGCTCCTCCTCTGCCTTGGCCTTGGGCTTCCACTTGTTCCCCTGTGACATTTGGGAATTCTCTCAGTAGCGCATCTACCAACGTGCGCTTGTACTCGCGCATCTTCCTATCACGCTCCAGTGCAGGAAGTAAGGTGGGCACATTGTCTTTGTAGCGTGGATCCAGCAGGGTGGCAACCCAGTACACGTTAAAATGTGGGCAACTCTGCTGTCGTTGCGCAGGCACTGCAGCATGTAGTCGCTCATGTGTGCCAGGCTGCCCAGGGGTAAGGACAAGCTGTCCTATGTGGGAGGCGTATCGTCATCGTCCTGCCTTTCCCCCCAGCCACGCACCAGTGATGGACCCGAGCTGCGTTGGGTGCCACCCCGCTGTGACCATGCTTCATCCTCATCCTCCTCCACCTCCTCCTCATCCTCGTCCTCCTCGTCCTCCAGTAGTGGGCCCTGGCTGGCCACATTTGTACCTGGCCTCTGCTGTTGCCAAAAACCTCCCTCTGAGTCACTTCGAAGAGACTGGCCTGAAAGTGCTAAAAATGACCCCTCTTCCTCCTCCTCCTCCTGGGCCACCTCCTCTTCCATCATCGCCCTAAGTGTTTTCTCAAGGAGACATAGAAGTGGTATTGTAACGCTGATAACGGCGTCATCGCCACTGGCCATGTTGGTGGAGTACTCGAAACAGCGCAACAGGGCACACAGGTCTCGCATGGAGGCCCAGTCATTGGTGGTGAAGTGGTGCTGTTCCGCAGTGCGACTGACCCGTGCGTGCTGCAGCTGAAACTCCACTATGGCCTGCTGTTGCTCGCACAGTCTGTCCAGCATGTGCAAGGTGGAGTTCCACGCTGTAGCGCAGACAGGCGAGCAGCAGCAGGATGTGAACGCCGGAAGCACGAACAGACGGCCCGCACTTTATGCAGCAGCTCTGACATGTCGGGGTAGTTGTGAATGAACTTCTGCACCACCAAATTCAGCACATGCGCCAAGCAAGGGATGTGCGTCAAACTGGCTAGTCCCAGAGCTGCAACGAGATTTCGCCCATTATCACACACCACCAGGCCGGGCTTAAAGCTCACCGGCAGCAACCACTCGTCGGTCTGTTGTTCTATACCCTGCCACAACTCCTGTGCGGTGTGGGGCCTGCCCCCAAACATATGAGTTTCAGAATGGCCTGCTGACGTTTACCCCGGGCTGTGCTGAAGTTGGTGTTGAAGGTGTGTGGCTGACTAGATGAGCAGGTGGAAAAGAGGAGGAGGAAGTCGAGTAGCAGGAGGTGGCAACAGGAGGCAAAGAATGTTGCCCTGCGATCCTTGGCGGCGGAAGGACGTGCGCCAAACAGCTCTCCGCCTGGGGCCCAGCTGCCACTACATTTACCCAGTGTGCAGTTAGGGAGATATAGCGTCCCTGGCCGTGCTTACTGGTCCACATATCTGTGGTTAGGTGGACCTTGCCACAGATGGCGTTGCGCAGTGCACACTTGATTTTATCGGATACTTGGTTGTGCAGGGAAGGCACGGCTCTCTTGGAGAAGTAGTGGCGGCTGGGAACAACATACTGTGGGACAGCAAGCGACATGAGCTGTTTGAAGCTGTCTGTGTCCAACAGCCTAAATGACAGCATTTCATAGGCCAGTAGTTTAGAAATGCTGGCATTCAGGGCCAGGGATCGAGGGTGGCTAGTTGGGAATTTACGCTTTCTCTCAAATGTTTGTGAGATGGAGAGCTGAACGCTGGCGTGTGACATGGTTGAGACGCTTGGTGACGGAGGTGGTGGTGGTGTTGGTGGTACATCCACTGTTTGCTGGGCGGCAGGTGCCAACGTTCCTCCAGAGGCGGAGGAAGAGGCCGAGGCGGCAGCAGCAGAAGAGGCCGAGGCGGCAGCAGCAGAAGAGGCCGAGGCGGCAGCAGCAGAAGAGGTAGCAGGGGGAGCCTGAGCGACTTCCTTGTTTTTAAGGTGTTTACTCCACTGCAGTTCATGCTTTGCATGCAGGTGCCTGGTCATGCAGAATGTGCTAAGGTTCAGAACGTTAATGCCTCGCTTCAGGCTCTGATGGCACAGCGTGCAAACCACTCGGGTCTTGTCGTCAGCACATTGTTTGAAGAAGTGCCATGCCAGGGAACTCCTTGAAGCTGCCTTTGGGGTGCTCGGTCCCAGATGGCGGCGGTCAGTAGCAGGCGGAGTCTCTTGGCGGCGGGTGTTCTGCTTTTGCCCACTGCTCCCTCTTTTGCTACGCTGTTGGCTCGGTCTCACCACTGCCTCTTCCTCCGAACTGTAAAAGTCAGTGGCACGACCTTCATTCCATGTGGGGTCTAGGACCTCATCGTCCCCTGCATCGTCTTCCACCCAGTCTTGATCCCTGACCTCCTGTTCAGTCTGCACACTGCAGAAAGACGCAGCAGTTGGCACCTGTGTTTCGTCATCATCAGAGACATGCTGAGGTGGTATTCCCATGTCCTCATCATCAGGAAACATAAGTGGTTGTGTGTCAGTGCATTCTATGTCTTTCACCGCTGGGGAAGGGCTAGGTGGATGCCCTTGGGAAACCCTGCCAGCGGAGTCTTCAAACAGCATAAGAAAGTGCTGCATAACTTAAGGCTCAGACAGTTTCCCTGGTATGCATGGGGGTGATGTGACAGACTGATGGGGTTGGTTTTCAGGCGCCATCTGTGCGCTTTCTGCAGAAGACTGGGTGGGAGATAATGTGAACGTGCTGGATCCACTGTCGGCCACCCAATTGACTAATGCCTGTACCTGCTCAGGCCTTACCATCCTTAGAACGGCATTGGGCCCCACCATATGTCGCTGTAAATTCTGGCGGCTACTGGGACCTGAGGTAGTTGGTACACTAGGACGTGTGGATGTGGCAGAACGGCCACGTCCTCTTCCAGCACCAGAGGGTCCACTAACACCACCACGACCATGTCCACGTCCTCGTCCCTCACTAGATGTTTTCCTCATTGTTATCGTTCACCACAACAACAAAAATATTATTTGGCCCAATGTATTGTATTCAAATTCAGCTGAATATAAATTTGAGGCCTAGTATTTAGGCGCTGGGTGACCGGTATGGATTTACTGACAGAATTAGACTTGGAAATGCACAGTAGCGTGTGTGTGAAGTTATTCTGAATGACCCTATGTGCACCTTGAATATTATATACCCTTTAATGGATAGATTTCAAATAGCTCTGATACAGCAGAAACCACTAAATTAGGAAATTGCTAAATTGGGAATTGTTTTTCAACCCAGAACAAAAAATGTGCTTTGACGGACACTAAATAACTTGCCCAGCCAGAACAGTACACCAGTAACGACAGATTTAGCGGGATATAAATTTGAGGCCTAGTATTTAGGCGCTGGGTGACCGGTATGGATTTACTGACAGAATTAGACTTGGAAATGCACAGTAGCGTGTGTGTGAAGTTATTCTGAATGACCCTATGTGCACCTTGAATATTATATACCCTTTTAGGGATAGATTTCAAATAGCTCTGATATAGCAGAAACCACTAAATTATGAAATTGCTAAATTGGGAATTGTATTTCAACCCAGAACAAAAAATGTGCTTTGACGGACACTAAATAACTTGCCCAGCCAGAACAGTACAGCGGTAACGACAGATTTAGCGGGATATAAATTTGAGGCCTAGTATTTAGGCGCTGGGTGACCGGTATGGATTTACTGACAGAATTAGACTTGGAAATGCACAGTAGCGTGTGTGTGAAGTTATTCTGAATGACCCTATGTGCACCTTGAATATTATATACCCTTTAATGGATAGATTTCAAATAGCTCTGATACAGCAGAAACCACTAAATTAGGAAATTGCTAAATTGGGAATTGTTTTTCAACCCAGAACAAAAAATGTGCTTTGACGGACACTAAATAACTTGCCCAGCCAGAACAGTACACCAGTAACCACAGATTTAGCGGGATATAAATTTGAGGCCTAGTATTTAGGCGCTGGGTGACCGGTATGGATTTACTGACAGAATTAGACTTGGAAATGCACAGTAGCGTGTGTGTGAAGTTATTCTGAATGACCCTATGTGCACCTTGAATATTATATACCCTTTTAGGGATAGATTTCAAATAGCTCTGATATAGCAGAAACCACTAAATTATGAAATTGCTAAATTGGGAATTGTATTTCAACCCAGAACAAAAAATGTGCTTTGACGGACACTAAATAACTTGCCCAGCCAGAACAGTACAGCGGTAACGACAGATTTAGCGGGATATAAATTTGAGGCCTAGTATTTAGGCGCTGGGTGACCGGTATGGATTTACTGACAGAATTAGACTTGGAAATGCACAGTAGCGTGTGTGTGAAGTTATTCTGAATGACCCTATGTGCACCTTGAATATTATATACCCTTTAATGGATAGATTTCAAATAGCTCTGATACAGCAGAAACCACTAAATTAGGAAATTGCTAAATTGGGAATTGTTTTTCAACCCAGAACAAAAAATGTGCTTTGACGGACACTAAATAACTTGCCCAGACAGAACAGTACACCAGTAACGACAGATTTAGCGGGATATAAATTTGAGGCCTAGTATTTAGGCGCTGGGTGACCGGTATGGATTTACTGACAGAATTAGACTTGGAAATGCACAGTAGCGTGTGTGTGAAGTTATTCTGAATGACCCTATGTGCACCTTAAATATTATATACCCTTTTAGGGATAGATTTCAAATAGCTCTGATATAGCAGAAACCACTAAATTATGAAATTGCTAAATTGGGAATTGTATTTCAACCCAGAACAAAAAATGTGCTTTGACGGACACTAAATAACTTGCCCCGCCAGAACAGTACAGCGGTAACGACAGATTTAGCGGGATATAAATTTGAGGCCTAGTATTTAGGCGCTGGGTGACCGGTATGGATTTACTGACAGAATTAGACTTGGAAATGCACAGTAGCGTGTGTGTGAAGTTATTCTGAATGACCCTATGTGCACCTTGAATATTATATACCCTTTAATGGATAGATTTCAAATTGCTCTGATACAGCAGAAACCACTAAATTAGGAAATTGCTAAATTGGGAATTGTTTTTCAACCCAGAACAAAAAATGTGCTTTGATGGACACTAAATAACTTGCCCAGCCAGAACAGTACACCAGTAACGACAGATTTAGCGGGATATAAATTTGAGGCCTAGTATTTAGGCGCTGGGTGACCGGTATGGATTTACTGACAGAATTAGACTTGGAAATGCACAGTAGCGTGTGTGTGAAGTTATTCAGAATGACCCTATGTGCACCTTGAATATAATATACCCTTTTAGGGATAGATTTCAAATAGCTCTGATATAGCAGAAACCACTAAATTATGAAATTGCTAAATTGGGAATTGTATTTCAACCCAGAACAAAAAATGTGCTTTGACGGACACTAAATAACTTGCCCAGCCAGAACAGTACAGCGGTAACGACAGATTTAGCGGGATATAAATTTGAGGCCTAGTATTTAGGCGCTGGGTGACCGGTATGGATTTACTGACAGAATTAGACTTGGAAATGCACAGTAGCGTGTGTGTGAAGTTATTCTGAATGACCCTATGTGCACCTTGAATATTATATACCCTTTAATGGATAGATTTCAAATAGCTCTGATACAGCAGAAACCACTAAATTAGGAAATTGCTAAATTGGGAATTGTTTTTCAACCCAGAACAAAAAATGTGCTTTGATGGACACTAAATAACTTGCCCAGACAGAACAGTACACCAGTAACGACAGATTTAGCGGGATATAAATTTGAGGCCTAGTATTTAGGCGCTGGGTGACCGGTATGGATTTACTGACAGAATTAGACTTGGAAATGCACAGTAGCGTGTGTGTGAAGTTATTCTGAATGACCCTATGTGCACCTTGAATATTATATACCCTTTAATGGATAGATTTCAAATAGCTCTGATACAGCAGAAACCACTAAATTAGGAAATTGCTAAATTGGGAATTGTTTTTCAACCCAGAACAAAAAATGTGCTTTGACGGACACTAAATAACTTGCCCAGACAGAACAGTACACCAGTAACGACAGATTTAGCGGGATATAAATTTGAGGCCTAGTATTTAGGCGCTGGGTGACCGGTATGGATTTACTGACAGAATTAGACTTGGAAATGCACAGTAGCGTGTGTGTGAAGTTATTCTGAATGACCCTATGTGCACCTTGAATATTATATACCCTTTTAGGGATAGATTTCAAATAGCTCTGATATAGCAGAAACCACTAAATTATGAAATTGCTAAATTGGGAATTGTATTTCAACCCAGAACAAAAAATGTGCTTTGACGGACACTAAATAACTTGCCCAGCCAGAACAGTACAGCGGTAACGACAGATTTAGCGGGATATAAATTTGAGGCCTAGTATTTAGGCGCTGGGTGACCGGTATGGATTTACTGACAGAATTAGACTTGGAAATGCACAGTAGCGTGTGTGTGAAGTTATTCTGAATGACCCTATGTGCACCTGGAATATTATATACCTTTTTAGGGATAGATTTCAAATAGCTCTGATATAGCAGAAACCACTAAATTACAAAATTGCTAAATTGGGAATTGTATTTCAACCCAGAACAAAAAATGTGCTTTGACGGACACTAAATAACTTGCCCCGCCAGAACAGGACAGCGGTAACGACAGATTTAGCGGGATATAAATTTGAGGCCTAGTATTTAGGCGCTGGGTGACCGGTATGGATTTACTGACAGAATTAGACTTGGAAATGCACAGTAGCGTGTGTGTGAAGTTATTCTGAATGACCCTATGTGCACCTTGAATATTATATACCCTTTAATGGATAGATTTCAAATTGCTCTGATACAGCAGAAACCACTAAATTAGGAAATTGCTAAATTGGGAATTGTTTTTCAACCCAGAACAAAAAATGTGCTTTGATGGACACTAAATAACTTGCCCAGCCAGAACAGTACACCAGTAACGACAGATTTAGCGGGATATAAATTTGAGGCCTAGTATTTAGGCGCTGGGTGACCGGTATGGATTTACTGACAGAATTAGACTTGGAAATGCACAGTAGCGTGTGTGTGAAGTTATTCAGAATGACCCTATGTGCACCTTGAATATAATATACCCTTTTAGGGATAGATTTCAAATAGCTCTGATATAGCAGAAACCACTAAATTATGAAATTGCTAAATTGGGAATTGTATTTCAACCCAGAACAAAAAATGTGCTTTGACGGACACTAAATAACTTGCCCAGCCAGAACAGTACAGCGGTAACGACAGATTTAGCGGGATATAAATTTGAGGCCTAGTATTTAGGCGCTGGGTGACCGGTATGGATTTACTGACAGAATTAGACTTGGAAATGCACAGTAGCGTGTGTGTGAAGTTATTCTGAATGACCCTATGTGCACCTTGAATATTATATACCCTTTAATGGATAGATTTCAAATAGCTCTGATACAGCAGAAACCACTAAATTAGGAAATTGCTAAATTGGGAATTGTTTTTCAACCCAGAACAAAAAATGTGCTTTGATGGACACTAAATAACTTGCCCAGACAGAACAGTACACCAGTAACGACAGATTTAGCGGGATATAAATTTGAGGCCTAGTATTTAGGCGCTGGGTGACCGGTATGGATTTACTGACAGAATTAGACTTGGAAATGCACAGTAGCGTGTGTGTGAAGTTATTCTGAATGACCCTATGTGCACCTTGAATATTATATACCCTTTAATGGATAGATTTCAAATAGCTCTGATACAGCAGAAACCACTAAATTAGGAAATTGCTAAATTGGGAATTGTTTTTCAACCCAGAACAAAAAATGTGCTTTGACGGACACTAAATAACTTGCCCAGACAGAACAGTACACCAGTAACGACAGATTTAGCGGGATATAAATTTGAGGCCTAGTATTTAGGCGCTGGGTGACCGGTATGGATTTACTGACAGAATTAGACTTGGAAATGCACAGTAGCGTGTGTGTGAAGTTATTCTGAATGACCCTATGTGCACCTTGAATATTATATACCCTTTTAGGGATAGATTTCAAATAGCTCTGATATAGCAGAAACCACTAAATTATGAAATTGCTAAATTGGGAATTGTATTTCAACCCAGAACAAAAAATGTGCTTTGACGGACACTAAATAACTTGCCCAGCCAGAACAGTACAGCGGTAACGACAGATTTAGCGGGATATAAATTTGAGGCCTAGTATTTAGGCGCTGGGTGACCGGTATGGATTTACTGACAGAATTAGACTTGGAAATGCACAGTAGCGTGTGTGTGAAGTTATTCTGAATGACCCTATGTGCACCTGGAATATTATATACCTTTTTAGGGATAGATTTCAAATAGCTCTGATATAGCAGAAACCACTAAATTACAAAATTGCTAAATTGGGAATTGTATTTCAACCCAGAACAAAAAATGTGCTTTGACGGACACTAAATAACTTGCCCCGCCAGAACAGGACAGCGGTAACGACAGATTTAGCGGGATATAAATTTGAGGCCTAGTATTTAGGCGCTGGGTGACCGGTATGGATTTACTGACAGAATTAGACTTGGAAATGCACAGTAGCGTGTGTGTGAAGTTATTCTGAATGACCCTATGTGCACCTTGAATATTATATACCCTTTAATGGATAGATTTCAAATAGCTCTGATACAGCAGAAACCACTAAATTAGGAAATTGCTAAATTGGGAATTGTTTATCAACCCAGAACAAAAAATGTGCTTTGATGGACACTAAATAACTTGCCCAGCCAGAACAGTACACCAGTAACGACAGATTTAGCGGGATATAAATTTGAGGCCTAGTATTTAGGCGCTGGGTGACCGGTATGGATTTACTGATAGAATTAGACTTGGAAATGCACAGTAGCGTGTGTGTGAAGTTATTCTGAATGACCCTATGTGCACCTTGAATATTATATACCCTTTTAGGGATAGATTTCAAATAGCTCTGATATAGCAGAAACCACTAAATTATGAAATTGCTAAATTGGGAATTGTATTTCAACCCAGAACAAAAAATGTGCTTTGACGGACACTAAATAACTTGCCCAGCCAGAACAGTACAGCGGTAACGACAGATTTAGCGGGATATAAATTTGAGGCCTAGTATTTAGGCGCTGGGTGACCGGTATGGATTTACTGACAGAATTAGACTTGGAAATGCACAGTAGCGTGTGTGTGAAGTTATTCTGAATGACCCTATGTGCACCTTGAATATTATATACCCTTTTAGGGATAGATTTCAAATAGCTCTGATACAGCAGAAACCACTAAATTAGGAAATTGCAAAATTGGGAATTGTTTTTCAACCCAAAACAAAAAATGTGCTTTGACGGACACTAAATAACTTGCCCAGCCAGAACAGTACACCAGTAACGACATATTTAGCGGGATATAAATTTGAGGCCTAGTATTTAGGCGCTGGGTGACCAGTATGGATTTACTGACAGAATTAGACTGGGATATGGCCAAAAAATAACCACACTATTGCTGGTTAAATGCACCTGGTGTGACAGCTTGACCAACCACACTACTGAGGGTTAAATGCACTTGGTGACAGGCGCAGCTTGCCCCTGATGTAGTATATGGCCAAAAAATGAACAGACTATTGCTGGTTAAATGCACTTGGTGTGACAGCTTGACCAACCACACTACTGAGGGTTAAATGCACTTGGTGACGGGCGCAGCTTGCCCCTGATGTAGTATATGGCCAAAAAATGAACAGACTATTGCTGGTTAAATGCACTTGGTATGACAGCTTGACCAACCACACTACTGAGGGTTAAATGCACTTGGTGACGGGCGCACCTTGCCCCTGATGTAGTATATGGCCAAAAAATAAACAGACTATTGCTGGTTAAATACACTTGGTGTGATAGCTAGGGATGAGCGAACTCGAACTGTATAGTTCGGGTTCGTACCGAATTTTGGGGTGTCCGTGACACGGACCCGAACCCGGACATTTTCGTAAAAGTCCGGGTTCGGGTTCGGTGTTCGTCGCTTTCTTCGCGCTTTTGTGACGCTTTCTTGGCGCTTTTTGAAAGGCTGCAAAGCAGCCAATCAACAAGCGTCATACTACTTGCCCCAAGAGGCCATCACAGCCATGCCTACTATTGGCATGGCTGTGATTGGCCAGAGCACCATGTGACCCAGCCTCTATTTAAGCTGGAGTCACATAGCGCCGCCCGTCACTCTGCTCTGATTAGCGTAGGGAGAGGTTGCGGCTGCGACAGTAGGGCGAGATTAGGCAGATTAACTCCTCCAAAGGACTTGATTAACTGATCGATCTGCAGCTGTGGATCATTGAGCTGCTGATCCTCAATTGCTCACTGTTTTTAGGCTGCCCAGACCGTTTGTCAGTCACATTTTTCTGGGGTGATCGGCGGCCATTTTGTGTCTTGTGGTGCGCCAGCACAAGCTGCGACCAAGTGCATTTAACCCTCAATGGTGTGGTTGTTTTTTGGCTAAAGCCTACATCAGGGTGAAGCTGTCACACCAAGTGCATTTAACCAGCAATAGTCTGTTCATTTTTTGGCCATATACAAAATCAGGGGCAAGCTGCGCCTGTCACCAAGTGCATTTAACCCTCAATGGTGTGGTTGTTTTTTGGCTAAAGCCTACATCAGGGTGAAGCTGTCACACCAAGTGCATTTAACCAGCAATAGTCTGTTCATTTTTTGGCCATATACTAAATCAGGGGCAAGCTGCGCCTGTCACCAAGTGCATTTAACCCTCAATGGTGTGGTTGTTTTTTGGCTAAAGCCTACATCAGGGTGAAGCTGTCACACCAAGTGCATTTAACCAGCAATAGTCTGTTTATTTTTTGGCCATATCCCAGTCTAATTCTGTCACTAAATCCATACCGGTCACCCAGCGCCTAAATACTAGGCCTCAAATTTATATCCCGCTAAATCTGTCCTTAGTGCTGTAGCTGGGCGAGTTATTTAGTGTCCGTTCAAGCACATTTCTTGTTCTGGGTTGAAATACAATTCCCAATTTAGCAATTTCATAATTTAGTGGTTTCTGCTATATCAGAGCTATTTGAAATCTATCCCTAAAAGGGTATATAATATTCAAGGTGCACATTGGGTCATTCAGAATAACTTCACACACACCCGCTACTGTGTATTTCCAAGTCTAATTCTGGCACTAAACCCATACCTGTCACCCAGCGCCTAAATACTAGGCCTCAAATTTATATCCCGCTAAATCTGTCCTTAGTGCTGTAGCTGGGCGAGTTATTTAGTGTCCGTTCAAGCACATTTCTTGTTCTGGGTTGAAATACAATTCCCAATTTAGCAATTTCATAATTTAGTGGTTTCTGCTATATCAGAGCTATTTGAAATCTATCCCTAAAAGGGTATATAATATTCAAGGTGCACATTGGGTCATTCAGAATAACTTCACACACACCCGCTACTGTGTATTTCCAAGTCTAATTCTGTCACTAAACCCATACCTGTCACCCAGCGCCTAAATACTAGGCCTCAAATTTATATCCCGCTAAATCTGTCCTTAGTGCTGTAGCTGGGCGAGTTATTTAGTGTCCGTTCAAGCACATTTCTTGTTCTGGGTTGAAATACAATTCCCAATTTAGCAATTTCATAATTTAGTGGTTTCTGCTATATCAGAGCTATTTGAAATCTATCCCTAAAAGGGTATATAATATTCAAGGTGCACATTGGGTCATTCAGAATAACTTCACACACACCCGCTACTGTGTATTTCCAAGTCTAATTCTGTCACTAAACCCATACCTGTCACCCAGCGCCTAAATACTAGGCCTCAAATTTATATCCCGCTAAATCTGTCCCTAGTGCTGTAGCTGGGCGAGTTATTTAGTGTCCGTTCAAGCACATTTCTTGTTCTGGGTTGAAATACAATTCCCAATTTAGCAATTTCATAATTTAGTGGTTTCTGCTATATCAGAGCTATTTGAAATCTATCCCTAAAAGGGTATATAATATTCAAGGTGCACATAGGGTCATTCAGAATAACTTCACACACCCGCTACTGTGCATTTCCAAATCTAATTCTGTCACTAAACCCATACCTGTCACCCAGCGCCTAAATACTAGGCCTCAAATTTATATCCCGCTAAATCTCTCGTTACCGCTGTCCTGTTGTGGCTGGGAAAGTTATTTAGTGTCCGTCAAAGCACATTTTTTGTTCTGGGTTGAAATACAATTCCCAATTTAGCAATTTCATAATTTAGTCGTTTCTGCTATATCAGAGCTATTTGAAATCTATCCCTAAAAGGGTAGATCATATTGAAGGTGCACATAGGGTCATTCAGAATAACTTCACACACACGCTTCTGTGCATTTCCAAGTCTAATTCTGTCACTAAATCCATACCGGTCACCCAGCGCCTAAATACTAGGCCTCAAATTTATATCCCGCTGAATTTGAATACAATACATTGGGCCAAATAATATATTTGTTGTTGTGGTGAACCATAACAATGAGAAAAACATCTAGTAAGGGACGCGGACGTGGACATGGTCGTGGTGGTGTTAGTGGACCCTCTGGTGCTGGGAGAGGACGTGGCCGTTCTGCCACATCCACACGTCCTAGTGTACCAACTACCTCAGGTCCCAGTAGCCGCCAGAATTTACAGCGATATATGGTGGGGCCCAATGCCGTTCTAAGGATGGTAAGGCCTGAGCAGGTACAGGCATTAGTCAATTGGGTGGCCGACAGTGGATCCAGCACGTTCACATTATCTCCCACCCAGTCTTCTGCAGAAAGCGCACAGATGGCGCCTGAAAACCAACCCCATCAGTCTGTCACATCACCCCCATGCATACCAGGGAAACTGTCTCAGCCTCAAGTTATGCAGCAGTCTCTTATGCTGTTTGAAGACTCCGCTGGCAGGGTTTCCCAAGGGCATCCACCTAGCCCTTCCCCAGCGGTGAAAGACATAGAATGCACTGACGCACAACCACTTATGTTTCCTGATGATGAGGACATGGGAATACCACCTCAGCATGTCTCTGATGATGACGAAACACAGGTGCCAACTGCTGCGTCTTTCTGCAGTGTGCAGACTGAACAGGAGGTCAGGGATCAAGACTGGGTGGAAGACGATGCAGGGGACGATGAGGTCCTAGACCCCACATGGAATGAAGGTCGTGCCACTGACTTTCACAGTTCGGAGGAAGAGGCAGTGGTGAGACCGAGCCAACAGCGTAGCAAAAGAGGGAGCAGTGGGCAAAAGCAGAACACCCGCCGCCAAGAGACTCCGCCTGCTACTGACCGCCGCCATCTGGGACCGAGCACCCCAAAGGCAGCTTCAAGGAGTTCCCTGGCATGGCACTTCTTCAAACAATGTGCTGACGACAAGACCCGAGTGGTTTGCACGCTGTGCCATCAGAGCCTGAAGCGAGGCATTAACGTTCTGAACCTGAGCACAACCTGCATGACCAGGCACCTGCATGCAAAGCATGAACTGCAGTGGAGTAAACACCTTAAAACCAAGGAAGTCACTCAGGCTCCCCCTGCTACCTCTTCTGCTGCTGCCGCCTCGGCCTATTCTGCTGCTGCCGCCTCGGCCTCTTCCTCCGCCTCTGGAGGAACGTTGGCACCTGCCGCCCAGCAAACAGGGGATGTACCACCAACACCACCACCACCACCTCCGTCACCAAGCGTCTCAACCATGTCACACGCCAGCGTTCAGCTCTCCATCTCACAAACATTTGATAGAAAGCGTAAATTCCCACCTAGCCACCCTCGATCCCTGGCCCTGAATGCCAGCATTTCTAAACTACTGGCCTATGAAATGCTGTCATTTAGGCTGGTGGACACAGACAGCTTCAAACAGCTCATGTCGCTTGCTGTCCCACAGTATGTTGTTCCCAGCCGGCACTACTTCTCCAAGAGAGCCGTGCCTTCCCTGCACAACCAAGTATCCGATAAAATCAAGTGTGCACTGCGCAACGCCATCTGTGGCAAGGTCCACCTAACCACAGATACGTGGACCAGTAAGCACGGCCAGGGACGCTATATCTCCCTAACTGCACACTGGGTAAATGTAGTGGCAGCTGGGCCCCAGGCGGAGAGCTGTTTGGCGCACGTCCTTCCGCCGCCAAGGATCGCAGGGCAACATTCTTTGCCTCCTGTTGCCACCTCCTCCTTCTCGGCTTCCTCCTCCTCTTCTTCCACCTGCTCATCCAGTCAGCCACACACCTTCACCACCAACTTCAGCACAGCCCGGGGTAAACGTCAGCAGGCCATTCTGAAACTCATATGTTTGGGGGACAGGCCCCACACCGCACAGGAGTTGTGGCGGGGTATAGAACAACAGACCGACGAGTGGTTGCTGCCGGTGAGCCTCAAGCCCGGCCTGGTGGTGTGTGATAATGGGCGAAATCTCGTTGCAGCTCTGGGACTAGCCAATTTGACGCACATCCCTTGCTTGGCGCATGTGCTGAATTTGGTGGTGCAGAAGTTCATTCACAACTACCCCGACATGTCAGAGCTGCTGCATAAAGTGCGGGCCGTCTGTTCGCGCTTCCGGCGTTCACATCCTGCTGCTGCTCGCCTGTCTGCGCTACAGCGTAACTTCGGCCTTCCCGCTCACCGCCTCATATGCGACGTGCCCACCAGGTGGAACTCCACCTTGCACATGCTGGACAGACTGTGCGAGCAGCAGCAGGCCATAGTGGAGTTTCAGCTGCAGCACGCACGGGTCAGTCGCACTACAGAACAGCACCACTTCACCACCAATGACTGGGCCTCCATGCGAGACCTGTGTGCCCTGTTGCGCTGTTTCGAGTACTCCACCAACATGGCCAGTGGCGATGACACCGTTATCAGCGTTACAATACCACTTCTATGTCTCCTTGAGAAAACACTTAGGGCGATGATGGAAGAGGAGGTGGCCCAGGAGGAGGAGGAGGAGGAGGAGGAAGAGGGGTCATTTTTAGCACTTTCAGGCCAGTCTCTTCGAAGTGACTCAGAGGGAGGTTTTTGGCAACAGCAGAGGCCAGGTACAAATGTGGCCAGCCAGGGCCCACTACTGGAGGACGAGGAGGACGAGGATGAGGAGGAGGTGGAGGAGGATGAGGATGAAGCATGGTCACAGCGGGGTGGCACCCAACGCAGCTCGGGTCCATCACTGGTGCGTGGCTGGGGGGAAAGGCAGGACGATGACGATACGCCTCCCACAGAGGACAGCTTGTCCTTACCCCTGGGCAGCCTGGCACACATGAGCGACTACATGCTGCAGTGCCTGCGCAACGACAGCAGAGTTGCCCACATTTTAACCTGTGCGGACTACTGGGTTGCCACCCTGCTGGATCCACGCTACAAAGACAATGTGCCCACCTTACTTCCTGCACTGGAGCGTGATAGGAAGATGCGCGAGTACAAGCGCACGTTGGTAGACGCGCTACTGAGAGCATTCCCAAATGTCACAGGGGAACAAGTGGAAGCCCAAGGCCAAGGCAGAGGAGGAGCAAGAGGTCGCCAAGGCAGCTGTGTCACGGCCAGCTCCTCTGAGGGCAGGGTTAGCATGGCAGAGATGTGGAAAACTTTTGTCAACACGCCACAGCTAACTGCACCACCACCTGATACGCAACGTGTTAGCAGGAGGCAACATTTCACTAACATGGTGGAACAGTACGTGTGCACACCCCTCCACGTACTGACTGATGGTTCGGCCCCATTCAACTTCTGGGTCTCTAAATTGTCCACGTGGCCAGAGCTAGCCTTTTATGCCTTGGAGGTGCTGGCCTGCCCGGCAGCCAGCGTTTTGTCTGAACGTGTATTCAGCACGGCAGGGGGCGTCATTACAGACAAACGCAGCCGCCTGTCTACAGCCAATGTGGACAAGCTGACGTTCATAAAAATGAACCAGGCATGGATCCCACAGGATCTGTCCGTCCCTTGTCCAGATTAGACATTAACTACCTCCCCATAACCATATATTATTGGACTCCAGGGCACTTCCTCATTCAATCCTATTTTTATTTTCATTTTACCATTATATTGCGAGGCTACCCAAAGTTGAATGAACCTCTCCTCTGCCTGTGTGCTAGGCCTAAATATATGCCAATGGACTGTTGCAGTGGTGGCTGACGTGAAGCCTCATTCTCTGCTATGACATGCAGACTGATTCTCTGCTGACATGAAGACAGATTCTCTGTTACGGGACCTCTCTGCTCTGCCTGTGTGCTAGGCCTAAATATATGCCAATGGACTGTTGCAGTGGTGGGTGACGTGAAGCCTCATTCTCTGCTATGACATGCAGACTGATTCTCTGCTGACATGAAGCCAGATTCTCTGTTACGGGACCTCTCTCCTCTGCCTGTGTGTGTGCTGGGCCTAAATATATGCCAATGGACTGTTGCAGTGGTGGCTGACGTGAAGCCTGATTCTCTGCTATGACATGCAGACTGATTCTCTGCTGACATGAAGCCAGATTGTCTGTTACGGGACCTCTCTCCTCTGCCTGTGTGTGTGCTGGGCCTAAATATATGCCAATGGACTGTTGCAGTGGTGGCTGACGTGAAGCCTCATTCTCTGCTATGACATGCAGACTAATTCTCTGCTGACATGAAGACAGATTCTCTGTTACGGGACCTCTCTGCTCTGCCTGTGTGCTAGGCCTAAATATATGCCAATGGACTGTTGCAGTGGTGGGTGACGTGAAGCCTCATTCTCTGCTATGACATGCAGACTGATTCTCTGCTGACATGAAGCCAGATTCTCTGTTACGGGACCTCTCTCCTCTGCCTGTGTGTGTGCTGGGCCTAAATATATGCCAATGGACTGTTGCAGTGGTGGCTGACGTGAAGCCTCATTCTCTGCTATGACATGCAGACTAATTCTCTGCTGACATGAAGACAGATTCTCTGTTACGGGACCTCCCTCCTCTGCCTGGGTGCTGGGCCTAAATATATGCCAATGGACTGTTGCAGTGGTGGCTGACGTGAAGCCTCATTCTCTGCTATGACATGCAGACTAATTCTCTGCTGACATGAAGACAGATTCTCTGTTACGGGACCTCTCTCCTCTGCCTGGGTGCCGGGGCCTAAATATCTGAGAATGGACTGTTCCAGTGGTGGGTGACGGGAAGCCAGATTCTCTGCTATGGAACCTCTCTCCAATTGATTTTGGTTAATTTTTATTTATTTAATTTTTATTTTAATTCATTTCCCTATCCACATTTGTTTGCAGGGGATTTACCTACATGTTGCTGCCTTTTGCAGCCCTCTAGCTCTTTCCTGGGCTGTTTTACAGCCTTTTTAGTGCCGAAAAGTTCGGGTCCCCATTGACTTCAATGGGGTTCGGGTTCGGGACGAAGTTCGGATCGGGTTCGGATCCCGAACCCGAACATTTCCGGGATGTTCGGCCGAACTTCTCGAACCCGAACATCCAGGTGTTCGCTCAACTCTAGTGATAGCTTCACCCTGATGTAGGCTTTAGCCAAAAAACAACCACACCATTGAGGGTTAAATGCACTTGGTGACAGGCGCAGCTTGCCCCTGATGTAGTATATGGCCAAAAAATGAACAGACTATTGCTGGTTAAATGCACTTGGTGTGACAGCTTGATTAACCACACTACTGAGGGTTAAATGCACTTGGTGACGGGCGCAGCTTGCCCCTGATGTAGTATATGGCCAAAAAATAAACAGACTATTGCTGGTTAAATGCACTTGGTGTGACAGCTTCACCCTGATGTAGGCTTTAGCCCAAAAACAACCACACCATTGAGGGTTAAATGTACTTGGTGACAGGCGCAGCTTGCCCCTGATGTAGTATATGGCCAAAAAATAAACAGACTATTGCTGGTTAAATGCACTTTGTGTGACAGCTTCACCCTGATGTAGGCTTTAGCCAAAAAACAACCACACCATTGAGGGTTAAATGCACTTGGTCGCAGCTTGTGCTGGCGCACCACAAGACACAAAATGGCCGCCGATCACCCCAGAAAAAAGTGACTGACAAACGGTCTGGGCAGCCTAAAAACAGTGAGCAATTAAGTATCAGCAGCTCAATGATCCACAGCTGCAGATCGATCAATTAATCAAGTCCTTTGGAGGAGTTAATCTGCCTAATCTCGCCCTACTGTCGCAGCCGCAACCTTTCCCTATGCTGATCAGAGCAGAGTGACAGGCGGCGCTATGTGACTCCAGCTTAAATAGAGGCTGGGTCACATGGTGCTCTGGCCAATCACAGCCATGCCAATAGTAGGCATGGCTGTGACGGCCTCTTGGGGCAAGTAGTATGACGCTTGTTGATTGGCTGCTTTGCAGCCTTTCAAAAAGCGCCAAGAAAGCGTCACAAAAGCGCCAAGAAAGCGACGAACACCGAACCCGAACCCGTACTTTTACGAAAATGTCCGGGTTCGGGTCCGTGTCACGGACACCCCATAATTCGGTACGAACCCGAACTATACAGTTCGAGTTCGCTCATCCCTACTTAAAATGCCTCTTAATAAACTAATTGCATCTTTGGCCCTTCGTTCACCAGAAACTTAAGTCAAGACAAGCAATAAACTAATCCAGTTTCTCACGTTATAGTAAACCTGTGGGCCGCTTGAAGCCCCACCCCTCCCATTAAGCCACACCCTATTTGTTATCACTTTAGAAGACTGGCGAGAACCTCTAAATGTTGTTAGTTTTTATTATGTGCTACTTGTTATGCCACAATGATGGTGTAAATACCGTAATAAATGCCCCGCATGTCTTTTTTCTACATTGATTTTTATTTAATTTTATTTTTTTCAGTTGGGATGGTGGAATAAACCTCTGACATACCACTCTGGCAGCAGCACTTATTGTCTACAGGAAGAAAGGATAGGGTATGTTGAAATCTAACCTCTCTTTCCTCAGACATTGGTAGATGAGGAACAATTGTCAGGACCCCATGCACATGAGATTGCAAGCCAATGCAATATTGATGCAATCTCATCAATATTAGTGGATTTGACTGTATGCTAGTTTCAGTACAAATAAGAATATTAATTATGAATAAGCAAACTGATTCTATAGAATCAAAATTTTACCCAAATTTTTCGAAAAGACACAGAGAAGAGATAACTAGAACCTACAGGCACCCCAGCTCCATCGCAGACACTCCCGGAGAATTTCCGACTCACCAGGCACTCCATCATGGTAGACTCTGTGGCGTCTCCAGCAAGCCCTGCCTCTTCCACTGAAAAAGGTCACCCATCTGATCTAACCATTCCAGACCAAGGTCAGGCAGATTTATATAGGAACATTGCCTCTCTGTTCTGTGCTGAGCACTCGCAGGCCGTGGTGGAATTTACCCACCAAATCCAAGACCTAGGAAATAGTGTGTCTGAGACGCATACAGATGATATCTCAGATGCCATTGGAGCATACAGGGAGGACATCAACTCCCATGCAACCCAGTTGACTTCCCTTGAACTGAAAATCGAAGACCTTGAGAATAGGTCTCGCAGAGGAAATTTGAGGGTCAGGAGTCTCCCAGAGAATTTCACCGCTCTATCTGCAACCCTGCTTACCTTGTTTGCGGCCCTACTTCCACAAGCTGATACCTGTTCCGAATAGACAGAGTGCATAGGGCCTTGGAGAAGCCACGAACCTCAGAGCTCCCTAGAGATATCGTTTCACAACCCGGAGGTGAGAGACCAAATTCTGGCTGCAGCTTGGAACTTGACCACCTTGCCCAGGCTCCACTCTTTAGGTCATCTATATGTTAGCCTGGCACCATCTATGCTCTGAAGACATAGGGAGATGAGACCGGTAACACAAGCCCTACCGGTGCACTATAGATGGGGGTTGCCTTGCCCCCTATCTTTCCAATTGAACCCCCAAACTCATACAGTGCACTCTCCATTGTAAAGTTGTGAGATCCTATAACGTGCCGGGATACCGATGGAGAAGTCGTTGACACCTATCAAGCCGCTGAGACTGCAACGACCGCTAGGGTCTGTACAAGGGTACCTGTTGCCCCACCTCGCCTACAAGCCCCATGATGTATACCCATCAAGGATCATCTTCTGCCTTTCTGTGACTACAAGAATGGCAGGACTGCTCTGCTCAGGACACCTGTTGCAAGTGTTTGCTTTTCCTTTTATTAACATAATTTTTTTTTTCTATTTTTCTTTTTCTCTTTGGACCAAACCCAACTTTTCACAGGGATTTGGTGTGATGGACTTTTATGTTGTTTACTACATTAGGGCTCTTTGGGGTGGGGCCAGTGATAGGTGAGCCCTTCAGCCTCCCTACGATTTGGCCCATGTCCTATATATTGCCAGGCTTGGCATTATTTTTTTCTCTGTTTTACGTGCTTTTGAGCACTATGTTAACTTTTTTTTTGTTTTTCTGTTTTCCTAGGGTTTTTTCCTTTATTGGGCATTTACTGGTCATTTCTGGTCTGCAGTAGCATGGGTACCCCTGCAGATGGCGACATTGGGCCCTCTCCTGCACCCATCCAACTTTCCTTATTATTCTACCATGTGTAAGATCCTACCTAATGTAAAGGGATTTAACTCCCCGCAGAAGCACAAAATGGCGTTTTCCACTTACCTGAAACACAGGCCCGATGTTGTCTGTCTCCAGGAGTTCCACTTCACCCCCGTTACTCACCCGAAATACCTCCACCCGCAGTATACTAGATTTTTTTCCTCTACATACCGTTCTAAAAGTCGGGGTGTGGTTACAATGCTTAGAAACTAATTTTGATTTGCTATATATCAGTCCATTATTGACCCTAATATGATTTTGGTGGGTACATTTGGAGATTATATTTTATGTATAGTCAATGTCTATGCTCCAACTGATGACCCCATTTCCTTTTTTTGTGATATGAAGTTGCTTATTGAATAACTTACATACCATATACTTTTATGGTGTGGGGACTTTAATTTTGTAATTAATCCCCTACTGGACTGATCCTCCCCTCCTCCTCATCCCTGCTCATCTTCTCACTCAGCCCAAGTGCAACAGGTTTTTGAATCTCTATCCTTAGCCGACACTTGGAGAGAACATAATGGCCTCAAAAGGTTTTATACCTACTGTGACGAGACCAATCTCGCCACATTGCATTGAAGAAGCCTGGTTGCCTGCCTGCTTCCTTTTGACTATGGCCCCATGTTGAAACACTTGATTTTTCCCTGCAAAGACTATGTGAAAGAATTTGGCTCCATGGCAATTGAAATGTATTCGTGTAGTCTGAGTGCCATTCACCTAATAATTGAATGCACTCAGACCTGAGCTATCTGGTGATATGTTAAATGTCTATGTTTTATGCAATAGCTGCACAGTTAAATATTCTTATGTCTTTTATTGTCTTTTAATACCATGTGGCTAATGAAGTTTTGCCTCTGCCCTTGGAGATAAATTGGATTACTTCCCAATTGTCTCCAGTACAGAAGACCATGTGTAAAACTGTATATTCTCCTACCTGTGATAATTACATTAACCTGTTGTGTAAGGTAATTGTATCACAGGCAGAGGGGAGGATTTTGTGTGGGAGTGTCTGAGTGTATTGTACAGGTTTACTGGTTGTTTTACATAACCCTGTGGGTGGTACTAATGTGTAAGAATGTGTATATAAGATCAATAAACACACAGCTCTGGCTGACCACTGCTTTACCCTCAACACAGAGCTTGGTCTCATTCTTGGGGGGATTGTATGCTGTTTCAGTCCGACTGCTAGGAGTGTAAACCATTCATATGGTTTTTCCTATTCGGCTGTATGCAGCATTCATATGGTTTCCAGTTCGGAAGATTGGTGATTTTAGTAGCTGCCTTTGCATCTGGAAAGGGAATATCTCTTAAACGGCTTTTACCCCCTTTTATGCCCGGGGTGTCGTTACACCTACTATTCTCTGGCCCCTCAGTTATATATTTGTATCAATATGATCCTGGCCTCTACCTCTTGTTTGCCATACTTGCTATACTCTAAGCACATTGTGTCCCCTTGGTCTGATCATGATGTAGCTCTAAGAGAATTAGCTTTTTCAAGTCAATGCATTCATATCATGTCTATTGTGAGTTTTTAGGAATGTGGCTGTAGGCCCTGTCCTTTGATTATATTTAGGCTACTTTGATGGATGCTGTTACTGTGCTACGGCCATATATTTATGGACATGGAGATTTAGTCGTCATTATGCATTTGCACTTTGCTGTGCTGTCTCTGACCGTTTATTGATGTGGAGATTTATTTGCACTTTGCTGTGCTGTCTTTGACCGTTTATTGATGTGGAGATTTATTTAATTGTATTCTCTACATGCACTTGCACTTTATACCCTTTGGGTGTTATATGTCTCTATACATACATATCAATTGGGGTCACGGATTTATACACAGCATTAAGCTAGCCTTTTTACTTTTTATCTCCATCTCTCTCCCCCCTTCTCTTTGATATACATGTGCTGATATACCTCCTCAGGTGTAGTCATTTTTTATCTGTTGTATCATGTTCTCATTTTATATATGTAATTTGCATTTAATAAAGGATTTTTTTTTTTTTTATGATATACCCGTTTAATCTCAGTTCATTTTCAGTATTAGGTGTATTCATGTACACTAAGTAGGTTTATACTCCATAGTACATAGTACATTCATAGATTATTTGCATGTCTATGTTTTTTGTAACCTGTATAAATCAATTGTATAAGTGTTTAATAGAACAGGTTCTGTAGACATCTATGTGGAATCAGCTGACGACAGTGTAAAAGGAGTGCCCTTCTTCTTGATGCTAACATCAACCTGTAAGTCTAAGTTCACACTTGAGTTATTTGGTCAGTTTTGATCCCGTAACTGCCCAAATAAGTGAAGTGTGCAGTGATTCTAAGAGTTCTAAGAGCGACGCCTGTCATCTGCATGTCATACTGTCTCACAGTATTGTTCACTACCACAGCAGACTCCCTATGCGTGTTACTGCAAAGCACATTGTTCTACACCACTATGTAGACTCTCTGCAGCCAGGAAATAACAGTTTTTTAATGCTATTCGCCGCAAATTAATTTGGATCGTTTTAAATCTTTTTGGAAAATTCGGCGAACCGGCCGAATCGAATTTTATAAAAATGTGCTCATCTCTAATTATAAGTATGCCAACAAACCTGATAAAATATTGGCCCCTCAATTGAAATCTAGACAGAGAATTAATTAGGTTTTTCAAATTTGTACCTGACTGGGATATATTACATCTAATCTTTATTCTATTTATGATCCTTTACATGAGTTCTATCAGAAGCTGTATACCAAACCTTCGGTAGGCCCTGGGAACGAGGAGAGTGATTTTTTAACATCCATCCCACTCCCGCAGTTGTCCCCCTCATGCGCTGGCTAGTCTTAATGGAGCGGTCACCACAGAGGAGGATGAATACACCATCAAGGTCTTGAAGGTGGGTAAGACCTCTGGATCTGATGGTTTGATAAGGACCCCTGTTGCTCTCTAATTACAGACCGATATCACTCTTCAATCTAGATAACAAAATCTTCATCTTTATTTTGGCTCGCCGAGTTAACCGGTTGCTGCTGGATCTTATTCATAAAGATCAGGTTGGCTTTATACCGGGTAGGGAAGAGCCGGATAACATTAAAAACAATCTTAGTTCAAGAGGCCAACAGGTCTCATACCCCACTAGCAATATTAGCCCTCGCTATTGAAAAAGCCTTTGACACCATGGCTTGGGATTATCTTTCACAAGTTCTAGGTGCTATGGGCATCTTTTTTATGGGCAGCTCAATCTCCATATTCCTCTTCTGAAGCTTCCTTGAAACTCCCTGCCACTAATTTTTCACTGATTCAGATCCAGAGAAGTATGCACCAGGGATGCCCCCTATCCCCAGCTTTATTTGCCCTTGCAATGGAGCCCCTTGCTATTCACATCAGACCTAACCCTTATAATACTGATCTTTCTACGGGTAACATTGAGCATAAGTTAAATCTCTTTGCTGACTACCTCCTTATCTCCCTCACTAAACCCATCTTGTCATTTCCATCCCTGTTGAAGCTGTTGGACTCTTTCTCCACGGTCACAGGGCTCTCTATCAATTATTTCAAATCAGAACCTCTTCTTTGTAATATCCTACCCCAATGGAAAAACAGAGCAGACCAACTTTACCGTCTTAAAGAACTCTCAAATTGGGAACTTGGGACAAGAAATGTGTTCCTCTCTAATTGTCACAATGCTCTCTCTCTCTGTAACCTTATTTGTACACTCATTTGGTTTTCCTGTTAACTTGTTGTTTTATTCATTATCTGTTACTCAGGGCCGGACTGGTGATAAAAACCAGCCCTGGAAAAAGTTGCATACCAGCCCCACAGCATTGCGTCATTATTTACTTGTTTATAAAAGGGGAAACCATTCATTTTAAAACACGTGTGTAAACACGAATATGAACTTTGCCCCACAAAAGCTCTTTTGTAGAACCCCCATTGTTCATATTATCACAGTAGACCAGCTTTTCCCAACCAGGATGCCTCCAGCTGTTGCAAAACTATAACTCTCAGCATGTCCAGACAGCATTTGGCTGTCAGGGCATGCTGGGAAATGCAGTTTTGCAACAGCTGGAGGCATCCTGGTAGGGAGACACTACAATAGACCATTATCCCATTCAATCGGGTCAGAACTAAGAATAATCAAAGAAACTTTACTTTAAAGAATGGAAGATACAGTTTCAAATTCTTACTTTATTTTAGTTACTCAACACACACAAAACCAGTAGTTGATGAATAGTGTAAAAATAAAAAAAAATAAAAAAAAAATAATAATAATAAAAAAAAAAAAAATAGGGGGGGGGGGAGTGAAAATAAACCTTTACAGGTAAAAAGTGCAAAATGTTACACTAACCTGGGCATCTGCTGTATATAATTATATATGTAGAGCTGGTATAAGTTATATGTCTTCTTGTATACAGTAGTGATATGGACCATGCTGGTATAACCTGGGCATCTCCTGTATATAATTATATATGTAGAGCTGGTATAAGTTATACATCTTCTTATAATCTATATATAATTATATATAGAAGATGCACAGGTTATACCAGCATGGTCCATATCAGTATCACTGTATACAAGAAGATGTATAATTTATACCAGCTGTACATATATCATTATATACAGGAGATACCCAGGTTATACCAACTGTACATATATTATTATATACAGGAGGTACCCAGCATGGTCCATTAAAGATTTATAATTTATACCAGCTGTTAGCTGTACATTTATAATGATATCCAGATGATGCCTTGGTTATTCCAACTTAGTACATATTTAATTTATACTCAGATATATAGTCCTCCTGTAAGTACCTGGGGTAGTGGGATCTGTGCTAACCTTGTGCCTAGTGGGCTGAGTACTGATTCTGTTGGCTCTTCAAGCACTGGACGGCCTGGACCAGCAGAGTGGAATCGTGGATAGCAGGCAGTACCAGTGAGTATTGAACAAAATGGCACCCGTGCTCTGAAGCCGCTCCTGCCTGAACTAAAGGTACGCGCCGTTGGATGTGCCACTCATGCAGCAGCGCTGATGAGGTTGAGGAGTGATGTCACGTCATACAGCACACTGTGCGATCCTCTGATACCCTGACCTGCTCTCTGTTATCAGCACGGCCGGCCATGCGGCACTCAGTTAGTAGCTACACCGGCCAAGGAGTCTCCTTGCTGTCATCACGGCAGGCCATGCGGCAGTCAGCTACACTTTACACGTTCATTTGTAGCTCCAGCTACATCCATCTGTAGCATGATTCTACAGATGGATGTAGCTGGTGCCACTCATGAACATGCTGCATATTCTTCATTTTGGGGTGGAAAATGTTCAAGGCAAAACCCCCTCCGAATATACCTTAGTAGTTATCCATACCAATAAGTTGAAAGCTACTCTTTCCACCACCCCTGCTCCATACAGACACATGCTCGACTCTGGCTAATCATGCATGTCTTCTCTACCAGGCACCTCCTGCAGCAGCTTGTCCTCCTTGATAAAACCACGGAGCGTGTTGAAATCCAACATGGCTGACTCCTATACCCCCTGATATCTGGGCACCCCCATACATTAGATAGCTGTCATAAATTCATCTAAAACACAGAGAAAGAATGCACCAAACAGATGTAACACTGACTATGCTGGCAAGACACAAATAAAGGTATTAAAAGCTGAGACTTTTGCCAATATGTTCCAGTAATGGAGATATCGGAGCCCATCATGCACCACGTCACGGTTCCCAGCATGGCAAGGGGTCCTAACCGCTGCTCTAACTATGGTGTGAACACGGTCTGGGGGTGATATAATTCAGCTCACAGCCAAGCTCCCCACAAATGCCCAGCATGAATGCTGCGGTTGTGCAATGTGAATGAAGCCAGGCCGCGAGCCACACCCACACCAGACCATGTGATGGAGGTTACCAGGTGCAAAGGAGTGTTTGAATGCCAGGTAAAGGCAAACGCACTCAAATCTAACAAGGCAGAAACCAAAAAACAAAAAAATATAGTGGCAATTCTGGAGGAGCTGCTCCTCCAGAATTGCCACTATATTTTTTTGTTTTTTTTGGTTTCTGCATAAATTCATCTAGTCTGTAGGTCCCCCCTTAAATGGTTAATATGCAAAGGGAACAGCCCCTATCCACAGTGCTGCTGTCCTAACCAAACTTTAAAGGGGTCGTCTCAGAAGCAACACCTGTCATAAAGTGTCTCCCAGTGAGATCAGATGATACAAAGATGTAGGAGACCTCTTTAGATGCGTCCCCCATCCATATTTCCAGTCACTGCAGAGTTACATTATACATCAATGTAAAGATCCATCTGGCTGCGGAGATCCCAGGCTGCTGTGCGGAGATCTCCCACTACACATAGGTCTGGGGCTGCTGCAGGGTATATATTCTATATAGGCTGCGGCACCGGCCATAGTGTTGTGCAACTAACAGAGTGCAAAAAGTTCAAAAAGTATGTGACTCCGAACCCCCTCCCCCCCTTTAAGCATTCCCCCTGTACAATCTCAGCAACTCAAGCCGCTCACAGGGAGGGGATATACACAGGAAGATCCTGCAGGGGATGGGGAGAAAAGCATCATGGGAATCAACGCCATCTTGCTACACTCAAACTTGCGCGCAAGCGCAGTGGAGGGAGTTCTTCAGACGTCCGCGCAATCGCAGTGGAGGGAGTTCTTTCTGCAGACTGCCTGACCGGAGCCCATTATTACTGTGCCTCCTCCGTGTATGGGCCCACCCTGCTATCTGTGATCAGCACGGCCAGCTGTGCGTCAGTCAGCTAGTAGCTACACCGGCCAAGGAGCCTCCTGCGGCCGGCCATGGGGCAGTCAGGATTACCGGCCTAATGGGAATTTTCCCGGTATCCCGGTAGGCCAGTCCGGCCCTGCTGTTACCTTGCTTGATGTAACCTAATACTTTTGAGATTGTATGCATATCAAAAACTCAATAGAAATTGTTTATAATAAAAAGAACAGTATAGTGTGTCAGTGTGGAGAACAGAAGCAGCAAACTGTTTTGGCTTGTGAGTGTGGAGTTAGGTCTAGTCATCAATCTATGCTAGAGCTTAGAGAACAAGAGATAGAGAGAGTTAGACCATAACCTTCAAACAATATAAAATAAAGTACAGGTGCATGTTACCATGGCTGACTTACACAAGCAAACACACAATAGGGGTGAGTTTTATCAAACTGGTGTAAAGGAAAACTGGCTTAGTTGCCCATAGAAACCAATCCTATTCCATTTTGAATTTTCCAAAGGAGCTCTGAAAAATTAAAGGTAGAATGTGATTGGCTGCTATGGGCAACTAAGCCAGTTTTTCTTTACACCAGTTTTGATAAATCTACCCCTATACAGTATGTAGCAGAACACTGTGCCATGCATAAAGACAAGCAATTACTAGAAAAATTGATTAATCTGAATTACATTACTGCTATACTTACTATACATGAAAATTAGAAACTCTTGCACTTTTTTTAAATCAAAATTGTGTTAGGCCCATCTGACAAGAGCTTCCTTTTGTAATAGCAGTTAATTGCCAGGAATACTGCTTTAGCATGACCTCCCCCCTACCCTTCTGCTATGCTGTTATTCTTTAACTTAATCATATATATTTTTTGTGAACAAATAGGTTTTATGATTTTATGACAGGCTTGCAGGGGAGGGAAGGTAAACTATAGGCTGCTGGAATGTAGAGAACATGCCTCTTTACCTTAGTGAGATACACTGCCTGTCCCTAAAATAAAAAAAAATCACCACTTGTATTTAGCTAGGCAAATAGTTATGAGCCTCCTATTGGATAATTACTTCATGGATGATTATCTTTCAGCCGGCAATAAGTTATTTAACCCCAACTGGTGCAATGAGTTGCTTCTCATTCCTTAAACAACCATGTCGACAGACACATCTTGTGGTCATGGAAAAGATGTTAGTCTGTTTGATAAGGGTCAAATCATTGACATGCATCAAGCAGAGAACACATCTAAGGAGATTGCAGAAACTACTAAAATTGGGTTAAGAATTGTCCAACGCATTATTAAAAACTGGAAGGATAGTGGGGACCCATTGTATTCGAGGAAGAAATGTGGCAGGAAAAAAATTCTGAATGATCGTGATCGGCGATCACTTAAATGTTTGGTGAAATCTAATCGAAGAGAAACAACAGTAGAACTCAGGGCTATGTTTACTAGTGAAACTAAGAGCATTTCCACACGCACAATGCAAAGGGAACTCAAGTGATTAGCACTGAACAGCTGTGTGGCCAAAAAAAAAACATTAATTAGTGAGGCAAACCAGGAAAAAAAGGCTTCAATTTGCTAGCGAGCATAAGACTCTGGAGCAATGGAAGAAGGTCATGTGGTCTGATGAGTCCATATTTACCCTGTTTCAGAGTGATGGGCACATCAGGGTAAGAAGAGAAGCAGATGGAGAGATGCACCCATCATGCCTAGTGCCTACTGTACAAGCCTGTGGGGGCAGTGCTATGATCTGGGGTTGCTGCAGTTGGTTAGATCTAGGTTCAGCAACAGTATGTGCTCCAAGAATGAGGTCAGCTGACTACCTGAACATACTGAATGACCAGGTTATTCCTTCAATGGATTTTTTCTACCCTGATGGCATGGGCATATTCCAAGATGACAATGCCAGGATTCATTGGGCTCAGATTGTGAAAGAGTGGTTCAGGGAGCATGAGACATGATTGCACATTGCACAGCAGTCAGACTCTACCATCATCAATGCAAGATCTTGGTGAAAAATGTATGCAACACTGGATGGAAATCAATATTGTGACATTGCAGAAGCTTATCGAAACAATGCCACAGTGAATGCGTGCCGTAATCAAAGCTAAAGGCGGTCCAACGAAATGTTAGAGTGTGCGACCTTTTTTTTTTTGGGTGGCGACTTTTTTTTTGGACAGGCAGTGTATAATCATGTCTACAGGACCTTATCCAGAAAGAACATGGTAAACAGAACATTGTGAACAGAATTTATCTTAAAAGTTGTCTCTGAAAAAATAATCACAACATAAGTTATGTTGCCAAAGCAAAGACTGGTGCAACCATAGAAAAATCTTTAAAAAAGTAGATTGTCCAGCATCACCTCGCAGTGCGTATTTTATTAGGAAACGTGCTAAAAACCAAACATCAGGCTCATTTCATCAACATGTTTCGGATCAACATATATTACAGATCCTTCCTCATGACACAGAAAATAAGACTGACAAATCTTATATAAAGAGTAAAAGCAGTGATTCAGCTGTGGATTATTAATTGGCAATTAGACTGCTTTCATCCCACCCACAGCATATACCACTGAGACACAGGAACAGAACTGCATGAGAAGAAGAGAGAAAGAAAAATTTTTTTTTTTATAATTTTCTCTTTTCTCTTCCTTTCATGCAATAACTGTTCCTAAAGGACAAGAGAAGAGGATACATCTAATAGTGCAATATTAATTCTTGTCTATGATTGAGGCCCAAAGGTATACAGGACTGAAATCTAAAAATCCAATAAGCTTCTCTATTGAGAAGAGCTTTCCTCTGGTCTCCGCCCCGTTTAGGAAAATGAACTCGTTCAATGCCCTGAACATTCATGCCAGCAATATTGCCCTGATGACAAGAGGCAAAATGCTGGCTGACTGCTGACACATTTTTTACAAAAGCATGAGATATATTTGAGATATGTCTGCATATCCGAACTTTGAGGGCATTGGACGTAAATCCCACATATTGCAATTGACATGTAGAACAAGACACACAATGCACCACATGTGTGGTATTACAGTTGATGTATTGTTGTATCTCAAATGACTGCTGGGCTTCAACAGAGGCCAAAAACCGTCCTGTTTGTACGACACTGCAACAAGTACAAATGCAGTGTCCGCATTTGAACATCCCTTTGGACCTAAGCCAACATTGTTGCGGTACCATGCCATCTGAAAACCGACTCGGACTAAGTTTTTGAGAAAGTGTTGGCGCCTTGCGGGCAACACATTTTATTCCCTTGTCCACAATTGGTTTCCAGGTGGCATCTGTGCACAAAACTGTCAGATTCTTTCTGACAATCTTGCAGACATCCCGATATTCAAGACTATAGTTAGTTATAAAGAATGACATTGCAATCTGGCCCCCTTGTTTAAAACCTCTGTATTTTTAATGTTTAGGAAAAAACAGGTCTCGTCTGGGTAATGCAAGAGCTGTTTTTTTAGCTGTGTCTGTTAAAGACTGGCCGTAACCAAGATAGAAAAATCTTTGCAATCTGTAAATACTGCCCCCTTTCTGCACTTTATTAGCAACTGGGGCAGAATTTTAAATATCTGGCCACTTGAAGCCACAGTCAAGTGTAGCTTAGAGCTTAACAAATACAGTACAATCAATTTATTGAATTTAATAATGAAACACTTTGCAGGAAGCCCGTAATCTCCCTATAGTGCCGGCTAAAGGAAATAGGAATGGTATCATTTGTCACTTTAGAAAAACAGAGTTCTAATAAGTTCCAATTTATTTTTTTCATTTCAAGACCAATAACGTCCTTATTCTTCTATCATTATAACAGAATAAAGCCTTGTTTTTTTTGTTGAAGGAGTTATACTGTATTTTCCAACAGCACAATTTTTTTTTAAATTCATATAATTTATAGATTAGCTTTTAACAATTTCTATTATTCGGGGATGAGGTGCGGAGGTTAAAGCATTACAACATGGGTACTGTCAAGCTGACAGGAGACCTATTCTTTTTCTAATGACAACAACATCTCCAATCAGTGTGTGATGTTCAAAGCTGTTAGCAACGGGCTGGACATCAGGACTATTCAGTAGTTAGCATTGAAATCTTCTTCTGAAACATATCCATGGAAAGGCGGCACATATTGCTGTAAATATGATGAAAAATTATGCCTGACCATCTGATGTTTCTGGTCTGTCACCACTCTCTCCTTCCTGGTACCTATCAACATTAAAGAAATCATGCTTTAAAATGTACATAGTTTTTTACCCAGTGATTATACACCATAAATAATGTTGAGCAAATTAAAGTGAAACAAATTGACTATGAATTTTTTAGGAAAAAATTGAATTGTAACAAATCAGAATTTTGTCATTCTTCATGGTAACAAATATATTTTTTTCCTAAAATGGTGGCTTCAAGTGTTACAAAGTGAAAGTAAGAAGCCTGGGAATGCAATATGACCCATAATGCCATGCAGCCAGTCAATTAGCAGATAGCCATAATCTGTGAACTCAAAGGCCCGATAGCCATACTCTGTGATCTCAAAGGCCACATACAGAGAGATGTGTCAAGCGCTAGGGATAGTGTTTTAGCAAGTTTTGATTGTAGAATATTGAATAGGGACAGTGCAGGAACAGTGTAGGGAGATCATAGAGGGAGAGTTTTTACACACTGTAAGGAGTACATAGGGAGACTATAGGAAGAGTGCAGGCTTAGTTTAATCACCCTGTTCATAATATAATATATACCACATGGAGAACCCCTTAAAAAATAAAAATTAAACACTCTAACAGAATTACAATTTCTGGCCACCTCATCTCATAAAAGTATAGAAAGTAATACAAAAGGTCATATGTACCCCAAAATGGTACAAAAAAACCTACACCTTCCCCTGCAAGCTCAGTCAACAAAAAATAAATAAAAAAAGTTATGGCCCCTAAAAACAATTTAGGCACATTTCATGTTAGAAAATCCATATGGTCGTGGCCCCAAACAAATGAGGTGTTTCCGTATTCAGGTAAAAATGTGCAAGTTTTAGGTGCATTTTCTCCTGTACTTTTTCCTTTTCATAGCAAAGTGTTTCTATATTCTATGAAACGTCTGTTGGGTAAATGCACTCACAATACCCCTCAATGAATGTCTTGTGGAGTATAGTATCCAAAATGGAGCCATTTTTTGATGGTTTCCTTTCTAGGGGTACTTCAGGGTATCTGCTATTGTGACTTGGCATCCAAAACCCATCCCAGCAAAATCTGCCTTCCAAAAGCCATATGGTGCCCCTTTCCAAATTATGGCTATTTCTTTACTGCAAAAGAGCCTTCATAGTGGTGTAGAACACTGTGCCTTGCAGTAACACGCATAGGGAGTCTGCTTTGGTATTTAAATAATATTGTGAGTCCGTATGACATGCAGATGACAGGCATCACACTTAGAATCACTGCACACTTCACTTATTTGGGTAGTCATGGGGCCAAAACTGACCACATAACTCAAGTATGAACTCAACCTTACAGGTGGATGTTAGCGCCAAGAAGAAGTGCACCCCTTTCACACCGTTGTCAGCTGATTCCACATAGATGTCTACAGAACCTGTTCTATTTAATGCTCATACAAGTAGAGCTCCCCTGACAGAGCCAAGAGGGTGTCAGCAGTAAGTTTGTGTTGACGTTGCTGATTAATTTGCCCTTCCTCTGATCAGTCAGAACAATAACCCACAAAAAACTGATCCTGTCTGTGAAGCTTACGCCTTCACTCGGTCAGCATTTGCTCAATAATCCATTAGTATTGATAATGCTAAAAAACTGGTGTGGAACTAAAACAGAGAGGACACATGAATGGAATATTTGCATGTCTTCTGTGTTTTGTACCCACTCCTGCTTTTGGCTACTAATTCATAAGACAATTCTGATGGGACCATACAGGCCTTACAGCTGCTACACAATGACAGAGTCTGGAGTTGGCAGCAGTATGAGGAGACCAACGAGTGACACAATGACAGAGTCTGGAGTTAACAGCATCAGGAGTAGTGATGGACGAACATCGGCCAGGACTATTGTCGAACGCACGTTTGCTATCAAATGTTTGCGAACCGCGAGTTTGCGGTGGGCCCTATTTAAAGGCAGGCTATCCTGAAAAGCCTTCAGGTCATATTTACAGCCAGCAAACCTGCGCTGCGGCCTTTTCACTGTTTACCGCCAGCCCAGTGACATCACAACTAGCATCAACTAGTGTGGGTGTGGCTAAGCTTCATTCAAGTGAACAGAGCTTAGCCCCGCCCACACTAGTTGATACTAGTCGTGACGTCACTAGGCCGGCGGTAAACAGTGAGAAGGCTGTGGTGCTACTGGAGCGCCACTGCCTTCTCAAACAGCTGATCGGCGGGGGTCCCGGGTGTCGGACCCCGCCGATCAGAAGCTGATGATCTATCCAGAGGATAGATCAACAGTTAAAACAAAGTGCAGAACCCCTTTAATAAAGGGCCATTTTTATGCGTCTTAACAGGAAACTCTCAAAAATGTGCCCTGCTGCAGCCTATAAAAAATGTTTTTCCTATCGGTTTGATGTATACAAATGTGCAGCACTTCACGGTTTTGTATCCTGCAGAGTCCATTAAAAGAAATGCATACATTAATGTAAATTTTTTTTCTACCATGGAACTGTATGGTGAACAGACGCCACTGTACGGCATCAGCCTGAGGCATCTGTTAACGCATACATTTTTGGCATGCATTAAATGGATGGCAAAAATAGGATGTGAACCCAGCCCTAGTGTCAGAATAAGCATCAGTACACAGCGGAGCAGCGTGGCAGAGAGGGGAGGCCGCCATGTACTGACAGAGAGCTAACTGGTCCTGGTGGTCAGGGATGAGGACTGTGCTTGCCAAGGATCATTTTCTACTGGGAAATACAGCGCACAGTATAATATACTAGAATATATATAATATAAAGATATAATCCCTACCCCCGAATAATAATACAATTAGGTGGTGATTTATTATATAGAAATACGTCTATGTTAGGCGTATTTCTGACATAGAAAGGTCCTTAGCACCACAATCTGCATATTGTTCCCGCTCATGCTAGCTCTAAAAAAGGATGGCGTGAGAAAGGAAAGGGATACAGTAATGGCCATCCAGTTATTGGATACCACCGCCATACTTTGACCGGATAACGCCTCTGTACAGTGACCTGATAACACCAATATACAGTGAACGGATAATAGGTTATAAGAGGGCACAATACAGGGACTGACTAGGGGCACTGCACAGGGTGTGGTAAGAGGGCACAATACAGGGTACAAGGGGGCACAGTACAGGGTGGGGGGCACAGTCACATGACCCTGTGACATTGGAAGGTCCTTATGGTGAATGTGGTTCATAGGCCACCATAATGAGAGGCAGATGAGTGAGACATGGGTGTGATTATGTGGCTAGAGATAAACATTTTAACTGTCGGCCAGTACAGGCACAAAAAACTAGGCGGTAGGCATTTACCTGACAGCAAATAACTTTGGATTCTGTAGCTAGAGGTACATTAGGCGGTCACAGGATAAATATGTAACTGACAGCCAGTACAGGCCCCAAAGATTAGGCAATAGGCATTCACCTAAGAGCAAAGACTTTGGATTCTGTGGCTAGAGGTACATTAGGCAGTCACAGGATAATTACGTAACTGTCGGCCAATACAGGCCCCAAAAATTAGTCAATAGGCATTCACCTGGCCTCAAAGAACTTTAGATTCTGTAGCTGGAGGTACATTAGGCGGTCACAAGATAAATATGCAACTGTCGGCCAGTAGGAGCCCCAAAAATTAGCCAATAGGCATTCACCTGACAGCAAAGAACTTTTGATTCTGTGTCTGGAGGTACATTAGGCGGTCACAAGATAATTACCTAACTGTCGGCCAGTACAGGCCCCAAAAATTAGGCAATAGGCATTCACCTGACAGCAAAAAACTTTGGATTCTGTGGCTGTAGGTACATTAGGCAGTTACAGGATAAAAATTTAACTGTCGGACAGTACAGGCCCCAAAAATTAGGCATTCGCATGACATAAAAGGCCTTTTATGCCGCTGTAAATACAGTCGTAGCCAAAAGTTTTCAGAATGACTCAAATATTAGTTTTCACAAAGTTTGCTGCTAAACTGCTTTTAGATCTTTGCTTCAGTTGTTTCTGTGATGTAGTGAAATATAATTACACGCACTTCATACATTTAAAAGGCTTTTATCGACAATTACATGACATTTATGCAAAGAGTCAGTATTTGCAGTGTTGGCCCTTCTTTTTCAGGACCTCTGCAATTCTACTGGGCATGCTCTCAATCAACTTCTGGGCCAATTCCTGACTGATAGCAACCAATTGTATCATAATCATTTCTTGGAGTTTGTCAGAATTAGTGGGTTTTTGTTTGTCCACCCGCCTCTTGAGGATTGACCACAAGTTCTCAATGGGATTAAGATCTGGGGAGTTTCCAGGCCATGGACCCAAAATGTCAATGTTTTGGTCCCCGAGCCACTTAGTTATCACTTTTGCCTTATGGCACGGTGCTCCATCGTGCTGGAAAATGCATTGTTCTTCACCAAACTGTTGTTGCATTGTTGGAAGAAGTTGCTGTTGGAGGGTGTTTTGGTACCATTCTTTATTCATGGTTTTTGGGCAAAATTGTGGATGAGAAGCAATCCCACACATGAATGGTCTCAGGATGCTTTACTGTTGGCATGACACAGGACCTTTTCTTCTCTGGACAAGCCTTTTTCCTGATGCCCCAAACAATCGTAAAGAGGCTTCATCGGAGAATATGACTTTGCCCCAGTCCTCAGCAGTCCATTCACCATATTTTCTGCAGAAGATCAATCTGTCCCTGATGTTTTTTTTGGAGAGAAGTGCTTATTTGCTGCCCTTCTTGACACCAGGCCATCTTCCAAAAGTCTTCGCCTCACTGTGCGTGCAGATGCGCTCACACCTGCCTGCTGCCATTCCTGAGCAAGCTCTGCACTGGTGACACTCCAATCCCGCAGCTGAATCCTCTTTAGGAGACGATCCTGGCGCTTGCAGGTCACCATGGTTAACAATGGAAGAACAATGATTTCAATCACCCTCCTTTTAACAGGTCAAGTTTGCCATTTTAACCCAATCAGCCTGACATAATGATCTTCAGCCTTGTGCTCATCAACATTCTCACCTGAGTTAACAAGACGATTACTGAAATGATCTCAGCAGGTCCTTTAATGACAGCAATGAAATGCAGTGGAACGTTTCTTTGGGGATTAAGTTAATTTTCATGGCAAAGAAGGACTATGCAATTCATCTGATCACTCTTCATAGCATTCTGGAGTATATGCAAATTGCTATTATAAAAACTTAAGCAGCAACTTTTCCAATTTCCAATATTTATGTAATTCTCAAAACTTTTGGCCATGACTGTACACAAGACAAGGACCATTCTTTGTTCTGTGTGGTGGCGGATATGTGTGGGCTGGCATTAGGAAATTCAATTACATGTGGTCATCACAGGTGTTGAATTCCTCCAAGATCCATGCCTCATTCATTTTAAAAAATGTGACGTCCGGTAGTCCCCACTGTCGTGAGCTAGGCAAGTGTGCATATCCATCACGATCCCCCCTGCTGCACTAAACGTCCCTTCGAACGGGACACTCAACAAGGGGCAAGCTAAGAGTTCCATGGCAAATTGTGCCAACTCTGGCCACAGGACAGGCCTGCACACCCAGTAGTCAAGGGGTTCCTTGCTTCTTAGATTGTCCATATCGGGCCGTTAACCTGATGTAGTCGGACACCTGTCAATCTAGGCGTTCCCTGAGGCTGGATCCAGAGGGCGGCTGTCAATAGGTTGGCTGCAAGAATGATCTCATATCCGAAGAGACCAACACATCTTCAAACCGCTCTCTTTTTCCAGGCGAGGTAGGATTTGTACCTGTTTTGCTGTGAGTGGAAATTGCTGTGCCAGTGCCCACAACAGCAGAATGCAGCATCTCTAACAGCATTCTGACAGCCCTCTGTGATACTGGTAACATGTCTGCCATTTTGTGTTTGTACCGGGGGTCTAAGTACGTTGCCACCCAGTATAGGTCCTTGACCTTTATGCTTTTTATACAGTGGTCCCTCTTCAAACACTGGAGCATGAAGGGGTGGAGCGCCCTAGATCCTGTTCATCGCCCAGGAAAATGCTGTCCTTGTTCTTTTCCCCCCCAGCCATGGACAACACCAGGGATCCCAGAAAAGTTTAAAGCATGCTTTTCTTGCTCCTCCTCCCCCCAGCCACCAACCTCCTGTGACTCCTCTTTAGACTCCTGCTGACTTGTCTCAGATGGAGTAGCCCCCTGGGAATTCATTCAGCATTGCAACATCCTCATCTTCCTGCTCCTGCTCCTCAATGGTTTGATCAAAGACACGACACAATGCACGCTCCAGAAAGAAGGCGTAAGGTACAATGTCACTGATGGTGCACTGGCTGTAACTGACCAGTTTGGTGATTTCCTCAAATGGCCACAGAAGTCTGCATGCGTCGAGCATTAGCAGCCACTGGCGCTGTGAAAAAAAAAAAAAAAAGCTCCCCAGAACCTGTCCTGCCGCAGAGTTTGTATAGGTAGTCATTAACGGCACGTTTCTGCTGGAGCAGCCTATCAAGCTTATACAAGGTGGAGTTCTAGTGCGTCGGTCAGTCACAAATCAGACGTCTGGCGGGCAGGTGGTGTTGCCGCAGGTATATCGCAGCCCTCAAGCAGTATTTTGCGGAAGAAAGTATATCACACCCATCAATCAGTTTTTGGGGGGCAATAGGCATATCACACCCAATGCAATTAGTTGTTCCAATAGCATTTGTCCCTCTATATAGCTGTGGTATCGCAGCAGAACCGCACACAACTGCTGCACAATACAAATGCACTATAATATACTTTCTATGTTAGAAAGTATATTATAAGTATATCACACCCCTCAGTATATCATACCTATTGATAGCACACTTATACCAGTCCTTAAAAGGACTTTTGTGGCCCTATTAGCTAGCGTTTGGTGTTCCTAACAGACTGTCCCTGCTCCACAAAGCAACCTCTCCCTACACTGGCAAAACACAGAATGTAAAATGGTTGTCAGATCGGGTACTTTTATAGGGTGGGGGTGTGTCCATGTGCTGAAACATCTCAATTGGCTGTTCTGCTCCACTTGATGGATGTGTCATGGGTCAAAGTTCAGCGCAATGCAAAAGAATTTGGCTGCGGCGGACATCGCCATATGTTCGCATGTTTGGCGAAATCGCAAATGCGCAAAGTTTACTGCAAAACGACTGTCGGGCGAACTGCAAGGCCATCTCTACTGCGTATATATTTTTCTTTTTGTAATGAAATGCGCCACTAAACGTTTTCACCACATATAGTTGCAGTAGTGAACTGTGTATGTTTTTTCTTTTTCTACCGAAATACACCACTAAACGCTTTCACCACATATAGCTGCAGAATTAAGCTGAGAATATATTTTTCTTTTTGCAATTAAATATGCCAATAAACGCTTTCAACACATATAGCTGCAGAAGTGAACTGCGTATATATTTATCTTTTTGTACTGAAATACACCACTAAACGCTTTCACCACATATTCTGTAGCTGCAGAAGTGAACTGTGTTTATATTTTTCTTTGTGTACTGAAATACGCCCCTCAAAGGCTTTCACCGCAAGTAACTGTAGAAGTGAACTGTGTATATATTTTTCTTTTTCCACAGATATCAGCCACTAAAGGCTTCCCAACACAGCACTTGCACCCCAAGAACAAATTGCTGGAATGACAGAGCTGTATAATGGATATTTGGATCCCCAAATAATCTTTTCCTGCACTTGTAAATCGCTTTTCTAGCACTGTCCCTTCTGACATCTCTCCCTGCACTAAGATGCTGTGAAATGATTCCTCCGTATCCTTTCCCTGCACTTACAAATGTTTTTTTTTGTCACAATGAGGTTTTACCTATTGCTGTCCCTAGCGCCTTCTCACGTCTGCCCCTGCACTCCAAAAGCTGGAAAATGTCTGAATCCAAGATGGCTGCGTATTTATAGGGCTGTAACAGGGCTGGCCGGCTGCTGATTGGCTGCATGCATGGCATTATGGGTTATCCTGCCTTTCCACAGTTCCTTGCCCATGTCCTCACACGTGTAGCCGCCATTTTAGCCACCATTTTAAGAAAACTTGTGATTCGATACCACAAAGCATGAGGAAACTCGCATTCATTGCAAATCAAATTTTTCCTGAAATTCAGATCGAATTCCACTTTGTCAGCTTCGATTCGCTCATCTCTAATTACTATCTTTTGTAAAAGTAGAGAATTTCAAATTACAAAAATTGTGAATTTTTGGTGAATATTATTTTTTTTTAAATAAAAGTAAAACTTATTAACTCAAATGTTCTACTACATGTCGCGAGAAAACAATCAGAATCTGGGGTGGACTGGGAACTTAAAGTGACCCTGGAAAAAATACTAAAAATGATCCCGTTTTGCAGTTTGGTCTAAATTTATTGAAGGCAGGGCCAACAATACCATATTGTGGCACATTATACTACCCAAAAAGAGCCAAATACCACAGTCCATCACAAAATACTGCCAGCAGCACATAATACAAAAACTTACATTGGACCACTGGGAAATTTCCCTGGTCAATCTGCCCCTGCTCAGACTCAGTTAGATAAGTAAAACCATTCCAAAGGAATTACCACATACTGTAAAAAAACACAGCAGATTTGCAAAATTTGGCCTGGTCCTTAAAGGTGAAAAATTGATCCGTCCTGAATGGGTTAAAAATGAATTTCATCATACAATAAAACAAACCCTTATATGTCAATATAATTCAAAAAGTTATGGTTTTTAGAATAAAGCTAGATGGGAAAAAAAATTAAAATCCTTTATCCTTTGGGCCCCAAACAGCTACAGTGCATTAAGGGACTAAAATGCTGTGGCTGTCAATGTGTGAGAATGATTACTCTGGCTGATACTGTTCTGGATTCATTGTCACTGACACTTGTGTGTTGCTCTTTTTCTGTTGAATCTATTAATGATATGACTAAGAAGCACATAGGAACCATTCTTCACTAAAAACATGAATGAAGGTGATGGCATTTGTAACTTATTGAAGCTGAAAATCACTGATAGTCACAGTACAGTGTAATTTTCTACCTGCTGAGCGCTTTTGTTCAAAAATTGTGTTTGATTTATGCTATGAAATACTTTTTTTTTTACTGACTTGAAGAACCTTGTTTTAGAAATCTTATTTTACACTGATTCTTTGTCTTTTTTCAGTGTCACATTGGATTTTATTTTCCCATAATTTTTCTTTTGATATTTTTTTGCTTGTTTATTTTTTTTTAATCTATAAAAATGTTGGGGGAAATTGTTTTTCACATTTTTCATTTTTTTCATAGAACAAAATGCAACTATAACTCCAAATAAATAAATAAATAAATAAATAAAAAATCCTATAAAGCTGAGATGTTGAAATTGATAATTTTTATCAATTCATGCAATATATGATCTCATTTAGAAGTTGATAGTAACAAATGTCAAAAAAGTTAGGACACGGCCAAGTCTACCACTGTGTAGCATTCCCTTTTCTTTTAAATGCAGTCTGTAAATGTCTGTGAAGTGTGGAGACTAGGGATGAGAAAATCAGTTAAAGAACCAGGCTTGTTAGAAATTTCACAAAAATTGTCTGCAAAGCGAACCTGAAGCTTTTCAGCTTTGCTTTGGACAAATCCAGTACAATGGAACTCATCGCCATTTTACTGCATATGTTAGTCAGAAAAAAAAGGAGGAAGAAAGTCACATGACCTTGAGAAGAAGTGGGGGAAGAGGGCTTTCCTGATTGGCTCACAGGATGACAGACAGCCTGTATGAGCCAATCAATGCCACAGCAGGCAGGGAGGTTCACTAGCAGAATGAGAAGAACGTCCTGCACAGATATAGCAATCTGTGGCAGAACACATTCACAATCAAGCTTCTGTTCTAGTGTCAGGAAGAGTGACAATAAAGACTAGAAATAAGAATAATGGTGTACAATAGGGAAGGAAGGGCAAGGAAAGCTTTCAGCAGGGAGCGAGGAGTAAGCCTAGCTTTCCAGCTGCAGTTACTGACATAATGCAGTAAAATCTGCCCTGTCTAGCCTAATGGGACCTCCCACTCCCTATACCACCTTATGGGATTTGTAATACATGCACATAGTACATAAAAATACAGTAATATTAAGACTCTCAGTGCTTTGCAGTGTATTTCAGGACACTGAGAGCAAACGTATCTGTAAGAGATAACAAATTTAGGCATGAATCCATTTCCCCTTATTTCTGTCTCCACACATTTAAACAATTTTTCTCGGGGGGGGGGGGGGGGGGGGGTTTACAATACCAATCTACAGTGTATCTCACACAATTATTATTATCTTTGAGTGATAACAAAGTTAAGCCTAAATGTTTTTTTCTGTCTCTACACATTTCTAATCAAACTTTTTTGGGGAGGTTGTTGAAATCAGCATTTACGTGATTACCACACCATGTACCTCCCAAAGAACAGCCAGGGCCACGTTTGCTTCAGGATTTTATGATGCAGCTGTGGGTGGATTAGGCCCAAAATGTGCCAGAGAAAAGCCCAGCTTGACTGCCTGTAGCTCTGTGTGAGCAACTCACATATGGCATTTTTTCTCCACATGGCAGGCACACAAAACCACAGCCATGTGCAAGATGTGCATGATTAAAATAAGTTCCAGCAGTTCAAACACTCTCATAGCTACCGATGGTCTATTGCACCACATGAGATGTTATAACTGCATCCTTTGGAAAAAGCCAACCTGTATTCCCAAGCAATATGGAATCTTTGTCATTATCATCATTACTTTTTTTATCATGAGACATGTATAGCGGAATGTTTGGCCATGAAAAATCTTTTCTCCACCAGCAATTAGCTTTTCCAAAAGTTGAAATTCCAACTGGATATGTTGCTGGCGGTGCACTTGCATACTGCAAAACTGCCTTATACCCTCATGTGGCGGAGAATGTGGGAAACTCCTTGTGATTCTTGCTGTGTGGCAAGCTGCACTCCACGATGGACACCTGGAGCAGTTGTTATAGGCAGGGACAGTACATGTATTTCATGGCTGATTAGGTCAATGTTTTTTGCGGCAAAGGAGAGGCAGCACCCCAACAACATGGCCAGGTCCCTTTGACCCCCCCTCCCCCAAGACTGTATCAGCCTGGCTCCCACAGCAAGCACTTATTTGTCTATAGCACCTCCTCCTCCATGGACATGTTCCTATCCCCAACAGCAGCAGGACACATAGTCTCTCACACCACCGCCATTTCCTATGACGTGTCAAGTCAAGCGTTGCCACGCCGTGTTGTAACTGATCGGCCTGGGAGAGAGTAGCCAGAACGGTGAGAAGTGCATCAAGCAGCAAACATCCTGCTGGCTTTGACCTCACCAAATCCAACTGGGCAGGGTGGTCAGTGACAACTGGCACAACATCTTGGCTGCCTTGAACCTGGGGGAAATAGTACATGCTCCCTGCATGGCCTTTAAAAAAAAAAAAATGCACTAGCTTACGCAAGGTGCTGGCAATGTTCAGGAAATTATACCTCTTTTCAGCAGTTCTCACCTGGTGAGGAACTCTCTCCTGGACTTGGAGAGTCATAATGGTCTGCAGCTACACCACTTAATCTGCAACGTTGCACAAGTTCGAGCATTTGTACGAGCGGCGAAAAGCAGTGAATGATTTGGTCATGCACCAGACTGCCTCAGCAGGGAACATATGCTGTTTTCTGGTAAGGCAGTGGCAACTCATGCCGTTCATACTACAGTTGTCCCTTATCCCCCTCATATGTATTTTTGAAGAGACACTGATGCTCATGTAATAGGTGGCAACAAAGGAGGAGTGTGAATAACAGATAATGTCCACCCTGTAGCTTTTGGGCAATCACAATGAGAAACTTTCATGGGGAGGAGGAGGTGGTGCCACTTGAGGATGAGGAAAAGGAGTCGGAGTTGGAGAAGCAAGAGGATGATGATGGTGACACCTTCCACAACACCTAATCATCTCAGTGGTGGAAATAACTGGCTCTTGGGGCACGCTGTTCAGAATTCCGACCTGTATACTCGATCGCAGTGACAAGTAAATCGGTGACATCAAACAATCTTATGATTACTGAATAACCTTGCTTTTAGACCCTCAAGATTAAAGCAAAATGGGGGAATGGGAGATCAAATTACATTATAACTGGAAAACACTGTGTAACCAGCTTGCTACAACTTACGGCGAGCAGATGCAGATAGAGCAGAAACTTTTCAGAAATAGAGGCTAAATTAAAATTATATATTTTATATATTTTTTTAGTAATTTTAAAAAATGTGTAATTACAAATTTTATATATATATATATATGTAAATATATTATGGCTAAAAACGTGTATGTATATATATATATATATATATATATATATATAGATCCATAGAAAGATTCAGGCAGCACTCCCTTCAGTGCAAATATAATAGTGCAGGTGCCCGCGGTGGTCCCTCGATATGGGACAAATTCAGTAGAGAAGGAAAGTCCGCAGCACTCCTTTAAGTAAAAAAGTGAAATTTATTCACACATGTCAGACAACGTTTCGGTCCTCTCACAGGGCCTTTTTCAAGTCAAGTGAACAAAAAAGTGCAAAGTGCAAAAATAAATACAGCTCTACAGCATGACACAATCCATTATCAGCCAATAGAGTACTAGTGCACTCCCATTCATGGGTGGACTACAATTTATATAATTAACTCCATATATTGCCGTACATACCAACTTCAATAGCAGTATATCAGTGATACATTCAATAATAATTCATCATCATATGTGTACATAAGTGTATATAATAAAGTGAACCGTGCAATTTAAAAAAAGTCCTTGACTATATTACCTTGCCTCAAGCCTGCTGGAGAACCGAGATAGTTTGTGGAGAAGGCGTCTCTACTTGTGTCTGAACACGCCACTCATCCGCGTCCTCTGCTCCTTACTGCGCATGTATTCAACCCCCTTCTGTTCAAGCAGCTTCTAATACTCCTACGTCGCCTCTACGGTGGAAACCAGCGTGATGACGTACGGTCGATCACGTCCAGGCGCCGCACACAGACAAGTCTGCGTCAGCGTATAGACAGATCGCTCGCGCCCCATCACGAGTCCATATCCACCATCTTACTTTAGGCAATATTTTTGGGCAATAATATCATGCCTCCATAACTCCCATATTTATCTCGTCTCCATCTACACAGGGCTCGGCACTGGCAAAAAGTCAGCATACATATATATCTTTGATTCAGACAAATCATTGTAGCTTTCATTTAGTTCACTGCATATAGAGAGCAGACAACATCAGGGTATAGGCCATGTAAAAAGGGTGTTTAGCTAACCATTCCTCCTGTCACCCTAAATTCTACATTTAACCCTTTGGGTTTTAGGGTATCAAGCCGAAAAATCCACCTTAGTTCAGTTTTTTTTAGTTTGCTTAATCGATCACCTCCTCTTTCCAATGGTTTAACATGATCTATAATCATAAATTTCAAATCACTTTCTTTATGATTTTTTTCGGCAAAATGCTTTGATACAGGCAGATCTCTTCTTTTATTCCTAATAGATTGCCTATGGTTATTTAACCTAGTCTTTAGATCACAAGTGGTTTCACCAACATATAATTTTTTACAAGGGCACCATAGCACATATATCACCCATGACGAATCACAGGTGAGATAATGCCCTATATCAAAGGTCTCACCCGTGTCTGGATGTGTGAACGTCGATCCCTTGACCATCTGTTTACAGTTCACACATCCCAGACACGGGAAAGAGCCCGTGCGCCTTGTTTTAAGAAATGTCTGTCTAGATTGTCCTTTATCTGGTACTTTGGAGTGTACTACCTTATCCCTGATGTTGCCTGCTCTTCTATATGCCATCATCGGCACACTTCTAAATGCAGCAACATTTGGGTGTCCACTGCTCAATAGACTCCAATGTCGCCTTATTATTTTTTCAATTTCAGGACTCAACTCGTTATATGATGATACAAACGGCATTCTATCATTAGTTCTTCTAGTTTTCGGGGTCAATAACTCATCTCTGGGGATTTTTTTTAGCCCTTTCTGCATGTCTTTTCACTAACTTTCTAGGGTATCCCCTGTCTATAAAAGATTGTTCCATATTTTTCATTGCTGTGCACATATTCTCATCTTTATCAACAATTCTCCGCACCCGGAGCATTTGGCTAAACGGCAGAGAATCTACCATCCTTCTTGGATGCCCACTAGTAAAATGCAACAATGTATTCTTATCTGTGGCCTTAATGTTTAAATCCATATGTACCTGTTCATCCTCAATATATACTTGTGTATCCAAGTATTGCACCCGGTCAGTCGATGCCGTTAACGTAAACTGGATCTCCCGGGCAAGGGAGTTCAAGTGTAAGTGAAAATACATCAACTGATCCATGGTGCCACCCCAAATGAGGAAAATGTCATCTATGTATCTCCACCACGACAAAACTTGATTGAAGTGGGGAGATACATAGACGAGACGTTCCTCAAATGACCGCACAAAAATATTTGCATAAGTGGGCGCGGCATTAGAGCCCATCGCCGCGCCCATCTTCTGCAAAAAAAATTGTCCCTGGAACACGAAATAATTGTTCCTCAAGGACAATTCCAACAATGTCAATATAAATTGTCGTACTGGAGCGGGATGCTCTGAATGTGCCAACATCTCCTCTACAGCCGACAAGCCTTTATTGTGGTCAATCGAGGTGTACAACGACACTATGTCAAAGGAGGCTATAATCGCCCCCTTTGGTACCTGCATCCCTTTAATCTTGGTGATGAATAGAGTTGAGCGAACACCTGGATGTTCGGGTTCGAGAAGTTCGGCCGAACATCCCGGAAATGTTCGGGTTCGGGATCCGAACCCGATCCGAACTTCGTCCCGAACCCGAACCCCATTGAAGTCAATGGGGACCCGAACTTTTCGGCACTAAAAAGGCTGTAAAACAGCCCAGGAAAGAGCTAGAGGGCTGCAAAAGGCAGCAACATGTAGGTAAATCCCCTGCAAACAAATGTGGATAGGGAAATGAATTAAAATAAAAATTAAATAAATAAAAATTAACCAAAATCAATTGGAGAGAGGTTCCATAGCAGAGAATCTGGCTTCCCGTCACCCACCACTGGAACAGTCCATTCTCAGATATTTAGGCCCCGGCACCCAGGCAGAGGAGAGAGGTCCCGTAACAGAGAATCTGTCTTCATGTCAGCAGAGAATTAGTCTGCATGTCATAGCAGAGAATGAGGCTTCACGTCAGCCACCACTGCAACAGTCCATTGGCATATATTTAGGCCCAGCACCCAGGCAGAGGAGGGAGGTCCCGTAACAGAGAATCTGTCTTCATGTCAGCAGAGAATTAGTCTGCATGTCATAGCAGAGAATGAGGCTTCACGTCAGCCACCACTGCAACAGTCCATTGGCATATATTTAGGCCCAGCACACACACAGGCAGAGGAGAGAGGTCCTGTAACAGAGAATCTGGCTTCATGTCAGCAGAGAATCAGTCTGCATGTCATAGCAGAGAATGAGGCTTCACGTCAGCCACCACTGCAACAGTCCATTGGCATATATTTAGGCCCAGCACACACACAGGCAGAGGAGAGAGGTCCCGTAACAGAGGATCTGGCTTCATGTCAGCAGAGAATCAGTCTGCATGTCATAGCAGAGAATCAGGCTTCACGTCAGCCACCACTGCAACAGTCCATTGTCATAAATTTAGGCCCAGCACCCAGGCAGAGGAGAGAGGTCCCGTAACAGACAATCTGGCTTCATGTCAGCAGAGAATTAGTCTGCATGTCATAGCAGAGAATGAGGCTTCACGTCAGCCACCACTGCAACAGTCCATTGGCATATATTTAGGCCCAGCACCCAGGCAGAGGAGGGAGGTCCCGTAACAGACAATCTGGCTTCATGTCAGCAGAGAATCAGTCTGCATGTCATAGCAGAGAATGAGGCTTCACGTCACCCACCACTGCAACAGTCCATTGGCATATATTTAGGCCCAGCACCCAGGCAGAGGAGGGAGGTCCCGTAACAGAGAATCTGTCTTCATGTCAGCAGAGAATTAGTCTGCATGTCATAGCAGAGAATGAGGCTTCACGTCAGCCACCACTGCAACAGTCCATTGGCATATATTTAGGCCCAGCACCCAGGCAGAGGAGGGAGGTCCCGTAACAGAGAATCTGTCTTCATGTCAGCAGAGAATTAGTCTGCATGTCATAGCAGAGAATGAGGCTTCACGTCAGCCACCACTGCAACAGTCCATTGGCATATATTTAGGCCCAGCACACACACAGGCAGAGGAGAGAGGTCCCGTAACAGAGAATCTGTCTTCATGTCAGCAGAGAATTAGTCTGCATGTCATAGCAGAGAATGAGGCTTCACGTCAGCCACCACTGCAACAGTCCATTGGCATATATTTAGGCCCAGCACACACACAGGCAGAGGAGAGAGGTCCCGTAACAGACAATCTGGCTTCATGTCAGCAGAGAATTAGTCTGCATGTCATAGCAGAGAATGAGGCTTCACGTCAGCCACCACTGCAACAGTCCATTGGCATATATTTAGGCCCAGCACACACACAGGCAGAGGAGAGAGGTCCCGTAACAGAGAATCTGTCTTCATGTCAGCAGAGAATTAGTCTGCATGTCATAGCAGAGAATCAGGCTTCACGTCACCCACCACTGCAACAGTCCATTGGCATATATTTAGGCCCAGCACCCAGGCAGAGGAGGGAGGTCCCGTAACAGAGAATCTGTCTTCATGTCAGCAGAGAATTAGTCTGCATGTCATAGCAGAGAATGAGGCTTCACGTCACCCACCACTGCAACAGTCCATTGGCATATATTTAGGCCTAGCACACAGGCAGAGGAGAGGTTCATTCAACTTTGGGTAGCCTCGCAATATAATGGTAAAATGAAAATAAAAATAGGATTGAATGAGGAAGTGCCCTGGAGTCCAATAATATATGGTTATGGGGAGGTAGTTAATGTCTAATCTGGACAAGGGACGGACAGGTCCTGTGGGATCCATGCCTGGTTCATTTTTATGAACGTCAGCTTGTCCACATTGGCTGTAGACAGGCGGCTGCGTTTGTCTGTAATGACGCCCCCTGCCGTGCTGAATACACGTTCAGACAAAACGCTGGCTGCCGGGCAGGCCAGCACCTCCAAGGCATAAAAGGCTAGCTCTGGCCACGTGGACAATTTAGAGACCCAGAAGTTGAATGGGGCCGAACCATCAGTCAGTACGTGGAGGGGTGTGCACACGTACTGTTCCACCATGTTAGTGAAATGTTGCCTCCTGCTAACACGTTGCATATCAGGTGGTGGTGCAGTTAGCTGTGGCGTGTTGACAAAAGTTTTCCACATCTCTGCCATGCTAACCCTGCCCTCAGAGGAGCTGGCCGTGACACAGCTGCCTTGGCGACCTCTTGCTCCTCCTCTGCCTTGGCCTTGGGCTTCCACTTGTTCCCCTGTGACATTTGGGAATGCTCTCAGTAGCGCGTCTACCAACGTGCGCTTGTACTCGCGCATCTTCCTATCACGCTCCAGTGCAGGAAGTAAGGTGGGCACATTGTCTTTGTAGCGTGGATCCAGCAGGGTGGCAACCCAGTAGTCCGCACAGGTTAAAATGTGGGCAACTCTGCTGTCGTTGCGCAGGCACTGCAGCATGTAGTCGCTCATGTGTGCCAGGCTGCCCAGGGGTAAGGACAAGCTGTCCTCTGTGGGAGGCGTATCGTCATCGTCCTGCCTTTCCCCCCAGCCACGCACCAGTGATGGACCCGAGCTGCGTTGGGTGCCACCCCGCTGTGACCATGCTTCATCCTCATCCTCCTCCACCTCCTCCTCATCCTCGTCCTCCTCGTCCTCCAGTAGTGGGCCCTGGCTGGCCACATTTGTACCTGGCCTCTGCTGTTGCCAAAAACCTCCCTCTGAGTCACTTCGAAGAGACTGGCCTGAAAGTGCTAAAAATGACCCCTCTTCCTCCTCCTCCTCCTCCTCCTGGGCCACCTCCTCTTCCATCATCGCCCTAAGTGTTTTCTCAAGGAGACATAGAAGTGGTATTGTAACGCTGATAACGGTGTCATCGCCACTGGCCATGTTGGTGGAGTACTCGAAACAGCGCAACAGGGCACACAGGTCTCGCATGGAGGCCCAGTCATTGGTGGTGAAGTGGTGCTGTTCTGTAGTGCGACTGACCCGTGCGTGCTGCAGCTGAAACTCCACTATGGCCTGCTGCTGCTCGCACAGTCTGTCCAGCATGTGCAAGGTGGAGTTCCACCTGGTGGGCACGTCGCATATGAGGCGGTGAGCGGGAAGGCCGAAGTTACGCTGTAGCGCAGACAGGCGAGCAGCAGCAGGATGTGAACGCCGGAAGCGCGAACAGACGGCCCGCACTTTATGCAGCAGCTCTGACATGTCGGGGTAGTTGTGAATGAACTTCTGCACCACCAAATTCAGCACATGCGCCAAGCAAGGGATGTGCGTCAAATTGGCTAGTCCCAGAGCTGCAACGAGATTTCGCCCATTATCACACACCACCAGGCCGGGCTTGAGGCTCACCGGCAGCAACCACTCGTCGGTCTGTTGTTCTATACCCCGCCACAACTCCTGTGCGGTGTGGGGCCTGTCCCCCAAACATATGAGTTTCAGAATGGCCTGCTGACGTTTACCCCGGGCTGTGCTGAAGTTGGTGGTGAAGGTGTGTGGCTGACTGGATGAGCAGGTGGAAGAAGAGGAGGAGGAAGCCGAGAAGGAGGAGGTGGCAACAGGAGGCAAAGAATGTTGCCCTGCGATCCTTGGCGGCGGAAGGACGTGCGCCAAACAGCTCTCCGCCTGGGGCCCAGCTGCCACTACATTTACCCAGTGTGCAGTTAGGGAGATATAGCGTCCCTGGCCGTGCTTACTGGTCCACGTATCTGTGGTTAGGTGGACCTTGCCACAGATGGCGTTGCGCAGTGCACACTTGATTTTATCGGATACTTGGTTGTGCAGGGAAGGCACGGCTCTCTTGGAGAAGTAGTGCCGGCTGGGAACAACATACTGTGGGACAGCAAGCGACATGAGCTGTTTGAAGCTGTCTGTGTCCACCAGCCTAAATGACAGCATTTCATAGGCCAGTAGTTTAGAAATGCTGGCATTCAGGGCCAGGGATCGAGGGTGGCTAGGTGGGAATTTACGCTTTCTATCAAATGTTTGTGAGATGGAGAGCTGAACGCTGGCGTGTGACATGGTTGAGACGCTTGGTGACGGAGGTGGTGGTGGTGGTGTTGGTGGTACATCCCCTGTTTGCTGGGCGGCAGGTGCCAACGTTCCTCCAGAGGCGGAGGAAGAGGCCGAGGCGGCAGCAGCAGAATAGGCCGAGGCGGCAGCAGCAGAAGAAGTAGCAGGGGGAGCCTGAGTGACTTCCTTGGTTTTAAGGTGTTTACTCCACTGCAGTTCATGCTTTGCATGCAGGTGCCTGGTCATGCAGGTTGTGCTCAGGTTCAGAACGTTAATGCCTCGCTTCAGGCTCTGATGGCACAGCGTGCAAACCACTCGGGTCTTGTCGTCAGCACATTGTTTGAAGAAGTGCCATGCCAGGGAACTCCTTGAAGCTGCCTTTGGGGTGCTCGGTCCCAGATGGCGGCGGTCAGTAGCAGGCGGAGTCTCTTGGCGGCGGGTGTTCTGCTTTTGCCCACTGCTCCCTCTTTTGCTACGCTGTTGGCTCGGTCTCACCACTGCCTCTTCCTCCGAACTGTGAAAGTCAGTGGCACGACCTTCATTCCATGTGGGGTCTAGGACCTCATCGTCCCCTGCATCGTCTTCCACCCAGTCTTGATCCCTGACCTCCTGTTCAGTCTGCACACTGCAGAAAGACGCAGCAGTTGGCACCTGTGTTTCGTCATCATCAGAGACATGCTGAGGTGGTATTCCCATGTCCTCATCATCAGGAAACATAAGTGGTTGTGCGTCAGTGCATTCTATGTCTTTCACCGCTGGGGAAGGGCTAGGTGGATGCCCTTGGGAAACCCTGCCAGCGGAGTCTTCAAACAGCATAAGAGACTGCTGCATAACTTGAGGCTGAGACAGTTTCCCTGGTATGCATGGGGGTGATGTGACAGACTGATGGGGTTGGTTTTCAGGCGCCATCTGTGCGCTTTCTGCAGAAGACTGGGTGGGAGATAATGTGAACGTGCTGGATCCACTGTCGGCCACCCAATTGACTAATGCCTGTACCTGCTCAGGCCTTACCATCCTTAGAACGGCATTGGGCCCCACCATATATCGCTGTAAATTCTGGCGGCTACTGGGACCTGAGGTAGTTGGTACACTAGGACGTGTGGATGTGGCAGAACGGCCACGTCCTCTCCCAGCACCAGAGGGTCCACTAACACCACCACGACCATGTCCACGTCCGCGTCCCTTACTAGATGTTTTTCTCATTGTTATGGTTCACCACAACAACAAATATATTATTTGGCCCAATGTATTGTATTCAAATTCAGCGGGATATAAATTTGAGGCCTAGTATTTAGGCGCTGGGTGACCGGTATGGATTTAGTGACAGAATTAGACTTGGAAATGCACAGAAGCGTGTGTGTGAAGTTATTCTGAATGACCCTATGTGCACCTTCAATATGATCTACCCTTTTAGGGATAGATTTCAAATAGCTCTGATATAGCAGAAACGACTAAATTATGAAATTGCTAAATTGGGAATTGTATTTCAACCCAGAACAAAAAATGTGCTTTGACGGACACTAAATAACTTTCCCAGCCACAACAGGACAGCGGTAACGAGAGATTTAGCGGGATATAAATTTGAGGCCTAGTATTTAGGCGCTGGGTGACAGGTATGGGTTTAGTGACAGAATTAGATTTGGAAATGCACAGTAGCGGGTGTGTGAAGTTATTCTGAATGACCCTATGTGCACCTTGAATATTATATACCCTTTTAGGGATAGATTTCAAATAGCTCTGATATAGCAGAAACCACTAAATTATGAAATTGCTAAATTGGGAATTGTATTTCAACCCAGAACAAGAAATGTGCTTGAACGGACACTAAATAACTCGCCCAGCTACAGCACTAGGGACAGATTTAGCGGGATATAAATTTGAGGCCTAGTATTTAGGCGCTGGGTGACAGGTATGGGTTTAGTGCCAGAATTAGACTTGGAAATACACAGTAGCGGGTGTGTGTGAAGTTATTCTGAATGACCCAATGTGCACCTTGAATATTATATACCCTTTTAGGGATAGATTTCAAATAGCTCTGATATAGCAGAAACCACTAAATTATGAAATTGCTAAATTGGGAATTGTATTTCAACCCAGAACAAGAAATGTGCTTGAACGGACACTAAATAACTCGCCCAGCTACAGCACCAAGGACAGATTTAGCGGGATATAAATTTGAGGCCTAGTATTTAGGCGCTGGGTGACAGGTATGGGTTTAGTGACAGAATTAGATTTGGAAATGCACAGTAGCGGGTGTGTGAAGTTATTCTGAATGACCCTATGTGCACCTTGAATATTATATACCCTTTTAGGGATAGATTTCAAATAGCTCTGATATAGCAGAAACCACTAAATTATGAAATTGCTAAATTGGGAATTGTATTTCAACCCAGAACAAGAAATGTGCTTGAACGGACACTAAATAACTCGCCCAGCTACAGCACTAGGGACAGATTTAGCGGGATATAAATTTGAGGCCTAGTATTTAGGCGCTGGGTGACAGGTATGGGTTTAGTGCCAGAATTAGACTTGGAAATACACAGTAGCGGGTGTGTGTGAAGTTATTCTGAATGACCCAATGTGCACCTTGAATATTATATACCCTTTTAGGGATAGATTTCAAATAGCTCTGATATAGCAGAAACCACTAAATTATGAAATTGCTAAATTGGGAATTGTATTTCAACCCAGAACAAGAAATGTGCTTGAACGGACACTAAATAACTCGCCCAGCTACAGCACCAAGGACAGATTTAGCGGGATATAAATTTGAGGCCTAGTATTTAGGCGCTGGGTGACAGGTATGGGTTTAGTGCCAGAATTAGACTTGGAAATACACAGTAGCGGGTGTGTGTGAAGTTATTCTGAATGACCCAATGTGCACCTTGAATATTATATACCCTTTTAGGGATAGATTTCAAATAGCTCTGATATAGCAGAAACCACTAAATTATGAAATTGCTAAATTGGGAATTGTATTTCAACCCAGAACAAGAAATGTGCTTGAACGGACACTAAATAACTCGCCCAGCTACAGCACTAGGGAAAGATTTAGCTGGATATAAATTTGAGGCCTAGTATTTAGGCGCTGGGTGACAGGTATGGGTTTAGTGCCAGAATTAGACTTGGAAATACACAGTAGCGGGTGTGTGTGAAGTTATTCTGAATGACCCAATGTGCACCTTGAATATTATATACCCTTTTAGGGATAGATTTCAAATAGCTCTGATATAGCAGAAACCACTAAATTATGAAATTGCTAAATTGGGAATTGTATTTCAACCCAGAACAAGAAATGTGCTTGAACGGACACTAAATAACTCGCCTAGCTACAGCACTAGGGACAGATTTAGCGGGATATAAATTTGAGGCCTAGTATTTAGGCGCTGGGTGACAGGTATGGGTTTAGTGCCAGAATTAGACTTGGAAATACACAGTAGCGGGTGTGTGTGAAGTTATTCTGAATGACCCAATGTGCACCTTGAATATTATATACCCTTTTAGGGATAGATTTCAAATAGCTCTGATATAGCAGAAACCACTAAATTATGAAATTGCTAAATTGGGAATTGTATTTCAACCCAGAACAAGAAATGTGCTTGAACGGACACTAAATAACTCGCCCAGCTACAGCACTAAGGACAGATTTAGCGGGATATAAATTTGAGGCCTAGTATTTAGGCGCTGGGTGACAGGTATGGGTTTAGTGCCAGAATTAGACTTGGAAATACACAGTAGCGGGTGTGTGTGAAGTTATTCTGAATGACCCAATGTGCACCTTGAATATTATATACCCTTTTAGGGATAGATTTCAAATAGCTCTGATATAGCAGAAACCACTAAATTATGAAATTGCTAAATTGGGAATTGTATTTCAACCCAGAACAAGAAATGTGCTTGAACGGACACTAAATAACTCGCCCAGCTACAGCACTAAGGACAGATTTAGCGGGATATAAATTTGAGGCCTAGTATTTAGGCGCTGGGTGACAGGTATGGGTTTAGTGCCAGAATTAGACTTGGAAATACACAGTAGCGGGTGTGTGTGAAGTTATTCTGAATGACCCAATGTGCACCTTGAATATTATATACCCTTTTAGGGATAGATTTCAAATAGCTCTGATATAGCAGAAACCACTAAATTATGAAATTGCTAAATTGGGAATTGTATTTCAACCCAGAACAAGAAATGTGCTTGAACGGACACTAAATAACTCGCCCAGCTACAGCACTAAGGACAGATTTAGCGGGATATAAATTTGAGGCCTAGTATTTAGGCGCTGGGTGACAGGTATGGGTTTAGTGCCAGAATTAGACTTGGAAATACACAGTAGCGGGTGTGTGTGAAGTTATTCTGAATGACCCAATGTGCACCTTGAATATTATATACCCTTTTAGGGATAGATTTCAAATAGCTCTGATATAGCAGAAACCACTAAATTATGAAATTGCTAAATTGGGAATTGTATTTCAACCCAGAACAAGAAATGTGCTTGAACGGACACTAAATAACTCGCCCAGCTACAGCACTAGGGACAGATTTAGCTGGATATAAATTTGAGGCCTAGTATTTAGGCGCTGGGTGACAGGTATGGGTTTAGTGCCAGAATTAGACTTGGAAATACACAGTAGCGGGTGTGTGTGAAGTTATTCTGAATGACCCAATGTGCACCTTGAATATTATATACCCTTTTAGGGATAGATTTCAAATAGCTCTGATATAGCAGAAACCACTAAATTATGAAATTGCTAAATTGGGAATTGTATTTCAACCCAGAACAAGAAATGTGCTTGAACGGACACTAAATAACTCGCCCAGCTACAGCACTAAGGACAGATTTAGCGGGATATAAATTTGAGGCCTAGTATTTAGGCGCTGGGTGACCGGTATGGATTTAGTGACAGAATTAGACTGGGATATGGCCAAAAAATAAACAGACTATTGCTGGTTAAATGCACTTGGTGTGACAGCTTCACCCTGATGTAGGCTTTAGCCAAAAAACAACCACACCATTGAGGGTTAAATGCACTTGGTGACAGGCGCAGCTTGCCCCTGATTTAGTATATGGCCAAAAAATGAACAGACTATTGCTGGTTAAATGCACTTGGTGTGACAGCTTCACCCTGATGTAGGCTTTAGCCAAAAAACAACCACACCATTGAGGGTTAAATGCACTTGGTGACAGGCGCAGCTTGCCCCTGATTTTGTATATGGCCAAAAAATGAACAGACTATTGCTGGTTAAATGCACTTGGTGTGACAGCTTCACCCTGATGTAGGCTTTAGCCAAAAAACAACCACACCATTGAGGGTTAAATGCACTTGGTCGCAGCTTGTGCTGGCGCACCACAAGACACAAAATGGCCGCCGATCACCCCAGAAAAATGTGACTGACAAACGGTCTGGGCAGCCTAAAAACAGTGAGCAATTGAGGATCAGCAGCTCAATGATCCACAGCTGCAGATCGATCAGTTAATCAAGTCCTTTGGAGGAGTTAATCTGCCTAATCTCGCCCTACTGTCGCAGCCGCAACCTCTCCCTACGCTAATCAGAGCAGAGTGACGGGCGGCGCTATGTGACTCCAGCTTAAATAGAGGCTGGGTCACATGGTGCTCTGGCCAATCACAGCCATGCCAATAGTAGGCATGGCTGTGATGGCCTCTTGGGGCAAGTAGTATGACGCTTGTTGATTGGCTGCTTTGCAGCCTTTCAAAAAGCGCCAAGAAAGCGTCACAAAAGCGCGAAGAAAGCGACGAACACCGAACCCGAACCCGGACTTTTACGAAAATGTCCGGGTTCGGGTCCGTGTCACGGACACCCCAAAATTCGGTACGAACCCGAACTATACAGTTCGAGTTCGCTCATCCCTAGTGATGAAGTCTCCGGTATCCCTCACATACGATCTAGCACCCATAGCATATTCTCTCAGTATCTTATCCAGAAATACATTAATATTAGATAGTATAGAGCCCCTACCCGAGATTATCGGCCGACCTGGAGGGTCAACCAACCTTTTATGTATCTTTGGTAATGCATATATCGTGGGTGTAACCAGGGACTTCACCACCAAAAAATCCTTAAGTTGTCTCTCAATAATGCCACTCTGCATCGCCTCAGTCAAATGTGCATCAATTTTTCTTGCAATGTCGAACCTGGGGTCCCTGGCCAATGGCTCGTAGACGCCAGGTTCGCTCAATTGCCTTCTTATCTCATTAACATATTGAGTGGTGTCCATCACCACGATCCCACCACCCTTGTCCGCGGGCTTGATGGTGAGATCGGGGTTACTGGACAAACCCTCCAATGCAGACATTTCCTGTGTCGAAATGTTTGGCCTCATATACATACTGGGATGAGTACTTTTTCTCAAACTAGCTACGTCTCTTTTGACCGCTTCAGAAAAACATTCTAAGGCATGTGAATTGACAAGTGGAACAAAATCACTTTTTAAATACAAATCAAACTGTTTCAAAGTAAGTTGACCATCGGCATTGCCAGGTTCATTAGCATTCACATTCATGGTATCAGTGGAACCGGAGTCGAACCACACCCTCAGTTTGAGATTCCTGAGGAGGCGGTTCAAGTCCAGTTCCAACTGAAACCAATCCGGCCTAGCCTGTGGGCAAAAGGACAATCCCTTATTTAGGGCTTTCAATTCATGCTCAGTCAATGTGTGGGATGAAATGTTAACCACCACATTCGATTCTATTTTCTCTTGTTTGTATTCATCTGTTTGGAGTTGTTGGTCCTCATTAATCTCTGCGCTCTGGTTTTTCCAGGCTCTTCTATGTCTGAGCCCTCCCCGTCTCGTGGGGCGTCTCCCATAGCAACTCGAGGGCCTAAAAAAATTCCAGATTGGCTAGAATTAAGGTCATCATTGGCATCTTTGTTTCTCACCCATTTGTTGGTTTCTTTATTGCGTTTAGGAATAAAAGAAGAGATCTGCCTGTATCAAAGCATTTTGCCGAAAAAAATCATAAAGAAAGTGATTTGAAATTTATGATTATAGATCATGTTAAACCATTGGAAAGAGGAGGTGATCGATTAAGCAAACTAAAAAAAACTGAACTAAGGTGGATTTTTCGGCTTGATACCCTAAAACCCAAAGGGTTAAATGTAGAATTTAGGGTGACAGGAGGAATGGTTAGCTAAACACCCTTTTTACATGGCCTATACCCTGATGTTGTCTGCTCTCTATATGCAGTGAACTAAATGGAAGCTACAATGATTTGTCTGAATCAAAGATATATATGTATGCTGACTTTTTGCCAGTGCCGAGCCCTGTGTAGATGGAGACGAGATAAATATGGGAGTTATGGAGGCATGATATTATTGCCCAAAAATATTGCCTAAAGTAAGATGGTGGATATGGACTCGTGATGGGGCGCGAGCGATCTGTCTATACGCTGACGCAGACTTGTCTGTGTGCGGCGCCTGGACGTGATCGACCGTACGTCATCACGCTGGTTTCCACCGTAGAGGCGACGTAGGAGTATTAGAAGCTGCTTGAACAGAAGGGGGTTGAATACATGCGCAGTAAGGAGCAGAGGACGCGGATGAGTGGCGTGTTCAGACACAAGTAGAGACGCCTTCTCCACAAACTATCTCGGTTCTCCAGCAGGCTTGAGGCAAGGTAATATAGTCAAGGACTTTTTTTAAATTGCACGGTTCACTTTATTATATACACTTATGTACACATATGATGATGAATTATTATTGAATGTATCACTGATATACTGCTATTGAAGTTGGTATGTACGGCAATATATGGAGTTAATTATATGAATTGTAGTCCACCCATGAATGGGAGTGCACTAGTACTCTATTGGCTGATAATGGATTGTGTCATGCTGTAGAGCTGTATTTATTTTTGCACTTTGCACTTTTTTGTTCACTTGACTTGAAAAAGGCCCTGTGAGAGGACCGAAACGTTGTCTGACATGTGTGAATAAATTTCACTTTTTTACTTAAAGGAGTGCTGCGGACTTTCCTTCTCTATATATATATATATATATATATATATATATTAATATATATATAGATATATATTCAATGTAGCCTCTATTTCTGAAAAGTTTCTGACAGGATTTGAACTCGCTACCTTCTACATTACAGGCCAGAATATTAATCACTACTTAAAAAATAAAATTAAAAAATTGAGACCTATCCTGTATAGAAACACATACTACTAGTAACAGCAGATGTCTCATTCATTTTTTAAGTAACTGGCCATGCAGCTGTATAGTGTAGTGTAGCTATATTTGTATTTAGTGAATATTTGCTATACTGCTATATATTCTTGTTTTATTTCACAAATTTTTTATTAGAAAATCATAGCATACATCATCTTCCACAATGTCAAATTACTGTACAGTAGAGTATAATTTGCTCATCACATTGCAGGATAAAAGACACTGGATGTAAAGTTTTCATTTATATTAAAGAAAAAAAAAAAAAAAAAAAACAAGGCCGTAAGAGAACGACCAACAAACAAACAATAATAAACACTGCGCCACATTTAAAATCAAGCAGTAAAATTGAGGTATGTATCTTCTACACTTGTAGATCTGGCAAAGATGGATAGTGTTTGGATATATAAGACGCCCATTTTCGCCACCTTGCACTGACACATGATAATCGGCAAAGCTGTTTTGCAATCAGTAGCTCCATGCCATAATTATAGTGGACTTTCTTGTTTTATAATATGACGGATATAAAAAAAACGAATATATAGCAAAAATATTTGTTATTTAGAATATTCACCCTTTTTTTCCCAATCTGTACAGTTGTTAGCATAATCCTCCCCGACAAGCGTCCCCGTCACTGCGATCGTAAAAACTCAGATCCGATGGTATATTCCAACCCACAGGCGTTCCCTTAGTTATGAACAAAAAACGAATATATTCGCTATATTGCTATATATTAGTTTTTTTGAATATTGGTATTTTTTTTTTTCATATGAAAACATGATTCCTTCCGGCTTAAGTTGCTTGTGGGTAGAGTTGAGCGGACACCTGGATGTTCGGGTTTGATGGGTACGGCCGAATTTCACAAAAAAGTTTGAGTTTGGGACACGAATTTGACCCGAACTTTTGAGCACTAAAATGGCTGTAAAAATGTAATGGAAAGGGCTAAAGGGCTGCAAATGCCAGCAAAATGGATAGGGAAATTACTTTAAATAACATAAAATGCATAAAAAATTATAATCTTGAGCTAGGACAGGCATCCTCAAACTGCGGCCCTCTAGCTGTTGCAAAACTACAACTCCCAGCATGCTTGAACAGCCCACAGGTATCAGCCTACAGCAGGGCATTGTGGGAGTTGTAGTTTTACAACAGTTGGAGGGCCGCAGTTTAAGGATGCCTGATCTAGGAGGGCAAGGTCCATATGGAGTAGGAGGTTGAGGAGGCAGTGGATGTGGCAGTGTAGGTGGAAGCGGGTAGAGGATGTAGCCTACACAGTTTTTTTGTTTTAAATTTATTTATATTTTTTTAAATTAGGGTACACCCCAAAACATTGGGAAATATAACCTGTGATAACCCCCTCCAGTCGTACTAAACACACGTTCAGACAATACACTGGCTGCAGGCAGACCAGCATCTCCAAGGTGTAAAGGGCAAGCTCAGGCCATGTGCCCAACTTGGAGACCCAGAAATGAAGGGGGCAGACCCATCAGTCAGTATGTCTAGGCGTGTGCATACATTCTGCTCCACCATGTCGCACATCCCCATGATGTCCACGATCCAATTGGATATCTTCTCTATCAAACTTTCGATGTTCTTTTATGTGCCTACCATGGTGACCACGGGTGGCGGGGAATCAGGGTTCCAGGCCGGAGAGGGAGCCTGAGAAAGGAATACCACATCCAAGGGAGGTCAATGGATGAAATTAAATGTAATCGAGCGGAAATGTGGGACAAAGAATTGAAGCAAGTATTGAAGCATAAGGTTCCAAGTTAAGGAGGGGGGCGCACGGCAATTACCCACTCCCGACTCGGGGAGGTAGTGACGATAAATAGCAATACAGGACTCAAGATGCAAAGAAAAAGGGGGTCACCAGGGGATCTGCAATATCCCCTGAAGACGCTAGTCACCAGGGGTGGACTGACCGGTCGGGCACTTCAGACGTAGTCCGAGGGCCCGGCCAGGATAGGGGCCCGCCGCAGCTGTGCTAAAGAGCTATTTTTCACCGCCTATTTTGCGTCCCCTCGTCACGTGACCTATTCCTCCCAGGAGCCCATACATTAGAGGCTTTTTCTAGTTGGAGGCTAAAAGACCTTTCATGATGTCACGACCACGTGATCCTGCATGGGCGGAGTCAGTCTCCTGGGCTGGCTGTTCAGCGGGAGGAGGTAAAGGACCTGTGATGATGTCAAGACCATGTGATCCTGTGTGGGAGGAGTCAGGCTCACAGGCTGTGCAACTGGAGGAGGTAAAGGACCTGTGATGCTGTCGTGACCCTGTGATGCTGTATGGGCAAAGTCAAGTGGGATTCCCTAGGTAAAGTCTGTGACCAGGGCCCCACCGATGTTGCAGATCTACAACTTTCAGAATTTCTTGCCCACCAAAGACTGCCAGGACATGCTCAGAGTTTTAGCAGCAGCCTCAGAGCCACAGGTTGGAAAATATTGGTCTACAGAATTATTTATATATCTTAACTTGAACAAGTAATAGTTCATTTGGTTTCATTTGTGTCATCCTCTAGGCTCAAACTTGCTTGTCTAAAATATTTACTTTCCTTCTTGGTCTATAGTTTCTGAGTTTTTTTGTGAATGTACACTACTTGAAATATATCAAATTCCCTTTTGTCCTCTTAGTGAAATTGGCACCTCCTAACCTCCAATGGCATCAGGGATCCAACAACTTTTATATTTTAAAGGGTTGTCAATTATCCTATTAGGGTATACTAGATTGGTCCTAGAAGGGGCCGATGTTTTGGATGTTCATTAATTAGCACAACTGTGTGTGTCCTCCTGCCCCTTACCTCATCCTAGTGGTGGTCCCAGCCCTTCTGTACCTTGGTGCCTCCATTACAGCACCTGTGTTACAGTGTGTCAGCACTGTCTCCATCTAACATAAGCTTTTCCAGGGTGAGATCCACCTGAAGCTACTTGGTTCTTTCTTTCAGCCAGATGTTCTCTGTGATTTCTGGGATCTGTCTACAGTACTCTGTGAGAGTCTGTCCCTGTGTGTGTGTGTGTGTCTCTGTGTGTGTGTCTCTCCGTGTGTGTCTCTCACTGTGTGTGTGTGTGTCTCTCCGTGTGTGTGTGTGTCTGTGTCTCTGTGTGTGTGTGTGTGTGTCTGTGTCTCTCCGTGTCTCTCCGTGTCTCTCCGTGTGTGTCTGTGTCTCTCTGTGTGTGTGTGTCTGTGTCTCTCCGTGTGTGTGTGTCTGTGTCTCTCCGTGTGTGTGTGTCTGTGTCTCTCCGTGTGTGTGTCTGTGTCTTTTCGTGTGTGTGTGTCTGTGTCTCTCCGTGTGTGTGTGTCTGTGTCTCCTATGTCTTGATGCAGCTGCATCAAGACATTCTGTGCCGGGCAAGGCGAAAAGGAGGAGGCAGCGCCGTCAGCATGAAGTCCGTGGGAGAGACAAAAGGAAGTGTGTTGAGCGAACTTGTGTTTTAAGTTTGTCATCTAAAGTTCGGGTTTGGATTATCAAAGTATCCCGTTATGGATTCCGCTACCACGGACCATAACGGAATTTAGAATCCATAACGGGATACTTCAATAACCTGAACCCGAACTTTAGACGCCGAACTTAAAACACAAATTTGCTCAACACTAATAGGGAGGCACACTAAGGACGTAGGTAACACTACCACATTATCAGCACTAGTGTTATCTGTAGTTTTACAAAGGACTGCAGGTAACACTACTACAATTTCTGTACTCAGATAGCCATCACTGTGTTATCTGTGGTGTTACATAGGACTGCAGGGGACATCTACTATATTTTCTGTACTCAGAGAATTATTACTGTATAGGGGGACCCACTGAGACTTTATCGCCCAAGGGCCCACATGAGCCTGAAGCCGGCACGGTGTGATGTGGGTGTGGCTTGAGGGTGGGTGGGGACACAGGGGCCCCATAATCTCCTATTGCCCGGGGGCCCCATGAGTTGTCAGTCCGCCCTTGCTGGTCACACAGCGAAACTTGTCGGGATGCAGGGACTGTGAGTGTTATGTTTTAGACAGTGAGGAGCGGACAAAGCTGAAACAAACGAGCAAATGAAGAAATCTACCACAGTAGGCTAGCAGCCACAGTGAATAAGCTCAAATACACAAGCAGATAAAGAAATTACTATAGTAGACAGTAGCCATAAGAATAATATAGGGTATGGAGAGTATTAGCTAGAGAGCTAGAGAGAAAGAGGAGGTGTGCATAAGCAGAAGAGGCTGTAGTAGTAATAATTAAGGAAGGACTATAATATAGACCCTAAGAAACTAAGGGTATGATAAGAAACATAGGAGTGTAATGCTCCTTCCTTCAGTCTTCCACCCTTTGGAATAAGGCAGCAGCAACTGTGGTAGAAGTTGATGATTGTGTATAATTAAAAAATAATAATAATAATAATAATAATAATAATAATAATAATAAAAAAGATCCGAACCACTGAGAGTTTTAAAGTAAGTCTATAGAACACTAGTAGATCTAAGTAAGAATGAAGTACAACACATATTAAATAATGGAATAAAAGTGAAGTTTTGAAAGAAGAAAACAGTACTTGATCCAAGGAGTGCACGACTGAGGTGTCAACCACACCTCCAGTACAAGGCATAAAGGGCAAGCTCAGGCCATGTGCCCAATTTGGAGACCCAGTAGTTGAAGGGGGCAGACCTGTCATTCAGCTCCTACGAAGGTGTGGCGTTTGTTCCCCAAACAGAGAAGTTTTAAAACTGCCTACTGTTGTTAACCCCTGGCTGTGCTGAAGTTGGTGGTAAAGGTGTTACGCTGACTCGATGAGGAGGTGGTAGAGGATGAGGAAGCAGAGTAGGAGGAGGAAGCAACAGGAGGCAAACTGAAGTGCCCTGCAATCCTCGGTGGTGGAAGGACATGCACCAAATTGTTATCTGCCTTAGGCCCAGCCACCACTGCATTTACCCAGTGTGTTGTTATGAAGATATAACGTCCCTGACCGTGCTTACTGGTCCACGTATCCGTAGTGAGGTGCACCTTGCCACAGATGGCGTTGCACAGTGCACACCTGATTTTGTCCCCCACTTGGTTGTGCAGGGAAGGGATGGCTCACCAGGAAAAGTAGTTGTGGCTGGGCACGACATACTGTGGGACAGCCACCGCCATAAGGCCTTTAAAACTCTCCGCCACCAGACGGAATGACAGCATTTCAAAGGCCAGTAATTTTGAAATGCTGGCATTCAGGGCCAGGGATCGCGGGTGGGTAGGTTGGTACTTCCTCTTCCGCTCCAGTGTTTGGGAGATGGAGAGCTGTATACTTTCATGGGACATTGTGGAGATGCTTGGTGACCCAGGTGGTGGTGTTGCTGGAAGATCCTCTGTTTGTGGGCTGGCAGGTGGCACTGTCAGGGAGGATGAAGAGGCCGAGACTTCAGCAGAAGAGGAAGCAGGAGGAGCCAGAGACCTTTCTTGGTTTTTGAGGTGTCTACTCCACTGCAGCTCGTGCTTTGCACTTGGATGCCTGGTCATGAAGGTTGTGCTCAGGTTGAGAACGTTTATGCCTCGCTTCAGGCTCTGATTGCACAGCATGCAAACCACTCGTGTCTTGTCGTTAGCACTTTGTCTGAAGAACTGCCACAGCAGGGAACTCCTTGCAGCTGGCTTTGGTGTGCTCGGCCCCTTGCTGCGGTGGGCAGTAGCAGGCGTACTGTCTAGGGGGCGGCCGCTCTGCCTTTGCACCCTGCTCCCTCTTCTGCTGTGCTGTTGGCTCTGTGCGACCACCTCCCTTTCCTCAGAACTACATAGGTCACTCGCATGACCTTGATTCCATGTGGGGTCGAGGACCTCATCATCCTCCACATCATCTTCCACCCAGTCTTGACCCTTGCCCTCCTTATCGTTCAGCACACTTTCGAAATGCCCCAGCAGTTGGCACCTGTGTCTAGTCATCATCCGAGACTTGCTGCGATGGTCCCCCCATGTACTCATCTTGAAACATAAGTGGTTGGGCATCGGTTCCACTTCTGGGGCAGGGCTAGGTGGATGGCCCTGGGAAACCCTGCTAACAGAGTCATCGAAAACCACAAGAGACTGCTACATTACTTGGGGCTGCTTTGCTGATTTGCAAGGGGGTGAGGTGAAAGACTGATGGACATGGGCTGCAGGTGCAAACTGTGGTCTTTCAGCAGGAGACTGGGTAAAGGAACTGGATCTACTGTCAGCAACCCAATCTACTATCGCCTGTACTTGTTCAGGCCTCACCATTCGTAGAGCAGCATGAGGCCCGACCAAATACCGCTGTAGGTTTTGTCACCTACTCGCACCTGAGTGAGGTGTTTCACTTGTGCGTGTAGCTGGCACAGATAGACCACGTCCTCTCCCTGCAACAGGAGCTCCACCAGCAGCACCACGACCTGGGCCACGTCCCTTATTTGACGCTGTCCTTATATTTCTAACTTGCCCTAAATGGGTGTTTTATTAATAGCAGAATAGAACCACAGTATTTAAAGTGTGTATCTCACACGTACAGATACAGACTAGGCCGCAATTAAAGTTTTTTGCCCAAAACTGTTGTTTTTCAAATAACAGAATAGAACCACATTATGTAAAGTGTGTTTCTCACACGTACAGATCCAGACTAGGCTGCAATTTAAGTTTTTTGCCCAAAATGGGTGTTTTATTAATAGCAGAATAGAACCACAGTATGTAAAGGGTGTATCTCACACATACAGATCCAGACTAGGCTGCAATTAAAGATTTTTTGCCAAAATAGGTGTATTATTAATAGCAGAATATAACTACAGTATCTAAAGGGTGTATCTCACAATGACATATGCAGCAAAGGCTGCAAAATTAATTTTTTTTGTCCAAAATGTTTTTTTTTCATAACAGAATATGACAGAAGTATATAACTCTTGAATTTCACACGTGCAGCTGCCGCAAGGGCTATAAATTGTGTATTTTGCCCAAAAATTGTGTTTTTTAAAACCCTGAAAATTATGGCTGTATTTCTAGCTTAACTTGGACAGTGACTAATCCTGCACAGGCACTAGATGTTGGATATTGCCAAAAATTTGTGTTTTTTCAATGCCCTAATTTTTTTTAAACTTGTTTTTAACAATCACAGATGCAGCAAGGGCTGCAATATTAAGTATTTTGCAAAAAAAATTTGATTTTCTTTACTACATAATATGGAAGCTGTATATAACCCTTGAATTTCACACTTGCAGATGCAGCAAGGGCTCTAAAATTGTGTATTTTGCCAAAAAAGGGTGTTTTTAAAAACCCAGAAAATTATGGCTGTATTTCTAGCTTAAATTGCACACTGACTAATTCTGCAAAGGCACCAGATGTTTGATATTGCCAAAAATTGGTGTTTTTTCAAAGCAAGAAAAGTATTACATTTTTAAAAAACTTGTTTTTAGCAATCACAGATGCAGCAAGGGCTGCAATATTAAGTATTTTGCAAAAAAGGTTTTTCTTTTTTACTAACAGAATATGAAAGCTGTTTATTACGCTTCAATTTCACACGTGCAGATGCAGCAAGGGCTGTAAAATTGTGTATTTTGCCCAAAAAGGGTGTTTTTAAAAACCCAGAAAATTATGTCTGTATTTTCTAGCTTAAATTAAACACTGACTAATCCTGCAAATGCACCAGATGTTGGATATTGCCCAAAAAGTTTTTTTTTATTTTTTTTAAACCAGATTATTATTGCAGTATTTCATGCTTGGATTTGAATGTCACAAAAGCACAGATCCAATGCTGTTGCACTGAGCTTGCATAAAATGGCCGGCGCCACCCACCTAACTAACAGACAGATAAAAGTTATTTATCTCTGTCACTGGGCTCAGGTCAGGGTAATAAGATTGTTCACTGCACCCACACAACTAAATCTATGTAGATCGCTAAGTCCAATTGGAGTTCCGATAACAGATTCTGTCTTAATATTCGATATAGCGAATATATAGCACTATATTCAAAATATTAGCAAATTCTCAAAGTTGCGATATTCGCTAAAAAAAAGGTTATTCGAATATTCACGCTCAACACTAGACATTGGTAGCATGCAGTCAGAGCAGAGTGTTGGTGGGAAAATGCCATACTCTGAGGGTGGCAATTTTTTGTTAGGCCGCCGGAGGAGGTCAACATGACCATATGAAGGATTTGTGGGCAGAAGGTGAAGGGTTTCCAGGGTGCCAATGTTGGAACCACGGCACAGTGTCAACATATGCAACATCACCATAAAGTGGCCTGGGAGAACCATGGCTCCGATGTGATGGTCCATCCTGCCGCACCAACCGCTGCATCACCCAGTGGCACGCACTGAGCTGTCTATCCTTCCCATCATCTGCTGACCCTGATGCTCGTGCTCCTGCTCCTCACCAGTTATTCCATCAGCAATTGATCACCGAAGCGATTGCCAAGAGACAACAGTATGCGTGCACTCATACAACGGCGCAGAAGCCAAATGTGCTACTGGCCAAGTTTGCTGGTGCAGCAGTCCCTCCCTTTCCAAGTGGTGGACTCTGCTCCTTTCAGAGAACTGATGGATTTTATTAAGCCAAGGTGGAAAGTCCCAAGCCGTCATTTCATTGCAAAAAAGGCAGTACCAACCCAGCACACATATGTAGAACAGAAGGTGGGCCAATCCTTGAGCCTGTCGGTGTCTGCCAAAGTGCACGGCAGCGTAAACATGTGGATCTTTAAATATGTTTAAGAACAATATAAGTCCTTTATGGCTGACTGGGAAAATGTGGTTCCTGCCCAGCCACACCAGCAACTTGGCCAGGTGATGCCACTTCCGCCTCCACATTCTCATTCCGTTGGTCCTGTGACAATTTCCACCTCTGCCTCCTCATCCTCCACTGTGTCCTCAGCCTCCACTGCAGGGACAATTCAAAGTGCTCCTCCAAAATATTACATGAGCAGGGCACGGCAGTGTCACACTGTTCTGCACCTAGTTTGCCTGTGCAAACTGAGTCACACAGGGGAGGAACTGCTCCGCGTCCTTCATCGAGAAATCGAATTCTGTCTTTCTCCTCGACAACTCAAAATTGGAACCATGGTGACCAACAACGGGAAAAACATGTGTCAGTGCTGTGTCAAGGAGGCATGAGTCATGCGCCCTGCATGGTGCACGTGTTCAATATGGTTGTAAAGCGGTTCCTGAAGTCTTTACACCATCTTTAAGACATCCTAAAAATGGCCAGGAAATTTGCATGCACTATAGCCACTCGTACACCGCAAAGCACCCCCTCCTTGACCGACTATATGAACAGAGAAAGGACATAAACAACTTCTTGATGATACAGGGGGACAGAAGTACTCCCCTGTGTAACTTTGATGTTAGCCAGGGGCAGCTCTTGCGTGACACATGCCGTTTGCTCCGGCCCTTTGAGAAGACCACTTTATTTTTCAGTCGCCAGGACTATGGGATGAACAAGCTCATTTCGTCATTAGCGTGCCCGGCGTCACCCGTTCCCATGACAACCGCTACATCACATGACTCCACTAGCGCTCTATTTAAACAGGCAATCTGCTGGCCACAGATTGCCTGTTATTGAGGTCCTTCCTGCATGATACTAACCTGGTTCGTTTGTTCCTGCTTGGCTTCAGATTTCCCATCTGTCTCATCCTCTGGTCTTGGCGTGCTCTCCTGGTTTGACGTCGGCTTGTCCTGACGATTCAATGCTTGCTCCTCCAGTACCTTTTCTGCTCTCTTAGTTTTGACATGACTTGTTTGACCGTTCTGTTTATGTGTTGTTTGTCTTCCCTGCACTATCCTAGGTAAGGGTTTGTCGACCAGTTGTCCCTTGTCGCTAGGATTTGCAAGGCAAGTAGGCAGGGACAAGGGTGGAGTTCAGTGGTCACTACCCCACCCCCTGTGTGTGACAACCACTCTGTGGTCTCCTCATGCTGCTGCCTCCTCACCACTTTGTGGTCTCCTCATGCTGCCGCCACATCACTATTTTGTTGTCTCCTCATGTTTCTGCCACCTCAACACAGTATGTGTCTGAGCCACTCTGCAGTCTCCTCATGCTGCTGTCACCACTCTGTGATCTCCTCTAGAGATGGCCTTGCGGTTCGCCTGTTTCGCGGTGAAATTAACGCATTCACGATTCGACGAACATGCGAACATATGGTGATATTCGCACACCCCATTTTTTTTGCATAGTGCCAAACTTTGACCCATGACACAGCCATCAGGTGTGACAGGACAGCCAATTGAGACGTTTCAGCACATAGACACAACCCCAACTCTATAACAGAACCCGATCTGGCAGTCATCTTACATTATGTGTTTTGCCAGTGAAAGGAGAGGTTGCATTTAGGAGCAGGGACAGTTAGGGACACTGAACGCTAGCTAATAGGACAAAAAAAATCCTTTTAATGACTAGTATAGGTGTGCTATCGATAGGTGTGATATAGAGGGGTGTGATATACTTGTAATATACTTTCTAACATAAAAATTATAATATAGTGTATTTGTACTGTGCAGCAGTTGTGTACGATTCTGCTGCAATACCGCAGCTATATAGAGGGAAAAACGATATTGAAGTAGATAATTGCAACGGGTGTGATATACCTGTTGCCCTAAAAAAAAACTGCTTGAGGGCTGCGATATACCTTCTTCCACAAAATCCTGATCAAGGGGTGCTATATACCAGTTTCTGCCATATACTGATTGAGGGCTGCAATATTCCTGCTTCCAAAACATACTGATGGAGGGGTTCCATATATCTGTTTCTGCCAAATACTGATTGAGGAATGCTATATACCGGTTTCTGCCAAATACTGATTGAGGGGTGCTGTATAACTTCTTCCACCAAAAACTGATTGAGGGCTGCAATACACCTGCTTCCACAAAATCATGATTGAGGGGTGCTATATATCAGTATCCCCCAAATACTGATTGAGGGGTGCTATATACCTTCTACCACCATATACTTATTGAGGGTGGCGATAAACCTGCTTCAACAAAATAATGATTGAGGGATGATTTTGGTATATACCATCTTCCACCAAATACTAATTGAGGGCTGCAATACACCTGCTTTCACAAAATACTGATTATGGGGTACCATATACCTGTTTCCGCCAAATACTGATAGAGGGGTGCTATAAACCCCTTTTGCCAAATATTGAATGAGGGGTGCTATATACCTTCTTCCAACAAATACTGATTGAGAGCAGCAATACACCTGTTTCAACCAAATAATGATTGAGGGGGTGCTATACACCTTCTTCCACAAAATCCTGATTGAGGGGTGCTATATACCTGTTTCCGCCAAATACTGAATGAGGGGTGATATATACCTATTTCTGCACAATATTGATTGAGGGGTGCCATATACCTTCTTCCACAAAATTCTGAATGAGGGGTGCTATTGCTATATACCTTCTTCCACCAAATACTGATTGAGGGGTACCATATACCTGTTTCCACCAAATACTGATTAAGGGGCGATATATACCTTCTTCCACCAAATACTGATTAAGGGGTGCGATACACCTGCTTCCACAAAATACTGATTGAGGGGTACCATATTCCTGTTTCCCCCAAATACTGATTGAGGGGTGCTATATTCCTTCTTTCACCATATACTGATTAAGGGCGGCAATATACCTGCTTTCACAAAATACTGATTGAGGGATGCTATTGTTATATACCATCTTCCATCAAATACTAATTGAGGGCTGCAATACATATGCTTTCACAAAATAATTATTGAGGGGTGCCATATACCTGTTTCTACCAAATACTGATTGAGGGGTGCTTTATACCTGTTTTCTCCAAATACTGATTGAAGGGTGACATATACCTTCTTCCACCCAATACTGATTGAGGGCTGTAATACACTTGCTTGCACAAAATAATGATTGAGGTGTGCAATATACCTTTTCCCGCAAAATACTGATTGAGGGGTGCTATATACCTGTTTACCCCAAATACTGATTGAGGGGTGATATATACCTTCTTCCACCATATGCTGATTGAGGGTTGCGATATACCTGCTTCCACAAAATAATGATTGAGGGATGGTTTTGTTATATACCATCTTCCAACACATACTGATTAAGGGCTGCGATACACTTACTTCCACAAAATACTGATTGAGGCGTGCCATATTCCTGTTTCCACCAAATACTGATTGAGGGATGCCATATACCTTCTTTCACAAAATCCTGATTGAGGGGTGTTATATACCTGTTTCCACCAAATACTGATGAGTGGTGATAAATACCTGTTTCCGCCAAATACTGATTGAGGGGTGCCAAATACCTTCTTCCACAAAATTCTGATTGAGGGGTTCTATTGCTATATACCTTCTTCCAACAAATATGGATTGAGGGCGATACACCTGCTTCCACAAAATACTGATTGAGGGGTGCTATATACCTGTTTCTGCAAATACTGATTGAGGGGTGCTATATACCTTCTTCCACTAAATACTGATGGAGGGATGCCATATACCTTCTTTCACAAAATCCTGATTGAGGGGTGTTATATACCTGTTTCCACCAAATACCGATGAGTGGTGATAAATACCTGTTTCCGCCAAATACTGATTGAGGGGTGCCAAATACCTTCTTCCACAAAATTCTGATTGAGGGGTTCTATTGCTATATACCTTCTTCCAACAAATATGGATTGAGGGCGATACACCTGCTTCCACAAAATAATTATTGAGGGATGCAATGTACTTGTTTCTGCCAAATACTGATTGAGGGGTGCTATATACCTGTTTCTGTCAAATAATGATAGACAGGTGCTATATACCTTCTTCCAACATATACTGATTGAGGGCGGCAACACACCTGCTTCCACAAAATAATGATTGAGGGGTGCAATATACCTTTTTATGCAAAATAGTGATTGAGGGGTGCCATATAACTTCTTCCAAAATATCCTGATTGATGTATGCTATATACCTGTTTCTTCCAAATACTGATTGAGGGGTGCTATATGCCTTCTACCACTAAATACTGATTGAGGGCTGCGGTACATCTGCTTCCGCAAAATAATGATTGAGGGGTGCCATATACCTGTTTCTGCAAAATACTGATTGAGGGGTGCTATATAACTGTTTCCTCCAAATAATGATTTTGTGTTGCTATATACCTTTTTTCAACATATACTAATCGAGGGCGGCTACACACCTTCTTCCACAATATAATGATGGAGGGGTGCCATGTACCTGTTTCCACCAAATGCTGATTGAGGAGTGCTATATACCTGTTTCCCACAATTACTGACTGAGGGGTGCTATATACCGGTTTCCCCCAAATACTTATTGTGGGGTGCTATATACCTGTTTTTGACAAAAAATAATTCAGGGGTGCTATATACCTTCTTCCACCAAATACTGATTGAGGGCTGCGATACATGTGCTTCCACCAAATACTGATTGAGGGATGCCATATACCTGTTTTCACCAAATTCTTATTGAGGGGTGCTATTGCTATATATCTTCTTCCACCAAATACTGTTTGAGGCCTGCGATACACTTGCTTCCACAAAATAATGATTGAGGTGTGCAATATACCTGTTTCCGCAAAATACTGATTGAGGGGTGCTATATACCTGTTTATCCCAAATACTGATTGAGAGGTGATATATATCTTCTTCCACCATATGCTGATTGAGGGTTGCGATATAACAGCTTCCACAAAATAATGATTTTTAAAAATTATTGAGGAATGGATCTTGGAAGAATTCAACACCTGTGATGACTACGTGTAATTTTATTTCCTCATGCCAGCCCACACATATCTGCCACCACTAAGAGCAAAGAATGGTTCTTGCCTTATGTAAATACAGTGGCATAAAAGGCCTTTTATGTCAGATGAATGTCTAATTTTTGGAGCCTGTACTGGCTGACAGTTCCATTTTTATCCTGTGACTGCCTAATGTGCCTCCAGCCACATAAGCTAAAGTTCTTTGCTGTCAGGTGAATGCCTAATGGCTAATTTTTTGGGCCTGTAGTTGCCAACAATTTTTTTATCTCTAGCCACATAATCACACCCCTGTCTTACTCCTCTGCCTCTCATTATGGTGGCGTATGAATCGCATTCGCCATAAGGACCTTCTAAGCTCATGTGACTGTGCCCCCCACCCCGTACTGTGCCCTTCATTCCTTACTGTGCCCTCTTATACCCTGCATTGTGCCCTCTTACCACACCCTGTGCAGTGTCCCTAGTCATTCCCTATACTGTGCCCTCTTATACCCTTTTATCCGGTCACGTTATGGCGGTGCAATCCGGAGACAGATAAGGAGACAGATCCATTTTAAGGTTTAATTCCCACAACCATATTTTCAGTCCTCATCTGCTCCGCATATTTTTGCAGATCGAATGCGGAATTTATAGAGCCACAAAGAAATGGCGACAACACACTGACATCATCTGTGTGCTGTCCACATTCATGTGGCCGTGCCGCAAATTATGAGCCATATCCTTTTCTTGCCTGTTTGCAGACAGGAATAGGCATTTCTAAAATAGGGATTGCAAAAAGCGCGAGATGCACACAGTCCACATCTGCATTCCGGATTGGTGAGTTGCAGACTGCAAAAAATATACGGTCTGGTGCAGGAGGCCTAAGGGTACATTCACACTTGCGTTTTTCTTTTCCGGCATAGAGTTCCGTCCTAGGGGCTCTAAACCGGAAAAGAACTGATCAGTTTTATCCTAATGCATTCTGAATGGAGAGCAATCAGGTCAGGATGCATCAGGATGTCTTCAGTTCAGTGTTTTTGACTGATCAGTAGGGATGAGCGAACTCGAACTGTATAGTTCGGGTTCGTACCGAATTTTGGGGTGTCCGTGACACGGACCCGAACCCGGACATTTTCGTAAAAGTCCGGGTTCGGGTTCGGTGTTCGTCGCTTTCTTCGCGCTTTTGTGACGCTTTCTTGGCGCTTTTTGAAAGGCTGCAAAGCAGCCAATCAACAAGCGTCATACTACTTGCCCCAAGAGGCCATCACAGCCATGCCTACTATTGGCATGGCTGTGATTGGCCAGAGCACCATGTGACCCAGCCTCTATTTAAGCTGGAGTCACATAGCGCCGCCCGTCACTCTGCTCTGATTAGCGTAGGGAGAGGTTGCGGCTGCGACAGTAGGGCGAGATTAGGCAGATTAACTCCTCCAAAGGACTTGATTAACTGATCGATCTGCAGCTGTGGATCATTGAGCTGCTGATCCTCAATTGCTCACTGTTTTTAGGCTGCACAGACCGTTTGTCAGTCTCATTTTTCTGGGGTGATCGGCGGCCATTTTGTGTCTTGTGGTGCGCCAGCACAAGCTGCGACCAAGTGCATTTAACCCTCAATGGTGTGGTTGTTTTTTGGCTAAAGCCTACATCAGGGTGAAGCTGTCACACCAAGTGCATTTAACCAGCAATAGTCTGTTCATTTTTTGGCCATATACAAAATCAGGGGCAAGCTGCGCCTGTCACCAAGTGCATTTAACCCTCAATGGTGTGGTTGTTTTTTGGCTAAAGCCTACATCAGGGTGAAGCTGTCACACCAAGTGCATTTAACCAGCAATAGTCTGTTCATTTTTTGGCCATATACAAAATCAGGGGCAAGCTGCGCCTGTCACCAAGTGCATTTAACCCTCAATGGTGTGGTTGTTTTTTGGCTAAAGCCTACATCAGGGTGAAGCTGTCACACCAAGTGCATTTAACCAGCAATAGTCTGTTCATTTTTTGGCCATATACAAAATCAGGGGCAAGCTGCGCCTGTCACCAAGTGCATTTAACCCTCAATGGTGTGGTTGTTTTTTGGCTAAAGCCTACATCAGGGTGAAGCTGTCACACCAAGTGCATTTAACCAGCAATAGTCTGTTCATTTTTTGGCCATATCCCAGTCTAATTCTGTCACTAAATCCATACCGGTCACCCAGCGCCTAAATACTAGGCCTCAAATTTATATCCAGCTAAATCTGTCCCTAGTGCTGTAGCTGGGCGAGTTATTTAGTGTCCGTTCAAGCACATTTCTTGTTCTGGGTTGAAATACAATTCCCAATTTAGCAATTTCATAATTTAGTGGTTCCTGCTATATCAGAGCTCTTTGAAATCTATCCCAAAAAGGGTATATAATATTGAAGGTGCACATAGGGTCATTCAGAATAACTTCACACACACCCGCTACTGTGTATTTCCAAGTCTAATTCTGTCACTAAATCCATACCGGTGACCCAGCGCCTAAATACTAGGCCTCAAATTTAATTCCCTCTAAATCTCTCGTTACCCACCGGTGTACTGTTGTTGCTGGGCAAGATATTTAGTGTCCGTCAAAGCACATTTTTTGTTCTGGGTTGAAGTACAATTCCCAATTTAGCAATTTCATAATTTAGTGGTTTCTGCTATATCAGAGCTATTTGAAATCTATCCCAAAAAGGGTATATAATATTGAAGGTGCACATAGGGTCATTCAGAATAACTTCACACACACCCGCTACTGTGTATTTCCAAGTCTAATTCTGTCACTAAACCCATACCTGTCACCCAGCGCCTAAATACTAGGCCTCAAATTTAAATCCCTCTAAATCTCTCGTTACCGTTGTCCTGTTGTAGCTGGGAAAGTTATTTAGTGCCCGTCAAAGCACATTTTTTGTTCTGGGTTGAAGTACAATTCCCAATTTAGCAATTTCATAATTTAGTGGTTCCTGCTATATCAGAGCTATTTGAAATCTATCCCAAAAAGGGTATATAATATTGAAGGTGCACATTGGGTCATTCAGAATAACTTCACACACACGCTTCTGTGCATTTCCAAGTCTAATTCTGTCACTAAATCCATACCGGTGACCCAGCGCCTAAATACTAGGCCTCAAATTTAATTCCCTCTAAATCTCTCGTTACCCACCGCTGTACTGTTGTTGCTGGGCAAGATATTTAGTGTCCGTCAAAGCACATTTTTTGTTCTGGGTTGAAGTACAATTCCCAATTTAGCAATTTCATAATTTAGTGGTTTCTGCTATATCAGAGCTATTTGAAATCTATCCCTAAAAGGGTATATAATATTGAAGGTGCACATAGGGTCATTCAGAATAACTTCACACACACCCGCTACTGTGTATTTCCAAGTCTAATTCTGTCACTAAATCCATACCGGTGACCCAGCGCCTAAATACTAGGCCTCAAATTTAATTCCCTCTAAATCTCTCGTTACCCACCGTTGTACTGTTGTTGCTGGGCAAGATATTTAGTGTCCGTCAAAGCACATTTTTTGTTCTGGGTTGAAGTACAATTCCCAATTTAGCAATTTCATAATTTAGTGGTTTCTGCTATATCAGAGCTATTTGAAATCTATCCCTAAAAGGGTATATAATATTCAAGGTGCACATTGGGTCATTCAGAATAACTTCACACACACACGCTTCTGTGCATTTCCAAGTCTAATTCTGTCACTAAATCCATACCGGTCACCCAGCGCCTAAATACTAGGCCTCAAATTTATATCCCGCTGAATTTGAATACAATACATTGGGCCAAATAATATATTTGTTGTTGTGGTGAACCATAACAATGAGAAAAACATCTAGTAAGGGACGCGGACGTGGACATGGTCGTGGTGGTGTTAGTGGACCCTCTGGTGCTGGGAGAGGACGTGGCCGTTCTGCCACATCCACACGTCCTAGTGTACCAACTACTTCAGGTCCCAGTAGCCGCCAGAATTTACAGCGATATATGGTGGGGCCCAATGCCGTTCTAAGGATGGTAAGGCCTGAGCAGGTACAGGCATTAGTCAATTGGGTGGCCGACAGTGGATCCAGCACGTTCACATTATCTCCCACCCAGTCTTCTGCAGAAAGCGCACAGATGGCGCCTGAAAACCAACCCCATCAGTCTGTCACATCACCCCCATGCATACCAGGGAAACTGTCTCAGCCTCAAGTTATGCAGCAGTCTCTTATGCTGTTTGAAGACTCCGCTGGCAGGGTTTCCCAAGGGCATCCACCTAGCCCTTCCCCAGCGGTGAAAGACATAGAATGCACTGACGCACAACCACTTATGTTTCCTGATGATGAGGACATGGGAATACCACCTCAGCATGTCTCTGATGATGACGAAACACAGGTGCCAACTGCTGCGTCTTTCTGCAGTGTGCAGACTGAACAGGAGGTCAGGGATCAAGACTGGGTGGAAGACGATGCAGGGGACGATGAGGTCCTAAACCCACATGGAATGAAGGTCGTGCCACTGACTTTCACAGTTCGGAGGAAGAGGCAGTGGTGAGACCGAGCCAACAGCGTAGCAAAAGAGGGAGCAGTGGGCAAAAGCAGAACACCCGCCGCCAAGAGACTCCGCCTGCTACTGACCGCCGCCATCTGGGACCGAGCACCCCAAAGGCAGCTTCAAGGAGTTCCCTGGCATGGCACTTCTTCAAACAATGTGCTGACGACAAGACCCGAGTGGTTTGCACGCTGTGCCATCAGAGCCTGAAGCGAGGCATTAACGTTCTGAACCTGAGCACAACCTGCATGACCAGGCACCTGCATGCAAAGCATGAACTGCAGTGGAGTAAACACCTTAAAACCAAGGAAGTCACTCAGGCTCCCCCTGCTACCTCTTCTGCTGCTGCCGCCTCGGCCTATTCTGCTGCTGCCGCCTCGGCCTCTTCCTCCGCCTCTGGAGGAACGTTGGCACCTGCCGCCCAGCAAACAGGGGATGTACCACCAACACCACCACCACCACCTCCGTCACCAAGCGTCTCAACCATGTCACACGCCAGCGTTCAGCTCTCCATCTCACAAACATTTGATAGAAAGCGTAAATTCCCACCTAGCCACCCTCGATCCCTGGCCCTGAATGCCAGCATTTCTAAACTACTGGCCTATGAAATGCTGTCATTTAGGCTGGTGGACACAGACAGCTTCAAACAGCTCATGTCGCTTGCTGTCCCACAGTATGTTGTTCCCAGCCGGCACTACTTCTCCAAGAGAGCCGTGCCTTCCCTGCACAACCAAGTATCCGATAAAATCAAGTGTGCACTGCGCAACGCCATCTGTAGCAAGGTCCACCTAACCACAGATACGTGGACCAGTAAGCACGGCCAGGGACGCTATATCTCCCTAACTGCACACTGGGTAAATGTAGTGGCAGCTGGGCCCCAGGCGGAGAGCTGTTTGGCGCACGTCCTTCCGCCGCCAAGGATCGCAGGGCAACATTCTTTGCCTCCTGTTGCCACCTCCTCCTTCTCGGCTTCCTCCTCCTCTTCTTCCACCTGCTCATCCAGTCAGCCACACACCTTCACCACCAACTTCAGCACAGCCCGGGGTAAACGTCAGCAGGCCATTCTGAAACTCATATGTTTGGGGGACAGGCCCCACACCGCACAGGAGTTGTGGCGGGGTATAGAACAACAGACCGACGAGTGGTTGCTGCCGGTGAGCCTCAAGCCCGGCCTGGTGGTGTGTGATAATGGGCGAAATCTCGTTGCAGCTCTGGGACTAGCCAATTTGACGCACATCCCTTGCTTGGCGCATGTGCTGAATTTGGTGGTGCAGAAGTTCATTCACAACTACCCCGACATGTCAGAGCTGCTGCATAAAGTGCGGGCCGTCTGTTCGCGCTTCCGGCGTTCACATCCTGCTGCTGCTCGCCTGTCTGCGCTACAGCGTAACTTCGGCCTTCCCGCTCACCGCCTCATATGCGACGTGCCCACCAGGTGGAACTCCACCTTGCACATGCTGGACAGACTGTGCGAGCAGCAGCAGGCCATAGTGGAGTTTCAGCTGCAGCACGCACGGGTCAGTCGCACTACAGAACAGCACCACTTCACCACCAATGACTGGGCCTCCATGCGAGACCTGTGTGCCCTGTTGCGCTGTTTCGAGTACTCCACCAACATGGCCAGTGGCGATGACACCGTTATCAGCGTTACAATACCACTTCTATGTCTCCTTGAGAAAACACTTAGGGCGATGATGGAACAGGAGGTGGCCCAGGAGGAGGAGGAGGAGGATGAGGAAGAGGGGTCATTTTTAGCACTTTCAGGCCAGTCTCTTCGAAGTGACTCAGAGGGAGGTTTTTTGCAACAGCAGAGGCCAGGTACAAATGTGGCCAGCCAGGGCCCACTACTGGAGGACGAGGAGGACGAGGATGAGGAGGAGGTGGAGGAGGATGAGGATGAAGCATGGTCACAGCGGGGTGGCACCCAACGCAGCTCGGGTCCATCACTGGTGCGTGGCTGGGGGGAAAGGCAGGACGATGACGATACGCCTCCCACAGAGGACAGCTTGTCCTTACCCCTGGGCAGCCTGGCACACATGAGCGACTACATGCTGCAGTGCCTGCGCAACGACAGCAGAGTTGCCCACATTTTAACCTGTGCGGACTACTGGGTTGCCACCCTGCTGGATCCACGCTACAAAGACAATGTGCCCACCTTACTTCCTGCACTGGAGCGTGATAGGAAGATGCGCGAGTACAAGCGCACGTTGGTAGACGCGCTACTGAGAGCATTCCCAAATGTCACAGGGGAACAAGTGGAAGCCCAAGGCCAAGGCAGAGGACGAGCAAGAGGTCGCCAAGGCAGCTGTGTCACGGCCAGCTCCTCTGAGGGCAGGGTTAGCATGGCAGAGATGTGGAAAACTTTTGTCAACACGCCACAGCTAACTGCACCACCACCTGATACGCAACGTGTTAGCAGGAGGCAACATTTTACTAACATGGTGGAACAGTACGTGTGCACACCCCTCCACGTACTGACTGATGGTTCGGCCCCATTCAACTTCTGGGTCTCTAAATTGTCCACGTGGCCAGAGCTAGCCTTTTATGCCTTGGAGGTGCTGGCCTGCCCGGCAGCCAGCGTTTTGTCTGAACGTGTATTCAGCACGGCAGGGGGCGTCATTACAGACAAACGCAGCCGCCTGTCTACAGCCAATGTGGACAAGCTGACGTTCATAAAAATGAACCAGGCATGGATCCCACAGGACCTGTCCGTCCCTTGTCCAGATTAGACATTAACTACCTCCCCATAACCATATATTATTGGACTCCAGGGCACTTCCTCATTCAATCCTATTTTTATTTTCATTTTACCATTATATTGCGATGCTACCCAAAGTTGAATGAACCTCTCCTCTGCCTGTGTGCTAGGCCTAAATATATGCCAATGGACTGTTGCAGTGGTGGCTGACATGAAGCCTGATTCTCTGCTATGACATGCAGACTAATTCTCTGCTGACATGAAGCCAGATTGTCTGTTACGGGACCTCTCTCCTCTGCCTGGGTGCTGGGCCTAAATTTATGACAATGGACTGTTGCAGTGGTGGCTGACGTGAAGCCTGATTCTCTGCTATGATATGAAGACTGATTCTCTGCTGACATGAAGCCAGATTGTCTGTTACGGGACCTTTCTCCTCTGCCTGGGTTCTGGGCCTAAATTTATGAAAATTGACTCTTACAGTGGTGGGTGACGTGAAGCCTGATTCTCTGCTATGATATGAAGACTGATTCTCTGCTGACATGAAGCCAGATTGTCTGTTACGGGACCTTTCTCCTCTGCCTGGGTTCTGGGCCTAAATTTATGAAAATTGACTCTTACAGTGGTGGGTGACGTGAAGCCTGATTCTCTGCTATGATATGAAGACTGATTCTCTGCTGACATGAAGCCAGATTGTCTGTTACGGGACCTTTCTCCTCTGCCTGGGTTCTGGGCCTAAATTTATGAAAATTGACTCTTACAGTGGTGGGTGACGTGAAGCCTGATTCTCTGCTATGATATGAAGACTGATTCTCTGCTGACATGAAGCCAGATTGTCTGTTACGGGACCTCTCTCCTCTGCCTGGGTGCTGGGCCTAAATATATGCCAATGGACTGTTGCAGTGGTGGCTGACGTGAAGCCTCATTCTCTGCTATGACATGCAGACTAATTCTCTGCTGACATGAAGACAGATTCTCTGTTACGGGACCTCTCTCCTCTGCCTGGGTGCCGGGGCCTAAATATCTGAGAATGGACTGTTCCAGTGGTGGCTGACGTGAAGCCTCATTCTCTGCTATGACATGCAGACTAATTCTCTGCTGACATGAAGACAGATTCTCTGTTACGGGACCTCCCTCCTCTGCCTGGGTGCTGGGCCTAAATATATGCCAATGGACTGTTGCAGTGGTGGCTGACGTGAAGCCTCATTCTCTGCTATGACATGCAGACTAATTCTCTGCTGACATGAAGACAGATTCTCTGTTACGGGACCTCCCTCCTCTGCCTGGGTGCTGGGCCTAAATATATGCCAATGGACTGTTGCAGTGGTGGCTGACGTGAAGCCTCATTCTCTGCTATGACATGCAGACTGATTCTCTGCTGACATGAAGCCAGATTCTCTGTTACGGGACCTCTCTCCTCTGCCTGTGTGTGTGCTGGGCCTAAATATATGCCAATGGACTGTTGCAGTGGTGGCTGACGTGAAGCCTCATTCTCTGCTATGACATGCAGACTGATTCTCTGCTGACATGAAGCCAGATTCTCTGTTACGGGACCTCTCTCCTCTGCCTGTGTGTGTGCTGGGCCTAAATATATGCCAATGGACTGTTGCAGTGGTGGCTGACGTGAAGCCTCATTCTCTGCTATGACATGCAGACTAATTCTCTGCTGACATGAAGACAGATTCTCTGTTACGGGACCTCCCTCCTCTGCCTGGGTGCTGGGCCTAAATATATGCCAATGGACTGTTGCAGTGGTGGCTGACGTGAAGCCTCATTCTCTGCTATGACATGCAGACTGATTCTCTGCTGACATGAAGCCAGATTCTCTGTTACGGGACCTCTCTCCTCTGCCTGTGTGTGTGCTGGGCCTAAATATATGCCAATGGACTGTTGCAGTGGTGGCTGACGTGAAGCCTCATTCTCTGCTATGACATGCAGACTGATTCTCTGCTGACATGAAGCCAGATTCTCTGTTACGGGACCTCTCTCCTCTGCCTGTGTGTGTGCTGGGCCTAAATATATGCCAATGGACTGTTGCAGTGGTGGCTGACGTGAAGCCTCATTCTCTGCTATGACATGCAGACTAATTCTCTGCTGACATGAAGACAGATTCTCTGTTACGGGACCTCCCTCCTCTGCCTGGGTGCTGGGCCTAAATATATGCCAATGGACTGTTGCAGTGGTGGCTGACGTGAAGCCTCATTCTCTGCTATGACATGCAGACTAATTCTCTGCTGACATGAAGACAGATTCTCTGTTACGGGACCTCTCTCCTCTGCCTGGGTGCCGGGGCCTAAATATCTGAGAATGGACTGTTCCAGTGGTGGGTGACGGGAAGCCAGATTCTCTGCTATGGAACCTCTCTCCAATTGATTTTGGTTAATTTTTATTTATTTAATTTTTATTTTAATTCATTTCCCTATCCACATTTGTTTGCAGGGGATTTACCTACATGTTGCTGCCTTTTGCAGCCCTCTAGCTCTTTCCTGGGCTGTTTTACAGCCTTTTTAGTGCCGAAAAGTTCGGGTCCCCATTGACTTCAATGGGGTTCGGGTTCGGGACGAAGTTCGGATCGGGTTCGGATCCCGAACCCGAACATTTCCGGGATGTTCGGCCGAACTTCTCGAACCCGAACATCCAGGTGTTCGCTCAACTCTACTGATCAGGCAAACGATAAAACCGCAGCATGCTACAGTTTTATCTCCGGCCAAAAAAAACAGAAGACTTGCCTGAATGCCGGATTCGGCATTTTTTTCCATAGGAATGCCGGATCCGTGAAAAATTTTTTGGGAAAAAGGATCTGTTTGTCCGTATGACAACCGGACAGATGGATCCGTTCTTGCAATGCATTTTTAAGATGGATCAGGATCCTGATCAGTCTTAGGGCTCTTTCACACTTGCGTTGTCCGGATCCGGCGTGTACTCCATTTGCCGGAATTACACGCCGGATCCGGAAAAACGCAAGTGAAATGAAAGCATTTGAAGACGGATCCATCTTCAAAATGCGTTCAGTGCTACTATGGCAGCCAGGACGCTATTAAAGTCCTGGTTGCCATAGTAGTAGTGGGGAGCGGGGGTGCAGTATACTTACAGTCCGTGCGGCTCCCGGGGCGCTCCAGAATGACGTCAGAGCGCCCCATGCGCATGGATGACGTGCCATGCAATCACGTCATCCATGCGCGCGGGGCGCCCTGACGTCACTCTGGAGCGCCCCGGGAGCCGCACGGATGGTAAGTATACTGCTCCCCCGCTCCCCACTACACTTTACCATGGCTGCCAGGACTTTAGCGTCCCGGCAGCCATGGTAACCATTGAGAAAAAGCTAAACGTCGGATCCGGCAATGCGCCAAAACGACGTTTAGCTTAAGGCCAGATCCGGATCAATGCCTTTCAATGGGCATTAATTCCGGATCCGGCCTTGCGGCAAGTGTTCAGGATTTTTGGCCGGAGCAAAAAGCTCAGCATGCTGCGGTATTTTCTCCGGCCAAAAAACGTTCCGGTCCGGAACTGAAGGCATCCTGATGCATCCTGAACGGATTTCTCTCCATTCAGAATGCATTGGGATAATCCTGATTAGGATTCTTCCGGCATAGAGCCCCGACGACGGAACTCTATGCCGGAAGAAAAGAACGCAAGTGTGAAAGAGCCCTTAAAATGCAGTCAGTTGGCATACGTTTTGCCGGATAACTCTGCCGCAAATGTGAAAGTTGCCTAAAAATATAAACTCTCTAAATATAATCTTGACTATTTTAGTCAGCAATAAATTGTACTGTAAACACATTTCCATATCAATATATTAATGAAATAATGTCATGAAACTAAAAAAAAAAAAACATGAAGTTTAATTGTCCTGCATTCTGTATTCCATTGGATTTTTTCTTTCCATCTATCATCCACAAGATTTATCAAAGTAATCTTTTTCATGAAAGAATGCACTGAAAGAATCTCATTAGTAATCATGTAATGCAACTGAATAGGTTCAATTCTGCAAACAACAGATGCGCAAAAACCAGGATGCTCTAATGCTGCTGTCACTGTGCTCTCTGTCAGGGCAGAACAATCCTTGACATCTCTCAGTTAGTGCATTCTTCAGGTTTGTACACTGCAATATGTACTGCAGAGTTAAATACATTACACTACAGGCCAAGGGGAAATTGTCACAGATTATTCTGTGCTCTTCTTTACGAGCAGCAGGGTATGAATCACATAGACATCTGTCAGTCTACCTCAGTGTTTTCCATGTATTAGCTATAGTATAGTTACTGATATTTTTATTTAATATTACTGAACATAACATTTTCTCATTACTTTAAAGGGGTTGTCTCAAATTTGCAAATTACATTTATCATGTAGATAAAGTTAAAGGGATTGTCTGGGATAAGAGCTGGGTTCTGGGTTCGGACAATGTAATGTGATTGTCCATATTGCCTCCTTTGCTAGCTTGATTCATTTTTCCAATATACACTGCTTATATCCAGGGGTTATGGCCAGATTCAAGATGGCCGGGATTGGAGCTGCTGTGCATACCTGCCTCTGTATACTCCAGTGGTGCCAGCCACTAGAGAGGCCGTCATTTTTTTTCTATAGTGTGCAAGCAAAGCCACCTCTGCTGGATTGATGGGTGGTCATAACCGCTGGAAACAAGCAGTGTGTAATGTGATGGAGAAATGAATGAAGCCAGAAAAGGAGGTAATATGGACCATCACAATACATTAGTAAGTGCCTTGTTTTAGGGTATGGCTACAAGGCAACATGTGTTGTACGATAGGAAGTCGCAGAAAAATTGTGCAACACAAAAATACATGCAACTTGCTATTGCACAACTATTTTAAAGCTGGCTAGTCACAGGTGTCAGATCGCGTGGGGTATTGCAGGCATCTTATAGCAAATTCATCGGAGTAAAAGTTGTGTGCGAATTGCGACACAAAATCCAATAGTGTTTTGTTGCAGTCGCAGACATACATTATATGAAATATTGTGTGACACATCACTGTGTAGCCATACCGTTAACCTTGGCTACATGATAAATGTTATTTGCTGAATTGAGACAACCCCTTTAAGTCATGTGACACCGTGAGGGGAATGGTTTGGGAAAACAGGTCTGGGTTTTTAGCATTAACCTGGCTGTCCGTAAATAGGCAGCTGGGCTCAGCAGCAGGATCTCTGTGTTGGGATCTGAAGCTTGGTGCCAGGTTGGAGGGATGAGACCCATGGGCCAAGGAAACAGGCCCACTAAAGCCTGCCATGGACTGCTGGAGGCAGAGTGAGTGAGTGGGCTAGTCCTGTAGTTTTAATACCCAAACTGGACAGGACGCTATGGTTCTGTAACGATTTTCGAAAACTTAACAAGATTTCCAAATTTGATGCTTATTCCATGCCCCGGGTGGATGAGTCTATCAAGTGGTTAGGACAAGCCTGGTATTTTTCTGCTTTGGACCTAAACAAATTGTACTGGCAGGTACTGTTGATGGAGTCTGCCAAAGAGAAAACTGCCTTCATCACACCAGAGTGGCTGTACCAATATAAGGTGTTACCTTTTGGTCTGCATGACACCTCTGACACTTCTCAACGACTTATGGACATTGTGCTTCGTCGGTACGCTTCGGCTTCTTGGACGAAATTTTCAATTTCAGCACCGACTGGGAAAGTCACCTACCCAAAGTACAGGCCGTAGTGGACTCCCTTCGGAAGGCTGGACTAACCCCTAACCTCCAAAATTGTGCAAAAGGGTCACTACTAGGCAAATAAAGTCGTTCTTGCGAATGGTGGGCTATTACATGAGGTTTATCCCCCACTTTGCTATGGTGGCCACGCCATTGACAGGGCTCTTGAAGGAACGCAGGTCGGTGATGGTTCTCTGGGATGATCAGGCGAAAGGGGCTTTCTCTGCTTTGAAGTCGGCCCTGTGCGGGTCCCCAGTTTTGTTGAAGCCCGACTTCAAAAAGGAATTTATAGTACAGAACGATGCCTCCAAAGTAGGCCTTGGTGCTGTACTGTCTCAGGAAAGCAATAAGGAGGAGCATCCTGTTGTCTTCCTCAGCCGTAAGCTCACCCCATCCAAGACCAGGTTCAGTATAGTGGAGAGAGAGTGCCTGGCTATCAAGTGGGCACTCGAGTCTCTCCGTTATTATTTACTGGGGAGAAAATTCCACCTGGTAACCGACCACACCCCTCTCCAGTGGATGAGCCATGCCAAAGACAGAAATGCCTGGGTCACCAGATGGTTCCTTTCCCTACAGAACTTTAAATTTACAGTGGAACACATGGCAGGCCCGTTGCAGAGAAACGAGGATGCCCTGTCCCGAGTACATTGTCTGGTGAGTGTTCAACCCCTCAGGCTTGAACAAAGGGGGAGGGGTATGTGACACAGTGAGGGGAAAAGTCTTGCTGGGCTGATTTGCAGCCAGGTGGGGGTCAAATACCGGACTGGATTTTAATTGGGTTTTTGGCAGCACCTGGCTGTCCTTAAATAGGCAGTTGGGCTCAGCAGTAGGATCTCTGTGTTGGATCGGAGGTTTGGTGCCAGGTTGGAGGACTGAGACCCATGGGCCAAGGAAACAGGCCCCCTAAAGCCTGCCATGGACTGCTGGAGGCAGAACTGACATCAAGGTGACTTTTCCTATATGAACTTTCCAATTTGTGTGAAGTAACACCAAGATGTACTTTCCATTGTGTGTGAAGTAAACACCAAGACTGCAAAGTAACGCATTGTTTTGTGCATTTGCCTCAAGTGTGAATAAACACTGATATTTTGCATTAAGAACTTGTCTTTTGCCTCTGCACTGCCTCCGCTTAACCTATTTACCAGAGTAAATCCCCACTGACATTATTGGTAATGGAAATTGTTATCATCATTTCTGTCCTTGCACGATACAGAAAGCAGAGGTATAGCTTTGATTCCCATCACCTAAACTAAAGATTCCGTTTGGTATTGCCTATTTGAAGCTTAACTTCCATTTGCTGTCCCTTTTTCTCAGCACTAAATGTAACTTAAACGTAGATAATTGTTTTACATAATTTTTCATATCTGTTCAGACTTTGTTTTATGCTTCTGATAGAGTTATATATTGAGAACATTTGCAGTGACCAACTGAGGATCTGGGGTGTGCATGAGCCCTAAGAAGAACAACATATGTGGTCACTCAAATATGAGATCAACTTTGACTATGATCTCGTACTAAATTATTGAAAAATAAATAAAAATATGCCTAACAGAGAGGGTGAGCATACAAGGCACATATGATTAATGATTGTGTGGTTCTATCTATGCTATTCAACATGTTACAAAGACAACTAAGAAAACTTACTGTAAGTCAAATTGGTCACATTGTGTGCTGTAATATCTAAAGACAAATATTGATGAACAGAAATCTAGGGCTAAATAGTAAATACCAATTAACTTCCACAAATTTGTAATGTTTAGTGTAAAAACTGGTGATTAAAGGGTTTGTTCAGCCTGTTTATATTGATGACCTATCCCTAGGATAGGTCCTCAATATTTGAACGACAGGAGTCCTATACCCATTACCCTGTCGATCAGTTGTTTGAAGAGGAGGCGGTGCTCCAGCGCTATTTCCTCCTCATTATACTACATGTTGTCTCCCCTGTAGCGGCAGTATTGTGTAATTACAAGTACTCACTCCATTTAAGTGAATGGAGTGACTACTTGTAATTACACTGCACTTCTGAGATGATCAGCTGGTGTGCCGGACCCCCACTAATCAGACATTGATGACCTATCCTGAGGATAGAGCGTCAATATAAAACCCCTGCCATTCATGTTTTATGCACAGAAAGATATGTCACTGGAGTAGATTCGCTAATGCTATAAACGGATATCTAGACCTGCACTAGATTTATCAAATGCAGTGCACGCCTAGACACTTTGGGAGGAATTTATCATAGACCAATGCACAACTCTTCATAAATAAGGCGCATCCTCTGGCAGTTGATGCACCTAGACTAAATGTATTTCTAGGACCACTTTATACCCTTGCTATGCCCCTTTTCAGGAAAGTGGCCAGGTCAGTATAGAAATACCACTTGCATCAAGATTTAGGTGCAATGGCTAGAGATGAGAAAATTTCTCAAAAATTTGATTCGGTTGGTTCGCCAAATTTTACAAAAATATTCAATTTGATCCAAATTTATTTGTTCCAAATCACGTTTAAAAAAACAGCTATTTCCTGGCTGCAGAGAGCCTGCATAGTGGTGCAGAATGCTGTGCCTTACAGAAATATGCATAGGGAGTCTGCTGTGGTAGTGAAACAATACTGTGAGTCAGTATGACACGCAGATGACAGGCATCGCTCTTAGAATCACTGCACACTTCATGGGGCCAAAACTGACTAAATAACTCAATTGTGAACTCAGCCTTACAGGTCAATGTTAACCACAGGTATAAAGAACCGTGCAGAGGCCCAAGATCCTACTATAGCGTGAAAGAGCGCCCTTCTTTTACACTATCATCAGCTAATTCCACCTGTTCTATTAAAAGCTTATACAAGTAGAGCCCCCCTTACAGAGAGGGTGTCAGCAGTTTGTGTTGACGTCACTGATTATTTTGCCCTTCCTCTGATGCATCAGAACAATAAGTCCCCAAAAAACGGATCCTGTCTGTTGAGCATCTACCTTCACTCAGTCAGCATTTGATCAGTAATCCATCAGTATTGCTAAAGCCAAAGAAAAAAAAACAAACAGGAGTGGATCCAAAACAGAGATAACACGTGAATGGAATATTTGCATGTCTCCTGTGTTTTGTACCCACTCCTGCTTTTGGCTACCAAATCATAAGCCAATTCTGATGCAAAATAGGGACCATGTCATACAGGCCTTACAGGCACAATATCTAAAACATCCGTTGTGCATCTCATTTTTTGTTACTTCTGACAGGTCAAATAAATGATGATGTCAGCCAGGCCAAAAAGGCAAAATAGTGGCCCAGTCATGGAGTGGGGAGGGGGGAAAGCATTAAAAGACCACAGAGTGGCCCAGTGAAAGAGTGGTGAGGTGGCAACAGCATGAGGAGACCACAGAGTGGCCCAGTGTCATAGTGGTGAGCTGGATGCAGCATGAGAAGACCACAGAGTGGCCCAGTGACAGAGTGGTGAGGTGGCATCAGCATGAGGAGGCCACAGACTGTTGATGTGGCAGCAGCATGAGGATACCACAGAGTGGTGAGGTGGACATAGCATTAGGAGACCACAGTGTGGCCCAGTGTCATAGCGTTGAGATGGCAGCAGCATGAGGAGACCACAGAGTGGTGATGTGGCAGCAGCATGAGGAGACCATTGAGTGTTGAGGTGGCAGCAGCATGAGGAGACAACAGAGTGGTAAGGTGGCATCACCAATGAGAGGCCACAAAGTGGTGTTGTGGCAGCAACTTGAGGAGACCACAGATTGGTGAGGTGGCAGCAGCATGAGGAGAACACAGAGTGGCCCAGTGACAGAGTGGGGAGCTGGGGGCAATACCAGTACCATCTGAAGATGGTGGGTGGCAGTAGGAGCACCTGGCAGTAGGTGTGGCATCAGGGAGGTGACAGCATCAGAATAGTAGCTGAAGCTTGTAGACATAAGAAACAGGTCTCTTTTGACAAAGTTTAGATGTGGCATAATGGATGATCTAGCCTGATGCATCAGGCATTGGTGTTTGAAAACCCTGGCTGATCCAAGCCTGATTCATCTTCACAAAAGTCAGTTTCTCCACATTTTGGATGGATAGGAAAGTTCTCCGTGGGGTAACTATGGCCCCACCGTATTAAACACCTGCTCTAGTGCCACACTGCTGGACGGGCAGGAAATCGTGTCCAGGGAAAACTTGTCCAATTGCAAACACAAATCGAGTTTGGCTGCCCTGTAGTCCAGGCGATCTTCAATATGGTCAACCTCACGAGGATATGCATGTGTTATAATTGTGAATTCATGCAGTAGGAGCATTTGGATCGCAGTAAGCATGAATAAAACATAACTTTTAATGTTAAATAATAAATAATCCGCCCACTTCAAACAAACATAGATACATACAAACATATATAAAACCTGATAGTCTAGATTGTACCTGAGGGGAAGGGGCAAAAATAGAGGAGGAGGACAACACTATCCCTATGGGGACCCTCACTATTGCCTCAACTCACAGGAGCACCCTGATGGTGGGTGGCCTGTGGTCCAGGACTTGCCCTAGCTCTCCCTCAAATGACCCTAAAACCTCTCAACGTGTTTTCCCTAGCAAAGGTTCATCAGGGGAGAGAAAATGGGTAAAGGAACAGATTGACACATAAAATAACATAGAAGTCTTAGATGAAAGCTCGATATATAGTAACATAGTACATAAGGCCGAAAAAAGACATCTGTCCATCCAGTTCGGCCTGTTATCCTGCAAGTTGATCTAGAGGAAGAAAAAAAAACTGTGTGGTAGAAGCCAATTTTCCCCACTTTAGGGGAATAAAAAATTCCTTCCCAACTCCAATCAGGCAATCAGAATAACTCCCTGGATCAATGATCTCTCTCTAAAAGCTATAGCCTGTAATCCACTTATCCACCCAATATCACCCAATAAAGTGTATAGATAGTGCGATTAATCTAAAACCCCAAAAATCAATAATCTTAGTTATGACACCAGCTCATGTGGTTATGATATATATATATGGTTTATATGATATGTCCAGGGGTCACATCCATGTAACGAGACACTTGTTGGTCACCTTACTAATCATTATTCAGAAGTTTTGAGATAATCAACCAAGCACTTATTCATCAAGACCACATGTATGAAATTAACGATGTCAAATACTGAGGACCTTATTTCAATGCAAGCACTTAATTCATCAAGACTAGAGTTGAGCGAACACCTGGATGTTCGGGTTCGAGAAGTTCGGCCGAACATCCAGGAAATGTTCGGGTTCGGGATCCGAACCCGATCCGAACTTCGTCCCGAACCCGAACCCCATTGAAGTCAATGGGGACCCGAACTTTTCGGCACTAAAAAGGCTGTAAAACAGCCCAGGAAAGAGCTAGAGGGCTGCAAAAGGCAGCAACATGTAGGTAAATCCCGTGCAAACAAATGTGGATAGGGAAATGAATTAAAATAAAAATTAAATAAATAAAAATTAACCAAAATCAATTGGAGAGAGGTGCCATAGCAGAGAATCTGGCTTCACGTCACCCACCACTGTAAGAGTCCATTTTCATAAATTTAGGCCCAGCACCCAGGCAGAGGAGAGAGGTCCCGTAACAGAGAATCTGGCTTCATGTCAGCAGAGAATTAGTCTGCATGTCATAGCAGAGAATGAGGCTTCACGTCAGCCACCACTGCAACAGTCCATTGGCATATATTTAGGCCCAGCACCCAGGCAGAGGAGGGAGGTCCCGTAACAGAGAATCTGTCTTCATGTCAGCAGAGAATCAGTCTGCATGTCATAGCAGAGAATGAGGCTTCACGTCAGCCACCACTGCAACAGTCCATTGTCATATATTTAGGCCCAGCACCCAGGCAGAGGAGGGAGGTCCCGTAACAGAGAATCTGTCTTCATGTCAGCAGAGAATCAGTCTGCATGTCATAGCAGAGAATGAGGCTTCACATCAGCCACCACTGCAACAGTCCATTGGCATATATTTAGGCCCAGCACACACACAGGCAGAGGAGAGAGGTCCCGTAACAGAGAATCTGTCTTCATGTCAGCAGAGAATTAGTCTGTATGTCATAGCAGAGAATGAGGCTTCACGTCAGCCACCACTGCAACAGTCCATTGGCATATATTTAGGCCCAGCACACAGGCAGAGGAGGGAGGTCCCGTAACAGAGAATCTGGCTTCATGTCAGCAGAGAATCAGTCTGCATGTCATAGCAGAGAATGAGGCTTCTTGTCAGCCACCACTGCAACAGTCCATTGGCATATATTTAGGCCCAGCACACACACAGGCAGAGGAGAGAGGTCCCGTAACAGAGAATCTGTCTTCATGTCAGCAGAGAATTAGTCTGCATGTCATAGCAGAGAATGAGGCTTCACGTCAGCCACCACTGCAACAGTCCATTGGCATATATTTAGGCCCAGCACCCAGGCAGAGGAGGGAGGTCCCGTAACAGAGAATCTGGCTTCATGTCAGCAGAGAATCAGTCTGCATGTCATAGCAGAGAATGAGGCTTCACGTCAGCCACCACTGCAACAGTCCATTGGCATATATTTAGGCCCAGCACACACACAGGCAGAGGAGAGAGGTCCCGTAACAGAGAATCTGTCTTCATGTCAGCAGAGAATTAGTCTGCATGTCATAGCAGAGAATGAGGCTTCACGTCAGCCACCACTGCAACAGTCCATTGGCATATATTTAGGCCCAGCACACACACAGGCAGAGGAGAGAGGTCCCGTAACAGAGAATCTGGCTTCATGTCAGCAGAGAATCAGTCTGCATGTCATAGCAGAGAATGAGGCTTCACGTCAGCCACCACTGCAACAGTCCATTGGCATATATTGAGGCCCAGCACCCAGGCAGAGGAGGGAGGTCTCGTAACAGAGAATCAGTCTGCATGTCATAGCAGAGAATGAGGCTTCACGTCAGCCACCACTGCAACAGTCCATTGGCATATATTTAGGCCCAGCACACAGGCAGAGGAGAGAGGTCCCGTAACAGAGAATCTGTCTTCATGTCAGCAGAGAATTAGTCTGCATGTCATAGCAGAGAATGAGGCTTCACGTCAGCCACCACTGCAACAGTCCATTGGCATATATTTAGGCCCAGCACACAGGCAGAGGAGAGAGGTCCCGTAACAGACAATCTGGCTTCATGTCAGCAGAGAATCATTCTGCATGTCATAGCAGAGAATTAGGCTTCACGTCACCCAACATTGGAACAGTCCATTGGCATATATTTAGGCCCCGGCACCCAGACACAGGAGAGGTTCATTCAACTTTGGGTAGCCTCGCAATATAATGGTAAAATGAAAATAAAAATAGGATTGAATGAGGAAGTGCCCCGGAGTCCAATAATATATGGTTAAGGGGAGGTAGTTAATGTCTAATCTGGACAAGGGACGGACAGATCCTGTGGGATCCATGCCTGGTTCACTTTTATGAACGTCAGCTTGTCCACATTGGCTGTAGACAGGCGTCTGCGTTTGTCTGTAATGACGCCCCCTGCCGTGCTGAATACACGTTCAGACAAAACGCTGGCCGCCGGGCAGGCCAGCACCTCCAAGGCATAAAAGGCTAGCTCTGGCCACGTGGACAATTTAGAGACCCAGAAGTTGAATGGGGCCGAACCATCAGTCAGTACGTGGAGGGGTGGGCACACGTACTGTTCCACCATGTTAGTGAAATGTTGCCTCCTGCTAACACGTTGCGTATCAGGTGGTGGTGCAGTTAGCTGTGGCGTGTTGACAAAAGTTTTCCACATCTCTGCCATGCTAACCCTGCCCTCAAAGGAGCTGGCATTGACACAGCTGCCTTGGCGACCTCTTGCTCCTCCTCTGCCTTGGCCTTGGGCTTCCACTTGTTCCCCTGTGACATTTGGGAATGCTCTCAGTAGCGCGTCTACCAACGTGCGCTTGTACTCGCGCATCTTCCTATCACGCTCCAGTGCAGGAAGTAAGGTGGGCACATTGTCTTTGTAGCGTGGATCCAGCAGGGTGGCAACCCAGTAGTCCGCACAGGTTAAAATGTGGGCAACTCTGCTGTCGTTGCGCAGGCACTGCAGCATGTAGTCGCTCATGTGTGCCAGGCTGCCCAGGGGTAAGGACAAGCTGTCCTCTGTGGGAGGCGTATCGTCATCGTCCTGCCTTTCCCCCCAGCCACGCACCAGTGATGGACCCGAGCTGCGTTGGGTGCCACCCCGCTGTGACCATGCTTCATCCTCATCCTCCTCCACCTCCTCCTCATCCTCGTCCTCCTCGTCCTCCAGTAGTGGGCCCTGTCTGGCCACATTTGTACCTGGCCTCTGCTGTTGAACCTCCCTCTGAGTCACTTCGAAGAGACTGGCCTGAAAGTGCTAAAAATGACCCCTCTTCCTCCTCCTCCTCCTCTTGGGCCACCTCCTCTTGCATCATCGCCCTAAGTGTTTTCTCAAGGAGACATAGAAGTGGTATTGTAACGCTGATAATGGCGTCATCGCCACTGGCCATGTTGGTGGAGTACTCGAAACAGCGCAACAGGGCACACAGGTCTCGCATGGAGGCCCAGTCATTGGTGGTGAAGTGGTGCTGTTCTGTAGTGCGACTGACCCGTGCGTGCTGCAGCTGAAACTCCACTATGGCCTGCTGCTGCTCGCACAGTCTGTCCAGCATGTGCAAGGTGGAGTTCCACCTGGTGGGCACGTCGCATATGAGGCGGTGAGCGGGAAGGCCGAAGTTACGCTGTAGCGCAGACAGGCGAGCAGCAGCAGGATGTGAACGCCGGAAGCGCGAACAGACGGCCCGCACTTTATGCAGCAGCTCTGACATGTCGGGGTAGTTGTGTATGAACTTCTGCACCACCAAATTCAGCACATGCGCCAAGCAAGGGATGTGCGTCAAATTGGCTAGTCCCAGAGCTGCAACGAGATTTCGCCCATTATCGCACACCACCAGGCCGGGCTTGAGGCTCACCGGCAGCAACCACTCGTCGGTCTGTTGTTCTATACCCCGCCACAACTCCTGTGCGGTGTGGGGCCTGTCCCCCAAACATATGAGTTTCAGAATGGCCTGCTGACGTTTACCCCGGGCTGTGCTGAAGTTGGTGGTGAAGGTGTGTGGCTGACTGGATGAGCAGGTGGAAGAAGAGGAGGAGGAAGCCGAGAAGGAGGAGGTGGCAACAGGAGGCAAAGAATGTTGCCCTGCGATCCTTGGCGGCGGAAGAACGTGCGCCAAACAGCTCTCCGCCTGGGGCCCAGCTGCCACTACATTTACCCAGTGTGCAGTTAGGGAGATATAGCGTCCCTGGCCGTGCTTACTGGTCCACGTATCTGTGGTTAGGTGGACCTTGCCACAGATGGCGTTGCGCAGTGCACACTTGATTTTATCGGATACTTGGTTGTGCAGGGAAGGCACGGCTCTCTTGGAGAAGTAGTGGTGGCTGGGAACAACATACTGTGGGACAGCAAGCGACATGAGCTGTTTGAAGCTGTCTGTGTCCACCAGCCTAAATGACAGCATTTCATAGGCCAGTAGTTTAGAAATGCTGGCATTCAGGGCCAGGGATCGAGGGTGGCTAGGTGGGAATTTACGCTTTCTCTCAAATGTTTGTGAGATGGAGAGCTGAACGCTGCCGTGTGACATGGTTGAGACGCTTGGTGACGGAGGTGGTGGTGGTGGTGTTGGTGGTACATCCCCTGTTTGCTGGGCGGCAGGTGCCAACGTTCCTCCAGAGGCGGAGGAAGAGGCCGAGGCGGCAGCAGCAGAAGAGGCCGAGGCGGCAGCAGCAGAAGAGGTAGCAGGGGGAGCCTGAGTGACTTCCTTGGTTTTAAGGTGTTTACTCCACTGCAGTTCATGCTTTGCATGCAGGTGCCTGGTCATGCAGGTTGTGCTCAGGTTCAGAACGTTAATGCCTCGCTTAAGGCTCTGATGGCACAGCGTGCAAACCACTCGGGTCTTGTCGTCAGCACATTGTTTGAAGAAGTGCCATGCCAGGGAACTCCTTGAAGCTGCCTTTGGGGTGCTCGGTCCCAGATGGCGGCGGGCAGTAGCAGGCGGAGTCTCTTGGTGGCGGGTGTTCTGCTTTTGCCCACTGCTCCCTCTTTTGCTACGCTGTTGGCTCGGTCTCACCACTGCCTCTTCCTCCGAACTGTGAAAGTCAGTGGCACGACCTTCATTCCATGTGGGGTCTAGGACCTCATCATCCCCTGCATCGTCTTCCACCCAGTCTTGATCCCTGACCTCCTGTTCAGTCTGCACACTGCAGAAAGACGCAGCAGTTGGCACCTGTGTTTCGTCATCATCAGAGACACGCTGAGGTGGTATTCCCATGTCCTCATCATCAGGAAACATAAGTGGTTGTGCGTCAGTGCATTCTATATCTTTCACCGCTGGGGAAGGGCTAGGTGGATGCCCTTGGGAAACCCTGCCAGCGGAGTCTTCAAACAGCATAAGAGACTGCTGCATAACTTGAGGCTGAGACAGTTTCCCTGGTATGCATGGGGGTGATGTGACAGACTGATGGGGTTGGTTTTCAGGCGCCATCTGTGCGCTTTCTGCAGAAGACTGGGTGGGAGATAATGTGAACGTGCTGGATCCACTGTCGGCCACCCAAATGACTAATGCCTGTACCTGCTCAGGCCTTACCATCCTTAGAACGGCATTGGGCCCCACCATATATCGCTGTAAATTCTGGCGGCTACTGGGACCTGAGGTAGTTGGTACACTAGGACGTGTGGATGTGGCAGAACGGCCACGTCCTCTCCCAGCACCAGAGGGTCCACTAACACCACCACGACCATGTCCACGTCCGCGTCCCTTACTAGATGTTTTTCTCATTGTTATCGTTCACCACAACAACAAAAATATTATTTGGCCCAATGTATTGTATTCAAATTCAGCGGGATATAAATTTGAGGCCTAGTATTTAGGCGCTGGGTGACCGGTATGGATTTACTAACAGAATTAGACTTGGAAATGCACAGTAGCGTGTGTGTGAAGTTATTCTGAATGACCCTATGTGCACCTTGAATATTATATACCCTTTTAGGGATAGATTTCAAATAGTTCTGATATAGCAGGAACCACTAAATTATGAAATTGCTAAATTGGGAATTGTATTTCAACCCAGAACAAAAAATGTGCTTTGACGGACACTAAATAACTTTCCCAGCCACAACAGGACAGCGGTAACGAGAGATTTAGCGGGATATAAATTTGAGGCCTAGTATTTAGGCGCTGGGTGACCGGTATGGATTTAGTGACAGAATTAGACTTGGAAATGCACAGTAGCGTGTGTGTGAAGTTATTCTGAATGACCCTATGTGCACCTTGAATATTATATACCCTTTTAGGGATAGATTTCAAATAGCTCTGATATAGCAGGAACCACTAAATTATGAAATTGCTAAATTGGGAATTGTACTTCAACCCAGAACAAAAAATGTGCTTTGACGGACACTAAATAACTTTCCCAGCCACAACAGGACAGCGGTAACGAGAGATTTAGCGGGATATAAATTTGAGGCCTAGTATTTAGGCGCTGGGTGACCGGTATGGATTTAGCGAGAGAATTAGACTTGGAAATGCACAGTAGCGTGTGTGTGAAGTTATTCTGAATGACCCTATGTGCACCTTGAATATTATATACCCTTTTAGGGATAGATTTCAAATAGCTCTGATATAGCAGGAACCACTAAATTATGAAATTGCTAAATTGGGAATTGTACTTCAACCCAGAACAAAAAATGTGCTTTGACGGACACTAAATAACTTTCCCAGCCACAACAGGACAGCGGTAACGAGAGATTTAGCGGGATATAAATTTGAGGCCTAGTATTTAGGCGCTGGGTGACCGGTATGGATTTAGTGACAGAATTAGACTTGGAAATGCACAGTAGCGTGTGTGTGAAGTTATTCTGAATGACCCTATGTGCACCTTGAATATTATATACCCTTTTAGGGATAGATTTCAAATAGCTCTGATATAGCAGGAACCACTAAATTATAAAATTGCTAAATTGGGAATTGTACTTCAACCCAGAACAAAAAATGTGCTTTGACGGACATTAAATAACTTTCCCAGCCACAACAGGACAGCGGTAACGAGAGATTTAGCGGGATATAAATTTGAGGCCTAGTATTTAGGCGCTGGGTGACCGGTATGGATTTAGCGAGAGAATTAGACTTGGAAATGCACAGTAGCGTGTGTGTGAAGTTATTCTGAATGACCCTATGTGCACCTTGAATATTATATACCCTTTTAGGGATAGATTTCAAATAGCTCTGATATAGCAGGAACCACTAAATTATGAAATTGCTAAATTGGGAATTGTACTTCAACCCAGAACAAAAAATGTGCTTTGACGGACACTAAATAACTTTCCCAGCCACAACAGGACAGCGGTAACGAGAGATTTAGCGGGATATAAATTTGAGGCCTAGTATTTAGGCGCTGGGTGACCGGTATGGATTTAGTGACAGAATTAGACTTGGAAATGCACAGTAGCGTGTGTGTGAAGTTATTCTGAATGACCCTATGTGCACCTTGAATATTATATACCCTTTTAGGGATAGATTTCAAATAGCTCTGATATAGCAGGAACCACTAAATTATAAAATTGCTAAATTGGGAATTGTACTTCAACCCAGAACAAAAAATGTGCTTTGACGGACATTAAATAACTTTCCCAGCCACAACAGGACAGCGGTAACGAGAGATTTAGCGGGATATAAATTTGAGGCCTAGTATTTAGGCGCTGGGTGACCGGTATGGATTTAGTGACAGAATTAGACTTGGAAATGCACAGTAGCGTGTGTGTGAAGTTATTCTGAATGACCCTATGTGCACCTTGAATATTATATACCCTTTTAGGGATAGATTTCAAATAGCTCTGATATAGCAGAAACCACTAAATTATGAAATTGCTAAATTGGGAATTGTATTTCAACCCAGAACAAAAAATGTGCTTTGACGGACACTAAATAACTTTCCCAGCCACAACAGGACAGCGGTAACGAGAGATTTAGCGGGATATAAATTTGAGGCCTTATATTTAGGCGCTGGGTGACCGGTATGGATTTAGCGACAGAATTAGACTTGGAAATGCACAGTAGCGTGTGTGTGAAGTTATTCTGAATGACCCTATGTGCACCTTGAATATTATATACCCTTTTAGGGATAGATTTCAAATAGCTCTGATATAGCAGGAACCACTAAATTATGAAATTGCTAAATTGGGAATTGTACTTCAACCCAGAACAAAAAATGTGCTTTGACGGACACTAAATAACTTTCCCAGCCACAACAGGACAGCGGTAACGAGAGATTTAGCGGGATATAAATTTGAGGCCTAGTATTTAGGCGCTGGGTGACCGTTATGGATTTAGTGACAGAATTAGACTGGGATATGGCCAAAAAATAACCACACTATTACTGGTTAAATGCACTTGGTGACGGGCGCAGCTTGCCCCTGATGTAGTATATGGCCAAAAAATGAACAGACTATTGCTGGTTAAATGCACTTGGTGTCACAGCTTGACGAACCACACTACTGAGGGTTAAATGCACTTGGTGACGGGCGCAGCTTGCCCCTGATGTAGTATATGGCCAAAAAATGAACAGACTATTGCTGGTTAAATGCACTTGGTGACGGGCGCAGCTTGCCCCTGATTTAGTATATGGCCAAAAAATGAACAGACTATTGCTGGTTAAATGCACTTGGTGTGATAGCTTGACCAACCACACTACTGAGGGTTAAATGCACTTGGTGACGGGCGCAGCTTGCCCCTGATGTAGTATATGGCCAAAAAATGAACAGACTATTGCTGGTTAAATGCACTTGGTGACGGGCGCAGCTTGCCCCTGATTTAGTATATGGCCAAAAAATGAACAGACTATTGCTGGTTAAATGCACTTGGTGTGATAGCTTGACCAACCACACTACTGAGGGTTAAATGCACTTGGTGACGGGCGCAGCTTGCCCCTAATGTAGTATATGGCCAAAAAATGAACAGACTATTGCTGGTTAAATGCACTTGGTGACGGGCGCAGCTTGCCCCTGATTTAGTATATGGCCAAAAAATGAACAGACTATTGCTGGTTAAATGCACTTGGTGTGATAGCTTGACCAACCACACTACTGAGGGTTAAATGCACTTGGTGACGGGCGCAGCTTGCCCCTGATGTAGTATATGGCCAAAAAATGAACAGACTATTGCTGGTTAAATGCACTTGGTGTCACAGCTTGACGAACCACACTACTGAGGGTTAAATGCACTTGGTGACGGGCGCAGCTTGCCCCTGATGTAGTATATGGCCAAAAAATAAACAGACTATTGCTGGTTAAATGCACTTGGTGTGACAGCTTCACCCTGATGTAGGCTTTAGCCAAAAAACAACCACACCATTGAGGGTTAAATGCACTTGGTGACAGGCGCAGCTTGCCCCTGATTTAGTATATGGCCAAAAAATGAACAGACTATTGCTGGTTAAATGCACTTGGTGTGACAGCTTCACCCTGATGTAGGCTTTAGCCAAAAAACAACCACACCATTGAGGGTTAAATGCACTTGGTCGCAGCTTGGATGCACTTGGTCGCAGCACCGCACAAGACACAAAATGGCCGCCGATCACCCCAGAAAAAAGTGACTGACAAACGGTCTGGGCAGCCTGAAAACAGTGAGTGAGCATTTGAATTTCAGCAGCTCAATGATGCACAGCTGCAGATCGATCGATTAATCAAGTGAAGTCCTTTGGAGGAGTTAATCTGCCTAATCTCGCCCTACTGTCGCATCCGCAACCTCTCCCTACGCTAATCAGAGCAGAGTGACGGGCGGCGCTATGTGACTCCAGCTTAAATAGAGGCTGGGTCACATGGTGCTCTGGCCAATCACAGCCATGCCAATAGTAGGCATGGCTGTGACAGCCTCTTGGGGCAAGTAGTATGACGCTTGTTGATTGGCTGCTTTGCAGCCTTTCAAAAAGCGCCAAGAAAGCGTCACAAAAGCGCCAAGAAAGCGACGAACACCGAACCCGAACCCGGACTTTTACGAAAATGTCCGGGTTCGGGTCCGTGTCACGGACACCCCAAAATTCGGTACGAACCCGAACTATACAGTTCGAGTACGCTCATCCCTAATCAAGACCACATGCGGACCTTATTATCAAAGCACCAACATAATATGACATGAGTGCATATCACTCCTATTCACACCCTATAGAGTACACATTAATCTCATATAAAGCTTCAAAATAGGATAACAAATTGAGGTCAGAGGACCACTTACTTATCCTTTGATAGGAGACCTGGTATATACATTACATGGCATTGTTGCTGGTGGAGGGAGCTTGTATGAAGGCTGACGTCCTGGGATCAAAATCATTGTATGTGCCAGAAATGAACCTCTTCTTTATAGAGCTAAAGTATAGTATCTCATCTCAGGCATTTCTGGTCAGTGAAACACACGCTAGCTCCAGATGCGTGCGTTCACTGCCAGCACTTCCCTTCTGTGGAGCGCTCACCTCACTTCCGGTTGCTGGAACGCATCTGAGTTCCACCAGCCACTGTCTTCCTGTCTATGGAATGCAAATACGTTCCACAGTGATCATCGATAGTCTAGCAGGACAGAGGAAGGAACTATGTAGCAACTACTTCATTTATGGATGCAATGGCCATCCGATCCCCACACCAAATGCAGGGGGGGGGGGGGGGGGGGGGGCAATTTATAATCAAGGCACCAAGTTAAGGTGCCAAAATGCCTATATCATATAATACTTAACTTAATTACATAGAGACCACCTGAAGTGGACAGACAATGTATTATTTTATATTTGGCAGCTTCTTGATTCTAATAATGCTACCACTAAAACCTAAATATAGACTATATACAGTATGTATATACAGTACAGACCAAAAGTTTAGACACACCATCTCATTCAAAGAGTCTTCTTTATTTTCATGACTATGAAAATTGTAGATTCGCACGGAACACATCAAAACTATGAATTAAATCCCAGAGATGCTTAGCACTTGTTTGCCCCTTTTGCCTTCACTCTGCGGTCCAGCTCACCCCAAACCATCTCGATTCAGGTCCGGTGACTGTGGCGATGGAATATATTTGCAATAAAAATTTGCGATCAACACTAAGGGGTAGGAAACTTTCCTATTGGCTGCTAGGGATGTTGCTAAGTGCTGAATACAAATATATGGCATATATTCTAAATATTCGCAAATTCTCAAAGTGGCGATATTCACGATTAAAATTAACAATTCTAATATTTGGGCTCAACACTACTCCAAGTATGCCACAACCTGCTGGTTCAGGTTCTTCTCTATGTCTAGCTGCTTCTGCTGGTGAGTAGTTTCTTCAGTAGGCGGGTAAAGAAAACTGCTCATTAGCGACTATAGACTTAAAGGGGTTTTGCCACTTCAGCAAATAGCATTTATTATGCAGAGAAAGTTTCCATGGTTATGACCACCCTGCATGGCTGTGCCTTTTCACTATAGAAAAAAGTACCAGCTTACGTGAGCTACCAACGGTGTGAGAACGTGGAGGCCAAAGCGGCATCACCTGGCCAAGTTGCTGGTGTAACTGGGCAGGAACTATATTTACCCAGTGGGCTGTAAAGGACATATTTTGTCCTTGACCGTAGTTATAGCTCCACACATTGGCACTGAGGTGCACTTTGACAGACACCGACAGGCTCAAGGACTCGCCCACCTTCTGTTCTACATATGTGTGGAGGGCTGGTACTGCCTTTTTGGCAAAGAAATGACGGCTTGGGACTGTCTACCTCAGCTCAGCACAAGCCATCTGTTCTCTGAAAGGTGCAGTCCACCACTTGGAAAGTGGGGGACTGCAGCACCAGCAACTTGGCAAGGAGCACGTTTAGTGCCATTGGATGAGTGCACGGATACTGTCGTCTCTTGGCAATCACTTTGGTGATCGATTGCTGATGGAATGACTGACAAAAAGTAGGAGGACAAGGAGCAGGAGCATCAGGACTTGCAGATGATGGGAAGGATAGATAGCTCTTTTTGGCTGAGGTGGTGGACCCTTGACTGCATGAATTTGGGTGCGTGCAACTAGGTGATGCAGCGGTTGCTGCAGCAGGCTAGACCACCACATCGGAGCCACATTTTTCACAGGCCATATTATGTTGATGCTGCATATGTTGACGCAGGGCCGTAGTGCCAACATTGGCACCCTGGCCACACTTCACCTTCTGTCCACAAATTCGGAAAATGATCATGTTAACCTGCTCTAACTACCTAACAAAAAATTGCCACCCTACCAAGTATGGCATTTTCCACCCAACACTCTGAACTGACTGCATTGCTTCCGCTGCCTCCGTGAACTCCTGCTCCGCTACTTTCCGGGCAGGTAGGCTCCTGCGAGGCGGGTGGTCTACCCTGGGCAAGGTTGGCTCCCCACCTCCCACTGCTGCAACCCTGCTGACTTACTGCCACACTATCACCATGCTGGCTCATCCTAAAAGGGGGGCGAGAAAGGGGAAGGCAAAAAAGGGAAAGGAAAAAAAAAAAGGCCCCTAAACAGAATAGACGTTCAACAGACCTGACCGTGGTCAAGGCACCACAGAAACATATAGAGTCCTCCAGAATGATTTGGCAAACATCCGGGAACAGAATTAAAGAATTAGAAAATACAGTGATTAACTTGGAGCAAGAAGTGAAAGCATTAAAAGAGGAGAATATCACAGCAAAAATAGACTATAACTATCTGGGGGGAAAAACTGTTGATTTAGAAGATCTGTTAGGAAGATCTAATGTACGAATTACTGGTCTAATAGAAGACGCTGATGATACAAATCTAGTAGGAACAATACAACCTATTATTTTTGATAATTTGGGGAAGGAACATTTTTCTTCCTTATGTTTAATTGAAAGGGCCCATCGAATTCCTGGCGGTAAACATCTTCCGGTGCGGCCGCCAAGGACGGTAATAATTAAGATGCTGGCCGCGTCGGATAGAGATATGATTCTGAGGCGAGCATGAGATTCTCCCTCGATTTTGTATAATGGATGTAAACTTTCCTTCTTTCCTGATTTTCAAGAGAAGTTCAAGATAAGAGGCGTACCTTTCTGGATGTTAAAAAACATCTTCAGACTAAGAATATTAAGTACTCCTTTTTATATCCGGCTAAATTAAGGATTGTGTTTAACGATGGATTTTGAGACTCCAGATGCGGCCACTGATTGGTTAGATCGGAACAATGTTTGAAATCTGTATTTTTTACTTCTGTTTTTTTGGGAGGTTTGGGAGGTACGGCTGAGGGAGTGATGGTCCTAGTTAAGAGGTCTGTCACTTTTAGTGATGGAGCAAGAGGGTCACAGGTTTTGGGGTGAGGAAGGGGGGGGTTTAGATGGGAGGTTGGGCTATGATGTGTCTATACTCGAGGTGTGGTGCGGACCGAAGCTAGGGGAATCTATTAATTGGATACCTTAAGAATAAGAGATGGTAACAAGAATACTTACATGGAATATTCGGGGTCTGGGGGAGACAAACAATAGTCGTCTGGCTCCTGCCTATCTCACTTGGCAGCCCTAGCTAAACTCATAACACAAAACACAAAGAGCATTTTCAAGGGAAAAACAGAGCAACTTACAGTTCAGTAGTTAGACAGAAAAGCGACAGCTCTCAGAGCTCCTAGGCTTGCAGCTTCTCAAACAGACTGCACACACTCCCAGAGAGAGAGCTCCTGGGTCAGGGCTGCTGACTTAATTAGTGCATCTGTGTGAGCAGTCTCCCAGGCAGGTAAAACCCGGACTAGCTCCGGGTGGTCAGGGAACCCACCCAACTCTTCCCTGACCGGCTCCAGGACCCTAAACTGGCTTTCTTTTTCCCAGAAAGCTTCTAGAAACAAAGAAAACCAAACCTTCCTGGAGCCTTTTAACACATGAAGTGCCGGAAACTTGGTGCAATGTACACACCATCCAGCACTTTCTCTGCCAAACATTGTGACACTCTGTCACAGCTGTTAGAGTGAGACAGGACCCTAAGATTCTGGGGTTTGGGGTACTAGGAATCGAAGACCGAATCTCCCTTTACGCAGACAATATTTTATTTTATGTTCAACAGACACAATCTACTCTGCTGAACAGTATTCAAATGATACATCAATTTGGAGATGCCTCAGGTCTGGATGTAAACTGGGAACAAAACTACTCTTATGCCTTTGGATAATAGGATCATGTTGTTAGATAATTTTTCACTCCCTAATGAGGCCCTTATTAACACTCTGAAAATTTCTGATTCTTTTGAGTATTTAGGTATTATAATCTCTCCTAGGGTGGAAGACTTTATTTTGCCTAATCTGATTCCACTGATAAATAAGCTAAGTTCCAAAATAACATGGCTCCGTTTATCTTTATCGAATGCTGATAAGGTATCTCTGGTTAAGATGGTGATCTTCCCCCGGTTATTATATGTCTTCAAGAATTCTCCAGTTTGGATTGGGGATAGATTTTTTAAATTGATAGAAAAAAATTATTAGGGACTTATTATGGGGGCGGAAACACATAAGACTCAAATTAGACTATTGGTATAAGCCCTTGGAGAGAAGAGGAGTTAATCTCCCTTCCTTCAGGGGTTATTTCTTGGCCGCTCAGTTCTGTTTCCTCATTGAGTGGATGGATAGTCCGCTCTGCAAGCATTTAGTGAATAGATCTCCTTATGATATTTTTTTTTACTATGCTGGAGTCGGATCAATTGAGCGACCCCAACAGAGAATTAAAATCCACAAGGAATTTGTTTATGAAATCATGGTCTTTGATTAGACTTTGGTATGGAGTGAAAGGGTCAATTGGATGTACGCCTTTTTGGTAGTACAATAAGTACTTACAAACTTTAGTTGAATTAAGTAGAGATTTATATTGGCAAAAAGGTAATATTCTATATTTGACACAGTTAGTAGGAAGTAGAGACAAAAATCACAGAAATTATCATGGTTTCGGTATTTACAGTTAAGATTGGCACTGTTAAGTATTAAAGATAAAACAGGTTGCAAATTTACACTTGTACACAATTTAACGAATTGATAGAGAATTTGGGGCAAAAGATGAAGATTTCTCAACTTTATAAAAGTTTAATTATAGCAGGATTTGGTGATATTTGGTCCCCGGGACAGAGGGCTTGGCAAAAAGAATGCTTAATGACACACTTGGAGGATCAGAAGTTAGCTCAGGATCTAAAACTGGTATCACATAATTTCAATCATGTTCTGGTGCAGTTTAATATTTTACATAGAAGTTATGTCACACTATTTGCATATGTTCTGGTCTTGCCCAGAGCTGAAACAATATTGGGAGACTATTCACAACTACATAGAGAGAAAACTGAACGTGCGGATTCCTTTTATTGCTGAATGCTTGGTCTTGCCAAGGTGGGTTGTCACCAATATAAAAGAATCTTCTGTTTAAAATAATGTTTTTGGCAAGACTCCTAATAGCTTGCTCTTGGTTTGTGCGAGTTGCTCCTAGTATTAACACATGATTAAATTTGGTAAAGACCAATAAGAGATATGAACATATTTTGTATAAGCAAAGACGATATAGAGAAAAAATCTAGTAGAATTTGGGGAGAATGGAACCCATAGAGTATCCTCCGCTCTCCATCTCTCTCTCCACCATTCTTCGGTAATGTTACAGAGGGCTGGTGGAGAAGTAGGACACATCACGGATGGGAGCGGGAGGTAATTGGGGTGGGGCTTCAGTTTGAAAAATGATGTTAATGTTATAAATTGTTTGTTAATATTGAAATAATAATAAAGAAAGTTAATTTAAAAAAAAGTATACTGGAAATTGGTTGAATCTAAATTGGCTGAGGATATTTATAGGGCTGTGACATCAAATGTGCTGGCTGGCTGCTGATTGGCTGGATGCATGGTATTACGGGTGATCCCTCATTCCCAGAGTTCTTTGTTCCATGTCCTATCATGTGCAACAGCCATTTTAGGAAAAAATGAAATTTGTTACCACGAATCATGAGGAAATTGGGCTTCAGTACAAATCCTATTTTTCCTGAAATTCCAATCGAAATCCACTTCATCATCTTCAATACACTCATCTTTGGAAATGTAATTTAAAAAGTCTCAAAAACAATTTTTTATGTCAGAAAACTGGCATACAGGGAATGACAAGTTTGCCTCTCTGTCTAACCCTATAGCAACTATTGCTTAGCTTACTTAGAGACAGCATTTTATGTTAGCATTGTGACACTATTTTAGTGCAATATGTCTAGGCAAGGGTTGATTCGCACTAGCGTTATACCATTTTGTTATAGGTTCCATTTATAACAGAATATAACAGAATGGCCAGATGGAATGGAAAACGGAAGCCTTTAAGAGGCATTCCGTTTTGCTCCATCCTAATAGATGTCTATGGGCAAGCCTAACAGATATGTCTGGTTTCTGTTATGCAGGACGGAAAAAATAGTCCTGTTGACAGGACTTTGTTTCCGTCCTGTATAATGGAAACCAGACGGATCTGTTATACTTGCCCATAGACTTCTATTAAGCCGGAGCAAAACGAAATGCCTCTTAAAGGCTTCCATTTTGAATTTCATCTGGCCATTCCTTTATATTCTTTATAAATGGAAGCTATAACGGAATGGCATAACGCTAGTGCGAACCCACCCCAATCTACACTTGTTTGGACTAGGCACAGATAATTTTTCTTGCAATTTACACCAAGATCAGGGTGCACTCACATTAGTTAATATGGACTAATGACTTTAAGAAAATTTTCCTAAAATTCCAGTGTAAAATCACAAACATCACAGTAAGTTGTGACAAATAACATGCTACACTGACCAATCAATTTTTTCATATCTTTATATTGCTTTCATGTTTTATACATTATTTTATTGATTATTATGCGGTGTTGTTTTAGTGTCCATATTTTTTTCCAACTTCTTTGTTTTGTCCCATGGTCTACTTCTGTCCGACGGTAATGCTTACAGTATCACACTACAAAATACATAACACATCAATTACAGTTGCATTAGCAGCTATTTCTGATGCATTAAAAATACAAAAGCATAATAAAACAGAGACGCAGCCATCGTTCCTTCCTCTAGTCAGCATTTTAATCGCATTAGTAACTAATTAAGAAAAAACTAAGGAAGCCTTAAAACATCAATAATATCCTTGCAACTATAGCATTTGGCTGCTTGAGTAAGGACAGACTATTGCACTTAAGGGATAGGTGATGTTTTTTTTTTTTTATAATTTACGATTGGAAACTTCATACATGATTGTAAATGTTTAGCTGTGTATGGCTCTTTTGAAAAGATTGTGTTTCTGCTGTCCTAATATGGTATAACAGATTCAGCAAATAATAGTTCTGTGTAATGCAATATTATACAAAAGCAAAGACAAAAAGTATATATTTTTTTAAAACTAGTTTAAGGGTATGTCCGATTTGTTGCAGATGTTTCTGCAACTGACCAGTTCAGATGAAATAGCTTTCAGAATTCCATGCACATGCTGCAGAAACAACATTCAAATGGGGACTATACTGATCTCATAGGGGCCCATAACAAATGTTAGTATTAGCCCTTTCCACTTCTGGAAAGGAGACTGCGTGCAGGTAATTTTGAAGGAGATGCAGGGGTCACATGAGTCACTTTAAAACAATTGATTGGTGGGGTACCAGAAGTCCTATCCTGAGGAATGGGTCATCAGCATTTAGCCACTACACTACCCCTTTAAATATAAGCACAGAAATGTATATTTCTACCATCAACCGCAAAGTATGCAAATTAGCTTTCCTTCTAAAAAGAAAAGAACACTAAGCCTATCTGATGCTTGTTGAATATGCTATGTTTCCCATAAATGCAGAGCAGTGTTGGCTGGACTACAATTCTACTCATACACTAGGTGGCCTCAATAATGAAAAGTAGCATATTAAGGCCACTCAGCTAAGCAAGGCAATTTTCTTTTGAGACACTCAGTTTTATTTTTTGGAAGGAGAACTGACTTGCACATCATACAAAGACATTGAGACTCGATTTTCTTTTTGGAGAACTAGTTTGCACATCATTTTTCAAGTACTATTTTATGCCTGGAATGAATCACAAAAAGTTTGGGTTTGTTATAAATTGGAATTTTTGAGGAAATTCAGGATAAATTCGGTATCAGTAGAATTGATTTGATCATCTCTAACTCGGAATGAGTTTTATAAGAATTTAAAATGCTTCAATTGGCTTGGAAATTTGTGCATGACATGCTGAAGTTTTCTAGGACTCATTTTTTTCTCTCTTGTCTCTTTCTAAAATTTGTCCCAATTGCATTCCCAAAAATTTGGATTAGGTTTTTTACAAGATTCAGGTGAAATCTAATATATTTAGAATCCTTTAGCTAATCTCTAATTAATATGGCTCCCCCTCCCCATCCAGTTTCCCATGCATGTGTCAAACACTTCCCAGAATTTTTATAAATTTACATTTATTTTTATTAAATTAAAGAAATATTTCATAAAACAATTATAATAACAAGGCACCCTCAATGTCTCATCCACGTTATCTTACTTTTATGTTGGAAAAGTGGGATGAATGCTTAAAAAATAACACATTTATTCTGGACACCATTTTTCTCAATCTAGTTTTACACCAGACAAGTGGCATAAATACAATGAGACATCTCTTGCTTTCTCTTACACAGTATTAAAAATCTGTCTTTCTGCAGCCATCACTAGGGGGAGCACAGTGCATATGATTGCATGCAGCTACTAATTATTCTAAGGGAATTTGTAAATAATCTCTGTGCAATAACTGACTGCCCAGTAGTGGTGACTAATGGAAAATTCAAAGACTCTATATCAATAACAGAAGCATCAGTTCAGCTCCTTTTCCCCTCGGTCCCCAAGGCAGTCTACTAAATAAACTTTGTAAACCCAATGTATACCATTATTTACATTGAAAATGTGCCAAAAAGTAGAATTAGTAGATTGATATATGTGGACCAGCTGTTCCAGCTTTGATCAATTAGTTCTATAGTGTAGTAATAACAAACATCAGAAGCTATTGAAAGGCACATTATGCTAGGTCATATTAGCCACGCTGAAATGGATGACATGCTGCAGTGCACATGGATTTACAACTGATCCGTCTCTTTCAAGTGAATGGGATTAACAGTTGTAACTAGACTGCACCACTTCTGGAAAGGAGACTGCGTGCAGGTAATTATTTGAAGGAGATGCAGGGATCACATGAGTCACTCTATCCTTTAAAACAATGGATTGGTGGGGTACCAGAAGTCCTATCCTTAGGAATGGGTCATCAGTATTAAGCCACTGCACAACCCTTTTAAATATAAGCACAGGAATGTCTATGGTATAACCAGTACATGACAAAGATGTGAACTTGTACATAACAGATAGTATGCAAACTGGGATTGATAAAGAGGATGTATATACAGTTGTGTTCAAAATAATAGCAGTGTGTTTAACCAGCATAGCTCCCCTAGCTTAAACCCCCTTAATAACCAGACCACTTTTTACAATCTCACGGTTTATTGCTCGGTCATACAACTTACCACCCAAATGAATTTTACCTCCTTTTCTTCTCACTAATGGAGCTTTCATTTGGTGGTATTTAATTGCTGCTGACATTTTTACTTTTTTTGTTATTAATCGAAATGTACTGAAATTTTTGCAAAAAAATGACATTTTTCACTTTCAGTTGTAATTTCCTTTTTAAAAACTACATTTCTATATAAATTTTTCTCTAAATTTATTGTTCTACATGTCTTTGATAAAAAAAAAATTGACTAAGTGTATATTTATTGGTTTGTGCAAAAGTTATAGCGTTTACAAACTATGGTGCAAAAATGTGAATTTCAGCATTTTGAAGCCGCTATACAGGGAGTGCAGAATTATTAGGCAAATGAGTATTTTGACCACATCATCCTCTTTATGCATGTTGTCTTACTCCAAGCTGTATAGGCTCGAAAGCCTACTACCAATTAAGCATATTAGGTGATGTGCATCTCTGTAATGAGAAGGGGTGTGGTCTAATGACATCAACACCCTATATCAGGTGTGCATAATTATTAGGCAACTTCCTTTCCTTTGGCAAAATGGGTCAAAAGAAGGACTTGACAGGCTCAGAAAAGTCAAAAATAGTGAGATATCTTGCAGAGGGATGCAGCACTCTTAAAATTGCAAAGCTTCTGAAGCGTGATCATCGAACAATCAAGTGTTTCATTCAAAATAGTCAACAGGGTCGCAAGAAGCGTGTGGAAAAACCAAGGCGCAAAATAACTGCCCATGAACTGAGAAAAGTCAAGCGTGCAGCTGCCAAGATGCCACTTGCCACCAGTTTGGCCATATTTCAGAGCTGCAACATCACTGGAGTGCCCAAAAGCACAAGGTGTGTGTGACGAACTGCGACCGCCGCGGCCACAATACGTCACGAAACCGTCACAGCGCCCCTAATGGTCAATCCGCAAACAGGCCTCCCGGCCACTTTCAGCACACCGACAGTCTAACTTGAGTCCATACAGTCGATTGGCTGAAAGCGCAGGGAGTGGACCGCCGATTGACCGCCAGTAAGCGTGTGAGCGACCAGACCGGAACTACACACAGGGTAGTTTAACTGCCACCACCTTGCAATTTATGGGAGCAAGGAACCCACTATCTATAACACAACTGAGTAGCTTTCCCTTCGGAGAGGCTAGGGTAAGTTTTTGCAGTGTTTGAAAACAGGCATATGGCTAGAGAAATGACTTGGAGGTCATTTATTATATATCTATATACAATACAAATTATCACGATGCACAGTAATTATAACACAATAATCAAGGAAAGTATAGTCCAATAAACAAAAGGGAGAAAAGAAAGAAAATACTTAGGTTCCGCAGAAAAGATGTCCGTTGGTGAAATAGTCCGTTGCAGGGATAAAGTCCAAGAAGCCTTTGTCCAGTGTAATATGCCTTCAGCCCACAGGTTCTCTGGCTGAGGTTCTGTTCAGGTGTTGTTAAAAGTGGAGAACTCCTTTAGCAGATTCTAGGTCTTTGTTATAAAGGGTCCCAGAATCAAGGCGGGGAATTGAGAGTCCGCCTGCCGGGCAGGCTGTATTCCTGAGGTGAATGTCAGTTCTGAAATATGGCATGTGCCATATCGCGGGATGTCTCCGCTGTACACAAGTAACAAGCACATATTCACATTCCCCACAAAATATGGAGTTCAGGGATACCAAATATTACTATTATAACTGGTTCCATGATGGGGTAACACCATAACTTTACCTAGGCACATCTTAGAGTTATATTTGTCCTATGTAAACGTCCAGTGAATTCTGAGTGACATGATGATGTAATTTTTACCTCCGTAAGATGCATGGTCTCTCTTAAAAAGGTAAAAATCATATCTCAGATTCATGTTGCAATCTGGGAAACCTTGGTGCCGGCCTGTCTGCAGCAAGCTAGCTTACAGACCCTTATGGCAGCGACACCATATGGCTCCCTCCAGGTGCAGTCTTCACACCTAGCTGTGATATCTCTTCAGAAAGGGAAGTTCTTTTGTCAACCTGAGGAAGCCAGCTGTAATTGCGTTATCTGCTTGGCATCTATTGACTGACTTGAACAAAAGGACTATGTTGTTCTCTGGGTACAACAGAAGGACAGAAGGAGACGCTCTGAATAATCAAAATGTAGGTTCTGGGGCCTAGGGAAATAATTACTGTTTAATAGACCTACTGATCAATAAGGCAGAGTAATATTGATAATATTGTGAGGACAGTTCAATATTCTCGCGGATCATCCGTGACAGTGTGCAATACTCAGAGACATGGCCAAGGTAAGAAAGGCTGAAAGACAACCACCACTGAACAAGACACACAAGCTGAAACATCAAGACTGGGCCAAGAAATATCTCAAGACTGATTTTTCAAAGGTTTTATGGACTGATGAAATGAGAGTGAGTCTTGATGGGCCAGATGGATAGGCCCGTGGCTGGATTGGTAAAGGGCAGAGAAATCCAGTCCGACTCAGACGCCAGCAAGGTGGAGGTGGATGACTGGTTTGGGCTGGTATCATCAAAGATGAGCTTGTGGGGCCTTTTCGGGTTGAGGATGGAGTCAAGCTCAACTCCCAGTCCTACTGCCAGTTTCTGGAAGACACCTTCTTCAAGCAGTGGTACAGGAAGAAGTCTGCATCCTTCAAGAAAAACATGATTTTAATGCAGGACAATGCTCCATCACACGCGTCCAAGTACTCCACAGCATGGCTGGCAAGAAAGGGTATAAAAGAAGAAAATCTAATGACATGGCCTCCTTGTTCACCTGATCTGAACCCCATTGAGAACCTGTGGTCCATCATCAAATGTGAGATTAACAAGGAGGGAAAACAGTACACCTCTCTGAACAGTGTCTGGGAGGCTGTGGTTGCTGCTGCACGCAATGTTGATGGTGAACAGATCAAAACACTGACAGAATCCATGGATGGCAGGCTTTTGAGTGTCCTTGCAAAGAAAGGTGGCTATATTGGTCACTGATTTGTTTTTGTTTTGTTTTTGAATGTCAGAAATGTATATTTGTGAATGTTGAGATGTTATATTGGTTTCACTGGTAAAAATAAATAATTGAAATGGGTATATATTTGTTTTTTGTTAAGTTGCCTAATAATTATGCACAGTAATAGTCACCTGCACACACAGATATCCCCCTAAAATAGCTAAAACTAAAAACAAACTAAAAACTACTTCCAAAAATATTCAGCTTTGATATTAATGAGTTTTTTGGGTTCATTGAGAACATGGTTGTTGTTCAATAATAAAATTAATCCTCAAAAATACAACTTGCCTAATAATTCTGCATTCCCTGTAACTTTCTGAGCACCTGTCATGTTTCCTGAGGTTCTACAATGCCCAGACAGTAGAAACACCCCACAAATGACCCCATTTCAGAAAGTAGACACCCTAAGGTATTCGCTGATGGGTATAGTGAGTTCATAGAACTTTTTATTTTTTGTCACAAGTTAGCGGAAAATGATTTTTTGATTTATTTTTTCCCTTACAAAGTCTCATATTCCACTAACTTGTGACAAAAAATAAAACTTCCACGAACTCACTATGCCCATCACGAAATACCTTGGGGTGTCTTCTTTCCAAAATGGGGTCACTTGTGGGGTTTTTATACTGCCCTGGCATTTTAGGGGACCAAAAGCGTGAGAAGAAGTCTGGAATCCAAATGCGTAAAAAATGCCCTGTGAAATCCTAAAGGTGCTCTTTGGAATTTGGGCCCCCTTGCACATCTTGGCTGCAAAAAAGTGTCACACATCTGGTATTGCCATACTCATAAGAAGTAGGGCAATGTGTTTTGGGGTGTCTTTTTACATATACCCATGCTGGGTGAGAGAATATCTCTCTAAAAGTCAACTGTTTCCCATTTTTTTATACAAAGTTGTCATTTTAGAGAGATATTTCTCTCACCCAGCATGGGTATATGTAAAAAGACACCCAAAACACATTCCTCAACTTCTCCTGAGTACGGCAATACTACATGTGTGACACTTTTTTGCAGCCTAGGTGGGCAAAGGGGCACAAATTCCAATGAGTACCTTTTAGGAGGGCATTTTTAGGCATTTGGATTCCAGACTTGTTCTCACGCTTTAGGGCCCCTAAAATGCCAGGGCGGTATAAATACCCCACATGTGACCCCATTTTGGAAAGAAGACACCTTAAGGTATTACGTGAGGGGCATGGCGAGTTCATAGAAGTTTTTTTTTTTTGGCACAAGTTAGCGGAAATTGTTTTTGTTTTCTTTTTTTCTCACAAAATCTTTCTTTCCGCTAACTTGTGACAAAAAGTTAAATCTTTCATGGACTCAATATGCCCCTCAGCGATTACCTTGGGGTGTCTTCTTTCCAAAATGGGGTCACATGTGGGGTATTTAGGCTACTTTCACACTTGCGTTCAGAGCGGATCCGTCTGAGATGGATCCGCTCATATAATGCAGACGATGGATCCGTTCAGAACGGATCCGTCTGCATTATATTGTAAAATAAATTCTAAGTGTGATAGTAGCCGCAGACGGATCCGTCCAGACTTTACATTGAAAGTCAATGGGGGACGGATCCGTTTGAAAATTGCACCATATTGTGTCACCTTCAAACGGATCCGCCCCCATTGACTTCCATTGTAAGTCTGGACGGATCCGTTTGCCTCCGCACGGCCAGGCGGACATCCGAACGCTGCAAGCTGCGTTCGGGTATCCACCTGCTGAGCGGAGGGGATCCCAAACGCTGCCAGACTGATGCATTCTGAGCGGATCCGCATTCACTCAGAATGCATTAGGGCTGGACGGATGCGTTCGGGGCCGCTTGTGAGAGCCTTCAAACGGAACTCACAAGCGGAGCCCCGAACGCTAGTGTGAAAGTAGCCTTATACTGCCCTGGCATTTTAGGGGCCCTAAAGCATGGGAAGAAGTCTGGAATATAAATGTCTAAAAAATTTTATGCATTTGGATTCCGTGAGGGGTATGGTGAGTTCATGTGAGATTTTATTTTTTTGTCACAAGTTAGTGGAATATGAGACTTTGTAAGGAAAAACAAAACCAAAAAAATCAATTTCTGCTAACTTTTGACAAAAAAAAATCTTCTATGAACTCGCCACGCCCCTTAAAAGTGATCTTTTTATTGCGCCGCAGCGATTTTGCAGTGATCCAAAAAAAATAATTCTGTCACTGCGGTGGGGCGGACTGAACGCAAGTGTGCGCACAAAATCAGGCCTGATCGGGCGAACACTGCGTTTTTTGTAGAGCCTATAGAACATGTCCTATTCTTGTCCGCAATTGTTGCGGACAAGAAAAGGCATTTTCTATATAGTTCTGGCAATGTGCGGATCCGGAAAGCACATTGCCGTTGTCTGTGTTTTGCGGATCCGCGGTGTCCGTGTTTTGCGGATACGTGGATGCACGGATCCGCAAAACACATACGGACGTCTGAATGGAGCCTTACAGGGGGGTGATCAATGACAGGGGGGTGGTCAGGGAGTCTATATGTGGTGATCACCCCCCTGTCATTGATCACCCCCCTGTAAGGCTCCATTCAGACGTCCGTATGTGTTTTGCGGATCCATGGATCGGATCCGCAAAACACATACGGACGTCTGAATGGAGCCTTATAGGGGGGTGATCAATGACAGGGGGGTGATCAGGGAGTCTATATGGGGTGATCACCCCCCTGTAAGGCTCCATTCAGACGTCCGTATGTGTTTTGCGGATACGATCCATGGATCCGCAAAACATATACGGACATCTGAATGGAGCCTTACAGGGGGGTGATCAATGACAGGGGGGTGATCAGGGAGTCTATATGGGGTGATCACCCCCCGTCATTGATCACCCCCCTGTAAGGCTCCATTCAGACGTCCGTATGTGTTTTGCGGATCCGCGGATCCATGGATCGGATCCCCAAAACACATACGGACGTCTGAATGGAGTCTTACAGGGGGGTGATCAATGACCAGGTAGCAGGTATATTAGACGCTGTTATCAAAACAGCGTCTAATATACCTTTTAGGGGTTAAAAAAATCGCATCTACAGCCTGCCAGCGAACGATCGCCGCTGGCAGGCTGTAGATCCATTCGCTTACCTGCAGTTCCTGTGAACGTGCGCGCACAGGAAATCTCGCATCTCGCGAGATGATACGCCGGTTTGGGGTCGTTGTCTTGTTGGCACACCCATTTCAAGGGCATTTGCTCTTCAGCATAAGGCAGCATAACCTCTTCAAGTATTTTGATGTATTCAAACTGATCCATGATCCCTGGTATGCGATAAATAGGCCCAACACCTTAGGATGAGAAACATCCCCATATCATGATGCTTGCGCCACCATGCTTCACTGTCTTCACAGTGTACTGTGGCTTGAATTCAGTGTTTTGATGTCAGCTCCGGCCACTAGACTAAAAAAAAAAAAAAAAAAAAAATTCATCAGTCCACAAAATGTCTCTTTACGCCAGTCAATGAGCTCTTTTGCAATGTAGCCTCTTCAGCACATGTCTTTTTGTCAACAGTGGGACTTTGCGGGGCTTCTTGCAGATAGCTTGGCTTCACATAGGCGTCTTCTAATTGTAACTGTACTCACAGGCAGGGGCGTAGCTAAAAGCTCATGGGCCCTGGTTCAAGACTTCAGCTTGGGCCCCCTTTCCTCAATGCTTTATGGCCAGGGACAGGAAAGCACATAGCATTTGTGGTGCCTGAGGCAAAAATTTAAACAACACACCCCCCCATGCCAAATTCTTGACCTAATCCCCTTCTCTCCAGCTGGAGGTATAACTTGACTAGCATGCACTTTCTATAATACTGGTGTCTTCTTATGTGGCACAAGGGTCATTGGGCCCCCTCAGGCTGCTGGGCCTGGTAGCGACTGCTACCTCTGCACCCCCTATAGCTACGCCCCTGCTCACAGGTAACTTTAGACCTTCTTTGATCTTCCTGGAGCTGATTGTTGGCCGAGTCCTTGCCATTTTGGCTATTCTTCTATCCATTTGAATGGTAGTTTTTATCTTTCTTCCACATCTTTCCGGTTTCCTCAGAATTTCAGAGAGAAATGCACTGTAACCAGCATGTACAACATTTGCTGCCTCCCTTCCTTAAATAAGGGCAATAATTGCCACCTGTTTTTCAAAGAATGAATAACCTCACTCATTGAACTCCACACTGCTATTATTTTAAACCTGCCCCTTTCAATAAGTGATTGAATTACAGAGAATCAGAAGCATGCATGTCATGACTGTTGGGTCTGTTGGGTTTCTATTACTCTACTACACCTACTAGTAAATTATTTGCCATGTTGAAATATCATTTCTACCAAAAACAGTGATTTATCAGGTTAGTGATGTATGACTGATATTCTTTTGAACACAACTGTATATATATATATACAGTACAGACCAAAAGTTTGGACACACCTTCTCATTCAAACAGTTTTCTTTATTTTCATGACTATGAAAATTGTAGATTCACACTGAAGGCATCAAAACTATGAATTAACACATGTGGAATTATATACATAACAAAAAAGTGTGAAACAACTGAAAATATGTCATATTCTAGGTTCTTCAAAGTAGCCACCTTTTGCTTTGATTACTGCTTTGCACACTCTTGGCATTCTCTTGATGAGCTTCAAGAGGTAGTCACCTGAAATGGTTTTCACTTCACAGGTGTGCCCTGTCAGGTTTAATAAGTGGGATTTCTTGCCTTATAAATGGGGTTGGGACCATCAGTTGCCTTGTGAAGAAGTCAGGTGGATACCCAGCTGATATTCCTACTGAATAGACTGTTAGAATTTGTATTATGGCAAGAAAAAAGCAGCTAAGTAAAGAAAAACGAGTGGCCATCATTACTTTAAGAAATGAAGGTCAGTCAGTCCGAAAAACTGGGAAAACTTTGAAAGTGTCCTCAAGTGCAGTCACAAAAACCATCAAGCGCTACAAAGAAACTGGCTCACATGCGGACCGCCCCAGGAAAGGAAGACCAAGAGTCACCTCTGCTGCGGAGGATAAGTTCATCCGAGTCACCAGCCTCAAAAATTTCAGGTTAACAGCAGCTCAGATTAGAGACCAGGTCAATGCCACACAGAGTTCTAGCAGCAGACACATCTCTAGAACAACTGTTAAGAGGAGACTGTGTGAATCAGGCCTTCATGGTAGAATATCTGCTAGGAAACCACTGCTAAGGAAAGGCAACAAGCAGAAGAGACTTGTTTGGGCTAAAGAACACAAGGAATGGACATTAGACCAGTGGAAATCTGTGCTTTGGTCTGATGAGTCCAAATTTGAGATCTTTGGTTCCAACCACCCGTGTCTTTGTGTGACGCAGAAAAGGTGAACAGATGGACTCTACATGCCTGGTTCCCACCGTGAAGCATGGAGGAGGAGGTGTGATGGTGTGGGGGTGTTTTGCTGGTGACACTGTTGGGGATTTATTCAAAATTGAAGGCATACTGAACCAGCATGGCTACCACAGCATCTTGCAGCGGCATGCTATTCCATCCGATTTGCGTTTAGTTGGACCATCATTAATTTTTCAACAGGACAATGACCCCAAACACACCTCCAGGCTGTGTAAGGGCTATTTGACCATGAAGGAGAGTGATGGGGTGCTGCTCTGCAGTCACCGGACCTGAACCCAATCGAGATGGTTTGGGGTTAGCTGGACCGCAGAGTGAAGGCAAAAGGGCCAACAAGTGCTAAGCATCTCTGGAAACTCCTTCAAGATTGTTGGAAGACCATTTCAGGTGACTACCTCTTGAAGCTCATCAAGAGAATGCCAAGAGTGTGCAAAGCAGTAATCAAAGCAAATGGTGGCTACTTTGAAGAACCTAGAATATGACATATGTTCAGTTGTTTCACACTTTTTTGTTATGTATATAATTCCACATGTGTTAATTCATAGTTTTGATGCCTTCAGTGTGAATCTACAATTTTCATAGTTATGAAAATAAAGAAAACTCTTTGAATGAGAAGGTGTGTCCAAACTTTTGGTCTGTACTGTATATATATATATATATATATATATATATATATTGTGGTGTCTCACAGGGTGAAGTAATTGAGGGTATATACGTGTCTCCCAGGTTCTTAGCATATGCTGAAGAAAGTTGTTTAGGAAAGGGTTAAGAAAAACCTAAGCCTGGGTCCTGATGAGCTGCACCTGGGGAGTTGCTAGAAAACTGGACTGTCAACACACTTGCTCAGAACTCCCTGGGAGTGAGAGAAGCCACATCTCACTGAGGGACCCTGAAGGTCCAGAGCCTGCAAACTGCAAGTATCACAGGTTGCTGTACAGACAGTGTGCTTATTTTGCGTGGACTGAGGTTAGCTCATCCACGTCCTAGAGAGGGACCTATTGTTTAGTTAGAGCCTGGATAAGGCTAGGATTTCCGTTTATGTTTTGTGTTTTAAATGCAACCTGTGAAATAAAGCTGGCAGGACGCCAGTCGAAATGCGCTTCTGTCTCCTGAGGTCTCCTTCAGCGAAATAATCTGACTAATCCCCCTACCTTTTCACCGCTGGAAACGCGAGCTAAATAACTGACTGTCACAATATATATATATATATATATATATATATATATATTATACATATTTGGAGCCAAGTAGCAATTTAGATAACTCCTACTCACACCATATTTATTTATACAGTTGTCAGTATACTGTACATCTGGATTAAAATATATCCTAGAACATGCAATACAGAGATATACTGTACTATATAGAATGTATAGAAGATCAGTTGAAAGATCAAAGAAAGGCACTAAACAATCAGACAGGTACTGGGACAGATTTTCTAGTGAACAACATTCTGCAGTTGCCCATCATTGCAAAATGTGTAATAAAAACATATTATAAAAAATATTTAGTCTACAAGCATGCAATTAATTAACAATTGTCAGCAAAAGTTGCTCATATTCAGCAACTATTTTATGGGTTACTTTAAGCAGTGGAACTGTAAGATCTTAAACCTTAAAGGGGTTCTACAAGATTAGAAAAAAGAAGTATGATACTTGGGGGAGAACACTGGAATACACACACTTTGGATGAGAAAATGAATTCATTAGAATGAAAATTTAACCCGTTAGAATCAAAATTCTTTTGGGTATAATTTTTCAGAGAGAAAGATTTTCCAGGCATTTAAAGCACTTTTGCTTCAGGTAAAATCGATTTTGAATTTGGCAAAAATTAATTTTAATTAACTTCTCATTCCTACCACCCATGCAAACATAAAGAGAACATGCAAACTCTATAGCTTAAAGAGATTGTCTGGGTAATCCTAAAATCCCAACAACACAATAAGGCAATTTGGTGTCAGTTTTAAATCTGCCTTTGCTTTGTGAGCTTGAGCCAGATTTATGAAATGGTACACAGTAAAAATATACCAAGTGCAATATGGTGTACGCCTATGTCCATAAAGGTACAGCAAGGGGTTGCCTGGCATGGAAATGCAACTTTTTGTTACTTAAAAAAAAAAAGTTGCACATCATAAATTAGACCTAGGGCTGTTTCACATGAGCGGATGCCGTGCGTGGCATCCGCTCCGTAAAAGAGTGCCAAGACCTGATGCAGACTGCAGAGGCACGGAGCGGTAACATGACTGATAATGCTCCGTGCCTCTCTGTGATCGCATCCGCTCGTGTGAAACAGCCCTTAAAGGTGTTCTAAACTGAAATCCTGACCTACTTTTTACTCCATATCTAAAAGTGGCAAGGCACACCAAATGGCAGAAAATGTAATCAAATGTTGCAACACCAATAGTTGCAGTGGGCATCACTTGTGACTTTTTTTGACACAACAAAACTGACAGCAGACTGGATAAATGTCCCTCTAAGGCCTCTTTCACACAAGCATGACGGATTGGCTCCGGATGCGTTCAGGATGCGTTCAGTGAAACTCACACCATTTTGCAAGCAAGTTTAGTCAGTTTTGTCTGCGATTGCGTTCAGTTGCTCAGTTTTTTCCACGCAGGTGCAATGCGTTTTGATGCGTTTTTCACGCACATGATAAAAAACTGAAAGTTTACAAACAACATCTCCTAGCAACTATCAGCTTGCGGATGCAATGCATTTTTCACTGAAGCCCAATTCACTTCTATAGGGCCAGTGCTGCGTGAAAAATGCAGAATATAGAACATACTGTGTTTTTCACGCATCGCAGAACTGATGTGGGAAAAAAAACGCTCTTGTACACAGACCCATTGAAATTAATGGGTCAGGATTCAGTATGGGTGCTATGCGTTCACGTCACGCATTGCACCCATGTGGAAAACTTACTCGGATGAAAGGGGCCTAAAGGTCTTATCCATGTTGACTCTACTATCGGTATATTTAAGGTCGCGTTCACATCACTGTTTTGTTTTCAAAAGAAAATAAAAAAAATCTAAAGTAAAATAGATTCTTTATTTTGAGCATCTGTTGCACTCATTTTGCATCCGTTTGTGTCAGTCCTGTCAGAGATCTGTTATTTTGGATGGAAGAAAAAATCCTGCAAGGCTCCATTCACACATCCTCAAGTGTGGTCTGCATCCGTTCCGCAATTGTGTGGAACAGGTGCGGACCCATTCATTCTCTATGGGGACGGAATGGATGCGGACAGCACACAGTGTTCTGTCCGCATCTGCATTTCCGGAGCGCAGCCCCGATCTTACGGTCCGCGGCTCTGGGAAAAAATAGAACATGTCCTATTCTTCGCAATTGCAAAGTTCTATGGGGTGGCCGGTCGGGTGTATTGCGGATCTACAATTTGCGGATCCGCAATACACTACGGACGTGTGAATGGTCCCTTAGGAGGAGTTTTTCTTTGGTCAAATAAGCTGTCATGGTTCTCAGTTGACCTTACTAATTTAATAAATTAAATAATTCTTTGCTTGTTACTAAAATAGAAAAATTATGCTAAATGTTAGTGCAAGGTTCCCAAAGTTAGGTTTTGTCCCCCTTATAATAAGAACATAAAATAAAAAAAAATAAGAAAAATTACGAAAGTGCAGACATACTTTTACAATGTTAGCGTCAAGAAGAAGAACACTCTTTTTTACATCGTCGGCAGCTGGTTCCATATAGATATCTACAGAACCTGTTCTATTAAACTCTTATACAAGTAGAGCCCCACCGACAGAGTGGAGAGGGTGTCAGCAGTAAGTTTGTGTTGACGTCACTGATTATTTTGCCCTTCCTCGGTCAGCATTTGGTCAGTAATCCATCAGTATTGCTAAAGCCAAAAAAAAACAGGAGTGGATCCAAAACAGAGATGACACATTAATGGAATCTTTGCATGTCTTCTGTGTTTTGTACCCACTCCTGCTTTTGGCTACCAAATCATAAAGCCAGTGCAGCAGGCTACGCGGTGTATGGAAGCGTGCAGTACACTGTTTGTGTGTCCTAAAAGCTCCTTATGAAGTGGTTGTACAGTAAAGAGGCAGCCAGAGAAACGCATCGAGCTGGGCTAGTCACCATCTCTTAAAGGAAGAGACATTATTGTAGCTGTTTTTATCCTTAACACAGGGCAGCAGTGCTAGTGGCTCTGAGTCACTGAAGTTAGGGTGTACAAATGTAGGGGGAGAAGCTTATACTGCAATCAATCTACCTCCCCCCTAATATTCAGTTAGTCCACTGCTCCCTTCACTGCAGGGACAAGAAAGAAAAAAGAGGGGGTTAATCACCTGACTTCTCTGAAAGAGGATCGGGAAACTTAACTCGCAGGGCGCCAATAGGTATGGATACGACAGAATTTTACTAGAACTATAAGAAAAAAAATTGTTAAAAATGAGGTTGTAAATTACAACGACCACCAGAATCTATGCAATTTAAAATCTATGCAATTTAAAAGAAGGCTGCCAATGGGATAAAACTAGCTAGGAAAGTGTACCTAGGCAATAATAGGCAGTTTGAGGAAAAAGATTTTTATCCCATAAGGAGGCGCCACTCTTAAGGTAGTAGTCTGCACAATTATATATTTATAAAAAATAATTTTCATAAAATGACTTTATCAAACTGAAAATAAGATATATAGTAGATATTTAGCCAGTAGTATGTAAACCAAATCTATAAAATAAAACTTGGTTCATACTCACTTCACCCAGGAGGAGAGATGGGGGATAAACTCAAAACACCCCCAAACCCTTCCTCCTGCACCTGGCTCGCTTCTAGAAAGTCAGGAAATAAACGGCAGTCCTTCAACTGGAACTTCTTGTTAATTCCTTTTATTAAGTAGTCAGGATGGGGTGAGGAGAAGGCCCAACGCGTTTCGGGGATATATAAGTCCCCTTCATCAGGAGCATGTCTACTGGTGGACAAACTAGCTTATTTAAATTAAATGTGGCGCCAAAAACGGATTGTACAGCGTCACTTCCGGTTTGCGTCCACCTTATGCGTTCCAGCGTGGAACGCAAACCGGAAGTGAATGCCAGAGAGCACCAAAAACACAGACAGAGGTTGACATATTCATTATAATACTTAGCCAATGTTCGGCTCTAAAAGATATAACAATGTATACAGGGATATGTCATATACAATCGGCACACATTAGTTACATAGTCCTTCGCCGGCTGAAGGTCCGGGACCGGAAGTGACGTCACCCCCGGTCTTCCGACTCCCAGAGGCTCATAACAAATAAAAGTTTACAAGAAACTGGCAAGATAAGACATTAAGGACATAGGGGATAAAGACTAGAGGTAAAATTGCTTGAAATGAATAACTGTGTAATGCGTCGGCTCGATACTATATCCGAGTCCCCGCCCACTTCCGGTTAGTGGAACGCAGATGGCCGGACTAGGGCTACTTCCTGTATGTAATAATTGCTGGGCGTAGGGAAGGTACAAAGGTGGGGAGTTCTAACTAGTTGAACAATGGCTCAAATAGGCAATTGTGTATGTTCATATAAAATGAATGGACATAAAATATATTAGTACAAATATTTGAGATAAAAATATATATAAATAAATATAAATATATTGCTGACGAATATTGCTGATTTGATTAACTCCCTTAAGACATTTAGCTGGAGAGAGGAATACCACTGGGCCACCCTAGATGTCACGTCACTATATAGCAATATTCGTCATGATTTAGGCCTAAATTCGGTACAGTTTTTTCTCGAGAAAGACCCGTCACTTCCTATTACACAAAAAGAATTTTTAATGAAGTCCATTGAATTCATCCTCAATCATAATTATTTTCTTTTTAATGATAAATTTTATTTACAAACTAAAGGCACCGCGATGGGCACGAAATTTGCCCCTGCTTACGCGAATCTTTTTGTAGGACTGTTTGAGACTCACCAAGGTCTTCTTTCGCATCCCAGAATCATGTTTTACCGCAGGTACATAGATGACATTATCTTGATCTGGGATGGGAAAAAAGATGATCTTCTAAGATTTGTGGAAGGTTTAAATCAAAATGATTGGGGATTAGAATTCAGTCTTGAATGTGACCAGACCAAAGCCGTCTTTCTAGATTTGAAACTAGAAGTTATTGCGAACACTATACACACAAGCACTTATTTCAAACATGTGGATGCTAATAGCTACCTGGATTTTTCCAGTTGTCACCTCTCTAAGTGGAAACGCAATATCCCATTTAGTCAGATGAAAAGGGTAAGACGGAATTGTTCAGATAAAGAAGTTCTGGAAAAACAAATGAAAGTCCTGAAGACTAGGTTCATTGAAAAAGGCTATCCTAAACAACTGATTAAATCTTCCGCAGAAAGAACACTCATTCTAGATCAAGATTCAGCCTTAAAGCCAACTCTGAAAACATCCAACAGTGAAAAAAAACCCTATCAGTACAATCTGATAACAAGATACAACACCAAACACAGTGAAATTAAAAGAATTTTGAACAAACACTGGGGGATCCTTCTAAAAGACCCAATCCTCAAAGACGTACTACCAACTAATACGTCTATCATCTTTAGGAGGGCACAAACTTTGAAAAATATGCTAGCACCGTCATGTCCTAAACTAACAACCATCAGTAAAAATATTTCAAGCCTGAAACAAAAAGAGACCAAACAAGGGATATATAGATGTGGGATTGCTAGATGCAAATGCTGTGTGATGATGAATCAGGGGATCACTGAACTCATAATTTCAACAAACGATATATGGAGATTTAGACAAGAGATCAGCTGCAACACCAGGAATGTAGTTTACCTGTTAACCTGCCCATGCAATTTAAAATATGTAGGGAGAACTACCCAAACATTGAGGGACAGAATGACGGAACACAGGTCAAACATAAAGCGAGGAGTCATTACACATAGTGTATCTAGACATTTTCTGGAGAAACACAACAGTAATCCTGCCTTACTGAAATTAACTCCGCTAGAACATATAACACAGTCCTATCAAACATTGTGCAGAAAGGAAATGCACTGGATCTTCCGTCTAAACACTTTATCTCCTCATGGCCTGAATGAAACATTAGAATATACCAACTATTGATAGCCCCCCAAAAAAAACAAATCAGATATCCAATCGGGAACATGGATAGACCAACCTCTACATAGTACTAATAATTATATTTCAGTTATTTATTTATTTTTTTATACATATTTCTTTTTTATATATACATACTTCTTTTTTTTATATATATACAGGGAGTGCAGAATTATTAGGCAAGTTGTATTTTTGAGGATTAATTTTATTATTGAACAACAACCATGTTCTCAATGAACCCAAAAAACTCATTAATATCAAAGCTGAATATTTGTGGAAGTAGTTTTTAGTTTGTTTTTAGTTTTAGCTATTTTAGGGGGATATCTGTGTGTGCAGGTGACTATTACTGTACATAATTATTAGGCAACTTAACAAAAAACAAATATATACCCATTTCAATTATTTATTTTTACCAGTGAAACCAATATAACATCTCAACATTCACAAATATACATTTCTGACATTCAAAAACAAAACAAAAACCAATCAGTGATCAATATAGCCACCTTTCTTTGCAAGGACACTCAAAAGCCTGCCATCCATGGATTCTGTCAGTGTTTTGATCTGTTCACCATCAACATTGCGTGCAGCAGCAACCACAGCCTCCCAGACACTGTTCAGAGAGGTGTACTGTTTTCCCTCCTTGTAAATCTCACATTTGATGATGGACCACAGGTTCTCAATGGGGTTCAGATCAGGTGAACAAGGAGGCCATGTCATTAGATTTTCTTCTTTTATACCCTTTCTTGCCAGCCACGTTGTGGAGTACTTGGACGCGTGTGATGGAGCATTGTCCTGCATGAAAATCATGTTTTTCTTACCTTGCAGACTTCTTCCTGTACCACTGCTTGAAGAAGGTGTCTTCCAGAAACTGGCAGTAGGACTGGGAGTTGAGCTTGACTCCATCCTCAACCCAAAAGGCCCCACAAGCTCATCTTTGATGATACCAGCCCAAACCAGTACTCCACCTCCACCTTGCTGGCGTCTGAGTCGGACTGGAGCTCTCTGCCCTTTACCAATCCAGCCATCTGGCCCATCAAGACTCACTCTCATTTCATCAGTCCATAAAACCTTAGAAAAATCAGTCTTGAGATATTTCTTGGCCCAGTATTGACTTTTTAGCTTGTGTGTCTTGTTCAGTGGTGGTCGTCTTTCAGCCTTTCTTACCTTGGCCATGTCTCTGAGTATTGCACACCTTGTGCTTTTGGGCACTCCAGTGATGTTGCAGCTCTGAAATATGGCCAAACTGGTGGCAAGTGGCATCTTGGCAGCTGCACGCTTGACTTTTCTCAGTTCATGGGCAGTTATTTTGCGCCTTGGTTTTTCCACACGCTTCTTGCGACCCTGTTGACTATTTTGAATGAAACGCTTGATTGTTCGATGATCACGCTTCAGAAGCTTTGCAATTTTAAGAGTGCTGCATCCCTCTGCAAGATATCTCACTATTTTTGACTTTTCTGAGTCTGTCAAGTCCTTCTTTTGACCCATTTTGCCAAAGGAAAGGAAGTTGCCTAATAATTATGCACACCTGATATAGGGTGTTGATGTCATTAGACCACACCCCTTCTCATTACAGAGATGCACATCACCTAATATGCTTAATTGGTAGTAGGCTTTCGAGCCTATACAGCTTGGAGTAAGACAACATGCATAAAGAGGATGATGTGGTCAAAATACTCATTTGCCTAATAATTCTGCACGTAGTGTATACACAATTCTTTTTCTTGTCCATTAGATTGTCCCCTTTTTTATTTTAATGGTCTATATATATATATATATATATATCAGATCCCTCTCACTGATGTCTTAGTACTCTTCTATATTTATTTATATATATTTTTATCTCAAATATTTGTACTAATATATTTTATGTCCATTCATTTTATATGAACATACACAATTGCCTATTTGAGCCATTGTTCAACTAGTTAGAACTCCCCACCTTTGTACCTTCCCTACGCCCAGCAATTATTACATACAGGAAGTAGCCCTAGTCCGGCCATCTGCGTTCCACTAACCGGAAGTGGGCGGGGACTCGGATATAGTATCGAGCCGACGCATTACACAGTTATTCATTTCAAGCAATTTTACCTCTAGTCTTTATCCCCTATGTCCTTAATGTCTTATCTTGCCAGTTTCTTGTAAACTTTTATTTGTTATGAGCCTCTGGGAGTCGGAAGACCGGGAGTGACGTCACTTCCGGTCCCGGACCTTCAGCCGGCGAAGGACTATGTAACTAATGTGTGCCGATTGTATATGACATATCCCTGTATACATTGTTATATCTTTTAGAGCCGAACATTGGCTAAGTATTATAATGAATATGTCAACCTCTGTCTGTGTTTTTGGTGCTCTCTGGCCTTCACTTCCGGTTTGCGTTCCACGCTGGAACGCATAAGGTGGATGCAAACCGGAAGTGACGCTGTACAATCCGTTTTTGGCGCCACATTTAATTTAAATAAGCTAGTTTGTCCACCAGTAGACATGCTCCTGATGAAGGGGACTTATATATCCCCGAAACGTGTTGGGCCTTCTCCTCACCCCATCCTGACTACTTAATAAAAGGAATTAACAAGAAGTTCCAGTTGAAGGACTGCCGTTTATTTCCTGACTTTCTAGAAGCGAGCCAGGTGCAGGAGGAAGGGTTTGGGGGAGTTTTGAGTTTATCCCCCATCTCTCCTCCTGGGTGAAGTGAGTATGAACCAAGTTTTATTTTATAGATTTGGTTTACATACTACTGGCTAAATATCTACTATATATCTTATTTTCAGTTTGATAAAGTCATTTTATGAAAATTATTTTTTGTAAATATATAATTGTGCAGACTACTACCTTAAGAGTGGCGCCTCCTTATGGGATAAAAATCTTTTTCCTCACACTCCCTTCACTGCACACAGACTTAGGTGTAGGGGTGAGTGTCACACAACATACTCATACCCGGAAACTACGCCACCTAGGACGTCCTGTGCACATTTTGTGTTTACATGTTTAGTGGAGAAATCCTTTTTATATTATGTATGAATAAAAGTTATATTTTAGTGACAAAACCTGTAACAAATACAGGCACGATATTACGAAGTTGGTCACTACTACAGACATGAGGTTACGAGTCCTGTCACGACTACAGGCACGATATTATGAAGTCTGTCACAACTACAGACACTAGGTTATGATTGGTGGTGGGTATAGGCACGTTTTTCGATATCCACGTCATGGCTACTGGCACGGTTACAGTAGCTGGTCACGTTACAGGCATTAGGTAGCACGGGTTTATTAAAGAGTTCACGAGTAGGCTCTGGTTAAGGTAAGTTACTTTCTCATTTATGTCTTTCATTTTGTTTTAGTTACACGCCTCCGACATCGAGGGAACATCTTTGTGACATGGAAGTGTTGATCTCCAATCCGAACAGGGCGCTGTTCCTTCAATAAGGTCTTGGACTATTCCTAAGTTGACGGTGGAGTTGTTGAAGAGGGGTATACCTTTCCCAGCAACAGTTAGGAAAGCAGAACTTTTCCGCCTCCTCTGCTCTGAGATTGCAGTTCGTAGTCAGGAGATGATGTCCATGAACACTATACAGACATCTCTTACTCAACTTCATACAGTGTTCAATTCAATGGCCACGTCTATTTCAGACATCTGGCCTAGGCTGGAGACGGTGGAGAATATGGATGTTTCGTCTAGCTTAGTGGAACAGAGACTTCCAGTGGCCTCAACATCACAAACTGGGGTTTCTGGTGGGTCAGCTAATTTTCCCAACATAGCACCGTCACAATTTATTCTAGCTAACATTCGTCAGGACATCCTTGAGGGTAAGGATGTTAATTTAGCTTCACTACTTGTAGCAGCGCATGAGGTCCCTGACAATAAGACCATAGCCTGTGGGGAAGTTTCCATTATTCTGAAATCCAAAGATGTAAGACTTAATAGGAAGTTAAATGCTTCTGAGTTTGTTCTAGAATTTAGTCCATTTTGCAGTTATCTGTCCAGTCAGCCCAGGTAGGAGGGAAGAGTTGGACCTGTATTTGTATAAGGTGGTGAATTCAGGTCATAAATACATGGGTACGTTTTTTTATGACTACCACTGTTTGTTTTCAGCTAAAGCAGCAGCTGCTCTCGCTCAGTTCCGGCACGTCACTGATTGGTCTAATATCTATGGAAGGACAACTACACAGCATGACTAAGCGTGGTAGACACTGAACTACTTAAGGCTCACTTGAGGGACCATCCTGAGCCTGGCTGGGTTCAGGATGTACTTGACAGCTTAGGAAATGGTTTCCACACGAGTTTGGTTGCGTTACCTCAGTCATCTTATGACTGTTGGAACCTTCTGTCTGCCTCAAAGACCCAGGGTCAGTCTCGAAGCTGATTCAGACAAAGTTAGATAAGGGATATCTGCTAGGACCATTGAGTCAGCCTCCTTTTGACTGTTGGAGGGTGAGCCCTGTTTGGGGGACGATTTGTCAGCGCCACGTTCTTTGCCTATTCCTAGTCTGAACTCCTTGATACCATCAGAGGAGTTCTCTATGAAGTGTTCTTCTGTCAACCAGGCTATCCAGATGATGGATTTCCTGGCTTAACTTTCAGCTCTTCTTCTAGATATTCCCAGAAGCAGACTCCTTGCCGCCACCAACGCCTCATCACAATCTACTGGTGATGGAATAGTGTTGCACCTCACCGCGGACAGGAGTATGGTTGCTAAGTCATTATCCAGCAACATGATGAAAGCGTATATAACCGCTTGGGGGTTGCTCAATCAGTTTAAAGGGAACATACCCCATTATAGCTTTTTGCCACTCTAACCTTAAGCTAGTGCATAGTATTATTAAGTAGGGATGAGTGAACTCGAACTGTATAGTTCGGGTTCGTACCGAATTTTGGGGTGTCCGTGACACGGACCCGAACCCGGACATTTTCGTAAAAGTCCGGGTTCGGGTTCGGTGTTCGTCGCTTTCTTGGCGCTTTTGTGACGCTTTCTTGGCGCTTTTTGAAAGGCTGCAAAGCAGCCAATCAACAAGCGTCATACTACTTGCCCCAAGAGGCCATCACAGCCATGCCTACTATTGGCATGGCTGTGATTGGCCAGAGCACCATGTGACCCAGCCTCTATTTAAGCTGGAGTCACATAGCGCCGCCCGTCACTCTGCTCTGATTAGCGTAGGGAGAGGTTGCGGCTGCGACAGTAGGGCGAGATTAGGCAGATTAACTCCTCCAAAGGACTTGATTAACTGATCGATCTGCAGCTGTGGATCATTGAGCTGCTGATCCTCAATTGCTCACTGTTTTTAGGCTGCCCAGACCGTTTGTCAGTCACATTTTTCTGGGGTGATCGGCGGCCATTTTGTGTCTTGTGGTGCGCCAGCACAAGCTGCGACCAAGTGCATTTAACCCTCAATGGTGTGGTTGTTTTTTGGCTAAAGCCTACATCAGGGTGAAGCTGTCACACCAAGTGCATTTAACCAGCAATAGTCTGTTCATTTTTTGGCCATATACAAAATCAGGGGCAAGCTGCGCCTGTCACCAAGTGCATTTAACCCTCAATGGTGTGGTTGTTTTTTGGCTAAAGCCTACATCAGGGTGAAGCTGTCACACCAAGTGCATTTAACCAGCAATAGTCTGTTCATTTTTTGGCCATATACAAAATCAGGGGCAAGCTGCGCCTGTCACCAAGTGCATTTAACCCTCAATGGTGTGGTTGTTTTCTGGCTAAAGCCTACATCAGGGTGAAGCTGTCACACCAAGTGCATTTAACCAGCAATAGTCTGTTTATTTTTTGGCCATATACTACATCAGGGGCAAGCTGCGCCCGTCACCAAGTGCATTTAACCCTCAGTAGTGTGGTTGGTCAAGCTGTGACACCAAGTGCATTTAACCAGCAATAGTCTGTTCATTTTTTGGCCATATACTACATCAGGGGCAAGCTGCGCCCGTCACCAAGTGCATTTAACCAGCAATAGTGTGGTTATTTTTTGGCCATATCCCAGTCTAATTCTGTCACTAAATCCATACCGGTCACCCAGCGCCTAAATACTAGGCCTCAAATTTATATCCCGCTAAATCTCTCGTTACCGCTGTCCTGTTGTAGCTGGGAAAGTTATTTAGTGTCCGTCAAAGCACATTTTTTGTTCTGGGTTGAAGTACAATTCCCAATTTAGCAATTTCATAATTTAGTGGTTTCTGCTATATCAGAGCTATTTGAAATCTATCCCTAAAAGGGTATATAATATTCAAGGTGCACATTGGGTCATTCAGAATAACTTCACACACACCCGCTACTGTGTATTTTCAAGTCTAATTCTGTCACTAAACCCATACCTGTCACCCAGCGCCTAAATACTAGGCCTCAAATTTATATCCTGCTAAATCTCTCGTTACCGCTGTCCTGTTGTAGCTGGGAAAGTTATTTAGTGTCCGTCAAAGCACATTTTTTGTTCTGGGTTGAAGTACAATTCCCAATTTAGCAATTTCATAATTTAGTGGTTTCTGCTATATCAGAGCTATTTGAAATCTATCCCTAAAAGGGTATATAATATTCAAGGTGCACATTGGGTCATTCAGAATAACTTCACACACACCCGCTACTGTGTATTTTCAAGTCTAATTCTGTCACTAAACCCATACCTGTCACCCAGCGCCTAAATACTAGGCCTCAAATTTATATCCTGCTAAATCTCTCGTTACCGCTGTCCTGTTGTAGCTGGGAAAGTTATTTAGTGTCCGTCAAAGCACATTTTTTGTTCTGGGTTGAAGTACAATTCCCAATTTAGCAATTTCATAATTTAGTGGTTTCTGCTATATCAGAGCTATTTGAAATCTATCCCTAAAAGGGTATATAATATTCAAGGTGCACATTGGGTCATTCAGAATAACTTCACACACACCCGCTACTGTGTATTTTCAAGTCTAATTCTGTCACTAAACCCATACCTGTCACCCAGCGCCTAAATACTAGGCCTCAAATTTATATCCTGCTAAATCTCTCGTTACCGCTGTCCTGTTGTAGCTGGGAAAGTTATTTAGTGTCCGTCAAAGCACATTTTTTGTTCTGGGTTGAAATACAATTCCCAATTTAGCAATTTCATAATTTAGTGGTTTCTGCTATATCAGAGCTATTTGAAATCTATCCCTAAAAGGGTAGATCATATTGAAGGTGCACATAGGGTCATTCAGAATAACTTCACACACACCCGCTACTGTGTATTTCCAAGTCTAATTCTGTCACTAAACCCATACCTGTCACCCAGCGCCTAAATACTAGGCCTCAAATTTATATCCCGCTAAATCTCTCGTTACCGCTGTCCTGTTGTAGCTGGGAAAGTTATTTAGTGTCCGTCAAAGCACATTTTTTGTTCTGGGTTGAAGTACAATTCCCAATTTAGCAATTTCATAATTTAGTGGTTTCTGCTATATCAGAGCTATTTGAAATCTATCCCTAAAAGGGTATATAATATTCAAGGTGCACATTGGGTCATTCAGAATAACTTCACACACACCCGCTACTGTGTATTTCCAAGTCTAATTCTGTCACTAAACCCATACCTGTCACCCAGCGCCTAAATACTAGGCCTCAAATTTATATCCTGCTAAATCTCTCGTTACCGCTGTACTGTTGTTGCTTGGAAAGATATTTAGTGTCCGTCAAAGCACATTTTTTGTTCTGGGTTGAAGTACAATTCCCAATTTAGCAATTTCATAATTTAGTGGTTTCTGCTATATCAGAGCTATTTGAAATCTATCCCTAAAAGGGTATATAATATTCAAGGTGCACATTGGGTCATTCAGAATAACTTCACACACACCCGCTACTGTGTATTTCCAAGTCTAATTCTGTCACTAAACCCATACCTGTCACCCAGCGCCTAAATACTAGGCCTCAAATTTATATCCTGCTAAATCTCTCGTTACCGCTGTACTGTTGTTGCTGGGCAAGATATTTAGTGTCCGTCAAAGCACATTTTTTGTTCTGGGTTGAAATACAATTCCCAATTTAGCAATTTCATAATTTAGTGGTTCCTGCTATATCAGAGCTATTTGAAATCTATCCCAAAAAGGGTATATAATATTCAAGGTGCACATAGGGTCATTCAGAATAACTTCACACACACGCTTCTGTGCATTTCCAAGTCTAATTCTGTCACTAAATCCATACCGGTCACCCAGCGCCTAAATACTAGGCCTCAAATTTATATCCCGCTGAATTTGAATACAATACATTGGGCCAAATAATATATTTGTTGTTGTGGTGAACCATAACAATGAGAAAAACATCTAGTAAGGGACGCGGACGTGGACATGGTCGTGGTGGTGTTAGTGGACCCTCTGGTGCTGGGAGAGGACGTGGCCGTTCTGCCACATCCACACGTCCTAGTGTACCAACTACCTCAGGTCCCAGTAGCCGCCAGAATTTACAGCGATATATGGTGGGGCCCAATGCCGTTCTAAGGATGGTAAGGCCTGAGCAGGTACAGGCATTAGTCAATTGGGTGGCCGACAGTGGATCCAGCACGTTCACATTATCTCCCACCCAGTCTTCTGCAGAAAGCGCACAGATGGCGCCTGAAAACCAACCCCATCAGTCTGTCACATCACCCCCATGCATACCAGGGAAACTGTCTCAGCCTCAAGTTATGCAGCAGTCTCTTATGCTGTTTGAAGACTCCGCTGGCAGGGTTTCCCAAGGGCATCCACCTAGCCCTTCCCCACCGGTGAAAGACATAGAATGCACTGACGCACAACCACTTATGTTTCCTGATGATGAGGACATGGGAATACCACCTCAGCATGTCTCTGATGATGACGAAACACAGGTGCCAACTGCTGCGTCTTTCTGCAGTGTGCAGACTGAACAGGAGGTCAGGGATCAAGACTGGGTGGAAGACGATGCAGGGGACGATGAGGTCCTAGACCCCACATGGAATGAAGGTCGTGCCACTGACTTTCACAGTTCGGAGGAAGAGGCAGTGGTGAGACCGAGCCAACAGCGTAGCAAAAGAGGGAGCAGTGGGCAAAAGCAGAACACCCGCCGCCAAGAGACTCCGCCTGCTACTGACCGCCGCCATCTGGGACCGAGCACCCCAAAGGCAGCTTCAAGGAGTTCCCTGGCATGGCACTTCTTCAAACAATGTGCTGACGACAAGACCCGAGTGGTTTGCACGCTGTGCCATCAGAGCCTGAAGCGAGGCATTAACGTTCTGAACCTGAGCACAACCTGCATGACCAGGCACCTGCATGCAAAGCATGAACTGCAGTGGAGTAAACACCTTAAAACCAAGGAAGTCACTCAGGCTCCCCCTGCTACCTCTTCTGCTGCTGCCGCCTCGGCCTATTCTGCTGCTGCCGCCTCGGCCTCTTCCTCCGCCTCTGGAGGAACGTTGGCACCTGCCGCCCAGCAAACAGGGGATGTACCACCAACACCACCACCACCACCTCCGTCACCAAGCGTCTCAACCATGTCACACGCAAGCGTTCAGCTCTCCATCTCACAAACATTTGATAGAAAGCGTAAATTCCCACCTAGCCACCCTCGATCCCTGGCCCTGAATGCCAGCATTTCTAAACTACTGGCCTATGAAATGCTGTCATTTAGGCTGGTGGACACAGACAGCTTCAAACAGCTCATGTCGCTTGCTGTCCCACAGTATGTTGTTCCCAGCCGGCACTACTTCTCCAAGAGAGCCGTGCCTTCCCTGCACAACCAAGTATCCGATAAAATCAAGTGTGCACTGCGCAACGCCATCTGTAGCAAGGTCCACCTAACCACAGATACGTGGACCAGTAAGCACGGCCAGGGACGCTATATCTCCCTAACTGCACACTGGGTAAATGTAGTGGCAGCTGGGCCCCAGGCGGAGAGCTGTTTGGCGCACGTCCTTCCGCCGCCAAGGATCGCAGGGCAACATTCTTTGCCTCCTGTTGCCACCTCCTCCTTCTCGGCTTCCTCCTCCTCTTCTTCCACCTGCTCATCCAGTCAGCCACACACCTTCACCACCAACTTCAGCACAGCCCGGGGTAAACGTCAGCAGGCCATTCTGAAACTCATATGTTTGGGGGACAGGCCCCACACCGCACAGGAGTTGTGGCGGGGTATAGAACAACAGACCGACGAGTGGTTGCTGCCGGTGAGCCTCAAGCCCGGCCTGGTGGTGTGCGATAATGGGCGAAATCTCGTTGTAGCTCTTGGACTAGCCAATTTGACGCACATCCCTTGCTTGGCGCATGTGCTGAATTTGGTGGTGCAGAAGTTCATACACAACTACCCCGACATGTCAGAGCTGCTGCATAAAGTGCGGGCCGTCTGTTCGCGCTTCCGGCGTTCACATCCTGCCGCTGCTCGCCTGTCTGCGCTACAGCGTAACTTCGGCCTTCCCGCTCACCGCCTCATATGCGACGTGCCCACCAGGTGGAACTCCACCTTGCACATGCTGGACAGACTGTGCGAGCAGCAGCAGGCCATAGTGGAGTTTCAGCTGCAGCACGCACGGGTCAGTCGCACTACAGAACAGCACCACTTCACCACCAATGACTGGGCCTCCATGCGAGACCTGTGTGCCCTGTTGCGCTGTTTCGAGTACTCCACCAACATGGCCAGTGGCGATGACACCGTTATCAGCGTTACAATACCACTTCTATGTCTCCTTGAGAAAACACTTAGGGCGATGATGGAAGAGGAGGTGGCCCAGGAGGAGGAGGAGGAGGAGGAGGAAGAGGGGTCATTTTTAGCACTTTCAGGCCAGTCTCTTCGAAGTGACTCAGAGGGAGGTTTTTGGCAACAGCAGAGGCCAGGTACAAATGTGGCCAGCCAGGGCCCACTACTGGAGGACGAGGAGGACGAGGATGAGGAGGAGGTGGAGGAGGATGAGGATGAAGCATGGTCACAGCGGGGTGGCACCCAACGCAGCTCGGGTCCATCACTGGTGCGTGGCTGGGGGGAAAGGCAGGACGATGACGATACGCCTCCCACAGAGGACAGCTTGTCCTTACCCCTGGGCAGCCTGGCACACATGAGCGACTACATGCTGCAGTGCCTGCGCAACGACAGCAGAGTTGCCCACATTTTAACCTGTGCGGACTACTGGGTTGCCACCCTGCTGGATCCACGCTACAAAGACAATGTGCCCACCTTACTTCCTGCACTGGAGCGTGATAGGAAGATGCGCGAGTACAAGCGCACGTTGGTAGACGCGCTACTGAGAGCATTCCCAAATGTCACAGGGGAACAAGTGGAAGCCCAAGGCCAAGGCAGAGGAGGAGCAAGAGGTCGCCAAGGCAGCTGTGTCACGGCCAGCTCCTCTGAGGGCAGGGTTAGCATGGCAGAGATGTGGAAAACTTTTGTCAACACGCCACAGCTAACTGCACCACCACCTGATACGCAACGTGTTAGCAGGAGGCAACATTTCACTAACATGGTGGAACAGTACGTGTGCACACCCCTCCACGTACTGACTGATGGTTCGGCCCCATTCAACTTCTGGGTCTCTAAATTGTCCACGTGGCCAGAGCTAGCCTTTTATGCCTTGGAGGTGCTGGCCTGCCCGGCAGCCAGCGTTTTGTCTGAACGTGTATTCAGCACGGCAGGGGGCGTCATTACAGACAAACGCAGCCGCCTGTCTACAGCCAATGTGGACAAGCTGACGTTCATAAAAATGAACCAGGCATGGATCCCACAGGACCTGTCCGTCCCTTGTCCAGATTAGACATTAACTACCTCCCCATAACCATATATTATTGGACTCCAGGGCACTTCCTCATTCAATCCTATTTTTATTTTCATTTTACCATTATATTGCAAGGCTACCCAAAGTTGAATGAACCTCTCCTCTGCCTGTGTGCTAGGCCTAAATATATGCCAATGGATTGTTGCAGTGGTGGCTGACGTGAAGCCTCATTCTCTGCTATGACATGCAGACTGATTCTCTGGTGACATGAAGCCAGATTGTCTGTTACGGGACCTCTCTCCTCTGCCTGGGTGCTGGGCCTGAATTTATGACAATGGACTGTTGCAGTGGTGGCTGACGTGAAGCCTGATTCTCTGCTATGACATGCAGACTGATTCTCTGCTGACATGAAGCCAGATCCTCTGTTGCGGGACCTCTCTCCTCTGCCTGGGTGCTGGGCCTAAATTTATGAAAATGGACTGTTGCAGTGGTGGGTGACGTGAAGCCTCATTCTCTGCTATGACATGCAGACTGATTCTCTGCTGACATGAAGCCAGATTGTCTGTTACGGGACCTCTCTCCTCTGCCTGGGTGCTGGGCCTAAATATCTGACAATGGACTGTTGCATTGGTGGCTGACGTGAAGCCTGATTCTCTGCTATGATATGAAGACTGATTCTCTGCTGACATGAAGCCAGATTGTCTGTTACGGGACCTCTCTCCTCTGCCTGTGTGCTAGGCCTAAATATATGCCAATGGATTGTTGCAGTGGTGGCTGACGTGAAGCCTGATTCTCTGCTATGACATGCAGACTAATTCTCTGCTGACATGAAGCCAGATTGTCTGTTACGGGACCTCTCTCCTCTGCCTGGGTGCTGGGCCTAAATTTATGACAATGGACTGTTGCAGTGGTGGCTGACGTGAAGCCTGATTCTCTGCTATGACATGCAGACTGATTCTCTGCTGACATGAAGCCAGATCCTCTGTTACGGGACCTCTCTCCTCTGCCTGGGTGCTGGGCCTAAATTTATGAAAATGGACTGTTGCAGTGGTGGGTGACGTGAAGCCTCATTCTCTGCTATGACATGCAGACTGATTCTCTGCTGACATGAAGCCAGATTGTCTGTTACGGGACCTCTCTCCTCTGCCTGGGTGCTGGGCCTGAATTTATGACAATGGACTGTTGCAGTGGTGGCTGACGTGAAGCCTGATTCTCTGCTATGACATGCAGACTAATTCTCTGCTGACATGAAGCCAGATTGTCTGTTACGGGACCTCTCTCCTCTGCCTGGGTGCTGGGCCTAAATTTATGAAAATGGACTCTTACAGTGGTGGGTGACGTGAAGCCTGATTCTCTGCTATGACATGAAGACTGATTCTCTGCTGACATGAAGCCAGATCCTCTGTTACGGGACCTCTCTCCTCTGCCTGGGTGCTGGGCCTAAATATCTGACAATGGACTGTTGCATTGGTGGCTGACGTGAAGCCTGATTCTCTGCTATGATATGAAGACTGATTCTCTGCTGACATGAAGCCAGATTGTCTGTTACGGGACCTCTCTCCTCTGCCTGTGTGCTAGGCCTAAATATATGCCAATGGATTGTTGCAGTGGTGGCTGACGTGAAGCCTGATTCTCTGCTATGACATGCAGACTGATTCTCTGGTGACATGAAGCCAGATCCTCTGTTACGGGACCTCTCTCCTCTGCCTGGGTGCTGGGCCTAAATTTATGAAAATGGACTGTTGCAGTGGTGGGTGACGTGAAGCCTGATTCTCTGCTATGACATGCAGACTGATTCTCTGGTGACATGAAGCCAGATCCTCTGTTACGGGACCTCTCTCCTCTGCCTGGGTGCTGGGCCTAAATATCTGACAATGGACTGTTGCATTGGTGGCTGACGTGAAGCCTGATTCTCTGCTATGACATGCAGACTAATTCTCTGCTGACATGAAGCCAGATTGTCTGTTACGGGACCTCTCTCCTCTGCCTGGGTGCTGGGCCTAAATTTATGAAAATGGACTGTTGCAGTGGTGGGTGACGTGAAGCCTGATTCTCTGCTATGACATGAAGACTGATTCTCTCCTGACATGAAGCCAGATTGTCTGTTACGGGACCTCTCTCCTCTGCCTGGGTGCTGGGCCTAAATTTATGAAAATGGACTGTTACAGTGGTGGGTGACGTGAAGCCTGATTCTCTGCTATGATATGAAGACTGATTCTCTGCTGACATGAAGCCAGATTGTCTGTTACGGGACCTCTCTCCTCTGCCTGGGTGCTGGGCCTAAATTTATGAAAATGGACTCTTACAGTGGTGGGTGACGTGAAGCCTGATTCTCTGCTATGACATGAAGACTGATTCTCTGCTGACATGAAGCCAGATTGTCTGTTACGGGACCTCTCTCCTCTGCCTGGGTGCCGGGGCCTAAATATCTGAGAATGGACTGTTCCAGTGGTGGGTGACGGGAAGCCAGATTCTCTGCTATGGAACCTCTCTCCAATTGATTTTGGTTAATTTTTATTTATTTAATTTTTATTTTAATTAATTTCCCTATCCACATTTGTTTGCAGGGGATTTACCTACATGTTGCTGCCTTTTGCAGCCCTCTAGCCCTTTCCTGGGCTGTTTTACAGCCGTTTTAGTGCCGAAAAGTTCGGGTCCCCATTGACTTCAATGGGGTTCGGGTTCGGGACGAAGTTCGGATCGGGTTCGGATCCCGAACCCGAACATTTCCGGGATGTTCGGCCGAACTTCTCGAACCCGAACATCCAGGTGTTCGCTCAACTCTATTATTAAGGTATTCCTGGCTGGCATACAGCATTACCACTATGTTCAACACCCCGATCAGCTGTCCCTTTCTTTTCAGCGCATCCCATCAAAGAATTATTAAGAGGAATTAAGGAACTGACGGACAAAAGTCAGCCTACTTGTCAGCCAGTGTCAGGGCATATGTTTAGGTCATTATCTGACTTTGGTCGTACTGTCAGTTTGTTGATTGAAACAGCTATGTATTTGAGTTTCTACGGGTTCCTTAGGCAGAGTGAATTTACCCGTTCAGTATCACAGAAAGCTTTCTCACGGAAAGGTCAGCTTGTGTGGTGGAACTCATGTTATATTTTAACCTTGGATTTGTTAAAAACATCTCAGCCTGGGGAATTAGTAGAGGTAAAATACTTTGCCGCAGGTAACAATTGGTGCCTGGTCAGGGTCTTTTATGAGTGTCTAGAGTTAGTCAGAGGTGCTCCAGATGAGTCGCCATTGTTGGCCTCTAATCGAGTACTACTCCGACCTTCATGAGGTACATTTGCATTTTGTTAGTCAATATGGCGGTTCAACAACATGGACAGTGACATACTAGAGGGGGATCAATGACAAAAATTCCCACAAAAAATATGTATTTTAATCAGGGTCCATTTTTAAGCATCTTAAAGGGAAATTCTCAAAAATTCTCCCTGCTGGAGCCTTTTTTACTGAACTGCAGTAAAATGTTTATTCAATGGTCATCTAATATACCTCCAGTCAAATAATCACTTGATCTTTTCTGTCCAGTGAATGCCTAATGTTTGGGGCCTATACTCCACTGTCCTGCAGTAAAATTGTTATCCAATAACCGTCAAATATACCTTCAACCACATAATCACTTGACCTTTTCTCTCCGGTGAATGCCTAATGTTTGGGGCCTATACTCCACTTGCCTGCAGTAAAATTGATATCCAATGACCGTCTAATATACCTCCAGCCACATAATCATTTGATCTTTTCTGTACTGTCAATGCATAATTTTTGTGGCCTGTAATCTAACTGCCCAACAGTAAAATTGTTATACGGTGACCGCATAATGTACCTCCAGCCACATAATCACTTGTTCTTTTCTGTACAGTGAATGCCTAATGTTTGGGGCCTGTACTCCACTGGCCTGCAGTAAAATTTTTATCCAATGAATGTCTAATAGTGATGAGTGGCAGGGGTCATATTCGAATTTGCGATATTTCGCAAATAATTCATATAATATTTGCGAATTTGAATATTCGTTAGGAGTAGTGTTGATTGTAAATTTTCGTAATGAGAATTTTCGTAATGAGAATCAATGAGATCGTGAATACTCAGATCCGATGGTATATTCTAACCCCCAGGCGTTCCCATGGTGACGGTGTTTGTACAGTTGTTCCACTTTGGCATACTCCTCTCCGACATGAGTCCTCGTCACCATGGGAATGACTGGGGGTTAGAATATACCATCAGATCTGAGTTTTCACGATCTCATTGACACTCATTACAAAAATTTGCATTACGAAAATTCTCATCGCAAAAATTTGCATTACAAAATTCACAATCAACACTACTCCAGGCTAGAAGCAGGGAGGGATCATGTGTACTGATTAAAAAAAATCTCGAATATTCAAAATTACAAATATATATCACTAAATTCTAAATATTTGCAAACTCTCCAAGTGCCGATATTTGAAATAAAAATTTGCAATTCGAATATTCGTGATCAACACTACTGTCTAATATACCGTATTTTTCACCCTATAAGACGCACCGGCCCATAAGACGCAGCTAGGTTTTTGGGGAGGAAAATAAGAAAAAAAAAAATTATTTAACCAAAAGGTGTGCTGTGTGTTTGGTGGGTTTGGAACTAATGGGGATCTGTGGATGACTGACACTGTTATGGGGGGGATCTGTGGATGACAGACACTGTTATGGGGATCTGTGGATGACGGACACTTATGGGGTGTTCTGTGGATGACGGACACTGTTATAGGGGGGATCTGTGGATGACGGACACTGTTATAGGGGGATCAGTGGATGACGGACACTGTTATAGGGGGATCTGTGGATGACGGACACTGTTATGGGGGGATCTGTGGATGACTGACACTGTTATGGGGGGATCTGTGAATGACTGACACTGTAATGGGGGGGATCTGTGGCTTGCACTGTTACAGGGGGGGATCTGTGGCTGACACTGTTACAGGAGGACAGGGGGGATCTGTGGATGGCACTGTTACAGGGGGATCTGTGGATGGCACTGTTATGGGCTGGGGGGGATCTGTGGGCGGCACTGTTATATATGTGCCATCCACAGACCCCCCATCCCATAACAGTGCCATTCACAGATCCTTCCCCCCTGTAACAGTGCCATCCACAGATCTCAATCCGAACACCCCCCCGCCCGCCGCCGCCGCCATACAAATATAAGATGTCATATTGAATTAATAGTTATTAAACATGCCCCCCAACTCGGGGGGCGGAGCCAGCGCCGGATCCGAATGGCCGCTTCTGTCTGAGCTCCGTACACAGACCTGCTGAGAACGTAGCTATCGTAAGCTTCTGAGACCTCCTAACATGGTCAAGATCGGAGGACAGAGACCCCCTGACCCAGAGGCCATCCCCAAAGCGCCAAATCCTAACTCAGGCATGGCTAAGTACCTCAAAAAGCAAGCTGCAGCTCCGGGCACTAAAGATTCCAAGATGGCGCGGCAGAGTGAGCGCATCTCCGATGGCGGTGAGGAAGGTCAGTCAGAGGTGGAAAGTGAGGCCGGGGACATAGGATCCCCTCGGGCACTGCCTGTGTCAAGAAAGTTTATAAAACAAGCGCTGGCCGAAGCTCTACTGCCTCTGCGGCAGGAAATATCCGGTCTCACACAGGAGATCCAGCATGTAGGCCATAGGGTAGAAGCCCTGGAAACGACACAGGCGGCGATAATTGAGCACAGTACTGCTACCGCCCTGTCTCTCACCTCGTGCCAATCGCACATTAATGCCCTCTATAATAACCTGGAAGACCAGGAAAATCGTGGACGCAGGAACAATCTGCGCTTTAGAGGGCTCCCAGAGTATGTCCCTAATGATGAAATTATACCAGCTATTTTATCCATTGCAGCCTCGCTTCTGGGAGGGGACGGTCCTCCATCCATACTGATTGAGAGAGCGCACAGGGCCCTTAGGCCTAAACCAAAAGGCAACGAGCCTCCAAGAGACGTAATATGTCGCTTCTTGAATTTCGCTGACAAAGAGCGAATCCTTACTGCTGCAAGACAAGCGAAATCTGTCACCTATAGCAACGTTCCTGTCTCAATCTTTCAGGACTTAGCTCCTGCCACGCTACAGAAGAGAAAAACTCTCAAACCACTCACTGACTTGCTGCGTGAGAAACGGATCCTTTATAGATGGACTTTTCCTTTTGGATTATCGTTCAGCTATGCGGAGAAATTCATCAGAATCTCGTCTTATGCAGACCTGCAAGATTTTCTTTCAACAGCGGATGTCCCTCCTCTCGATATAGCCTGCTGGGACCCTGTTTCTGATATCACTTCACTCCCTGAGTTACCGAAGATTGCTCCCTGGGAAAGAGCAGGCACCCCTAAACAGCAGAGAGCAAAGAGAAGAAGTAGTCCTTTGACACCTAAAAGAATTGCGTGGTCCACCACCTGATGTCTGAAGGACAATTAATGCCGTTATCGTCCTGTTTCTTAAGTCAGTGACTTCTCCTGTCCTCCTCCATCCCTTTCTCTTTTTCTTCCTTTATCCCACTTTAGCCTCCTATGTCTCCATTTAGTCTCTCCATCTCCCTCCCTTTTCCCTTTTTTCCCTTCCTTTTTCCCTTCCCCCTTTCCCCCCCCCTTTTTTTTTTTTTTTCTTCCTCCTCTTCCCCCCTCCCTTTTTACTTAACACTAATGGTCTCCTCATCATATAATATATCGTTCCTCAGCGGGTCGCTATATATGGGGTTATAACCTCTTTTCCCCCCCTCCCCTGATAGTTAAATATCTAATTGACAAGTGTCGATTGTACTCTGTGTTAATGTTGGTTGCCCAATCGCGACCCTGTTTTGGTTTCAGTTCTGGTTTTTGTTTTCTGTTTGATTTTTTTTTTATAATGCTACTCCACGGTCAAGGGATATTGATGCAATGTACTGGTGTTCTTGGAGTTGTGTTGCCTTGGGTCCTGACTCCTCTTGAGGCTGCCAATCACACCTGCTTCTTCCTCTCTGATACCAAAATAAGTAACGTAAGTCTTTTTGCCCACACCTCCACTCCTAATCCAATATGACGGATTTTAAACTCGCATCCTTTAACGTGAAAGGATTGAGATCACCCTCTAAACGTTCACAGATCTTTTCCCTTCTCTGGAAGGAGAGGTGTTCCATTATCTTTCTCCAGGAAACCCACTACAAACAAGGAAAATATCCGGATCTCTCCTTTTCTAGATTCCCTGATTGGTATCATTCTGGTTCTGATGGGGCGGCCTCCAGGGGAGTCAGCATTAGCATAAAAAAGAACTTCCCTTTCCAATACTCCTCCCATACCGCGGACACCGAGGGAAGGTATCTTATCTTAAAAGGTCTTATTGGGCATAAAATGTTCACTTTAGTTAATGTATATGCTCCAAATTATGACCAAGTCCCTTGGCTCTTGAAGATACTGTCTATTGTAGAAAATGTTAGGGAAGGGACTCTTATATTAGCCGGGGACCTGAACTTAGCCTTACACCCGTTCTCTGACACTTCATCCAAAAGGTCATCTACTTCGAGTAAATTACTAAAAAAAGTGAAGTGCAGGATGCGTGATATGGGTTTGGTTGATATATGGAGATGTATGAATCCGACTTGTATTGATTACACCTTCTATTCGGCTCCTTCCCAGTCCTACAGCAGAATTGATTACATCTTCGTGCCTAAAGACTTCTTGCACCTCTCCTCTGATCCCACGATTGGAAATATTACCATCTCGGACCACTCCCCAATCTTCTGCTCCTTCCACCCTCAACCTGGATCTGGTAAGTTCTCCAGTTGGAGACTTAATGAGTCTATATTGAGCGACCCTAGCCACGTTTCATTCTTTACCTCCCTTTTAGAGCAATATTTCGTGTCCAATGAGTCCCCTGAAATCTCCGCACAGACGCTTTGGGATGCCCACAAGGCATTTATGCGCGGACAGTTCATAAGCAAGTGCTCCCACTTAAAAAAATTAGCCGACAGTCACCTTTCATCCCTTTTAGATCGCATACATACCTTAGAAAACCTACATAAACAGTCTTTAGACCCCCAACAACTTATTGAACTGTCTGCTCTTAGATCTGAACTGAAAAACATCCTAAATAAAAGATCAGCTAAATATTATCTCTCTTCTCAACAAAAATTCTACGCCCACGGCAATAAGGCCTCAAGATTTCTTATGAACCGTATCAAACAAAGGAAAAATGCTAGGTATGTGACCTCTATTAAATCCCCCCAGGGAAACCAACTATACTCACCTGAACGGACTCCCGACGGTCTACTACTCCGTTTTTCAGAATACTTTAGCCCCCTTTCTCCTTCGGGTTTACAACCAAACGCTCCTAAACATTCCCCTTTCCTCGGATATGACGAGAGCTGTGATCTCGATAATTCCTAAGGAAGGGAAAGACCCTGCTAACTGCGCAAGCTATCGCCCTATATCCCTCTTAAATACTGACTTAAAATTGCTGGCAAAAATGTTAGCAACCAGAATACAACTTATCCTTCCTGCCCTGATACATCCCGATCAAGTAGGGTTTGTCAAAGGAAGGGAGGGAAAGGACAACACTACTAAGATCTTAAACGCCCTTTTCTACTCCTCCAGTAAAAAACTACCCCTGGTTCTTCTGGGTACCGACGCGGAAAAGGCATTCGACCGCATTGACTGGTCTTATATTAAGCTTACGCTACAGAAATTTGGATTCCCTGAGCCTTACGTTCATGCTATCTTTGCAATGTACTCGAATGCCACCGCGTCGGTCCTGGTGAATAGCCATACTTCAAATAACTTCCAGATCAAAAATGGCACTCGCCAAGGTTGCCCCCTCTCCCCCCTTATTTTCGTTCTGGTTATGGAAACCCTTATGCAGGCACTTAGACAGGAGACTTCCATTAAAGGGTTGAGGATTGGATCGCAGGAGTATAAATTAGCCGCTTTTGCGGATGATCTCTTGATCATAACCACTAACCCTATTACTTCCATGCCCAACATACTCCATACACTGGATGTCTTCAGTTCATTCTCAAACTTTAAGGTCAACCCACAAAAGTCTCAGATCTTGCATATTGGCTTATCTCCTGAGACCGTTAATAAACTCCAAGCTAATTCCCCATTTAATTGGACTACCCAACTCATAACTTACTTAGGAATTAAGATTAATGCTCATTTGCCTGACTTGTTTCATTTAAACTATACCCCCCTTCTGAAATCTATGGCCGCTCAATTGGACTCACTAGAAAAACATTTTCTATCTTGGTTTGGAAGAAAGAATATTGTAATGTCATTGATTATTCCAAGGCTGACTTACCTCCTCCAGGTTCTCCCTATCATGATCCCACGCTCTTTTTTCAACAAAATAAATGCACTGATAAGACAGTTTTTGTGGGATAAGAAAAAGCCCAGAATTTCTCTTTCTTCCCTCATTAGACCGAAACGACTAGGAGGTATAGGCCTTCCTGACCCCGAACTATACACGAAGGCAATACACCTGTGTAGGGTGGTTGATTGGTTACGTTCCCCCTCTCATAAAACTTGGCTCCACATTGAAAATTTTAATTTTGTCTCTTCCATTAGATCCCTCTTACTTTCAGACAAGCCACTTTCTCCATGTCCCCATATGTCCAATCCTTTAATAAGGTCCACGGTTAAGGTATGGAAGTGGTTTTCTTCTAACTACACTGACCAGTTACCTTTATCTCACCTTCTTCAAATTAAGGATATATACTCACTCGCCCCTGGGGAAATAAAATCCTCTATCCCTTCCCAACTTAGGCTCTCAACTACTCCCTTATCAAAGTTACTGGATGGCGATGGCTGTATCCCACCTGACTCCACTCTAGCCTCCACGTGCGGTGTACTGCCCGCCAATTTTCTAGCCCTTAATTACCTTAAAGGAGAATTACTTAGATACTCCAAATCTGCCCCCTCGAACCATACGTCTGGATGGTTTGAGAATTTGATTTCCTCTACAACTTATCCCCCGAAACTAATCTCCTTGCTTTACAAAAAGCTCATTCAGCCTCGCGTGAGCGTTAAACCCTCATACATAGGGTTATGGGAAAAGGACCTGGGTAAGCAGTTTTCAGATATGGAAGTCAATTCCCTGCTAATCGCCCCTCACAGATCTTCAAGGTGCGTCCGGGTGCAGGAGAACGGATACAAGATCCTGTCCAGGTGGTACAGAACCCCTGATAAAGTGGCTCTCATGTACCCTGACATACCGGATACGTGCTGGAGAAGTGGTTCAGACAAGGGCACTTTCATCCATATTTGGTGGAACTGTCCTCCTTTATTAGATTGGTGGAACCAGATATTCCGCATCAGTAATTCTATTTGTGGTTCCTCTGCCCCATGCACGCCTGCAATTGCTCTTATATCCTTAGATATACTCAAACATGATAAATGTCACGGGCTACTTTTACATCTTTTATCGGCGGCCCGTCTCCTAATTCCCACCAAATGGCGTTCTGATGAGATCCCCTCAATTGAACAATGGACGAACAGGGTCGACCAAATTTATCGCCTTGAGGAGTTGTCTAATTGGGAGCTAGGTACTAGAGGGAAATTTCTCTCAACTTGGTCGGCTTGGAGGAGACACAGAAACTTCTCTTAATATGTCCCTCTCTATTATGGCAAATTTCGCTTTCTGTTGGTCAAATGGGCCTAACACCAACTTGACTTCTGTCATTCTACCGAACTGCCGTTGTATTACAATTGTCTCACCTTGAATGTCAGTACACTTTCTTTATGTAATAATGACACTATTTGTACTAGCATCTTTCCTGCTGCGCCAGGATTTGACGATTGCTCCTTGTATTGTGAAGTAGTATTTTTCTTCTTGTCTTTTTTGATTTGATGACAAAAAATCAATAAAAAAATGTTAAACATGAAAAAAACATGCCCCCCAACTCCTATTACTACCTTACATCCTAATCGCTTCTGTAAAATTCAGGCAGGCCGGCCGGACGGGCGGCGCGTCTCACTGACGTCACTTGCCTGCGCCGCCTACTTCATTCATAAAGTAGGCGGCGCAGGCACGTGACATGAGTTACGCTGCCGCCCGCCCGCCCGGCCTGAATTCTACAGCAGCGATTAGGATGTAAGGTAGTAATAGCAGTTGGGGGGCATGTTTAATAACTATTACTTGAATATGAGATCTTATATTAGTATACCGGAGCGGCTGGGCGGTGCTATACTACGCTGACTGCACCGCCCCGCCGCTATTGCCGGCCCCCAGCTCCTCCTCCCAGTCCCTACCCGAGTCCCCGCTCTGCTCATACATGGCAGCTTGCGATGTAAAACTGGCAGCATTCCATTTTGGGGGAAGAAAAAGTGCGTCTTATGGGGCAAAAAATGCGGTAATTCCAGCCACATAATCACTTGATCTTTTCTGTACAGTGAATGCCTAATGTTTGGGGCCTGTACTCGAGTTGGCTACAGTAAAATTTGTATCCATTGGCCGCATAATGTACCTTGAGCCACATAATCACATGTTCTTTTATGTCAGGTGAATGCCTAATTTTTAGGGCCCATACTCCGTGGCCTAAAATAAAAATTTTCTAGGCTCCAGCAGGGAGAATTTTTGAGAATTTCCCTTTAAGATGCTTAAAAATGGACCCTGATTAAAATACTGATTTTTTATGGGTATTTTTGTCATTGATCCCCCTCTAGTATGTCACTGTCCATGTTGTTGAACTATTTCTGCACTTCTAGTAAGTATGTTGTGGCTGCAAATATGACTTGAATGTTTTCCAGGTTTGCCTGCCATTAAATTGAATGGGGTCCGCCACAAACTTGCGGTTCACAAACATTTGATCACGTTCGCGTGATCGCGTTCACAAACTGTCCAGGCCGATGTTCGTCCATCACTAGTTGTAATAACACTGCACCACCATTACAAGCTAACAATGTGCAGTTAAACAGTGTAGAGGAAAGAGTGCTCACACAAAAGTAGCAGCCTCTTCAAACAGTTGATCATCAGAGATGGCGGAAGTCAGACTCCCACAAATCTGTTATTGATGATCAATCCTGAAGATAGGTCATCAATATCATCACACTGCACATCCCCTTTAAGTAAAAATAAGACTTTTTGTGTATTGTTCTTTAAATACATATTTACATGAGAAATGCAAAACTTTATTTTTTATGCAGGAAAAAGTTCTTACTTGTATAACATCACAGGGCTATACAAGGGGAAAAAAATGACAGAGAAAGCTAAATAATTTTGACCATGCTAGGCACATACAGTATGTAGCAAGTTTATTGAGCCTATACAGTAAATAACCCACAGGACAAGTCTGTTTGGATTTTATTTACTTAGTGAAATTAGCTGAATCACTAGCAGTGTTCAAAAAAGGATTAACTCAATGAAAGGCTTGACAGTACTTAAAGGGCTTCTTGTCAGCAGATTTGTACCTATGAAACTTGTTGACCTGTTACATGTGAGCTTGGCAGCTGAAGACATCTGTGTTGGTCCCACAATTGTTGTAATTGTAAAATGTAATTGTATAGTAAAAGGTACCTTGGGAATAAAATATTAAGTAATTAATGACAGACTATGACATTAATCGACTTGTGCATCATTTTTGGTTTCCTTTACAGACTAAATAATAATAATAACAATAATAATAAATATTAAAAAAACAACTCATGTCACATAGTTAGCTTTCTAGAATACATACTGTATTTAAAAAGGGTGACTCGACAGCTCAAACATATATACTGATTTTGCATCTTCCTTCAATCACAATGCCTCACTGCAATTATAAATATATTCATGTAAAGTGAATGGGTGCTTTCTGCACTCTTAGGGACTAATTTAAACTTTGTTTGCCCCCAGGAAAACTAAGTGCAGTGGAAAAATTAGAAAGACCAAAATAATTTAATACTCTTATTAAAACAGTTTAGAAGTAATAGTTAAATGTGCAAATTCTTCATGTGTTATTTTGAGACTTTCCTTTTTTATCATCACTATAATGGGGATTCCAGTAGAAAGTTATGGTAATCCATTAAAATAAAGCCACAGGGAACCAGGCATGATTTCACTTTGAAACCGCAAACCTCTGCTGAGAGCTAAAATTATGAACATAGACGCTACTTTATCTTTTTTTTTATAAAATCTCTGTAGAGCAATCATGCATATATAGCAGGATGTTTATTAGAAGTTAAAAAGACTATTAGAGGACTTGTTGTCCTTGTTCTCCATCTTCTTGGTCTTCAGATCTCCGCACTCCAGGACAATGACAAGATGCCAGCAATGATAAGACTTGAAAATCATATGGCCATATCCAGATGTATGTTGCACAAATCCTTAACATGGTACCCATAAGAGCATTTAGTCTATCTCCACGTAGCTCGAATTTTCTGCAAAGATACAGTAAGAGTTTGTAACTGATTCATATACAATACTTCGCAAAAAGGTGTGTATTCCATTGCATGTATCATTTCAGACACATTCTCCTCTAGAAATATCATGATAGGAAACAGTGAGCCCTGAACTCCTGCCTAAACACTGTCCCTGCCCTTTTGCGCTATCCACCCTAAACAGTGTCCCTCAACTGGTCGTCAGTCCCTTACTATGTAAGTGAAGGGTCTGAATTGGGATAAGTAAAAGGGAAACAAAATAGCAAACAACTAGTAACAGAATTACATAGCAAACAGAAGTCAAATCCAGAAACATACCAAGCTGAAGACAATACCAGGAGAAACCAATCAGTACTAAATCAGAAACAGAAGGCAGAATACAGTAGTAGCCAAGGGTAAAAACCAAGATAGCATGTCACATCCAGAATAGGGTCAAGCAAGGTCAAGGTCAGGGTCCAAATCCAAGGGTTACATATCCATAAATCAGTAGAATACTCCAAGGGCTCCTGAGACAAATGCAGAACACAATACCATTAACAGTCAACCTGTGGCCAACAGGTTGCCCTGATTGATGGCATTCCTTTACAGGGAGACCCAGACATCTCCATAACAACTGGATGCTGGTAGAGCTGCTGAAGAGCATGTCTGTCAGAGCCAGAACGTAACAAGAAGTTTATAGGGGAGAACAAAAACTTGTAGCAATGTAAGACTTGTAACATAGATGTTTAATTTTTAACTGAAATTTTATTTCAGCTATGTTTACGCTGCATATATGTGTATGATATTTATACTTTATAGAATGTATACTTTATCAGAATTATATACAGTATTATTTTTGTCATATAGGTACAACATCTTCAGAACCGCCACACCATCAATTTAGCAAAATTGTCAGCTCGAGGTGGAAACGGCAAAAACTCTTGTTGCGTTCAAAAACTCTTGTTGCGTTCATTCATTCTCATCTTGACTACTGCAACGCATTACTAATCAGCCTCCCTCTAACTAAACTCTCCCCCTTCAGTCTGTCCTAAATGCTCCAGCCAGGCTCATCTATCCATCCAACAGCTACACTGATGCTACTAGTCTGTTCCAGTTACTTCACTGGTTGTCCATCCACCACAGAATACAGTTCAAACTTCTCATCCTCACCTACAAAGCTCTCCAAAGTGCTGCACCTCCATACATCTCCTCCCTCATTTCCATCTACCACCCTACTCGTGCTTTCCGTTCTGTTAGCGACCTAAGATTAATATCCTCCATAATTCGTACCTCTCACTCCCGTCTTCAAGACTGCACCTACTCTCTGGAATACTCTGGCCTGGAATATTAGGTCAATTCACAACTTCACCTTCTAACATGCCTTAAAACACATATTTAGAGGATGGCTTATCAAGCTACCTAAAATTACTTTTCACTGACTAAACTTCTCCCCCACAAACTCCTCTGGCCTGAACTCGATCCTCTAATAGTCCCAAACCCGAAGCAGATCGACCGACATCAGTCCTTTCAGTTCAATAATGGCTCGACTACTACTTATCACAATTAACTACCTCATGTGTCATCCCAAATTCCTCATAGATTGTAAGCTCCTGTGAGCAGCGCCTTGACTCCTATTGTTTTAGTTGTATATTAGCCAGTTACCTTTGTTTGTTGTGCATGAACCTTATGAATTTGTAAAGCGCTGCAGAATATGGTGGCGCTATATAAAAATTATTATTATTATTTGCTCTGCTACACCACCAGCTTTGCATCAGTGTCAGCTCTGCCACACCATCAAGTCTGCAACATCTTCAATGCTGCTACACTACCAACTCTGCAATGGCACCAGCTCTGTTGCATCTACAGTTCTGCTATGTCACCAGCTCTGCAACATCTACTACATCATCAATTCTACAACTTTAAAATCATAATTGCTATGCTACTGACTTAACTGCATATATTATTTTGCCATACCACCAGCAATGCAACATTATTCATAGGTATCAAATTCTTGACTCTGGTGCATCTGTTCCCCCTGCAGTACCAACACCACTAGTGTGGAGCGAATCAAAGTATCCAAAGTGGAATTTAATATGAATTTTCAGGGAAAATTTGATTTTCCACAGTGCTAAATTTCCATGTGCTTTGTAGCAATGAAACAATTATCCCTGAAATAATATCTTTGTGCTTTGCAGCAACAAAACAATTTTCCCTTAAACGGTGTAAAAAACAAAAACAAACAAACAAACAATTAATGCATCATCTGAGGGGTTCAATGATTGGGGGGGGGGGGAGAATTGCCATTGTGCATCATTGTGCCCACTACTTACACCTCACCAGATTGACACTCAACACTTTTATACTGCCTGCCATTAAACATCTGGCCACTGCATATTAGTAACCAAAAGCAGCAAAAAAAAAAAAAAAAAAATCATCTAATCCACTTGCTCGCGGAGAGGCCATCCACTCCTGTCTTGATTGAAGAAAACCCACCAAAGGACCTGTGGGGAGCGTGATGATATTAACATGTGATCACTCTGGGTGCCAGTGGTGACGTTTAAAATTGAGATCTCCGTTCCCCATCAGTGCGGTAGCTCCATACAATGGAAAGCGATTTGGGACAAAGTAATTCATTACAAAGTTCATCAAAGCTGCTGGATCAAATTTTTCTTTGCTCATCCGTAATTATAATCTTAATAATAAGGTTCATTTTGCAGTACCCTTGTGGTTTGTCCTTAAAATATGTCCATTGACTTTACTGGTCCAGAGTATACCAAAAGAATGTCCTTTTGGCATGCACTGTAGCATGTTCTGATGGCATATGTTGGCATACCATACATTTTTGAAAAGCATAATCAATTAGATCTTTTAATATAAAGAGCCGTAACAATAAAACATATCTTACTGCATATGTGCAAATAGTGAATATCCAAAACATAATATTGTTCTATAATTGATATTATTCATACGTATGTAGAAACATTCATGTTAAACATTTTCCATCTTCTTAAACTTACTAAATTCTTATTTTAGCTGTCCCAGTGGAAATGCATAGGATTCTTATTACTCATAAAAAGAAGTGAGATGACACTGTTAAACACCACATAATACATTTCTTGCAATGTTTCACACAAATTCTGGACTAAATTAATTTAAAAAAGCATCTTAAAGTTTTGACAACTTTATTATGAAAATTGTCATACTGGGAAGCTGGCTGGTGTGCATATCTTCTGGGCAATGTTCTCTTTGTCTCAAAAATGAGCATATGCTCTCCATAGTATTGCAAGTGCAAGTTCTTCTACATTTAAATAGATTAGCCTATGTCCTCTGGTCATGGCTCAGCTGTAGTGATAAGCAGTAACTACTTGGCCCAGAAGCCTAAGGGGGCCTAAAGACACCTCTATTACTTAAGAAGATACCACTACTGTAGAACATACATGGTATGTGGGGGGCCTGTTAAAGATCTTGCACTGGGTCCCTCGACCATCAAGTTACACCCTCTGCCATCACTCCCTAACTGTTTTCTACTTTGAATGTTATCAAGGCTATTTCCTGAGTCTACCGTCTCTGATCTGTATCAATCTTTTTGTGCTGCATGAAATCTGACCTTACCTCACACTACGCTTTGGGTAACTCATTGGTAACCCTCCTGTGGAAATTTTACAATTAGTGAATAGGCCCATTGACTATAATGGATCATTTTTCATTCCAGATGCTGTCTGTTCCATACTCGGACAGAAAGATTGGTCATCTAAATGAGACATAAGGATTTATTCATGGTTTATACTCCATGATTGTGCTGTCGCGAATTTCTTTGCAGCAAAGCAAATCAGATTATAAGAAGTCTCATCTGCATGCTGTAAAAAAAAAAAAAAAGCACAGCTTAATTTACCTCCACCACAGATTTTACTGTTTGTAAAGTATGCAAAAAAGTATCTCCCAGGAACGAGAGCCATCTCACTAGCGCCAACATTTAGAAGTGACTCCTTTTAAGAAAGACTTTGACTCATAAGACGCTAGAGAGATGGTTCTCTTTCCCTGGGAGATACCTCTTTGTATATTATTTTCCAATGGATCATTGCCCCAAAGTCTCCATACACAACTGGCCTACCCCTCCTAAGCTACAATGCATCCAGTGTCTGAAGAATCCCAGTAAGCACTCTGTATTTCCATAAGGTATACTCTTTATTTCAGAAGATAATCAAACTATACATTATGCATTTCAGTCCATCCAGCCTTCCTCAATTTAGTTGAGGAAAGCTGGATTGGCCTAATCGAGTCCTGTAATCTATGATTACCTGCTGAAATAAAGAAAATACCTTATCGAAATACAGAGCTCTTGCTGGGATTGTTCTGACATTGACCTGGGGAGCGCCCCTTCCCGTTCCAGTGTGCACTACGGGTCAATTGCTGGCTAATCATATATACATATAAGCTACATCCAAGGGATCACTCAGATACAGCCAAATCATTACTCTATCGATTAAGGACAAGCACCCTGAAACTACTGTCTACAGATGAATATTTGGTTTGGCTATTTTCCCTTGTCATTTTCCAAAGCTTGTTGAAAAGTTGCACTTTGACTCAGCGAGATAACCCTCTTTCTGAGAAATACCTCTTTGCATCTTATTTTCCCATGGAGCATTGCTACTAAATCACCATGCGCAGAGACTCTCTTTAAGGATAGGAAGAACCCAGTAAAAAACTTTTGCAAGGGAGACGGTGAATACTGCAATCCCATCTGTGGCAAAAATGACAGTACATAGTTCAGGTAGATTTCATTGTGGCCTTTGCTGTGGAAACTCAACAAAATCTGCAGTGTACTTTTGTGCTGTATTTTACGTTCCGCTTGGAAATACCCATAGAGTTATCAAACATGAAGAACTGAACACGATTTGTGAGCTACTAGCAGGTCTCTTCTTATTTCAATTTTAAACAATGCTCTGACATCATTCAAATCACATAACAGTTCTACAACCTAACCAGTACACTAAAATTGTAAGGTTCACATTGGGTTTGGGTACTGTGATGAGCGATATCATTTGAAATGTTCCACCAGAGATGTATGACTGTGTACCTATACAGTGGCATATGTCTACCACTGATGACCATATGGTATGCATATTTTATATACAGTGAATGGTCTGACTGAAAAAGTCAAGAGAGACTCTTTGAAGGACTATGTCATCATAAAATATACTATTGTTTATATCAGTTTTATGTTTAACAGATTTTTTTAATAATTTTTGACAATCTTATTTTAAAATTTCCATGTCAATATCTATATTTAAACAAATACCATAAAACTGTTTGGTGCCATGTCTATACAGATCACTTTACCACAGTTATCTGCTTATCTATATTCTATTCCTGCCTCTAATTATATCACCTCTGTGTACAGTTAACACATGATCCACCAATCAGAATATGTAATTGTCAAAGCCTATCTATTCTTTCCTTGTGCAATAACCTCTGCACAGGGCACAGAGCATGCCTAGAACACTCTACCAAATTAGTCAGTAAGGTCCCCTCCTTTCCATTGTGTGTATGGACCATGTGGCTGCCATAAAGCAATTTTTGTAATGCTTTCTAAATGCTGTTAAGAACAATGCAGGCCACCCCCATAAACATGTTTAGGAAATAGAATAAATAAATCTACAATCAGAAAATAAAAATAAAAAAGATTAGAAAAAAGAATGTGTCACTATCTCTGGTTATAACTGGCAGATTCATGTATTGGTGTCACATTTCCTTCACAGTCCAAACATAGGAGAAAGTTAAAGAGCCAGGACAGAAAATAGTATAGAATTACTTAAAAGAACTATATCCAGAAAACCATCCACCTGTTTTTTTAATTCATAGAATATTCACATATAGGCGGCTGATAAAAAAATAAAATAAACATAAATAAATACAAATATTGTAGTGTCCTTTTAAATTCAGAACACAACTTTAAAAAAGGAAATATAAAAAAAATGCAGTCCCTTTCCCAATGGTGCCCTAGACAATTGTCCAAAGGAAATAATAGAAAAAAAATTATCTCACTGTTTATTCAAATTTTTAGAATTTGGGAATTTCCACACAATGCATTTTGATTCCATTTTTATGCTGTTTTTTTTTAAGACAGTCTTAGAAGTGGATTGTAAAAGATGGGGAATTATATAGAAAAAGTTTCTACTCTTTTTCTTTTTATATCAATGGATATGTGAGTAGACACAGATATAGTAAATCTAAACTTAAGAGTAATATCAGATGTCATTGAAATAGTCAAATAACATTTTCTTGCCATTGTTTACTTAACACATTAAGAATCAAGATGATGATCATTACCCGTCTATTTAACTGATTTATGTGCCTTTTTGTCAGTGGGTATGCCAGCTGTGTAAATGCACTGTGATGGTGGCCTTAATAGGTATGCTTTTAGACTTTGTATCCAGGGGTATCACTCACACTTTACCACTAATTACCGAGCTACATCTGAACTTACAATGTTGAAAAATGGCAATTCCAGGTGCAGCAAGCTTTAATCACAGCCGATAACAGAAGTGTAGGAGCACCTTGAGAAATTGCAGATGAGAAAATACCTGAAAAAGGGGTTTCATGTGAGAGTCTTGAGTATTCTCTGTGGCATCAGGCTAATGTACTGTCTGTTCATTGAACAGCTGCTGTTTTTCAAAAGAGAAATAAAAGGAAAAATACGAAAATAACACCTTTCTTAACATTTTTAATTGAGAGTTTATAATACACAATACAGATATAGATTATGACAAAGATCAGCCATAGCATTAAAGGAAGTGGTGGCAAATGAAGTGAACATTAAGTGAACAGTAACATTAATTATCTCATCACAATGGCGCTCGTAAAGGTGTATATAAGACAGCAGGAAAACAGTAAGTGCTTCAAGTTGATGTGGTAGAAGTAGGGAAGATGTGCCATAGTAAGGTTCTGAGTGACTATGCCAAGGGACAATTTGTGATGGATAGATGACTAGATGTGTTAAAAGTGATTATTGTATTCGTTTGTCTTTCTCCATTTTCTCCCTCTGCCTATCTTCACCTGTTGGTCAGGAAACCTGTTGGTCCACCCATAATTCTTTCTACATAAAAATTGATACATTAACAACATTATTTATATTATTTATATATATATTCTTTCTACATAAAAATGTATACAGTATTGTTCAATAACTCACAACATTATATATATATATATTTGAACACCATGCAATGTTGCTAATTCTCCCACTTAGAAATCATGGAGAGGTCTGAAATTCACATTGTAGGTGCATTCCCACTCAAAGAAAATAATAATTAGGAAATCACACTGTATGATTTTTAAAGAATGTATTTGTCTTGCACTGCTGAACATACGTATTTGAACACCTGAGAAAATCAGTGTTAATATTTGGTACAGAAGCCTTTGTTTGCAATTACAGAGGTCAAACGTTTCCTGAAGTTCTTGACCAGGTTTGCACACACTGCAACAGGGATTTTGGTCCACTCCTCCACACAGATCTCCTCTAGATCTGTCAGGTTTTGGGGCTTTAACTGAGCAACACAGAGTTTCAGCTCCCTCCAAAGATGTTCTATTGGATGTAGGTCTGGAGACTGGCTAGGCCACTCCAGAACCTTGATATGCTTCTTACGAGCCTCTATTTGGTTATCCTGGCAGCATATATATATGTATATATATATATATATGTAATTACTACAAGACACAATGTATATAGCAATCTCCCTACTGTATGTGTATTAACGAGAAAGTGAGTATCAGTCTTAAACCCCATAAGGACCTCCACCGTACATGTATGGGGCTGGTGGATGTGACTTAAGGACCAGAGCCCGCCCGATCAGCGGCAGGGGCCCGGCAGTCACTGTTACACAGACCCCTACTGTATGCACCGGCATCCGTGAAAACACAGATGCCAGCGCATTAATCCTTGATGTGCTGCGGTCACCACTGACCACAGCAAGCTTAATGTCTTTAGAGGGAGGAAGCACCCATTGGGTTCCTGTGCTGCTGATTAAGTTAAACTAATTAACTTTTACAAAAAATTTAAAAGTTTCAAGTAAAAAAACAGTGTCCTTTTCCCAAAATAAGTAAAAAAAAAAATGATTAGGTTTTTCCATGTCCGTATCGACCATAATAAAAATATAAAAATATCACATGACCTAACCCCTCAGGTGAACACTGTCAAAAAACAAAAACAAAGAGTATGCTAAAAAACTTTTTTTGTCACCTTACATCACTAAAAGTGCAGCCCCTACCTAAGACAATCGCTCCAAAAATTCAAAGAATATGGCTCTCAGATTATGGAGACACTAAAGCATGCTTTTATTGTGTTAAATGGTTAAATGTAAAAAAAAAAAAATATGAAAAATTAGACATATTAGGTATCTCCACATTCATAACAACCTGCTCTATAAAAATATCATATAACCCCTCAGTGGAACACCATAAAAAAAAAAAAGATAATGGGGCAAAAAAAAACAATTTTTGTCACCTTATATCACAAAAGGTGTAATAGAAAATGATCAAAAAGTCACACGGACCCCAAAAGAGTGCCAATCAAACTGTGATCTCATCACACAAAAATGATACCCTACCTAAAACAATCACCCCCAAAAAATTAAAAAATTAACTATCTGCCTTACAAAAACCATACGGTGCTCCTTTCCTTTTGTGCCCTGCCATGTGCCTGTACAGCAGTTTTTGACGACATATGGGGTGTTTCTGTAAACTACAGAATCAGGGCAATAAATATTGAGTTTTGTTTGGCTGTTAAAATAAATTGATTAAAATGGAAAATCTGCCCAAAAAGTACATTTCTGAAATGATCTGGGAGTAATGATTAGTATTGAGTGAATTGAAGTTAATAAAATGGACTTCAATACAAACTTCAAGAAAAATTAGATTCTCCACAAAACCAAATTTCCTCATGTTTCACGGTCACAAACTTTTTTTTTCTGAAATGCTGGAAAAAAAATAAAAATACTTTACTTCATCCATTTCCTTGTGAGGTTTCTTTAACCACTTCAACCCCGCTAGCTGAAACCCCCTTAATGACCAGGCCACTTTTTACACTTCTGCACTACACTACTTTCACCGTTTATTGCTCGGTCATGCAACTTACCACCCAAATGAATTTTACCTCCTTTTCTTCTCACTAATAGAGTTTTCATTTGGTGGTATTTCATTGCTGCTGACATTTTTACTTTTTTTGTTATTAATCGAAATTTAACGATTTTTTTTGCAAAAAAAAAGGTACACTGGCACTTCATAATTTTTGGTGGATTACTTCATCAAAACTGCCATTTTCTCACAGTGCAGGTAAAGCAAAGCTAGAGCCTGCAATGCATCATGACACTGCCACTAATGCCTGAGGGTCAGTTTCCATTCACTCACTTTCCACTTGATTGAAATTTTAAAACTCTTTGGGGGCGGGCGATTTAACACTTTTGAAATTTTAAACAATTTTTTCCCCCCTCCATTAAATTTCTTTGAAGGCGCACTGATGCCGTATAATTTTACTACAAGAAAATTCAGACTAGCAAATTCATGGTCACAGGTGCATATCCATAAAGCATACATACATAGAACTAATAAAAGCAGGGCTGCACAACATTTCACATGCAAACAATAGAACTGAGAAATGGGGATAATTCTAAATTAAAGTGGTATTATACCTACTAATAAATAAATAAAAATAGAAGTTCTTTGAACACATTTTTGATCAAACGTGTGTCGGGCCCATCTACCAGGCGTCAAGGTGGCTTCCGCAGATGGGTACCTAACATTAACAGAATTGCCTCTCTTGGACTTTCCTAAGCCTACAATATTCAGGGCAGTTCAGGAACTAGCTACATTTATACCCAGGCAGATGGGTATTGCTTAGTCTAAAAGAGGCCGCTATCGTCAATATATACTACAAGACAATTAAGACTAGCACATTCATGGTCACAGGTGCATATCCATAAAGCAAGCATGGCACTTAGTAATTTACAGGCCCTGTTAGATGAACAAGAAGCACCACCCTCTGCCAATAAAACACCCATGCATCTGTGCCACCGGTCACAACATTTCCCCAAAAAATATCTGTGCCCCAATGTTGATATTTTTGTCAAGCTGGTCAAACATGATTTTGAACAGCTGGCTTGCTACCATGGCCAGAAGAATTTGACCTATGATCAACATCGGGCCATAAAAGAACTCCGTGATTTGAAAGATATTGTTATCAAACCAGCAGATAAAGGGGGAAATGTTGTGATCTGGCCTGCACAGATGTATGAGAAGGAAGCATTTAGACAGTTGGGAGACAGGGACTGCTACAAATGTCTAGAGAGTATCCCCACGGGCCAAATCGGCAAATAGGGACTCCCTCCTAACTAGTAGTAGATCTAAAATTGACAATACTGGTTGTCGTTTTATTACCCCTTTCAACATGCAGTGGCGCAAAATACGCGAAATACTAACAAAACACTGGCCAATACTGCTCTCGGATAGTGACCTGCGGGCAACTCTTCAGGATTATCCCCAGGTGACATGGCGACGCTCAAAAAATCTAGGTGATTTGCTTAACAGCAGCCACTATGTATCCCCTTCTCCATCTTACATTTTTGGCAGCAAAGGGCCAAAGTGGGGCTCCTATCCGTGTAAGAATTGTCAGGCGTGTAGGTATATGATCCGGTCTTCTACATTTGGGGACTCCGAGGGCAGACTTGAATACCAAATTGTGCAACATATCACATGCAGGACTGCCTCTGTGATTTATCTTATCACCTGCCCTTGTAAGCTCCTGTATGTTGGGATGACCACCAGGGAGTTGCGTGTTAGGATTTTTGAACATGCAAGCAAAATCTGGCAGGCAGACACTACTACACAGGAGGAAGGGAGCCAGTTCCAACCCATAGCCCTACATTTTAGGGATCACCACAGGGGGGACCCTCGTGGGCTACAATGTATGGGTATTGATAGGGTGTCTTTGGGCTGCCGTGGAGGGGATATCAAGAAACGCCTTTTGTAGCTGGAAACCAAGTGGATTGTGTTGCTTAAGAGTGAGATCCCTAAAGGTCTCAATGAGACAGCTAGCTTCAGGTCCTTTCTATAAATCGTGCTTTTTATTTTACTATGTGTTCGTTGTTTTTATCATATATTCATTGATGTTATTTGTATTTTCACAGTATACTTGATTGCTGCGATGGTGTGGTCCTTTTGGAGACTTTCCTTGTGTAATGATGCAGAATAGAATATGCCCTATGGAACAACGGATACTAGCTGTCTACCAACATCAGAATATTCACTCTAAAACATTGTTGTGTCCTGTATTCTATTTTCTGTATGGGTTGATCCGTGCGGCCAGATTAGTGGGTGACTTTAAGCTTGAAATTATGGGTAGTATTTGTTTTGGCTCTGAGGCTACTCTGCTCAGGGCTTCATTGCACAGTGCACTTTATACGAGTTCATAATTTTATGAACATCATATCTTATCACTTATATGGATTATGATTATGCATAATTATTTATTATTACCTCTTTGGCACATATGTATGCACATGAAATATTTTTCCACTACATGCATTCACATTATAGGGATATGTGTGTGTGTGTGTGTGTGTGGGGGGGGGGGGGGGGGGGTTATATTGTGATTATTATAATATTACATGTTCACTGCTGCTTGATTATATATATATATAGTTTTTGTATTCATCACTTTTTTGGTCTAGGGTCATGTTCTCACTGATGGCATAGGTTTCTATTACCATTTTTTTACTTATGGATCCATGGATCCATTTTTATAAAGTTACAATATTACACAATACAGTTGTTTTTTTGTGTTATAGTAATATAGAAGGGGCTTTCTTATGGGGTTGTGCATATATCGCTAATGGTGAAGGCTATAGACTATGCTGCTCTGCCTGTATATATTACCCTGATATGCTGTACGATTAAGCTGACTATTGGCAATTTTGATCTTTTTGCCCCCCATATATTGTCCTTTATATGTGGTTATCTTTCCACTGTCCTCTATACATTGCCTCCACCTGGCATATGCACATCGCTCTGGTGCGCTGGCTGGCTGGCATTGTAGTGACGCTCCTATACCTGGCTGTCTCAGGGCCGGCCGACGTGCGTGTCGTGTGATCGGACCCGGGGCGGGGAGGTGTGGCTGCGTGATGTCAGATGCGGCTCCCTCCCTCCTCCTGGTCTGGTCATGTGACACGGTGGGCGTGCCTTGCCTTGCTCTGTAAGCTGGGTGGCGCGTCTTTATGATGTCTTTATGATGTCATCCCTGCAACACTGGGCGGATGCGCTAATCAGCTGCCAGCTGTGGACCACACCATTTAAGGACGAGCTCAGTTTGTTAGTTTACCTCCTGATGAAGCCTCTCCAGGTGAAACGTGCGTCGAGGTGCAGCTTTTGGTCACACGCTCTGGGTCCAGCATATCATGGGTAATACATGTTTTGTTGTTTTGCTCAGTTAGTTGTTACATTTCTTTTTATATCTCTATTACCACCTGCACTTGGCACACTTGCCTCTGTCTGTATTTTACAGTTCAATGGCTATGCTTATGCGGCCATCCCAGGTCTTTGGGTGGGCTAGTTTGCCTTGTGCTATTTGTACATTTTTTCATTTATCTTTCTGTGCATGCAACATACATACTAGTACATGTTACTTTGAGTGAACCTACAGTTCTCACAATTTTCATGCTGATGTATACCTAGGGCTGTGACATCTTTTTCCCTGCCAGTTGGGTGTTTGGGAGAGAGGTTGTATCTGACCTCCTTACATGAGGTCTTCCGCCCCCCCCCCCCCCCCCACCTGTACACTTGTGCCTTATGTCTCATATATTGTTTGTTATGTGATCATGTCTTAATAAATTACATATATTTTATATGTGTGTCTCCCACTCTTCTTTGGGGTTATTGGTTTTGTTTTTGGGTTGGCTCAGCATATCCATAAAGCAAGCATACAGAGAACTAATAAAAGCATGGCTGCACAACATTTCACATGCAAACAATAAAACTGAGAAATGGGGATCACTCCTACTCTCCCACCAAGGACTCCCACCAAAGAAAGGGGAAACCACACCCTTCTGATGGGATGGACACAGTATTACTACTATAGTCTCCCATGTGACAGGTACTAGCTTCCCCCTCTAAAAGCAGCCTAGTTTAGGCTACTTTCACACGTCTCAGACGGATCCGCTCATATAATGCTCATATAATGCAGACGGTGGCTCCGTTCAGTACGGATCCGTCTGCATTATATTGTTAAAATATTTCTAAGTGTGAAAATAGCCTCAGACGGATCCGTCCAGACTTTCAATGTAAAGTCAATGGGGGATGGATCCGTTTGAAGATTGAGCCATAGTGTGTCATCTTCAAACGGATCCGTCCCCATTGACTTACATTGTAAGTCTGGACGGATCCGCACGCCTCCGCACGGCCAGGCGGACACCCAAACGCTGCAAGCAGCGTTCAAGTGTCTGCCTGCTGAGTGGAGCGGAGGCTGAACGCTTCCAGACTGATGCATTCTGAGCGGATCCGCGTCCACTCAGAATGCATTAGGGCTGGACGGAAGCGTTCGGGTCCGCTTGTGAGCCCCTTTAAACGGAGCTCACAAGCGGACACCCGAACACTAGTGTGAAAGTAGCCTTAGCAGAAACCAAAATTCCAGGACTTCTCTCCACAGCATTTAGAGGTGGCTTCAGCATTTTATTAATTCACTACCTTAGCAACCAGTTTCCAGCACTGTAAAAGAGATTCTACTAGCCTTTAGCCATTCCATGCAACAAGATATGCAGTCCATTATCTATCCCATTCAATCTTCTGCACACAATCTCAATTCAATTGTCACTCATATTGGAAACAAAATAGGAGATTTGGCTTCATCTCTCAACCACCTTGTGGATACCACAATGATTTGACAAACAAGAGTGATTGGTTAAAGGCCAGAATCAATGAGTTAGAGAATTATTCCAGAAGGAATAACATTGAATTCCAGAGGATCTCAGGGGATGACACTAATGAAGAGTTCGAGCAATACTTGAATTCTCAAGTTTATCATTTGCCTGACACTGGACCCATACATGTCCTTGCCAGGTTTCAGTTTTTTTCATATCAAAGAAAACCTGCTGGAGCTCATGAGAAAACAAAAAGATCTTCCCTCCGATATCAAAACATTCCTGGAGCTTCCTCAAGAATTGTAGTAAAAAGCTTTAGGGCTTATCCCATTTTGTTTAAACAGCTACCGTACTTCAATTGCCTTTCTTTTGCTTGTTATTTCTTTTTATATTAGTTACATTGTCATATTTTACATCTGTCTACTTGTAGAACTGCAATCTAATTGTGGTAATTATACTGTAGATGCAGACTTAAGAATATCACTTTATATATTTACATTATATCCTATTGTTCTTTTAATGGGTCTCTTCTCAGACAGTTTCTAATGTTGGGCCACATCGCTTGGACATGGGGCTCCCTTTTGTGGGCTTTATTTCCTATTCCATTGGGAACCTTTATTTTCTCTTGTATTCTCTTCAATTACAGTTGTAAACGTGGTATCTATTAATGTGAAGGGCTTTAACAGCCCATCCAAATGGTCTTTTTTGTAGAAAGAAACGTTATGTCTTAACAGTGACAGTTTATGTGCCCAGGGGACCCATATTGTAAACAAAGATAGACATAAACTTCACCAACCTAAATTTCTTGTTCTTTTACAATCCTACTCCGAGAAGAAACAAAGCAGTGCTACTCACTTTTAAAAATACATTAGCCTTTGCTTACATTTCATCAGTTATAGTGTAGATTGTGCCGGTAGATACATCATTCAGGTATACATTATTAACTGTTCCCCTCTCAAAACACTGACTATGTGTGGTTCTAAACAGACAGCTAAACACTTGTCTGAGGCTCTAGTAAACAGAAGCCCACTGCTTGTGTTGTCTACCAAAGGAATCCAACTTTATTTTATAAACTTTTCTTACAAGTTTGTTTTTTTGTGAAACTGAAATACAATACAATAACAACATATGATAAAATGTTATACATAGAATACAACATGATATATAGAATAAACTAGTATAGCATAAATAACAGATAACATAACAGAACGGCACTTACAGATGATGAAGTTCAAGTCCCTTGGGAGAGAAGCAGACAGACTGCATCCATCGAGAATTGCAATCTAAAATGGCTGAAGACACTTCCTGAACCAAGGGTCACTTCCTGCCTAGGTGATTTACATAACCTGGGTAAAGCTGCCACTCACTTTTGCCACTAGATGGCAGTGATAAACTACACAGCCTATATAGATACTATAACCTAATTAGCCTGTAAAGGCAGCACACTCCCTGCCTGATATAATACATTATATCACTACCTATACATATCTACTGTACAGAGAAAAAAACACTAATAAAGAATATATTCAGTCTAGAACTGGTAACATAAACTATAACATGAGCCTACAATGTCAGTGTCTCTTTACTGTGGTACTTCAATCTGATAGCTCTCACGAAGAAATAGTTTTGTCCATAAACCCATCTTCAGATTGAATAAGCCGCACTAGGACAAACTATCTCCAAGGCCAATTGTAATCCACAGGATGTAATTTAACTCATGGCGAATGTCATGTCTGAAAGTTATCAGTGATAAGCTTACAGTTATGTATTGCGCCAGCAGCATAATATAAATACTTAGTTAAAGGCAGGGGCGTCGCTAGGTTAAAACATTCGGGGCCTGGGCCCCGGATGTTTTGTCCCATGCCACGATTGTCCTGCCTGCCTGCTAGATACAACTGTATTGCCGTACACAGAACGGCAATACAATTGAATCTAATACACTGGGAAGAGCTGAAGGACCTGTGGTGACATCACAGGTCATGTGATCAGCAAAACTGGCTGTGATAGGATGACCTGGATGATGTCACCATCATGTGACCAGTGCAGGATTGGACCGGAGTGAAGAGGAGAAGGAGCCTAATGGTGATGTCTGTACATGAGAAAAGGTAAGTGAAGGGTGAGGCAGAGCAATGCTGGGAGTTGTAGTTATTTAACTGGGATGTATGTTAGGGCGGAAGGGAGGGATGTTATTGACATGGAACTGTGTGCTTGAGGTGGCTGGGGGAGGGAGTGATGTTATTAAATGGGACTGTATGTTGAAAGTGGATGGTGGGGGGAATGATGTTTATGCACATGGGACTTAATGTTTAGGCTACGTTCACACTTGCGTTTGGGGATCCGCTTGTGAGATCTGTTTCAAGGCTCTCACAAGCAGCCCCAAATGCATCAGTTTAACCCCAATGCATTCTGAATGGATGCAGATCAAAAGTGCGGGTCCCCATTAACTTCAATGTGGTTCGCGTTCGGGGTCTAGTTCGGGTCAAGTTCGGGTCCCGAACTCAAACTTTTTTTGAAGTTCGGCCGAACCCGTCGAACCCGAACATCCAGGTGTCCGCTCAACTCTAGACGTGTCCAGACCTGTCCGAACGCACTCAGGCTGATGTCAGCATTAAGTATATAAGGCAAGATGGACAGAATTTGATAAAGTGATCTGTTATAGTGCTATCAGTTTTGAAACTTAAGATGGATAAACGCAAATGTGTTAACGATCCAGACAATTTTTGCCACATATGTAGCAAATACACTACATATGATCAGTGCAAGAATCTGACAAATAGTGATGAGCGGCAGGGGTTATATTCAAATTTGCGATATTTCGTGAATATTTTGTAGAATATTCGTTAAATATTCACAAATTTGCATATTCGTTATTTATAATGATCGCGTAATATGCGAATATTAAGCGATCAATACAATACAATACTATAGAATATAGTGCTATATATTTGTTTTTTTAGAATATTTGTCATTACATTTTTCGAGAAAAAATAAGCTAATATCCGAAAAACGAATATATAGCACTATATTCAAAATATTTTCAAATTCTCGAAGTTGCGATATTCGCGATAAATATTCGTAATTTGATAAAAGCTGGGCACCTCATGTTTGTTGCACTGTGTGTTACTCTGGGATAACGCAATGGTTGAATGGTAAAAGGAAAGGAATGGCTTTCACAGTGCCTATGGTCTGGCGTGAGCAGAAAAATCACTATTCAGACTGGTACTTTTGCATGACTAAAATCACTGGATATTCAAAGAGAAACAAGTCACAAATTGTGTATTCTGACTGTGAGACTGCTCTTAAACCAGTACCACACGATGTAGAGAATCCAGTGCCTGCCCCTCCCACAGCAGGAATGGCAATTGAAACAAACGGTAAGTTTCCTGATGAAGAAGATTTTGTCACAATGTATTTCCTGACCCAGAACAACTGGAGGGTCAGCCGCACTTGCTGAGCCAATCAGATTTAGATTATCTGGTAAGAGATCTGTCATTATCTAAAGAAAAGTCAGAACATGATTCTAGACATCAGGAATGGAATTTGCTACAACGAGGCACCACAACTTCACACTTCCGTCATCGACACACCAAGTTAGCTGCATACTATGCAATGGAAAGCAATGTCTGTTTCTGTACTGATTTAAATGGTCTTATGATGGAGTTAGATGGTACATATATTCCTGATGAATGGAGGCTATTCATAGACTCTAGCAAAACAAGTTTGAAAGCTGTCTTGTTGCAAAATAGTAACGGAAAACATCTGTCCCATTAGCTCATGCGGTTTGAATGAAAGAGACCCATGCTTCTATGGAGTTAATTTAGAAAATTCTCAAATACTCAGAACATAAATTACAATGTACAACTGTACAACACAAATCACTGGTCAATCAACTTTAAGTTTATCTTCCACCATTTCACATTAAACTTGGTTTAATGAAAAACATTGTAATTGCACTTGATCGTGATGGAAATGGTTTCCAGTATTTGAAGGAGAAGTTTAGCACACTGAAAACTGATGCTAAAATAAAGGCCAGATTTTTTTTATTGGCCCCAAAATCAGCAAACTAATGCATGATGACACATTCAGAACAAAACTTAAAGCTCTGGAACTTGCAGCTTGGGATGCATTTGTGCTAGTAGTGCAGAACTTCCTTGAGAACAAACGAGTTGCAAACTATGCTGATTTAGTAGACAACATGCTTACAGCATATGAACAACTTGGCTGCCGAATGTCATTGAAAGTGCATTTCTTACATTCCCATCTTGACTTTTTCCCACCTTATTTGGGATACGTAAGTGACAAATATGGAGAGCGGTTCCATAAAGATATTTCTACAATGGAGAACAGGTATCAAGGACGCTGGAATCCCAACATGATGGAGGACTACAGCTGTTTTTTGCAATGGAAAATATGACCATTCCCAAATGCAAAAGCAGATGCCTAAAGCACTTTTAACAGTACTGGGCCTTGCTCAAGTAAAACTTTTAAACTGAAAAAGGTTTTGAAATTTTGTTATTCCATTACATACATATATTTCATACACTGTTTACTATGCAAACTTTCGTGTTGATCAGGTAATTGTTGGAGTAAAACTCGTTGTGTTCAAAATTAGTCAATGCTTTCCAAGTGCTTAATTAAATTAGGCATAGTTATGCATAGCATAATTTTGTGAGGTGTTACAATTCAGACTTTAGATTTGTAATCTACACACTCGATTTAGTATAGGACAAAAGGTTTTTGCCCAGTAGCAAACAAAAAGTTATTTTTTTTAATGCGTGGTGTAACAAAAATTGGAATGTTGTGGCTAAATCTTATCCACAGGTTGAAGAGTTTCAAAGTCTGCCCATGATTTGCTATAAAAGGGCAGAAAATATTAGGGATAAAATTATCCAGGCAGATATTGGTAGCAATAAGGCCGCATTGCATTGCATTGTCCACATCTAAATGTCTTGGTTGCATTCATTGTTCAAGTGTAATAAGAAGAGCTTACCTGACCCATCCGGGAGAACAAATACCTATATCTTGTTTTTTGTTACTGTACATTCTTAAATGCCATTGCAGTCATCTTTACAGGACGGCTACTCCTAGGGAGAGTAGCAGCAGTGCTGAACTTTCTCCATTTACAGACGATTTGTCTTACTCTGGACTGATGAACAGCAAGGCTTTTGGAAATACTTTTATAACCATTTCCATCTTTATGCAACTCAACAATTCTTAATTGTAGGTCTTCTGAGAGCTCTTTTGTGCGAGGCATCATTCACATCAGGCAATGCTTCTTGTGAAAAGCAAACCCAGAACTGGTATGTGTTTTTTATAGGGCAGGGAAGCTGTAACCAACACCTCCAATCTCATCTCATTGATTGGACTCCAGTTGGCTGAAACCTCACTCCAATTAGCTCTTGGAGATGTCATTAGTCTAGGGGTTCACATACTGTTTCCACCTGCACTGTGAATGTTTACATGGTGTGTTCAATAAAAACATGGTAACATTTAATTCTTTGTGTGTTATTAGTTTAAGCAGACTGAGATTGTCTATTGTTGTGACTTAGCTGAAGATCAGATCACATTTTATGACCAATTTGTGCAGAAATCCGTATCATTCCAAAGGGTTCACATACTTTTTCTTGCAACTGTAGGCGAATAATGAAGTTCATATTTAAAATAACACCATTTTACAAGTGGCGTGTGTGCCTTTTGATATAAGGGGTGAAACAAATCACCACTTTTGATTTGTAAAGTTAGTATTTTTTTACTTCATTTATGCTATTATTGATATTATGCCCCATTGTTTTTTTATTATCCATGGTTATCTTAATCCATCTGCTTTACTTTAAAGAGGACCTGTCACCATCAAAATGCAGTGCAATCTGAAAGCAGACTGTTATAGAGCAGGAGAAGCTGAGCTTTTTCCTCCTCCTGTGAACAGCTATCGATACAAGAGGGAGGTGTTATCATCAGTGACTGATAGCATTGTGTATATACAGTAAGTGTGAATAAGAGATAGCTGTCACTTACAACACCTCCCTCCTTTACAAATAGTTTTTTTTGTAGGGATGCAAAAAGCTGAGATAAGAATAAAAATAAATAAAAAAAGTAAAGTTTTTCCAACAAAATCATATATCAATCTGCTTGGCTTTTCCTGCTCTTTATCAGGGTCCTTTCAGATTGCATTGTATTTTTTTGGTGATGGGTCCTCTATAAGGTGGATTTACATCTCCAGGGTGGATTTACATCTCCAGATAATCGGGCAAATGCTTGTTCCCAACATGCTCGTATAAAGTTGCAGCTGATAACACAATGAACGAGTGAAGCTCTCATTCTTCGGATTAAACTGTTGTTTATACAGACATCTAAACTATTGTTTCTGGGCAGCAGATTGTGCTGTCTAAACAGTGATCTGCTGCCCACAAACAATGCATCTGTGTGAGGATGAGCAATAGTGATCTCTCGTACTGTGGAGGTGATTGCTGCTTGTATATGCAGTGCATCACCTCTACTTAACAAGCAGCCGACTGTCGGGAGGGAACGCTTCCTTCCCAACAATCTGCTGCTCATCTTCATGTCATAATCCACCTATACTGTCATCATGATCATCATCCATCTTCTTCATGTCCTGACTGACATCTCCTTCCTATGTTTGTACCATCATCTTTTCACCATCATTGGTTTCTGAGTGAGATTCTAATTCTGTATGTTTGCTATGGTACCTGTCAGTGTTGATACATGCTTTATATTATTTTTGCAACCATCTAGCTCTTATAAAAATTGTCTCTTCTTTAAGATATGGGCATCCTAGTACACTGTATAAATTGGAATTCAACATTGAGCACAAAGTGTCTTAAAATTCCCCAGATCTCTATCCAACTGAGCATTTGTAAGAGGTTCTGGAAAAACAAAGCTGATCCAAGGAAGCAACTCTAGGAGGTAAAAACGCTGCTCCATCTGGACATTTACAGTATATGCCAGGGACAGTCAATCTGTAGCTCTCTATCTGGTGTAAAACTACAACTCCCACAATGCCCTACTGTAGGCTGATAGCTGTAGTCAGTTTGGGCATGTTAGGAGTTGTAGTTTTGCAACAGCTGGAAAGCCGCAGGTTGGCCATCCCTGGCATATGTCATAAATGTCCAGTGACTCACTCCTATTTCAAAGACGATGTTGCCGCTCATCAGTTGGGATCTCTAGAAATAGCCAAGCATGTTTGCACAGCTAGTTTTGAAACTCCAACAGAAGTGAATCGAAAGGGGGGGCGTGGCCAGCCGAGTAAGGAAGAGGACGTCTCTCCACACCGCTCTTCTGAGCATTCCACAATCTTAGACCATCCACATCTTTTCTGGGTCTAAACAGCTCCCTATCTACACTCTGGGGACTGTGGCCACTACCACCTTCAGTTTGAGACCTCTCCCAAGCCGCAGAACCGTTCCTGGCCAGAGTTATCATTGCGGCCTAGTGGCGAGCTGCATCCTGCGGACTGGATTTTTCACAGTTCCGATGATTGGAGAGCCCCAGCGATAGTTCCGGAGACTACAGCGGCTCAAACACAGTGACCATCGCCGAGGCAGCATCCCCGCTGATGACCTTTAAGCGGCTCCGGAGCAACACTTCGGCCGGCGTGTTCTAACGCCTGATACTATCGGCACTTAGCGGCGCCATTTTGCGGCCCAAAACAGCGAGCGCCCGGCAGCTGGGAATCGACTACAGGTACCAGACTCAAACCCTAAGGTACCCCCTTTGCCCTCGCTATTCCGACCCGCTGTATAGCCTCAGTCACTCACCTCTGAGACTGGTGTGACGCCCGGGTCTTCAGCTGCATTACTAGCGTGGCACACAGCGATCAGGTCTCTGCTGGTCTCAGCATCTGATGCAGCGACGGTCAGTCTAATTCAAGCAGAGTTCATTTGCTACCCCCGAGTCCACATTAAGCTCAGAAACCTGCTTAGAAGCTCTACTTGCCGTCTAGCTAATCTTTTTAAAGGGACAGTATCCCCATTTTTTGATAACCACCAGACTTAGTGGATTGCAACACATCTCTCCACATCATGATTTAATCCAGCCAGTTCCTGTTCTTAAATCCCTTTACCACCTATGTTCTCATTAAAGTAATGCTATTTTAACCTTGATGAAGTGGTGAGCATATTTCGCATTAAGGGCAAGATCTATTGCACTTATGGTAAAAGTGGGCAGGTACAGAGGGGCGGAACAGGACTCTCAGAAACAAGCAAAGACGCCATCTCTTTCCCAATCCGATTTGGACCGTTTCATGATGAAGAAAAACACTTCAAGCCAAGGGATCCCTTCATCTGCCTCTAAAAATAACACGCAGAAACAGCTAGCTCCTCTTCCTGACAGAGAAAGCAAAGAAGAAGAATCCTTTGAGATATCCTCTGAGTTACCTATTTCCAGATCCTTCATATCTCAAGCCTTAACTAAAGCTTTGAATCCCGTCTTAGAAGAATTATCCGAAATAAAACGGGAAATGAGACAAGTGGGTCAGAGAGTCGATGCCTTAGAGTCCTCCCAAACAGCTGTTGCAGAATACACAAACAAGAACTCTGCCGCCCTTTCAGTCTATCAGAGTCACATAAATTACCTCTATGATTACATTGAGGATCAAGACAATAGAGGAAGAAGAAATAACATCCGCATCAGAGGCGTCCCTGAGTCAGTCGCCAATGAGGCCGTTCCCAATGCAGTTAAAGAAATCTGCAAAGCCCTACTGGGTGAAGAATATCTGGATCCTATTATAATTGAAAGGGCTCACCGTGCCCTCCGCCCTAAACCAAAATCTGGCGACCCTCCTAGAGACATCATCTGCAAGTTACTGAACTTCGCACAAAAAGATCGTATTATGAAAAACGCCAGAGAAAGTGAAAACATCACATATGAAGGTGCCCCAATACTTCTCTTCCAAGATCTTGCCCCTGCCACTCTAAATAAGAGACGAGCCCTGAAGCCACTCACAGATCATCTAAGACACAGACGCATCGCCTTTAGATGGCTCTTCCCATTCGGAATGTTAATCACATGGAAAGAAAATAAATTTATCCTGAGATCACCAAGGGACCTCCCAGACATTCTGGAAGCACTGGAGATACAAGATGTAGACATCCCGGACTGGTCTGCCACAAATGATGTTTCCATTCCACAAGACATCCTGCCTCCTTCCGCATGGGAACTAGTCGGAAATGGCAAGTCCACAAAGTCCAAGAAAAAGCATGGGAAATTAACCCCCAGACGCATCATTCCTGAGGAACACTGAGTGGACAATCAGGGTTTCTCTGTGGTCTTGTCTCAGTTATCTAGGCCTCCCTTTTATGGCCGGGCGTGGCGACTGGATTGTCAGCCGCACAGACCCCCAATAGTAGTACCTTTTACATGGTTTGTGTAGTTAACACACCTGTCTCAGTTTCAGGTGTAGAATGGGTCTGGGCGGCTGGCGACCTTGCTTCACCTCGTCCAGGTTTTCACAGAGATTTCTATATGCTCCTTTTTCAATCTAGTGGGTCGCTTAGGGTAATTACTATTATCTTAGTAGTTGCATAAGAACACTCACCTCTTCATCGCACCTATGTGTATACTGTTTATGCCTCATATGCTGGCCCTGTACTGTTCTCAGGGCAGAGTACTTCTATTATGGATTAGAAGTACGGACCTAATTTGGTCCTACACTGGGAGACTGAAATCCCAAGATTCCTCTTACAGCAGAGGTTTGTTCATTTTGAGTCTGTTCTACGTTTTGACGTTTTTTCCTTTATTTCTTAGCTCCTTCCCACCCCCTCACAAAAGCACTTCTTCGGTATTATTATCACCACCAAACTCTCCACCGGGCATCAGAAATGGAGTTGAACCAGGCATCCGTCGATACGTAAGTTTTCCCCTTCCTCACCTCAAATATCACCATGGCTGACATTCACATAGCATCATACAATGTTAAAGGTCTAAAAAATCCATGTAAGATAGGTCAGATCCTACACTACTTACACAAAGAAAAATCCAAAGTTATATTACTACAAGAGACACATTTTAAAACAATCGGATCCCAAATCTTTCTAGGTCATATTATAACCAATGGTTTCATAGTTCCTCCCCACACTCAAACAGACTTGGTACTAGTATAGGTTTTCATAAACAACTTGATTTTAACATGACCGACACGCTTTATCTTAGTAAAAGGTACCAATAACTCCCAATTATATACCTTTGCCAATTTTTATGCACCCAACGAGGCCCAGAAAATCTGGTTTGAGAAAACTTGGCAAAAATTCGAAGATTTCAGAGAAGGCATAGTAATCCTAGCCGGAGATTTTAATGTTGCCCTCAACCCTCTACTTGACACCTCATCAGGGAAGTCCTCCGTCCCCTTCAAAACCCTCAACTGTATAAAGAAACTCATACACAATAGCAATCTTATAGATGCATGGCGAGCGAACAACCCCAAGGAAAAAGATTTTACTTTTTTCTCGGCTCCTCATAACTCCTACCACAGAATAGATTATATCCTGGTGCCTATATCACAAATACACCTTTGCGCCCAGATGCATATTGGCAACATGGTCCACTCTGACCATGCCCCAATCTTCATCACCTGGAAATTAACTAACACTCGTCCCAAAACCTTTATTTGGAGGTTGAATGAGACTTTGTTAGATGACACACAAGTCAACGAAAAGATAAAGGAAAAGTTGATAGAATACTTCACGGTGAACGCGTCAGACGAGCTATCCCCTCATATAATCTGGGAAGCACATAAAACTGTCATTAGGGGAGAGTTTATCTCCACAGCCTCACACATTAACAAGTTAAGACACGCTAAAACCGCTGAGCTCTATGACAAATTATCCGAGTTAGAAACTGCCCACAAACGGTCCCGCTCTGACCATCACTTAATAGAATTTGCATCAACTAGAGATGAGCTAAAAGGACTTCTGAACAAACAATCAGATAAACTATACATGGCCTTAAAGCAAAAGTTTTTCGCCCATGGTAATAAACCCACCAAATTTATGTTAGCCCTAATAAGACAACGCAAAAGGAAATCCAGGATCTCGACTATCCGAAATGATAAGAAGGAACTAGTGGAAGATGATTTGGAAATTGCAAACGCCTTTCACGAATTCTATTCGGCGCTTTATAACATAGATAAATCGGATTCTGAAAACACCCGTACAGAGAAGGCAGCTCGAACTGCAGCCTTCTTAGACAACCTCTCACTTCCTTCTCTGTCCCCTACTCAGGCCTCTGAGCTATGCACCCCAATTTCACCCTCTGAAATTTCAGCCACCCTAAAACAAATGGCGAAAGGTAAAGCCCCAGGACCGGATGGCCTTCCCTTGTTATACTACATCTCTTTTAAGGACACGCTAATGCCACACTTACTCAACTCTTTCAATGCTGCCCTCTCAGGTAAGGCGTTTTTACCGCAAGCTGTGAATGCCCATGTCACCCTAATCCCGAAACCACAGAAGGACCCCAGTCTTTGCTCTAGCTGTAGGCCCATCTCTTTGTTGAATCTGGATATAAAGATTTACGCAAGAGTTCTAGCCAACAGGATTAAACCATTATTGCAGGATCTGGTGCATCCTGACCAAACTGGGTTTGTGCCTAACCGAGAAAGCAAAGATAACACTTACAAAGTAATCAATACCATAGCCTTGGCGAGGAGAACCGGGACCCCCTTAGTGGTTTTGGGAACAGATGCAGAGAAAGCATTTGATCGGGTGGCCTGGGCATTCATTAAAAACGCCTTGGCCAAATTTGGTTTTCCCGAACGCTTTATTACTGCCATTTTCTCAATGTATGGCTCACCCAGTGCAAACTTAAAAATAAATGACACTCTCTCTCACCCGTTCCAAATTAATAATGGGACCAGACAAGGATGCCTTCTCTCTCCAATCCTTTTTATTCTCACAATAGAACCACTTTTACAGTTTATCAGACAATCAAAAGAGATAAGGGGGTTGGATTGTGGAGGCTTAGAGATCAAGCAAGCGGCCTATGCAGATGACCTTTTGCTGCTAGTATCTAATCCCCTACAAGCATTTCCAACCATCATTAAAGTGTTCACAGAATTTGGCTTCATTGCCAATTTTAAAATCAACCTCCCAAAGTCCGAGGCTATGAACATAAATCTCCCACCCAGTTTTTAAAAAAAGCTTAAAACAAACTCCCCATTTGAATGGACGCAATCCCACGTAAAATTCCTAGGCATAAACATTACATCTGACCTAGCTAAATTATATGAGGCTAACTTTCCGCCTCTGCTCAGAACAATTCCTGATATTTTAAACTCATGGTCTCCTTCCTTCATTTCCTGGTTAGGTAGGCACAATATTTTTAATTCCCTTATAGTACCTAAAATCACCTATTTACTACAAGTCCTACCGATAAAACTACCCAGTAACTTTTTCAATTCTTTTAGAAAGATCTGTTCATCCTACATTTGGGGAAACAAGAAACCCAGAATCTCTAACAAGATCTTATTGCTGCCCTTCGTTAAAGGAGGAATCGGTTTCCCTTCCATCACAAGATACCACAGAGCGGTCCACATCAATAGGACCATAGACCTATTGAGACAGCCTAAACACAAGCTCTGGATCCCGTTAGAAGAGAAACTAATAGGTTCCCCGATCAGACCTCTATTGATGTCTGAAACAGGAAAAGCCACATCCCGGAGCACAGATAACCCACTCATATCAACCACTCTGTCAATATGGAGCATCCCAGAAGTGAGAAGCAATTGTATGCCCTTCCCCTCCCCCCTCATGAACATCAGGGATTGCCTCAGTCTAAACACGGAGTGTTATAAAATCTTACCTTCACAAATACGAGATTCAACACTTCCTATAGAAGAACTCCTAGACAGTGAAGGTACCTTTCTAAGTGCTAGTTTATTAAATAAAGTCCCTTTTAGGAACCCTCGGGATATTATTAGTAATGACACATCTATGGTCTATTCAGACCCTAAATTCCCTGTAGGGGTCCCTAACTGAAAATAAAAATATTTCTTTATTAGTTATTATTTTAAAATAAATGAACCAAACAACTATAGAAAACTATTAAAATTATCAGTGTCTGATGGAGGGTACAATTGGAGTATATGAATGTATTTGCCTTTGTCACATGTAGCCACTGTGGAGTGCAGTGCCTCCCATTCATTTGTATGGGGTATAGCTGCACTTGCAAGCCTCTGCTAATACTTTGTTTGTGCATTCATACAATGTGATGGCAGATTGGGCGCTCCTATTAAGATCCTTTTATCGTTCGGCCTTTATATTCAGGCTGGACAACAGTGAAACAATGTTGCTAGGTTTGTGTGTACTTTTGAAGCTGCCACTAGTCTGCTCAATTCACTTGTCTCTAGGCTACACTCTACACTTTTGTGCTACTGACTGCTCTATTTCATCCATAGAAGTCACTGTTCGCGCTAAACCGCTCATGTGGCATGCTCAATTCCACTCCTCGATGTCTGGTGCTGTCTCTGCAGCGTACTCTTATTAATACTAGTCCCTAACATTTCAGGCACTGTTTAAAATACAGGACGTCATACCACCCCTACCGACATGTTTCGCCACGCTCGGTGGCTTCGTCAGGGGATGTGGGGTATGTGGACGCCGCGCGCATGTCTCGACCCTCCTAAATAACTTTCTAGGTCCCGCCTACCTATCCCAAGTTTCCCTTCAGCCAATCACTGTGGGCGCTCCGGTAAGGTCCTCAAGTCAAAGCACAGGATGTCTCTCTGACGCACATCCTGTGCACTATTCTCCTCCCCCGTAGTGACTCACTGCTGATGTCACATTTGTTTCGTCAGCTGACTAATGGGGCGGTACCCACCAGGGCGGTACCCGGTAAGGTCCTCAAGTCAAAGCACATGATGTCTCTCTGACGCACATCCTGTGCACTATTCTCCTCCCCCTTAGTGACTCACTGCTGACGTCACATTTGTTTCGTCAGATGACTATTGGGGCGGTACCCACCAGGGCGTTACCCGGTAAGGTCCTCAAGTCAAAGCACATGATGTCTCCCTGACGCACATACTGTGCGCTATTCTCCTCCCCCTTTGTGACTCACTGCTGACGTCACACTTGTTTCGTCAGATGACTAATGGGGCAGTACCCACCAAAGCGAATTAGGTGAGATCGTCACTTCTCTCCACCTTTTATTCGCCCAACCCCATCTCCTTCTCCTTAATTACACTTTTAACCCATCCATGTCCCTCATTGACATACAATATTTAATGCATGCCACCTTACTGTATACACCATTAGGTGCAGAGTTAGTCTGCAATCTACATTCTGTATGAGGGGGACGGACAAGCAGCGTTTTTGGAGTATGGGGTTTAACACTCTGTCAGTCACAATGGGTTGATGTTTTAATATTAATTATATTCTCAATATAACATATGGAGTCCCCACTATTTTTAAGGATATGCCCACAAGGGCTCCACAGACATCTGACCTGTATTTGGACCCATTCTCGGAGCTGCCTATATCAGTTGTCCACCATACTTTATACATGACCAAGAGAGCTCTTTTGCTCTAATTCATATATATCCATGCGTATGATGCTACGGCTGTCTCTTTTAATATGGATTAGGTGGTATTTTGATAATCGGGCCGCAGTAATTCCTCAATTAAACTGGGGTCTGGGATGCAATTTTTCCTAGTTTATTGCTTCAATTTTTTATATCACAGATTATTTTAGTTTGCAATCAAGTATGTATATTTCCTTAAATTGTGCTATGTCAGATAAAGGCCGTATATGAGAAACCCTCATTTAGGCCGCCCGGACTCATAGTTTGTAATCTGTGTATCCATCTGGCCTCCTCCTGCAGAAGCTTTATGTCCAAATTCCCACTCCTGGGTCCCAGGGTTTTTCTCTCCAATCCCCAGAACTTAAGGACTTCCAAATTACCACCATGTACATATGTTATATGCCTGTAGAGTGACGTATCTTTACCCGTGTTGATGGTGCTGATGTGACCAGATATTCTACGCCTCAATTCCTGAGTGGTTTTACCCACATATAACTTTGGGCAGTTGCATGATGCAATGTAAATAATGCCACTGCTTCGGCAATTAAAGAACTCTCTGATCACATAAGTACGTCTATCCATGGGGTTTTTAAATTGTCTTACTTTAGGTAGGAATTTGCAAAAGGTACAATTCCCACAGGGGAAGGATCCAGTGATACTGGATTTCAGCCAGCTTGTGTTTGTCATTTGTCTTTCAGGTAGGAAGCTATGGACGAGTTTGTCCCTCAGATTTGGTCCTCTCCTATACGTCACACTGGGGTATGATGGTAATACGTCTCGCAGTTGTTCATCACTGGTAAGTACCTGCCAATGTTTCTTAAGAAGCCACAATCATAAGTTCCTATGCATCTGATCCTTTTGTCTTTTCCTTCTCTCTTCTGATTGGTTTTATATTCTTGAGATAGTAATTCATCCCTATTTGTGCTTTTAGCACGATTGAATGCCTTCTTAAGGCATTTGCGTGGGTAACCCCTGCTCCTAAATCTATTATAGAGCTCATCTGCCTCTTTCTTAAAAGTCTCTTCGGTGGCACAATTCCTTCTGGCTCTCAAATATTGCCCCGTTGGTATTCCTTTTCTTAATGCCACTGGGTGCCAGCTCGTCCAGTGCAGGAGACTGTTTGTAGAGGTAGGTTATCGAAAGATCTCTGTAAGGATTTGCCCATCTGCATCCTTCTGGATCAACAGGTCCAGGAAACAGAAGGATGCAGATGGGCAAAAAACATTGATTTGGATGAATTTCGGAGGTAAAGTGCATTCCAATGTCGTTGTGGTTAAGTCTATCCACAAAGGTGATGAATTCATCCTTCTCCCCCTCCCAGAAAATCAAAACATCGTCGATGAATCGTCCCCAAAATAAAACGTTTCTAAGTGCTACAAACATAATAAAGAAGTTCCAATTACTCAATTTAAATCAGGTGCAATACTCTTGTCTGAAAAATTCTGTGAGCCCCACCATTAAGAAAATAAGAACAGATTCATCATTATCCTGGTTTGAAAAACTAGTCTCACAAACTCTCTATCCTACAAAAATAATCTCCACTGTCTCTAAGAACCTGCTACTATTAGAACTCCCCCCCTCCTTATATTTCCTGAAGGAATGGGAAAGGGATCTAAACGTGATATTCTCAGCAGAGGATAAGAGTGTATTGTTGAACGCACCCAGATTGTCTTCTAGATGTGTCACAATACAAGAAAATGCATACAAAGTACTCACCAGGTGGTATTTAACCCCTGTAAGATTGAGTCTGATGTATAGCAGCTCTTCCGACAGATGCTGGAGATGCTTGGTTGAGAAAGGCTCCTTTTTACACATTTGGTGGTCATGCCCATATATTCGGACGTATTGGGATAAAATCTTTAATTTGATTAGAGTCATACTGGGACTAAACAAAGATTCACTCCCGACTTGCCCCAAGGCAGCCCTCCTGTCTCTACTAACACACCCTTTAGCTAACCCTAAAAAGGCACTTTTGAGTATTCTACTGGCAGCAGCCAGACTTCTAATTGCTCACAATTGGAAGTCTACTACCACACCGTCAATATCCCAGTGGAAAGGTAAAGTAGAAGCTTTAGCCAGGTTGGAGGAGTTGTCGCATTGGGAAACACGCTCGCATCATAAGTACCTGAAAATCTGGTCCCCCTGGAGAGATAATATCGACCACATCACCACTCAACAGATTATAGAACTAGACACTCCCTCTCTATAGTTCTCACCCATAGGTGTTCACTACACGATTTCTCCATGCTTAGTGCATTATTTTACGAGAGATGCCTGACATCAACTTCATACGCCGTATTGATAGGATGCCTGGTCACTCCAGCCAGCTCACAGATTACCTTTCTTACATTACATCCTGAAGGTTCAGTCTTCCGCTCTCACACTGGTGGTAAATGCGTGCCCTCCCGCCCTGCTCCCCCCCCCCCTTCCTGCCTACCTGTTAAGTTTATTTTTATTTTCATTTATATTTTCTCCTTTTTTATTTTTTTTGGTTTCCCCTCACTTGATACTATTAATGTCAGAAGCTAGGTACTACCGCTTGGCTTCTTGCTTCAGCCAGACAAGGGTTTTCTCTGTAATAAAGGGTCCTTACGTTACCTGATTAGAATTATAGGAGTCTTACACAAGATCTCGCCCCTTGCATGTCCCAGCTCAGAGAAGATCGTTTAACACAGCTTTCTTGTCTGACGACGTGAAGCTATTAGATAACAGGTTGCTAAGGTTAAGTTTAACGATAAATAAATGTTCTTGCATTTTGGCATGCCTCATCCGCCTTAGTCCGTCAGGCTGTATTGTAGTGTACTAAAATTGTACCTTTGTCTTATTGCTGTACACCATTTTGTGCGGACTCGCTTGTATACTATTGCAGAATCTGCTTTATTGCACTACTGTTTGTATACCCTTATCTTTGTTATAAAATCAATAAAAAGATTTTAAAAAGAAAGAAGTGAATCGAAAGAAGCATGCATACATGACCACCTCTCCATTCATGACAGCGTGAGACAGTGCCCCATTCAGTGAACCAGTTGGGCATTTATGGTATATCCTGCAGATATAAATTTCCAAATGGCAATACTTCTACATATTATATTTGTTGTACAGATTATCAAATAGTAAAAAAAAAAAAAAAAATTCCCATTTGCATGCCTTGAAAGATGATCCATTAAAAAATTGGTAATGAATATTGCAAAACATGTCTGGCAATAGTGATGGACGAACATCGGTCGGGACGATTCGCGAATGCATGTTCGTGATCAAATGTTTGTGAACCGCAAGTTGGTGGCAGACCCCATTCACTTTAATAGCAGGCAAACCTGAAAAACCTTCAGGTCATATTTGCAGCCAGCAAACGCTTACTAGAAGTACACACATAGTCCCACAACACAGTGATATACCAGAGGGGAGTCATGGTAAAAAAATTCCCACAAAAAATATGTATTTTAATCAGGGGCTATTTTTATGTGTCTTAAAGGGAAACTCTCAAAAATGTGCCCTGCTGGAGCCTAGATTTTTTTTATTTATTTCCTATCGGTTTGATGTATACAAATGTGCGCACTCCACGTTTTTGTATCCTGCAAAGTCCATTAGAAAATGCATATGTTAATGTAATTTTTTTTTCTACCATGGAACTGTATGGGGAACGGACACCACTGTACGGCATCAGTCTGAGGCATCTATTAACACATACATTTTAGGTATACATTAAATGGATGGCAAAAATAGGATGTGAACCCAGCCCTAGTGTCAGAATAAGTACCAGTACACAGTGGAGCAGCGTGGCGGAGAGGGGAGGCTGCCATGTACTGACAGAGCGCTACCTGGTCCTGGTGGTCAGGGATGAGGACTGTGTTTCCCAAGAATCATTTTCTACTGGGGAATACAGGGCACAGTAAAATACATCGAATACATAGAATCTATCTTATATAAAGATATTAGCCCTACCACCGAATAATAATACAATTAGGTGGTCATTTATTATATAGAAATACATCTATGTTAGGCGTATTTCTGACACAGATTGTGGTGCAAAGGTCCTTAGCACCGCATTCTGCATATTGTTCCTGTTCATGCCAGGTTTAAAAAAGGATGGCGTGTGCAGGAAAAAGGATGCAGTTATGGCCATCTAGTTATTGGATACCACCGCCATACATTGACCGGTTGACACCTCTGTACAGTGACAGGATAACACCACCATACCGTGACCGGTAAAAAGGGTATAAGAGGGCATAGCACAGGGAATAACTAAGGGCACTGCACAGGGTGTGGTAAAAAGGTACAGTACAGGGCACAGTACAGGGTTGTGGGCACAGTCACATGACCTTGTGACATTAAAAGGTTTATACGCCACCATAATGAGAGGCAGAGGAGTGAGACAGGGGTGTGATTATGTGGCTAGAGATGAAAAATATAAATGTTGGGCAGTACAGGCCCCAAAAATTAGGCAATAAGCATTCAGCTGACAGCAAAGAACTTTGGATTCTGTGGCTGGAGGAGCATTAGATGGTCACAGGATAAATATGTAACTGTCAGCCAGTACAGGCCCCAAAAATTAGGCAATAGGCATTCACTTGACAGCAAAAAACTTTGGATTCTGTGGCTGGAGGTACATTAGGCGGTCACAGGACAAATTTGTAACTTTCGGCCAGTACAGGCCCCAAAAATTAGGCAATAGGCATTCACCTGATATAAAAGGTCTTTTATGCTGCTGTATATACATAAGGAAAGGACCATTCTTTGTTTATGGTGGTTGGGGATATGTGTGGGCTAGCATGTGGAAATTTAATTACATATGGTCATCACAGGTGTTGAATTCCTCCGAGATCCATGCCTCATAAATTTTTAGATATGTGAGGTAGTCCACACTGTTGTGAGCTAGGCGAGTGGGCTTATCGGTCACAATCCCCCCTGCTGCGCTGAACGGCCTTTCGGACAGGACTTTTGACAAGGGGCAAGACAAAAGTTTTATGGCAAATTGTGCCAGCTTTGGCCACAGGTCAAGCCTGTACACCTAGTAGTAAAGGGATTCCTTGCTTCTCAAAGCGTCCACATCGGCCGTAACCCGATGTAGTTAGACACCTGTTCGTCGAGGCGTTCCCTGAGGCTGGATCTGGAGCATGGCTGTCGATGGGTTGTTTGCAAGAATGATCTCATATCTGAAGTGACAAACACATCTTCAAACCGCCCTCTTCTTGCATGCACTGTAGGATTGGTACTCACAACTTTCTCTGTAGGTGGAAATTCCTCTGCCAGTGCCCACAACAAAAATTTTAAAGCTTGCTGATCTTGCTCTTCCTCTCCCCCCAGCCACCATCCTCCTCTGACTTCTCTTCAGACTCCTGCTGACTTACCTCAGATGGAGTAACCCCCCAGGGAATTCATTCAGCATAGCAACTCCCTCATCTTCCAGCTCCTGCTCCTCGGCGGCTTGATCAATAACACGATGCAATGCATGCTCCAGAAAGAAGGCATAAGGTATGATGTTGCTGATGGCACCCTGGCTGCGACTGACCAGTTTGGTGATCTCATCAAATGGCCGCAAAAGTCTGCATGCGTCGTGCCTGAGCAGCCACTGGCGCGGCGAAAAAAACAAGCTCCCAGAACCTGTTCTGCTGGAGAGGTCATACAGATAGTCGTTAACGGCACATTTCTGCTGGATCAGTGGAGTTCCAGCGCGTCGGGCAGTCACAAATCAGACGTCTGACATGCATGGCTGTGTAAGATCTTCTAAAATGGTAAGAGATTTTCCTTGAATGCCGCAAGATGTCCTAGAACCTAGGATATTGGGCAATGAATCGCTCTACAAATAAGTTCAGGACGTGTGCCATTTTGCCCTGTTTCAGCACCCTTAGCAGATTGGCACCGTTGTCGCACACCACTTTACCAACTGTCAAATTGAGCGGGGTTAGCCACTGATCGGCCTATGACCGCAGAGCTGAAAGGATTGCAGGACCAGTGTGGCTCTTGGCTTCCAGACACAACAGCCGCAGCACAGCATGGCAACATTTCACCTGGCACGCTGAATAGGTTCTGGAGAGCTTGGGGGGTACAGCGGAAGAGGTGGTAGCAGTGGAAAAGAAGCAGTCAGCCGAGGAGGAGACAGAGGATGGAGTAGGAGGAGGAGGAGAAGAAGAGGTAGGCCTGCATGCAATCCGTGGTGGTAACATCAAATCCATTCAGGTGGCACAGGTTACATGTTTGACGACCATCAGAAGGTTCACCCAGTGGGCAGTAAAAGTTATGTACCTTCTCTGCCCGTGTTTGCTAGACCACGTGTCTGTGGTCTGATGTATCTTGGCACCGACACTGTGTGCCAGAGATATATTCACTTTCCGTTGAACATGGCCATATAGCTCTGGGATGCCTTTCTGGGATAAATATTTCCTTCCAGTGACCTTCCATTGCAGTAGTTTGTGTGCTAGCAGTTCCAACAAGCCAGCGGTCAACCGTTGGGCAGGAGGATTATCTGGCGTCATCATTTTTTTTACACTCGAACATATGGACAATGGAAGCATGCCTTGTGCCAGATGAACGTGATGACGGGACGGTAAAAGGTGGAGTGGAGGAAAAATGGGAGGAGAGAGGAGAAGGAGAATAGACAGATGTGGAGCATCGGGAGTGTGGCTTTGTGGGTTCTGACAGTGTTGCTCCCACTGGGCTTGGGGATGGGAGGCGAGGTGCTTCTTAAGGCGGTCATCCCTAGGTGAGTGTTGGGCTTACTGCAACTTATGCATTGACAGCACAAGCTGCAGATGGCAACACAATTATCAGCAGCTGACACGTAAAAAAAAGCCCACACTGCTAAGCCATGTGCTGGCGTCCTGGGAGCCCAGATGTGACCGTGCATGGTGGATGGCTCGCTCCAGATACATTTGCAGTCTGCTTTTTGCCCCCTGTGCTCTGCGAGTTCTGCCTGCTTCTCTTCCTTCTCCTCCCTCTTCCTTTCTTGTTAGCACCCACGTGACGTCCATCGACACGTCATCATTGTCATCATCACCACCACTGACATTAGAGAGTAGGCAGCAACAGCGTGGGGGGCTCCAGGGGGCACTTAAGATGAGGCTCCCAAATATAACAATAGCACCCCTCAATCAGTATTTTTTTGAAGAAGGTATGTGGCACCCCTCAATCAGTTTTTGGCAGAAACAGGTATATAGCAGCTCTCAATCAGTATTTAGCGGAAACAGGTATATAGCACCCCTCAATTAGTATTTGGCGGAAACAGGTATATGGCACTCCTCAATCAGAATTTTGTGGAAATAGATATATTGCACCCCTCAATCAGTATTTGGTGGAAGAAGGTATATAGCAATAGCACTCCTCAATAAATATTTAGTGGAAGAAGGTATATGGAACCCATCAATCAGTATTTGGCGGAAACAGGTATATAGCACCCCTGAATCAGTATTTGGCAGAAATAGGTGTATGGCACCCCCTTAATCAGTATTTTGTGAAAGCAGGTGTATTCCAGCCCTCATTCACTAGTTGGGGTAAAAAGGTATATGTCACCCCTCATTTAATATTTGATGGAAACAGGTAAATAGCTGTCCTCAATCAGTATTTGGCAGAAACAGGTATATGGCACCCCTCAATCAGTATTTGGTGGAAGAAGGTATATAACAATAGCCCCCCTCGATCAGTATTTTGTGAAAGAAGGTACATGGCACCCCTAAATCAGTATTTGGCAGAAACAGGTATATTGCACACCTCAATCAGTATTTGGCGGAAACAGATATATAGCACCCCTCAATCAGTATTTGGCGGAAACAGGTATATGTCACACCTTAATTAAGCATTTTGTGGAAGCAGGTGTATTGCAGCCCTCAATCAGTATTTGGTGGAAGAAGGTAAATAACACATCTCAATTAGTATTTGGCAGAAACAGGTATATGGCACCCCTCAAACATTATTTTGTGAAAGCAAGGTGTATTGTACCTTTCAATAAGTATTTAGTGGAAGAAGGTATATGGCACCCCTCATACAATATTTGGCAGAAACAGGTATATAGCACCCCTCAATCAGTATTTAGCGGAAACAGGAATATGGCACCCCTTAATCAGTATTTTGTGGAAGTAGGTTTATTGCACCCCTCAATCAGTATTTGGTGGAAGAAGGTATATAGCAATAGAACGCCTCAATTAGTATTTAGTGGAAGAAGGTATATGACACCCCTCACTCAATATTTGTCAGAAAATAGTGCATTGCATCCCTTAATCAGTATTTTGGTGGAAGAAGGTATATTTCAATAGCATCCCTCAATTAGTATTTTATGGAAGAAGGTATGTTGCACCCCTCAATCAGTATTTGGCAGAAATAGGTATATAGCACCCTTCAATCATTATTTGGCGAAAACAGGTATATTGCACCCCTGAATCAGTATTTGGCGGAAATAGGTTTAGTAGATGTATTGCACCCCTCAATCAGTATTTAATGGAAGAAGGTATATAGCACCCCTTAATCAATATTTAGTGGAAGAAGGTATATGGCACCCATCGATAAGTATTTGGTGGAAACAGGTATATAGCACCCCTCATTCAGTATTTGACGGAAGCAGGTACATGGCACCCCTCAATCAGTATTTTGTGAAAGCAGGTGTATTGCACCCCTCAATCAGTAATTGGTTGAAGAAGGTATATAGCAATAGCACCTCTCAATCAGTATTTAGTGGAAGAAGGTATATGGCACCCCTCAATAAGTATTTGGCAGAAACAGGTATATAGCACCCCTCAATCAGTATTTGGCAGAGAATTGTGTATTGCACCCCTAAATCAGTATTTGGTTGAAGAAGGTATATAGCAATAGCACCCCTCAATCAGTATTTTGTTGAAGAAGGCATATGGCACCCATCAATCAGTATTTGGCAGAAACAGGTATATGGCACCTCTCAATCAGTATTTGGCAGAAACAGGTATATAACACCCCTCAATCAGTATTTGTCGTAAACAGGTATATGGTACCCCTCAATCAGTATTTTGTGGAAGCAGGTGTATTGCAGCCCTCAATCAGTATTTGGTGGAAGAAGGTATATAGCAATAGCACCCCTCAATCAGTATTTTGTGGAAGAATGTATATAGAACCCCTCAAACAGTATTTGGCTGAAACTGGTAAATAGCACCCCTCAATCAGTTTTTGGCAGAAACAGGTATATAGCACCCCTAAATCAAGATTTTGTGGAAGAAGGTATATGGCACCCCTCAATCTGTATTTGGCGGAAACAGGTATATAGCACCCCTCAATTAGGATTTTATAATTTAATAATTTTTTATTATTATTATTATTAAGATTGCAGTGTTGACTATACTGCGATTTTAATAAGTGGAGTACAGAAATGTAGAATACAATATGGAACAATAACAAATCCATAACATATACAATGGTGTATAACAGAGAGGGTGAGGCACAGGACCCTCATATAAGCTCATAACAACTAAGCATGTTGTTAGAACACTAGTATCAGAAAAACACACGGATCGTATCTAGGTAAGAAACCTTAGAAAGGAGGAGGGCAAAAAGGGGATATTGGAAGGTCAGTTGAGCAATCTAGCAGTGCGGCCAAGACCAAGGGTGATTTGTAGGATTATAGAATATATTGTGGGTGTAACAACCAAGGAGCCCAAGTTTTACCTCTATGAATTGGGTTGATTACCATTTCTGGGAGTAACCTTTCATATCTACAGGTGGAGTTGAGGACCAGAATGACCTCCGCAAAAGCAGGGGTGTTCCTAGATTTCCAATGTCTCATGATTACCAGTTTGGCACAGAGTAATATGTGTTCTACAATGCGCCTGTATTCATAGGGGAAATTGGAAATATCAAGGAATAGGAGGACTAATGCGGGTGAGGGGACACCTGAAAACCTGTAATCTGAGATATTAGTGCGAAGGCTGATTGCCAGTATGCAGTTAGTTTTGGGCACGATCATAGCATGTGTAGGAGATAGCCTGTAGTGCCACATTCCATCCAACAACCTGCTGGGGTACCAGGGTATATAAGGCTTAGGCGGTGAGTGGTAAAATACCATCTGAGTAATGTTTTAATCCCGGCCTCATAGTGAGAGACGCATTTGAAGTTAGACACAATAAAGCAAACTGTGTCAGCCCATCTCTCCTCCGAGAATGTAGTTTGCAAGTCTCTTGCCCATTTTAGTATTGGGGGAGATTTTACAAATTTGGACTTATTGTCTATAATATCATAAATATGGCGTGTAGTATGCTTTTTGAGTAAAGATGGATCTTGAAAAATCCTAATGACTTCCTGTTGAGAGTTAAAGGACGGGAGGAGAGGTATGCCAAGTTAGCCAACTCTCATATAAGACAGAAATTCAGAGTTGGGTAGGTTTCGACCCTGGCGGAGGCAATCAAAAGTTACCATTGCGGAATTTTCCATCACTTGAACAGCTGAAGTGATACCATAAGTTACCCGTATGGAAAGGTTGATATCCCCTATTAATTTTTCCAAAACCTTCATAGATACATGCAACAGGTTAACAGGGTTCGGGGTGCCTTGAGATAGGTGAAGCTGAGACCCTCAATCAAGATTTTATGGAAGGTATATCATAGCCCTCAGTCAGTTTTTGTTCGGGGCAACAGGTATATCACATCCGTTGTGATTAGTTACTCTAATAGCATTTGTCCCTCTATCTAGCTGCGGTATCGCAACAAAACCGTACAAAACTTCTGCACAATACAAATACACTATAATATAATTTCTATGTTAAAAAGTATACCGTATTGTACGTATATCACACTGCTCTATATCACACTTATCGATAGCACACCTATACTAGTCCTTAAAAGGACTTTTGTGGTCCGATTAGCTAGCGTTTGGTGTCCATAACTGGCCCTGCTCCAAAATGCCACCTCTCCTTACACTGTCAAAACACATAATGTAAAATGGCTGCCAGATCGGGTTCTGTTATAGGGTTGGGGGTTTGTCCATGTGCTGAATTGTCTCAATTGGCTGTCCTGTTCCACCTGATTGATGTGTCAAGGGTCAAATTTCGGCTCTATGCAAAAAAATAAGGCACGTGCAAATATCGTCATATGTTCGCATTTTCGGTGAATGAGCAAAGTTTGCCGCAAAGCAAATACGGAGTAAACCGCAAGGCCATTTCTACCTGGCAACTGGCTGCATGACCTACTACTTTGCAGCTTAGCTCTTGTAACTACAAAGACATTTCTATCTCCATAAATCTAACTGGTGATCAGAGCTATTTAATGACTTTTTGGAAATATGGTATCTAGTGTTGGTTGAGCACCATGTGTGCTCTGGTGCTCGAGTAGAACACTTCCCGATGCTCGGGTGCTCTATAGAGAATCCAAGCATTAAACCAGGCACTCCTTACTCTGAAGAGGGGAGGGTGTTGGGACTGTAGTTCGGCTTAGGAGTCCCTGCTCTGACTCCATACATAACTATGTCCATTTATGGAGTCATTGCTTGGGGACACCCAGTGTATATCTGAAAAGTTTCTGGTAGGATTTGAACTCACAACCTTCTACATTACAGCCAAGAATCTTAAGGACTACATTATACAGCTGCATACAGTTAAAAATAAATAAATAGGATTCCAATACAGCTGGCCATGCAGCTCTAAAGTGTAGTGGTTAACATACTGGGCTGTATTGTAGAAGGTTGTGAGTTCTAATCCCTTCAGAAATAGAGGCTAATTTTAATTGAAACATATATATATATATGTTTTTAGCCATAATATATTTACATATATTATTATATATTTAAAATATATAATATATGTAAATATATTATGGCTAAAACATCAGTAGTAGTTTCCCACATATTATGCATTCATATATATCAGAAGTATGATTTTATCTATATTACAGACTGTTTCTAACTGGTCCCCACCCTTCCTGCAAGAAAAAGGACTAGTTCACTCCTCTCCAGAGGGGGATAAGAATGGAAGGGTAAGTTCCATTCTATGTAAGTACATCTCTTACATGTTAGCTTCCACCTGCTGGTGAATCAGACACATTACAAATGAACAGTTACATAACAACATAATTAGGAATGCACAGTGTGGAGGATCTGGAAATAAATATATAGATGGCTTTGGTGTTAGCCCAATAAAGATGGTAGCAGGGTGAAAGTGTGGTAACACCACTCTGGGGTGTTACACTACCCTGTCTATAAGTGTAGTAATCATGCACGTATGTATGCCGCTAGTTTGAATAAGGATGAAATAGGGAAATTGATTTAGACCTAAATTTGTTATCCCTCACAGATACTTTTGTGTGTTGGCCTGTGTATTGGTAATGACCATCTATATGCTGGTTTAATTAAATTGTACAAGTCCAAAAAACATTTAAATTGAACAGAATTCGGAGGGGCGTGGCCAGCCGTGGTAGGAGGAAGACGTCTCTCAGTGCAGCTCTGCTGAGTTTCAAAATCCTAGCCCATCCACAATCTTTCAGGGCGTAAAAGACCCCATTTCAATCATCCTGAGCCTATATCCACGGCCATCCTCATTTTGAGACCTTCCTCGAGTCTCTCACCCGACCCGGGCCGGAATTACTACTGCGGCCTAGTAGTGAGGCACAACCGCGGCCTAGATTCGGCCCGGCGCGGTCGTCTCCTGGGCTTCAGTGAACACTGGAAGATACATCTATACAAACTCCATGACGGATTAGTAGCTGTACCTGTACCGAGTTTTATGCGACTCCGGTGAGCTCCGGTGGCCGGCGTGACATCGCGCCTGAAGAGGCCATCATTGAGAAGGCGCCAATTTGCGTACCTGAACACCGTACCCCTCAGTAGCGGAGAGGACACTTACCAACACAAGTTCTAAGGTACCCGTCCTGTCACATACGCTCCGATCCACTGTGTAATCACAGTCCCTTGCCAGAGAGACTCCAGGTACACCGTGTGAGACACCAGCTGCAGCACCACCATAGTGCACCATATTACTGGTCTTTTCACTGGATCTGGCACTTCCCATAGTGCAGATCAGTAGAGACACTCAAAATCCATTATCTAAGTGTCCTCTGAATAGTTCTAAGAACATAATTCTCACTCTCCTGCAAATCGGCTGATTTAAAGGGACAGTAGCCCTTTTTGTTATTAGCACTAATTTTGCAACAGCATCATTTCACACCAAAGTATGTTTTAACAGCTGGAACCTGAGCTTATACTCTTCTGTCATTCATGTTCCTGTTGCAGTGATGTTCTTTTAACCTGAGATGAAGTGGTGAGCACATTCGCGATAAGGGCAAGATCAAACGCACTTATGGTAAAAGTGGGCAGATATAGGGGGGTGGAACAAGACTCTCAGAAACAAGCAAAGGCTCCATCTCTTTCACAATCCGATTTAGACCGTTTCATGATGAAGAAGATCACTACAAATCAGGGGATTCCTTCTTCTGCTTCCAAAAGTAATCCTCAGAAACAGCAAGCTCCACAGCCTAACAGGGAAAGCGACGAGGAGGATTCCTTTGAGGCTGCTTCAGATCTACCTATCTCCAGATCCTTTATTTCACAAGCCTTAACTAAAGCCCTAAACCTGGTCTTAGAGGAATTATCGGAAATAAAACGTGAAATGAGACAAGTAGGTCAAAGAGTCAAAGCTCTAGAGTCCACCCAATCAGCAGTTGCAGAATACACAAATAAAAATTCTGCCGCCTTTTCTGCCTAACAAAACCATATAAATTATCTATATGATTATATTGAGGATCAGGACAATCGGGGCAGAAGAAATAATATACGCATCAGAGGCGTCCCAGAGTCAGTTGCAAATGAGGCTATTCCCAATGCAGTTATAGAAATATGTAAAACGCTACTGGGCGAAGGACACCCTGACCCAATCATAATTGAGAGAGAGCCCACCGTGCCCTCCGCCTCAAACCTAAAATGGGCGACCCTCCTAGGGACATCATCTGTAAGCTGCTCAATTTCGCACAAAAAGATCTAGTTATGAAAAGGGCCAGAGAAAGCGACAATATCACCTACGAGAGCGCTCAGATCCTCCTTTTTCAAGATCTTGCCCCTGCTACTCTAAATAAAAGACGTGCCCTGAAACCGCTCACGGATCACCTAAGACATAGACGCATCGCCTTTAGATGGTTTTTTCCATTTGGAATGCTAATTACTTGGAAAGAAAAGAAATTCATCCTAAGATCACCAAAAGACCTCCCAGACATCCTTGAAGCACTGGAGATACAGGATGTGGACATCCCAGACTGGTCTGCTACGAACGACGTTCTTATCCCACAAGACATCTTGCCCCCCACAGAATTGGGAATTGGTAGGAAGTGGCAAATCCTCAAAGTCCAAGAAAAAGCACGGGAAACTAACCCCCAGACGCATCATTCCTGAGGAGGACTAAATATGCTTTTCAATGTTTTATTGATGATAAGATTCATTTCTCACCGCCACCACGGTGGCTTTGAGGATGGCGACTAGATGGCTAACTGCGTAGACCCCTATTGGTAGACTTCCTTTCCTTGTAATTGCAACTGACACACCAGTTTTTTGTATGCGGGTGTTGGTTTGGGGGTTTGGGCAGTTGGCGGTCTTGATTTGTTACATCTCTGCTTCAAAGCGAGTTCTCAGTTGCTTTCTTTATGATCTGTGTGTGGTTTGGGGTAACTGATCACTATATTATTAGTCTTATAGTTACCACTCACCTCTTTATCTCACTTATGAGTTTACTGTTAATGCCTCTAATACTGGCCCTGAACTGTTTCCAGGGCATAATACTTCTGCCCTTGATCAGAAGTACGGACCCGCAGAGGTCCTACATTGGGAGAAGGAAATCCCTAGTTTCATCTATCAGCAGAGGTCTGTTTACACAAAGTTTATTTTATGGTTTGACGTTCTTTCTTTTATATTGTAGTCCCTTTCCACCCCCTCACAAAGGCAATCCCTTGATATTGATGACACTAACTACCTCACCACCAACAGAAATGGAGTTGAACCAGGCATCCTACGGTATGTAAGTTCTGCACCCCCTCACCTAAAGCACCAACATGGCTGACATTCACATAGCAACATATGTCAAAGGTCTTAAAAATCCAATCAAGAGAGGCCAGATTTTACATTATCTTCATAAAGAAAAAACGAAGGTAATACTACTACAAGAAACACACTTTAAAAACAATCAGATCCCTAATCTCTCTCGGTCATATTATAACCAATCGTTTCATAGCTCATCCCCACACTCAAATAAACTCGGTACCAGTATAGGTTTCCATAAACACCTTGACTTTAGTATGACTGACACATTAACAGACCCTAATGGTCATTTTATTCTAGTGAAGGGGACTATTAATTCTCAAATATACACATTCGCCAACTTCTATGCACCTAATGTCGCCCAGAAAAGCTGGTTTTAAAATACTTGGCAAAAGTTTGAAGATTTTAAAGAAGGTATAGTAATCCTTGCTGGTGATTTCAATGTCGCCCTCAACCCACAACTTGACACTTCATCAGGGAAATCCTCTGTCTCCTTCAAAACCCTAAACTACATAAAGAAACTCATACCTAATAGTAATCTTATAGATGTGTGGCGTGCAAATAACCCTGGAGTAAAAGACTTCTCTTTCTTCTCTGCCCCTCATAATTCCTACCATAGAATAGACTATATTCTGGCGCCTACACCCAAATTACATTTATGCTCTCAAACACATATTGGCAATATAGTTCACTCTGACCACGCACCAATTTTTATCACATGGAAATTAACTAACAATCATCCCAAATCCTTCATATGGAGGTTAAACGAGACACTGTTAGACAACATACAGATTAGGGAAAAGAGGAGAAGAGGTTAAAAGAATATTTTGCATTGAATAAGTCAGACAGTTTGTCAACACATATAATTTGGGAAGCACATAAATCTGTCATCAGAGGCGAGTTCATTTCTACAGCCTCACATATTAATTAGGATAGACGTGCCAAAATAGCCGAGCTTTATGACAAAATATCCAAGTTAGAATATGCTCATAAACGGTCTCAAACAAACCACCAGTTGGTAGAACTTGCTTCAACCAGAGACGAGCTTAAAGGACTTCTAAATAAACAGTCAGCTAAGCTATACCTCGCCCTTAAGCAGAAGTTTTTTGCCCATGGCAACAAACCTACCAAATTTATGCTGGCTCTGGTAAGACAGCGTAAGCGGAAGTCTAGGATCTCGGCTATTCTGAACGATAAGAAAGTTTTAGTGAAAGATGACATAGATATTGCAAATGCCTTCCATGACTTCTACTCAGCGCTATTTAATATAGATAAATCTGATTCTGAGATTACTCGTGCAGAGAAAGCTGAAAGAACCACAGCATTTTTAAATATTCTTTCCCTCCCATCTCTGTCCCCCATACAAGCCTCTGAGCTTTGCACTCCAATTACGCCCTCTGAACTTTATATCACTCTAAAACAAATGGCGAAGGGCAAAGCCCCAGGACCAGATGGCCTCCCTTTGCTATATTACATTTCTTTTAAAGATACGCTAATACCCTATCTAATTAGTTCTTATAACGCTGCCCTCTCAGGTAAGGCGTTTTTACCGCAAACGGTTAATGCCCATGTCACCCTGATCCCAAAGCCACAGAAGGACCCCAGTCTGTGTTCCAGCTATAGACCCATCTCTTTGCTGAACTTGGACGTAAAGATTTTCGCAAGAATTTTGGCTAATAGAATAAAACCTTTTTTAAAAGATCTGGTGCACCCTGACCAAACCAGTTTTGTGCCTAATCGAGAAAGTAAAGATAACACTTATAAAGTCATTAACACTATAGCCTTGGCAAAGGACAGGTCCCCCTTAGTGGTTTTGGGAACTGATGCTGAAAAAGCGTTTGACCGGGTGGCTTTGGCCTTTATCAAAAACACCATGTTTAAATTTGGATTCCCTGAATGCTTCATTATGGCCATCTTTTCTATGTATGGCTCACCCAGTGCAAATATTAAGGTAAACAACATCTTTTCTCACCCGTTCCAGATTAATAACGGGACAAGACAGGGAGGCCCGCTTTCACCAATTCTCTTTATCCTTACAATAGAACCACTTTTACAGTTTATCAGACAGTCTAAAGAAATTAAAGGGTTGGGCTGTGGAGGCTTGGAGATCAAACAAGCGGCTTATGCGGATGATCTTTTGCTGATGGTCTCCAATCCCCTACAGGCCTTTCCTGCTATCATTAAAGTGTTCACCGAATTCGGTTTCATCGCTAACTTTAAAATTAATCTGCCAAAATCGGTGGCAATGAACATTAATCTCCCACCCAGTCTTCTTAAAAAGCTCAAAGAAAACTCCCCATTTGAATGGACGCAGTCATATATAAAATTCCTAGGTATAAACATTACATCTGACTTAACTAAACTTTATGAGACTAACTCCCCCCCCCCCTACTAAAATCTATTCCAGCTATTGTAAAATCATGGTCTCCCTCCTTCATCTCCTGGTTAGGTAGGCACAATATTTTTAACTCCCTTATAGTGCCTAAGATCACCTACTTACTACAAGTCCTACCTACAAAACTGCCTAGCAGCTTTTTCAATTCTTTCAGGAAGATCTGCTCCTCCTACGTTTGGGGAGATAACAAACCTAGAATCTCTAACAAGATTCTACTGCTTCCTTTTGTAAAAGGAGGAATAGGCTTCCCCTCCATCACAAGATACCACAGAGCGGTACACATCAATAGAATCATTGACATGTTGAGACAACCTAAACACAAACTTTGGATTCCCCTGGAAGAAATGTTGATCAGCTGCCCGATCAGACCCTTATTACTGTCTGAGACAGGAAAGAACATAGCCCCGAATAAAGACAACCCACTCACTCTAACTACCCTATCAATATGGAACATTCCAGAAATAAGAAACAATTGTATGTCTTTCCCTTCCCCCCTCATGAACATCAAGGACTGCCTTGGCCTTAACACAGAGTTACGTAATTCCGTACATTCATTAGAAGAACTTCTAGACAGTGAGGGTACCCTGCTAAGCGCTAAAAATATAATAACGAAGTTCCAATTACTTAATCTGAGTCAGGTGCAATACTCTTGTCTGAAGAATATGGTAAACCCCATTCTTAAGAAATTTGGAGTAAGTACAACTCTAACCTGGTTTGAAAAACTAGTAACACAAACCTTATACCCTACAAGGATCATTTCCACTGTCTCCAAAAATCTACTACAACTAGAAATCCCCTCCTCCTTGTATTTCTTAAAGGAATGGGAAAGGGATCTAAACTTAAAATTCACAGAAGACGAAACGCAAATCATATTGAGCGCACCTAGATTGTCTTCTAGATGTGTGTCAATACAAGAGAATGCATACAAAGTACTCACTAGGTGGTATTTAACCCCAGTGAGATTGAACTTGATGTACAGTAACTCTTCTGACAGATGTTGGAGATGCCTTGTAGGGAGAGGCTCCTTTCTACACATTTGGTGGTCATGCCCTCAAATTCAGACGTATTGGGAGAATAATTTTATATTAATTAGAGACATCTTGGGATTAAAAAAGGATCTACTCCCTACATGCCCAAAGACTGCTCTCTTGTCCTTACTTTCGCACCCTTTAGCTAACCTTAAAAAAATCACTTTTAAATATCCTTCTGGCAGCTGCCAGATTGTTAATTGCTACTAACTGGAAATCCATTTCACCACTGTCAATTTCTCAGTGGAGAGGAAAGGTAGAGGTTTTAGCCAGATTAGAAGAGTTATCCCATTGGGAATCACGCTCTCATCACAAGTACCTTGAGATCTGGTCTCCTTGGAGAGAAAAGAAAGAGCACATCACCACTGACTAGATTACAGAGTTGGACACATCCCCCCCCCCCCCTCCAGTTCCTAACCCATGGGTGGCCTCTGTATGAGCTCCCTCCGGTCTATATCCTTACTTTCTAGTGATGCCCGTCACAGACCTCAAATGCAGCAATGCAGTAGGATACCTGGTTACTCCGGCTCGCTCTCAGAAGGTTATTTTCACTAGCCCTAGGCATGAAGAACAAATTCTCACCTATGTACTAGTAGTTAGTACGTGTCAGCCCCACCTTCACCCCCCTTTATCCCCTCCCTCCCTTTCCTCCCCCCTCTCCACCACCCCTTTTTTTGTTCCCCACCTACCTTGGTTATATGTTAAGTTTTTCTCTTATGTTCCTTCTCACTTGTAGATCAGTAGTGTCAAATACAGGATGCTAACTCGGTTTCTCGCTTCGGCCTGGTGGATGGTTACTTTATGGCAGTGTGGGCGATAGATGCCACAAAATCATTAATGATACATAGGAGACCTACATAACATTGCATCTCAAGCAAACACTGGCCCCAAGATGACCGGTCGACTCAGTTTTCGCCCTCACTGGTATGGAGATGCCAGTTAACAGGTCGCAAGGGCTTGGCTTTAAATGTTTTAAATGATTTGAATGATCTCTCTCCTTTGTGTATCATCTCAACATCTTTTGACTTGCTTCACTCTATGATGAACCAGTAATGTACTCCTGTCATAATCGATTTACATTATTTGTTAAGACCCGCTTGTATACTACTATACAAACTTGCTTTACTGCACCACGGTTTGTATACCATCTTCTTTGACACAAAATCAATAAAAAGATTTTAAAAAGAAATTGAACAGAATTCACGGAAACAGACAATTGAGGACTGACAGTCAATTTATCATTAATACACATAGTTTGATTGCTGCTGTACCTTGTGTCTTGTAATAATCACATATATATGTTAGTTTAATTACATTTAACAATGTCAAAAAAATATGTAAATTATAACTGTGTAGAAACTGAAAATCAAAAAACTGTAATTTGATAATTGAGGATTTACGCTCAATTCCTACCACACACATGAATCAAATAAGTTTATCTTGGTCTCACCAGACCACAAGACATGGTTACAGTAATCCATGTCCTTAGTCTGCTTGTCTTCAGCAAACTGTTTGCAGGCTTTCTTGTGCATCATCTTTAGAAGATGCAGTGTGCGGCGTATGGTCTGAGCACTGACAGGCACTCATAAATCTATTTTTAAAAGACAACCTCTGAATATAATGCTAAGCACGTGAACTAAACTTCTTTGGTCGACCATGGTGAGGCTTGTTCTGAGTGGAAACTGCCTTGTTAAACTCAGTGGCGGATCCGGGGGGGGGGGGGCAACGGAGCAATTGCCCCCCTCCCCTTTCGAGGAGTTTCCCGCTGATTTTCATTTCCCCTTTAAGCCGCCGCACCGCAGTGCCTCAGTTTAATTACAATACCTGTCCTACATTCCTACGGGCTGCGGCTAAGTTCATGTAGGGGGTCGGAGGCATAAGAACCGCGCGTGCAGGCGCACACAGCCAGGAGAGGGAGTTGTCCGGTCTAGGTTGCACAGATGCCCTCGCAATTTGACAGATTTGGAGTGTTTTTGCAAAGAAGAGTGGGCAAATCTTGCCAATTCAAAGTGTGCCATGCTCATACCCAAAAAGACTGAGTGCGGTAATAAAATCAAAAGGTGCTTCAACAAAGTATTAGTTTAAGGGTGTGCACACTTATGCAACCATAGTATATTATTTTTATTTTTTTTCTTCCCGCTACATAAAATATTTCAGTTTGTTTTTCAATTGAGTTGTACAGTTCATAGGTCACATTAAAGGAGAAAAAAGTTCTGAAAATATTTATCTTTGTCTCTTATTTTACATCACAGAAACCTGACATTTTAACAGGGTGTGTAGACTTTTTATATCTACTGTGTGTATATATATATATACATATATATATATATATATATATATATGTATATATATATATATATATATATATATATACACTCACCTAAATAATTATTAGGAACACCTGTTCTATTTGTCATTAATGCGATTATCTAGTCAACCAATAACATGGCAGTTGCTTCAATGCATGTAGGGTTGTGGTCCTGGTCAAATCAATCTCCTGAAGTCCAAACTGAATGTCAGAATGGGAAAGAAAGGTGATTTAAGCAATTTTGAGCGTGGCATGGTTGTTGGTGCCAGACGGGCCGGTCTGAGTATTTCACAATCTGCTCAGTTACTGGGATTTTCACGCACAACCATTTCTAGGGTTTACAAAGAATGGTGTGAAAAGGGAAAAACATCCAGTATGCGGCAGTCCTGTGGGCGAAAATGCCTTGTTGATGCTAGAGGTCAGAGGAGAATGGGCCGACTGATTTAAGCTGATAGAAGAGCAACGTTGACGGAAATAACCACTCGTTACAACTGTGGTTGACTGTGGTAAATATATCTTCACATATTTTGACACCTGTACAATTACAGTTGCTGGAAAAGGGTTTAAGTTTTTGTCCAGCTAGTGCTATTAATTGGTTTGAGTTGGAAGCTGATCTGCTGTATTTTTTCAGATTGATAAAACTTAAGATTCATTTTCAGGATGCACATAGCTCTGTCATTAGACCTATGCATGAGTTCCGTCTATCTAATTGGGGGTTAAGATTGAAAAATGATTTTTCCCCTCAAATATCTTCTAAGGCGTTTGAGGTATTTTCAGATGCAGTGTTGAGAGATATACAGGATTTAAAGCAATCTGGGCTTTGTGACCATATTCAACATCCTAATATGACTAAACAGGAATGACAGACTCTTAATCAGTTAATCTATGACCACTCCGTTACCATCAAATCAGCTGATAAGGGTGGTGTGGTAGTGGTCATGGATACTTCAATATATTTGGCAGAAGCTGCCCGCCAATCAGATGTTGCGGTTTATGTGAAACTCCAAAGGGACCCCAAATTTTATATACAACGTGAATTAAAGTCACTGGTTAGCAGGTATACACAATCAGGCCTTATAGATGAACAACTCAGTGAGTTTTTGCTGATAGATTATCCAGTTACTCCTTTATTTTATTTATTACCAAAAATTCACAAAAATGTACAGTGTCCTCCCGGCAGACCAATTGTTTCTGGCCACGGTTCTTTACTAAGTAACGCTTCCATTTTTTTGGACAAGATTCTTCAAACTTATGTAATAAAATCCAAATCTTACATAAAAGACACTACTGATTTTTGGGGAAGTTAGCAGATGTGACGATGCCGGAGGATGCCATATTGGCCTCCTTCGACATCGTCAGTCTGTATACTTCAATACAGCACCACATTGGAATGGCAGTTGTGGAATCTGCTTTGGCAAACTCAGACTACACCATTGAGGCACAAACTTTTTTTCTTGCTCTGGTACGGTTGATTTTATATAATAATTATTTCCTATTCGGGGATGATTATTATATGCAAATAAGGGGGACGGCCATGGGGATGAATGTGGCCCCAACTTACGCCAACATGGTCGTCTCTCATTTGGAGGAGAAATATGTCTATGTGTCCCACCACTTCAGCCATGTGCTGAGGTGGTTGAGATACATAGACAATATTTTTGTTAACTGGACGGGTACAGTATCTGAATTGAAATTGTTTCATAATTATCTGAACAGCCCAATTCCTGATATACAATTCACTTTAGAATTTTCCGTCAATACTCTACATTTTCTGGATGTTAATGTCCGACGTATTGGTCTTACGCTAAACACTGAGGTTTATACAAAACCCGCTGACCGCAACACCGTCTTAAGGTATGATAGTGCTCATCCACGTACAATGTTACGGTCATTTCCGTATAGCCAATTTACCAGAGCTAAGAGGATAGTTAGTGACACATCCACACTGGATAAAACCCTAGAAAGGATGACACTATGTTTTAAGCAGAGGCGCTATCCAGCATCCACATTGCAACGGCAATTAAATCGTATCAATCTAAGAGAGAGAAGTGAACTGTTTCATGGCACTAGGAGGGACCAATCCCATAAAATACCCTTTGTAGCTACCTTTTGTGAAGCCAGTCCCTATGTGAGTAAAATTATTAACAAACAATGGTCTATTCTAAATACAGAACATAAGAACATCCCAGAATTCTCTAACAGACCAATAATGTCGCATAAGAGTGCCTGTAACTTAAAAGATAGATTAGTAAAAAATGATATAGGCTCACAAAAAGGTGTACACCAGTCATTTTTAGCTCCTAGAAAAAGTGGCAGTTATCCGTGCCTCCACTGTGTAAATTGCAAATACATGGTGAAGGGACGTGAATACATTCATCCAAGCACTGGTGTTTCTTACCCCCTTAAATTTTATTTAACCTGTGATTCGTGTTATGTCATCTATGTTTTATGGTGCCCTTGTAAAAAATTGTATGTGGGCGAGACCACATGCGATTTTAAATCCCTTATTAATCAGCACCTTTTTTCTATACGCAAAAAATGCAAAGATCTGCCAGTTTCACATAATTTTTTGGTTATGGGCCATGGTGAAGGTGATCTCAGGTTCATGATCCTTGACCATGTTCCATTACCGCGAACGGGTGGCAATCGCATAAAGATGCTTAAAAAACGCGAGTCTGAATGGATCTTTAAATTACAAACTGTCAATCCAGGGGGTTTGAATGTGGAGTATAAGCCATGGTTATTCATATGATCTTCCACAGTTTTTTCCTTGTCGGCGCATGTGTTGAAAAATTTGTTTTTTTTTAAAACAAATATATTTGGATAATATATTTTTTTTATTTTCACATATAGGACCTGTGGATGGAAGGGCTTTGCTCAACAGGAGGTTGGATGCTTTGGACACGTGCGGCTTACCCAGTGACATGCTGTATATATACTAGATTCATATTAGATGCGCTTTTGTATGCGTTTTCTTACTAATTACGGCCATTTTGGATATTTTTTCGCCTGTCAAGGGTTAATTACTGGTGAACGGAGTGGGAGGGTAAAAGCTGCCGCTGGTTCCCGCCTCCTCCGCCCACCTATTTCGGATGACAGTGCATCGCAAGATAGCACGTCGCCCGTTAATATACCCTGGGTGAATTATCTTGAATTATATTTGTCTTTCATATACTGTTATTACGCATGTACCTGTATTTTGCGCTTTACTTATGCGACTTGTGAAGCGATGTGTCATGTGATGTACTACTCGGGATCATGTGATTCTCCCCAGAATGACATCACAGACATGCGCAGTTTTAGTTCCGGGACACCGTATCCATGTGACGCAGTTTGTAACACTGTATCCTCCTATCATTGAGCATGTCTGATTCCACGCCTGGCCCTCCTATGTTTACACATATACAGGTGATGATTATTCATTATTGATTACCACTTATGTTAAATATTATTTATGAATTAATATACCTGGTTGTTTTAGCTATATGAATGTATTTATGCATCTAATCACATTGTCTTCCGGGTATGATGTTTTGATACACTCACATGAGATACTTTGTAGCATATTTTGAATGTTATTTTCAATTACCACTTATGTATGTCAATTTGATGTGATCACATAAAAACCCACAGTTGCCTATGATGTATTGCTTGAGAATGGTCCCAGCAAGCGGACCAAAACGTTGCTTGGGTGAATAAAGGATCCCACAGTTTTTTCACCATTGAAAGTGCTACGGTGTATTTATTTATATATATACATATATAATACAGTTACAGCCTGTAATTGTGGGAGGGGCCAAGTCCCCCTTCTTAAACCCCCTCGGCCAGTTCACTACACCGCGCTCGGCTACATGTACTTCCGGTGACTCCCGTCACTTCCGGTAAGCACGCCTCCCAGGTAAGCAGCGTCTCATGCCTCCCGACGTGCACCTCGTCTCTCCGGTCGTCCGCCCGCTGGTCCGCTCCTTCTTGCCGCCTCCTGATCCCCTGCACCTGCAAGCTCCCTCCACCGCTGGCCGGGCCTCTCCTCCATTCAGGCGCATCTATCCTCTCGCGAGAGGTCGTGCGCACGCGCTGCCGGCTCCTAAGACTGCAGAGAAGATCTGTTTAGCTGTGTCAGGAAGAGCTTCAGGGGTGATGGATTCTGGAATACCTTTGAGGTCCAGGTTGTTACGTCTGGCTCGGTTCTCTTGGTCTTCCATCCAGTTGACCATCTTGTTCATATGGGTTTGGAACGAGGCTAGGTGGAGGATGCGGCTTCTGTGTATGAGACAAACTGTGTCTGTACATTTTCAAGCTGTTCCACTCTGCCACCAATATTCCTCACATCTTGTTTGATATATTGTAGCTCTTTGATTTCTGGTTCAAGCACTTTGGAGAGGGCTTTGCCTAAAAAGCCCCTCGAGATTGGGAGGCTACGTTCTTGTTGTGGGTTCATCTATGTCCCTCTCCATCTCCGGAAGATCGTGGGGTGAAGATTCACGTTCTGTTTCTTCGGGCTGTGGAGATCTGTGCACTTGGATTGGTTTGGCCGGTATGGCCGCTTGTTTCTTCTGTACAAAGGAATCTAAAGAGCCTGCATTACATGTGGTAGATGAGGATCTTGACTTGCCAGGGCCGATTTTAACCATAGCGAGAGAAACGAGAAGCTTTTGAACCTTCATTATTTTTTTCTTTCTTTAATAAGCAGATGCTAGAGTGAGGGTAGTGTAGATGGTCCCTCTGTTTGTGACCCTTGTCGGCTGGGATGTCGGTCTATGGCATCATTATGTCTCCTCCAGATGGAGGAAATTGAAAGAGTAGGTCAATGACCCTGAGAATATTAGATGAGTCCTTGTAGGTCTGGATGATGCTACTCAACTCAGAGCAGGACTGTTACACTCTGGTTTCTATTGAGGGGTTCCGGCTTCAGGTGAGTAGGATGCGTGAACTCCAGTTGTCGTATGACCAGACTGCGGTGATGATAGATATTCAGGTGGGGTCCGGAAAAGCTTTAATTGAACTGCCAATTCGCTAGCTTTAGCATTCCCGAGCAGAAGCGGGAGCGCTGGATAGGGTTATGCACCCTGGTGTGCGATCAGGATATAGATAGGGTTACGGGGGCCCGTCACTCAGCGCTTTGCTAGTTGCATTCTCAGGACCCGAAGCGGTCCACACAGTTCACAGGGCAGCATACGGGCGGTGACGGGATCTGAGGTAGTCCAGACCCTCCACTCAGTGATCGTCCCGCCACCCCACCGTCACTCAGAAGGATAGTCGGTGCGTCACGTTCCCCTTCAGATCTCGGTGGGTATAAGTGCCTTACCCACAACCTATCGGGTCTATCACTCGCGGCTATGAGTCCTTTGTATATAGGCAGGATGTCCACGATCGTGTGTCTTTGTGAGGCCCCGGGCGGCCTAGGGATGGTGTGGGTGCCACGGCTCTGCACTAAAATTTTGCCCGATGCTTTGTGTGAAGCTGTAGGCCGCTATAGCCGGCTGTGGCGAAGTTCGGCAAATGAGGTATCCTTCTGTTCCAGGTGTTGTTCTGAGCCGAATGGTGGTATCTTTGGGCTCAATGATCCAACTTTTTCAACAAGTTTCATTTTCTCTACTTCTATAATACATAGTAATACCTCAAAAAATAGCTATTATTTTACATTCCCCATATTTTTACTTCATTTTTGGATCATTTTGGGAATGATATTTTATATTTTGGGGATGTTACAAGGCTTAGAAGTTTAGAAGCAAATCTTGCAAATCAAAAACCCAATTCTTAGGGACCAGTTCAGGTCTGAAGTCACTTTGTGAGGCTTACAGAATAGAAACCACCCAAAAATTACCCCATTCTAGAAACTACACCCCTCAAGCTATTCAAAACTGATTTTTACAAACATCGTTAATCCTTTAGATGTTCCACAAGAGTTAATGGCAAATGGAGATAAAATTTCAGAATTTAGAATTTTTGGCAAACTACTGTACGGCCACACAGTAGGGTGTAGAGGGAAAGGTGCGCCGTATGGTTTTTAGAAGGCAGATTTTGCTGGACTGGTTTATTTACACCATGTCCCATTTGAAGCCCCCCCTGATGAAACTCCATAAAAGTGACCCCATCTAAGAAACTACACCCCTCAAGGTATTAAAAACTGATTTTATGAACTTTGTTAACCCTTTAGGTGTTGCACAAGAGTTATTGGCAAATGGGGATGACATTTGAGAATTTAATTTTTTTGCCAAATTTTCCATTTTAACCCATTTTTTCCACTAACAAAGCAAGGGTTAACAGCCAAACAAGACTGTATCTTTATTGCCCTGACTCTGTCGTTTACAGAAAAACCCCATATGTGTTTGTATACTACAGTATGGCCACACGGCGGGGCGTAGAGGGAAAGGAGCGCTGTGTGGTTTTTGGAGGGCTGATTTTTATGGACCGGTTTATTTACACCGTGTCCTGTTTCAACCCCCCTGATGCACCCCTGGAGTAGAAACTCCCTAAAAGTGACCCCATTTTGGAAACTACGGGAAAAGGTGGCGGTTTTGTTGGGACAAATTTTAGGGTACATATGATTTTTTGTTGCTCTATATTACAATTTTGTGAGGTAAGGATACCAAAAATATTAATTCTGAAATTTCATCTCCATTTGCCATTAACTGTTGAGGAACACCTAAAGGGTTAATAAAATTTGTAAAATCAGTTTTGAATACCTTGAGGGGTGTAGTTTATTAGATAGGGTCACTTTTAGGGAGTTTCTACTCTAGGGGTGCATCAGGGGGGCTTCAAAAGGGACATGGTGTCAATATAAAAGGCCATCAAAATTGGCCTTCCAGAAACCATGTCGGTCCTTTCCTTTTGCCCCCTGCCTTTTAGTGATACAGCAGTTTACGACCACAAATGTGGCGTTTCTGTAAACTGCAGTATCAGGGTAATGAATATTAAGTTTTGTTTGGTTGTTAACACTTGCTTTGTCATCAGAAAAAACGGATTGAAATGGAAAAGTGCCAAAAATAGTTTTGGCACCGTTTTTTTTTTTTTTTACCGTGTTAATCTGGGGGGTTTGGTCATGCAGTATTTTTATAGAGGAGATTCTTACAGATGCGGTGATACCTAATAAGTGTACTTTTTTACAATTATTTAGGTTTTAGACTATATTATCCTTCTCTAAAGTCTAAGAGTCATTTTTCTTTTTTAGTTTTTAAGGCGATTATCTTATGTAGGGGCTCATTTCCCGGTCCGAAAAGATCAGGGCCTTGAGGACTGCCTCATAGAACTGAAGGAATGTCCCTGTGTTGCAAGCGCTCCAGAACAGCACAAAAGAGTTGTACAAGGCAACCTGTACCAAGTAGACTGCAAATTTTTTGTACCATGCCCGGGTTTTGCGCATGGCATTATATGGCTTAAGGACTTGATCAGAGAGATCAACTCCTCCCATATACCGATTGTAGTCGACGATACAATCGGGCTTGAGGACCGTTACCTCGCACAGGGACAGGGGTGATGCCGTTACCATGAATTGTGGACAGTACAAGGACATCCCTCTTGTCCTTATATCTGACCAGCAACAGGTTTCCAGTGGTAAGGGCATGGGTCTCACCCCTGGGGATAGGTACCTGGAGGGGGTGGGCAGGGAGGCCGCGTTGATTTTTTTGGCACGGTCCCACAAGCGGACGTGGATCTGGCAGTGAGGTACTGGAACAAGGGGATAATAGTATAAAAATTATCCACGTAAAGGTGGTAGCCCTTATCTAGCTGTGGGTGCATAAGGTCCCACACAAGTTTCCGGCTAACACCCAGAGTGGGGGGACATTCTGGGGGTTGAATACGGGAATCTCGCCCCTCGTACACACAAAACTTGTAAGTGTACCCTGAGGTACTCTCACAAAGTTTGTACAGCTTCACACCATACCTCGCCCGCTTTGAGGGAACATACTGGTGGAAAATGAGTCTCACCTTGAACGCAATGAGAGACTCCCGCAACCTCCCGTCCAGGTACATAGGCCTGTACAAATTTGGCCCCAAAGTGATCAATGACTGGCATGATTTTGCACAGGCGGTCATAGGCAGGATCACCTCAGGGGGGACATGCTGCATTATCTGAATAATGCAGGCATTTCCGGATGGCCTCAAACCAGGAGCGTGTCATGGCCGTACTGTAAAGTGGGGTCTGGTAGAGGACGTCCCCACTCCAGTAATGCATGACACTAGGTTTCTTGACTAGGCCCATATTCAGCACGAGGCTCCAAAATGTCCTCATCTCGGCTGCACTGACCGGCATCCAGCCACCGGTCCTAGCCAAAAAGGAGCCTGGGTGTTGAGCAACAAACTGTTGGGCATACAGGTTCGTCTGCTCCACCCTTAGATTTACCAGTTGGTCAAAAAAAAATTACAAAAAAAAGTCATATTCAGTGAAGCCCACTGTGGACATCTGGATTCCTGGTTGGCCTAAAAAATCATGAATCACGGGCTCAAATCGCTCTGGGTATACCAGACAAGTTCACCGGCAGGGGGCTCAAGTGGATTTAACTGGTGGGCCGGAAAACTAGTACGAGCCCCAGAGCTGTTCGTACTAGGGTGGGCCACAGGGTCCCTAACATGGCGGTCCCCTTGCTCCGCCTGGCAGCGTCTCCGCCGCCTTGGGGGTTCATCATCATCGCTAGATGATGAGGAGGACGCAGAGGACAACAGGAAAGTGGGGTCATCCTTGTCCTCACTGGAACTCTCAAACTCTGAGGCAAGCTGGTCGTATGCCTCGTTGGCCGAGAACATCCGGCGGGCCATAGGAGGGTGTGTGTCTGCGTGTGTATGTGCGTGTAAATCTTTATTTGGTGTGCATGTGTGTGGGGGCACGGGTTTTTGTGGACTTATCCCTAAAACTAACAGAAAAAAAAAGACTAACTAAACAATAAAATATTCATTAATAAACATTACACATATGTCCACTTTATGTTAGCATCATTTTGGTAATGTCATTTTATTTTTTTAGCACGTTAGAAGGCTTCAAATTTTAGAAGTAATTTTCAAAATTTCAACTAAAAAGTCAACTTTTTTAAGGACTAATTCAGTTCTGAAGTGACTTTGTGGGGCTTAAATAATAGAACCAACCCATAAATTACCCATTTTAAAAACAACACCCTCAAACTATTCATAACTGGTTTTAGAAATGTTGTTAACCCTTTAGGCATTCTACAGGAATGAAGGCAAAATAGAGGTGAAATGTAAAAAAAATTTGGGGCAGATTTTCCATTTTAATCAATTATTTTCCTGGCTATGGTTCTGTGTGGGGGCTCAATTTTTGCGGGATGAGGTGACGTTTTTATGGCTAACATTTTGGGGATTATACAACTTTTTGATTGATTAACATTATGTTTTTTGGGATGTGAGCTAACTAAAAAGTTTGTTTTGGTGAAATGTTTTTGCGGCATTCACCTGATGGGGTAGATCATGTGCAATTATTATAGAGTCGGTTGTTGCACACGCAGCGATACCAAATATGTTTTAAATAATCTATTTGGGGGGATTTTGTTTTATGTGGAACCTTTTTTTTCACACTTTATGTTTTACATTTATTTTATTTTATTTTTATACACTTTGTGTTCCCCATAAGGTCATACAAGACCTCTGGGGGATATTTAACTTATTTTATTTATTTTTTTACTATTGATTTCTCCTGTAACTGGGGCTGACATAGTAACCCCAGTTACAGTGGAAATACACCCCCCAGAGAGGCTGTACAGCATAATACTGTGCTGTACAGCCTTAGTGCAGGGATGACCTAGGTCTGTGGAAGACCCAAAAGCTCCTGCACTACCCTGCCCCAGCGGTCACTTGACCACTGGCCGGGACAGTAAGAGGCAGAACGCTTCCTGAGCTGTATACACAGCGTTCCTTCAGTGCTGTGTATACAGCATTCTAGAAGGCAGGGACACACAGGAAGGGACCCTGCCTTCTCTCTGGGGAGCCCTGCTGTCACTGACAGCGGGCCCCCTGCTCGGCAACTACACAATTAGCGTGCAGCTGCAATCTCTGAAAGGACGTTCAGAAACATCTGATCAGAGATAAACCCGACCACCTAGGACGTTTATAGTCAATGGGCGGTCAGGAAGTGGTTAAAGGAGTTATGCAAGGATTGATGTAAAAAATGAAAATCAGACATTATATAGTACATGATAATAGCTTTCTAACAAAGCTAGAACCAGCCCTAAAAAAAAAAAAAAACTAAATATAGAGCAATTTAGCTAATATAGTGCTATAATCTTTTTTTTTATAGTTGTAATATTTTCCAATCTGAACTTCAGATGAGAAAAAAATTACAACTATTAGACAAAGAAGATTATAGCACTATATTAGCTAAATTGCTCTATATTCGTTTTTTTTCTAATATTCACTATATTGCTATAACTTCGTTTTTTCGAATATTTGTAATATTCTAAAACAAGAATATATAGCAATATAGCGAATATTCGAAAAAAAACAATATTTAGCTATAATAGTGATATAATCTTCTTAGTCTAAAAGCTTAAAAATTTGCAATAAAAATTTGAATCCGAAAATTCGAATTACGAAAATTCGCATATTACACAATCATTACCTTGCCGATTTTTTCAAGAAAAAAAATCGTGCATTTTCGAATATGACTCCTGCCGCTCATCACTACTCCTAAAGTCAAGTATATTGCAGCCTTCTTATTGGCCCACAAGCTAGAAGCAGGAAGGGATCATGTGTGCTGATTAAAAAAAAAATCGGAGAAAAAAAATCGGAAAAAAATCGAATATTCGAAATTACGAATATATAACTATATTCAAAATATTCGCGAATTTTCAAAGTACCTATATTCGCGATAAAAATTCGAAATTCGAATATTCGTGATCAACACTATTGACTAATGGATCAGGCTCTGAAGGATGTGGTTGAGTGAGATGTGGGGGGTGAATGGCGAAGAGTTAGGCCCCTTTCACACGAGCGAGTATTCCACGCGGGGCCAATGCTTGATGCGAACGCATTGCACCCGCACGGAATCCGGACCTATTCATTTCAATTGGGCTGTGTACATGTGCATTAGTTTTCATGCATTACTTGTGCGTTGCTTGAAAATCACAGCATTTTCTATATTCTGGTCCCATAGAATGGAGCTGCGTGAAAATGAGGAAGCAAGTGCAGATGCGGTGTGTTTTTCACGAATGTTTGCTAAGAGATGTTGTTTGTACACTTTCAGTTTTTTATCACACACGAGAAAAACGCATCAAATTGCATTGCACCCGCGCAATTAAAACTGAACTCAGCGCAATCGCAGACAAAACTGAATGACTTTGTTTGCAAAATTGCGCATTTTTCACTGAACACATTCACAATGCATCTGAACCTAATCCTCACACGCTCGTCTGCAAGGGTCCTTAGATTAAGAGGATGTGATAGGCCGTCCTAAAAATATGTTCTTTTAAAGAGCGCCTAAAACTGTGTATGTTGGGAATTAACCTAATTGCTTCAGGTAGGGAATTCCAAAGAACTGGTGCTGGAGAATCACATACACATTAGATGGTCAACAAAACCTAAAGAGATGGGTAGGTTTGGTCAACATATGTCAATATAGTTAAAAAAGTGATTTTCATGAATGTTTAGTCTGCCATAACTGTGCTAACTAAACTTATGTATGCCATAGGAAAGCCAGAACAAATATCTATGCCAGTGTCCATATAACAGAGCCCTTATAACAATGACACAATTTCCCCCAATACAAAGGTTGCAAGCCTAAAGGTCCCAGTGGCATCCTTGCTATGTATCTCATTTTGAGAATGAATAGCAGAAAAATAAAATGAACATTAAACAAGCACTTAAAGTTTTTCAATAGAAACAAATATCCTCATTAAAATAGAAATCTTATGTTATGGAGTTCTCAGACATGCCTGTTCTATTGATGCAATGTCAGATTCCGATTGAAAATATCCTTTAAAAGAATTCTCAAGACTGTATGAATGCATGATGTTAAGTGTGCATAATAGAAAGAAAATTATCAATAAAATATCTCCCCATTGAACCACAATCAAATGTTTCTACGTATAATAAGTGCTTTTGTCAAAACGGAAAAGCACAGAGATGCAATTTAAAACATTTATAAAAAAAAATTTGCTAACCAAAAATGTATATTCAAATAGTCCCTGTGAACTGGTGCACACAAGTACTAGGTCTGTTTCTATGGAAACATGGAAGGAAATAAGATCCAAAAAGTGACAAAAATACAGTAAGAGAGATACAAATAGGCTACTTTATAAGGGGTTCCAACATCACTACTTGTTATCATATAATATAATTATTTATATTCAGTACATGTTTAAAGGGGGCACTTGAAAAGAAACATATTATCCACCTTGCTTTGATGTCTGGACTATGATTAGAAGTCTTGGTTGAAAAAAATAAACCTAGACATATTCAATCAGGTTGTTTTTTTTATTTTTACTATAACTATGGTCAGTGTTGGACAAGGGGTGTTTATGGTGCACCAGTATAATTGATTCTGTGGTCCTATTCCACAGATATGATACATACAAACAGTACCTTACCATTTTGTTGCTAATTCTAGGTCACCCACGGGTAATTATACACCAGTAAGCTTAGCTTCACTAGTGGGAAAAATGTTTAAAGGACTCTTAAGGGACTATATACAGGAGTATGTAACTGTTAATATCAAAAGTGATAACCAGCATGGGTTTACCGAGGACAGACCATATCAGACTAATCTGACTTGTTTTTATGAGGAGGTGAGTAGAACCCTGCACAGGGGGGTGGCTGTGGATGTAGCGTTTTTGGATTTTCCTTAGGCATTTGATACTGTCCCTCATAGACATTTAATAAGTAAAATAAGGTCTATCAGTAATCTGGATGAGATTAATAGAACTATTTCTGTTTTTACAGATGAAACCAAGCTATGCAGTACTGTGCAGTTTATGGAAGATGTCCATAAAATACAAGCTGACTTGGAAACTTTAAAAGTTTGGGGATCCACTTGGAAAATGAGGTTCAATGTGGATAAATATAAAATGATGCATCATACATCCTGGGGGATGTAACACTGGGAGAGTAACTTGTGGAGAAAGATTTAAGTGCACTTGCAGATCATAAATTAAATAACAGCATACAATGTCAATCAGCTGCTTCTAAGGCTAGCAGGGACAGGGATGTAATATTAGTACTTTAGAAAGCTTTGGTGTGGCCTCATCTGGAATATACAATTCAGTTTAGGGCACCAGTCTAAGCATGGATGCCCTGGAGCTGGGAAAAGTACAAAGTAGAGCAACTAAACTGATAAGGGGCATGGAAGGTTTTAGAAGAAGTTTCCTCCTGAAGGTATCCTGCATCTTGCAAAGTACAGAGCAGTGCTAATCCAGCCAAGTAGAAAGCTGAAGGGCAGAAGTTTATTGACAGCATGAGGATTTATACCAGAGGAAGGTTTCCCTACCCAAGGAGGTTTCCCTATCCAAAGGGTGCCCCAGAGGATCTACATGCCAGCCTCTTCATCACTGCTGTACGCCTGCCCATGGTATACTACAAACTGTGCGTACTAAGAGCAACCATCGGTCTGCTAACTGACCCCCGTGACCTCACATTCGCTCACCCTGAAGGACTGGCATACTGCACATACAAAGATATAGTGAAAAGCTGTTCCATGTAAAATCCTTTCAAAAGGTGAGGTGCATTGCCTCAGTCTGGAGAAGACAAAGTCTCCAGAAGCGTCAAGCCTTCTTTACTGTAAGGACTAGGGATGAGCGAACTCGAACTGTATAGTTCGGGTTCGTACCGAATTTTGGGGTGTCCGTGACACGGACCCGAACCCGGACATTTTTGTAAAAGTCCGGGTTCGGGTTCGGTGTTCGTCGCTTTCTTCGCGCTTTTGTGACGCTTTCTTGGCGCTTTTTGAAAGGCTGCAAAGCAGCCAAACAACAAGCGTCATACTACTTGCCCCAAGAGGCCATCACAGCCATGCCTACTATTGGCATGGCTGTGATTGGCCAGAGCACCATGTGACCCAGCCTCTATTTAAGCTGGAGTCACATAGCGCCGCCCGTCACTCTGCTCTGATTAGCGTAGGGAGAGGTTGCGGCTGCGACAGTAGGGCGAGATTAGGCAGATTAACTCCTCCAAAGGACTTGATTAACTGATCGATCTGCAGCTGTGGATCATTGAGCTGCTGATCCTCAATTGCTCAGTGTTTTTAGGCTGCCCAGACCGTTTGTCAGTCACATTTTTCTGGGGTGATCGGCGGCCATTTTGTGTCTTGTGGTGCGCCAGCACAAGCTGCGACCAAGTGCATTTAACCCTCAATGGTGTGGTTGTTTTTTGGCTAAAGCCTACATCAGGGTGAAGCTGTCACACCAAGTGCATTTAACCCTCAGTAGTGTGGTTGGTCAAGCTGTGACACCAAGTGCATTTAACCAGCAATAGTCTGTTCATTTTTTGGCCATATACTACATCAGGGGCAAGCTGCGCCCATCACCAAGTGCATTTAACCAGCAATAGTGTGGTTATTTTTTGGCCATATCCCAGTCTAATTCTGTCACTAAATCCATACCGGTCACCCAGCGCCTAAATACTAGGCCTCAAATTTATATCCCGCTAAATCTCTCGTTACCGCTGTCCTGTTGTGGCTGGGAAAGTTATTTAGTGTCCGTCAAAGCACATTTTTTGTTCTGGGTTGAAATACAATTCCCAATTTAGCAATTTAAAAATTTAGTGGTTTCTGCTGTATCAGAGCTATTTGAAATCTATCCCTAAAAGGGTATATAATATTCAAGGTGCACATAGGGTCATTCAGAATAACTTCACACACCCGCTACTGTGCATTTCCAAGTCTAATTCTGTCACTAAACCCATACCTGTCACCCAGCGCCTAAATACTAGGCCTCAAATTTATATCCAGCTAAATCTGTCCTTAGTGCTGTAGCTGGGCGAGTTATTTAGTGTCCGTTCAAGCACATTTCTTGTTCTGGGTTGAAATACAATTCCCAATTTAGCAATTTCATAATTTAGTGGTTTCTGCTATATCAGAGCTATTTGAAATCTATCCCTAAAAGGGTAGATCATATTGAAGGTGCACATAGGGACATTCAGAATAACTTCACACACCCGCTACTGTGCATTTCCAAGTCTAATTCTGTCACTAAACCCATACCTGTCACCCAGCGCCTAAATACTAGGCCTCAAATTTATATCCAGCTAAATCTGTCCTTAGTGCTGTAGCTGGGCGAGTTATTTAGTGTCCGTTCAAGCACATTTCTTGTTCTGGGTTGAAATACAATTCCCAATTTAGCAATTTCATAATTTAGTGGTTTCTGCTATATCAGAGCTATTTGAAATCTATCCCTAAAAGGGTATATAATATTCAAGGTGCACATTGGGTCATTCAGAATAACTTCACACACACCCGCTACTGTGTATTTCCAAGTCTAATTCTGTCACTAAACCCATACCTGTCACCCAGCGCCTAAATACTAGGCCTCAAATTTATATCCAGCTAAATCTGTCCTTAGTGCTGTAGCTGGGCGAGTTATTTAGTGTCCGTTCAAGCACATTTCTTGTTCTGGGTTGAAATACAATTCCCAATTTAGCAATTTCATAATTTAGTGGTTTCTGCTATATCAGAGCTATTTGAAATCTATCCCTAAAAGGGTATATAATATTCAAGGTGCACATTGGGTCATTCAGAATAACTTCACACACACCCGCTACTGTGTATTTCCAAGTCTAATTCTGTCACTAAACCCATACCTGTCACCCAGCGCCTAAATACTAGGCCTCAAATTTATATCCTGCTAAATCTCTCGTTAGTGCTGTAGCTGGGCGAGTTATTTAGTGTCCGTTCAAGCACATTTCTTGTTCTGGGTTGAAATACAATTCCCAATTTAGCAATTTCATAATTTAGTGGTTTCTGCTATATCAGAGCTATTTGAAATCTATCCCTAAAAGGGTATATAATATTCAAGGTGCACATTGGGTCATTCAGAATAACTTCACACACACCCGCTACTGTGTATTTCCAAGTCTAATTCTGTCACTAAACCCATACCTGTCACCCAGCGCCTAAATACTAGGCCTCAAATTTATATCCTGCTAAATCTCTCGTTAACGCTGTCCTGTTGTGGCTGGGAAAGTTATTTAGTGTCCGTCAAAGCACATTTTTTGTTCTGGGTTGAAATACAATTCCCAATTTAGCAATTTCATAATTTAGTGGTTTCTGCTATATCAGAGCTATTTGAAATCTATCCCTAAAAGGGTATATAATATTCAAGGTGCACATTGGGTCATTCAGAATAACTTCACACACACCCGCTACTGTGTATTTCTAAGTCTAATTCTGTCACTAAACCCATACCTGTCACCCAGCGCCTAAATACTAGGCCTCAAATTTATATCCTGCTAAATCTCTCGTTAGTGCTGTAGCTGGGCGAGTTATTTAGTGTCCGTTCAAGCACATTTCTTGTTCTGGGTTGAAATACAATTCCCAATTTAGCAATTTCATAATTTAGTGGTTTCTGCTATATCAGAGCTATTTGAAATCTATCCCTAAAAGGGTAGATCATATTGAAGGTGCACATAGGGACATTCAGAATAACTTCACACACACCCGCTACTGTGTATTTCCAAGTCTAATTCTGTCACTAAACCCATACCTGTCACCCAGCGCCTAAATACTAGGCCTCAAATTTATATCCAGCTAAATCTGTCCTTAGTGCTGTAGCTGGGCGAGTTATTTAGTGTCCGTTCAAGCACATTTCTTGTTCTGGGTTGAAATACAATTCCCAATTTAGCAATTTCATAATTTAGTGGTTTCTGCTATATCAGAGCTATTTGAAATCTATCCCTAAAAGGGTATATAATATTCAAGGTGCACATTGGGTCATTCAGAATAACTTCACACACACCCGCTACTGTGTATTTCCAAGTCTAATTCTGTCACTAAACCCATACCTGTCACCCAGCGCCTAAATACTAGGCCTCAAATTTATATCCTGCTAAATCTCTCGTTAGTGCTGTAGCTGGGCGAGTTATTTAGTGTCCGTTCAAGCACATTTCTTGTTCTGGGTTGAAATACAATTCCCAATTTAGCAATTTCATAATTTAGTGGTTTCTGCTATATCAGAGCTATTTGAAATCTATCCCTAAAAGGGTATATAATATTCAAGGTGCACATTGGGTCATTCAGAATAACTTCACACACACCCGCTACTGTGTATTTCCAAGTCTAATTCTGTCACTAAACCCATACCTGTCACCCAGCGCCTAAATACTAGGCCTCAAATTTATATCCTGCTAAATCTCTCGTTAACGCTGTCCTGTTGTGGCTGGGAAAGTTATTTAGTGTCCGTCAAAGCACATTTTTTGTTCTGGGTTGAAATACAATTCCCAATTTAGCAATTTCATAATTTAGTGGTTTCTGCTATATCAGAGCTATTTGAAATCTATCCCTAAAAGGGTATATAATATTCAAGGTGCACATTGGGTCATTCAGAATAACTTCACACACACCCGCTACTGTGTATTTCTAAGTCTAATTCTGTCACTAAACCCATACCTGTCACCCAGCGCCTAAATACTAGGCCTCAAATTTATATCCTGCTAAATCTCTCGTTAGTGCTGTAGCTGGGCGAGTTATTTAGTGTCCGTTCAAGCACATTTCTTGTTCTGGGTTGAAATACAATTCCCAATTTAGCAATTTCATAATTTAGTGGTTTCTGCTATATCAGAGCTATTTGAAATCTATCCCTAAAAGGGTAGATCATATTGAAGGTGCACATAGGGACATTCAGAATAACTTCACACACACCCGCTACTGTGTATTTCCAAGTCTAATTCTGTCACTAAACCCATACCTGTCACCCAGCGCCTAAATACTAGGCCTCAAATTTATATCCTGCTAAATCTGTCCTTAGTGCTGTAGCTGGGCGAGTTATTTAGTGTCCGTTCAAGCACATTTCTTGTTCTGGGTTGAAATACAATTCCCAATTTAGCAATTTCATAATTTAGTGGTTTCTGCTATATCAGAGCTATTTGAAATCTATCCCTAAAAGGGTATATAATATTCAAGGTGCACATTGGGTCATTCAGAATAACTTCACACACACCCGCTACTGTGTATTTCTAAGTCTAATTCTGTCACTAAACCCATACCTGTCACCCAGCGCCTAAATACTAGGCCTCAAATTTATATCCTGCTAAATCTCTCGTTAGTGCTGTAGCTGGGCGAGTTATTTAGTGTCCGTTCAAGCACATTTCTTGTTCTGGGTTGAAATACAATTCCCAATTTAGCAATTTCATAATTTAGTGGTTTCTGCTATATCAGAGCTATTTGAAATCTATCCCTAAAAGTGTAGATCATATTGAAGGTGCACATAGGGACATTCAGAATAACTTCACACACCCGCTACTGTGCATTTCCAAGTCTAATTCTGTCACTAAACCCATACCTGTCACCCAGCGCCTAAATACTAGGCCTCAAATTTATATCCAGCTAAATCTGTCCTTAGTGCTGTAGCTGGGCGAGTTATTTAGTGTCCGTTCAAGCACATTTCTTGTTCTGGGTTGAAATACAATTCCCAATTTAGCAATTTCATAATTTAGTGGTTTCTGCTATATCAGAGCTATTTGAAATCTATCCCTAAAAGGGTATATAATATTCAAGGTGCACATTGGGTCATTCAGAATAACTTCACACACACCCGCTACTGTGTATTTCCAAGTCTAATTCTGTCACTAAACCCATACCTGTCACCCAGCGCCTAAATACTAGGCCTCAAATTTATATCCTGCTAAATCTCTCGTTAGTGCTGTAGCTGGGCGAGTTATTTAGTGTCCGTTCAAGCACATTTCTTGTTCTGGGTTGAAATACAATTCCCAATTTAGCAATTTCATAATTTAGTGGTTTCTGCTATATCAGAGCTATTTGAAATCTATCCCTAAAAGGGTATATAATATTCAAGGTGCACATTGGGTCATTCAGAATAACTTCACACACACACGCTTCTGTGCATTTCCAAGTCTAATTCTGTCACTAAATCCATACCGGTCACCCAGCGCCTAAATACTAGGCCTCAAATTTATATCCCGCTGAATTTGAATACAATACATTGGGCCAAATAATATATTTGTTGTTGTGGTGAACCATAACAATGAGAAAAACATCTAGTAAGGGACGCGGACGTGGACATGGTCGTGGTGGTGTTAGTGGACCCTCTGGTGCTGGGAGAGGACGTGGCCGTTCTGCCACATCCACACGTCCTAGTGTACCAACTACCTCAGGTCCCAGTAGCCGCCAGAATTTACAGCGATATATGGTGGGGCCCAATGCCGTTCTAAGGATGGTAAGGCCTGAGCAGGTACAGGCATTAGTCAATTGGGTGGCCGACAGTGGATCCAGCACGTTCACATTATCTCCCACCCAGTCTTCTGCAGAAAGCGCACAGATGGCGCCTGAAAACCAACCCCATCAGTCTGTCACATCACCCCCATGCATACCAGGGAAACTGTCTCAGCCTCAAGTTATGCAGCAGTCTCTTATGCTGTTTGAAGACTCCGCTGGCAGGGTTTCCCAAGGGCATCCACCTAGCCCTTCCCCACCGGTGAAAGACATAGAATGCACTGACGCACAACCACTTATGTTTCCTGATGATGAGGACATGGGAATACCACCTCAGCATGTCTCTGATGATGACGAAACACAGGTGCCAACTGCTGCGTCTTTCTGCAGTGTGCAGACTGAACAGGAGGTCAGGGATCAAGACTGGGTGGAAGATGATGCAGGGGACGATGAGGTCCTAGACCCCACATGGAATGAAGGTCGTGCCACTGACTTTCACAGTTCGGAGGAAGAGGCAGTGGTGAGACCGAGCCAACAGCGTAGCAAAAGAGGGAGCAGTGGGCAAAAGCAGAACACCCGCCGCCAAGAGACTCCGCCTGCTACTGACCGCCGCCATCTGGGACCGAGCACCCCAAAGGCAGCTTCAAGGAGTTCCCTGGCATGGCACTTCTTCAAACAATGTGCTGACGACAAGACCCGAGTGGTTTGCACGCTGTGCCATCAGAGCCTGAAGCGAGGCATTAACGTTCTGAACCTGAGCACAACCTGCATGACCAGGCACCTGCATGCAAAGCATGAACTGCAGTGGAGTAAACACCTTAAAACCAAGGAAGTCACTCAGGCTCCCCCTGCTACCTCTTCTGCTGCTGCCGCCTCGGCCTATTCTGCTGCTGCCGCCTCGGCCTCTTCCTCCGCCTCTGGAGGAACGTTGGCACCTGCCGCCCAGCAAACAGGGGATGTACCACCAACACCACCACCACCACCTCCGTCACCAAGCGTCTCAACCATGTCACACGCCAGCGTTCAGCTCTCCATCTCACAAACATTTGATAGAAAGCGTAAATTCCCACCTAGCCACCCTCGATCCCTGGCCCTGAATGCCAGCATTTCTAAACTACTGGCCTATGAAATGCTGTCATTTAGGCTGGTGGACACAGACAGCTTCAAACAGCTCATGTCGCTTGCTGTCCCACAGTATGTTGTTCCCAGCCGGCACTACTTCTCCAAGAGAGCCGTGCCTTCCCTGCACAACCAAGTATCCCATAAAATCAAGTGTGCACTGCGCAACGCCATCTGTAGCAAGGTCCACCTAACCACAGATACGTGGACCAGTAAGCACGGCCAGGGACGCTATATCTCCCTAACTGCACACTGGGTAAATGTAGTGGCAGCTGGGCCCCAGGCGGAGAGCTGTTTGGCGCACGTCCTTCCGCCGCCAAGGATCGCAGGGCAACATTCTTTGCCTCCTGTTGCCACCTCCTCCTTCTCGGCTTCCTCCTCCTCTTCTTCCACCTGCTCATCCAGTCAGCCACACACCTTCACCACCAACTTCAGCACAGCCCGGGGTAAACGTCAGCAGGCCATTCTGAAACTCATATGTTTGGGGGACAGGCCCCACACCGCACAGGAGTTGTGGCGGGGTATTGAACAACAGACCGACGAGTGGTTGCTGCCGGTGAGCCTCAAGCCCGGCCTGGTGGTGTGTGATAATGGGCGAAATCTCGTTGCAGCTCTGGGACTAGCCAATTTGACGCACATCCCTTGCTTGGCGCATGTGCTGAATTTGGTGGTGCAGAAGTTCATTCACAACTACCCCGACATGTCAGAGCTGCTGCATAAAGTGCGGGCCGTCTGTTCGCACTTCCGGCGTTCACATCCTGCTGCTGCTCGCCTGTCTGCGCTACAGCGTAACTTCGGCCTTCCCGCTCACCGCCTCATATGCGACGTGCCCACCAGGTGGAACTCCACCTTGCACATGCTGGACAGACTGTGCGAGCAGCAGCAGGCCATAGTGGAGTTTCAGCTGCAGCACGCACGGGTCAGTCGCACTACAGAACAGCACCACTTCACCACCAATGACTGGGCCTCCATGCGAGACCTGTGTGCCCTGTTGCGCTGTTTCGAGTACTCCACCAACATGGCCAGTGGCGATGACACCGTTATCAGCGTTACAATACCACTTCTATGTCTCCTTGAGAAAACACTTAGGGCGATGATGGAAGAGGAGGTGGCCCAGGAGGAGGAGGAGGAGGAGGAGGAAGAGGGGTCATTTTTAGCACTTTCAGGCCAGTCTCTTCGAAGTGACTCAGAGGGAGGTTTTTGGCAACAGCAGAGGCCAGGTACAAATGTGGCCAGCCAGGGCCCACTACTGGAGGACGAGGAGGACGAGGATGAGGAGGAGGTGGAGGAGGATGAGGATGAAGCATGGTCACAGCGGGGTGGCACCCAACGCAGCTCGGGTCCATCACTGGTGCGTGGCTGGGGGGAAAGGCAGGACGATGACGATACGCCTCCCACAGAGGACAGCTTGTCCTTACCCCTGGGCAGCCTGGCACACATGAGCGACTACATGCTGCAGTGCCTGCGCAACGACAGCAGAGTTGCCCACATTTTAACCTGTGCGGACTACTGGGTTGCCACCCTGCTGGATCCACGCTACAAAGACAATGTGCCCACCTTACTTCCTGCACTGGAGCGTGATAGGAAGATGCGCGAGTACAAGCGCAAGTTGGTAGACGCGCTACTGAGAGCATTCCCAAATGTCACAGGGGAACAAGTGGAAGCCCAAGGCCAAGGCAGAGGAGGAGCAAGAGGTCGCCAAGGCAGCTGTGTCACGGCCAGCTCCTCTGAGGGCAGGGTTAGCATGGCAGAGATGTGGAAAACTTTTGTCAACACGCCACAGCTAACTGCACCACCACCTGATACGCAACGTGTTAGCAGGAGGCAACATTTCACTAACATGGTGGAACAGTACGTGTGCACACCCCTCCACGTACTGACTGATGGTTCGGCCCCATTCAACTTCTGGGTCTCTAAATTGTCCACGTGGCCAGAGCTAGCCTTTTATGCCTTGGAGGTGCTGGCCTGCCCGGCAGCCAGCGTTTTGTCTGAACGTGTATTCAGCACGGCAGGGGGCGTCATTACAGACAAACGCAGCCGCCTGTCTACAGCCAATGTGGACAAGCTGACGTTCATAAAAATGAACCAGGCATGGATCCCACAGGACCTGTCCGTCCCTTGTCCAGATTAGACATTAACTACCTCCCCATAACCATATATTATTGGACTCCAGGGCACTTCCTCATTCAATCCTATTTTTATTTTCATTTTACCATTATATTGCGAGGCTACCCAAAGTTGAATGAACCTCTCCTCTGCCTGTGTGCTAGGCCTAAATATATGCCAATGGACTGTTGCAGTGGTGGGTGACGTGAAGCCTCATTCTCTGCTATGACATGCAGACTGATTCTCTGCTGTCATGAAGCCAGATTGTCTGTTACGGGACCTCTCTGCTCTGCCTGTGTGCTAGGCCTAAATATATGCCAATGGACTGTTGCAGTGGTGGGTGACGTGAAGCCTCATTCTCTGCTATGACATGCAGACTGATTCTCTGCTGACATGAAGCCAGATTGTCTGTTACGGGACCTCTCTCCTCTGCCTGTGTGCTAGGCCTAAATATATGCCAATGGACTGTTGCAGTGGTGGCTGACGTGAAGCCTCATTCTCTGCTATGACATGCAGACTGATTCTCTGCTGACATGAAGCCAGATCGTCTGTTACGGGACCTCTCTGCTCTGCCTGTGTGCTAGGCCTAAATATATGCCAATGGACTGTTGCAGTGGTGGGTGACGTGAAGCCTCATTCTCTGCTATGACATGCAGACTGATTCTCTGCTGTCATGAAGCCAGATTGTCTGTTACGGGACCTCTCTGCTCTGCCTGTGTGCTAGGCCTAAATATATGCCAATGGACTGTTGCAGTGGTGGGTGACGTGAAGCCTCATTCTCTGCTATGACATGCAGACTGATTCTCTGCTGACATGAAGCCAGATTGTCTGTTACGGGACCTCCCTCCTCTGCCTGGGTGCTGGGCCTAAATATATGCCAATGGACTGTTGCAGTGGTGGCTGACGTGAAGCCTCATTCTCTGCTATGACATGCAGACTAATTCTCTGCTGACATGAAGACAGATTCTCTGTTACGGGACCTCCCTCCTCTGCCTGGGTGCTGGGCCTAAATATATGCCAATGGACTGTTGCAGTGGTGGCTGACGTGAAGCCTCATTCTCTGCTATGACATGCAGACTAATTCTCTGCTGACATGAAGACAGATTCTCTGTTACGGGACCTCCCTCCTCTGCCTGGGTGCTGGGCCTAAATATATGCCAATGGACTGTTGCAGTGGTGGGTGACGTGAAGCCTCATTCTCTGCTATGACATGCAGACTGATTCTCTGCTGACATGAAGCCAGATTGTCTGTTACGGGACCTCTCTCCTCTGCCTGTGTGCTAGGCCTAAATATATGCCAATGGACTGTTGCAGTGGTGGCTGACGTGAAGCCTTATTCTCTGCTATGACATGCAGACTGATTCTCTGCTGACATGAAGCCAGATCGTCTGTTACGGGACCTCTCTGCTCTGCCTGTGTGCTAGGCCTAAATATATGCCAATGGACTGTTGCAGTGGTGGGTGACGTGAAGCCTCATTCTCTGCTATGACATGCAGACTGATTCTCTGCTGTCATGAAGCCAGATTGTCTGTTACGGGACCTCTCTGCTCTGCCTGTGTGCTAGGCCTAAATATATGCCAATGGACTGTTGCAGTGGTGGGTGACGTGAAGCCTCATTCTCTGCTATGACATGCAGACTGATTCTCTGCTGACATGAAGCCAGATTGTCTGTTACGGGACCTCTCTCCTCTGCCTGTGTGCTAGGCCTAAATATATGCCAATGGACTGTTGCAGTGGTGGCTGACGTGAAGCCTCATTCTCTGCTATGACATGCAGACTGATTCTCTGCTGACATGAAGCCAGATTCTCTGTTACGGGACCTCTCTCCTCTGCCTGTGTGTGTGCTGGGCCTAAATATATGCCAATGGACTGTTGCAGTGGTGGCTGACGTGAAGCCTCATTCTCTGCTATGACATGCAGACTAATTCTCTGCTGACATGAAGACAGATTCTCTGTTACGGGACCTCCCTCCTCTGCCTGGGTGCTGGGCCTAAATATATGCCAATGGACTGTTGCAGTGGTGGCTGACGTGAAGCCTCATTCTCTGCTATGACATGCAGACTAATTCTCTGCTGACATGAAGACAGATTCTCTGTTACGGGACCTCCCTCCTCTGCCTGGGTGCTGGGCCTAAATATATGCCAATGGACTGTTGCAGTGGTGGGTGACGTGAAGCCTCATTCTCTGCTATGACATGCAGACTGATTCTCTGCTGACATGAAGCCAGATTGTCTGTTACGGGACCTCCCTCCTCTGCCTGGGTGCTGGGCCTAAATATATGCCAATGGACTGTTGCAGTGGTGGCTGACGTGAAGCCTCATTCTCTGCTATGACATGCAGACTAATTCTCTGCTGACATGAAGACAGATTCTCTGTTACGGGACCTCCCTCCTCTGCCTGGGTGCTGGGCCTAAATATATGCCAATGGACTGTTGCAGTGGTGGCTGACGTGAAGCCTCATTCTCTGCTATGACATGCAGACTAATTCTCTGCTGACATGAAGACAGATTCTCTGTTACGGGACCTCCCTCCTCTGCCTGGGTGCTGGGCCTAAATATATGCCAATTGACTGTTGCAGTGGTGGGTGACGTGAAGCCTCATTCTCTGCTATGACATGCAGACTGATTCTCTGCTGACATGAAGCCAGATTGTCTGTTACGGGACCTCTCTCCTCTGCCTGTGTGCTAGGCCTAAATATATGCCAATGGACTGTTGCAGTGGTGGCTGACGTGAAGCCTCATTCTCTGCTATGACATGCAGACTGATTCTCTGCTGACATGAAGCCATATCGTCTGTTACGGGACCTCTCTGCTCTGCCTGTGTGCTAGGCCTAAATATATGCCAATGGACTGTTGCAGTGGTGGGTGACGTGAAGCCTCATTCTCTGCTATGACATGCAGACTGATTCTCTGCTGTCATGAAGCCAGATTGTCTGTTACGGGACCTCTCTGCTCTGCCTGTGTGCTAGGCCTAAATATATGCCAATGGACTGTTGCAGTGGTGGGTGACGTGAAGCCTCATTCTCTGCTATGACATGCAGACTGATTCTCTGCTGACATGAAGCCAGGTTGTCTGTTACGGGACCTCTCTCCTCTGCCTGTGTGCTAGGCCTAAATATATGCCAATGGACTGTTGCAGTGGTGGCTGACGTGAAGCCTCATTCTCTGCTATGACATGCAGACTAATTCTCTGCTGACATGAAGCCAGATTGTCTGTTACGGTACCTCTCTCCTCTGCCTGGGTGCTGGGCCTAAATTTATGACAATGGACTGTTGCAGTGGTGGCTGACGTGAAGCCTGATTCTCTGCTATGACATGCAGACTGATTCTCTGCTGACATGAAGCCAGATCCTCTGTTACGGGACCTCTCTCCTCTGCCTGTGTGTGTGCTGGGCCTAAATATATGCCAATGGACTGTTGCAGTGGTGGCTGACGTGAAGCCTCATTCTCTGCTATGACATGCAGACTAATTCTCTGCTGACATGAAGACAGATTCTCTGTTACGGGACCTCCCTCCTCTGCCTGGGTGCTGGGCCTAAATATATGCCAATGGACTGTTGCAGTGGTGGCTGACGTGAAGCCTCATTCTCTGCTATGACATGCAGACTAATTCTCTGCTGACATGAAGACAGATTCTCTGTTACGGGACCTCCCTCCTCTGCCTGGGTGCTGGGCCTAAATATATGCCAATGGACTGTTGCAGTGGTGGCTGACGTGAAGCCTCATTCTCTGCTATGACATGCAGACTGATTCTCTGCTGACATGAAGCCAGATTCTCTGTTACGGGACCTCTCTCCTCTGCCTGTGTGTGTGCTGGGCCTAAATATATGCCAATGGACTGTTGCAGTGGTGGCTGACGTGAAGCCTCATTCTCTGCTATGACATGCAGACTAATTCTCTGCTGACATGAAGACAGATTCTCTGTTACGGGACCTCCCTCCTCTGCCTGGGTGCTGGGCCTAAATATATGCCAATGGACTGTTGCAGTGGTGGCTGACGTGAAGCCTCATTCTCTGCTATGACATGCAGACTAATTCTCTGCTGACATGAAGACAGATTCTCTGTTACGGGACCTCTCTCCTCTGCCTGGGTGCCGGGGCCTAAATATCTGAGAATGGACTGTTCCAGTGGTGGGTGACGGGAAGCCAGATTCTCTGCTATGGAACCTCTCTCCAATTGATTTTGGTTAATTTTTATTTATTTAATTTTTATTTTAATTCATTTCCCTATCCACATTTGTTTGCAGGGGATTTACCTACATGTTGCTGCCTTTTGCAGCCCTCTAGCTCTTTCCTGGGCTGTTTTACAGCCTTTTTAGTGCCGAAAAGTTCGGGTCCCCATTGACTTCAATGGGGTTCGGGTTCGGGACGAAGTTCGGATCGGGTTCGGATCCCGAACCCGAACATTTCCGGGATGTTCGGCCGAACTTCTCGAACCCGAACATCCAGGTGTTCGCTCAACTCTAGTAAGGACTACAAATCTAATGAATATTCTACCTTAAAGTAAATTACATTAATGTCTATGCAAATGTGTAGAGTCTCACCCTCTTTTCTGAAATTCATATCCCCACCTATCCCTTGGTGAAACATGATGGACTGAACCATTTTTTGTACCTTGTCCTCCTATATTTTTTAGATAATCTGAGAGAGATGTGTCAGAGAAGGAAAAGAATACAGGGCCATCAATGTGGTCCATGGAAAATAAAACACCTCCAAAGTCTATAGTCCCCGAGACCCTGTCCTTGCTATTTATTTTGTGGTCTGAGCTGAGGTAGCTGATGCAAATATGTCTATTTCCTGCTACTAAATGTTTGATTTATCTTTATGAATAGGTATTGCTTGAATACTATGGTTGATATCAGCATTTTCCCTTTAGCCAAGGCATTTGCTTCTAAGTTGGAGCGTCCAGGTACATATTGTGCCCTTAAGTCTAGATTGGGATGCAGAGACAATTCCAGATCCCTAAGGCTTCCTTGCACAGATTTATTGATCTTGTTCACAAAAGCTACTTCTGTTCTGTTGTCCATGTGTAGCTTGACAGAACATTGTAAGGGTGACTGGGAGATTATTTTCTGTAAACTCAGCTTTGCTCTTTGGAGTTCAGATAGATGTGGAGGATTTAAAAGCTGTCTGCATTGCGATTTACTTCCCTGCTAGGCTGGCTATCGTTGTCAGAGACACTGATTCTCTGGACTGTTTGACTGATTTTAATACTTTGAACCATTTCTCTTTTGGAACCCCTATAGTGGTGTGTCATATCCACAGTGAACCCTAGGAAATTTAATCAGGAACCCTAGGAACCCTCAGAAAATGGGAGAAAATAACAACATTTTTACAACACAAAATTTAACAGGAAAAAAATTATAAATAATTAAATAACACAAAATTCAACAGGAACAAATAATAAATAAATAATTAAATGACATAAAATTGAACAGGAACAAATACAAGTGCACTTAAAGAACATCTCAATCAATTCTGAACTTAGCTTTCCTGGCCTTCAAAGCTGCAAAACTGTTAATTACTTCATCAAAATCAATGGTTTGCACCGCAGATAATTTTGGATAAGTTTGTAAGCTTTGAAAAGCTCCTCTCGCACGAAGACACAAATACACAGATTGTGAGAAATAATTTCATACATAGTGAAAGGTGTGGAAGAGATTCAATAAAATCCCATTCAGCTATGAAGGTCAAAACTTGTAAAGCTGCCCAATCTGTGACTTCTTCTAGGTCCAACTTTTCTGCTGTTAGGTGTCTTTTCAACCTTGGTATCTCCAGTAACAGCTCACTCTTGGATACCTCATCGTAGAAATTGGGCAGTTTTGGAATGGACACCTTTAATTCTCCTTAAGTGGCAGATATGAGACTCTTTGCTTGAACAGCCTCAAACATGCCTGCTACTTCCATGATGGCTCTTAATCTGGTCTGGAGTTCCAAATGAAAGCGATCAATGCACTCAAGCATCGACCTGTTATTTTCTTCTTGGAGACTTGTGCTTCCAGCATCTCTTGCCAGTTCCCCTGCTTGAACCTGGCTCTTCTCTCTACTGCAAGTCCATATTTATCAGCTTTTAAAAGTGCCTGCTGAATTGCATTTTTGACTATGTGACTGTGCTCCTCACAGAGACTTAAGCCCTTAGTCTGCAGGTACTGCTGTGCATCATCAACTTCCCTCAGTACATCAGACCAGAAGTGCAGGTAGCATAGAAAAGTAAAGGTAGAAGATCTTGTGCTGCTCCTTTTGTGTCCATATTTTCACAAGGTTTACAAAGAGCTTCAAGTGCTGACACAAACATGTACCTTTTTTTCTTTTACTGGCTTAACTGCAGAATAATGAGCACTCCAGCGTGTTGTGGATAGTCTTTTTACTGACTCTCCAGCATGGTCAATTAACACATCCCATCGATGAGTGGAAGCAGCTTAAAAAGAAAACATTGTCTGCAGAGTTCCAAAAAAGGTCCCGCAAGATGCATGTTCAGCAAAAGAGTGCTGACCACACAACTTAAGGGAATGGTCCACGCATCCATTAAAAATAGCCTTCCTGATTTTTTTTTTCCTTCAGAATGGATTGTACACCTCCATGGATTCCAGCCATAGTAACAGCATTATCATAACCCTGAGAGTGGCACATCATTATATCTAGTCCATCACTTTCTAGTTTTTTAAGAATGTCAGAACTGAGGTCAGCAGCTTTTTTACCCTTTAAAGGGAAAAATCCTAAAAAAACTTATTTTACCTCAACTTTCCTGTTGGTGATGTGTACATATCTGATCACTTCAGACATCTGATCAGAACGCAATACATCAGGTGTGCTGTCAAACATGATGCCAAAGTACTTTGAAGACTTTATGTCTGTTACAATCTTCTCCTTCACAGGATTTGCCAGGACGCAAGTCATTCTGAGTTTGTGGAGAAAGATAGGAGACAGACACTTTAACTTTACAGATGTGCCACTTTAACCTAATTAGGTGTTACTTCAGTACAACTTGGAAAGCATCTCAACCATCTCAAGAAAGTTCCCTTTATTCAAAGAAGGCTCATTTTCCTTGTGGCCACGAAATGCCAGATTCTGCTTGGCAAGAAACAATGTGATATCCAACAATCTGAGAAAGATGTCCCTCCACTTTTTCTTCTCAGTCTCCATCCTAGAAATAGTTTGCAGTCCTGCTGCCAAAGTTTTTCAGTTTTCCAGACAGTATAAGTGCTCTTCAGATGTCTCATGATTATATACTTTTGGGCTCAGTTTCTACTACTTCTGAAACCCAGTGACAATTTTGGGTGTTGTATATGTAGTACAGATGGCAAAGAGTCGGCAACAAAAGCAATATAAATTCCCGCTGAGGTGAGTAAACAAATCCATGTCCTCAGAATTTTCTCTCCGTTTGGCATGACCTTGTAAACCCACACTTTTGAAAGTGGATGCAATTCTTCCTTTTCTGCATCTTTTGCATCGCTCCATTTTCTGACACTAAAAGGACCATCTTGGTTCTGGAAAGAAGCACTTCCTCTTTTCACAATTTCTACCCGAAAATGATCTGGAACCGGTATCTCCCAAAAGGAAACATCAGATAAAATTAGCAAATCTTTCCCCTTAACTGCACTCATGTGTTTCATAGTATGAGAACTATGGCTTGAGTCACTTTCAGCTCTCTTTTCTGCTTCAGATGATGTCATTTCCATTCCTTGCTCTTCTGCTTGAAATTCTTCTATTCCCCCCCCCCCTTGCTCTTCTACAGATTCTGCCATGTCCACTTCTTGCTGCTCTGCAGAAAGCTTTCTAGAAAAAGAATCAGAAGAAGCAGCTTGATCAATTGGTGCAGTGTCTTTTGATGAACCCCGGCCATCATCTAGTCTTTTTACATACTTGAGCATGGATCCAGCAAGGGTTTTGATCGATTTAATGTTTGTCTCTTTTGTTCTCCTTTGCTGGTATACACTTGGCCTCTTTTACTTATGCACTCTATGTGGCATGGTGGAATATTCCCTTAACAATTCAGATTTTACCTCCTGAAATCCAATTGAAAAAAAGAGGACAGAATGAAAACATATACTTTGTTTCTTGTGCTTTACATATGTTGCTAACGGTATGGATAAACCATATAATATGGATAAACCATATAATATTGTCCCTTGGTTTAACTTTGTGGCATCAGCATGCAATTTTTGTTTTGGTAACTTTGTTTCTTGTGCTTTACATATGTTGCTAACGGTATGGATAAACCATATAATATGGATAAACCATATAATATTGTCCCTTGGTTTAACTTTGTGGCATCAGCATGCAATTTTTGTTTTGATCAATTGGTGCAGTGTCTTTTGATGAACCCCGGCCATCATCTAGTCTTTTTACATACTTGAGCATGGATCCAGCAAGGGTTTTGATCGATTTAATGTTTGTCTCTTTTGTTCTCCTTTGCTGGTATACACTTGGCCTCTTTGACTTATGCACTCTATGTGGCATGGTGGAATATTCCCTTAACAATTCAGATTTTGCTTCCTGAAATCCAATTGAAAAAAAGAGGACAGAATGAAAACATATACTTTGTTTCTTGTGCTTTACATATGTTGCTAACGGTATGGATAAACCATATAATATGGATAAACCATATAATATTGTCCATTGGTTTAACTTTGTGGCACCAGCATGCAATTTTTGTTTTGGTAAAACTGTAAAGGTCATTGTATATATTTTTTGATTTTGATTGGGTGACTAAAATAATAGATGGCAGAGGTGCAGTAGACATTGCTTATCTAGATTTTAGTAATGCTTTTGACGCTGTCCACATAAAAGACTTATCAATAAACTGCAGTCTTTGAGCTTGGACTCCCATATTGTTGAGTGTATTAGGCAGTGGCTGAGTGAGTGACAGACAACAGAGGGTTGTAGTCAATGGATATATTCAGCGCAAGGTCTTTACCAGTGGGGATCTCATGGATCTGTACTGGGACCTATTCTGGGGAGGTGTTGCTGGTGGAAGAAAGGGGTGTGTCCTGCCATAGGGGGGCATCCGTTCGCTCAGTAGACTCCCCCAAAAAAACTTAGAGCCCCAGAACCCCCTTTCCCTCCTGCTGGCAGCAGCTCACTAGGGTCAGGTCAGGTGCACCACACTTTTGTCATGGAACCATGAACCAGACGTACAACAAGAGATAAATGGAAATAAGAAGGCTTTATTGAAAATCAAGCTGTAAGGCAAAAGTCCAAACGGAGGGCTAAACCGAAGCAGGGTCTTGCGAAGCCAGAGGTCAGGAACCAGAAGGGTAGTCAGACGAATCCAGGATCAGGAACCAGCAGGGTAGTCAGACGAAGCCTGGATCAGGAACCAGCAGGGTAGTCAGACAAAGCCAGGATCAGGAACCAGAAGCAGCAGCAGTCTTAGAAGCATGTGAACACAGGAGGACCAAGCAAGGAACTGAAGCCACAGACCTCCTATATATATGAGCTAGGCATCCAGCTCCTCCCAGTGGGAAGGAGAAGCCGCAGGGTAGGAGGCTACAAGAAACCCAGAAACCAAGATGGCCGCCAGCACATGTCAAACGAAGGAGAACAGCAAGAAGGTAAGACCATGACAGTACCTCCCCTCAAGGGCCCCTCCTCCGCGGAGTAAAGAATGGTTTCTGAGGGAAGCGTGTGTGGAAGGCTCGGAGCAAGGCAGGAGCATGGACATCTGCGGAGGGAACCCAGGAACGCTCCTCTGGACCATAACCACGCCAATGGACCAAAAACTGCACCCGTCCGCGGACCAGGCGTGAGTCCAGGATATTGCTCACCTCATACTCCTCACGATTGCCCACTTGGACCGGACGAGGCCGAGGAACCGAGGAAGTGAAACGATTACACACCAGTGGCTTCAACAGGGAGACATGAAACACGTTGGAGATCCGCATGCCAGGAGGAAGCGCAAGGGCATAGGCTACCGGGTTTACCCTGCGAAGCACTCGGAAGGGACCAACAAAGCGAGGCGCCAGCTTGGGAGTGGGCACTCGAAGGTTGAGGTTGCGGGTGGACAACCATACGCGGTCTCCAACCTGGTAGGAAGGAGCGGGCGCTCGTCTGCGATCAGCCTGGAGTCTCTGGCGCTGCGCAGAGACCTCAAGGGACCTCTGGATCTGTACCCAAGAAGCACGTAGGACGGAAAGGTTATCCTCCACAGCCGGAATATCCTGGGGAGAGAATACCTCCGGTAACACGGCAGGTTGGAACCCATAATTGGCCATGAAGGGAGACGTCCCAGAGGAAGAGTTCACCGCCGTGTTCCTGGCAAACTCAGCCCAAGGCAGGAGGTCAACCCAATTGTCTTGGTGATCGGAGACATAGCAACGAAGGAATTGCTCCAAGGCCTGATTGGATCGTTCTGCGGCCCCATTGGACTAAGGGTGGTAGGCCGAGGAGAAAGAGAGATGAATCCCCAACTGGGAGCAAAAGGCGCGCCAGAACCTGGACACAAACTGACTCCCCCGATCCGACACAATCTCCTTGGGCAAACCGTGCAACCGGAAGACCTCCCTGGCAAAAATCGAGGCCAACTCTTGTGCAGAGGGTAACTTCTTGAGAGGAACACAGTGGCACATTTTGGAAAACCGATCCACAATCATGAGAATGACCGTATGGCCTCGGGATGCAGGGAGGTCCACAATGAAATCCATCCCCAGGTGTGACCATGGACGCTCCCCGGTGGCTATGGGTTGCAAAAGGCCCAACGGAAGGTGCCGAGGGGACTTACTCTGGGCACAAACAGAGCATGCCGCTACATATGCGGCGATGTCGGAACGTAGAGAAGGCCACCAGAACAGACGTGAAACAGCCCAGGACAGCTGATTCTTTCCAGGATGCCCCGCGGCCTTGGAGTTATGGTAGGTTCGCAACAACCGAGTGCGCAACTCCTCAGGCACAAAACATCTGCCGTTGGGTCTCCCAGAGGGAGCACCAGATTGAGCCGCCAAAATCTGCTCACCCAGGGGAGAGGTCAGGCTGGTCCGAATGGCGGCCAGGATCTGATTCGGAGGTATGACCGAAGTCGGAATCGACTCCTCCCCGGACAGCTCGGAGTACTGCCGTGATAAGGCATCCGCTCTGATGTTCTTGGAACCGGGTAGGTAGGAGACCACGTAATTAAAATGTGACAAGAACAGAGCCCATCTGGCCTGACGTGGTGTCAATCTCTTGGCCTCAGAGAGGTAGGTCAGATTCTTGTGGTCCGTCAGGATGAGAACCGGAACCACCGAGCCCTCGAGCAAGTGCCTCCATTCTTAAAGGGCCTGCACGATGGCCAATAACTCCCTGTCACCAATCTGATAGTTGCACTCCGCGGAAGACAGTTTCCGGGAGTAAAACCCACAAGGAAGCAGAGGACCCTCTGGTGTTCTACGCTGAGACAGAAGGGCGCCTACTCCCGTCTCAGACGCGTCCACCTCGAGGACAAAAGGCAACCCAGGGTTGGGATGCGACAGAATCGGAGCCGACACAAAGGCGGACTTTAGAGCCTCAAAAGCTCGGATGGCCTCGAGCGGCCAGACCTGGGGATTACTGCCCTTCCTGGTCAGATCCGTGAGAGGCTTGGCTAGCATGGAAAAGTCCCTGATGAACTTCCGATAATAATTGGCGAAGCCCAAAAAGCGCTGCAGGGCACGAAGACCACTGGGCTGGGGCCACTGTAAGACAGCCGAAACCTTCTCAGGATCCATGGAGAACCCCTCAGCGGAAATGATGTAACCTAAGAAGGTTACCTGGGATCGGTGAAATTCGCATTTCTCAAGCTTACCGAACAGCTTGTTCTCTCGTAACCGTTGCAACACTCGTCTGACATCCAGAATGTGGGCCTCCATGGATTCAGAATATACCAAGATGTCATCCAAATAGACCACCACACACTGCTGCAACAGGTCACGGAAAACATCGTTGATGAATTCCTGGAAGACTGCGGGCGCATTGCACAACCCAAAGGGCATAACCAAGGATTCATAATGACCGGTCCTGGTGTTAAACGTGGTCTTCCACTCATCGCCCGCCTTGATCCTTACCAGGTTATATGCCGCCCTCAGACCGTGGCCCCTTTGAGGCGATCGAACAGCTCGGAAATCAAGGGTATCGGGTAAGCGTTCTTGATCGTGATGCGATTGAGACCCCTGTAATCGATGCAAGGCCTCAACTCAACGCCCTTCTTTTTCACAAAGAAAAATCCAGCCCCTGCCGGGGACGAGGATTTGCGAATGTGTCCGCGTGAAAGCGCCTCCCTCACGTACTCCTCCATGGCCTCATTCTCCGCTACCGACAGTGGATAGACTTTGCCACGAGGAGGAACGGCACCAGATTGTAACTCTATGGCACAATCGTATGCGCGGTGCGGAGGTAGGGCAACCGCACGCACCTTATCGAATACATCCCGGTACTCCTCGTATTCAGGAGGCAACAGAGAGTCCGAGGAAGTACACAGCAACTTGACAGGCCCATGGATGCAACTAGCCCCACACTGCGGTGACCACGAGAGGATCTCGGCCGATCTCCAATCGAAAGTCGGATTATGCTTTTGGAGCCAGGGGTACCCCAAGACCACCGAGTAGTGTGGAGACGAAATAACCTGGAGACAGACCGACTCTCTGTGAACGGCACCAATGGCCATCCCCACTGGAAGGGTCTCCTGAGTCACGTGTGGCGGCAGAAGGGGTCTGCCGTCTATCGCCTCAAGAGCCAGTGGGGAACCTCGAGGCTGCAGAGGAATGGAATTGGCGGCAGCGAACACACTATCAATGAACAAACCACCAGCACCAGAGTCCACCAACGCCTGGGTCGTCACCGAGCCCCCGACCCAGGAGAGGACAACAGTGATCAGTGGTTTGTCAACACGGGAAACCGGGGACGAGGAGACTCCACCCAAGATCTGCCCCCGACAGGACCTCAGGTGCGAGCGTTCTCCCGGACGGTTCGGACATGCCAACCGAAAATGCCCACCGAGACCACAGTACATGCATCGGCCCTCGCGTCTCCGGAGTACCCTCTCCCCCTCAGACAGGCGAGCAAACCCCCGCTGCATGGGTTCACCCCCAGACAAGTCATCCCCAGGAGGCGTGGGAGGAGAGGGAGGCACGGGTGGGACAGCAAACGTAGGCGCCAATCTGTTAGGAGACCTCCGCAGGCTCTCCTTAAAGGAAGGTCTCTCCCTGAGTCTGGTGTCAATCAAAATCAGGAAAGAAATAAGAGACTCGAGCTCCACTGGTAGGTCCTTAGCTGCAACCTCATCCTTCAAGGCATCCGAGAGACCATGAGAGAAAGCAGCGACCAGAGCCTCATTATTCCAGCCCACCTCTGCTGCCAGGGTACGAAACTCAATGGCGTATTCAGCTACGGATCGTGAACCCTGTCTGATGGACATAAGGAGCTTCGCAGCAGAGGCAGCACGAGCCGGCACATCGAATACCTTCCGAAGAGAAGCAACAAAACCGGAAAACTCGGCAACCACCGGATTGTTGTTCTCCCATAAAGGGCTGGCCCAGGCCAAGGCCTTGTCCGAGAGCAGCGAGATCAAGAAGCCCACCTTTGATCTCTCAGTAGGAAAGGCATGTGGCAGCAACTCGAAATAAATGCCCACCTGGTTAAGGAAACCTCGGCACTGAGTTGGCTCTCCCCCAAAGCGCTGTGGAAGGGGGGCAGAACCGGTCATACCCCGAAACACCGCAGGCGCAGCAACAGGTGTCGGGGTAGACTCTGGCGCAACAACCGGAGCGGCAGTAGGAGCGGGCCCAGGAGCGACAACCGACCCATCGGCAACGGAAGCTAAATGAGCCGTGCGTTCAAGCAGGGTTTGCAACGCCACGGCGAACCGACCCAACAGGTGATCCTGCTGATCAAGTCTGGCAACCAGCGTAGGTAGCGAGGATGGCCCTGTACCGTCAGAATTCATGGCTTGGTCCTAATGTCAAGGAACCATGAACCAGACGTACAACAAGAGATAAGTGGAAATAAGGAGGCTTTATTGGAAATCAAGCTGTAAGGCAAAAGTCCAAACGGATGGCTAAACCGAAGCAGGGTCTTGCGAAGCCAGAGGTCAGGAACCAGAAGGGTAGTCAGACGAAGCCTGGATCAGGAACCAGCAGGGTAGTCAGACGAAGCCAGGATCAGGAACCAGCAGGGTAGTCAGACGAAGCCAGGATCAGGAACCAGAAGCAGCAGCAGTCTTAGAAGCATGTGAACACAGGAGGACCAAGCAAGGAACTGAAGCCACAGACCTCCTATATATATGAGCTAGGCATCCAGCTCCTCCCAGTGGGAAGGAGAAGCCGCAGGGTGGGAGGCTACAAGAAACCCAGAAACCAAGATGGCCGCCAGCACATGTCAAACGAAGGAGAACAGCAAGAAGGTAAGACCATGACAACTTTCGCTGGCTGACCGACACAAAATGCTGTTAAATTTCTTCTGTTGACTTCTTATTCATGTGGTCATTGTGTTCTGACCTGTGCATACAAGTCACGTAGGGGACGTCCATCAAGCTCTGCCCTGACGTCCCTTCACGTCCTTCACTGAGTCTGCCGACCTACCCAAGCGGTAACAGGGGGGGCTAAGCAGACAGATCGCCGATGGGGAAGGGGGGTTGGGGGGTGCTAGCAGACAGATGGCCAACAGGAGGGGGAATGCTAGCAGTCAGATCGCTTAACGTGGGGGAGTGCTAGTGGTGTTGGGTCTGGCGGGTGATGTCACTCATGTCAGCTGATATTGATGATATAAAAACAGGGGGCAATCTCTTTAACCCATTTGCTACAAGCGCCGTACATGTACAGCGCTGGAGCGATGTGTAAACATGGCGCCCGCTCGCACATGCAGCGGGTGCCATAGCCAGAAAATGTCTGCTGTTCTGCAAAAAATTAGCTCCTAAACATCTCAGTAGACATAATTATAAAAAAGTTATGGGGACTAGTGATGAGAGGCAGGGGTCATGTTCGAATTTGTGGCATTTCACGAATATTTTATAGAATATTTGTCATATATTCGCAAATTTGTATATTCTTTATATTCAACTTTTTTTTTACATGAAAATCGGCAAGGTAATGATCGCGTAATTTGCGAATATTGCTCTCTCAATACAGCCGTGGGTCAAAAGCGAATATATAGCACATTAGAATATATTGCTATATATTAATTTTCAGAATATTCATCATTTTTTCCATCTGAACACATGATTCCTCCCTGCTTGTTGGCCAATGAGTCATTGGCCCACAAGCAACTTAAGTAGGGAGGAATCATGACTTCAGATGGAAAAAAAAAAATGAATATTCTAAAAATCAAATATACTGCTACTATTCAATATAGTGCTATATATTTGTAATGACGAATATTTGTCTTTTTTTTTTTTTCCATCTGAAGTCATGATTCCTCCCTACTTAAGTTGCTTGTGGGCCAATGACTCATTAGCCCACAAACAAGAAGCAGGTTATTCGTCATTACGAATGTATAGCGCTATATTCTAAATATTCGCTATATTTTAAATATTCGCAAATTCTCGAAGTGTCAATATTCGAGATTAAAATTTGCTATTTGAATACTCGCTCTGAACACCAATGGGGGCCAGAATATGGTGAAGTAAAAAAAAAATATTATCAAAGTTTAAATTAATTTTTACACTATTTAGACATAAGGAATCTATACATATGGGGTATCGTTGTAATCGTATTGACCCAGAGAATGAAGAGCATGGGTCAGTTTTGCCGTAACCAAAAAGCAGTGGGAAAAATACCCCAAAAACTGTGGAATTGCGTTTTTATTTTCAATTCGACCCATTTGGAATTTTTTTTCCGCTTCCCACTAGATTTTATGCCATGATTAATGTTTGAATTAGAAAGTGCAATTTGACCCGCAAAATATAAGCCCTCATATTGCTATGTGACCGGAAATATAAAAAAGTTATGGCTCAAGGAACATAGGGAAGAGAATTGTAATGCAAAAAAAAAAAACTTCCAGTATCCTAAAGGTTAAAGGATTCTTCTATAATCAGGACAGTTCTACTAACAGCTTTTAGAAGATGTCGATGAAAGTATAGATTTCACATTTTATGAGGCTGGCACCTACCTTTCTGCTCTGCTTTTACTAACATAAATAATAGTTTACCTACTGTACCCCCATTTAAATTGAACATTTTAAGTTTCTTGACAGTAATATCATTAGAAAATTATGTTCCAGTAGTAGATACCCCCATTTAAATTGAACATTTTAAGTTTCTTGACAGTAATATCATTAGAAAATTATGTTCCAGTAGTAGATATAAAAAAAAAAAAAAAAAAAATCCTGTGAGGCAAATGCCTCATTGCGGCAATGTGTAACTCACTTAAAGGGGTTGTCCAGGTTCAGAGCTGAACCTGGACAGCCCTCCATTTTCAGCTCCCCTGACATGAGCATCGGAGCAGTTCATGCTCCGATGCTCTCCTTTGCCCTGCGCTAAATTGCACAGGGCAAAGGCATTTTTCTGAGTTCCGGTGACGTACCGGAGCTCTCTATGGGGCTGACAGGAACCCCGGTGACGTCACCGGCACTGATGGGCGGGATTTGGCTCTGCCCTAGCCAGTAAAACGGCTAGGGCAGAGCTAAAGCCCGCCCCTCAGAGCCGGTGACGCCACCGAACACACCGCTGGGCGGAAGTTACCGCCCGGCAGTGTGTTATTGAAAACAAAAGAGCAGGGCTCTGGAGCGCATCGGAGCATGAGATGCTTCGATGCTAGGCTCAGGGGGGCTGCCGGGGTGAAAATAAGGGTATGTCCGGGTTCAGCTCTGAACCCGGACAACCCCTTTAAGCAAGTATTGTATCCTTAGACATTATTTTTATTTTGTTTGGTCAAAAATACCTTCAGATTCACTTTCATAATACCTCAAATATAGTTTCAGTTGCCTCTGAGGACAAATCACCCCTTAGAGTGCGGATGAAATTGCTCAAACAAATGTTTTTCCTGCCTTGTTAAAGGCTATAGACAACATTGGGTATTTTTTTTAGCATTTTTTTTAGCATTCCATTTTACTTAATTTGGAATATAAACTTTTTTTTTTCAATTGTTCTTTATAAAAAAACTAAATCTAAATTTTTTGTTAAACAGCCTTCAGATTTAACGTACCTGCAGACTGTTTCTTTCTGCTTTACAGAGAATCCATTAGGGAGATGCCTTGACAGCTCCATGTGTAGCCCGTATCTCTGAACTCCTGACAGCTGAAAAGATTTTTATTACAACTTGATTCTTAAATTAATAAGACTATGACTTAAATAAGAGTTTATGTAATGTCAAGAAAGTATAGCTGAGGGCTACAGATCAGGCCATCAGAGCAGCTCTCTGATACACTATAAATCAGAAAGAAATGGCCTGCAGATACACCAACTGAAATTGGCCCAAAGGTGTTGATAGCCTTTAAGGAGAACTATTTTGCTTTTGTTTATTTAAAAGTATCAGATGAAAAGGTCTAATTGCTGTGATTTTACGAAGGAAATAAAGCTCCTACTAGACAATTTAAATGTGTAATGATGCTTTTGATTATTAATTCGAATGAGTGTCTGAATTTTTTTTTTTACATATTTAGCTCCTTTAATTATCTGCTCCATAGGCACACTAAAGAATTCTTAATAGGTCCTATTGTTAATGAATTTTAAATATGCTTTTTAAAAATAACTTGAATATATTATTAGACAGTAGAGTAGGAACTTGCAACAAATCCTTAGAATGAACAGGATGCAGAACTGATTCAGCACTGCCTCACCTACAAGGTTTTTTTTTTTTTTTTTTTTTTTTTTACAGAGGTGCCCCACTTACCCGCTGTACATGGAACTGTACCATTTAAGCCTTATAAATTTTCCCTGCACATTGATGCTCCTGGTCTCCTGGTTGTACAGGAAAAAGTAGAAGGGTATAACTAGCATATCATATTGTTCATTCTATGCAAAAGTACTGGCCCTGGAGGTCAATTTCCAACCAATTTTAAAGTAATGCCATATCCTAACATGCCAGTGTTCACAAGGCTACAAATTAAATGTAATATTCAGTTGTATACCCATATTATACCTGGTAGAATATCTGACTTTTTATGTCATATCATTAGGATAGGCCACAATTATCAAATATGTACTGGTTCTACCTCTGGGACCAGCTTCTATCTACAGAACGGGACCCCTAAAGTAAAGGAGATGATTTGTGGCGTCCTCTCCATTTTCTCCATTTATAGCTATGAGACTTTTGAAAAAGTCTAGGACATTATTTTTGGAAGTCATAATCAGAAGTGTATCATAAAAGGAGAGAAAGCAAACAGGACAGATACTACTTCTCTTTTTTTTTTTTTTTTTATCCACTCCTGGTATAAAAATTCTGCATATTTAGCAGCATGCTAACAGTTCTAAATGTAATAACATCAATAAATAGGCGTCACTATCTCCATGTGTTAATATAATGGTATGGGTGATGTTGTAAAGTTGAGCTTTTTCTCCAATATGTGTTTTTACTTAGGTTATATAATAATGCATAACAGATGCTTCTTTAGAAGAGTAGAATAAGATAAGACTTTATAATATGAAAAAGGAATACGAGAGCCATAAAACTATTAATAGATACACAGCCTTTCAGTTGTAGTGCCCATTAATCAGTAGTCAAGGTTTGACATCATGTTTATGTATTTTTGACCATTTTGGAGGACCCCAATGCATTACGTTTCCCCTCAGAACTATTGCACGTAAACAGTGTGGTATATTTTACGTTTTATTGTCTTCATTCATCTTCTGGTTTATTACCTTTGTGTTAAATGTTGTTAAAAATTCATATTTTAAAAAAGCATTGATGAATAATGCAAGAGAAACACAGGAAGTATGTGGAGAAATATTTTGAGAGATATTTTGCAAATGCCAAGTTGACAAACACAATATATAAACTTTATCCATGAGACTCTGCATTCTGGTTAATGCTTCCATATTATGTATGGGCTTGGATGCTAAAAACTGAACATTTCTATGCAACATCAACCCAGTTGTGTATTATGAAGCATATGTATCAAGTTGACTGTAATGTTATAAACCTAGGTCCCTTAGCAGATGCGTCAAATATCAATGCATCACATTGACTTTATTAACATGTTGCCGGTTCCCCGAACATCTGTCTACGGCATGAAGTTTATAACATATACGTGTTATAACTTTATCATATCTGGTACGAAAATCTCTAATCTTTGGATTTCATCTTAAGATTCGTCACCTTATGTTTATTATTTCGGCATGATCTCTTTGCTGTTATACAAATCTCTGCAGTTCAAATAAATGACTGCATACCTGCATATAAATGCAGATGTGTAACAGCGGCTGCTGTACGCCACTGTTCCCCCACTTACCACCGTGGTCCTGGGCACCGTGCTCAGCGGTGATCCTTTCGTCCACAGCTGCAGTCCTTGGCTCTGTCACTGTACGTGCTGTGTTGCTGAGGATTCCACTCCACAGGTTCCACTCAGCCCTGGCCACAGCATGCTTGCTGCTGGTTTCTTGTTACACTGCCTTAGGGCGGCACACATCACTCTCTGGGCTGCATGGGTTGACCAACCGAGTCTCTCCTGCAGGTACTAAAGTGGCTCAGCCCCCCTTCCCAGATGCGTCAGTGACAACGTACTTGTATTTTCTTAGCTCCTGATATTCACGTGTGCTCCTGACTTATACCTTGTTCCTGGATTCTGCTATTCGTCTGATCCATGCCTCCTTACCTTGACTCTCCTGTTGCCGATCCGGATTACCTGAGCTGTTCCAATGCCAACTGCCCTGACCTTTTGCCTGTCTGACTATGCCTCTGCCTTATCCCTCAGTCCTGCACTATTGCTCCTGGAAACAACCCCGTCTGCCTGACTACGCTTGTACCTACTCTACTAGCTGCCTCGTGTGCCTACCCTCCTCAAGAGGTAGTGATCTGGTGTTCCCCTCGGGAAAGTCTATTTCCACCATCAGGGGTACTGTGAAGAATCGAGGGGTACACTTAGACAACTCCCTTAAAGGAGGTGGGAAGCGTAGTACAGTGGGTTCCCACCCAATGGTTCATGACTAGGGTTGAGCGAACCCAAACTGTAAAGTTTAGGTTTGTACCGAACTTTAGGAATTTTGGAACCTGGACCTGAACCCGAACATTTCAGTAAAAGTTTGGGTTCGGGTGAGGTGTTCGGTGATTTCTTGGCGTTTTTTCAAAGGCTGCAGAGCAGCCAATCAACAAGCGTTTAACTCTAGCTTAGAAGCCATCACAGCCATACCTACTAATGGCATGGCTGTGATTGGCCAGTGTAGCATGTGACCCAGCCTCTATATAAGCTGGAGTCACGTAGCGCTGCACGTCACTCTGCTGTGCCTAGTGTAGGTAGAGGATGCAGCTCATGATTTCAGGGAGAGAATAGGAGAGAATCTTTGCTCAAAACCTGAATGTAACTCAGCGATCTACATACATTGGGTTGTGTGGGTGTAGGGCACCATTTTTTTATCCTGCCCTAAGCCCAGTGACCTAAAAAAAATAACTTTTATAAGTCAGTTAGGTGGGCGACGGCTGTGGCCATTTTATGCAAGCTCAGTGCACCAGCACTGAGTCTGAGCTTTTTGGACATTGATAATCACTATTTTTTATCACAATTTACAACATCTGGTGCATTTGCAGGCTTAGTCAGTGTGCAATTTAAGCTGGGTTTTTAAAAACACACTTTTTTGCCAATAAACACTATTTTCAAGATCTGCAAGTGTCAAATTCAAGTTTAATATATACAGCTTTCATATTCTGTTACCAAAAAAAAACTGTTTTTTGGCAATATACAACATCTGGATTAGTGAGTGTGCAATTTAAGCTAGAAATACAGCCATCATTTTCAGGGTTTTTAAAAACACACTTTTTTGCCAGATTCCACTATTTTTCCTTTACATACTGTCTTTCTATTCAGTTATTTGAAATAAACCCATTTTGGGTACAATTCTTTGATACCGTCCTAGTGTGGATCATGGCGTGTGAAATACACCCTTTAAATACAGGGTTTCTATTCAGGTATTTGAAATACAGCCATTTTGGGCAAACAATTTAAATTGCGACCTAGTGTGGACCAGGGCGTGTGAGATACACCCTGTATATACAGGGGTTCTATTCAGGTATTTGAAATACAGCCATTTTGGGCAAACAAAATTGAAAGAAGGCCTAGTCTGGATCAGGGCGTGTGAGATACACCCTTTTAATACAGGGGTTTGATTCTTTTATTAATAAAACACCCTTTTTGGGGCAAAATATAACATTTTTCAGGCCTTGCAGCATCAAGACGTTGGAAATTCCAGGGTTATATACTGCTGCCATATTCAGTTATTAAACAAACACCCGTTTGGGCAAAATAAGTTTATTTGGCAGCCTTTGCTGCATATATCATTGTGAGCAACACCCTTCATCTACAGGGAGTGCAGAATTATTAGGCAAATAGGTATTTTGACCACATCATCCTCTTTATGCATGTTGTCTTACTCCAAGCTGTATAGGCTCGAAAGCCTACTACCAATTAAGCATATTAGGTGAAGTGCATCTCTGTAATGAGAAGGGGTGTGGTCTAATGACATCAACACCCTATATCAGGTGTGCATAATTATTAGGCAACTTCCTTTCCTTTGGCAAAATGGGTCAAAAGAAGGACTTGACAGGCTCAGAAAAGTCAAAAATAGTGAGATATCTTGCATAGGGATGCAGCACTCTTAAAATTGCAAAGCTTCTGAAGCGTGATCATCGAACAATCAAGCGTTTCATTCAAAATAGTCAACAGGGTCGCAAGAAGCGTGTGGAAAAACCAAGGCGCAAAATAACTGCCCATGAACTGAGAAAAGTCAAGCGTGCAGCTGCCAAGATGCCACTTGCCACCAGTTTGGCCATATTTCAGAGCTGCAACATCACTGGAGTGCCCAAAAGCACAAGGTGTGCAATACTCAGAGACATGGCCAAGGTAAGAAAGGCTGAAAGACGACCACCACTGAACAAGACACACAAGCTGAAACGTCAAGACTGGGCCAAGAAATATCTCAAGACTGATTTTTCTAAGGTTTTATGGACTGATGAAATGAGAGTGAGTCTTGATGGGCCAGATGGATGGGCCTGTGGCTGGATTGGTAAAGGGCAGAGAGCTCCAGTCCGACTCAGACGCCAGCAAGGTGGAGGTGGAGTACTGGTTTGGGCTGGTATCATCAAAGATGAGCTTGTGGGGCCTTTTCGGGTTGAGCATGGAGTCAAGCTGAACTCCCAGTCCTACTGCCAGTTTCTGGAAGACACCTTCTTCAAGCAGTGGTACAGGACGAAGTCTGCATCCTTCAAGAAAAACATGATTTTAATGCAGGACAATGCTCCATCACAAGCGTCCAAGTACTCCACAGCGTGGCTGGCAAGAAAGGGTATAAAAGAAGAAAATCTAATGACATGGCCTCCTTGTTCACCTGATCTGAACCCCATTGAGAACCTGTGGTCCATCATCAAATGTGAGATTTACAAGGAGGGAAAACAGTACACCTCTCTGAACAGTGTCTGGGAGGCTGTGGTTGCTGCTGCACGCAATGTTGATGGTGAACAGATCAAAACACTGACAGAATCCATGGATGGCAGGCTTTTGAGTGTCCTTGCAAAGAAAGGTGGCTATATTGGTCACTGATTTGTTTTTGTTTTGTTTTTGAATGTCAGAAATGTATATTTGTGAATGTTGAGATGTTATATTGGTTTCACTGGTAAAAATAAATAATTGAAATGGGTATATATTTGTTTTTTGTTAAGTTGCCTAATAATTATGCACAGTAATAGTCACCTGCACACACAGATATCCCCCTAAAATAGCTAAAACTAAAAACAAACTAAAAACTACTTCCAAAAATATTCAGCTTTGATATTAATGAGTTTTTTGGGTTCATTGAGAACATGGTTGTTGTTCAATAATAAAATTAATCCTCAAAAATACAACTTGCCTAATAATTCTGCACTCCCTGTATTTGGGTTATATTTAGATATTTGAAATACCGCCATTTGGTGCACAAATCTTTAATTGAGGCCTAGTGTGGGTCAGGCCGTGTGAGATAAACCCTGTGTATACGGGGCTTATATTCTTCTATTAATAAAACACCCTTTTTAGGGTAAAATACACAATTTTTCAGGCCTTGCAGCATCTTGATGTTTTACATTTCAGGGTTATATACTGCTGCCATATTCAGTTATTAAACAAACACCCGTTTGGGGAAAAAAAATAAAAATAATTGGCAACCTTTGCTGCATATGTGTCATGGAACCATGAACCAGACGTACAACAGAGATGAGTGGAATAAGAAGGCTTTATTGGAAATCAAGCCGTAGCAAAAGTCCAAACGGATGGCTAAACCGAAGCAGGGTCTTGCGTAGACAGAGGTCAGGAACCAGGAGGGTGGTCAGACGAAGCCAGGATCAGGAACCAACGGGGTAGTCAGACGAAGCCAGGATCAGGAACCAACGGGGTAGTCAGACGAAGCCAGGATCAGGAACCAACGGGGTAGTCAGACGAGGCCAGGATCAGGAACCAGAAGCAGCAGCAGTCTTAGAAGCATGTGAACACAGGAGGACCAAGCAAGGAACTGAAGCCACAGACCTTCTATATATATGAGCTAGGCATCCAGCTCCTCCCAGTGGGAAGAAGGAGCCGCAGGGTGGGAGGCTACAAGAAACCCAGAAACCAAGATGGCCGCCAGCACATGTCAAACGAAGGAGAACAGTGAGAAGGTAAGACCATGACAGTACCTCCCCCTCAAGGGCCCCTCCTCCGCGGAGTAAGGAACGGTTTCAGAGGGAAGCGTGCGTGGAAGGCTCGGAGCAACGCAGGAGCATGGACATCTGCGGAGGGAACCCAGGAACGCTCCTCTGAACCATAACCACGCCAATGGACCAAAAACTGCAACCGACCGCGGACCAGGCGTGAGTCCAGGATATTGCTCACCTCATACTCCTCACGATTGCCCACTTGGACCGGACGGGGCCGAGGAACCGAGGAAGTGAAACGATTACACACCAATGGCTTCAACAGGGAGACATGAAACACGTTGGAGATCCGCATGCCAGGAGGAAGCGCAAGGGCATAGGCTACCGGGTTTACCCTGTGAAGCACTCGGAAGGGACCAACAAAGCGAGGCGCCAGCTTGGGAGTGGGCACTCGAAGGTTGAGGTTGCGGGTGGACAACCATACACGGTCTCCGACCTGGTAGGAAGGAGCGGGCGCTCGTCTGCGATTAGCCTGGAGTCTCTGGCGTTGCGCAGAGACCTCAAGGGACCTCTGGATCTGTACCCAAGAAGTACGTAGGACGGAAAGGTGATCCTCCACAGCCGGAGTATCCTGGGGAGAGAATACCTCCGGTAACACGGCAGGTTGGAACCCATAATTGGCCATGAAGGGAGACGTCCCAGAGGAAGAGTTCACCGCCGTGTTCCTGGCAAACTCAGCCCAAGGCAGGAGGTCAACCCAATTGTCTTGGTGATCGGAGACATAGCAACGAAGGAATTACTCCAAGGCCTGATTGGATCGTTCTGCGGCCCCATTGGACTAAGGGTGGTAGGCCGAGGAGAAAGAGAGATGAATCCCCAACTGGGAGCAAAAGGCACGCCAGAACCTGGACACAAACTGACTCCCCCGATCCGACACAATCTCCTTGGGCAAACCGTGCAACCGGAAGACCTCCCTGGCAAAAATCGAGGCCAACTCTTGTGCAGAGGGTAACTTCTTGAGAGGAACACAGTGGCACATTTTGGAAAACCGATCCACAATCATGAGAATGACCGTATGGCCTCGGGATGCAGGGAGGTCCACAATGAAATCCATCCCCAGGTGTGACCATGGACGCTCCCCGGTGGCTATGGGTTGCAAAAGGCCCAACGGAAGGTGCCGAGGGGACTTACTCTGGGCACAAACGGAGCATGCCGCTACATATGCGGCGATGTCGGAACGTAGAGAAGGCCACCAGAACAGACGTGAAACCGCCCAGGACAGCTGATTCTTTCCAGGGTGCCCCGCGGCCTTGGAGTTATGGTAGGTTCGCAACAACCGAGTGCGCAACTCCTCAGGCACAAAACATCTGCCGTTGGGTCTCCCAGAGGGAGCACCAGATTGAGCCGCCAAAATCTGCTCACCCAGAGGAGAGGTCAGGCTGGTGCGAATAGCGGCCAGGATCTGATTCGGGGGTATGACCGTAGTCGGAACCGACTCCTCCCCGGACAGCTCGGAGTACTGCCGTGATAAGGCATCCGCTCTGATGTTCTTGGAGCCGGGTAGGTAGGAGACCACGTAATTAAAACGTGACAAGAACAGAGCCCATCTGGCCTGACGTGGTGTCAATCTCTTGGCCTCAGAGAGGTAGGTCAGATTCTTGTGGTCCGTCAGGATGAGAACCGGAACCACCGAGCCCTCGAGCAAGTGCCTCCATTCTTAAAGGGCCTGCACGATGGCCAATAACTCCCTGTCACCAATCTGATAGTTGCACTCCGCGGAAGACAGTTTCCGGGAGTAAAACCCACAAGGAAGCAGAGGACCCTCTGGTGTTCTACGCTGAGACAGGAGGGCGCCTACTCCCGTCTCAGACGCGTCCACCTCGAGGACAAAAGGCAACCCAGGGTTGGGATGCGACAGAATCGGAGCCGACACAAAGGCGGACTTTAGAGCCTCAAAAGCTCGGATGGCCTCGAGCGGCCAGACCTGAGGATTACTGCCCTTCCTGGTCAGATCCGTGAGAGGCTTGGCTAGCATGGAAAAGTCCCTGATGAACTTCCGATAATAATTGGCGAAGCCCAAAAAGCGCTGCAGGGCACGAAGACCACTGGGCTGGGGCCACTGTAAGACAGCCGAAACCTTCTCAGGATCCATGGAGAACCCCTCAGCGGAAATGATGTAACCTAAGAAGGTTACCTGGGATCGGTGAAATTCGCATTTCTCAAGCTTACCGAACAGCTTGTTCTCTCGTAAGCGTTGCAACACTCGTCTGACATCCAGAATGTGGGCCTCCATGGATGCAGAATATACCAAGATGTCATCCAAATAGACCACCACACACTGCTGCAACAGGTCACGGAAAACATCGTTGATGAATTCCTGGAAGACTGCGGGCGCATTGCACAACCCAAAGGGCATAACCAAGGATTCATAATGACCGGTCCTGGTGTTAAACGCGGTCTTCCACTCATCGCCCGCCTTGATCCTTACCAGGTTATATGCCGCCCTCAGGTCGAGTTTGGTAAAGACCGTGGCCCCTTTGAGGCGATCGAACAGCTCGGAAATCAAGGGTATCGGGTAAGCGTTCTTGATCGTGATGCGATTGAGACCCCTGTAATCGATGCAAGGCCTCAACTCGCCGCCCTTCTTTTTCACAAAGAAAAATCCAGCCCCTGCCGGGGACGAGGATTTGCGAATGTGTCCGCGTGAAAGCGCCTCCCTCACGTACTCCTCCATGGCCTCATTCTCCGCTACCGACAGTGGATAGACTTTGCCACGAGGAGGAACGGCACCGGATTGTAACTCTATGGCACAATCGTATGGGCGGTGCGGAGGTAGGGCAACCGCGCGCACCTTATCGAATACATCCCGGTACTCTTCGTATTCAGGAGGCAACAGAGAGTCCGAGGAAGTACACAGCAACTTGACAGGCCCATGGATGCAACTAGCCCCACACTGCGGTGACCACGAGAGGATCTCGACCGATCTCCAATCGAAAGTCGGATTATGCTTCTGGAGCCAGGGGTACCCCAAGACCACCGAGTAGTGTGGAGACGAAATAACCTGGAGACAGACCGACTCTCTGTGAACGGCACCAATGGCTATCCCCACTGGAAGGGTCTCATGAGTCACGTGTGGCGGCAGAAGGGGTCTGCCGTCTATCGCCTCAAGAGCCAGTGGGGAACCTCGAGGCTGCAGAGGAATGGAATTGGCGGCAACGAACACTCTATCAATGAACAAACCACCAGCACCAGAGTCCACCAACGCCTGGGTCATCACCGAGCCCCCGACCCAGGAGAGGACAACCGTGATCAGTGGTTTGTCAACACGGGAAACCGGGGACGAGGAGACTCCACCCAAGATCTGCCCCCGACAGGACCTCAGGTGCGAGCGTTCTCCCGGACGGTTCGGACATGCCAACCGAAAATGCCCACCGAGACCACAGTACATGCATCGGCCCTCGCGTCTCCGGAGTACCCTCTCCCCCTCAGACAGGCGAGCAAACCCCCGCTGCATGGGTTCACCCCCAGACAAGTCATCCCCAGGAGGCGTGGGAGGAGAGGGAGGCACGGGTGGGACAGCAAACGTAGGCGCCAATCTGTTAGGAGACCTCCGCAGGCTCTCCTTAAAGGAAGGTCTCTCCCTGAGTCTGGTGTCAATCAAAATCAGGAAAGAAATAAGAGACTCGAGCTCCACTGGTAGGTCCTTAGCTGCAACCTCATCCTTCAAGGCATCCGAGAGACCATGAGAGAAAGCAGCGACCAGAGCCTCATTATTCCAGCCCACCTCTGCTGCCAGGGTACGAAACTCAATGGCGTATTCAGCTACGGATCGTGAACCCTGTCTGATGGACATAAGGAGCTTCGCAGCAGAGGCAGCACGAGCCGGCACATCGAATACCTTCCGAAGAGAAGCAACAAAACCGGAAAACTCGGCAACCACCGGATTGTTGTTCTCCCATAAAGGGCTGGCCCAGGCCAAGGCCTTGTCCGAGAGCAGCGAGATCAAGAAGCCCACCTTTGATCTCTCAGTAGGAAAGGCATGTGGCAGCAACTCGAAATAAATGCCCACCTGGTTAAGGAAACCTCGGCACTGAGTTGGCTCTCCCCCAAAGCGCTGTGGAAGGGGGGCAGAACCGGTCATACCCCGAGACACCGCAGGCGCAGCAACAGGTGTCGGGGTAGACTCTGGCGCAACAACCGGAGCGGCAGTAGGAGCGGGCCCAGGAGCGACAACCGACCCATCGGCAACGGAAGCGAAATGAGCCGTGCGTTCAAGCAGGGTTTGCAACGCCACAGCGAACCGACCCAACAGGTGATCCTGCTGATCAAGTCTGGCAACCAGCGTAGGTAGCGAGGATGGCCCTGTACCGTCAGAATTCATGGCTTGGTCCTAATGTCATGGAACCATGAACCAGACGTACAACACAGATGAGTGGAATAAGAAGGCTTTATTGGAAATCAAGCCGTAGCAAAAGTCCAAACGGATGGCTAAACCGAAGCAGGGTCTTGCGTAGACAGAGGTCAGGAACCAGGAGGGTGGTCAGACGAAGCCAGGATCAGGAACCAACGGGGTAGTCAGACGAAGCCAGGATCAGGAACCAACGGGGTAGTCAGACGAAGCCAGGATCAGGAACCAACGGGGTAGTCAGACGAGGCCAGGATCAGGAACCAGAAGCAGCAGCAGTCTTAGAAGCATGTGAACACAGGAGGACCAAGCAAGGAACTGAAGCCACAGACCTTCTATATATATGAGCTAGGCATCCAGCTCCTCCCAGTGGGAAGGAGGAGCCGCAGGGTGGGAGGCTACAAGAAACCCAGAAACCAAGATGGCCGCCAGCACATGTCAAACGAAGGAGAACAGTGAGAAGGTAAGACCATGACAATATGTCATTGTGAGATACACTCTTTATATATTTGGGTTATATTCCGATATTTGAAATACCGCCATTTGATGCACAAATCTTAAATTGAGACCTAGTCTGGTTCAGGGCGTGTGAGATACGCCTATCCTTCATGTGAGTTGTCTTCAGGATTAGGCAGCAGAGTCTCATAAAATGACATATTTGATATTCCTTTCATTATCAGTTTCCGTACACATGGTATGATACATATTGCAACTAATGCTATTCCTATAGTAATTATCAGGATAATGATTCCCAACTGTACAAGTGCCTGTTTCCAGTTAGTGAACCAGCCAAAATACTGATCCCAAGGGTTATCGATACCTGGGTTTCTTTCAAGCTCGATTGATAAATCCTCAAGTTTCTTTATTGCCAGTGTGACCTTACCATTAGGGCCGGTGTTGTTGGGTATGAACGTGCAGCATGATGAGGGGTCCGTCAATAACTTACAGATACCACCTCTTTCTGCAAGTATCATATCGAGTACCATGCCGTTTTGATATGTCCTAATGGAATCTTCCGGTAACTATTCTGCTACACCCTGTAACGCATCCCTGGTGTAGTTTACAAACCTTTGTTGATTGTAGTAAATATACAGGTCCTTCTCAAATAATTAGCATATTGTGATAAAGTTCATTATTTTCTGTAATGTACTGATAAACATTAGACTTTCATATATTTTAGATTCATTACACACAACTGAAGTAGTTCAAGCCTTTTATTGTTTTAATATTGATGATTTTGGCATACAGCTCATGAAAACCCAAATTTCCTATCTCAAAAAATTAGCAAATTTCATCTGACTAATAAAAGAAAAGTGTTTTTAATACAAAAAAAGTCAACCTTCAAATAATTATGTTCAGTTCTGCACTCAATACTTGGTCGGGAATCCTTTTGCAGAAATGACGGCTTCAATGTGGCGTGGCATGGAGGCAATCAGCCTGTGGCACTGCTGCGGTGTTATGGAGGCCCAGGATGCTTCGATAGCGGCCTTAAGCTCATCCAGAGTGTTGGGTCTTGCGTCTCTCAACTTTCTCTTCCCAATATCCCACAGATTCTCTATGGGGTTCAGGTCAGGAGAGTTGGCAGGCCAATTGAGCACAGTAATACCATGGTCAGTAAACCATTTACCAGTGGTTTTGGCACTGTGAGCAGGTGCCAGGTCGTGCTGAAAAATGAAATCTTCATCTCCATAAAGCTTTTCAGCAGATGGAAGCATGAAGTGCTCCAAAATCTCCTGATAGCGGCTGCATTGACCCTGCCCTTGATAAAACACAGTGGACCAACACCAGCAGCTGACATGGCACCCCAGACCATCACTGATTGTGGGTACTTGACACTGGGCTTCAGGCATTTTGGCATTTCCCTCTCCCCAGTCTTCCTCCAGACTCTGGCACCTTGATTTCCGAATGACATGCAAAATTTGCTTTCATCCGAAAAAAGTACTTTGGACCACTGAGCAACAGTCCAGTGCTGCTTCTCTGTAGCCCAGGTCAGGCGCTTCTGCCGCTGTTTCTGGTTCAAAAGTGGCTTGACCTGGGGAATGCGGCACCTGTAGCCCATTTCCTGCACACGCCTGTGGATGTTTCTACTCCAGACTCAGTCCACTGCTTCCGCAGGTCCCCCAAGGTCTGGAATCGGTCCTTCTCCACAATCTTCCTCAGGGTCCGGTCACCTCTTCTCGTTGTGCAGCGTTTTCTGCCACACTTTTTCCTTCCCACAGACTTCCCACTGAGGGGCCTTGATACAGCACTCTGGGAACAGCCTATTCGTTCAGAAATTTCTTTCTGTGTCTTACCCTCTTGCTTGAAGGTGTCAATGATGGCCTTCTGGACAGCAGTCAGGTCGCAGTCTTACCCATGATTGCGGTTTTGAGTAATGAACCAGGCTGGGAGTTTTTAAAAGCCTCAGGAATATTTTGCAGATGTTTAGAGTTAATTAGTTGATTCAGATGATTAGGTTAATAGCTCGTTTAGAGAACCTTTTCATGATATGCTAATTTTTTGAGATAGGAATTTGGGGTTTTCATGAGCTGTATGCCAAAATCATCAATATTAAAACAATAAAAGGCTTGAACTACTTCAGTTGTGTGTAATGAATCTAAAATATATGAAAGTCTAATGTTTATCAGTACATTACAGAAAATAATGAACTTTATCACAATATGCTAATTTTTTGAGAAGGACCTGTAGTTGATCCAGTCTACATTTTTGTTGATTGTTATGTGGGGAATTATGGATTCAAATCCTGCTGCCACCTGACCTCTGGCCTTGAATTCATCAGGGACCCCTCTTGGGACCCCGATTGCATCAATATACTCGTATGGGTCGATGCTACCTTTTGGGAGGGTACGACGGTTGCGTATATGTGTGTTGGTGTCTTTTTCATTTTCAGTGAAGATGTGTATGTTCATGATGGCTTTAGCAAGGGCACATTCACCTTTCCAGAAACCCTCTAGTCTAGATCTTATCTTTCCATCCCCACAGATCCCATATACATCTCCAATCGAGTATACTTGATTCTGCGTGAGGGAGGTATCTGTTTCACTGTAAGTTGCACAGTACCCTTCAGTGAAATTACCCAGGGATCTTCCTTGATCTCACCCTCTGTGGCAGGTATAGTTACCAGGATAGATATGTATACCTGCACCAGGGCTGAGAGCTTTTATGAGGAGTGGGTATTTTTGCTTCCATTCTTCACATGCAGACTGGTTACTAGATGAATTTGAGAATAATTGCAAAAAACATTCCTCAACACTAGTGGGCAATAATAAGGGCACAGTACCTAGGTAAGGCTTAGCGGTCCCAAATATATAACAATTACTTTTATTTACTGAAGCAGAGCTGTACTTCATCCATTCTAACCATAGGTTTGCATCAGAGAACCCAGTTTCTGCTGCAAGAGCCTCCTTATATGTTGGGTCAGATATTGCTCTCATATTGTTAAGATACGGAATTTGAGGGGGTTTGTTTGTTTCTGAGGGTATGTCCATTCTTATAGTGGTTGCCACATCTCGTGGAAGGACTGCACTTCATTATGCTGCATAAACAGAAGAAGTTAGTTGCAAATTAAGTACTGGAGGAATTGTACCAGAAGGTAGTGATTCCACCTTTCTGAGTTATAGCAACTTCAGCTTTGTTATGCTCCAGCAGAGTCATTAGGATCGTCAGTAATCCCACAGTCCAAGTGGACCATCTGTGCCATCTTCCAGAATTGAGGGAGTGCATCCTGGTGGAGGTCAGAGCTGTCTGCTCCCGTTAGTACCTCACTTTGTCCTTTTTCGAGGTCAGGACTGTCTGTCCCCGTTATTGCCTCCTTTTGGGGTGCATCCTTTAACAGTTTCACTCTGGTGGCGTGGATCCAAGTAGGTGCTTCTTCTGCAAGTACTGCTGTGCGGGTCGCGGCTACCACTGTAGTCGGTGGTCCGTAGGTGAAGTCTCCTGTGAATTTTCCTTTCTTTAATTTCTTTATCAGCACGATATCTCCCACTTGGAATGGGTGAGTTGGTTCCTGTGGAAGACAAGGAGACTTACAAGCAACTTTTTCCTCAATTTCACTTAGGGCTTTAATCAATCTGGTTACATTGGTGTTTGGGTTGTTCCTCAAACATGTGATACACCTTCCCACATAATCTGACACTATCTGTTTAATGCCTGTAATATAGAAATTCTGTGCTAGCAGCATGTTTGAATGCTGTTGTGTCCTAATCCATGAAAATGTGCAATGAACAGAGGGGAGTTGCGCTGTGGTATGCATGTTTCCCCTCTTTGCAGATTAATCCTGTCCTAGGATTCTTCTGCAAGATTGGATAACACCAATCGGCCATTTCATCGTCAGTAGCTGAGGACTGTTGATCCACAGGCATCTGAGTTAACTCAAGTGAAGGAGGTACTAAATTCACTATTTGCAATGTGGCCGGGGCCATCAGTGCAGCCTTCTTGGCCTCCGCGTCTGCCAGGGCATTGCCTTGGGACACATGATCTTTACCAACACTATGTGCCCTGCAGTGGACAATTGCAATCTGTGAGGGAAATCTTATGGCTTCTAAAAGTTGCATAACAAGTTGTGAATGTGAGATGTGTTTACCATCAGCTGTAATGCATTGTCTCCTTTGCTAAATGACCCCGTGGTCCCAGACCACTTCATGTGCATCCCTGCTGTCAGTTTAAATGGTGACTGGCTTGCCTTCATGTAGTATGCATGCTCTCGTGAGTGCAATTCTGATGCTTGTGCAGATTGGTATGTGATGGGTCTGGCTTCCAGGACAATATGTGTGTCATGTTGTATAGCATGTATACAATCATGTGCCTCTGTCAAGTGATGCTCAGGTCCTTTAAGTCCAAATAGGGTATTCAAGATAAGTGCTGGACCTGAGGTGTGTGTTGCGTATTTGATTTGGAGGGAGGGATTGCTGAGGAGTAGAATCTCATATCCAGATAGTCTTTGTGCAGACATGTGCTGTGTGTGTATGCCTTTGAGAAGGCCTACTACATCATGTGTGGTGTACAGGATAGTCTCATGTCCCATTGTGAGTGGCGTTGCAAGCTCAACCATCATAGCACAGGCTGCAAGAGATCTCAGACAGGCTGGCATTCCTTGGACGGATGCCAGAACCACCTTTGAGAAAAAGGCACAAGGACTTAGCTTGTCTCCGTGATTTTGTGTCAGCACACCCGCCATGGTTTTACAATTTTGTTGAGCATATATGTACAATGTGAGTTTGTAGTCAGGGAGGCCCAAACCTGGACTTGTCATTAAAGAACATTTAAAATAATCAAATGCATTAAACATTTCCTCTGACCACCTGATGAGATCTGGTATGTCTTGCCAGAGTGGCTTGTCTCATTACATTGTCATAGTAGGAGCAATCAGGAATCCCTTGTCGGCAGTAGTTTATCATACCAAGGAAAGATAACATTTCTTTCTTGGTGTGCGGGGTGACCAGGCCCGCAAAAGATGGACTCTTTCTGTGCTGATTCTCCTTTCTCCCTTTGTGAGAACAAAGCACAGGTATTCACCTTACTTTTTACACCATTGCATTTTCTTGCGTGACACCTTGTGTCCACATTTAGACAACCATTTCAACAAAGATAAACCATCTGTTACATTGGCCTGCTCTGACACACTGCACTATAACAAATCATCCACATATTGCAAGAG